>NC_140587.1:104695542-105895542 GCF_964204655.1 Triturus cristatus
TTTTTTAAAATCTCCTTGATTTGTGTTTTCGTCTTATTCAGTATTTTTCATTTAACTTGCTTTTAAATGTGTTTCTGTTTTATTAAAAATTTAATGCATTTTTTATGATCATATTGTGGTGAAAGAAACTTTGTGAATCAAATAAACCATTCAATTGATTTTATATAAACTGACGTTGCCTTGCATTTAAGTGTTCCATTATAATGAGTGATTTTGTGAATACCTGACCTTGGTAGTTGTAATTAATAGAATGTGTGAATGAATTAGCAAATATTGGATTCGAAAAGGAAAACATTTTTTTACTTCATAGTTTGTCGGTGCTCTATTTCCTTTTTGAGAATACAGAGCCCCTCTCTTACCTTGTTTTAAGTACACAGTACAGCCAAGTGGCTGGAGAGGTACCTTGATCACTTTTTAGTGACTTTCCCATATAACTCTTAGAATCATGGACCAATTTAAGACCTTTGGGTTTACTGAGGACCAATTTAATAAGATAATTGGGTCCTCGTCTCACAGTTCCAATAAAATTGTAGTCATCTCAGGAAACAACGATAAATGGGGCAATATTATGAACTTAAAAAAGAAATCCATCCGGACAGAACTCCATGCGGATTTTCTGGTCCAATACGCCAAATCAGGGGTCATACCAATTGGTCTCCAGGTTCGAAATGAACCAGGTCTATTCATTGACAATAAAAAATTTTTAGAAACCTGGACCCATATTGCGAACAGGTGCAGTAGAGATTGGATTTTACTCATTATAGAGACTGCACAAGAAAGGGTGATTATAGAAAAACAAGAAATAGAAAAACTTGAAAAAGCGCAATTAGAAATGTCAGGCCTAGAAGATGCAAAAAAACGTTTGGAGGATTTAAATTTAGACATTGATAAATACAGAGAATATCTCATAAATAAAAAAACTATAAAGTTGAGAAAAGACATTAACAAATTTAGTCTAGAGATGGTTTACCCATACACCAAGAAAGATTATTTCCAACAACCAAGGGAAGAAAGGAACTTTGAACCAAGACCGATCTACAAAAGAGGACCCAACAAAGGTGTTACTTTCTCTGACACCTCAGGTTCAAGTGGTGAAGAAGACAATTCTAATACCAATGATAATATGGGACAAATAGACGGACCAAACAGAGGTCACTCTTTTTTAGAAATCCGCCAAAAGAGAGGTGGCAGGATAGATCGAAACCCATATCAATACAGAGGACAATATCAGAGAAATCAGCATCAACAACATCAGGGAGATCAGAGAACAACTTATCACAACCAGGCCCCTCAAGATTATCCCAACACGAGGAGCCAAAGATATCGCCATTAGAGGGATCCAAAAGTTCAAAATTTCCCATAATTAACCTCTCCAGTTACAACCTCACCAAGTTAGAAATAGAAGTGTTGGAAAGAGGTTTTACTTTTGCTCCAACTGCAAATGTCAATAAATTTAACATAGAAAAAGATCTTAAGGCGTTTTTTCGCAAAATCAGACTGAGAGAGTTTTTCGAAAATACAGAATATAACCGCCCCACTAATATTTCCGGTCTTCGGGAAAAATCTACTTTTACCCCCACAATTACACAAGTAGGCAAAAATATAGAAGCCTTCGAAAAAACTGTAGAATCTAAAGTCAAACAAATCATGAATGATTCTCACCCTGACAAAAACAATATGAGTAAAGAACTAAGGAAAGCCATGACCAATTTAAAAAACAATCTTCAGCTCACCATCAAGCCCGCTGATAAGGGTGGAGGGGTAGTCGTCTTTGATACAGACGACTATGACAGAAGGATGCTACAATTGTTAGAAATCCAAGAACACTACCAAAAATCATCTTTCTCTAAACTCAATGCCTTGAACCTACAAGTTACTAATCTTGTCAACACAGCCCTAGAGGAGGGTTGGATTTGTCAGGCTGAACACAAGTTTTTAATTAATAAAAATGCTAGAACACCTGCCATATACGGCCTACCCAAAATACACAAAAGTTTAAAAAACCCTCCGATGAGACCCATAGTCAGTTGCATTGGCTCTTTATTGGAACCCTTAAGTCAATACGCAGACACCTTTTTGAAACCTTTGGTATGCAAACAAAAATCGTATGTTCGCGATTCGGCCCACATCATCTCAATGATAGAAGGCATGCCTTACAATGAAAATGAACAGATATTAGTGACCTTAGACATAGAGGCTCTGTACACCAATATACCTCAAGATAACACCATTGAGGTTATTGGTGACATCCTCGACAACGCAGATCTGAGAGGGGCCAATAAAGATTTCATCAAGCAATGCATTACTCTAGTCTTAAAAAACAACATGTTTTTGTTTAAAAATGATCTTTTCCTTCAGTGCAAAGGTACGAGCATGGGCGCAACCTGTGCGCCGAGCCTGGCATGCCTCTATGTGGCCCATTTCGAGGATAGACATGTGTTCAATGAGGCGGCGCCCTTCTTTGAGAATGTCAAGTTGTGGCGCCGCTTCATTGATGACATCTTCTTCATTTGGGAAGGTACGGTTGAAACTCTTGAAGAATTTCTTGAATGGCTCAACTTGGGAGATGAGAACCTCAAGTTCACAGCAGCCTTTGACAAAAATGTAGTGAATTTCTTGGACATCTCCATTAAAAATATGGAAGGAGCATTAGGAGTAGAGCTTTATGTCAAACCCACAGACAAAAACACACTCCTGCATTATAATAGCTATCACCCAAAATCGCAGCGGGATAATATCCCCTTTGGACAGTTTCTCCGTCTCAGGAGAAACTGTTCCAATGTGCAGGACTTTCTTAAACATGCAGGGAACCTAACTGAGAAACTAATAAACAGAGGATACCCCAAGAAGTTAATTAAAAATTCCTGTAAAAGAGCACGATTTTATAATAGGGAATGTATGATACACCCAGAACCTAAAGCCTCCGAAAGCCAAGCAACAGCTGACCCCAAACTGGTATTTGTAAGCCAGTTTTCAAATATCAGTAATAGACTGAAGAATGTGATTTATTCAAATTGGCACATTTTGAACGACGGAAAACTGGATAAAATCCCTAAACCAATTTTTGCCTTCCGACGTAATGAGAACATCAGACACAATTTGGTTCATACATATAGAGAAACCAATGACAACAATCAGATTACGCTCACAGGGAACAAAGCAATAGGAAATTACAAATGTAGCAGTTGTTCAATTTGCGACAACTGTATTGTAACCAAAACCTTCACTTACAATAACTACACTATGACTGCTAAAACGCTTAATAACTGCAGGAGCAGCAACCTAGTTTACCTCCTCCTATGCCCTTGCGGGCTAGCATATGTGGGGGAAACAGGCAGGGAACTCAGAACACGTCTGCTAGAACACAGATCCGCACTTAAGACCAACAAAAATAATGCTCCCATGGTTGAGCATTTCACTAAATACAAACATAAACATACGGACTTTTCATGGTACATTATTGAAAAGATTAGCTGCTCTAAACGAGGCGGCAATATTGAAACAAAACGTAAAAATAGAGAACAATGGTACATTTCCGCTTTAGACACAGTCAATAAAGGCCTCAATACTAAGGAGGATTGGATGAAAATAGTAACGTAACTAAATGATTAACAGACCAGATTTGAGAGTTACGATTTACTAGTTAATAGTAAGGTCAGTGGCTTAAAGAGACATTGAACACACAACAACTGAAACAAATCTACCAATCATTTTCCTTAAAAAAACGAATGATTATGCCGTGAAAACTTGGCACTGTCGCGATGAATTGACAGACTTAAATCTGGAGGATTATGTACTCGGTATCTGTCCAGTTGGGATAAATTCGGACCAAATAATATACCTCCTTTCCAGAATCAAATTAAAATGTGGATGATAGCCCGTTCATAGAAACGTCCTTCTTTAACTTTTCTGAATTATACTTAGGTTTTTATATGACTAAACATTGTGGGATTCATATTGTCTCTTGACCCACTGGTCTGGATATGCATATACATAATAATGTCTTTGTCCCTATCAGATTCAACCTTATTTGAGACTTTAAGATCATGAGGTGTTTATACATCACAACGTGAAGTTTTCGAGTATAGAGCAGTTTTTAATATAAGCCATCCGATAAATATTGTGGCTAAAACGAACAGTAATCTATAAAATAATAAACGAACAGAACAAGACATCCAGCGAGAACGCGCTGTTGTCTAACACAGTTCAATAAGGCTCTTGATAAAGATCTATACTAAACAACTAAATAAAAAAAAGAACTAGCCGAGTATTGTTCGCCGGCCCCTCATGATGACGTCTATCTCTGACGTTGAATAAATAGGCAGTCCCAGCCACATAGTCCGTTATTGATGTTCCCCGCGATCGGAAGACGCGGAAGTAGCTGCCCGGGAACGTAGATCGTCGGACTTCAACAGGTACGTTTGAAACTGACCAGGGAACCATACGCCGAAATAATTCACTTTAACAAACAGGCGCCATAGATACGCTGCCAGCAGTTTGATTAATTCACGTTCTAAATACACTTCGTGGATTTAAAACGAAATATCTGGCCGGCACGTTACATTCAAATAAAACGTTATGCACCCGATTGTGGTTTATGTTTAAATTTCCAATAGTAGGGCTGTCACTATGCCGCTAAGTATATTTTTTACTATGTTCTTTCCTTTGTTTAAAAACAGTTGAGGTCAATTATTGCTAAAAGCGTGAGATTTAAGACACACGTGTGTACATTTTTCTCATACTCGTTTCTGTATACAGCCACGAATTAATCGTACCCGGAGCAGTAAAAGAATCCCTAACAGCTCAGAATTGTTTAACAAAAGGTGAGCCATAAATCAAATTCATTGTACAAATACAGAATAGATGCAACTAATATTAGGTACACTACCTCGATCAGCCATAGTGTTTTTTTCCTAGCGAAATTAAATGGAGTTCCCTTGTTTGTAGGAACAAAGTGACTTACAAAGAAGCACGCAGTGAGGAAAGTAAATAAGATGTCCATTGCCCACACCCACGAAGAACCTTGAAAGGTATCTTTATGAATTTTTACACTAACTGTGCAGGCAGATGAAGAGGGAAATTAGCGTTAGAACTCTCCATTTTGGAGCTCCATTTGGGAGCTTCATATCTACAGGAAAAGAATAGATGGAGTATTCTCGAAACTCAATGAACGAGATAGAATAAGCCTTTTTTTATCATTCCTTTGACAGCCCAGGGAAGTGCTGAATTGAAAAAAATCACTCCCGAAGGAGCGCAGCAAAACCAATTAGCAAGCCTAGTGCGCTGGTCGCACAGGTGAGTTTCTCAAAAACCCAATGAGATTACATCACTAAGTCTTTCTACTAGTGTGTAGTTAGAGTATGAATGATGATTAATTGATGGAGTGACTAAATGGAAACACTTTTGATGCGGGTCACGTTGTTTTATAAAACCAGAGAATTTAGACAATATGATTAAAGCTATATATTCAAGAGGGGGTATTTTTTGTCTACACGAAAGAATGAATAGTTAGAAACTGAAGTTGTCCCATGAACATAAGACATGAGATATTTTGTAGACTTCTGTTAAAAAAAAGGAAAGAAAACACTATGTACATTGATAGTAAAAATTGTTTTTCATTTGTGCCTTAGGCAACCGTTCATGGATAAGGAGATACCATTTCTAATAGTCCTGAAGAAGGAGGTCATAAACTACGAATAGCCTCCGAAACGCGTCGACGCAATTCCGTTGTGTTAAATTTGGAAGGGGCATACAATACCTTTGTTAAATGAGGAAGTCAACCCTTATTCAATTGTTGCCCACAAGGTTTCCGAATTAACTGGTTTATGACAAATTGACTGTCTTTTTTTAAAATCTCCTTGATTTGTGTTTTCGTCTTATTCAGTATTTTTCATTTAACTTGCTTTTAAATGTGTTTCTGTTTTATTAAAAATTTAATGCATTTTTTATGATCATATTGTGGTGAAAGAAACTTTGTGAATCAAATAAACCATTCAATTGATTTTATATAAACTGACGTTGCCTTGCATTTAAGTGTTCCATTATAATGAGTGATTTTGTGAATACCTGACCTTGGTAGTTGTAATTAATAGAATGTGTGAATGAATTAGCAAATATTGGATTCGAAAAGGAAAACATTTTTTTACTTCATAGTTTATCAGCCGTCATCAGCCAGGATAGCTTGACTCCAGTGGCGTACTGAGCATGGGTCCCACGTCTGGGAATACCCATCCCACTTAGGGCTGTTTGTTGTAACGCTTTTCGCCCTAAGTGGGATGGGTATTCCCAGACGTGGGACCCATGCTCAGTACGCCACTGGAGTCAAGTACACGTCACGACTTGCAGTTCTTCCCTGCTTAGTTCCTTAAAAGGTCTGACCCCACTGCACCCAGCCATGCCACAAATGGTTTCCAAATGTCTACAGGCCTGGATCTACTTGGCATTAGCTACCAGTAGCTGGTAAGTTGGTCTTTACAGTATATTACCGTGTTAACCCATGCAGCGATAGTAGGAGGCTGCTGCTTCTTTGCCACCTGCCTCTTTGCCAGCAGCAGCAGCATGGCTGCAAGCCTCCGAGAGCTTCTCGGAACCTCAGATACAAAGCCCAGAAGTGCTGTCAGTGGGGTGGCCCGAAGCTGGTTATTTGTAATGTGTCTGATATGCTCTATAACATCATCCCAGAAGCACATTATCGGACCGCACTCCCACGCCAAGTGTGAGAACGTGGCATCTGGGGCCCCACATCTCCAGCATCGCGCGTCTGGGTGAATGCCATGCGATGCAGTTGAGGGGGCATACAAAACAGCCTGTGTAGGAAATTAAAGTGGATTAACCACAGTCGGTAATTGGGGGACAGCTCCTCCAACTGTGAGCAGCAGTATTGCCATTGCTTATCTGTGATAACTTGGTTTAGGTCATTCTCCCACTCCGCCCTGGACGTACACTCGACAACGGGCGATTCTTTTTGCGTTATAGTATAAATGCGCGTGATCAGTTTACAGGGAGATGGATTTACCAAGACATTTTCGAGCACGTGTAATGCAGGAGGTGCCTGCGGGAAAGACTCGTATCTAGCACGGCAAGCCGCTCTAAGTTGGTAGTACAGAAGCATGTCCGACGCCGTGGGTGTGCTTGAGCCACACATCTGTTGTATGGTTAAAAACAAGTTATTCGGAAACAGATCACCCCCTTTTTCCAACACATGCGCCTTAGCGTGTGCTGCAATAGCTTTGTCTGTTAATGGAGTGAATAATGGGTTACCACCCAGTGGCATGGATGGAGCATATAATTCCCCGAGATGTGCCCTTTTTGCAATCCCTCTCCAAGCCCACCTCATGGTTTCCACCGTGTCTATTTCCATGTGGGGTCTCTTGTAGGGCTGAGAGATTGCCGTGTTCAGCGGAATGGGAGCCACTCTATCAATTTCGACCGCCACATGAGGTTGAAAGGGTGTTGGGTGTTGCCAGAAATGTAAGTATTGCGCCTGAGCGCTATAGGCATACAGCTCAAAGTCAGGAGCCCCCAATCCTCCCTGAGTGAATGGTAATGTCAACAGCTTCCAAGAAGCTCTGGGCTGTCTACCCGCCCACACCAAATCTAGGATGTGGGATATGAGTTTCCTGAAGAAATGAGTATTTAGCGGCATTGGTATGTTTACAAATAGGTATAGAAGCTTCGGCAAAATCACCATTTTAACAATGGCAATCCGACCCATCAATGACAATGGTAACTGTCTCCATTTCTTTATTTTGCATTCTATCCAGTCTGTTACTGTGCCGTAGTTGGACGGCCAGTTTTCATGCAGCGATCTGCTCACCTGTATCCCCAGATACTTGACTTCTCCGACTGCCCACTGTATAGGGAATTTGGTGTCAACCTGAATGATTTCATCAGTTAGTGGAAATATCACGGATTTAGACCAGTTTACCTGAATGCCTGTAAGCCCACCATACCGAATTATCTCTCGCATCACCGCTGCGAAGTTATCCTCAGGGTTTGTTAGGTATATTATCATATCATCGGCGTACATTGAGATTAACAGCCCTCTAGTGGAAAACCCTATGCTCCTATGAGTATGGTGTTGGCAAAGACGGGCCGCCAGTGGCTCCGTTGCGATGGCGAACAGCAGCGGTGACAGCGGACCACCCTGTCTTGTTCTTCTTGTAATGGCAAAAGATTCCGACACGTGCCCATTTATCCTAATCCGTGCCACTGGCCCAGAGTGAAGCAACTGAATCTGTTTTAGGAATAATGGGCTAAACCCCATACGGGACAGCAAAACAAATAGGAACCTCCACTCCAAAGAATCAAATGCCTTCGTGGCATCTAGCAGCGCCGCAATCGCCTGCACGTGGGGGGCCAAATAGTGCAAAACGCCGAACAGCGTCCTCAGGTTATGGGCACTCGAGCGACCAGGTATAAAACCGGACTGATCCGGCAGCGCTATCTGCGGCAGCATGGGTTGCAGTCTGTTAGCAATTAATTTTGCATAAATCTTAGTATCTAGATTTATTAAAGAAAGTGGACGTTACGAATCAGGTGCCGCAGGGTCCTTATCGGGTTTCAGCAGAACCACTATAGTGGCCTCTTGTAATGTGGGAGGAAGGATACCTGTCTCCATTGCCTCAAGGTATACCTGCAGCAGTCTCGGGCCAGCAAGTCAGAGTATTCCTTGTAAAAGGCCGCAGTAAGTCCGACCGCCCCCGGAGTCATCCCCGCCGGCATACTGCTTATTACCTGTCTAATATCTTCCACCGTAATGGGCAGCTCCATATATTGTCTAGCTCTGTCATTAAACCATGACAGCGCCATAGTGTCCAAATAGTCCACTATGTCGGACTGCGAGGGATTGGTTTTGGAAGTATAAAGTGTTTCATAAAACCAGGACATTTTGTTCAAGATTTCTGGCGGTGATCTAACCATCTCTCCATTCTCTGTGCACACTTCAGTTATATAGTCCGCGCCCCTAGGTGGTCTGAGCAGTCCCGCTAGCGTACGCCCGGCCCTGTCCCCTCTCCGTATCGCCGTGCCTGAGCATGTTTGTGTAAGTAAACCGTCTCCCTCTCCACTTCTGCTTGGAATTCTGACAGTTTAGATCTGATCTGTGCCCCAATGGCAGGGGATGGGGAATGCGCCCATGCACTTTCCAGTGCTCCAATCTCACGTTCTAGCCTCTGTAACGTGGTAAGTATATCTCGGAGGACTCCCGCTTTAAGGGCTATACATTCACCTCGAATCACCGCTTTAAAGGCTTCCCATAACATACCTGGGGACTCCACCGATCCTTCATTAAGTGTAAAATAACTTTCTATTTTCCCCCGCAATTCCTCCCTAAAGACTTGATCCAGCAGTGCCCCTGAGGGGAACCTCCAGCTGAATGGAGTTATATACGGACCTGGGACTTGAAGTGTCAGTTGTGCAGGCGCATGATCCGACAGTGTACGTGGCAGGTGATCGGCCGCGATGACCCAAGTGTGTATGTCTTTAGATGTTAACCAAAAGTCTAAACGCGACCAGGCGTTGCGGTGGTGTGTCACACAGGTGCACTCTCTAAGTGTAGGGTGTAGCGCTCTCCATGAATCCACTAAGTTCAGGCCCGACACAATATCATGCAACACTGTGGCCGCCCTTGGGTGATGCTCCCGGGATGCCCCCTGCCTATCTGCTACGTCTGAAAGGACAATATTGAAATCCCCACCCCAGATGACCGTGACACTGCTCCAGGACTGGATCATTTGTTGAATATGCTGAAAAAAGTCAGGTGCATCTGAGTTTGGGCCATATGTATTGATGCATGGGTGTATTGTACAGTGTACTATGCAATAGGATATACCGTCCCTCTCTGTCCATCAATTTGTGATGCGCGCGCCATTGCAGCCCTTTACGAATTAAGATTGCCACTCCACGAGAGTAATTAGAGTATCCCCCTTCTACCACCTCTCCCCATCTATGATTCCAAAGCATGCCGGACATGCCTCCAATTAAGTGTGTTTCTTGCAATAAACATATATCCACTCCATGTCTAGAGAGGTATGAGTGGACCAGTCTCGACTTGCGATGATCATTTAGGCCTCTAACATTCCATGTAAGACATCTTAGTTGCGCCATAGTAGGAACAAAAACTCAGTGCATTTGTACTCTGTAGATAATACGGGACCCCCTAAACCCACAGTGTTAGTTTCCTAGGCCATGGGCTGGTCACAGCAGCAGCGTCCCTGTGATCCATTGCGGGCATAGACACACACTTCAACCTCAATCTACCATTATGCATACATCTGAAAGTTGGCAGGTATCTAGAAATACAACTACCCCCCCCCCCAGACCCTCCCACACCAACCCCCCAAACAGGTTGTGATGGCTACCCCTCTACCCCCCACAACAATAAACAATAGCTCCACATTAAGAGCCCTAAGGGAATTATCCCATGGGGAACACGGGTCCGCCGGCATAACACCCCTGCACTCATGGCAGGGTGACTGAGCTTATCACTTACTGCCCTAGCACCAGAGTCAATACGGACCGTCCTCAATGTCTATTGGTGCACCGGGGAGGAATCGTGAGTATACACAACTATGAACATATCAATCCCACATAATAATTTGATCGCGGCCACTACAGTGAGCAACCACCCGGCCTCTAAATAACTCTAAAATATGGACTTATCTGCACAGCTCGCTTGATTTGTCGAATCCGTCAGTCATTGTCACTCAGAGTATTTGCAGCCTGGGATTCACCCGATGGCGTTCTCTGCTTTTGCTCTTTGGCCATCTGTTTCGCATACGCCAAGGCAGCCTTCGCATCCGTGAAGAATGCAGGTTTTCCGGGACCCTGGATCCGCAGTTTGGCAGGATAGATCAACGAGTACTTGGTGCCAATCTGTTGAAATATCTTCTTGGCTGGCAAAAACTCTCTGCGGGCCGCCTGGACCTGTAGCGTGAAGTCTGGATACATAGCGATGTCATTACCATTATATTGTATGGCCCCTTTCTCTCGCGCCATTCGAAGGATCATATCCCGATCCCTATAGTTGAGGACTCTCGCCAGTATGGGTCTCGGCGGCGCACCCGGCCGAGGACCCAGTGTTCTATGGGCACGTTCTATGAGAAACATGACGGATAAGGCAGAGCCAAATAGGTCTTGCACCATGGTTTCTATGTACTTCTCCATGCTTTGTATGTCTGTCATTTCTGACATCCCTGTAATTCGTATGTTATTCCTCCTCGACCTGGCTTCCAAATCCTCGTTCTTTAACTGGATGACACGCAGCACCCCATCCATGTCCCGCAATTTCTTATCCATTTCAGTATGTCCCTCTTCCACCTCTGCAACTCTGGTTTCCAATACGCTCGTTTGGCCTTCTTGTTTTTCCATCCTGTGCGTATTCCTGTCCATTCTTTCCGCCAGGGAATCCATCTTGGAGTGGAGGCCCTGGAGACTGAACTTCAGATCCCTAAACATGGAGCGGATGTCTTCCTCCGGCGGCACCGCTGAAGCCCCGACCTCCACCTGACTCTGCTGGCTGGATTCACCTTCCGTCGCTTTATTGGATTTTTTATCAAAAGCAATCCTGGGTTGCCTCGCGTCAGGCTTACCCATTGTGGCTGTCTTCTGAGCCCTCGAGGCAACTCTAGCCGCAGGCGGGCTCACTGCCCACAGGCCACTCCACCCTGGGGCACCAGTCACCAGCCTATCGTTGTCCCACTCCTTCACAGGGGGAGAGCAACCAGCCTCCCCGTATAGCGGCACAGCAGGCGCGATTCCGACCACACTTGTCCTCAGCAACTCTGAACGCACTCCCCCAGAGCGTCTTCTCAAGGACCTGACCCGACCGGTCCCTGTACCGTTGTATCAGCTTGCGGACGTCGTCAACCTCCACGTATGGCCATTTTGCGAGCCCCCCTGATTCTTACGTACCAGACAGTGTCAGCGCGCAATCGTCACCGCACCCTCCTCCGTCTGTGCACTCCAGCGACGCTCAGCAGCAGGACCCAACTTCTCCAACCCCCAGCAGCGACAACAGCCCGCAGCCCAGCACGGCGCCAGACACAGGGCCAAGCCTTGCCCTCACTCCGTCTCGAACCAGCCACGGCCAACACCACAATGGCTCCTCTTCCGGCTATCACAATGGGGCACGTAGGCCGTCGTCCTCATTCAAAAGTTCCAGGGGCACAGATCCGAGCAGCACTTAGTCTACAAATCCCCACACTGTGCCACAGTCTCATGCCCAGCTACAGCCAAAGGTCTCTAGCTAGAGCATAGGTCGGATGGCATGGTATTGCCCAGCTGGGGGGGGGGACAGTGCTGCCACCACTCACATGGTTGAGATGTGAGTACCTAGGATTGCAGCCACCAGTGCCGGCCCTCCTCCAAAATCGGCGCCAGGGACGCGCCGGGTCTAAGCACCTCCGAGCGCACTCACTGCTACCGTGGCTGCCAGGAGCGCCGATGATGTCCCCCAGTCATGATGTCCAGGGCGCCCGCCAGCACCGCACACCTCCCCCGCCGCCTCCGGGGACCACAGCGCGTCGTGGGAGACAGCGCACAGCGCCCGCCTCGATCTTCCACCTGGAGCTCTCCTCCACTGTCCGCACAGCGCCGCCCGAGCACAGAGAGCGCCCAACAGGTTATGCTCCGGTTACTCCAGGAGCAGTCCGTCGCTGATCTCGGGCGCTCGTCAGCCTCCTCACAGCTCTGCCCCCATCCGCCATTCGTCACCTCCTGGGGCAGCACTCACGCAAAGTCCCGGCTCCACAGGCGCCAGCAGGCCTCGCCGACGTCCCCGACGGTTTCTGCTCGTCTCTATCAGATGGCCGCTCCCCAGCAATGCCGCATCGCCCGCAGGTCAATGCTATGATAAGAGGCTCCCCACCAGGGCAGTATGTACGGAGTCAGCACGGATTAATTGAGCTCGGCCGGCGGAGCCGCTCTAATGCACGGCCATTACGCTGCTCGGCGAAGCCACGCCCCCCTCTTGTTTTGGTTCTTTGAGAGGTTTTTCCCAACCTTCTCTGACTAGACTTAGGGGATCTCTAACTGGGTGCCCAAACAAAAGTTCAAAGGGTGAAAACCCCACTCCCTTCT
Organism: Triturus cristatus; assembly: GCF_964204655.1. Lineage (NCBI taxonomy): Eukaryota > Metazoa > Chordata > Amphibia > Caudata > Salamandridae > Triturus > Triturus cristatus. The sequence goes on from NC_140587.1 coordinate 104,708,623, forward strand.
GTGGCACTTCCCTGTAGGCAAAAAACAAGCATGGATGTAGGACATCCCATCTCCTTCAGAGTTTTTCAGGGAGACCTCCAATCATGCCTTTCGATGTCTGTTTGAATCTCTCCACCAGTCCATTGGTTTGTGGATGATTGGGTGTGGTGAATCAGTAGTTCACTCCACACTCCTTCCACATGTGTTTTAGGTATGCAGTCATAACGTTAATACCTCTGTCTGACACCACCTCCTTTGGAAACCAACTCTGGTGAATACACCAAGGATGGCTTTTGCCACCACTAGATCAGTGGTGGCTCTTAGGGGGAATATCCTCAGGGTAACTGGTGGCATGATCCACTACCACAACAATATATTTGTTCCCTAAGGCTGTTGACAGATCCAGGAGGCCAACAATGTCGACCCCTACCCTTTCAAAGGGTACTCCAAACACTGAAAGTGGAATTAAGGGGGCTTTTCGTTGGTCTCCTGCCTTGCCACTGGCTTGGCAGGTGACACAGGACTGGAAAAAGTCCTTCACCTTCCGAGGCATCCTTGACCAGTAGAAGTGGTTAACTAACCTACTCCAAGTTTTATCCTGGCCAAGGTGTCCAGTTAAGGTGATATCATGGGCCAAAGTAAGGAGAAAATCTCTAAACTCTGAGGCACCACTTCTCTCCTCGTTGCACCATGTTTGGGGTCCCTGGCCTCAGTAAACAGGAGCCCATCCTCCCAGTAGACCCTGTGGGTGCCACTGATTTCACTCTTTTCCTGTGCAGCAGCTTGCTGCCTCAGGCATTCAAGAGTATGACGGGTTTCTTGTCCATGTCACATCCTTGAAGGTCCCCCTGGGCCCAAGAGATCTGCCAGGTAAGGCCCAATCTTTCCAGGCTACATTCCCTCTGAGAATACCAAGCCCTCTTCCTGAGAAGAGGGGTTCTGCATATAAATTGGTCCCCCAGTCTTCTTGCCCTTTCTCTTGGAGGGCCGGTCCATTCTTCCAGGATCCAGCCCCTCTTTTTCATTCAGAACTCTGCTTTGAGCTCTGGTTGTAACACAACTCCATCATGAGAGACCAACCATGCTGGCATAGGTCCTCAGTTCACCTTCAGTCCAAGGTGAAATCTCCAAGTAATTTTCAAGCAGACAATCTACAGGAACATCAGGGGACACAACCACCTCTGTTTGTTCAACTACTTCCCCGCCAGTCCAAAGTGACCATAGCCATGGGATGCACTGTGGTGACATTGTTAGCATTGGTGACTGGATAGGACCTTCCAATCAGGTACTAATCTGAATGAACTAGCTGCCGGGTCACCATTGTAAAACAAGCCCCAGTATCCCTCAACACCTCTATCTTGGACCCATTAATCTTGGGAAACTGCCTGTATTTTTTCATGTTATCTGGCCAGGTGTGAGAAAGTGCCATCTTTCTTGCATGGTATGCCCCCACTTTTTGCTGAATTGCTGAATGTACTTTGACTGAGTGTGCCCTGGACTCCTGCCAATCAGGTGCCCAGGGCCTATGTTCCTTCCCTAAAAACACAAAACACAAATTGGCAAACCCTGGCCACATGTCAGCCCTTGGTAAATGGTACCCTAGGTACCCAGGGCCTTGTGACCAGGGAAGGCCTCTAAGGGCTGCAGCACTCATTGTGCCACCCTTAGAGGCCCTGTACCCTTACACACACACACTGCCCTTGCAGGCTGGGTGTCTGGGTGCAAGACAAAAGAAAGAGTCGACATGGCACACATCCCTGTGTGCCATGCCCACCACCTACACTCCCATGGCATACATCAGCCACCCCTCTAGCTGGGTGCCCTATGCCAATGGTGTGGGCACAGGAGCAGGAGCCCTGTGCCCCTACAGTACCCAGGTCCATTCCTGGGCACTGTAAGTGCAGTGCTGCCATTTAAGAGTACATGGTGCTGAGAGCTCGTCAAACACAAACTCCACAGCACCATAATGGCAACACTGAAGACTGAGAAGTTTGGTATCAAACTTCTCAGCACATTAAACCCACATTGATGCCAGTGTGGGATTTAATGTACCAAGCACCCCAGAGGGCATCTTAGAGATGCCCCCTAAAACCTAACCTACATTTCACGTCTGTTCTGAGGCTGCCTAGGCTGCCACACAGCAGACATGTTGCTGGACCCCTGGGTAGGAGAGCCCCTGCTCTCCTGGGCCTGCAACAATGCACATCCTGGGCGAGGTGCTAAATCTCCTCCCCAGGATGGGCAGGGGGAAGATTCAAAGGCATGCCGCCTCAGTGAGCTTCCCCAGGCCACTGCAACCCCCCACTCTAGCGGGAAGCTTGGCCGGAAACCCCAAATAAGGACAGGGAATGTGTCAGCCTGCCAACCCCACCCCTCAGGTGGGGGAGGCGAGGTGAAGCACATCTCCGGGCTCTCGCCATCTTGAAAATGGGAAGCCCTGCCCAATCAGGACTAGGCTACTGCCCCCCTCCCACAGAAGAGAGGCAGGATAGGGGGTGTACCCCCCCCCCCAGGACAGGGACCCATTGGTCCCTGCCCTTCACCTACCTGTAACGCACCTAAATCTAGTATTTAGGGGCACCCTGAACCTTCCTTCCCCAGATTCTAGATTCCAAAATCCGAAGAAGAGCTAGAAGAAAGAAGACCTGCCATGCAGCTGCTAAGAAGAGGAAGACACCAACTGCTTTGGCCCCAGCCCTACCGGCCTGTCGACCCTCCAACCTGCTCCTGCTCCAACCCGGCATCTCTTGTGGCCAGCAACTTCACAAACCCTGGAGGACCTGGCTACCTTTTTACTCTAAACCCCTGGGACTCCCATGAGTAGAGGCTCTACTCAAAATCTACTTCTAATCCCTGGCAGCAGCCCGGAACCGCAAACCCTTCACACTCTGCACCCGCCAAGCCTGGCCTGTGCTGGAGTGAACAAAGACCGCGAGGACGACCCCACGGCGACTGTGACCCCGAGTCCGGCACCGAAGGACCTCCCTCAACACTCCTGAAGAAGCCTGCTGCCTCAGAACCAGGTGCCCCCCCCAACCGCGATCAACAGAGAGTAAGCTTTCCCGACACCAAAAGGCACCCCTGCACCCGGCGCCCCGCGGCCCCCTGTGCCCAATCCCGGGGTACCTACCTATCCCCCAACTTACCTCTCGAAGTGGTGGTGGCACCTGAAGACTCTTCGTCCCCGAGCTTGCAGTCTTTTTCTAAACCGGAGATTTCCCATAGAAAGCAATTGAGCGCCCGAAGGCTCAAAAGCACCCCTCCCACAGCCGCGTGGCCTGCTAGTCAGCAGCCACCAACCAAGGCCCCCCTACCTCTCATAGGATAACATTGGGCCTAACTCTCTCTGCACACGGCCGCCCTTGTGCCGCTGAGGGTGAACCAACTGTACCTACCTGACCCTGGGAGACCCCCGAGTCTATGCCCAGAACCTTAACTCTGCCAGTCGAGTACTTACCTTTAAACCGATAACTCAATTTTCTCCATAGGGTAACATTGACTGGCTTTTCCTGAAATTTCTTCTAAGTGTGGACTTTTCAAAACTTTAAATATTCACCAAAAATCAGCCGAGTAACAAAAACGAAAATACTCACCTGCTCTTAAGTGAGCTCCCAGTGCTGGATCTTGGTGCCCAGCACTGACTCTGAAAAATACTTACAACTGTACTTACCAGTAACCCAATTTTCTCCCATAGGAAATCATTGACTGTTTTACTGTGAAATTTCTTCTAAGTGTCAATTTCTGCAAACTTTAAATATTCTTTAAAAATCGTATAATTTCTGAAAACGTAATTACTTACCTGTTTTGGATAAAGGTCCCAGCCCAGTACTGAGTCTAGGTACCCAGTACTGGATTACAAAAGTAACGAGAACATACTATACCTGCAACTTGAATTTTCTGCTATAGGGAATCATTGACTGTTTTCTAAGAAATATTTTCTAAGTGTCAACTTTTAAAATAGCTAAATATTGTCTAAAAATCATCACAGTAATTAAGTCGACTTTTATCACTTGATTCCAAGTACTGACCCAGGGCTGAATCTAGGATCCAGTCCTGGAATTCCAAACGTAATCCTAAAAGTAATCTGTTGCAAATAACTTCAAACTACCATTGAACTCAATGCATTATTGTGTTTAAAATTGTGTTGCCACCTCCGCCAGGCCAGGGAGAAGGAGCCTCTGCAGTTCAACAATTCCCGCATACTTATTTTCCCGGACTATACACGCATGGTCCAACAGCAGCGTCAGTCCTTCTTAGCGGCCAAGGCCAGGTTGCGGGAGCTCCACTTATCCTACGCTCTTCTCTATCCAGCGCGCTTGAGGGTCGTATACGAGTCCCGAACACTGTTCTTTGACTCGCCGGAGGAAGTATTTAAATGGACAGATGAGACTGTAAGGCTGCGTCCTCATACGCCTCCGGGTAGGGAATCGAACTCCTCTCAAACTGAGGTGGCAGGGACTATCGCTAAGAGGCAGCGGCATTCCAGATCCCGCCGGCGGCATAAGTCTGGGGGAGCCCGGTGGGGGGCTGGCCCGGAGGCAGGTCATCCGCCGACTGGACATTGAGGGTCCGGAGGTTGCTTGGGTGTGAGACTTCTTGGTCTTCGTGTCATGGACATGCCGCGGGCTGCTGTACCATTCTAGATGCAGGGGGCTGTCTTGGTCTGGGGGACAGAAGAAATGGGGGGGGCGATCTCCGCCGTAGCCAGTTGTGGGCGGGGTCTTTGGGAATTGGTGGTGGACGGGCATGTTGGAGATCCATTGGTTGAGGGCTACTGAGGTCCACGGTTAGGGCCTGGGGGAGTTTCTCACCGCGACAGGTACTTCCATGTTTGTGAGGTATGGGGTGGGGCGAGCGGGGTTGGGGGGAGTGTTGGGAAGTTGGGGTTTTCGATTAAGAGTTGACCGCACCTTAGTACAGTACTGGGCATGGGCGGGGGTAGACGTTGAAGTCCCTGAGTGGCCCCTGTGTTGTGGATATGTTTTCAATGGCGACAGGCTTCCCGGGGACTAGTGGGCGATTAGCTACAATTAAAGTGCTGAGCTGGAATGTTCGGGGTGCCCTTGATAAGATCAAGAGGGGCGATCCTGCAGTATGCGAAGAGGGCATTGGCGGATGTATTGCTCCTACAGGAGACACACTTATTGGGGACGAGGGTGCTATGCCTACAGCGCTATGGATACACGCAGGTGTTTCATGCAGGGTTTGTTCAGAGCTCCAGGGGTGTGGGTATCTTGGTTCATAAGCGGGTCGCGTGTGTGCATTCTCAGACATGGGCAGACACATATGGGAGGTATATCTTTGTTTTGGCCGGATTGAATCGGAGCGGGTGGTGTTCGGTAGTGTGTACGCCCCCCCCTTGTCCTGGTCATTTGCGGAGCAGCTCATGGCGTGCTGGGCGGACATCCCGGGGATCATAGGAGGGGACTGGAATGATGTGATGGATCTACAGGGGGACCGGCTGTCAAGAGGGCGGGAGAGAGGGGGAGAGGGAACGACAAAACTTCACGCGATGGTGGGTGGACTGGCGTGGGTGGATGCCTGGAGGCGGTGTCATGGCGCGACTAGTGCCTACACGTATTTGTCGGCGGTGCATGGTTCCTTCTCCCGGCTAGACTACATATTCTTATCCGGGGCCGCGGTGTCTCGGTTGGAGGCGGCAGAGATCCTACCGCGCGGGCTCTCGGATCACTCCCCGGTGTCTGCGGTTTTGCGGATGGGGGAGGTGGGGGTGTCGTTTCGTTGGCGACTCTCGGTGTGGCACCTGCAGCAGAACGACTATAGAGCGCATATGACAGAGGCGGTGGATCTGTATTTGTCGCGGAATGTGGGTTCCGTGTCCGGGGCGGATATGTTGTGGGAAGCGCTGAAGCCGACGCTTCGCGGCGCGGATATCTCCTTCTGTGCGGCGGCCCGCCGTGAGCGTCGAGCGGGGCTAGCCCGAGCGGAGGCTGAGGTTCTGGAGCTGGAGCGTAGGGGCCGGGAGGAGGGACGTGTGGAGCACTGTCGGCAGTTACTTTATGCGCAGCAGACATATGGTTCCATGCTGCTTGACGAGGCACGTCAGGCGTGGCTGGCCACCAGGAGCCGAGTGTATCAGTGGGGAGACAAGTCGGGTGCAATGCTGCACAGGTTGTGCCAGGGGATGTACCATGCTCAGGACCTCCCAGGGATAGTGGATCATGTGGGAGCACCCATAGTGGATCCGGGGGCTCTGGATAATAGTTTTGCTACTTATTATGCGGGGCTATGTAGCCCCTGTGAGAGCCTCACGGCAACGGCGGTGGAGCGATTCCTAAGGGATCACCCGGTCACGGTGTTATCCGAAACGGCACGGACAGCATTAGATCGTCCGCTAACGGCAGAGGAATTGGGGGAGACCCTGGGTGGCCTGAACCCGGGCAAGGCTCCGGGCCCGAACGGGTTCCCGAGCGAGTTTTTTAAGAAGTACTTTCTACCGTTAGGCCCACATTATACGGCAGTGGTGGAGGAGGCCCGAGAGCGTGGATTGTTGCCCCGGGACTGGAGGCATTCTGAGATTGTAGTGTTCCACACACCGGGTAGGCCCCCGGAGGAACACACCTCGTATCGTCCGATCTCCCTCCTTAATGTGGAGGCTAAAATTCTGGCGAAGGCTTTGGCCAATCGCCTCCTGCCATATATTGCTTCGCTGGTCCATCCGGACCAGGCGGGGTTCATGCCCTCCCGTGCCACGCGACATAACATCCGGCGGGCCCATGTGGCGATTGCTGAAGTGCAGCGGCTATGGGTCCCGGCAGCCCTCTTGTTGGCAGACATGGACAGGGCGTTTGATTCCCTTAGTTGGCGCTATTTGTTTTTACTGCTGCAGCGCTTGAATTTTGGGCCACGGTTCCTGTCCTATGTGCGGCTTCTCTATACGGAGATCACGACCTCGGTTAGGGTGGCGGGGGCGTCCTCGCGGCCGTTCCACATATGACGTGGAACGCGCCAGGGGTGTCCCCTGTCCCCGTATTTGTTCGCCCTGGCCATGGAGCCGTTGGCGGTTTGGGTGCGAATGGACGCGCAGATCTCCGGCTTTGAGTGGGAAACTGGCCTGGCCGATCGAATAGCCCTTTACGCGGATGATGTCCTCTTTTTCCTGACGAGCCTTGATCGAACGGGACCCCAGTTGCTCCGGATCATGCAAATATTCGGTGAGACGTCGGGTCTCTTTATGAATCCCCGGAAGTCCAGGCAGTGGGTACTTGGGGGTCCGACTCCGGTGCAAGAGTGGGCGTCCTTGGTGCGGATCGCGGAGGGGGGGGCTTCAGTATCTGGGGGTATTTTTATCACCTATCCCGGCGATTTCTTGGGGGCGAAACGTGGTGCCCGTGTGGGAGCAGGTTTGTCGGGACATCAAATTGTGAACTCGCATGCGACTCACTATCTTTGGCCGGTCTGCGATTTTTAAGATGGTGGCTCTTCCCCCGCCTTCTGTATCAGCTACAGAATCACCCGTATACGATCCCGCCGGAGTGGTTTCGTCGGGTGAACTCGACTCTGGGTCAGTTCTTGTGGGAGGGCGGGGTGGTGCGAGTAGCCTTACGGACGTGCTTCCTTTCAACATATACTGGGGGTCTGGCAACGTCGGATCTGCTCTCATATTAACATGCCTCCCACCTACTGGTGCTAAACGAGTGGTGGAATGGGACGGGGGGAGACTCGGTCTATGCGGTGGAGCGGCGGCTCATGGCCCCACACACACTTCACACCTTGCTTTATTCCGCTGTCCATCGGGCGCGGTTGCCGCCGGTGACGCAAGTGGTTTTCCAACTTTGGCGGCAGGCGCTGAAGCGTATTGGGTGGTGGGGCGTGCTCACGCGGGAGACCCCACTGTGGCATAATGGGCGACTACCGCAGTTGGCAGCCCTGTCAGGGTTTGAGGGGTGGGATCGGATTGGTATCTCCACCATTGGTGATGTGGTGCGTGGGTGTGTCCTGAAGTCCTTCCAGGATCTTCAACAGGAGTTCAGCATGCCCCGGTCGCAGTTCTATAGATATCTGCAATTTCGCCACGCACTCTCCCCCAGCCTGGTGGGATTGGACTCCATAGCTGACTTCAGCCCAGTGGAAGCGAAGCTTTTTATGGGAGACCTCCATGACAAGAAAATCTCCAAAATATATTGATCGCTAGTTATCCACAGTGCCCCGTCGCTCCAGCAGCTCAAGGGGAAATGGGAGGACGATGTTGGGCCCCTTGATGAGACGGACTGGACGGATGCACTGGCTTCGCCACGGGGAGCAGCCATAGCTATCCGACTCCGTCTTATACAATTTAAATATCTGCATAGGGCTTACTTTACCCGGCGGAGGCTGTGGCGGGCGGGATTGATTACCTCTCCGGAGTGTCTTCGCTGCAGGCGGGAGGAGGGTTCCTTCTTTCACACCGTGTGGCTTTGTGGGTCATTGTATCGGTTTTGGAGAGGGGTGTTGGCTTGTTTATCCGAGGTGTTGGGGTGGGATCTGCCCGCGGACCCCAAGTTGACACTCCCATATCATGGAGGACATTGGTGGCAACATATACAAGCGACACCTGTTGCTGCTAGGTCTTATACTGGCCAAGAGGGATATCGCCAGGGAATGGAAAGCGCCGACAGCCCCCCTCGCTGAATGTGTGGAAGAGGGGTTTGGACTTCAACATGGGTCTGGAGCTCCCTATCTTTGTGGCTAGGGGGTGCCCCCGTAAACATTTTAAGATTTGGAAGAGGTGGGCAGATTATAGGGGTCTCCCCCTAGAGCCAGTTCCAGAGGAGCGGGAGGAGGGGCGCATTTAGTTTCCCCCGGAGGGGGGGTACACACAGGGATGGGGAATGGGTGCGTCCGGTTTATGCTCAAGACAGGATGTCGTTGGTTGGGTACAATATGGTGCGGTCCGGGGGAGGGAGTTGGGAAAGTTGGTTTTCACCTGAAATGCATTCCAAGTATCCTCTTATGATAAAATTGTCAATGTCATGATCAGTGTGTTGCCTGGGCCGATACCTCTGGGACTATAGGGGCCGGCAATATATGTGTATATTGACAAATAAAAACAATTTAAAAATAAAATAAAAATTGTGTTGCCTATTGCAACCACTTGAAACTTTCTATAAAAGTCAATTGCATATTGCAAAAGTATTTATATAAAGCATCTCATTCTGAGAAAGTATATTTTAATACCTATTGCTGGTTCTAAAATAAAACAAGCATATATTTTTTTTATATAAACCATTGGCCTAGAGTTCAGTTATTGAGTGTGTGAGACCATTTGCTGGCTGAGTGTGTACAACAAATGCTTTACACTGTCCTCTGATACTGCCTTACTGCTCGACCAAGCTACCACTTTAGAGAGTAAGGTTATATCTAACTTTAGCCTCTGCCAAACCTCTGGGGACTGTGGACTCTGTACACCCTGTACCTATTTGGGAAAAGCATATACAGAGCCGCTTTCTCACACCAGGCAGCACAGGTTAAGTCTATTGCTCCCTCAAAGACTAATGTTGCCTCAGTGGGGTTACAAACATGGTCTGCCCACACCTGGGATCCCATCTGGATGTTAGCAACTGCAGATACTGCAGATGGCCTAGAGGCATTTTTCTTATTTTTACAGCTAATATCTCCTGATCGGTATCCTAGTGCTTTACAGTCATGACACCAAGCCTTGTTGAGACCCCAGTTCTTACCCTGGTATCCACCCTTAGACTTTTTAGACACTCTGGGTCACCCTCCTGAGCAGATTTTTGGGGGTCTGCAGAAGACTCGGTTATTTTTAGGGTTACCCTCTATCTTTTGGTCTCACCGACCAGTGTTCGTTTTGGTGACCCTTGTCTTGATCCAGTGGTCTGCCTTCTTCCCCAATTCTTGAGGAGAAAGTGGACGTAGGTCTACCAGGAACTGATGTAGTTTCTCTTGGTGACAACAACTTAAAAGGTGCTCCGTAATAACCAAATTATGCAGCCCTTCATAATCATGTACAATGTTAATACTAAACCAACCTCCCAGTGTTTGCACTGAGTAATCTACAAAATGTACCCAGGATTGGACTTGGGTTTTCTTAGCCTCCCTGAACTTGATCCTGTACTCCTCAGTGCTGAATCCAAAGCCCTCAATCAGGGTACCCTTCATGAGGTCATAGGATGTAGCATCTTTCTCATTTAGTGTTCGGAGTCTATCCCTGCACTTTCCTGAGAACATTTCCCACAGGATAGTACTCCACAGCTTCCTGTGGACCTGTGTACTAAGACAGTCTCTCTCAAAAGCAATGAACCACTTAGTGACATCATCACCTTCAAAATATTTAGGGACAATTCCTTTGGGTATTTTGGAGTCTGTCTCCCAATGTATTACTTTGCTGCACCAGAGATGGGTCCTAGGCCCATCTCAGCTCTTTCTGTTTCTACGGCTGGGAGTTTTGCCTCTAGAGTTATCCTCTTGGCCAGTTTCGGAAGATATGCATCTTCAATATCTACCACACTTGGGACACTACTGGGGTCGCTTCCACCAGTGGTGGTGTTATCTGAGAGGGTAGTGACTGATTTGACATCCTCCCCATCTGCTTCTTCCTCCTCTTCTAATTCTTCCCCAGTGGGGGGAGTTGTGTTTGCCAGGGCCTTGTCATTATCTGCCAGCAACTGCTGGAGATGGGCTTTATGGGATTCAGGACCAATGACATTTTTCCATGTCTCGCACAAATCTTTAAGTTGGGCAACTTTAGGGTGTGCATAGGGACCCAGGCTGAGCTCCTAGCTGGTTCCCTGGAGCATCAGTCATGGTGTTTAAAGTCTTATGAGACAGTTACAAAAAGCTCTAAGTATTTTTAAGGTCTAACTACTTTAAAGTATTTTAAAATTCTAAAACAGCGTGAGACTTAAACAAGGCCCTATCACTATTTTTTAAACAATTTGGGAAAAAATCAACAATTGAAAAAAAAAATTCTATTCTAAGGACAATTTTTGGATTTCCTCAGTGATATCAATTACTAATCAAGTGGTACAGGAAAGGTCAAAGTCTTGTACCTCACCGCTACACCACCAATGTAGGAAGCTGGCTCTATATGTGATATTATCACTAGGTGGTAACATCGTGCACAGAGTCCAGGGGTTCCCCAAACATGTACAGGGCTCAATGTAAAACCCAATGTGCTCTATTAGTGGTAGTGTGGGCAAGCAGCCTAAGGCCTAACACAAAGGAGTGTAAGACATTTATTGAACACACATGATCAATAATGGACACACGACTTGAGAAGGAGATCCAGACCAGTTTTATAAAACTATAATTTGATTCTATTTTATTTTAAGACCAAGTCTTTGTTGCTGAGGTAAGTACGTTTCAGGTAACGCTATTTTTCAAGTTCAAAAGTCGACAGTGCAATATTCGAACAGTTCAAGATTCCTGTGGCGGGAATCAAGTGAGGGAAGTATCAAGTGAGTATGCAACTTACAGTTCCAGTCCTCGGGTGGTCAGACCCACACGGAGTGCAGTGTCGGTCATGGAGGACTGGGGCACCTGTACGGCTGAGGGAATCAAGTGAGGGATATATCAAGTGAGTATGCAACTTACAATTCCAGTCCTCAGGTGGTAAGATGCACAAAGAAGGCAGGGTCGGTTGTGGTGGACCAGAGCACCCATATGGTGTGGATTTCAGCATCTTCGCCGAGGCGGTCGATACCGGCAACGATCTTTACCCTCGTGGTTGGCGGGGGCAATGAGCGGGATACGTTTTAGCCGGTGGCCAACACAGTTACTGTCGCTGGCAGTCAATGGTTGTAGATCGGATAGAGTTCTGCCTTTGTCGGATCGCCTTGGAGAGATCGCGGTCGGGCCAGAGGTGCAGGAGGCAACTGGCCGGGCCACTAGCAGGAGGGTACAGGCTCTCGGGCCCGGAGCTGTGGGCAACTCGGGTTGTGGGGCTGAGAGGATCCCTCAAGGTCGTCCAGTTGCAGGGCGTTCTTTGGGCAGGGTAGAGTCGCGTCGACACAAGTGCCGGTCCTCTACCACTGCGGTCTTTGGGAGATCTTGGGTAGCAGTGAGTCGCGGCTACACCAGTGTCGGTCCTCAACTGTGGAGGTTCTTGTAGTTCTTTTGCAGCAGGGAGTCGCGTCGAGCAGTGTCGGTCCTCCCTGTGGCAGTTCTTGGTTCTTCTTGGACAGGTCCGCTGTCCGTGGGAGATTGGAGTCTTTGTCAAAGGCAGCAATCCTCCCAGGGTTTCAGAGGTCGCTGGATTCAAGACGGGTTGCAGGTTCGCAGAAGCTGGAGACAGGCCGGTAGGGCTGGGGCCAAGGCAGTTGTCATCGTCAGGCTTCTCCACAGCTTGCTTCTTAGGTCGTCGCAGATATGAGGGTCAGGTCTGGTGGAGCCCCCTAAATACTAAATTTAGGTGGCGTTTAAGGGGAGTAGCAGTTAAGGCCAATGGGCAGCTTACCCGGGGTGACTACACCCTCTTATATGCCAGCCTCCTAAGGCAGGGGGCATAGAACTAGCCCTGATTGGAGGGGTGCCCCCCATCTTCAAGATGATGGAGACTGAAAGGTGTGCTTCACCTCTATTCCCCCCACCAATTTTCCCGCTCGTTTTCTCACCCAAAGTGGGGGTGTAAACCAGGGGCTACCATCTGCTGCTAGAAACAGAGGCTGAGGTTCACATTACACAGGTGGAAGGTCTTTGAAGCTTCCCCCTCCGAGCACTCGTCCATCCTGGGGGAGGAGGCAGGACACTTTTGCCCAGGATGTGCATTGTTTCTGGGCCCAGAGAGCAGGGACTGTCTACCCAGGGGTCCAGAAACATGTCTGGTGGTGGGTGGCTGCCTGCAGCCGCTCAGAGAACACACCAGGGTTTGTACGGTTTCAGGGGTCACCTCTGAGGTGCCCTCTGGGTACATGATCTCATACATCCCACACCGGCATCAGTGTGGATTTAATGGTAGGAGCAGTTTGATACTACACACTCCTATATTCAGTAAAGCCATCATGGTGCTGTTGTTTACTCCCTTACAGGGACAAGCAGGCTGTAAGGGCAGTGGCATGGTCCCAGTGAGAGGGGTCCCAAGGAACTCTCTTCCGCTTCCAGGCCCTCGGTACCCAGGGAACCATTTACCAGGGACTTTTAAGGGGCAGAACAACCAATTGAGGGTTTGTTTTTTTTAGGGAAGGAGCACTGGCACAGTGCATCTGGTTGGCAGAGACCCTGTGCACTACATTCAAAACTACATTAAAACCAGGTAAAAAGTGGTGGGCTAACCATGAAAAAGGCACAGTCTCACAAGGAGTTACAAAACTTTCAATGTAAGACATCGCAAGAGAAACATGCAGTGTTGGAAACGTGAGTGGATCGGGGTCTGTTGAAGTAGAGGTATGTGCAGGAGAGAGTGAAAAGACAGTGCTGAAGAGGAAAGAGATGATGCGTGAGATATGAATATGGGGGATTTCATAAAGATGTGGGGAGAAAAAGTGAATAAGCGTCCTACACAGTGAATGACTGCAGAGAAAACTGGTGTGAAAGGCAGACATTTTCAGTTCACGTTATCACAACATAATTTTTACTCATTTATTTGATACAGCTAAAAAGCATTTGCGGAAACAATTGGTCTGGTTTGTTTTAGGCTTAGATCTATAGGTGTTTTATGCCTGGCTGTAGTAAAAGAAAACTCCCAAAGGCAAGCAAATACTGGTTAGGTTTGCCGTAGTGTGAAACACAGGATTCTGATTTGCATGTTTTTAAGCATACCTCTTGGAAAAGGTGCTTAATTACACTTCTTCGACTATGCCCTTTTTAGAAATCCCTCACCAATTTCAGTTCATTTCAAGCACTGCTACATATGTGCAATACTTTTTGGACTTTCTCTGACCTGGAACTGCAGGCAATGGCAGTAGTGGCTGGCAGGGAATGAGGGTAGAGGGGCGGAGGTGATGGGGCTGCGGGGGGGTGAAATATAAAAATAATAAAAAAATACTACTTAATTTTCCTGTCGGCCGCGTCTCTCCTCTGCTTCTCCAGCGAGATCAGGAAGCACCCACAATCCCCATAGCCAATCACAACGCTGCAGCGTTGTGATTGGCTCCCTTAAGCCAATCACAACTATTCAATGCAACATGATTGGTCTGAGCGCCTGGATCGGCGCTCAGATGGGGACTGGGGGCCTGGGCATGTTCCCCACCAGGCTGTGTAATGGAGCCTTGTGGGGAACATGCAAAGTGCGCATGACAGTTTGGCCAAGACAGCGGGCCAAGTAGTCATACGCACTTGGAGTGTGCAAACCACTCCTCTCACTGTGCCTCCAGCCCCGCCCCACCCTAACCCAGCACCGAACCTGAGAAAAATAAAATGAATATAACTGTTGTTATCATTTTATTTTTCCTGTTCAAAGAGCAGTGGGGCGACGCCCCTGGGGAATGGTACCCGCATGGTGTCTGTAGCCTTCCCAAAGGGCCACCCTTAAAGTGTGTGGACATCTCAACTCTACCACAATGCATGCAGGGCCAATGAGTAAGGTTAAACTACTCTTTCTACATTCTGATAGTGGGTAAGTACATTTGTGGTACATCCCCATCTCTATTATTATGGTATGGCCTCAGGACCTTGGTGTGATATCAGTCCCTCAGACTTCTAGAGTGCGGTTTGAGTCTGAAGAACAGCTCTGGAGTTTACAATCTGAGGCTGCAGCCTCGGTGTATTGTCACAGTTAAGTGTCATTTCTCAAAGCGTCAAAGCCGGTCACCCTCATTTTGCAGCACTACCACCACCTACTGTACATTACATCAATTGAAATGCAAGTGCTAGAGAAATAACCTATTTTAAATTAGAAGGAGTCTTTGTCCTATCTTTGCATGCCACGTGCTGTGCTGCGTCACTTCTTGAGGGATCGGATCTGCCTGGCATAGTCCTCTGTATGAATTCTCTACTTCTGCCAGCTCTACCGCTCATGCAGTATGAATGCCAGGGAAAAGCTTCATCACAGAGGGTGTAACACACAATGCAGGTTTATAAGCCTGTTTCATACAGCAAACACTTAAGAAGAAACACGTGAGCATATGGCTGACTGGCCTTAACTGGAATCCCGTGTAAGTGTTGCATGCATGGCTGGTTTCTTGGTGCACACAGCCTTGGATGCAGTGCACAGAGACCTCTCACTGCAGCACACACAGCAAAAAACACAAACAGAGGGAACATTGCTACTAACCATCACACTCCTACCAGTGAGACAATTCAAACTATTCCAGGCGCCCAACACTATAAGAATGCTTGAGTACAGGCATTATTAATGTTTATGTATATATAGAAATAATAAACGATCTGTGCTAATTTCTAAATTAGTCAGACAGCACCACCGTGTGGTGGACTATCAATAGTGCCGGTGTTGACAAGTGTCGGTGCCGAGCACAGGAAACCATTTTAAACATTGGTGATAGGAAGAGGAAAGGCAGAGGTGAGAGAGAGAGGAAGGGGTGCACTGAGGAAGAGGAGAAGGTGGAGGGTTAAGTACAGACGGGAGGAGGCCAGGGGAGAGAAAAGCAGAGGTATGTTAAAGCATGGGCAAATCTGGCAATTGCCAGTGCCTCCACCTTTCAAAGGGCTTCCTGGGACAGTGAACGCTCTCTCCATTTCACCTGCTTCCCGGTCTCAATAGTTTTCCCATGTTACTCCCTACTTCTCTCATGTTACTCCCTACTTCTCTCACAGACTGCCTCTCTCTACGCAGCGTCCTCTTAAGGGTTTTTGAGCCCACCCAAAATCTGTAAGATGACACTTTCAGCGGGCACATGTTTTCCTTTATTTTAGTTTTGTGGCAGAACTGTAATTAAAAAATTAAAAAATAAATGACCCATTGCTTTAGCTTGCCAGGGGCACACCTGTTGTCTTTGCCAGCGATGTCTGAAGAATCCATAACATAAGGTCCTCGTTCGCTAAAGCTTTCGCTGCCAGTCCTATAAAATATCTCCTCCCGGGGAGGTGCTGCTGATGAGGTCTCCTGCTAGGACAGGGCTGCTGTGAACATTGCCTCCCACCGCCTGCCGACTCAGGATTAGTGCCTTCTCGGAAATGGCCGTGTTGTAGGAGCAGAAACTTACTTTCACTTTCAGTGCTGGACACGTGGGCTTGTGAGGCGGTAGATGGGGCTGACAGAGTGTGGCTGAGGGGGAGGAGCTGACAGACCCTGCCAGCAGGGAGAAGCCTCGAGGCGCCTTACAGCAGGGGGACAGGTCAGTGTCCCTGTCATGCGAGCAGCGTTTGTTTGCGGCACTAACGTTCTGTTGTTACCCGGCATAGCGCCCTGTTCAAGCTGTAGGGAACCAAGGCGCTACAGCAGCTAACAACCACCACTACTACTGTACGGTGATAGATTGCTGATAGACAGACGCAGAGATATAGTAAAGGAACAAAAATGCTGCAGAGGCTCCGAGTGAGATTTCTGGACCTGGATGGAATCGGTAGGAAGGGGAGTAAGAGAGACCGCCCGCGTCATCAGAGCCTCGCTTTTAGCAGCCCATCATAACCCCGAGCACACAGTTCCGGTATCTGTAGTGTTATGCTCGGGGAGTGGGGCTTTTGTCTGCTCAAAGGATGGATCCTCTTTGTTTTTAGATTCGGCCTTTTACTTCAACTTTTGTAGCGCACTATGCATGTTTAAGCGCTTCTAGGCGCCGCAGCAGCTAACAAACACTACAATTTCACTGTAATTTGTATAGTGCCTAGTTAAATGAGAGACACAACGATAAAGTAAAGTAAGAATTATGTTGCAGCGCTAGAGATTGTAAGGATTGGTTGGATGAATGAGTGGATGGGCAGTGGGGAGAGGAGTAAAAGAGTGGCTGCTGCTATGCCAGATTCAACAAGGGTCCACGCCGTTGAAGTCACTTATTGTAACTTGTGAACACACACTTATTGCAAGATGTAGCGCCTGGACACAAAGGCGCCTTTCTGCCCAGAAGTGCCTTTTTATCGATTTATTCTAATATGTCGGACCTTGAACTTCTATAGCGCACTCTACAAGCTCAAAGGCTTCTAGCTGCTGAAGCGCCTCGCCGAAACCCATCTTCGAGGTAAAATATTGTTGATGAATGGGTATTAATCGTATTCACGTAAGCCAATGGTTCCCAAACGTGTTCGACCCGCTGGTCCCTTGACCCATTGACTATTGTCCCTGGCTCCCCACTGTTACTTTTTTTTGGGAGGGGGGGTGGGGATGTAAGCCCGGCCTCGGGAGTACTTGCATTTTTCTCCCTGAAAATAATTGGGATGAAGCTGATGAAGGTATTATAATCCTATACGCAGAGTGTTTCATAGTACTAAGGCGGCACCTCTAATAAAATATTTCTAGTTACACTTCTTTGCCCATGCCTTTTTTAGAGTACCCTCTCAAACTTTTTTCGCCCACTTGCAGTGCTAGATAGCACCCCTATGCATGTAGGCCCCCTTGCCAAAGTGTTTCTGCGCGTAAAGAATATCTGCACGCACTTCCGTTTCTACCCATGTCATACATACCAGCACACCCATCGCAGCAGGGTGACTCACATTTTTTATTTAAACGGCCCTTTTTCTTGCTTCCAAATGTTGGCATTATGCCGTATATGGTGTTTTATTTCCATGTGCTCAAAGAGAGAGCAGGCCTGTCTGGAAATGTGTGTGTACCGAAAGAAATGTGTACTGGAAATACCTATAATTCAAGTACAAATGTCAATACTTAATAATACTTAGTGTGTTTAATAGACAGGACAACTGCACTTTCCTTGTAACCTGCATTGGTGTAAAATGCATTTGGAAAAAAAGAATCTATTAACGAGTCTAACAAAATGAATCCGGCACCTTCCACTTACATTGGGAACGTGGGGGATCCAGTGAAATATGGAGGTCATCTCCCTCGACATGCCATTAATTAAGCACTACATTTACAGCTTTAGGCATGGCACTTACAAATCATCGACATCATGCGTTTAAGTCTAATTAGTTTAACTGAAGCCAACAGACAATTCAACACTAAATGCATTCAGGGAGCCACGGCGCACTGTTTGGGAACCACTGTTTAGCACAAAGACATAGCTTGCTAAGTACTGGCTGCAGGGTCTGTGGGACCGAATGACGTTCTGCATACTGCTGCTTGGAGAGGGCTCTCTTTAATGGTGCCCATGACCTTATATGTCATAGCAGCTCGAGTGCTGATCTAGGATGTATGCTAGTGCCTATATTGCCCGAAACCTTAGGTAGCTTTATTGAAGACACAGGACCTCTTACTTCGATATCAGAGGAAGAGATCTGAATTACCTTTCAAATCAATGACATCACAGAAAGAGACCTACTGAGTGGTGTCTTATTTATTTATTTATTTATTTATTTATTTATTTATTTATGAGTTTTGTATAGCGCCTGAATCACCACCGAAGGGGTATCTCTGCGCTGCGGACATACAGAGGAAGCTGACACAATGCGAGTCTAAAACAGACCAGTTTTAAGAAGCCTTCTGCATTGAAGATGGTCCGGACGTTGCCTCAGCGGGGTAGGGAGCTGATTCCATTACAGGGAAGCGAGGTATGAGAAAGCTTTCCCACCCATCCTCGACTTCTTTATCCAAGGAACTACAAGAAGGGATTTGATTCCAGAGCAAAGCTCCCTAGTGGGGGTATAATGCTGAAATTTCGCTGCGAGGTAGCCAAGGCCTCTCCCATACACCGCTTTATGGTCGGTGCAACAAATTTTAAACTTAATGCGTTTGCGCACCGGAAGCTAGTGAAGCTGTTGGAGAAGCAGAAGGGAGGCAGTTCTATAAGGGACATTTAGGACCAAACGAGCCGCGGTGTTCTGCACTACCTGCAAACAGTCTAGCGAAGATTCATTAGCTGAGACCAGCAGTAATCCAGTCTGCTTAATACCAATGGCTTGATGAGAGTTTTCCGTGTGGAGTCAGGAAGAAGAGGGAAGACTTGTCTCAACAGACTAAGGACATGGAAGCAGGAACCGACTGTGTAGGTTACATGATCCTTCATGATCAATGCCTGATCAAGGCAAACACCCAGATTCTTTACAGCTACCTTAGGCACAGGGGACACACCAAGATCCCCTGGCCACCAATCTGGTGACCACAACAAAGGGGCCTCTCCGAGGAGCATGATCTGAGTCTTCCCTACATTAAGTGTCTTCACAGGGAGTCAAATGACCAAAAAGTTCTGTTGCTCCAGTAAATTAAATGCAAACTGACAAAGGTATATTTAGCTATCAATTCGAGTTTATTGCAGAAAATTACTGCATTTACGCCTGCCAGAAATTCATAAAAGTATTTCAGACAGGTGTAAATGGTTTTACTGCTGTGCATTTCTCTGCTACAAGTGAAGAGACATGCGCAGTAGCAAATCTCATGCTAGGATTGCGAAGAGGCCATAACAAGGCTTGGTCAGTATGGACGTCATTTAAGGGTCGCCAAGGGACTCAGCTGTGACTCCTGGTTTGCCTCTTGCAACCCCTGGTATTGCCTTTGTGACCCCCTGGATTCAGATGTGGCAAGAACACAGGGGCAGCCCCCCTTCATCACTGACCACCCGTTTTGCATTATACTAATGGTGAGGAAGAGAGGAATATTCACTATTAGGGTAATAAAAAAAATAGAGCACACTCAGACCCTTTGGTGGCAGCTGTGGTTGCTGCGCTGCCTTGCATCAAAAATGCATTTTCTATTCTTTCCCTGTGCGCTAATGCACTTTTGGCAGCCTCGCCTCATCGCACACACCCTTAGGCCACTGTGCAAAGGTGTGTGCAACTCTGAAGCATAGGTTTTGTACTTGAAGGCGTCCTTTCCAGTACAATAGCTATAGGCTTTAAGACTTTTCTCATTCTGTATGTGTGCTGTACAATGCAGCACATGTGTAAAGTTGGAAAATCAAGAAGAAATGAAAAAATTCACCTTGTTACACCTTGTTGCGCTGATATGATTTTACCCTTAAATGAAAAGATGAGGCATTTGGCAAAACAGGAACAAGGTGGTTTAATTAAACGCTGCAGCTGAGAGAGCCTGTACAAAGCAAGTCTGCTCAGAATCTCTCAATGTACAAAGGTTGCGGCCATCAATTTATGCAGTTCATGAGGTACAATAAAATAATTCTTTATATTCTAAAAAAGCATTTTGGTTGTAAATCAACAAATGCAGACATTTGATAAGGACAGAGATGGCTCGCGACCTCAGGGAGAGCTAGTGTGGCCCAGTGTGTATGTGTCCAGATGTCTGGTGCGCGTGATCACTACGTGTGGTGTGCCTCTCGAGTACTGATTGGTTGAGTGTGCTTATCTACATGTGGTAATTAAGTTAGTGGTATTTCTGGGGAATGGAAGCCTTTTGCCAAATGGGTTTTATTTGGGGCCAATTATCTCGGACTGGTTTGTGGTGCAACTATCTATCTGTGGAATCGATCAGAGTTTTCCCTGGGTGCGTTTGTCTTTGGTTTATATGGACCCAACTTGTGACCCGTTACTCGATATGCGTGGGCCTGGGTTGCAGTAACTGCCTGACCACTTATTCCTGACTCAAGGTTGATGAAGAGGTCATCGTAGGTGAATCCGACAGCAATGATGTGACTTCATTGGAACGTCTGAAAATAATATGCCAGCCATTGGTATCGCTTTTATTGACCGTATTATCATCACGCATACAATTGCCATTTGGTACACTGATATTATTTATACTGGCATTAACATGATTATGCTTGCTCTGAATGTACGCTGACATTGTTCTTATTCGCAATAACAATATGAAATTACAAGCGTGGATCACGGAATACATTGGCCTCAGTGTTGCTGATGTCTGCGCTGCTTTGGGGGCACAAGTTACGGTATACATTGACATTGCACTGACGGGCATTATGCAGGTACAAGCTGCGGCATACGTTCACATTGCATTTACTGAAATTGCTGTTGTCAGGCCTGCACATATCATGAAATTCATTGACATTGTATTCACCCATTCCAACAACCTGCCTCGAAAAGCCATAAGATGTTGGGACAAATTCCTGTCTACCAATGTTTGCAGATAATGATTTGTGTCAAAATCCGTGGGTGGTTACATGGGAGCGACCGTACACCACCCATGGAACGTCCTCTTGAAACAAAATAAAGCACAGCAAAGTGCATCTTTGGGACACCATCCAATGCAAAGCCTCAATTGTGCTGTAGTGTGACACGCCTTCCTGGAAAAAATTCAGGGTCATGGTTCATATGATGTTGCTTCCTATGATGTTCTTAAGGTGAAAAGTATGTGATGTATCTTCTGCTACCCCAGGCATTTTAGTGAATCGATGCCCATGAAAGGCAGGAGAGCGCAGTACAGCTTCAAAGGTTAGTGAGTGAGCTGGTTTGTGAGCTGCTATCGTGTCATGATGTAGTGTTCTTTAAGGAGTGATTCTGCTATTTCCTGAACTGGAGCAGCAGGGTTGGGGCAGTCCTTGTAGATACAGGGATGTTGTTCCAGATCATGAATATACTTCTTTGTCTCCCGGCTGTGGCTGTGTCCAGGGCCACTGGAGCTTCTCAGCCAGATAGGCGGTGGTGGCCCTTGTAATGACTGCCGTTGATTCAGCTGGTTTTCAAGATTGTCCGGGCCAGCAAGGGGAGCTAGTGATGTTCCATCAGGATGGAGATGCTGTGTCTTATTCGGTCAGCCCCTTGAGGAGGTGTGCTGAGGCATGTAGGATGCCATTGACAGGAGTGTGGAGTCTGGGAGGCTGTGAAGCAGGGTATTGCCATCATCCAGATGCAAGGATGGTAGTTCAGGAGATGATTTATGAGAAGAACGTTTTCGCTTTCTTTAACAGAGAGAGGTGGTACCTGTCCGTCTTGTTTTTCCCCGTTGATTTGATTTGCTCATTGAGGGTGAGGTTGGTGTCCCGGGTTCAATCCAAGAGACTTGGCATCAGGTGAAGTTGGGGTTGGAATCTGTCCAGGTTCATTCTTTGATCCAGGTCTGGACTCCTTGCTTCTTCTTCTTGGCAAGCAGCAGGTGTTTTGGTTTGGTGCGGCTGAGCTTAAGGTAGGTGTTAGACATGAGGTGCAGGGAGTGTTTGAGGAGTTGGAAGTCTGGATCAGTACATCTGTGTGTTGTAGCCATATTTATGAGTTTTCATGTACTTTGTGTCTAGAGTTTAGAAAAGTGTGCATTGGTTGCAGAGTTATATATTTTTTTTAAATCAGGCAGGTTTTCGGATGATCACTGCGAATACACAAGTTTTCTGTCAAGCAGATAAAACAGTTGTTTAAAGAACAGTTATTGCCTATATTTGGGTATTAATGATAATAAGATGCTTTATACATCAGTGATTGAGTCTGTCTTTTTGCTTTCTCACTACAGGCATCCTATGGTGGCTGCCATGTCCAAAACTGATATGCGGGGAACACGTGATGTACTGACGAATGCTCGTAAGTAACACAGAGCAACACTGTACATATGGAGGGAAGACAAGCGCGAGCCATAGTGTAAAGCATACATATTATACAGTAGGATTCCACATGTACTACTTTGGTGTAGAAATACTTTATTGATATTATACCAGGGTGGGTCCAGATAAGCAGATGAGTCATACTGATTATCTGTGCTCCAGAGAAGACGTCCTCCAGGGGTTCCTTAGATGGCGCGGTGCACATGGGTGTTAGCATGATGGAGGGATCTGTTTCACGCAAATCAGTGCAGAACACAAAATGAGGTCTCTATTAAGATATTCTTTATGTATACATAATCTCTCAGAGAGAGGACAAACAGCAAGTTTTAATCATTCTTCCTAAAAATGTTATACTTCAACTGCATTTGTGAGTGTAAAGTAAACACAACAAATTTCAGGTTCTCTCTAAAATCATCCTTACTCGACACTTGGGTTCTCCTGTCTGCCTCAGAGGGTGGGAACATATTGTTTCCTCAATGTTCCCTTTCACCATCATGCCCTCCAGTGTTCCCGTTCTCCATACTGCCCTCCAGTGTTCCCTTTCACCATCATGCCCTCCAGTGTTCCCTTTCTCCATTCTGCCCGCCAGTGTTCCCTTTCTCCATCATGCCCTCCAGTGTTCCCTTTCTCCATACTGCCCTCCAGTGTTCCCTTTCTCCATACTGCCCTCCAGTGTTCCCTTTCTCCATACTGCCCTCCAGTGTTCCCTTTCTCCATACTGCCCTCCAGTGTTCCCTTTCACCATACTGCCCTCCAGTGTTCCCTTTCACCATACTGCCCTCCAGTGTTCCCTTTCTCCATACTGCCCTCCAGTGTTCCCTTTCTCCATACTGCCCTCCAGTGTTCCCTTTCTCCATCATGCCCTCTAGTGTTCCTGTTCTCCATACTGCCCTCCAGTGTTCCCGTTCTCCATACTGCCCTCCAGTGTTCCCTTTCTCCATACTGCCCTCCAGTGTTCCCTTTCTCCATACTGCCCTCTAGTGTTCCCGTTCTCCATACTGCCCTCCAGTGTTCCCTTTCACCATACTGCCCTCCAGTGTTCCCGTTCTCCATACTGCCCTCCAGTGTTCCCTTTCACCATACTGCCCGCCAGTGTTCCCTTTCTCCATCATGCCCTCCAGTGTTCCCTTTCTCCATACTGCCCTCCAGTGTTCCCTTTCTCCATACTGCCCTCCAGTGTTCCCTTTCTCCATACTGCCCTCCAGTGTTCCCTTTCTCCATACTGCCTTCCTCCAGTGTTCCCTTTCTCCATACTGCCCTCCAGTGTTCCCTTTCTCCATACTGCCCTCCAGTGTTCCCTTTCTCCATACTGCCCTCCAGTGTTCCCTTTCTCCATACTGCCCTCCAGTGTTCCCTTTCACCATCATGCCCTCTAGTGTTCCCGTTCTCCATACTGCCCTCCAGTGTTCCCTTTCTCCATCATGCCCTCCAGTGTTGCCTTTCACCATACTGCCCTCCAGTGTTCCCTTTCACCATACTGCCCTCCAGTGTTCCCTTTCTCCATACTGCCCGCCAGTGTTCCCTTTCTCCATCATGCCCGCCAGTGTTCCCTTTCTCCATACTGCCCTCCAGTGTTCCCTTTCTCCATACTGCCCTCCAGTGTCCCCTTTCTCCATACTGCCCTCCAGTGTTCCCTTTCACCATACTACCCTCCAGTGTTCCCTTTCTCCATACTGCCCGCCAGTGTTCCCTTTCTCCATCATGCCCTCCAGTGTTCCCTTTCTCCATACTGCCCTCCAGTGTTCCCTTTCACCATACTGCCCTCCAGTGTTCCCGTTCTCCATACTGCCTGTAGTGTCTTGTGAGATGGAGATGATGGGACCCTTTTGATTCGTGACAGACTCCATAGAAATGTGACTTAAGAGTTCCGGTGCGGTTTATAGAAATCATGATTTGTAATGTTGAATTAATTTACGGTTACACGTTGAGGAAGAAAGACGTGTAATACATAGCTCGATGTGTGGCGTAATCATTTATATGTACCGATGCTGGGGAGGACGCTACAACTGTTGATGAGATGTGGTATATGTAGCGCGAAAAATCGACAATGCTCTCCCAGAGAGTTTCTCTTAAGACAAAAGGGTTTGGCCCTCAATCAGTAAGGCCGGGCCATCCATACTAAACAACAAGCGAAATGCCAATACTGATCACCATTCAATCATCCATTAGCAACAAGATCACACACACCAATTGCTGTGATCCACAAAGTGAATTATTATTTTATTTTTAAATTGTTTTCAATTTTTGTTCTTTGACCAAAATTTCTTTGAATGTTTTATACATTTAAGAGTTTCCTTATTATTCAATATACACAGGAATCACAAAAGTGACATCAATGAAAATAACACGCAATTCACATAACATAATACATATACAACATGAGACCAAAACAACATTTAAGAAGGTTTCTGGCTCAGGTTCTGTACAGTTTCAAACTTCAATAATGTCATGATACCCCTGACTACGATCTCACTAGAAAAGGTTTGTAGGTGTTAACAGAGGTAGTGGTCAAATAGTGACCCTACTTGGCCCACAACAAAGATTTTTTGAATCCTTAATTGTGAGCCACAGTAGTAACACATAAATTTGAACACTTGTTTGGCCAAAAAAGAAGCCGTCGACGTGTTTCGAACCCTGACACGTTTCTTTGAGGGTTTTCCTCAGGACACAGAACATTTCAAGAGCTGAAAATTAAAAGGAAAAAAAAAGATCTAATTAACACACAATATTCATCCACACTTTCACTCTTTCCTCTCACTCCATCGCAACCCAGCCCAATTTCTTTACCTCCATCTCTTAGATTCACTCAATGTAATTCTCTTCAACAAAAGACGACTCTGGACACCTATAGACTGCCACAATTGGCACCAATCTAAGGAAAACGGACACCAAGACTCAATATTAATTAAATTGCTCTAACTCACTTGAAAACGCTGCTAATGCCACTAAACCTTGGAGCACTTACTTTGAAAAATGCCCAATCTCTAGAAACCATCTCCTCCTGACTCAAGATTGTCCTCTTTTCTGTGAAATTTAAAGAAAACATGTGATATGCCCCCTTTGTTGAGTGTGTGCATCAATGAAACTCATTAACATGTTGCTTGCATATGTATCACTAGCAGGCGCAAATTTTAAAGTCAGGTTCTTTGAAACTTGCATCCATTCCGTTATGCAAAATGCGCAAAATATGCATACACCAGTTTATTTGAAAATGGCACTTATTTTATTTAAACCAAATCCGTTCTAGACGCAAAGATATGTAATTAGTCAGTGTCCAAATAATTCTTGTTAGCACTGCACTGTTGTTCTCTCAAACCTAATCGTATTTAGGGTCCATAGGTCCATACAGAGGTAGCGGCTGTCTATAAAAAGACACGCAACTTTTCATCAAATTGCCAAGCGCCAGTATTAATGAAGCCGTTACTGTCTATACTTGCAAATCTAACTTGGGGTCCAAAATATTTTGAAAGACAAAGAGTTGACACACAGTTTATCTCACACAACTTACCAAGCGGTCTTTGCCGAAATAACCTTTTCTTCATACACAGGCGGTCACAGTTGCCGTTGTTCCGTCGTTAGAGCATCTAGTTAGAACACCGGGCTCCAGGTAGGATACAATCTCTACTGGAACGTCTGTTTTTCAGTCCTCCCTTGATTCACTTCCGGGTTAAAGAAATAGTCAAACATGTTTTTTTATTTTGTTGGTGTAAAGCGACATCTATACTTTAAAAATTGTAGATTTTAGTGCCTCTGGTGCCATTTATTCTAAATAAACAAGTGTGTGCCACATCTTGGGTTTATCGGCAAACACATTTCATCAAGCCCAATCCACCGGGTTCAGGGAGTTGTAGTCCGAATGGATCTCAAATGTATTTGTCAACACGATCTAGTGTTCGAGGAATATTATAAATTCACTTAATTTGTCGTCCACGCTTGGACATTCTTTTTTAAAGGTTAAAAAAACATATCCTACTTATCATTTTGATGTGAGCCAAGCCATGGTTCTAATTCAGATAGATGACATGACTTTTCTTTAAAGGATTGTCGGGTAAAACCATATCCAACTGGATATGCAGCAGAATATCTGAATGAATCAGCAGTGACACAAAAACAAACAGACCTCAATATCCTTATATGAATTCATTCATTTATGAAATTTGTCATCAAAAAATCATTTGCAAGGGCCATCATAATACAAAGACATAACAAATAATAACCAAGATAGAACTTAGTGCTCAGTGAAATAAGTGCAAAACAACATACACACAGTGTAATAGTACAAAAATAGATATAATGATGTTATTGGCCAGCAAAACCAAAGTTCATAATAGTCGAGCCCCCTGAGACAATTCAATAGTTAGGGCAGACTCTAAAGGCTGGTCCGGGGAAATTGTCGACGATCCAATCTCAAAAAGCTCTACTGCGGCGAGATAATCTTTTTCGTAGCCGCGGACGAGCTGAGACGTGTTGCTAGCCGTTAAACCACTTGGATTCAGATCGAGGGTAACAGCGCTTTGAGTGACGATTATCTCGCCTCAGTAGAGCTTTATGAGATTGGATCGTCTTGGACCATTATCAAGAAAAAGCAATAGATACCTTATCAACCTTATCAACCTCGTGACAGAGTTACAATCACGACGTTCATCGTTGAGATACATTCAATCACTACCTGCGGAAAGGATTGAATACCCCGCCCAGATTTTAGGCCATCTTTTTGTTACTTGTGTCCTGATGAAGACCCGCACCGACTTATCAGTAGTGCGACAATAGGGTTGAAACGTCAACAATTTCCCCGGACCAGCCTTTAGAGTCTGCCCTAACTATTGAATTGTCTCAGGGGGCTCGACTATTATGAACTTTGGTTTTGCTGGCCAATAACATCATTATATCTATTTTTGTACTATTACACTGTGTGTATGTTGTTTTGCACTTATTTCACTGAGCACTAAGTTCTATCTTGGTTATTATTTGTTATGTCTTTGTATTATGATGGCCCTTGCAAATGATTTTTTGATGACAAATTTCATAAATGAATGAATTCATATAAGGATATTGAGGTCTGTTTGTTTTTGTGTCACTGTTGATTCATTCAGATATTCTGCTGCATATCCAGTTGGATATGGTTTTACCCGACAGAACTATTGTAATTTTGATATAAATCTGCCCAGGTTCTGAGGGATACTGGGTTACCCCATTGCCTTTCGAAAAAATTTTCTTTAAAGGAGGCAGGTGGTCTATTTGGTATGATTTCGTATATTGTATTTTGGGCATCATTCAATCAACTTTGAAGGCCTCAAGGTGTTATAATCTGGCAAAACATAATTTAATAGAACCATCTTCAAAGAATATATTCTATTTCAGCGATCCAGTTATATCAGAAATCCATGGTAAAACCATAAATGTAATGTATCACTGTGGCCACTCTCAGTCCTTAGATTAGATCCTTTGATTTATTCTTGCTGTTTATCTCATTGTTCTTGACAAAGAACAGGTAAAGTTTATTGAATACAGATCTGGTTTGAGCAGTTGATTGTACTGTTGAAAAATCAATTATTCACAGGTTCTGGGTGTTAATTCATTCAAGCCATTAATTGCAGTATTGTTCTTCAAAATTAAAAATGCTTCTTGCTGGCTTAGACTTCGTTCAATGTCTCCACCTCTAATATCTTGTTCTACAGATGAAATCACTGTCCATTTCAATTCCGCTTCTGTATGTTTCTCCTCTACACAGTGGTTCACCAAAGGGGCTGTTAAAACTTTTTTCAAATTCTGTATTTATGTTGAGTAATACGTTGTCCTACTTCTTGATTTGTTTTTCCAATGTACAACATGTTACACAGACAAATGATGCCGTAAACTACTTTTTTAGCTTTGCAGTTGGTGAATGTGTTATGTTTCCAGAACACGGTCTTGTAGGAAAACAAGTTCCCTTCAATTACTTGGGTGCAACACACACAGGTTCCACATTTGTGGTGTCCCTGAATAGAAGGTAAGTTGAGATAATGACGCATGGTTGTTTTTGGTGATGACATTGGAAGGGCTGCCCGAACAATTTAATTGCCTACACTTTTCTCCTTTTTTAACGCAAATAATGGTTCCAATTTTGTTTTCTCTTTCTTGGTTAATAGTTCTTCACATGGTGTCCACCATGCTCTTTTCATCGACCGTTTAGGCAATTTTTTGGGATTTCCACGATCTTTTAATTTGTATATTAAGTTGTTTGCATGGAACTGATCATCTGTTTTTTCTGTACAATGTCTTCTTATCCTCAAAAATTGGCCGTAGGGGAGATTATCTCTTAAACTGCGAGGATGGTGACTGGCATGATGCAAAGCTTTATTCCTATCTGTAGGTTTAGTGTTGAGTGTCATTTTTTTTTTAATGAATCTTTTTATTCAACAATCATCGACATATAACAAGTCATACAATACACAGTATTAATCAAGGCACATACGGTAATCCGGATGACCCCAGGTACCGTATGGAAAGATGGCTCCTTCCGGGAGGCAATAATAATAGGGCACTATATTCGAGACGGACTAGATTTCGTCTCACTGGCCCCACTGGCCATTCCGTAAAGGTGTGGCATGCAGCTACGAAATCCCTCGGATGGGGGAACACACTAACGCTGGCAACCCCCCTGTGGGACTCTGAGCGACTGGGTGACTTGTGGAAATCAAAAGGATTTAGTAATTGGGACTTGATTGGAATTTCCTGGATTGCAGATCTGTGGGAAAAAGGGTATGTTAACACGAACTGACTGCCACTGAATGTTTTCGCTACGCCCAAGTGTGTCACGCGTTGCACTCCCTCCTTCCAAAGGGTTCCTCCCCTCCGGAGGCCTCTCCATTAGAGGATAGATTACTTGACAGCCACCTCCCTGAAAAAACTCTCTCTCTTATATATCAAAAATTAATATACAATATGGAAGACCCCCTTTAGGGTCTCAGGAATAGATGGGTGGCAGAGGGTATAGAAATGGATGATGAGAAGTGGCAAGACGCAGTGTCTTCCCCTAGAGTGGTAACTATCCCGGCACGGCTCAGGCTGGTGCAGCTCAAAATCCTGCATAGGACATATATTACGGGACCACGTTTGGTGCAGATGGGTAGAGCGACCGAAGGGGATTGTCGGATAGGGTGTGGACATCCGGGCACCTTTATGCACATCATATGGGACTGCACACACATTCAGACATATTGGAGGGAGGTACACAGGGTTATGAGTGCCGTGTTGGAAACGGTTCTTCACCCGGAGGCACGCCAATGTCTCCTGAACATTTGGGAACCTACTGATTTGAATGCACATCAGACACAATGGGTCACTTTGGGGTCAATGATAGCTAAAAGAAATATTGCTCAGGCCTGGGGAGCCGCAACGCCACCCACAGTAGGAACATGGGAAACAAACCTAGACTGGTGCATGTTCCGGGAAAAGACAGTCTACGTGGCCCGTAGCTGCCCCAAAAAATGGTCACGAATTTTGAGTGCGTGGAACTCCTATCATGGATATATATGCCCTCCCGCTCTCAACTGTGAACTGGATGATCGACTTTCCCCATGATTTATCCAATGATGTATACTGTGAATGATGATTGTATAAGTCCGTCTAGCCTGCAATGACCTTGATTGTATTGTATGACTTGTTATATGTCGATGATTGTTGAATAAAAAGATTCATAAAAAAAAAATGACACTCCACACTAAACCTACAGATAGGAATAAAGCTTTGCATCATGCCAGTCATCATCCTCGCAGTTTAAGAGATAATCTCCCCTACGGCCAATTTTTGAGGATAAGAAGAAATTGTACAGAAAAAACAGATTATCAGTTCGATGCAAACAACTTAATACACAAATTAAAAGATCGTGGACATTCCCAAAAATTGCCTGAACGGTCGATGAAAAGAGCATGGTGGACACCATGTGAAGAACTATTAACCAAGAAAGAGAAAACAAAATTGGAACCATTATTTGCGTTAAAAAAGGAGAAAAGTGTAGGCAATTAAATTGTTCGGGCAGCCCTTCCAATGCCATCACCAAAAACAACCCTGCGTCATTATCTCAACTTACCTTCTATTCAGGGACACCACAAATGTGGAACCTGTGTGTGTTGCACCCAAATAATTGAAGGGAACTTGTTTTCCTACAAGACCATGTTCTGGAAACGTAACACATTCACCAACTGGAAAGCTAAAAATGTAGTTGTGGCGGGACCGATGGAAACACAGAAACAGTGGTAGATGGTAACGAAGATTTTATTGGTCTTAAGACCCTATTTCTATAAGTCGCCGGTCTATAGTACGGTAAGGGGGAGTCCGACTCTTGCTCCGGGGACACACGGCCTCTAGGAAATGTCTTTCCTCGTCTGGTCCGCTCCAGTATGACGTCGTCTCCGGAGGACAGCTCTCAGTAACACGGCGTATGTGAAACAAAAGAAAAGGAAGACTGGAATCAGTCGGGTGCTCACTTCGTGCTTTATGTGAGGGAAGGGTAGTGAGGAGTCACACAGTGCTCTTTTCAAAACTTCTAGGTGTCGGTGGTGTTCGGGATAGGGTATAAGGGTAGTCGGCTTTTACGGTTTTGTCAGCCCCTTTCGTCCCGCCCAACCCGAGATACGTGCTCGTACCTGTTGGAGCCACGCTTCTCCTGAAATGTGGCGGGGCGAGTCGCAGAGTCGTTGGCCTCCAGGCTCCGGTACCCTCGGGGTCGGTCTTGCAGACGTTCCTCCGTCGTCTGTCTCTCTCTCGGGTTCGTTCCCAGCAATCTCTCTCCTCTCGTTCTTGTCGTCGTTGGGTAAGGAACACAGCCAACTCTCTCTACTTCCTGGATTTGAGCTCCTCTCCTTTTCTACGTCATCGGTGTAGGCGGGGCAGTTAAAGAAATACAGTGCCCTTTTTCTCCAGCGGCTCGTGTGTGAAGTTCCGCTTTCCAGGCTTCAGGCTGCTGGAGGGAGAGAGGGGAGAGGGGATTGTTCACGCACTCTGTTACCAGAGGTAGACTCCCATCCTCGTCTGTACGGGCCTCCTCGTCACACACCACCCCTCCTGGAATCTCCCGATCGGGGAGAGGAAACCGGGAGAGAAAGGGGATTACTCTTTTTAGGGAATTTAAGGCTTTCCACGTAGCGGGGGTGGGATGTTGATATGTCTGAGGCTTGTATTCCTTTTTTAGGGTATCAGTTAGTGGAGCTGCTATATCTGAGAATAAGGGTATGAACCGGCGATAGTAGCCTATGAGTCCCAAAAAAGCTCTCATCTCTTTTTTGTTAGTGGGAAAGGGGGTTTCGGAAATGGCTCTGACCTTCTCTATTTGGGGCTCGATGACCCCATGCCCTAAGACATACCCCAAATACTTCACTTTGTGGTAGCCCACTCTGGACTTTTTAGAGTTCACGTGTAAACCCGCCTTCTGCAGGGCCTGAAGCACCAAAGATATATGTAAGAGGTGGCTCTCCCAGCTGGGACTGAAGATTATAATATCGTCTAGGTATGCCGAGGTAAAGGAATGGTGTTCTCTTAACACCTCGTTCATTAAACGTTGAAACGTCGCCGGCGCTCCATGTAGCCCAAACGGTAATACGTTAAACTCGAACAATCCATCTGGTGTTGCAAAGGCCGTTTTATTGCGGTCTTCCTCTCGTAGAGGTACTTGCTAATATCCTTTGGTCAAGTCCAGGTTACTGATATATTTGGCTTCTCCGAGCTTTTCGATAAGCTCGTCAATTCGGGGAATTGGATAGGCATCAAATCAAGAAAGGTTGTTTAGGGCGCGAAAGTCCATACAGAACCTCGTGCCTCCGTCTGGTTTAGGGACCATCACTATCGGTGAAGACCAGTCACTCCTGGATGGCCTTATTATCCCGAGACGTAGCATTTCTTGGACCTCCTTCTGGACCGCCATTCGTTTGGCGGCGGGTATCCGGTATGGTCGCTTCTTAACGACTGTTCCCGCGGGGGTGTCGATCCGGTGTTCTATCAGGGAGGTTTTTCCAGGGGCATCCGAAAACAAGGAGGAGAAATGTGCTAGGGTTTCATGTAGGCTTTCTTTCTCTTGCTGTCTGAGGTCGTCATTCACAACTAGGTCCCCTAAAGTAGAGGATGAGGGAGAACCCGTTGGTACGGAGAGATGGGCGCTCTGCGGCGGAGGACCGATCCACTTCTTCAGAAGGTTAATGTGATATACCTGAGTCTTTCGAGGGGAAACCTGGATCTTGTAGCTGGTCTTCCCGATGGTCGCGACGACTCTATAGGGACCCATCCATTCTGTTTGAAATTTTCGGGTAGAGGAGGGTAACAGTACCAACGCCCAGTCGTCCACTTCCAGTGTCCTCCATTTTTTTCCTTTATCATAGCAGATCCTTTGTCGTTCTTGACTTTTTTCCAAGTTGACGTAGGCCAATTCCCTTAGTTTCCCCAGTTTGCTTTTTAGAGCCTGTGTATATTCAAGAATACCTCGTTCGTCGCCTGTATCTTTTTCCCATGCTTCCTTGGTCATTTCGAGTAGGGTTCTGGGGTGGCGCCCATACAGCATCTCAAATGATGAACAGCCGAGGCTGCTCTGAGTTTGTCCCCGTATTACGTACAGGGCCAAAGGTAACATGAGATCCCATTCTTTCCCGCTCACGGAGAGCATCTTCTTTATCGTGGTCTTGAGGGTCCCGTTGTAACGCTCGACAAGTCCATCCGTTTGGGGATGATATACCGATGTTCTAATGTGTCTGAGATCCACCAGTCTGCACACCTCCTTCATTAATTTGGACACAAACGGGGTACCCTGATCGGTTAAAATCTCCTTTGGGAACCCCACCCGGGAGAACAGCTCAATGATCTTCTCGGCTATAGACTGGGAGGTAGGGACTCGCAAGGGGAAGGCTTCGGGGAATCTAGTGGCGTAGTCCACTATGACCAGAGCGTATTGGTTCCCTCTTCTGGTTTTGGGTAAGGGTCCTATCAGATCTAGGCCAACTCTCGAAAGGGGTCCCTATAATGGGGAGAGGTTGTAAAGGGACTGCAGGGGGCGATGCGTGTTTTTCTTCTGAAACAACTCGCAAGACAGACAATGTTGCTTTATGTCTTTATATATTCCGGGCCAGTAAAAATGCCTCAACACATTCTGGGTGGTTTTTTCACTGCCGATGTGTCCTGCTAGTAAATGGGAATGGGAATAAAACATGATTTGCTCCCTAAATGTGGTGGGAACCAAGAGTTGTAGGGGGTCTTCCTTGTTTCCTTGTCTATACAATAAGCCACCTTGGATAAGAAATCGGGGAAACTTGGAGTCGGGAACTCCCTGAGTGAAGTGTGCCTGTTCCCAAGTGTTATAAAGAGTGGAGTCAATAGCTTGGGCGAACTTGAAATTCCTATCCCCTACCCAAGGTTCTGGAGTGATATATGCCGGATGGGGTTGGTTCGTCACTATCTCTGACTTTTCGCTCGGAGGCTGGAAGTTCATGGAACGAGAGAACAGCTCTAGAAACTTGGGGTTATCAGTCCCTATTATCAGTTCTTCAGGTAGGGTGTCTAGGACCCCCACCTTAACAAGGTGCCGACTACCCTCAGGAACCTCAAGTGAAATAATAGCCACCGGATATGGTCTTACGTCCCCATGAACACATTTAATACATATCAGGGCATGGGGGATCACTTGTCTAGGTCTCACAAACACCCCTCGTATCACTGACTGCCTGCAACCTGAGTCTAGCAGAGCCTTGAATGTTTTCCGATTCACCCTTACTCTTACATGGTATGAGCTTCCCAGTTCCGCAGTGTACAGGACAGACTTGGGGATGTACCCCACCTCTATTGGTTCTTCGGTTGGCCTCCGGTGTGGACATAAGCGCGCAATGTGTCCCCATGTCCCACACTCAAAACATTGAGGGCCTTTAAAGGAGGGGACCTCCGGTCTGAATGGCCTCTGGGGGTTTGCCTCTACGTGCGGACAGGGTTTTTTCTCCATTTTAACAAGGGGAGGTCGAGAGGGCTTTTCAGTTTCCCAAGGGGTTGATCGCGGTTGTGCTCGGGCATAGGAGGAGGCCATTTCTATGGCTTGGGCTGTAGTCAACTGGGAGTGCTGTCGTAACCACTTTTGTGTGTTATATGGCAACGCATCCAGATATTGCTCCAAATATATTTTGTCCATTATTTCTTCTTTTGAACTAGAAACTGGGATGAGCCATTTGTCAGCAGCCATTTTGAGGCGAAAGAACAGGGTCTTTGGGTTCCCTCCCGGAGTTCCCCGTTCTTTTCAGAAACGTACCCGATAGGATTCTGCGTCAAGTCCGAGGTGGTCAAGGATTATGGTTTTGATGGCGGCGTAGGGGACGTTGCCTGTAGCGTTGGCGACCTGATAGGCCGCCTGAGCCTCGCCGGTTAGCAGAGGAGCCAAAAACAAGGGCCATTTCTCCAGTGGCCACCCACAAGCCAGGGCGGCTCTCTTAAAGTTGAGTAAAAATGCGTCGGGGTCCTCCCCTGAAACATATTTCTGTAGGGATATCCCCGAGGGGCCGGGAGGGGGATGCCGGGTACCTTGAGCTGGACCGGCGGATGGTTCCCCTATCATTTTCTGTAATCCCTCTATCTGGGCAGCGGTCATATTTTTAAAGGTGTCTCTGTCTGCTTGAGCGGAAGTAAGTTGTTGTTCCACCACCCATCCGAGCTGTTCTTGTCCCTTTACTAGGTGTTGGAGTAACTCCTCCATCTTGGGGTTACAGATGGCTCGTGTTATGCCCGCATTCTCCACCACTTGTGGCGGGACCGATGGAAACCCAGAAACAGTGGTAGATGGTAACGAAGATTTTATTGGTCTTAAGACCCTTTTTCTATAAGTCGCCGGTCTATAGTACGGTAAGGGGGCGTCCGACTCTTGCTCCGGGGACACACGGCCTCTAGGAAATGTCTTTCCTCGTCTGGTCCGCTCCAGGATGACGTCGTCTCTGGAGGACAGCTCTCAGTAACACGGCGTATGTGAAACAAAAGAAAAGGAAGACTGGAAATAGTCGGGTGCTCACTTCGTGCTTTATGTGAGGGAAGGGTAGTGAGGAGTCACACAGTGCTCTTTTCAAAACTTCTAGGTGTTGGTGGTGTTCGGGATAGGGTATAAGGGAAGTCGGCTTTTACGGTTTTGTCAGCCCCTTTCGTCCCGCCCAACCCGAGATACGTGCTCGTACCTGTTGGAGCCACGCTTCTCCTGAAACGTGGCGGGGCGAGTCGCAGAGTCGTTGGCCTCCAGGTTCCGGTACCCTCGGGGTCGGTCTCGCAGACGTTCCTCCGTCGTCTGTCTCTCTCTCGGGTTCGTTCCCAGCAATCTCTCTCCTCTCGTTCTCGTCGTCGTTGGGTAAGGAACACAGCCAACTCTCTCTACTTCCTGGATTTGAGCTCCTCTCCTTTTCTACGTCATCGGTGTAGGCGGGGCATGGTGAGAGCTCGGCCCAGTTAAAGAAACACGGGTCCCCTTTTTCTCCAGCGGCTCGTGTGTGAAGTTCCGCTTTCCAGGCTTCAGGCTGCTGGAGGGAGAGAGGGGAGAGGGGATTGTTCACGCACTCTGTTACCAGAGGTATACTCCCATCCTCGTCTGTACGGGCCTCCTCGTCACAGTAGTTTACGGCATAATTTGTCCATGTAACATGTTGTACATTGGAAAAACAAATCGAGAGTAGGACAACGTATTACTCAACATAAATACAGAATTTGAAAAAAGTTTTAACAGCCCATTTGGTGAACCACTGGGTAGAGGAGAAACATACAGAAGCGGAATTGAAATGGACAATGATTTCATCTGTAGAACAAGATATTAGAGGTGGAGACATTGAACGAAGTCTAAGCCAGCAAGAAGCATTTTTAATTTTTAAGAACAATACTGCAATTAATGGCT
Source organism: Triturus cristatus (assembly GCF_964204655.1). Taxonomy (NCBI): domain Eukaryota; kingdom Metazoa; phylum Chordata; class Amphibia; order Caudata; family Salamandridae; genus Triturus; species Triturus cristatus. The sequence continues at coordinate 104,744,875 of NC_140587.1, forward strand.
TGAATGAATTAACACCCAGAACCTGTGAATATTTGATTTTTCAACAGTACAATCAACTGCTCAAACCAGATCTGTATTCAATAAACTTTACCTGTTCTTTGTCAAGAACAATGAGATAAACAGCACGAATAAATCAAAGGATCTAATCTAAGGACTGATAGTGGCCACAGTGATGCATTACATTTATGGTTTTCCCATGGATTTCTGATATAACTGGATCCCTGAAATAGAATATATTCTTTGAAGATGGTTCTATTAAATTATGTTTTGCCAGATTATAACACCTTGAGGCCTTCAAAGTTGATTGAATGATGCCCAAAATACAATATACGAAATCATACCAAATAGACCACCTGCCTCCTTTAAAGAAAAGTCATGTCATCTATCTGAATTAGAACCATGGCTTGGCTCACATCAAAATGATAAGTAGGATATGTTTTTTTAACCTTTTAAATAAGAATGTCCAAGCGTGGACGACAAATTCAGTGAATTTATAATATTCCTCGAACACTAGATCGTGTCGACGAATACATTTGAGATCCATTCGGACTACAACTCCCAGAACCCCTTGGATTGGGCTTGATGAAATGTGTTTGCCGATAAACCCAAGATGTAGCACACACTTGTTTATTTAGAATAAATGGCACCAGAGGCACTAAAATCTACAATTTTTAAAGTATAGATGTCGCTTTACACCAACAAAATAAAAAAACATGTTTGACCATATCCGTAACCCGGAAGTGAATCAAGCGAGGACTGAAAAACAGACGTTCCAGTAGAGATTGTATCCTACCTGGAGCCCGGTGTTCTAACTAGATGCTCTAACGACGGAACAACGGCAACTGTGACCACCTGTGTATGAAGAAAAGGTTATTTCGGCAAAGACCGCTTTGTAAGTTGTGTGAGCTAACCTCTCCCAGGTCAAACAGGATGACAATAGAAGCCATCTCCGAGTCATTGGATGATCATCCAACTACTGTAGAAGTAATTTTCTTGTCATCCAACATCATCAAGCTCTTAAAGTCATCAGCAAGGTTTAGAAACTCGCCCTGACAATTTGAGGATGACTTGGAAATGATTACCTGATGACTTCACCAGATGGGATTATTCCTGATGATTTCAGGATGACTTGAAAATGAGCATTTGATTACTTCGCAGGCGCTATTTGCAATCAACAGGAGGAGAAGATTAGTTGATTACTTTTAGAGCATATCCACCAATTTAGTTTCATTTTTGTTATAAAAGTTTAACCCGTTATGCGATTTTGTGATTTCAGAATTGCATGATTACTGCACAATGAAAACCATTTCAAATATTACATGAATCTTTTATTATATGCAAATGAGCACCCAGTGTCAGATAACTGTGTTTTATTTAAATCACAGTTAATACTTTTACAGGCTTTTATTATACTTGTAAACATTTTTTTTAATGATTATTAAAAACAAAGATCCAAGCATTAAAATGATCAACAATTAATATTAATGATGCAAATGAAGCATTGAAGGCAGGACCACTGGGAATGATTTATTTTTATTTTTTATTTTTTTATTTTACGGAGTTTTATATAGCGCGAACTTGACCCGAATAGGGTATCAGAGCGCTTTACATAGCACCAGTTGCGTTACATGAGGACACATTCATTTTTTATATTTTTTAGGCACGGGGAGTTTAAGTGATTTGCCCAGAATCACAGGATGTTCAGCGTCATTGTCGAGACTCGAACCCGGTTCCCCAGATTCGAGCCGTTAGGCACACTCCTCTCCCTTCAGTCGCAGGGACCTGATTCGGGCTGCTGCGAGGACTAAAACCCCTGCTTGGATTTTTTGACTCAAAAATTCACCAGACCATCATACAGGCCACGATCTTATCTAGACTGGATTACAGCAATTCTCTATTTTAGGTGCCAATAAATCCAGCACTAAACGCCTTCAAAGAGTGCAAAACGCAGCAGCTCGTACTCTCTTGGCGCTCACGAAATCTTGCTCAGTGGATAAGCTTCTGCCGAAGCTGCACTGGTTGCCAGTGGAAAAAAGAATTCAGCTTAAGACACTGTGCATTTCTCATAAAATTCTGACCCAACATGCACCTCCGTCCTAACAGAAATGCCAGCACTGTACGTCCCGAGGCGCACCCTGCGCTCAGCTGACCGAGTGCTAGCCTGCACCCCCCCCCCCCCCGAGTCTTAAGAGGTAGAGCTGGAGGACGCTCTTTCAAGGTCTTGGCACTATCTATTAGAGGCATTCAGAACCACCTGACGATTCGCAAAGCCTTAAAGACCGGGCTAGTTCCGGCTTAATCCTTCTTCCCCTGGCGATCTCTAGTTATGTGTACCTGAGAAGCGCGGGGACGCCCCGTCGCTGGGGCAGCCATGCGCTGTTCAAATCCTTAAAATAAAATAAATAAATAAATACTGCACAACGATGTTGCACTACGGAAGGTTAGGAGCTGAGGGAAAGAAGGCGGCCGGCGAGTAGCGGGTCGCGGGAGGTTCCCCAGAGCATTTGTGGTTTCTAGCGATGGGCAGCGAGTGAAGGAGGTCGCTGTTTTCCCTAACCCTACCTAAATAGATCCTGCGCCGACTTACCCGAGAATGGGTTTGTAGTATCACAATAGCGTAAAATTCATACCCTTTTCCTTGAGCTGCGGTGGAGCGTTTTTGAAATGTAGTATGCAATAATGCAGCAGGATGAGGCAAATTATGGTGCATATACTACGTAAAATAGGGCAAACTTTTCTTTTAAGGTCAGTTCAGGGCTCTCTTCATCAGGATCACCTGCAGTCTTGGTTTTAGACTGAAGGTCCTGCAGGGCTTCTTTAGAGAGGGTGTAGCGGTCCAATTTATTGGACTTGATTGTCTTGGATCCCCTGACCCAGGCAGATTTAGGTTTATCCATGGTGAATCCTGGACAGTACAGATCACTGCAGCTCAGTTCAATTATTGGTCTTCTCAATATTCAGGGGGCAGCTGTGTTACATGCGCATGGGGCGTACTCTCGGCGGGTCAGTAATATGCAGAGGCGACACGATGGAGGGCCCTCCACTATACAGCCGCAGATGGCGTGCTCCTCACTGCAAAGACTAACTGGGCAGCATTTACGGCGCCTCTCAACTCCCAGGCCGCCAGTCTTTGCCACGCCCACCACCACACCACAGGGATGGTGCTCAATCCTCCGTGTGTGGTTAGGCCACCACTTCCGCCTCTGCTGCGAACTTAGCTCGTTCGTGGGGGACCCGGTTGTAGAGAAATGGGATACCCGGCCCCAGTACAATGACTACTGTCCACCGCCACCCAGCAGGGTTGGCCGCCGGTACAAGGATGCAGGGGGGAGGGGGGAAAGAGAAGCAGCGGTAAAGTCTTCAATATGAGCAAATGTGGTGGTAAAACCGCCTCCTCTACCCCTGCTCCCCAAAGTACACCACCTCCAGGCATCCAAATCACCGTGGCAGTCTCTCTCTTCGTCCCATGCCGATGTTGAGTTCAGCGCTGCTAATGCTCCGCACGCCGACCTCTCTCACTCGGCGCCGGAAGCAGCGCCGCTCAGGTCTAAGCACTGCTCGCTGCGTTGTCTGCGTGCAAGGCAAGGATTCAAGCCAGTCGCGGCCGCACTCTCCAGGCACCTCAGCGGAACGGGCCACCACTCCAGTCCCCGGCTTCCACGCCCCTGTAGGCCGCAAGCGAACGGAGCACACAACTCTCGTTTTGTGCAGTCTGGAGCTACGGGGGTCTCGGGAATCGGAACCGCTTGACTTCTAGAGCGTTACCCTTCACTAGGGGTCAGATCAATGTGAGGGATAAACGAATTAGGGGAAAGGGTCAGCGGAGCTGCAAACTTAGGCGGCCATCACGCTCAGCAGCTTGGCCTCACCCCCTGGAGTGTCATTTTTAATAGTCCATCGGATGCATAAACTTCGACATCTAGAAATGTGATACAAGTCGCATTGTGGTGTGCGCTGAAGTTAATTTCTGGTGATCTCTCATTGAGCCAGCAGTGGAATTTCTCAAGCGCCTCTTCTTCTCCAGTCCGTATAAAAAATAAGTCGTCAATAAACCGTACCCAGTTGGAAATATGATGTACAAATGGATTGTTAATAAAGACATATTTGTTCTCAAATTTGCCCATGTATAATACAGCAAATTCCGGTGCGAATGGACAACCCATCGCGGTTCTAACTTGTTAGTAGAAGTCCCCATCAAATGTAAAATAATTTTTCTTTAAGGAAAACCTTGCCAAGCTCATAATAAGTTCTGTTGGAACTTGTTCCAGCCATGTCCAAAGAGTTTGCCATGGTCCAGCAAATTGCTTGTGCATGCCTCAGTCAAAGTGAAGATTGACAGATGGCGTATGTGAAGTCAAAGCACCACTCGAGCCAGTGCGAAGCTTTTGAAGAAAACGAAAGCCCCCCAAAGAAGTTTACTCAGCGTTTGCCAGAAACCTACTGGTAAAGTCGTGAAAGAGGTACTGCACTGCAATGCAACACTGAGCTATAAGTCATACGGAATGATAATCCTGAAGGTAGCGACAACCGGGTACAAAAAAGAGCTAAAGTCGAGGGCAGGCCATCTCGATGGTGGCTGACCACAAGAAAAACCAACAAAAAGAGGTACACGATCTAGAACAGGGGGTGGCCCGGGCAGAGGCTGACCATGCCACACGCATAGATGACGACACTACACATAGAGTACTCCTGGCGCAAAAAGAATACAAGTCCTATGTATGGGAGGCGGCAAAAGCCAGACACGCCACAACGCAGCATACGATCTATGAGCTAGGGGATAAAGCGGGTAGACAGTTAGCCTGGCTGGAAAAAAAGGAGCGTGCGGCTAGATGGGTGGCGCGGATCCAGTTAGAACCTGGTGGTTACACGTCGGAGCCTCGGCAAATTGCGGAAGCCCTGTCGACACATTACAAAACGATCTATACTCCAGAGGCCACTTCCACTGTTGTGGACAATCTGGCATTCCTCAGAGACATCGCTATGCCCACGTTGGCCCCATCCGAGGTTGCGGCCTTTGAAAAAGACCTGAAAGCAGAAGAAATGACACTTGCAATAGCCGCCCTCCGTACTGGGAAGGCGCTGGGGCCAAATGGAATTCCAGTGGAATTCTATAAGAAAGCCACGACTTACATAGTTCCGCATCTATTGGGCATGTACACGGACAGTTTAAAGAAAGGGATTCTACCCCGGGATCAGAGACTGGCCACCATAGTGGCCATTCCCAAACCTAATAAACCACCGCATGAGTGCACATCCTATCACCCAATCTCGCTGCTGAATGCCGAGGCAAAGATACTAGCAAAAGTCTTGGCAACGAGATTGCAGCCACACCTCGCCACCGTAATACACCCGGATCAATCCGGGTTTATGCCAAACCGAAATACAGCCCTGAACATACGACGGTTGCATGGAGTCCTAGCACATCGCTCCTCGATAGAGGAGGATGCAGTTGTTCTATCACTAGACGCACGGATGGCATTTGATTTGGTGGAGTGGCCTTTTCTCTTTACTGTTCTTGGCCACCTGGGATTTGGCCCCAAGATATGGGCTTGGATCCAGCTTTTATAAACCAAGCCTCTGGCACAGGTGGTCGTAAATGGGCATATCTCGAACGCCTTCCCGCTGGGGCGGGGGACGCGACAGGGCTGCCCCCTCTCCCCACTTCTATTTGCACTGGTGTTGGAGCCGCTGGCGGCCTGGGTGCGACAGGACCCGGTCATCCGCGGCCTGAAGTGGACGACGGGGTGGGAGGACCGCATCTCTCTGTATGCGGACGATGTCCTGTTGTACTTGGCCTCGCCGGCACGCTCAATACGCTGTCTTCTAGACATCTGTGCATCGTACGGGAGGGTATCCGGCTATATGATAAACTGGGAAAAATCTTTATGTACTCCAAGGCTCCCCAACGCAGCTCCCTAAGGGGTGTGAAATTCGGGTGGTATGTGATGGTTTCAAATATTTAGGAATATATGTGACAGCTGATAGAGCGAAATTTGTCGCGGAAAACCTGACACAACCCTTGGTCCGGTTTCGACGCAGCGTTAAATACTGGCATTCCCTACCCCTGACGCTGCTAGGAAGAGCTGCCCTCTTTAAAATGATGGCGCTTCCCAGATTTCTCTACCTGCTTCAGAATACACCCTTCCCGGTTGCCCTTGCCTATTTCATCGCCATAAACGCAGAAGTGACCAGTTTATTATGGGAAGATAAGACGCCACGGATAGCGCTCCATAAACTGACCAGAGGCTGGTACGACGGAGGTATCGCCCTCCCTAATATCAAGATATACTATTGGGCGTCACAGCTAATGGTCATAAACCAGTGGCTTCATGTGCCGGGGGATGACCCGGCATATCGTATGGACCGCCAACTGCTGGGGACCGGAGGGGTTCTGGGGGCGCTCTATAACCGCACTAAGAACCGCGGCATTACGGGCCCAACGGCGCATACTCTGCAGATATGGTTCGAGGCGCAACGTGCTCTTGGCTGGGAGAGGAAGATAACGCAGGCCACACCGCTATGGGACACAAAAGGGTTGGGAGTGCTGCGTACTACCAAGGGGTTTTTACAATTGGATCTGATTGGAATATCGAGGGTTGGTGATCTCTGGAAAACAGGTGACGTAGTCACGTTTGCCCACTTGCAAGCAGAATATGACCTGGCAGACACTGAACAATTTCGCTACCTGCAAATTAGACATGCACTTCGGGCGGCGGTCCCGCCGGGGACACGGTTGGCGGAGTCCTCGCCACTGGAGGATAGACTCCTCATGGAGCATCTGACTAAGAGAGCTACATCCCTGACATATCGGAAAGTGATAAATAATCAGCCAGATACGTTTCTAGCCCTTAAGGCTAAATGGGAGATGGAACTGGGAGAATTTGATGAAACGGACTGGCAGGCGGCACTTTCCTCCCCTAAGGAGGTGGGGATCTCGTCAAAACTGAAACTGGTACAATTAAAAATCCTACACCGCACATACTATACCCGCACACTTCTATATAAACTTAAACGGACGGACTCACCGCTTTGCCTTCGGCAGTGTGGCGAGGATGGGAGTCTTTTCCATACCCTCTGGGATTGCCCCGTAATAGTCCAGTACTGGAAGGCGATCATGCGCACACTCTCCCAGGTGACAAAAATTACGACTCTCCCGGAACCGAGGAGGTGCCTCCTCAATGTATGGGAGCCTACAGATCTTAGCCGCGTGGCGCAAATCTGGGTGACGCTGGGACTGCTGCTGGCAAAGCGCAACATAGCTCAAAGATGGGGATCCAGGCAGCCCCCTACCCTCTCCCAATGGTGTAGAGATATGGATACCACAATGGTCGTTGAAAAAACAGTATATGTGCATAGAGGCTGCCCCAAAAAATGGACCCAGGTATGGGGAGGATGGAATGCGTACAGAGGGAATATATGTGACCCCCCACGTGATACCTCAGAGTCAGAATTGAGTGACTGAGAGAATACAGTTGAACAATAAGTAGATTAACAAGACTGTGACAACACATGATACAGCTGGAGGCCAGTGCGGTGACCTGCAACACCGTTATGTTAATTTGATGTGAAGGTGCTCTCTGAATGTTTGTACATAATCCAATGGTCGAAATACTGCTTTAGTCAATGCCAATGTACGTTGATTTGTGTTGAAAGTTATCAATAAAAAGAATTAAACAAAAAAAAAAAGAGCTAAAGACAGTGTTCGAGATGGGGGGCCTGGTTGGCTAGGGTATACACCTAAGCCAGGTAGAACCCACCACTCTAGTCAGGGTAAGGGAGATACACACCCAAGATAACCCCTGCTCACCACCTTGGTAGTTTGGCAGAGCAGGGGTTATCTTGGGTGTGTAACTTCCTTACCCTGACTAGAATGGTGGGTTCGGCCTGGCTTAGGTGCATACCCTAGCAGGGCTCGAAAAATCAGATCTGCAGGTCTAGTAACTTTAATAATCTACTCAACCTAACTAATGTACTTGACCCGTGAACTGGTCTCAAGTTGTGTGATCCTAGGCAAATATTTTGTCTTATGCAGCCACCTTTTTCTCTATTATTATCTAAGAGAGCACCTTCAAAAATACAATTTCACTATTTCTGCTGTACAAAAAAACTTTTTATTAACTAGACTAAATGTTTGCTCCATATATAACAAGAATCAAGCCCTTTTATAAGGTATACATGATCCCTGGCTTGCCTCTTAGTTCGCTAATAGAATTGACATCTGGGCAGGAGCAGTAATAATTCCCAGTTCATGTTTAAATCTCACTTTTCATAAATATATCACCAAAGCATGATGTGGTAGTGGACTGTCATTTTAAGATGGCATATTTTGCATGGAAATGGCCACACATCTTTCTCACTAGCATGTAGTTTTACTGATCATTGCGCATAAACAATGGTTGGAAATTGGGTTTCAGCTAAAATATTTAAAATTTGCACCTCACCAAGTAAAGTGTTCTAATTTGTTTTGATCCTATACAAATATTTTTCGACACAGAAATGGGTCTTCATAACTAGTGAAATATATAATGGTTGAACAGTTCACTTAGCTATTTAAGTGTTGTGTTAGAAAAAAAGCCTTTAATTTAACATGCTTTGCACAGTTTAATTGTCACACAGTTCATTTGACAAAATCCTCTAACTTCAGTCACCGAAAGAGAAATAAATGTAGGAAGACAAACTGATTTTTGACCTCTGTCTCTGAAAGCCAGCAAATGTGACAAGATAACAAGATTTAAGGGCCTTTTTATTGCTCTTTTGTGAGCAATAAAGATGCCTTTAAATCTTGTTATCTTGTCACAGTTGCTCTGCTTTCAGAAGCAGAGGTCAAAAGTCAGTTTATCTTCCTACATTTACTTTTTGTTCTGTGACTGAAGTTAGAGGATTTTCAGCTTGCCAGAAAGGGCGAGTAGTCCTTAAAAATAGCTCGTCCTGAATAAATCTTGCTCAACAATGCAAGTGGATTTTTTGACCCCCTGACTAGCCAACCAGGAACCCCATTTCTAACATTGGTGATCAGCTGTGAGGATAGGACTTGCGTTTGCACAGTACCACGGTTGCACTACAAACTCACGTGTTTTGTTTTTCTCCTGCTTTTCTGTCATTGGTCATTTCTTTTTAGTGTGTACTCCTGCTTTAGCTCTTACACCTAGGAATCTTGTGTTGCACTTGTGTGTTAATGCCTTGCCAAAATGAAGTCAACCTTTAATCTTGAAAAACTGGCATATTACATGGTTTAGGAGTTAGAGGGCTTCTGCAGACAGTGGAGGGTAAGGGTAAGGTAGGTGAGTCCCACACATCTGGACCTTGCCAGTACCATACTCCCATTTTTTGAGGATTTCTATGAAAGAGTGCCAACAGCGAACCCACCAGGTGGGCCTAGACTATACCCTGAGATCTATGAGGACTCTGAGGGGGAGGGTTCCTGGTCCACACACCAAGAGGGTAGTGGCTGTGAGGGAAACCCTGAAGAGTTTAAGCATAAGGAGGAAAATGACTGGGCAGGGATACCAGTAGAGGTTGAGGACCTGAGGTAGGGGGGATTCCCTTGCTGGGTCTAGTGCCAGGAGAAGTGGTTCCTACCAAGGTCTGTCCCCAGAGGAGTTGGGAGATAGGCGACAGGAGAGCCAGCACGAGAAAGTTTGAGAAGCTCAAGTTGGAGTTGGATAGCAAAAAGCTTGAAAAGGAGCAATGAGAGATGGATAAAACCCTTTCTCTGAAGGAGAAGAAATTGGTTTTGGCTCAGGAGTTGAGTATCAGGGAGCTTGCCATGGAGGAGAGAAAGGCTGCTGTTGAGAGAGCCTTAGTTGAGGAGAAGATGGCGGAGGCAGAAAGGGCCTTCGCCAGAGAGAAACTAGTTAATGACGAAAGGTTGTCCCATGAGCGTAGTTTCAGTGTTCTGGACTCACCATTGATGCAGGTGGAGTCCCGTGTTGTTAGTAATGTGTCCAGTGTAGAAACATCCTCTGACAGAACCAAGAGCATGATAGCTAGGTACCAGGAAGAGGGTGTCACCCCTGAAGGGTATTGGTTGAGGTTCAAGAGAAAACGGCCCCAGCGGAAAAGGGCAAATTTACATATCCTTCCTGCGCCACAGACCCGTCATCACACTTACTCATTCACACATGCATTCATTGGTGGGGCCCATAACACCAACACTCACACGTCTCACTCGAGTCTGCACACCGGAGGAAAAGAAGCACTGGACATGTGGGGGTACCTTGTTACCTATCGGGAGAAATTTCTTTACATTATATACATTATATACATCAGTACCTATAGAATCCTAACTTTAACATCAAGGCACCCCACCACTTGGTCGATGGACCAATTAGTTGGACTGGTTGATGGTGATTTAGAACCAGCTAAAACACATTTAAAGCTTCGGAACCTTTCGGTTAACTCTCAATACCTTATTAAAGAATCACAATCTCATTTCTTATTAATCAAAGTTTAGTTTATCTAAACTAGTTCACTCTGTGTTGGCATATTCAGGATTACAGTTCAAATCATATTTCTATTGAGCGATTTCCAATCTTTGATCTTGAACATAAATTGACATAACATTTATATTTACCTAAATTTGAACATTGGCGACCACCTCCAGAAGAACCCGTCAACCCACAGCAATAATCAAATCCCTTCAGATGGAATCGTCCTTTTATAATCAAAGAAAACCCAAGTACATCCAGGAAATCTCCTTCAGCTCGCTGCAGTCACCTCGAATCAGCGAAATGACTGGGTGATCGAACCAACAACCCAGCAAATCACCCTCCACACCAACAGCAGCAGACAGCGAAAATGATAATAATACCACCCCCTCTTCCAAATCCCTTTCTTTTATACTCTTTTTCTCCTTACTTTTAGGATAATGCGCAACAATTTAGGGGTAGAAAGTGTTCTGATTGGCTAAACCCTCTGAATTTTGTAAGTCTCTTGATTTTTCCCAGGTTTGCCTGTTTCCCATGAGACCGGGCATGACATTTCTCAATTGTATTCTTTTTGGTAGTTTCACAGGCAAAAGTTCTGAAATAACAACATGTAAGTTTCCTTGTACAGGTCTTTCATTGTCCCCTCGGCCATTCACACTAGTCCTTATCTTGGCAATCCTCCATGTTTCTATCTTTGACAAGGAACATCTCGGTTCTCGTCGGAGGTCGCTTGGAGATCTTCAGAGCCATCCGAGTCTGTGCAGTAGACATCGCGCTCACATGATGGTGGCCACTTCCGAACTCCATTTTAAGTACTGCGGCCTAGTAGGCCCAAATGCCAACTTAAGCAAAACATTACAGTAATTACTATGTAGAAATGAAGATTCTAATGTTAAACCCGCACTAATTCCAATATATATTAGTATTTTCCTAGCTTGTAGCAATATTTAAAGCAATAATACTCACCATTCTGCAACACTGGAAGCACAAACCATCACAGAAGCAACATGAATCATGCAATTCTCTATTTCAACACATCCTAAAGTTAGTTTGCGTACCACAGTTAATCATTTAATTAGTTGCCATGCACTGAGCATTTTAGTCCCACGTATATCTCGTCTTTATTAAGGAGCACTTGTTGATTAATTATACCACTCCACACAATTAGTACAAGTTAATATTTAGAATGATTACGTAATTAATATTTCATGCAAAAATAGAGGAGGTATACAAAACTTTGCTTTACCTGCTCCATCAAAGAGTAGGAAACTGGCTCACCAGTCTTGGGGAGAGCTTGTTGAGGATTATTGCAAAGCACTGGGGGGGTTGGGTGAAGGGTAGCACAGTAAACAATTTTGAAGGGCTGTTCAATCTGATTGTCACATATTCCTTTGTAGCTTTCCAGGGCTACGTCAACACCTGTTGGAGTGTAGGTTCTCTGACCCCAGGGAACTTGCACAGGAGGCAGACTCTGGGTGAGTGCAGAGGGTCTGGAAATACATTTGGATGTAAAGGGAGTGGCTCAGGTTTTTCCAAATCAAGGGAGGTGGGAAAGGTTTGTGGTAGCCCAGATAGGTCCAAGTGTCCCATCTCAGGTAAGGGGGGGGAGGGAGGGAGTCCTAGGTTGCCCAAACCCCAGTCTCGGAGCCTGGTTGGTTCCATTAGTGAACACCAGGAGGGAGGCCTAGTGTGTACTGGAAGGCCATCCACTGAGGGGGGATCCCCTAGTGTTAGGAAAACTTGCGGGGGCTGCTGTCACAAGAGTCCCACCAGTTCAGGTGTCTGGCAGCACCACCCCTGAGTGGAGGGTCAGGAGATCAGTGCCAGGTAGACTTTCACACAACACATGAGGAATGTGTTATCCTTGGAGGTAGGGGGCTAGATGTACTCCTCAGGAAGTCCTGGCTTGCCTGGCACATGCTCTGCCTCAGGAGGCCAGGTTCAGGATGTCACTCCTGGCCTGGAGGGAGGGGTAACTAGCAGTGTCCCGAACGTGTTGTCTTCTGGGGGTACCACTCCAGGTGGGAGGGTGTAGAACTCTAGAAGAGGGGGAGTAAGGACTCGCCCCAGACCCTGGTTCATCCCGAGGGTGCTGACCCTGGGTTGGGAGACCAGTTGCAGGGTGGAACTACTGAAGTGGTTGGAAAAATTGTGTGGGATGGCTGACACCAGCGCCCTGACACTTCTAGGTTATGGGGGTACAACTCCTAGGAGGAGGGTGAGGAATACCAGAAAGAGGGGTAGGGGAAGGAGAGTCGCACCCCTGACCCCTGGGTGCAGACCCTGGGCTGTGGGACCAGTGGCAGGGTAGAACACCTGGACTGGTGGGTGGTAGAGTTGAGGAGGGATGCAATGTACCTGGGGCTCCTGCCCCCCACTTTGAGAGGTACCACAGACCACAAACCCCTGGATAGCCTAGGGCCTGGTTCTGGCTGCTGTGAGCTAAGGGGTTAGCTTAGTTGGTCTTGGGAGTATAGCCAGACGGATCCACATGGGTTTAGATTGGCGTAGAACTGGAACCTACCCCTGCCGGTGCGGGCCAGGATCAATGCTCTAACGCCCCAAGCAGGAAAGCCCATCAAGGAATTGATTAGTCTACCCTGGCTTTAGGCTGGAAGGGGGCTTGTGTTGGACCTGGCCCTTTTCGCAGGGTTGGTTATCCCCAAACTATGTGCCTTCCTCCTGTATTTTTTCTGACCTGTTTTTGGTTGGTTTTATGGGCAGTTTACCACTGCCGATCAGTGCTAAAGTGCATGTCCTCTCTCCTGTAAAATTGGTCTACACTTTGTGCTGGTGTCATTATGTTTCAGTTTGACTGGCATCCTGCTAATTAGGACCCCCGTCTCTGTGCATCTTCCCTAAATTGGACATGGTGAGTACTTAGGTACCCTCCAGATTGGCTACTGGTGTACCCTTGTAAGTCCCTAGTAGATGGTACTAGGGTACCCAGGGTATAGGCACACCTGTGGTCTCCCATGGGCTACAGCATGTATTATACCACCCATGAGAGACCACTCAAATTGGGCCTATAGACCTGCCATTGCAGGCTGTGTAAGCTGGTGCTAACACCACTTTTGACAGATATAGGTTTACCTATATCTGAGGCCACTACACTTAAAACCTATAAGTCACCCCTTAGCAGGCCTTGACAATACTGAAGGCAAGGTGCTGGGGCCTAAGTGTGAGGATGCCCCTTCATTTGCAGGACTCCCCTACAACCGTCAGAATCCATTCTCCCGGGTTGTAATTGCAACAGCCATTAAGATGCATAGAGGGGCCATGCCTCATTACGCGATAACAATCTCTAAACGGGCTGAAACGAACCCTGTCGTGTTTGGTATCAAACATGTTGGAATCATACCTCTGCGCCGTAAACGGTGTGAGAGGTATGATTCCATGCACTGTAAAGCTCCTCCGGGAGTCCCTCAGTGCTCCTAGTACCAGTCTTCCAGAACCAGACAGCAAGTTAGGGCTGCTGCCAGGCAGAGACACGTTCCTGCCCCCCTGCTGCTGGGCCAAGCTCGAGCAGGGGAAGGTGGAACAAAAGGTATCCTGTCACAGGGAGGTGTGACCACTTCCCGGACAGGATTTAGTGTATTGGGACAGGGTGGGGGTGCCGGCCAGCGCCACTGAGACTGCTTGAAGGGCACATTTGGTGCCCTCCTTGCATACTCCAGTTCAGGGATGTGAGAAAGTGCCATCTTTCTTGCATGGTATGCCCCCACTTTTTGCTAAATTGCTGAATGTACTTTGATTAAGTGTACCCTGGACTCCTGCCAATCAGGTGCCCAGGGCCTATGTTCCTTCCTTAAAACACACAAACTCCAAATTGGCAAACCCTAGCCACATGTCAGCCCCTGGTAAATGGTACCCTAGGTACCCAGGGCCTTGTGGCCAGGGAAGGTCTGTAGGGGCTGCAGCACTCGTTGTGCCACCCTTAGAGGCCCTGTACCCTTACACACACACACTGCCTTTGCAGGCTGAGTGTCTGGGTGCAGGACAAAACAAAGAGTCGACATGGCACACATGTCTGTGTGCCATGCCCATCACCTACACTGCCAAGGCGTATGTCAGTCACCCCTCTAGCTGGGTGCCTTACGCCTATGGTGTGGGCACAGGAGCAGGAGCCCTGTGCCCCTACAGTACCCGGGTCCATTCCTGGGCACTGTAAGTGCAGTGCTGCCATTTAAGAGTACATGGTGCTGAGAGCTCGTCAAACACGAGCTTCACAGCACCATAATGGCAACACTGAAGACTGGGAAGTTTGGTATCAAACTTCTCAGCACATTAAACCCACACTGATGCCAGTGTGGGATTTAATGTACTAAGCACCCCAGAGGGCATCTTAGAGATGCCCCCTTACAGCTGACCTACAATCCACGTCTGCTCTGAGGCTGCCCAGGCTGCCACACAGCAGACACGTTGCTGGACCCCTGGGTGGGAGAGCCCCTGCTCTCCCGGGCCTGCAACAATGCACATCCTGGGTGAGGTGAGAAATCTCCTCCCCCAGGATGAGCAAAGGGAAGCTTCAAAGGCATGCCGCCATTTGGAGTTTCCCCAGGCCACTGCAACCCCCCACTCTGGCGGGAAGCTTGGCCGGAAACCCCATACAAGGACAGGGGATGTGCCAGCCTGCCCACCCCACCCCTCAGGTGGGGGAGGCGAGGTGAAACACATCTCCGGGCTCTCGCCATCTTGAAGATGGGGGGCCCTACCCTATCAGGATTAGGCTACTGCCCCCCTCCCACAGGAGAGAGGCAGGATAGGGGGTGTACCCACCCCAGGACAAGGACCCATTGGTCCCTGGCCTTCACCTACCTATAACGCCCCTAAATCTAGTATTTAGGGGCACCCTGAACCTTCCTTCCCCAGATTCCAGATTCGAAAAACTACAAGAAGAGCTAGAAGAACAAACACCTGCCCTGCACCTGCTAAAAAGGGAAGAAGACACCAACTGCTTTGGCCCCAGCCCTACCGGCCTGTCGACTCCCGGACCTGCACCAGCGCGGCATCTCTTGTGGCCAGCAACCTCACCAAACCCCGGAGGACCTGGCTACCTTTTTGCTCTAAGCCCCTGGGACTCCCATGAGTAGAGGCTCTATTCAGAAACCTATTTCCAACCCCTGGCAGCAGCCCGGAACCGCGAACCCAGCACACTCTGCACCAGCCAAGCCTGGCCGGTGCCGGAATGGACAAAGACCCTGAGGACGACCCCACGGCGACTGTGACCCCGAGTCCGGCACCCAAGGACCCCCCTCGACATTCCGGAAGAAGCCTGCAGCCTCAGAACAGAGTGCCACCCCAACCGCGATCAACAAGAGGGTAAGATTTCCGACATCAAAAGGCACCCCTGCACCCGGCGCCCTGCGGCCCCCTGTGCCCAATCCCGGGGTACCCACCTAACCTACAACTACCCAACTTACCTCTCGAAGTGGTGGTGGCACCTGAAGCATCCTCGTCCCCGAGCTTGCAGCCTTTTTCCTAACCGGAACATTCCCATTGATTTCCATTGAGCGCCCGACGGCTCAAAAGCACCCTGCACCCAGCCGCCCGAGTGGCCCTGGCAGTGCAATCTCTACACTAGCCTACTTCCCCACTTGCCCTGAGTGAGTGACCAGGAGCCCAGCTCCCACAGCCGCGTGGCCTGCTAGTCAGCAGCCACCAAACCAGGCCCCCCTATTCCTCATAGGCAAACATTGGGCCTGACTCTCTCTGCACCCGGCCGTCCTGAAACCGCTGAGGGTGAACTGACTGTACCTTCCCGACACTGGGAGACCCCTGAGTCTATGCCCAGAACTTCAACTCTGCCAGTCGAGAACTTACCCTTAAACCGCGAACTTCATTTTCCTCATAGGGTAACATTGGCTGGCTTTTTCTTGGAAATTCTTCTAAGTGTGAACTTTTCAAAACTCAAAATATTCATCAAAAATCAGCCAAGTACCAAAAACGAATTTACTCACCTGCTCTTAGGTGAGCTCCCAGTGCTGGATCTTGGTGCCCAGCACTGACTCCGAAAAGTACCCACAACTACACTTACCTTTAACTCCTTTTTCTTCCATAGGAAACCATTGACTGCTTTTCTGTGAAATTTCTTCTAAGTGTTGATTTCTGCAATCTTGAAATATTCTTTTAAAATCGTACAATTTCTGCAAACGTAATTACTTACCTGTTTCTGATAAAGACTCCAGTGCTGAGTCTAGGTACTCAGACCTGGATTACAAAAGTAACGATAAAGTACTCTACCTGCAACTTGAATTTCTTGCCATAGAGATCCATTGAATGTTTTCTTTGAAATATTTTCCAAGTGTCAACTTTTGAAATAGCTAAATATTATTTAAAAATCAGTACAGTAATTAAGTCGACTTTCAACACTTGATTCTGAATATTGTCCCAGGGCTGGATCTAGGAGCCAGACCTGGAATTCCAAAAGTAATCTGAAAAGTAATTTATTACAAATAACCTGAATTTACCATTGAGCTCAATGCATTGTAATGTTTAGGAAATAGGATTGTTTATTGCAACCAACTGTGACTATTTACAAAAATCCATTGCTTAGTGCAAAAGTATTTATATTCAACCTCTCATTTTGAGAAAGTATATTTTTATTCCCTTTGTGGTTCTAAAAATAAAACAAGCATATATTTTATATATATAAACCATTGGCCTAGAGTTCAGTTATTGAGTGTGTGAAACCATTTGCTGACTGAGTGTGTACAATAAATGCTTTACACTGTCCTCTGGTACTACCTTACTGCTCGACCTAGCTACCACTTTAGAGAGTAAGGTCATACCTAACTTTAACCTCTATCAGCCCCTGGGGGACTGTGGACTCTGTACACCCTGTACCTATTAGGGAACAGTATATACAGAGCCACTTTCTCACAAGGGAGCCGTTGGCTCCCGCCCTGACGCGAAACTGGACAAAGGACATGGGAGTATCCTCCCCAGTGGACCAGCCCCTCCTCTGGGAGGGAGCCCTGAATTGCCCCAACCCTTTCCTAAGGCTTACCTGTGGGTGGGTCCCTAGATTTATTGTGGGACAAGATTGAGATCACAGACCACTTCAACTTCGACAGTCTGGACACTCTGGAACTTCGCTTTGGGAACCAAGACTGCATCGGGTAAGATTCCTGCTGCTCCTGTTCTTGTCCTCCTGCTGGTCTTCTGCAACGTCTGTGCCCGTGCTCCATACAGGTTCCTCACCAGGCCTGTGGACATCCAAGACTCCCAAAGGAGTCTCCTTTGTAGTGAAGGAGTCACTCCCCTGCTTCTGCAGGCACCGCAATGCAGCTAACCGGTCTGCTGATCCTGGGCTCCCACGGACTCCGAAAGGCTCAGCAACACAGGTGATGGTTATGTAACTCCTTTGAGGCCTGCACTGTCTACATACCGAGTTTGAAGCCAGTATCCTTCGTCAGAACGGCTGGAACAGAACCCCTGTGCACAGCGCCGACTTGCAGTTGCCAAGGCTTGTTGACTCACTCCTTCATAGATCTTCGGGCTCCAAGAAGCTCTAATCTCAAGCACCTCCAGCAGCTAAGATCTTCGACCCTCACCTCTTCCTCTGCACCGTGGGCCTTCTTCATTGGTAAGCTGCTCGAGGTCCTCTTGCGACTCCTGTGCCTTCGGCCCCTGGCTCCTACTGATGGTCTTCTTGGGCTTCAGTGGGATCCCCTGCTAGCTCTGGGCTTGCTCTGACACAACTGCTCGTGGTGAGTCACTTGGAACTTGGCTCCCCCAACACTGCACCTTTTTTGTCGACTACGTTGTTTGACACTGCCAAGGCTTGTTGGTGCCCCTGCCGTACACTGACCCCTTGGGCCCTCGACATCCAATGTGGGACAGCTTATGAATGTCTCCTGGTCTTCCACAGCTTCGCCTGGTCTGCACAGCTGCACCTTCAAGGGCAACGTCAACCTCCCCTGCATCTCCAATGTAGGTGGGCATTCGTGTTCTGTGCCTCCTGGTCACTCCTGAGTGGCATAGACTCTGCCCCTTCTGCTTGCAGGTACCTCTCATCTTGAATCTACCTTTAGGTTCCACCTAACTTCTTTGTCTTTTTCTCCAGCTGCATCTTTCCCGAAGTCCTCCATTGTGGTCTCCGGTGGTTTCTTCCGTCACTTGACATCTACGCACCAGCTTCCCAGGTGTAAGTATCCTGGTTCTTGGGGTATCCACGGGTGGGGTGATTCTCCAACCATCCATCTTCCATGGGGTTTCTTCAGGGTCCGCAGGGAAGGTTCCTTCTATAAAATTTCAAACGCGACTTACCTATTGACTAACATTGAGCACTTGGTCGTATTCCCACTCTGCACACGACCTCCGTACTGTTAATAGATACTCACCTTGGGTGACTTCTTGGGTCCCCAGCTCTTCTGCGTCTTCTGGGTCCATTCTTGACTTGAGTCGTGATTCGCATTCCATTATTTTAGTATATGGATTGGTCTCCCCTGGAGACCACTGTGTATTTGTGCTACTTCCATGCTCTATTTCCTAAGTATTGTGTGTGTTGTGTTTCTATCTCCAGGTAGGAGATAGTACAAATGTGTAAGTGAGTCTTTATAATAAAATACCTATTTTTATATTTACACTGTGTGATTCTTTTTCACTTGACCTATACCATAAGATTAAGTACTGGTAAAACAAGCTGCTTTACACTCCTTTTGGACTAAGCCTGAAGGCTGCTGTCTACAGCTACCACTTAGAGAGGTTTCTAAGGTTGTCTAAACCACTAAAATCGCCATAAGGGTCGTCTAGATTAGAGGAAGGAGCTATACTTACATAAGGGAGACCATATACTAAGCCAGCCTCTCACATTGGTGTGAAGCGGTTGGGATTCAAGCCTGTATTGTTTTTCCAGCTACTCTAGGTGTGGATTAATTGAAAATTCATCACTTGCATTAGGCACATATAATATTTAGCTAGACTAATCTACTGAACTTTTAGATTGGTTGATAAGGGCCTAGCACAACCCGTGCTCCAATCTTAGAAAGTTTAGTTTCCACTAGTGTAGGTAGGTGCAACTAGAGACCATGTGTTTAGTTGGGGATACTAGTGTACCCCATTCTTCTAGATACAGTGGTCTTAAGTTCCAAGAACTAAGGACCCTGTGTACTTCTGGGAAGTTAAAGACACGCAGCAATCCTACCACTAAGCATCACTTAGAGTTTGTTATCCTAGATGATCTCCAGAACCCTGACAGGTCAGAGGATCAAGATAAGGTGGGCAGGGATGCTCCAGCAACCCCCAATGGCCCTAATTCTGAGCATGATCAATAGGAGTCTGAGCCAGGGAATAATGCAGATGGCACAGAGAGTGTCCCTAGAAGTAGGTCCCCCTTTATTCCTCCTGGGAGGTTCAGAACAGGCAGAGGAGATCTAGATCTCCTTCTGCTGCTTCAAATGCTTCAGGACAGTTCATAGGGACCTTAATATTTAGCCAGAGAGAGGACTCATTGGAGAGGGTCTTCCTGAGGGTCTTCTTGGGCTTCAGTGGACTTCCCTGCTAGCTCTGGGCCTGCTCAATCTTACCTGCTCGTTGTGAGTCACTTGGACCTAGCCTTTCCCGACACTTCACCTTTTTCGTCGACTACGTTGTTTGCCGCTTCCAAGGCCTGTTGGTGCCCCTGCTGGACACTGACCCCTTGGCCCTCGACATCCGATGTGGGACAGCTCGTGAACGGCTCCTGGTCCGCACAGCTGCACCTTCAAGGGCACCATTAACCTCACCTGCATCTCCGACATCGGTTAGCATTCTTCTTCCGTGCCTCCTGGACACTCCTGAGTGTTATAGACTCTATCCCCTCTACTTGCAGGTACCTCTCATCTTGAATCCACAGCATCTTTCCCGAAGTTCTCCATTGTGGTCTACGGCTGTTTCCGACGTCACTTGACACCTGTGCACCTGGCTTCCCTGCTGTAGGTATCCTGGTTCCTGGAGCATCTAAGGGTGGGAAGACTCTCCAACCGCCCATCTTCCACGGGGTTTCTTCAGGGTACACTGGGAAGGGTCTTTCTTTAAAATTGCAACCGCGACTTCACTATTGACAAACCTTCACGCGGTCGTGTTCCCACGCTAAACATGTCTGGGTCCATTCTTGACTTGAGTCGTGGTTTGCATTCCACTATTTTAGTATATGGTTTGGTCTCCCCCTGGAGACCACTGTGTATTTTTGCTACTTACGTGCTCTATTTCATAAGTATTGTGTGTATGGCCTATCTCCGGGTAGGAGATAGTACAAATGTGTTAGTGAGTGTTTGTAATAAAACACCTATTTTTTATAACTAAACTGTGTGATTATTTTTCACTTAACCTATACCATAAGATTAAGTACTGGTAAAACAAGCTGCTTTACCCTCCTTCTGGACTAAGCCTGAAGGCTGCTCTCCACAGCTTCCACCTAGAAAGCTTTCTATGGTTGTCAAAAACAACTAAAGTCACCATAAGGGTTGTCTGGATTAGTGGAGGGTGCTACACTTACATAAGTGAGCACCATATACTAAGCCAGCCTCTCACAGGTAGCATTGCCATGTTTGGGTTAGTGGTAATAAATCGTGTTTTTAATTACTATTTTAGAAATGCCACATTTTGAGAAGTGGGCATTTCTGTGTGCTTATGACTTTTTGTGCTTAGCAGCATGGCTCCAATCAATGTCTGGTATAGACTGACAGGGGCCTTTTTAGTGCATACAATTGGAAATAATCACCTTTTCCCCCTACCCAATATAACGATACATTTTTCTTAAATAGAGGATATACCTGAGAACCCCTTTTATCCTCTTCTTTGGCCTTCTGCCAGATATACTGTAGAGTAGGTTCGTTTACTAGTGCTGCCCTAAGGTTTTTATCCAGTTCCCAAGGTTCCTGGATGACTAGAGCATTTTGAGAAATCCATTTCTATTTATGTTCCAGTCTCTCTCTCTCTTTCATTGATTTCTGAACCTTTGAGGTTTGGTTTGTATCCAACGACTTAAGAAAAAGGAGTCTCGCTTAACCAGGATTTTTCTTCGTTCAAGGTTCCTTTTTAGAACTGAAAGGAAATGGGAGTTGCCAATACCCAATGTAACTTTTTCGGGAAGATTAGGTAATACTCTGACTTCCACCCAAGTTTCCTTGCCATCTAAACGTTTCACTGGTACTGTTGCTAACTGATAGGTAGTTTGCCTCTCATGTACACATATAATAGTGACTTGACGTCTCTGGATGATCTGTTAGGGGATAGATCAAACTTTAACTGATAACTGACTGTCTACACCCCGAATCAAGTAAAGCTGTGACCCATTTAGGATTTAATTGTATATTCGCAAAGTAGCTGGGGCCTGTCTCGTGGGAATGGTACCAGTAAATAGTTTATTTCCATAGGCTCCTAGTCTTTTTTTGTTTTATTTTGACAGAAGCGGGCAAAATGACTCCCACGCCCGACATTTGTAACACTGTGAACCTATAGGGTAGGGCAGGTCGGGCCTGACTGGTCGTAACCCTGCAGTAAATAGGTGTTCTTTGTGTCAACCATCCTGAAGTCAATACAGAGGACTTAGGGCCTATGATAAATTCTGAATCAATCAATCAGGGATTCATAAAGCACAGCAAATCACACATGAGGTTCTCAAGGCGTTGGAGTAGCTAACTGCAGTAAGGTGATTTGTTCATTTCAACAACCATGTCTTGAGTCCTTTCCTGAATTCCCGGAGTGATGGCGCAGCCCTGAAGTGTAGGGGGAGGTTGTTTCAAGCTTTGGCCGCCAGGTGTGAGAAGAAGCGTCCTCCACTGTTGCTTCGGTGAATCCAGTGGGTGGCTGTGAGGAACAGGGAGGTAGATCGTAGGGGTCTGGTTGGTTGGTTGGTAGAAGGTTACATGTATGTTGATGTTTGCTGGTCCTTCGTTGTGCAGGGCTTCGTATGCATGAGTCAGCATCTTGACCTGGCATCACTTCCGGATCAGGAGCCAGTGTAGCTTCTTGAGGTGTGGTGTGACGTGGGTCCATCTGGAGGTTGAGAATGAGTCTTGCTGCTGAGTTTTGTATTGTCTGTAGTCTCTTCAGGAGGCGTGCGGTGATTCCTGTGTAGAGTGTG
Source organism: Triturus cristatus (assembly GCF_964204655.1). Lineage (NCBI taxonomy): Eukaryota > Metazoa > Chordata > Amphibia > Caudata > Salamandridae > Triturus > Triturus cristatus. The sequence goes on from NC_140587.1 coordinate 104,767,372, forward strand.
TTCTTGTAATCTAGTCTGCTGGTGATGAGGGCCAGTGTGACAGTCCTTCTGGTGTTGACTGGGAGCCACCTGAAGATCTTGTGAAGCATGCGTAGGATGTGGAAGCAGGCGGATGAGACTGCGGTTCCCTGCTTTTTTATAGATAACCTGCTGTCCAAGAAGGTACCGATTTTATGGGCATGGTCTGTTTTGGCGGGCAATGGGCCAAGTTCAGCCGGCCACTATGCGTCGCTCCATGGTGAGGTGTTGTTCCCAAAGATGAGGACTTCCATCTTGTCTGTGTTGAGCTTCAGACAGTTGTCCATCATCCAGTCGGCACCGTTTACCATACATCTGTGGAAGTTGGCTTTGGTGGTCTAGGGGTCTTTTGACAGTGGGAGGATGAGCAGGGTGTCGTCGGCGTAGGAGATGATGTTGAGTCTGTGCGATCTAATGGTATTGGCTGGGGGGGTCATATACCTGTTGAAGAGGGTGGGGCTGAGGGACGATCCTTGGGGAACGCCACTGATGATCTTCTTGGGTTCTGAGGTGAACGGTGGGAGACGGATTCTCTGGGTTCTACCGGTTCAGATGTGGTGGAGTCTGTTGATCAACATGTGATGGGAGACTGTCCAATCTACTGCCCCTCTCTCATCCCCTCACCGTTCCCACCTCCCTGTTCCCGCCGCTGTTGACCCGTGGCCCCTCCCCCCTGCCCTCGCCCGTTTCCCGCCTCCCAGCTGAGCGTCCCTCCCCTACCCTACATGATGCCGACCACTGTGAGGGAGCGCTAGTAAGACCTTGACCTCGGTCACAGGCCTGCACCCTCCTCGGCAGCTCCTTCGCCTCCGACGTCGCTGCTGAGCCCCCAGCCTGGGTGTTCTAGGCTGCTGTCTGCCGTGCACGCCGCAATGTGGTAATTGTGCATTTATCATCTTCTTGTCTTTCATTGTCATTTATTGTGTAATTGTGTCCCGATTTCTCTGTTTTTGTGCTCACTGTATTGTGTTCTGCACCGTTTGTTTTTCACTGTCCCATCTACTGCCCCTCTCTCATCCCCTCGCTGTTCCCACCTCCCTGTTCCCGCTACTGCTGACCCATGGCCCCTCCCCCCTGCCCTCGCCCGTTTCCCACCTCCCAGCTGAGCATCCCTCCCCTACCCTACATAATGCCGACCGCTGCACGGTCACGCCTCCTGCGTGCCTTTGGGCAAGCCCGTCTGCGCCCGTCCGCGACACGACCACGGCCAGCGCCAGGAACCCTGGCTCCCCAGGTTCCCGCCGTTATGACGCCGCCACCCTCCTCACTCTCGACCCCGGAAGACACCCGGACTGCCAGAGCTCCTCACCTAACACCACTCACGGATCATTCTCCTGCAGACACTGCCAACATTCCTGCACAATCTACAGCGCCCCCTCGTCTGCCGCAGGCCGACGGGACACCCGCATCACCAAAGCTCTGACGTGCATCCCCCTCAACGTGTGCCCCCTCCACAGACACGCCGTAGAGATCTGGGACCTGATCGACATCCTCGCGCCCGACGTTGCCTTCTTCACGAAAACCTGGACCAACGCCACCTCCGGTCCCGACATCGCCACCGCAATCCCCGACAGATACGAGATCCAGCGGAAGGAACGCCCACACCACCCAGGAGGAGGACTCGCCATCACACACAAGACCTCCCTCCGTCTCTCCACCTCCAGCATGAGTGACCCTCACTCCAACCCAGAACACCTCCACTTCCAGATCCAGACCTCCCCCAGGACCACGCTATGCGGCACCCTGGCGTACAGACCCCCGGGACCCTGCTCCCTGGCCACAACAGTGATCTCCGACCTTGTCGAACCCCATGCAATCACCTCCACGGACTACATCCTACTCGGAGACCTGAATTTCCACCTCAACAACCAAAGCGACCCCGACTTCACCGCCCTCCTCGACAACCTCTCCAAAATCGACTGAAGCAGGTCGTCAACACCTCCACGCACAGAGCAGGACACACCCTCGACCCCATCTTCGCAGGAGGGTCTAACGTCCACTTCAGCCACACCACGCAGCCCTCCTGGACGAACCACCAGTGCGTACATTTTACCTTCAACACCGCCACTGCACCCAAACCGGCCTCCCGCCCGCCACGAAGGAACTGGAGCAAAATCACATAGGAGCACCTCAACACCACCTTCCTCCTAGACCCCCCCCCCCATCACCACGACCAATGCCAACTCCGCAGCCAGAGAACTTCACCGCTGGATCTCCAGATGCGCCGACAAGATCGCCCCCCTCCGCCACTCTGCCAAACAACGCACCCTGAAGGCTGCCTAGTTCACCACCAAACTCCAAGTTGCCAGGCGCACCTGCAGACTCCTCGAGTAAAAATGGCAAAGCTGGAAATCCACAGAGGACCTGAACAACCACAGGAGCGCCCTGAAGGAGTACCACCAGCTCATAAGGGATACCAAACGGACCTTCATCAAGAACAAAATCGACACCAACGCAACCAACGCCAAAGAACTCTTCAACGTCATACAGCAATTCACCAAACCCCCCAGCAAGGCCACGGACGTCTCACCATCCCAGGAACTCTGCAACAAGCTCAGCTCCTACTTCCATTTGAAAATCAAGGCCCTCTACGACCACTTCAGCAACCATTCGCCGTTCACCACCCCTTCCCTGTCCGATGACTACCAGCCGACCATCACCACCTGCCACGGTGGAACTCATCACCACGACCATGATGAAAACCCGATCAGAAGCCACCACGGACCCCTGCTCACCTCACATCTACCACGGGGCCGCCACCATCTTTGCCCCTGAACTAGAATGGACCATCATCGCCACCCTCCAATCTGGCATCATTCCTGATAACTGGAAGCAGGCGGAAGTAAAGCCCCTTCTTAAGAAGCCCACGGCCGACCCAACGGACCTGAAGAACTACTGGCCCATCTCTCTGCTCCCTTTCACCGCCAAAGTCACCGACAGACTCGTAAATGCCCAGCTGACTGTATTCATCGAAGAGAACTCCATCGTAGACGCCTCCCAGTCCGGATTCCGCAGCAACCACAGCACCGAGACCGCCCTCCTCGCCACCACTAACGACATCCGCATGCTACTCGACCAGGGACACACTGCAGCCCTCATCCTACTAGACCTCTCTGCGGCTTTCAACACCGTCTCACATCACAACCTCACAGCCAGACTGCCCGACGTTGGGGTACAAGGAACCGCCCTCAACTGGATCCGTTCCTTTCTCTCCAGCAGAACCCTGAGGATCAGAATCCCCCCTTCCTCTCCGAACCCACAGAGATCAACTGCGGTGTACCACAGGGATCATCGCTCGGCCCCACGCTCTTCAACATCTACATGGCCCCCCTCGCCACCATCGTCAGACAGGATGGGCTCAGCATAGTATCATACGCCGATGACACCCAGCTCATCCTCTCCCTCACGAAGGACCCCGAAGACACAAGGCTCAGCTTCCAGGAAGGAATGAAGGATGTCGCGGCCTGGATGAAGGATAGCTGCCTGAAGCTCAACTCAGAGAAAACCAAGGTCCTCATCCTGGGACCCTCGACCTCCGCCTGGGACGACACATGGTGGCCCTCCGCCCTCGGGAGTCCTCCCACCCTGAGAAACCACGCTCATAACCTTGGCATCATCCATGACTCCTCCCTCACCATGACCCGCCAGATCAACGTCGTTGCCCCCACTGGTTTCAACTGCCTCCACATCCTCCGAAAGACCTTCAAATGGATACCCCCCAAACACAGAAAAACCATCACCCACGCACTCATAACCAGCAGACTGGACTATGGAAACGCCCTCTACGCCGGCATCGACAGGACCCTCTACACAGGCTCCAAACCATCCAGAATGCCGCAGCCAGATTCGTCATCAGGACCCCACGGCACAAACACATGTCTCAACACCTTTAAGACCTACACTGGCTCCCCGTCAAGAAGAGAATAACTTTCAAGCTTCTCACACACACCTACAAGTCCCTCCACAACATCAGACCCATATACCTCAACGAGAGAGTCTGCTTCCACCCACCCAAAAGGAACCTCCGATCCGCCGACCTTGCCCTGGCCGATACCCCCTGCATCTGCAGAAGCAGAGCAGGGGGTAGGTCCTTCTCCTACATCGTAGCTAAGACCTGGAACGAGCTCCCAGTCAACATGAGATGCTTCCCGAACCTGCACGCCTTCAGGAAGGACCTCAAGACCTTGCTCTTCGACCGAACCGGAGCTGCCTACCCCACCCCACCCCCACAGCGCATTGAAACCCTGACGGGTGGGTAGCGCGCTTTTTAAATCCCATGATTGATTGGTTGATTGATTGACTGTGTTGAAGGTGGCTGACAGGTCCAGGAGGATGAGGGCGGCCATCTCGCCACAGTCCAGAAGGGTACTGATGTCGTCGGTGGCTGCGAACAGGGCTGTCTTGGTACTGTGGTTGGCACGAAATCCAGATTGAGGGGTCCAGGAGGTCGTTGTGTTCCAGGTTTTTGGTGAGTTTCTGGTTGATTGCCTTCTCGAGGACCTTTGCTGGAAAGTGGAGCTGGGATATGAGCCGGAAGTTCTTTGGTTCTGTTGGGTCGGGGGATGGTTTCTTCAGGAGGTGCCTAACTTCAGCGTGTTTTCAGTCCTTGGGAAAGAAGGCCGAGGTGCTGAAGTTGTTCAGGACTTTCTTGGGGAGGGGACTGGGGTTTGTGGGTGCTCCCGAGTGCACAGTGCTCATGATGGAGATTGTGGCCTGAGTTGTGAGAGTGTCCCACAGGATGAGCAGATTTGGGGGTTTATGTTTGTGGGTGTGAGCAGGCTGATGCTGTCAGCGGCAGAGGGTTTGGTGCAGACCTTGGCAGTTCTAAGCTTAGACTGAGATGTTTTCTCAACCTGTTATGAGTGGTGGGGGGGGTGCCTCCAAATATTGTTCTAGGTATGTTTTGACCATTATTGTTTCATTTGAGGCTGCATGAGGTTTAAGACACCTGTCTTCAGCATTCTTAAGTTCCATAAATAATTCCTAGGAGAATGCCTTGGAGACCCCTTCTCTTTACGGAAACTAAGGAAAAAGGCCTCTTCATCTGTACCCAGTCTGTCCACAATCACACTTTTAATGTCTGCATATGTACAGCTTCCTGTAGGTTTGGCCACTAGGTATGCAGACTTGGCTTCACCCATCAATAAAGGGGCAACATAATCTGGCTAGCAACCTGTGGGCCAACGGTTCGCTCACGCGTCTGTATCCAAGTTGATTAAAGCTGCCTCAGGATCCTCCTAGGAGTAAACATTTGTAGCAAAATTGTTGGTCCTACAGGGGACTACTAGTCTCTTACTTTAACCTAACCATATGGCATCTGCTGTTTCTCTTAGAAACCTTGTGTAACTGACCTGTTTGATTCTTTAAGGTGTCTTGAAAAACTCACCGCTCAGTCTTAGCTCTTTTAATGTACCGCTCCAAAGCCCATTCAAGCGTCCTTTGCCCTTCTGCTAAACGGTGGATAATGTTCTCCATCTTGTATCAGTGCCTTTATCCCACTTCTGACACCACATGTAGGCGGAGTAATGTTCGTTGTGGGAAAGAATCTGATTCAATTAGGAATTAGGTTTCACGTTTCCTTTATTGCAACCTTTTGTTTTTCTATTTTTTTTTCTGATGGTCCCAGTTTGGTTTTGTATATCCTAGGGGTTCGCTGGTGTCTTGAGGCTTTCTTTATGCTTCTTTTCCTTTTTTAGGTGTTGCCGCTGCCAGACCAGTGACCCTTGGTAAAAGAAAATTTAACAGAGGTAAGTTTACTGTATATGGTGTTTTAATCGCACTTAACTATTCCCGTCTACTTTCTATAACTACAGTCGGTGTATGAGTCTTCGTTAGATTTCTCTATCACTTTGTTTTTCCATTGGCTGTCTCCCTTATCAACTTCTGGATAACTTCCGTGCTTTTGGGAACAATTGTTTTTTTAGCTACCCCTTGTTTAGAAATATCTTTAGTCTGGGGTTAAGGTTTGCTTCTCTGCCTCTTTGATTTCCAAGTTCCTGAGTCAACTTCTTAGGAATCTTTCTTGCTGATAACTTTTAATCCCCTGAACATCAGAGTAATTGACGTAAAATAAAGTGAATTTAATTACAAGGAAAATTAGTGAAAGGATGCCCACGAAAAATGAAAATTCACATACAGGCATACAAATGTTTTCTCACTTTTACTCAAGCAGTGTCTTTATCATTTTATGGGTCATCTTTCCATATGTCAACTGGCCCCTTTTCACACCTATCAAAAATGTATATAATCTATTTAATAAAAATAGTCTCCATACCCTAGGTTAGGGCTTTTAGCGTTAATCATGCTTTAGGCCCCTCCCCACCACCACCAGCCGCTTAAGGCACCCACCTGTGAGAGCCACGCCCCTCCAGGAGCATGGCAGAGAAGGGCAGGGGCCTCTGCGATCTGTCCTGCCCAAGGAAGGCCCTGCGGCTCTGGCGAATGCCCCCACTTGGTCCTGCAGTCTCCCCGGTGCTACATCCCTTGTCTTGGGGCTGTACTCTTGCCCGGTCGTCCTTCCTCTATCAGCGTTCTCATTCCAGTGTGTCTCTCCCTCCTCAGGCTAAACCCTTTCTTTTTTCCCTCTCCCTTCCTGCTTCCAGTTCCCTTTCCTGGCCAGAGAAGAGAAGTTCTGTCTTTTCTCTGTTTCTTTTGTCCTTTTTCTATTTGAATATCCTTTATTTCTCTTCCAGGTCGCATCCGGAGGGGAACTATGCCTAGAGTTTCAGGTAAGCTACGTTTTCCCCTCTTCCTCTTCATTACAGTGTCTTCATTTGCTGGCTATAGAGAGGCAGAGATCTCTGCAGGTGGCTGTACCCTGTCCTTTAATCGTGTGTTTAGTCTAGTAGATTTTGAGTTGGCCCCGGCACTTGTGCTGGGTTGGTGGCACTGATCTCGACGGTCGCAGGCATGCAGGGCAGACAGTGTCTTCTATGGAGCTTGCAATCATCATGTTAGGAATATGGAGCCACAACAGTGACAGGCACCACTCAGGTGCCACTTGTTGGGCCACATACCGGCATTGCACCTGTGAGATTCATGGGGCTCACAAAGGTGTCGGCCACCACCTATAGTGCCTATCACAGAGTCACACATTGTCCCTGTGCCCTTCAGTTCGTCTGTGAAGAACCCAATCAGGTGATCAGCTTGGAGTGGGCGTGGCTGCTGAGCGTTATTTGGTTACTGAGCGTTGTCTCCAGTCTCTTTCAGACTCAGCAGTGCATAGCAGGTTCTCAGCATGCAAGTCTGTCTCCTCAGTGGGTTTCACAAGTAGACTTTTGAGGGGAACCAATCCATGCTGTGTATATTTATTCATTCAGGCAGTCCCATCTCCATGTCAAACATGTGGTGCGGACTTGTCACATGTCTAATGTTGATAGTTTCAGGTCCGCATAAAGCATGGGTTACAGGGTGGGGCACTATTTGCCAGGCCCCCGGTCCAAGGTCTCTATATGTTCTTTTTTATGACACACCGTGACCTACTCTAGTTTCAGCAAGAGCATAAAACAGGCCTTCTTAAGAATGATTATTGAAAGCCCTGCAGTGCACTTGGCTTTAGAATCAGTTCCTGAGGAGGGGGGTCGTAAAGGAGCAGTGCAGGGGACATGCAGTAAAGGGAACTCAGCAATCTCAAACTACAGTTAAGTTTATGGAGAACCCTGCTAACTTTACGGATTTCATACACCCAGGAGGGTGATACCACTAAGAACAACACAATAAAACAAAAGAAAGAAGGCACCTTGGAGAATTACAAAGATAAAAGAGATAAAACAGCAAATTAGAAAGCTGCAACGAACCTGGCTCAAAACAAACACCAATCAAGACAAACTTCGCCTACAGAAACTTAACTGATTATATAAAAGTCAGTGAACAAAAAAGCTAAGAAAAGTTACTATTCACACAGAATTCAAAATGCTAAATGTGCAAATTATCATTATTGTAAAATTCTCACTGAATTTTATAAACCAAATTGCCTAGAAGGAGCTCATCTCATTACTCAGGATTTCACAGACAAATTGGCCATTCCTTACACAACCAAAGCAGACACACTGGACTCCTATTTAAAACAAAGAAAAAACACCAGCACCGACCCTTTTTAAAAAAAAACACTCCAAAAGTATGCTAACCCAGCCTCTCCGTTCCTTCCAACAAATATCACATGATGAATTTATTGACCTGGTCAAAGCAACCAGCCCTGCCGATAGCCCTTCTGACCCGTGTCCACCACAAAACTTCAAGAAAATTCTTCTAACTACCTCTGCTGACACAGTAGTAAGGAGAATCATCAACAATTCCTTAAATATGGAAATATTTCCAGAGAATCTCCAAAAGTCATACATACGCCCATTACTAAAGAAAAAAACCTGACCCGCTTAACCCGACAACTACAGACAAATTACAAATGGACCTTACCTGGGCATACCGATAGAAAGAGCTGCATTCACCCAGATGTCAGGATTCATTGAAGATAATTCCATACTTTCAGAGTTCCAAACAGGATTCTGTCCAGGAAGAGGCACAAAGTCTGCCCTCCTTGCCATCTGGGATGACCTTTAGAACATAATTGACCAGAACGGGGTTGCTGGACTACTTCTCTTGGACCTCTCGGCTGCATTTGACACGGTTGACCATAAAGCCGGCATAGAGGGGACTTCTCCTGACTGATCACATCCTACCTTCAAAACAGAACTAATGTCATCCATACCCACCCTTTCTCATCCAAACTGTACTTCACAAATGCAGGGTTGCCTCAAGGGTATATCATCTCACCCATGCTTTTCAACATTTACATGAAGTCATTACCAGCACTGATCAATTTCACCTCAAATGCTATAACTATGCATATGACACACAAATACTCCTTCAACTGAAATGCCCTAAAGAAACTGGAAACTCACCAATTTTCAGTTGTCTCAGAGCCGTGATCAGTGGATGACATGGATCCATCTGAAATTGAATGCTTCCAAAATGGAAATGCTCACAAGTAGTGATTGGAAAAACTATGACCCACTCACCGCCTGTCCTGACGATCTGGGAACACCACCTAAAGTATCTAAGGAAGAAGAAACCTCGGAATGACCATAGACTCCAAGCTATCACTGAATGCCCAAGTAGACAAACTAGCAAGATCAAGTTTTATTACTATAAAAACTCTGTGATGCATCTTCCCCCACCTGGGATTTCCACACAAAGTCCAGGCTACCATCTCTCTTGTTCAGTCTAAACTCGAATACGCCAATAGCCTCTTCCACAGATCAACTTTAACGACTATGGAAAGTCTACAACGGATTCAGAACTCTGCTGCCAGACTACTGTTACATATAAAGCCATAAGCCCCCATTTCCCCGGCCTTGAAGGCCCCACATTGGTTACCCGTTGCTTAAAGATCAAATTTCAAGCTGCTTTGTATCACCCACAAAGTGATCCATGGAACAGGATCGCTCCTCATCAGGAATAAAATCACCAAATACATTTAACAAAGGAACCTCCACTCTAGATTGGCACCTGGCCTCAAATTCCCACCATACAAGGAAAAACCCATAGGTGCCACATCCTTCTCTGTTCTAACAGCCAATTTATGGAACTCTTTACCCCCGAACATAAGATTCACGGATTAACACCTTATCTTCAGAAGACTACTCAATAATTGGCTCTTCCCCACATACCTACTACACTCAAACAGATATATACAGCATACCCCTCTGTATATAAGCATTTATTTGGACTATAGATGTGTACCTACATATGTGTATTGCTTTGTATAAACATGTATAATATTTAAGTTTATAAATATATAGAAATTCGTTAGTTCTGCTTAACAATTGTACTTATTACTTATGGTTATATTATTCTATGATTAACATGTATATAGGTGACTGCATAAAAAAGTAAATCTTTGATCATAACTATTGACAATTGTTTCACTATTGAGTTACAAAAAAATATAAAAACAACAAATAAATTGACTTAAAGTACAGTAACACTTGAAAGTCGGAGTTTATTAAATACAACTTAAATCTACATATATTACCTTCCTTATACATATATACCTCAGGGAGTAAGGTGGTATAAATGCCAATCATACATGGGAGGGATGACAGTAAAACATATTGAGCAACACGAAGAAAAAGAAGCAAAATAGCCATCGTCACCATGCAGCTGGAGAGCTAAAGAAATGGGAAATGATGATGAGTAAAAGGATTTATTCTCTTTGTAGACATGCTTTGAGCTCAGTTCTCCTGGAGAAGGAGCTTTCCTGATGGGTATTATAGGGCCCCATATCTTTCTAGACATAGAAGTCATATCAGGAAAAGCATGTCCCATAAAGTCAGGGAATTTAACTCTGAGCCGGTCCAGTCGCAGACAATAGAAGAGAACCATGCATCATACAGACGCAGCACGTAGGCCACCTCTGGGATCCGCCAGAGCAGGATGGGTGCCATACCAGCCTCAGACCCATGGCACCGCTGTGCCCCACCTATGTGGAGGATAGGATAGTGAGAGAGGACAGGGAGGGAGAGGGACCTATACTCCAGGTGTAACTTCAGTCAACTAGCATGGCATGTGACTGATCAGTCTGATGTGGTGGAGCTGTCTCCTGATCCCTGAAGGGCGGTGCATAGATCTTCCCAGCTCGCCGCAATGGGCCGCCTCCCCAGCCCTCGCGCTTCTTCCTGTCGGAGCACTATGGCTTCAACCTACACCACTTAAGAGTCGACGCTTGCCAGTGCCCCATGCTGGGCAGCACGCCCGCTGTCTAGTGCGTAGCGATTAATCTAAGTGCCATTTGTTAGGCCAGGTTGATAAAGCAATTTCGGCGCCTAAAAGGCCTCGCATGTTACTAGCCACACAGTGGATGTCGGCAAGGCCAGTTATTCCATCAAGGGTGTTGGTGACCCCCAAAGGCAGTATAGGGTGCTCCATGGCTTGAGGACTGCTCAGACTAGATGAGGAACATGCCATGATGATGTAGTGCACTGATCAGGAGACTTGTGACACGCTTCGCCTGGGTCCCAAACAATATCCGGTCTTTCATGAAGTAAAAATGAGGAGCAGGTTTTCATGAGGACATAGCGCCAGGGACTTTCACTTCTACAGTAATGGAATGTACTCGCGTAACTGAATGCAGGTAAAGTAACTAGAGTATTTTTGTAATCCAATGTAGTTAATAAGTATTCAGAATAATCGTGTACCATAATCCAGTAAACTACTAAATAATCTTGGTAATCTCCATTGAATATCCCAGCTGAGAAAATGGTGTACTTTTCCATTCTTAGTACATTATAGCCGCCTCTCTCATTGTGTATATACTGGGGTGTTTCTTCACCTAGCTCTCAGCGGCTGGCAGGTAGAACCACATGGTGCATAATTGTAAGGGCTCTGAACTTAGACCTGCCCCCCAACCCCTTGCAGGGGTTCAGACATTATCTTGTCTCCAATAAACTCATTTGGAGCTTCTATCAGTCTGAACATTTTACCCCCCTTTTGAGAGTTGTGTTGACTGACTCATTAAAAGCACTGCACATCTCCCAGAAAGTGCTGGACATGTCCAATAGTCTAAAATATCCTGGAACACTTTTTGTAGAGAGAAATCTCTTACCTGGATGTCTAGTTAAGAAAATATTTAACTTTTCCTGCATTCTTTGATGAAAGCCAATTAGAAATAGATTTGGCTTCAAATAATGGCTCGAGTGTCTTAACCCTCTGGCAATTTTCCAGTAAAGGAACTGAGAGAAAGGCAAACCCCTAGAGGAAGTAATTTGACACTGTCATTTTTAGGGATACAGGCTGTTCCAAGGCCCTACAATAGATGACATTGTCGGTAAACTTTGTAATGTTTTTCATTTTGGGTCGCAAGGATTCACAAACATTTTCTTTGTTACCTTTACACCTTCACAAAACCAAAGTTGGAAGCACTTATTTGTTTTCACTCGAAGCATTTAGGGACCACATGCCTTTTGAAAGTTTGTGAAGGACTGAAAATATAATTATTTTTTCTAGGTTTTCATCCTCGGCTCATCTTTTTCAGCCACTATGATGTCACTATTTTATTTCCATTAAAAATTCTTGTTATTGCAGAGGTGGGGTGTTCCAGGCTTTGGAATGGCGACTTCTCCTGGAGCTGTGGGGCAGCGGCATTCTTGGGATTGAACTCCGCTTCGGGGTGAGAGACTGTTCTGCTTTGACTGGTAAATCTGGTGCTCCTGCTGGGAGGTTGCAGGCTCTGTGACACCAAGGGGTTTGATAGCCCATGGGTTTTTGACAAAGGGGTAGTCATTGACGGTGATCGGATCCAGACTTGTCACACGGTATTACCTATAGCGATCCTCATAGATGAGCACAATAGACGTGGAAACAGAAGAGTAAACAGAAGAAGTCCTCACAAAAGTGTACAGTGAGATGGAAAACTGCTCTTGCCTTATACTACCAGCAGAGGTCCTCACTGAATATGGAAAGCTCCAGTTCTGCGAAACTACAACAGTGATCCCCACAGAAGAGTGCAATGTAGATGGAAGACTTGTTCCATGCTACTACCCACAGAGCTCCTCATAAATGAGTACAATAGAGATGGAAAGCCGCAGTTGCCTTTTACTACTGACAGAGGATCTCACAGAAGAGGGTGCAATGGAGATGGAAAGCCGCAGTTGCTCTACGCTGCCGACAGAGGATCTCACAGAATAGGGTGGAATGGAGATGGAAAGCCACAGTTGTTTTACACTGCCGACAGAGGATCTCACAGAAGAGGGTGGAATGGAGATGGAAAGCCACAGTTGCTTTACACTGCTGACAGAGGATCTCACAGAAGAGGGTGCAATGGAGATGGAAATCCGTAGTTGCTCTACACTGCCGACAGAGGATCTCACAGAAGAGGGTGGAATGGAGATGGAAAGCCGCAGTTGCTCTATACTGCCGAAAGAGGATCTCACAGAAGAGGGTGGAATGGAGATGGAAAGCCACAGTTGCTTTACACTGCCGACAGAGGATCTCACAGAAGAGAGTGGAATGGAGATGGAAAGCAGCAGTTGCTCTACACTGCCGACAGAGGATCTCACAGAAGAGGGTGGAATGGAGATGGAAAGCCGCAGTTGCTCTACACTGCCAACAGTGGATCTCACAGAAGAGGGTGCAATGGAGATGGAAAGCCGCAGTTGCTCGAAATTGCCGACAGAGGATCTCACAGAAGAGGGTGCAATGGAGATGGGAAGCCGCAGTTGCTCTACACTGCCGACAGAGGATCTCACAGAAGAGGGTGCAATGGAGATGGAAAGCCGCAGTTGCTCTACGCTGCCGACATAGGATCTCACAGAAGAGGGTGGAATGGAGATGGAAAGCAGCAGTTGCTCTACGCTGCCGACATAGGATCTCACCGAAGAGGGTGCAATGGAGATGGAAAGCCGCAGTTGCTCTACGCTGCCGACATAGGATCTCACAGAAGAGGGTGGAATGGAGATGGAAAGCAGCAGTTGCTCTACGCTGCCGACATAGGATCTCACCGAAGAGGGTGCAATGGAGATGGAAAGCCGCAGTTGCTCTACGCTGCCGACATAGGATCTCACAGAAGAGGGTGGAATGGAGATGGAAAGCAGCAGTTGCTCTACGCTGCCGACATAGGATCTCACCGAAGAGGGTGCAATGGAGATGGAAAGCCGCAGTTGCTCTATACTACCAACAGTGGTCCTCACAGAAAAGAGTGCAATGGAGATGAAGGTGGAAAGCTAGTTGCACTATGCTATAGAGATCCTCACAGAACAGCACAGTGGTGTCATAGCCCTTCCGTGGTGTATACATGCACTATGGCTGAGCGAGTTATGCAAAAGGCACACAATGTTGACATTGTGAGAAACTATATACAGCACTGCTGTGCACCTAGATCCAAGTTTTCTTCAAATAAATGCAATAAACAAACCTATTCTCTTCTGCAAGATCACATTTACCATGGACTGACTTCCTCCATGAAGCATTTCCTTTTTTGGGGGGGGAAGTAGGATGTGGACCACAGTGGAGAAGAGAAACTGCACAGCTATTTCAGGATGACTGTCGCATCCTGGTATTTTTTCCCACAGTGAATACATGTAGCTGCAGCACCAGGGAATCAAACAAAAGTGCAAGGGCTGCAAAGCGCAGTTCCTCAAGTTGTTACTAGAGGTCTCGCTCAAGTCAGATACAATTGCTTGAAATGTCAGTCGCAAAGCGGAAGAACAGGGATTGCTTCAAAATAGAAGTTTGCAAATACACTCCGGGGCAGCTCTTCTGCTAAGGCGGAGGAGCTCCGCCCCACTGCTCTCAAAGAAGTGTGAAAGGGAAAAATAAAATGATACATTTATTATAATTGTATTTTTCGTTTCTGCTGGGCGGGGTTAGGGTGGGGCAGGGCTGATAGCTCAGGGAGAGGAGTGGTTTGCACACTTAAGTGTGCAGGACTGCTTGGCCAGCTGTCTGGGGCCAGCCAAACAGTCCTGCGCACTTTGCATGTTCACCACCCAGGCTACATTACAGCCTGGGTGGGGAACATGCACAGGCTCCCTGTCCCAGTCTGAGTGCCGAACTATGGCACGCAGACCAATCACAACGCTGCATTGCAGCATTGTGATTGGCTTCGGGGCTCCTGTGTGCTTCCGGACTCTTCAGCAACGAAAGAGACGAGACGGAGGCGGGCTCGGTGCTGCGAGGTAAAGTGTTCATTTTCAATATTTCGACCCCCTGTCCCGCCACTCGTCCTCCTCGCCCCTGTTCCCTGCCAGCCGCCACTGCACACTCTTTCGATTCTCTAATGCTGTGGGCTCTTTGGAAAGCGTCAGTTGCACTATACTAACAACAGAGGTCCCGACAGAAGAGCAGAATTAGGATATGCACGTCAATAGTGAGTGGCAATTGGAAAGTGTTATCAAACTATGATGACAAATTCAGACTCGTGTGGAAATGTTCTTTTATAGTCATGTCCGATGACACTAGCTGCAGCCATCAGAAAAGTGATAATTCTGGCCTCCATCCACATGTTACACTTCTAGAAGTGCACGTTTAGCAATATAAGTCTTTTTACATAGAAACGTAATTAAGTGGCATTTCCATTCAAGGAGATAGTTTTGTTCCCAGTCCATGCCACGGCTGTTAGTAACCAGGCCAAGTGTCTTTGTTTGAATCGCTCACATGCTTCAGCTGCACCTCTTTTTACCATCAGTGTCAGCCTGGCCTCGCAAAATGCAGGATGTCAATTCTGCTCCTAAAGGCAGAAGGGTCACCAGTGCAACTATCTCTGAAGCTTGCCTAGCAGGACCTGGAGGATGACCAGTCAAAACACACACAAGGTTTAGGCACACTGACATCCCCTCCCAATAACCATTTTGGTCCTTGAAATATTTGACCGAAGAATAGCGAAATGTGTTTTAAGGGTATTGAAACGGTTTCGAAATTAATACAAGTATATATTTTGGAGCACTTGTCCATGTTGAACAAAAGTCTTGATTGCCAGTGACTTAGGTTCTCTTTGTAAAATCAACATGAGAGTTTAAAAAACATACACACGCACCTAAAATCCATCCTGGAACAATTTCTTGAAATTGGTATGAGGGGGCTACAGAGCAGTATCGCGGGACCCCAAAGCTGCATCTCCTGTTCAAATTTCTATATTTAAATATTTAGAAAAAAGAATGGTAGGAACTGATGGACAGATCAATTTAAAATGTCAGTTTTGTTTCTGCAGTCACTCTGCAAGTGGCATTGCATACAAAAATTAAACATAATTGTTGCATCTCTAAAGCAGGTTGGCCACACCACAAATTCACAATCTTATCGGGTGAGGCAGCAATTTACCAGGAATTCCCATAAATGTGCCACTAATGGACCATCTGGTCAGCGTTGGTCTGCGTGTCTACAGGAAAACCTATTATATGTTGTGAATGGGATAGAATGGGCCCCACTACAAACGGGAGAGAGCCAACGTTCCAAAGTAATTTTGATTGCACAGTGGTGGGAAAAGGAAACCCCCGGATAGACCAGGACTCCACATACGTGGATCCCTGAGGGAAGGCAGTTGTACGCAAGCTTCTAAAACGTATAGAGATAAGTGGGGGACGAAGTGCACAACCGCTGGCGAGCGAAGATAGAGATAGGACAGAGCTCCTGAAGGCCAGAGCTGGGAAACATGAGCGTATAAGAGGAGAGAGGGAGTAACAGAGGTGCCAGAGAACTGCATGGACTGACGCGCACCAGTGGGAGTATTCAGAGCACCAGAAATGTGTACAGTAGGACAGGCAGTCAATTCATATACTCTGGCACAGAATGAGGGTGAAAAGCAAAGGGAGAGGGAAATATGTCATGGCAGGCATGCTAAAAGTGCGATCCCTAGTACCTCAAGTACACAAGCATAGTGTTCCCACAATGCATGTTTGAAGTTTGAAGACCCCTGGAGTAGGTAGAAGGGGCGAGGGAGAGAAGGAGAGCGTCGGCCCTCCGTCACTGTGAGTCCCTCGACAAGCCCTTGCCCGCATCTTGTGGATCATGGAGGTGCCATGGATCCGTTGGCACTAAACAGGGCTCACCCTTGACCAGTGGGCTGTCTGCTATACCTGTAGCTAGTTGGGCAGTGGCCATGTGACCAGGAATATGTGGCAGTGTTATGTCAGAGGCGGGGGGAGGCGAAATACGAGGGAAAGTGGTCACATGAAACCGCTGCGGTCACTCAAGTCGTCCTTCTCACAGCAGTCAGACGTGCCGTGGTGGCCCCCACCGAAGGATGAAGGTATGGAAGGGCTGGCATCTTGGGGAGGGGGAAGGGTGAGGTGGTAGCAGGAAGAGAGAGCAGGTGGGATGGTGGGAAAAGGGTGAGGGTACGGGGTGGGTGCGAGCTAAGGCCAGTGGCGGCCCAGACTGAGGGACGGTTAGTAGGGGGGTAGTATCACTTTTCATCAATGCTCCACACTGGTCACTAGCCCTCCCTGTGACCAAGCATGAGAATGGAAGGAAGGGGGAAGTGGGCAAATCTGCTCGCGGACGTACACCCTCGCAATGAAGCACGCAGTACTTAATTTGTTAAATATTTAGTCCAGGTGCTCACATGTTTTGTAGGAGGCCACACCCACTCCCCCGCCTCCACCCTCATCCTCGACGGGCTCCACCGTCTTATTTTATTTGTTGCAGACACAATAATATTTGTCGGGTAGCCCAGCAATCGGGATTGTACTGCAGGTCATTTGCATTAAAAAAAATGCAGGCAACAAATGAGCCGTGCACTTTTCCAGGCACGTACTTAAACCATTAAACAACATACTTCGCTTCACACTACAGTACCGGCGTGTATTAAAATGAAATGATTACTTACTTTGCCTTTTGGTCTTAATTGGAGACCTGCTGCTGCGCGAGTCAGTGCGACACACGCTGCTTGCTTGAGCGGGTGAAAAGTGGGGACATTGGTCTGATGGGCATTGGTCCAACTCCTCAAGAGGAGAGTTGATTCAACACCAAGGAGGAATGGATGGTGCCGCGTGCTCCCATTCCCTACCAGAGAAGCTGCTAACCTACCGTGGGTAGGGTGGCAGCAAAGAGGCGGATTCCAGTTTTGTGTTAATCCCTGGAAATACATTTTAAAATCCTGGTGACCTGAGCCTCTCGCCTTGCTCTGGAAAGCTACCTTAGTCAACCCCAAGCCTTTCCTCGGCTTACCTATGCCAAGGCTAGTCAGGCAGTTTACGCTTTCCTCTTTTTGCTTCGAAGTTGGCAATACTTGCATCTTCTGCTCTAACTGGCCATATGTTGCTATTTGGCAAGCAAGACCTGCGGCATACATAAGGTTTATAAAAGATTAAAAATATCTCTAAGCTTTCTGAACTCGAATGGGACATAGCTAAGTGCCCATCCCAAAACTGCCCCAAAATGATTGTCATATATTAATTGTTATGTTATTTGCCTTCATCTATCCCACACGCCTGTTGATGCAAATGTATTTAACACATCAGCAAAATTATTTCCGATAAATGCTAACCAATTGGTTACAAAGCCGAATCCTTTTGTGACCAAATAAATCCGTGTGGAAAAACAAATATAAACACTGCCATGAAAATCAAATTGCAATAACGCCCAAATAATTTGCAATAAACAGCAATAAAGACATGACAAAAAAAGAAACCAATTATGACCAAAACACAGATTTGTAGGAAGAATTCATCATTTAGTGGCAAAAAAGACACTTTGCTCCCTAACTCACTCGGTTTTGTGACAAATATATTTTGGCTTGTTTCCGAAACGAAAAGCCTTTTGACATAAAATGAACATGCGACCTGAAAATCGGAATATGGAAAAAAATTCTGCCAAATTATTACGGCGAATTGACAATGTGTGGAGGTTTGGGCCTATTTACAAATCAATTCACCTCTTCTAATAATCGGTCAACATAGATTTATACTTTTGTGAGGCACCAAAACCTTCGCCATTAACTCCCGACTAGATCATGGCTGAATTGGGCCTGCGTAGCCCAGGTACAGACATAGTCATAGTGACTAACACTCTGCGCAGTGACTCTGCCGCTCACAGTCGGCCACAGACGAGCTCTGGAGCAATGCTGCACGTGCGTGAAGGCCGCAGATGGACCAAAACGGCAAACTGAATGTGGGGACTAATACCAATATCTTTTTGGGGAAAGGAAACTTGTAGTTTATAAAATAAAAAATAACTTTACTTAGCATAGGAAGGATGCGGAAATAACACTAAAAGCTTACATTGGCATTCTGGCGAAAGAATGTTTTTTACGTATACCCAATGCAGCTACGCTCTCCGTGTTCGCCACTTGTAGTATCTTACTGAAGACACGCAGTCTGCATCAGGATTGTAGGTCCTTTATTCCAACCCCCGCATCAAGGGACGTCCAACACGAGCAAGGTACGAGCAGAGAATGACCTAGGGAATACTACTACGTCATACAATTCTACACTTCTGGAACATTTACAATACTAAGGTCCTGGTGCTACTAATGGAACTGACTTACCCATAACGCACTATACTACACCACTGTGATGTGCAGAGGAGATTGGTCCACAATAAACTCTTGCCTGGGCTACTGGCATCGCAAACACGTGGTTATTACTCGAGTAGCCCGCCAGTCGGGATTGTACGGCAGGTCATTTACGTGAAGACAAGAGCGTGCAACAAATGAAAGGGGCTCTTTGTCGGGCACGCGGCTTCCCCCTTCAGTACTAGCGCATGTTACAATGGAATGAGTACTTACTTTGCCTTTTGGTTTTACTAAGAGGCCTGCTGCTTGCTCGAGTCATCGCGACATACGCTGCTTAAGTCTTGAGATGACCCATTACCTGGCTAGCGCTGCTGCAGCTGCACAGTACGCTCTGGCGGCGAAAAGTGGAGACATTGGTCTGATCTGCATGGGTCCGACTCAGAGAGGAACGACGATTCAATGCTAAGGAGACACGGAAGGGGCCGGGCTCATAATTCATTTTTCAATTGTTTGGACCTCACCCAGGCAGTTTAAGATGGGAGGCCGCTGCTCCAAATGTAATTATTTTAGGCACAAATCCATATTGCGTCTATACCCGGCCCTATGAAATAAGTGTCGGTGCTAAGCACCGGAAACCACAGGCACAAATTAAGCACTGGAATCAAGTCCCCTCCTCCCGTCGCCTTACAGTCTCCAGAAAAGGCGCCCAGACTTGTGTGAGGACCTTGTCTCTGTCTTGCAGTCTGTATATAAGTTGCTCATAGGTCGCAGTTCTGCACATTTACCTCCGTCGTTCAGTGTGGGGGGTATTTGGAGTCGGGCACAGTGTCGTACAATGCAGAATTTCGCAGTGGTGCGTGTTGCTTGGATTGCACCTTCCGACAGCCGTATGGTACATTAAAGGTGGAGATGCTAACTAATGAACAGGGAAAGCAGAGCCTAGGGTCCGGCTTTACTCTAAGTCCCTGATTACAAGTTGGTGATTACATTCCGTCCGTGAGTTAACCCTGCTTACCTCCGGGGCAGGTGTGCAACACCCATAGGTCTCAAAGGGCTTCAGCGTCGTGTGTGTCAGACAGGCGTTGTTGTTTTTTCACCCCTTCTGAGAGCCCCTGCATCTCCACTCGGCCTATTGCTGGAAGAATTAGCCCCCCCGACGAAAATGTTTGTAGCTGCCCCCCTACTCCCCCCCCCCCCCCGAAAGTTTGATTTTATGCAATGCATTCAATAATTATCTGATGCGTTAAATAACCCTACATATCATTTGATATATTACAGGAGTTCAAACCTTCCGAAATTTAACAGGGTAAATGTGTACAGTATTTTAAGTGTACCATGCGGATATTTGTGTATTAAACACCAAAATCCGTGTGTTATTCCCCAATAACTCGTAATAGGTGCTATTTATCACACCCGATAGATAACGAACCCCAAGGTATAGTTCTTTACCAGGTGCAATAAATAGCACCTTTACTTATATTCAGGCCCTAAGAGCCCATACACAAGCCAAGGCCTGAAAATGTTTGTCATGTGTGCAACAAACATGACATAAATATGATAAGGCCTCTTTAAAATTCAAGCGAGTGTATTTCCATAGCATGCAGACACTTGACCTTAATATTTCAAATTTCACCACTGCACCGACTGATATTTCTTAAAAGTGATTTAAACATGAACTTAGAACTATCCCTAATCCCGTCCAAGTCAGGTGACAGTGCCACTAGACAACTTGGAGGCAAACCAGATGCCTTGTGCACCCTATATGTGTCCCACACTCTTATAGACCAAGCAACATTATAGTCTGTTAAATCACACACAATATGCTCCTGTACAGCTGATATTCTGAACTTACATTTTTGAAGGTGACCTCATATGTTTTAATGAAGTAAAATGCAGATCAGTGAAATAAAACATTTGCCTAAAATCACACAATTTGGTTAAGCGGGAAGCAGGATTAATCCCTGAATTTCTGCTTTCAGTTTGGACAAATTAATTGGATATCTATTTGTCTATTATATTTTACCTCAAGTGTTAATGTTTTGATTTTAACTCTTTGTCCAGCTTTCAGTGGCTAGCCCAACTCTATGGTACATCAGGGCACCTTCAAATATGCCAGTCTAGCTTATGATTTAATAGACCACATCTGAGCCCATCCGAGGAAGTACATTTTTGAGATACAATTTCAGGGAGGCATGTATTTTCTCTTTATGGTTCAGGGGCCTGTATATCGGCAGTGATTACATACATCACTGACCTACCTTTCTTTCCCTGCTGGAAATTAAATTGTGTTTTTACCCTTTACATAGTATTTTGTTACACCATGTACATGTAATAAGTCTCTTACGGGTTCTGTAATTCTCCCTATATTTAGCGGGAATGACTCCAGGAATGCATTATCGTGACCTTTTGTAGCCTATTGTTCTAAGTTAACTAAATTTTCAGGCATATTTTTGTTTCTTAAATCAGACGTGTGCAGAGTGGTGAGACTCCTGAAAGATCTCTTACTGCATTTCTAGGTCTCGCCTGATGCCGTGCGCACACGTTGTCACTTGCAACGGTCTATCTAATTTCCTCTAACTCATCCATTAATCGTGCCAGCCATGTGCATGAGCTCACATCTCCCTCCCACACAAGTGATCCCAACGAGCTCCTCATTATCGAATCCACCACAAATGAAACTGGGGTGGGTGCATGGGATGGTTTGCTTGGGTACACAAGAACACTCCCAGTGGCAAACCATAACCACTAATATTGGACTAACCTTGTCAGGGGTGGTAAAAGCAATTGAAATGCAATTACAGGTTGTAAGTTCAGGAAGTCAATTGTACGAAACCCTCTTGTGTTTGATTTAATAGACTGTGAGATTCTAGTCCACATATAGGTTGCACATAATAATTGACTGTGATAGGCTGGCTTAGTATATGGTGCTCACTTATTTAAGTGAAGCACCTTGCACTAATGCAGACAACCCTTATGGTGATTTTAGTGGTCTTAGACTACTGTAGAAAGCTCTCTAAGCGGTAACTGTAGAGAGCAGCCCTTCTGTCTTAGTCCATTAGGAGTGTAAAGCAGCTTGTTTTTACCAGTACTTAATCTTATGGTATAGGTTAAGTGAAAAAGAATCACATATTGTAGTTATAAAAATATGTCAGAGATATACATACAATACACACAAATACTTAGGAAATAGAACGGTAAGTAGCACAATACACATTGGTCTCCAGGGGGAGACCAAACCATAAACTAAATAGTGGTAGGCGAACCACGACTCAAGTCGAGACTAAACCCAGAGAACGTAGAAGAGCCGGGGTCCCAAGGACCCACCCAAGGTGAGTATCTAGGGACTCCATGGAGGCCATGTGCAGTGTGGAAACACGACTCCGTGCTCAATGTTAGTTAATAGGTAAGTCGTGGTTGCAATTTTAAAGAAGGATCCTTCCCAGCGGACCCCGAAGAAACCCTATGGAAGATGGAAGGTTGGAGAGTCACCCCACCCGTGGATACCCCAGGCACCAGGATACCTACACCAGGGAAACCTGGTGTATATGTGTCAAATGACATCGGAAACCACCATAGACCACAATGGAGGACTTCAGAAAAGATGACGCTGGAGAAGAAGACAAAGGAGTCTGGTGGGACCCAAAGGTGGATTCAAGATGTGAAGAACCTATACGCAGAGGGGACTTAGTCTATGCCACTCAAGAGTTGCCAGGAGGCACAGAAGATGGATGTCCACTGATGTCGATAGATGCAGGAAGGTTGACGGTGGCCTTGCGTTGAAGCTGTGTGGATCAGGCGATGCTGTGGAAGACCAGGAGCCATTCACGAGGTGTCCCATGTCAGATGTGGAAAGCCAGGGGGTCAGTGTCCGGCAGGGGCACCAACACGTCTTGGAGTGGCAACAGGCGTAGAATCAAAAAAGGTGCAGTGTCATGACCAGCAACGTCCACGTGACTCACCACGACTAGGTAAGTCAGAGCAGGACCAAGCAAGCAGGGGAGCCCACTGGAATCAAAGGAGACCCTTGAAAGGACCGAAGATCTCTGGAGACAAGAGTTGCCCAGCTTTAGCAACGGCCAGCTGGCTCGGTTCCAGCAGTGCCGACGCGGTATACTGGCCACAGACTCAGTCTGAAGACAGTGCAGGACTCGAGGGAGTTGTAGAACCGCCATCTGTGTTACTGAGCCTGTCGGAGTTCGTAGGAGCCCAGGAGCAAACCGGTCAACTATGTTGCGGTGCCTGCAGAATCAGGGGAGTGACTCCTTTACTCCAAGGGAGATTCCTTCGGGTGTCTTGGATGTCCACAGGCCCTGCAAGGAACCTGTATGGAGCACGGACACTGACGGTGCAGCAAACTTACAGGACAATGAGACCCGGAGCAGTCGAAGTCTTCCAGGTTGCAGTCTTAGTTCCCAAAGCGAAGTTCGATGCGGTCACTCTGACACGGTCAGAGTTTCCAGACGGTTGAAGATGATGCGGAGTTGGATCTGAATCAAATCCCACGAAGAATCTAGGGACCCACCCTCAGGTAAGACCTTAAGTACCCTAAGGAAAGGGATGGGATGATCTAGGGGTCCCTCCCAGAGGAGGGGCTGAACAGTGGGGAGGATATCCCCATGTCCTTTGTCAAGTTTTGCGCCATAGCAGGAGCCAATGGCTCCCGGAACTGGTTTGAACTGGAGTATCCAAGGAGGGCACCAAATGTGCCGTAGAAGCTGTCTCAGTGGCGCTGGCAAGCGCCCTCACTCTGCCCCAATACACTAAACCTTGTCTGGGAGATGGTCACACCTCCCTGTGACAGGATACCTATTGTTCTGCCTTCCGCTGCTCGAGCTTGGCTCAGCAGCAGGAGGGCAGAATCGTGGCTCTGCCCGGCAGCAGCCCTAGCTTGCTGTCCGATTCTGGGAGACTGGTACTTGGAGCACTGAAGGCCTCCGAAGGATATTTACAGTGCATGGAATCATACCGGCCAAACCGTCTATGGTATGGGGGTGGGGTATGATTTTAACATGTTTGATACCAAACATGACCGGGTTCGTTACAGCCGGTTTAGAGTTGGTCATCGCGTAATGACGCCTGGCCACTCTATATGTATCAATGGCTGATGCACTTACAACCCAGAAGAATGGACTCCGAAGTTTGTAGGGGTGCTCTGCTCATGCAGGGACACCCTCACACTTAGGACCCAGCACCCTGCCTTCAGGATTGAAAGGCCTGTCTTAGGGATGACTTATAGGTTTTAAGTGTAGTGACCTTAGATATAGGGAAACTAATATCTGCCGTAAGTGGTGCTAGCACAAACTCACTCAGGCTGCAATGGCAGGTCTATAGGCCCAATTTGAGTGGTCCCCCATGGGTGGCATAAAACATGCTGAAGACCTTGGGAGACCCCTGGAGTACCTATGCCCTGGGTATTTTAGTACCATATACCAAGAACTTTACGAAGGTACACCAGTAGCCAATCTGGAGTGTACCTAAGTACTCACCATGTCCAATTTAGGGAAGAAGCACAGAGACTGGGGTCCTGATTAGCAGGATCCCAGTCAGACTAGTAATAAACCAAAGTAACACCAGGCAAACAGTGGGGGTGACCATGCAGAAGGAACTTACCTTCCTACAGTGACTAGTTCTCTAGTGGCATTTGTTTGTTGTGGTGGGGCGCAGGAGTGTTTCTAAGTTCATGTTTAAGATCTATCACTTTTAATACACGCCCATCAATGTCGTCCAGCTAGACCATAAACTTCCGGTAATACTGTGGCTGCCAAGATTGATCTGGGGAAAGAAGAAGTATGTGATACAGGATGTACGTCATTCTAAAGCCTTTCAGCCCGCACTCGTCAGCCATTGGTCTGTTGTTGTCATTCACATGTTACTTCCACCCACCAGAGGAGTCCAGGTTTAACTGCAGACTGCTCTATCTGATACCAACATTCATGGTAAAGGGGCAGAATCATGTGACCTCTGCACCTCATACCAGTGGTAACATTCTGATTAGTGTGCATGTTTTCTAGTTTTTTAATCTTCAGATACGTCCAGTTACATATAAATGTGTGTTCAATAATATTTAAGTATTATACACACAAACAAAATAAACTATTTTGACTTGTACGTGTGTTATGCGTCTATTTGCTCACTTAATATAATCTTTCAAGACCACCGCTGATTTGTCTATAAAATTGACGTTGGTCTGGATTTTTGTCCTGAATGTTGACCCTTTGTCGTGGATTTTTACACACTGTCCAGAACTTGCCTCCCTGGTAGGTGGTCACCTTATTCTGAGTCCAACATTTAGACTGAACATATTGTGTGCCTGTTTATATCCCTTTCTGATTTCCTGTTTATATCCCTTTCTGATTTCCTGTTTATATCCCTTTCGGATTTCCTGTTTATATCCCTTTCGGATTTCCTGTTTATATCCCTTTCTGATTTCCTGTTTATATCCCTTTCTGATTTCCTGTTTATATCCCTTTCTGATTTCCTGTTTATATCCCTTTCGGATTTCCTGTTTATATCCCTTTCTGATTTCCTGTTTATATCCCTTTCGGATTTCCTGTTTATATCCCTTTCTGATTTCCTGTTTATATCCCTTTCGGATTTCCTGTTTATATCCCTTTCTGATTTCCAGTATGTTCTCTTCCCAGATGCTGGTGCCGGTAACAGCGACTCTTCCGGAGGAGACTTGCGGATAATCCTTGTTGGTAAAACTGGATCTGGAAAGAGCGCCACCGGAAACAGCATCCTCGGTGCCAAAGTCTTTGAATCTAAAGCAAGTGCAAACTCACAGACAACAGAGTGTCGGAGGGAGACCGCTCACCGTCTGAACAGAAGGATTGCGGTTATTGACACTCCAGGATTCATTGACACAAAGGTCTCTGCGAAAGATACACACGCAGCACTGGCTCAGAGTGTGATCTGGGCATCCCCTGGGCCACAGGCGATCCTTGTGGTGCTGCAGATTGGACGTTTCACCCCGGAAGAAGAAGAAGCCGTGGACAGGATACAAGCCCTGTTTGGAGAGGAAGCTGCAAAGTACACCATTGTCTTGTTCACACGTAAAGATGACCTGGAAGATAAAACCATTCAAGAGTTTGTTGAAGAAGCAGATGTAAGATTGAAAACACTGATTGAGAAATGTAGTAATCGATACTGTGCTTTCAACAACAGAGCAATGTGGGAAGAACAAGACCAGCAGGTGTCTGAGCTCTTGGAAATGATAGACAGGATGGTGCAAGAGAACGGGGGGTCGTACTACACTCAGGAAATGTTTAAGAGAGCAGAGCGCATGATCAAGGAAAAGGAGAAGAAAATCAAGAGGAAATACGAACAAGAGAAGGAAAAGAAAATGCGAGAGCTGCAGGAAAAGTTTGAAAAAGAGTTGGAGAAAATACAAATGAAGAACGCTGAAGACTTAGAGGAGGAGGAGAAGATGAAAAAGATACATGATGAGAACATGAAACAGCTAGATGATGAATACAAGAAGAAAGAAGAAGGGGCCCGGAAAGAAGCAGAGGACCGTCTTGCAAATAAAAAAACAGCTTCAGTTGTTGGAGCGATAGTCGGAGGTGTCTTTGGAGGAGCGGTTGGTGGACTTCTTGGAGGGCCTGCGGGTTTGGCAGCAGGAGCAGCAATGGGGGCATCTGTATTAGGCGGGGTGGGTTTTGTGATGGGCTGTTAATGCATTTTTTTATGTTACAAAAACTCAACTGGTTTATGTGCTCACTCCTATGTCTGTGTGTGTAACCAGTAAGAGTAACCAGTAAATTGAGGAATAGAGATGTGCATTTATAGTGCTATGAGGTCCCAAGCTGCGACTGAATGCAATGTCCATATGCACAGCATGCTTTGGTTAGGCAACTGATAAGCTCTCTTCACTTTGCTTACAATGTTATTCACATTTTGGTTCCGCCTTTTTACTGCATCATTTCACACCAGGGAGAGGTGGCACCTAGATGCAGAGAAAGAAAAGTAGTTCCTATCCAGCCATCACCAGCATGCAACACATTTTGGGCCCGATGTAGGTGGCTAAATACCGGTCGGTAACGCAGAAAATCGCAGAATTTCTGCGTTACCGACCGGTATTTAGCCATGTACAATGTAGGTAACACCAAACCTCCTCGCAAATAAGGAATCGGTAAAAATAGGGGAAACCAGTTACCGAATCCTTAATTTGCGATTAGTAGACACCGAAAACCCAAATATCGAATTGCAAATTAAGAAATCCTTAAAAACTCGCAAATCGATGTACCAACATTTGGTAATACCAATTTTTTCAGTATTTAGGAGTTGCTAATTACAACTGACTCAAAGCAGGTGGTAATCAGGTGCACTGCATTTAAACAGCCCCAAAATGCAACAGCATGAACACAATGGCGGCCCTCTACATCATTGCAAGGCGGCTTCGTATGCAAGCAGCAGGACTGAGGATCTGGAGACGGGAGGAACGCGTGTACAGACTGCGCGTTATACTGTTCCAACTGACTGATGCTGAAATCCATGAGAGGTACAGTCTAGACCCCCAAACCATCCTAGACCTGATACGGGACCTGCACCCACTCCTGGAGCATCAGACACCAAGGGGGCACGCTATACCAACACATGTGCAGGTGCTCTGTAGCCTGCACCTACTTGCATCAGGTAGAATCCTGTGGTTTCCAAACCATCTCCTATGCGGATGACACCCAGGTGTTAATCCCCATAGAAAAGGACCACCTGCTGACTAGAGATTTAAGAGCTGTATGAACAAAATCTCCAGCTGGATGAAAGACAACTATCTCCAACTTAACCCCAACAAGACAGAGATTTTAGTGTTTGGGAAGGCAGA
Source organism: Triturus cristatus (assembly GCF_964204655.1). NCBI lineage: Eukaryota > Metazoa > Chordata > Amphibia > Caudata > Salamandridae > Triturus > Triturus cristatus. The sequence goes on from NC_140587.1 coordinate 104,795,154, forward strand.
GGAACTATGGACAGATGAATGGTGGCCAGAGGCATTAGGCTCTCCACCTCTCCCTAAAAAATGGGTAAAAAATCTGGGTGTGATTATGGATAACAATTTATCCATGGAACAACATGTCAAAACTTTAACAGGGAAATGTTTTGGCCCGATGCGCACTCTAAAGAAGATTTTTCCGTGGGTTCCTCTCTCTGCTAGAAGGGTTTTGATCCAGTCACTGCTAGTCAGTAGATTGGACTATGGGAATGCTCTTCTGCTGGGAGTGAGGGAGGATTTATTGTCAAGGCTACAAGTCGTACAAAATACGGCGGCCCGCTTTGCTCTGAATAAACCGCCACTCACGCCGTCTGCCCCGCTTTTGAGAGACTTACATTGGCTACCGATCAGAAAGAGGGCGCTCTTTAAACTTCTTTGCCTAGCTTCCAAGGCACGGGTCGGACAGGGGCCGGCATATCTTACAAATAAGCTGGTTTGGTACTCTCCGGTCCGTTGCCTAAGATCTAGCGGCGAAAAACTTCTCCAAATGCCAAGAATCAGGAAGATGAAAATGGGTGGGCGTGCTTTCTCCTATTTGGCGCCCAAGTATTGGAATCAGCTGCCTTTGGATCTGCGTTCCTGCACAGACTTAACCATTTTTAAGAAGCATTTAAAGACCTGGCTATTTAACTGAGCTGCCGGGGTCGTCGAAGCCTGCCTTCACAGGCGCCGAGAGATCCCTCGGGGGATGATTCGCACGCAATATAAATGTAATAATAATAAATAATAATAATAGTTACCAGGGGCTGATAGCTGTGGCAGGTGGTGTGCCTGTCCCGTTTTTTCAATACCTTCCTGGATGCCATGATGCAAAGAATGCATCACTACATACGCTTCCCCAGCACACAGGCGGAACTTCAGAAAACCAAGATGGATTTTTATCAAAAGGCACAGTTCTCACATGTAATAGGGTGCATTGACGGGACACACATACCAATCTGCCCACCTGCAGCTACAGAGTACATATATCGGAACCGCAAATCTACACATTCTATCAAAGTGCAGGTAATATGCGATGCGGACCACATCATCACTGACATTGTAGCCAAAGTTCCAGGGAGTACCCAAGACTCCTACATATTCAGGAACAGTGGGATCTACACACGTCTGGCTGGGGGCGGATTTGGAGAAGGATACCTGCTCAGGAAATCAATGTGACACACCCTGATGTATACCTTGGATGAATGTGTTGGTGGCTATTATTAATGGCACTTCCTTTCTCACTTAGGTGATAGCGCATATGCCGTACGGGCATTTATCTTGACTCCATATCTCTACCCATCTACCCCAAGTGAGAGAAGATACAATGTGGCACATAGATCGACGCGCAATGTGGTGGAGCGTACATTTGGACTCCTAAAAAGCAGGTTCCACTGCCTCCACAAAAGCGGAGGTGCACGTCAGTACCTCCCCATCATCGGATGTAAAATAATTGCAACATGTGCCATGCTGCATAACCTTGCCACAAAGAAAGGTACAGCAGTGGAACTAACTGACTCCGAGGACGAGGGTGAGGATTGTCCACAGCCAGAGCACAGCGCAGCAGGTGTGGCTGCAGCGCCAGACGGGAGACACAGACGTGCTGAGATCACACGCAACTATTTCTGAGTAAGTAAGGAGACACAGGCAGTTACTGTAATTGAGTGACAGCGTTTTCTTTACCTTAATTCAGGCAATAGCATAGCATACCGACACAACATGAAGGCCTCAACATTCAAGCCCAATATGCAACGGACATTCAAAAGGCGAAATGGGTTACATCACCCATTTCACAATACTAGGTGCTGTCTGGCATTATTTCCTGCGCCCACGCGCAGCACTGCTGCGTTCCCTGGGCACACTGTCCTCACTGGCGGTCTGTCCTGTGGCAGCGCTATGCCATTCACTGCGCCTACTGGACTCGGTTATCGGGGGCGTGATGCTACTGCGGCTAGTTGCCTCTTCACTATCCCCCCCCCCATCACCTGCACCTGTAGTGGCTATTTGATTGGTTTGTAGCACCTCCAGTGCACTGGTCACTGTGACCAGCTCCCTTGCCACGTCACGGCTGCAGTGGGCCATCTCCTCCTGCATGGCCACCGAGCGCCTGCAGAGCACAGAGGTGGCAGTGGAGAGGCGGTTCACCGCCTTAGTGTAGTTGTCCAATTTATGGCGCTCGCCAACCGATCCTCATCCATTTTGCTGCACAGCAGCCTCACTACCTCCGATATGTCCTTCACGCCATCAGCCACAGTATTGTTCATGGAGTCCATGCCCTCCTTGATTTCCATCATGTGTCTATTCATGTGGACCATCTGCCGTTGCACTCATCGGATTGCTTTCCCTTGCAGACGCTGCACCTTGAGCATATTCCCCTCAAGACCAGCAAATACACTTTGATCCTCGCCCTGTGCAACTGGACTTGCTGCCCTTGCTGTGCGGCGTCTAACACCTGTGTGGGCGCGCTCGGAGGGGGACTGTGTGCCTGCACTGTTGTCATCCGCTGCCAGCGTGGATTCTTGGCCTCCCATGCTGGCCTCCTCGGACACCTCCATCTGCTGGAGGCTAGCCACTGTGTGCATCCGGGCTCTCGGTGGTGGTGGCGGTGATGGTGGCGGTGGTGATGCTGGTGATGATGGTGGTAGTGGTGGTGGTGGTGGGCTGGGCTGTGCAGGTGACAAGATCTCCTCCTCCTGTGTTTTCTCTCACCTGGGTGCCTTTCCTGTGTCTCCTTGTGCAGCCCTACGGGATGGCTCGTCTGTGGAGACAGAATGTACATTTGCTCACTTGTCTGGCAGCATTTGCGTAATAATAAATCTCATGGCTGCCAATCAAACTGACTGTCCTCTGCTTGCTAATTGCTGATGTGTGTCACATGCATTTGGGTTCAGTGGACTGACTGTTATGATATGTGTTACTTCTGACTACATCTCCCATAATGCATTGATGGTTTTAAGTAAAACATGTACTGGAGTGGGAATCATACTGCCTCATTGGGGATTGGGGTTAGGGAGTGGGGACACAGCATGCTGTGCATGCATCTTACCTTGCCTGTTGCCAGCTCTGACTGAGCCGTCTGCATCCCCAATCCCACTCACACTCTCCGGCTGGAGGGTGGACTCCACCAGGAGACCCAGGGCAGTTGGGGCAGGTGCTGTGGATCTCCCTCCACCTGTCTGCTTGGCTTGCTTCATTCTCTCTGCCAGCCTCTCCTTTGCACGCTACCTGAGGTCATACCAGCGTTTTTTAAGTTCTTCAGTGGAGCACTGGGTGACACCTATGGCATTAATCCTTTCCTGGATGACCAGCCATATTTGCCTCTTCTGTGTTTCAGGCACGTGCAGGGAATGTTTACCAAACAGTTTGTCATGGTCCTTTGTAACCTCCTCAATCAGGACCTCAAGCTCCCTCTTACTGAACTTGTGTTTCCTTTTGCGCTCTCCAGCCTCCTTATCCTTATCCTGATTGTTCATTTCTGGTCTTGGATGTCAGCAGAAAATTGGAAAAGTTGCTCCTGGCTTGTTTGCTGTGCTCCCTGCCTCTCCAACAGCTTCAGGATCAGTGCACCTGCATGGGTGTGGCCACTTCCTGGTTATGGGTAATGAGGTAGCACAGGATTGGCTGATTCAACAATTAGCAATTTTTCAAATTACCAAATGCGCTAATTACTGATTCGGTATTAAGGAATCGGTAATACCGATTCGGTAATGGGGATTCGGTATATTTTTGGGGGGATTTTTACCAATTTGGTAATTTTTACCGATTTATTTATTTATTTATTTATTTTATCTACATCGGAAATACCGAGTTCTTAATTACGAATCTGTAAAATTCGCTATTAAGGACTCGGTATTTCGATTTTACCTACATCTGGCCCTTTGTTCTACTCAACACAAACTCGACCCAAATGTATTGGAGTGCACATTCATGTTTTTTAGGCACAGGGAGATTGAGTGATTTGACCAGAATCACAGGATGTTGAGCCGATGACAAGAGTCGAACCGGGTACCCTAGTTCCAAAGTCGGTAGCTCTAGCCTTTATGCCACATCCTCTCCCTTCACATATTGAACCCCAAGGAACTGTTCTATTGTATACCAGCAGTGAGGCTAGACAGCAATGTGGCCATGCAGGAAGGGTTACTGCAGCAACATCGTTAATGGCACTCTGCCTTGGAGCAGCATTTTTAATGCACTCCCCTGCCGAGAGCATTTCTGTTGTTCTCACGGCCTGTCGTCCGCTATACCATTCTTGCAAAACAAATGTGTTTGTATTTTGTGTAGTGTATCACTTGTTCACAGCTGGGAGTGTTACAGCACTTATCTCCTGGTGCCTGCTTACTGAATCTGGCCATCCTGGATGAAGGAACCCGGGGGGGGGGGGGGGGGGGGGAGCGTCAGGCGAAGCCAGTCTTCCCCGGGATGGCTTTGTGACAATGGAGCAGGCCAGAAAGCTCAGCGCAGGGTGTAGGCTAGGAGACCGGGACGTGGATGGGGTTTACTGACAAGATATTTAGGGACAGGAGTTTAGGGGAAAGGGTAATATATCCCTCGCTATGCAGAACAGCCAGCCAGTGAGGCAAGCGCTGCACACTTTGTGTGTCAGGGAGTGAAAACCACATCAAGCCTGGCATCCTGGAACAGGCTTGGGTGGGCATGGCGGACCTGTCTTGACCAGCTTATGGAGGTTTGGCGGCAGCAATAGTGGCTTGTGGATGTGTTTAACTTGCTGCATAGGGACAGTCAGGCGAAAAAGGGTTCTAAGGAAGAGGAATGGGAGTTAGCCAGGTGCCCCAGGGTTGGTGATGGGTACACTAGGGCGCAGGAGCATCGCCCTCTCTGCTGCCAGCGCAGCAAACATGAAAAATAAAGCTCAAGCCAAGTGTTGGGGCGGGCCAGCACTGTTCACTAACAGCAGGGGAAGAGAAATGGGGCACACCTTAAGTTTAAAGTGTGCATGTTATTTTGGCTGGCTGTCTTGCGACGGCCAGCCTGACGTGCGCACTTTAAACCTCTCCACCCATGCTATCCTAGACAGCTGGGTGGAGAGAAGACACAGGCCTCCGGTGCCTGTAGAAGTGTTGAGCCAGCCAGCTGCAGCCAATCCTTGCCCAGGTCTCATGCTGGTTAAAAGCATGAGAGCAGCACAAGGATTGGTTAAGGGAGTTGGCTCAGAGACCCCTTGCTGCCGAGCTTCGGGCCGGAAAGGACTGAATTCGGTAAGTATGTTTTTTTTTTCCCTTTTAATATAGTGTAATGTTTAATTTATTTTTACACACTGCCAGGCAGTGTGAGAAACTCGCGCTGCCTTCAGCCTCACCTCCAGAGCTCTTAATCGTAGCCTGTTATGAACACTGATTATAACGGTGTACTATTGAGTGCTTCGGGGTTGCACCTAAGGGCATTCTGGAGTGCCCTCTTTATCGCCCCACTACTTTTAAAAGGGATCAGCTGCCATTGCCCAGGGTAACTATTAATATGGAAAATTGGACATTAGCCTTTTTGTTCTATGCCAGTATTTATTGCGAGAAACATGAGGACAGAGATATAGCGATATTCAAGTATATTGATATCATCGAAAAAACTCGCATGCATTTTGGTTCTTTTACACAACCACCGGGAACTACACATACCGCAAGTGGCCTTCATGTAACACACTTGCCCTTTCAGTATCGCCCGCACAATAGGGGGCAGGGAATTGTGCAAAAATACAAAGACTCAATGTGGGGGCATGCTGAAACTTTAACAAGGGGTTTTGTCCAAGGCTGCTTTGCAAATTTAAACACAAATGCTCTAAGTGTGGAGGTAGACACCCCATTGCACAATGTTACACAATGGCCAGCATGGGGGATCAGTGGGGATATCAGGCCTCACCAAAGGTCTCCTACACTGATTAAGTTTTCTAAACTCAGCCAGTTGCTGAAGAGGCACCCTGATCGGGAGGCAGCTTTGAAACTCGAGTGGGTTTTAAAGAAGGTTTCTGATTAGGTTAGTAAGCTCCTAGGAAGAAAAAGTGGGCGGAAAATGTACTATCTGCAAAAACTGTAAAACATATTGTAGCGAACAAACTGGATAAATAGGTTAAGGAAGGGAGAATTGTAGGCCCCTTTTATGAACGGCCCATGCAAGAGTTGATAATATCTCCAGTGGGAGTAGTTCCTAAAAAGAAGGAAGGGGACTTGAGACTGATTCATCACTTATCCTTGCCAGAAGGGTCGTCTGTAAATGACTTCATTGCGACTGAGGACACAAGGGTGGCTTACACTTCTGTAGACAATGCTTTGAAATTGGTACGGCAGAGTGGTGAATGTGGTGAGTTACCCAAATGTGACATAAAATCTGCATTTAGGCTATTGCCAATACATCTGTCTGATTTCCACCTTATGGGCATGCAATTTGGGGGGGCGATTTATATGGATAGAGTTCTACATATGGCTGTGCTATATCCTGCTCACTTTTTGAGACATTCAGCACATTTTTGCAGTGAGGTTTTTCTAAAATCAGTGGATGACATTTTGTTTATTGGATGCAGGAACACAGATAAGTGTCAGAGAGCTTTATGACCATTTGAAGAATTGGCAGGGGAACTAGGTGTAACTTTAGCCGTGGAGAAAACTGAAGGCCCAGATACGGTTTTGACCTTTTTGGGCATTGAGGGGCATATCATCAAGGGCTGGTGACATAATTATCGCCGCTTTTGCGCCCGTTTTCGGCCGAAAAGCGCCGATAATTATATCGCATTATTTGCAAGGATACGCTAGCGCGTGTTTCCTTGTTTCAGCTCCCGTTTTGTTCACGCCTCGCTTTGCATCTCTAATGAGATGCAAAGGAGGCGTGCCTGACAAAACACCATGGGAAAATATCGCTACCCCTGCTTCGTGATATCATTAACCAGGGGTAGCGATATTTTAAATCCCGTTAACTATGCCTTAACGCAGGAATTTAACGTCTGTTAAATTCCCGTCTAAGGCATAGCTAACATGGGAGGTGGATTATGGTGATACGACCACAGAGTTGTATCACCAAAGCTATCTCCATTTTGGGTGCAACATCGCTGGTTTTCCAGCGATGTTGGCCCATTTCCCTGGAATATTATCGCTCTGGAGTAACGCGTTGTTAATAACGCGTTACCAGGGCGATAAATTCCTGCGATAGACGGCGATAAATAACCAAGCGCGAAGTGCGCTTTGTGTTTATTTATCGCCGTCCTAGTAAATATGCCCCTGAGTTAGTTAGTTGCTGCTCTGCGAAATGGTTGAAATACTACAGTATCTAGATGAGGTGACTGGCATGAGATGTCTTGAATTAAGAAAAGTACAGAAGCTTTCGGGTTTCATGAACTTTGCGTGTAGGGTGGTGAGAGGAGGTAGGACTTTTTGTAGACGATTAGACATGACAGTGTCAGGAGCAAGTTTGACTCACCACAAAGTGAACACTTCAATGGCAGTGAGAGGTGAATTATGCAATGGGGTTTCCATGTTGTTTTTTTAAGACAAACCAATTTGGAAGCTACAACTTTTTTCAGCTGCATCTGGAGTGAATGGTTTTGGCCCTTTTCTGGGAAGGTAGGTGGAGTGCTGAGCAGCGCCAGAGCATTGGTTGAGAGAGGGAAGAAGCATTGCCTTTTTGCAGTTTTTTAATTGGGTGTGACACTAGTGGTGAAGAACTATCCACAAAATTGGGATGTTTAACTCGGGCAATATGACAGTCGTGGATTTGGCGAACAAACAAAAAAGCTTGTGACCTTTGAGTGCTATGATTGTTAAGTCAGTTTATGTTGGTATGTTTACAAGTAAACATTAGCTTTCGGACAAAGCCATAGTTCCAGTTTTGAACACTAATATAGTTGACGCTTTATCTCGTTCATAGTGGCAAAGAATTTGAATGCTGGAGCCAGAAGCGGAAGGCAGGAAGACTCCGTTACCACATGACATGTAGGCATGAGTGATTGAACTGGTAGAGAATTCGATAGCTGAATCTACAAGGAGAAGTTACCAACATGCAGGCAAGAGTAGGAGCTTTGAGTGGAATGCGCAGAAGCAGACATTTGATGAACACGAAAGCAGGGAATGTAGAGTAATACGTTTTGTACTACACGAAAAAGACAAATGTTTAGCTGTTAAGGAGAATTTTGAGTGGTTTGGGGAGAGAATGTGAATCTAGTTTACTAGTGAGAGAGACTAACATACAAACGTTTGCAGTGTATTCTGGAAAGTTTACCAGATTGCTGTTATGATCTTTTTGGAGTTATTTTTCTTACATTATGCATGCTGTGGATGTTTTTCAGTGCCTTTAGAGTTTCCACATTATTAGATTCCAAAAGGAGGGCAGGAGTATTGCATAGTGAAGTTAGTTTGGAGAAACTACCATTGACAATATAGCTAAGAAGTTGAAAGATTGACCAGGGTGGCAGGGGTAGATGGGTATGGTTAAGTGAAGGAGGTAGTACAGAAGCTTGACGCGTGAAAGAATGGGTGAGATTTCACCAGCGGCTGGGACACAGACATGATGAAATATTTTGTTATGAAGGGGGTAGAAGGGTTACAGCTATTAATTTGCTGTCAGTGTTAAGAATGGCTTTAGGCAAATTGTGTTTGGAACCTGGTAAATGTGGGACACATTATTTTCAAATGGGTGTCGCCACAGAAGCAGCAAATCTTGGTTGAGGATGGGGATGAATCTGAAAGATTGGCAGATGGAAATCTAAATGCTGCGAACAGTATGTGAGGAAATAAAGGATTTGTTGGAGTATTTTTGCTAGGTCATTTTGTGGCCACCTAATAATGTTTTGTTTCTGCCATAGGATGTGTGAATGAGCCCTGGAGGAGTAATAAGGTGACATGCATAGTGCGACAGTCTTTTGTGGATTGATCAGCTAGATATGCAGATCATGCCACTATGACTGATGTGGCAGGAAGTCACTGCAATGGTGTTGGAGATGTACACACACCCTCTCACCCCCACCCCTGAATCCTGCCTATTGGGATTACAGGTGAATGGTGACAAACACCTGCACCACTTCATTGGTCTGGCCTTTATCCTGTATAAGCGTAGCATAGCCATGGTTTGGAAGTCCCCTGCACCCCCGTAGATCCGCAGATGGCTGCGCGTGCTGCTGACATTGACCAGAGCCGAGACACATGCACTCTGATTACTCTGCATGAGGGGCGACTCCCGCACGAGGAGTGAATGCTGGGAGACCTACCTGATTGCGGTTAAGGCCAAAACCGATGAACGACCACCTTGAGCACATGCCGAACCACATACACTCACTCACAACGCACAACACACGACTATCTCATTGTCGGTACTCTCTTCGGGCGTCTCCCTGGCTACCGTGGCCTCACAGCGTAATCCATGCAGTGGCCTACCCTCCAGCACACAATCGCATGGTCGCACAATCCACCCACGATGACCCACTCCCCCTCTATTCAATCCTCCGTGGCAGGTTTGGCGAATACCAGACCTGTTAACTTGTCGTTCTGTGCAGAATCATGCACGCTCGCTCACATGACGTACTGATCACCGTGATGTGGATGTGGTGAATAAGTGCTGACTTGGTATCTCACACATATGTTTCTCAATCACTTTAGAGCTCTCTAATTGTTGCACCGTATTTTGTCCTTTTTTCTCCCCTCTTCTTTTTCTTCTTTCCCCCCAGCCTTTTTCTTCCTGTCATTAGACTTCTCATAAAGTTAAAGGCCGCATGGTATAGCCTGCATTTACTAATGTACCTCGCACAATGGCATTTGAGATGCTGATCTTCATCGTATACTTAGATATCATATTGTACATGTGCATCATATGATGTGAGTTCCAATAAAAACATTTACAAATTATGGAGTACATCTGTCTCAGTTTGACAATGCCTACTAGATAAAGGGATTGAGGGACACTGTAAGGAAGCTGATGTATGCAAAGGTGTGATGCAAAGGAGTTTATGAATGAAGCTGGAAACAGCATTGCTCTGGGGGGGGAGGGGGGCAGAAAAACAACCTTTGGGGTTTTCCTGGTTGGTGGTAGATTTGGGGGATAGAGAGTCAGGGGAGGGGAAGATGAAGTGTGAGGCTTTGAAGCAGGACAAGGAGGCTCCCCTTGGGGAAGCTTGGTAGAGTGAGAGAGAGACTGGGGAATGAAAGCAGGATGGTAAATGAAGGAAAAAGAATGAGGTGCTTCGTCTTATTATTATTATTGTGGTTTTTTGAAGCGCATAGCTACCCCATGGGGTATACCAGTGCTGTAGGGTATGGAGACTTGGTTGGGGATTGGTTGGTACACCTTGATGATTTGTTTAAGGGAGGTTGGTTTGTTAGGAGTTTGGATGTATTAGTGAGGTTGCTCCTATGTTACATTTGTATTTGACTTAATATATCCAGCTACAAACCTATCCTAATAAAGCGGGCTCTCACTCTTCATGATGGTTTATGGTGTGTGACCATCAGCTTTTCTGAGATCGACCTCTCTGCTTCAGCATTTGTGTAAAGCAGTCAGTTGATTGTCTTCCTCCAGGGTTGAACTCCCAGGCAGTCCCAGCCTTAACATTTAACCCGAAGGGTGTGGAGGATGGCTCTGTGCCGTCCTCTGCATCAGTCCTCATGTGCTGAGGACGGCCCCAGGCCCACCTCGCACCTGAGGCAGAGAAATTTCCTTTTCTTTATTTCGACCTATGTAATGACGATCGGCACGCATGGCGCGTTGACGTCATTACATTGAAAATGAAAGTGAAATGAACTGATCCGCTCATTTAATTTTCACTGCATTGGTGCTCAGGGGCTCTCCACCCAAAGCACGGATTTAGACGGGGGAGGTGTCATTGGAAAGGGGACAATCTCCCCTTTCCAATGGTACCATTCCCTAGTGGATCCCTGCTTGACGATCACCACAGGAGGGTCGATCCCCAAGCAGGGATCCACCTACTATTTTTTAGGAGGGAGAGAGGCTCCCTCGCAATGGCCTAATGCTACCTGCCTCCCTAGGCCCAAAGACATCCCGCCCCTCCCCCTGCCCCCAGGAGGCAGATTGGGGGTTGCTACCTCCAATCTGCCCTTCAGGGAGGGGGGCAGAAAGCCCACTAGAACCCAGGTTCTTTTTAGTTTTTTTAGCAGAATGGATGGGGTCGGACCTCCCAGGTATTGGGCTCAGCCCTCACTGCCTCTACCAATCAAATGACCCCAGAAGTATTCACTTGTTGGGGCAGATAGGAGGTGTTTTTCTCCAATCTTCCTCCTGCGGGGGCACAAAGACCACCAGGGATTATATTTGGAGGGGGTAGTGGGCCCCGGCAATGGGGTTGTGATCGCCCTCTATGCTGGGCTCAAATTTCCTTCTGCCTCTCAGTGGCAGAAGGGAGGTGGCTACTGTTTTTCTTTAGCCGAATGGGTAGGGGAGACCCCTCCCAGGCTTTGGGCCTAGCCCCACCTACCCAAATGACCCCCAGCAGTGTTTCTGCCCTTCGTCAGAGGCAGATAGGAGGCATTATCCTCCAATCTGGTTCCGGCAGTGCGCAGAAAGCCCACTAGACCATCAGCAATTATATTTGGAAGGGGAGCGGGCCCCCGTGGCAATGGGAAAAGTGCTCTCAACAGGCAAAGATCATGCCAGGGTCCATGATAGTTGATCCATGAGACTCCCATTGACCTCGGTTTGATGCTTGCCTGTCACATGTACTACTAGGCCCAGCCACACAAGGTAGGTGAGGTAGCATTTTTATCGTGACAAGTGGGAGAACGCTGGGTGGTAGGAATTTTGTGAATTCCTGCTGATTCAAGCAGTTTACGTCACAGAAATGCAAAGAAAATGTGCACTTTTAGGCAAAGTTTGAGGTTTGCAGGGCTTTGTGGGTAAGCAGACTTTGTGGGATCCACCCTGGCCTCCCCTGGGTATCTAGTTGGCAGGTTTCCCTGGGTGGCCGTTGATCCCCGGCCAAAAAAACGCCGCTACTCCCATAGCCAAATCAGATTATTTTTGTGACTGGAAATGTTGATTGTATTTTGGGGCTTTTCCTGTTGCGGTCTTCAGGCCTACCCACACAAATTACATATCATTTTTATGAGAAGGCTGGGGGCAATGTTGGGTGGCAGAAAGTTTGTGGCTCCCCGCAGATGCCAGAACGTTCCATCAGAGAAATGTGAGAAAAATGTGTTTTTAATCAAAGTTTGAGTTTGCAAGGGATTCTGGGAAAAACAACATGGAGAGAGCCTCTCAAGTCATCCCATCCTGGAGTCAGGGGGGCTTTCGGGAGGGTCAATCCAACACAGATCATTGCTTTAAATTATGGGCCATTACTCTGAAGGCCCTGATAGTAAATGAAAGGATGTGCTGCTGTTTTGTCGACTTCATGACAGCCTTCGATCTTCATGACAGCCTTCGATTCTGTGGATAGGGATATCCTATGGGGAAAACTTGTTGCCTGGGAGCTCCTGTTAAACCTCCTCAGTGTACTTCAATCCTTGCATTCTGGTAATTGGGCTCAGGTGGATTTAGATAAGTTGGGCCCATCGAGCATGGCCTCTGGCAGGAACGAGTTTTAGCACCCCTGCTCTTTACTCTATTTTTAGCTGACCTTTATCTCCCAATCCAATTCTTTCTCGACAAAAGTTGGGAAACAGCATATTGACTGTCTGCTTTATGTAGACAATCTGGGTCTACTGGATTGTACCACAATTGGTCTGCAGAGGAAACAAAATGCTTTAGCAACTTATAGTAAGCAGAACCAGCTTCACATTAACTTGGAAAAGTCCAAGATTTTGTTTTTTGGGAAAAAAGTAAAGAAATTCAGCTGGTACTTAAACACACGTGAGGTGGAGCAAGATCTAAATGTTGGGTTTGACCTTCAGGAGGAACCTGAATTGGTGCATGCATTGAGATGGCATAAAGCAGAAGGCCCTATTGAGGCCAGTTGTTTATCAAGATTTAATCGTAGATTTGGGGGGCTATACCATATTCCACTACTAAGGGCTTATCAAGGGAAGATACCTCCATTGGGTTTGTACGGAGGAGAAGTTTTTTCCCTTGACCTGACTTATGAATGGGACAGATTAGAAGGGGCAGTGCTTAAAAGGCTTTTATCACTCCCCCAAGGCACCAGGATTCAGGCCATAAGGAGTGCAATCTGGTTTCCTGGAACCTGTTTGCCTTTACTCGGGCCCTATGATATTTCACTCTTGGAGGATGATGAGGTGTCTAAAGTCGCCAAATTGTGTTGGGAAGAGATTCAAGGTAGTGAAAGAAGGTGTGCAAAGGACGTAAGAACTAGATCAATTGCTCTTAGGAACCTCCATTCCGACAGTGGTACAATCACATCTTGGTCCCCCTTTCCAGGCAAGCTTGCATTGAAAGAATCTGCTGCTTTGGTGTCTGAATCTAACGACCTATTCTACCTGAGCAAGAAACCATCTATAATTTTCTCAATCTCTACTCTGGGCCTGGACACTGTTTTTTCTTACTGGTCACAGTTACCAGATCCCCACAACAGCAAGGAACTATTTGGCATCGTCAAAGAGCTCTCCAACCCGGATGCAGAAAACAACCCCATCCCTCCCTCACAGGACCTCTGCAACTCCCTCGCAACCTTCTTCCACCACAAGATCATCGACATATACAACAGCTTCCCGACCGCCAACGCGAACCCCCACCCGGAACCCGCCACCGACATCACCACCATCCTCACCTGGAGCCCTACCACCACCAAGGAGACCACCCGCGTCATGAACTCGATCCACTCCGGATCCCCATCAGACCCCTGCCCGCACCACATCTACAACAAGGCCGACAGCATCATCGCACCGCACCTCCGAGACGTCATCAACGCCTCCCTCACCGCCGCCACCTTCCCGGAGAGCTGGAAACACGCAGAGCTCAACGCCCTCCTAAAGAAACCTACAGCAGACCCCACCGAACTCAAAAACGTCCGGCCCATCTCTCTCCTACCGTTCCCCGCCAAAGTGATTGAGAAAATCGTCAACGCTCAACTCACCACCGCCCTGGAAACCAACGACTCCCTCGACCCCACACAGTTCGGTTTCAGGGCCAACCACAGCACCGAAACCGCCCTCCTCGCAGCCACGGACGACATCCGAGCCCTGACCGACAAGGCAGAAACCGTGGCCCTGATACTCCTGGACCTCTCTGCAGCCTTCGACACGGTCTGCCACCGCACCCTGATACGCCGCCTCAGCAACGCCGGCATCAGAGGCAAGGCCCTGGAATGGATTGTCTCCTTCCTCTCCGGAAGGACTCAGAGAGTCCGCCTGCCCCCCTTCAGATCCACAGCCACGGAGATCATCTGCGGCGTACCCCAAGGATCCTCCCTCAGCCCCACCCTCTTCAACGTCTACATGACCCCCCCCTGGCGAACATCGCATGCAAACACGGACTCGACCTCATATCCTACGCCGACGACACCCAGCTCATCCTATCCCTCACAAACAACCCCACCTCAGCTAGGACCAGACTACATGACGGAATGAAGGAAGTAGCGAACTGGATGACAGACAGCCGGCTGAAACTGAACACAGATAAGACGGAGGTCCTCATCCTCGGCCCTACTCCCACCGCATGGGACGACTCCTGGTGGCCCCCCGCCCTAGGCGGCACTCCCCAACCCACCGACCACGCACGCAACCTCGGCTTCATCCTGGACTCATCCCTCTCCATGACCAGACAGGTCAACTCGGTGACCTCGGCATGCTTCAACACCCTCCGCATGCTCCGCAAGATCTTCCGCTGGATCCCCACCGACACCAGGAAGACCGTCACCCACGCCCTCGTCACCAGCCGCCTGGACTACGGGAACACTCTGTACGCCGGCATCACCACCAAGCTGCAGAGGAAACTACAACGGATCCAGAACGCTGCCGCACGACTCATCCTGGACATACCCCGCCACCACCACATTTCCGGACACCTGAAGAGACTTCATTGGCTCCCAGTCAACAAGAGGATCACCTTCCGACTCCTCACCCACGCACACAAAGCCCTTCACAACCTCGGACCCAAACTCATCAACAACCGCGTCTCCTTCTACACTCCTCCGCGCACTCTACGCTCTACCGGACAGGCCCTGGCAGCTGTACCCCGCATCCGCAAAGCCACCGCCGGAGGAAGATCCTTCTCCTTTCTAGCAGCGAAAACCTGGAACTCTCTGCCCAGCCACCTTCGTGCCATACCTGACCACCTCTCCTTCAGAAGGCAGCTCAAGACCTGGCTCTTCAAGCACTGACCCCCCCCCTCCAGCGCCTTGAGACCCTTTATGGGTGAGTAGCGTGCTTTATAAATGCGATTGATTGATTGATTGATTGATCCAGGGTTGGGAAATGAAATATTAATGGTCAGGGTGGGATGTAATCCAATCTATTCACCCCGCTCATACTGGGCCAGGGTTTAGGATAATAATGGCCTCTGCTCCCGCCCCCTGAATACGAAATGCTCCTTATTGCATATACTTATGGACTGCGGCTTTTATTGCCCTAATCAAATGAAGATTTTAAGACCTTGTTTTTTTAAGTATGATACTCTCCATAGGTGGAAAGCTGTGGCGCTGTTATCAGAAATGCGTTACTTAGATGTTGCAGTTGGAATTGTTTGGATTTTACGGTCTGCTAAGCAGAGTTTTAATGATGAATTGTAGTTATTTATTTTAATTGTTAAATGTCTTTAAAATGTTTTGTTTTCTACCTCCCTACCTGGAGTCCCCTAGGTGCCTAGTTATAAAAAATGTATATGTTTGCTAGGTTTCTCTATGTACAATACCAAACAATCCGCGGGTCTCTTGACAAAGTAAGTATGAACTGGCTGGTACAACTCAACAGGACACAAAACTATAAAGGGATTCCTCTTGAAAAGGACGGAATCCCGTCACCCACCGAGGTGGCATGCTTCATCAGTTGAGATCTCCTCTAAGCTGCAACCTAGTGAAGCCAAGGTGCTACAACTCCTTGCTAGTGTAAAGGAGGAGCTCGCGGATGTTTTGATGTAAACTGAGGACTAGATCTCCTAAAGATCAATGAAGCTAGGCACAGTGTGGTGAAAAGTCTATACTGCAGTGTAAATATGAAGTGTATTAAAATTGACAACCAGGGGAAAAATAAATGTATTAGGTATCTTGAGGTTTCAAGATTAAAAAGCATTCAGGGCGCGATCTGAACAAATATACGAACGTGCAAGTGAAGAGGAAGCGAGGTCTACATGTTTCAGCCAATCTCGATCAATATGTGATCATGGCATTTTTCAGGACCTAGTTGTTACTACTGCAAAAAAAAATGTGAGTGAAAATTACCACAATGCGAATTATAAGGAACGATACAACCTACAGTATACCTGTGTGTTATTTGTAGTGGAAACTACAGGGATACTTGGAAAATACCCGTTGAAAGAAAGAGAGAAGCACACATTCAAAAAGTGCAAATATCATACCAGTCAGTTTAACATACAGCATTACTAATAATTAACATAATGCCAAAAAGAAAAAGAAGAAAAAGGAAATCTATAATCTGCATTCTTAACCGTATAAAATCAGGCAAACCACCCACCGCTCCTGGTAATAACTCAGGGCGTGAGGCAACGCTCTGTGAAAAGAAAAAAGATCAAAATAACTAGTACCACAAAGGCAGGTAGTTCTTAGGTGGTGGTACCCCTAAATGGCACCAACACTAATGCTAAAGAAGGGTTAAAAGAAGTCACTCTGAAAGGCTGTTATGTACGAGGCGGCTTACCACCAAGTAGGCGAGTGTGTTAAAATGTTGCTAGTGAAAAGGGAGCTAATGACGTTGTGAATGTCATCGCCAAGCTTATCGCTAATCTAATGGAGTATGAGAGACAGTCGAAATACATGATTATTACTTGGACCTAGGACCCAAACACACAAAGTTCCATGTTCACTTAACTATTGCCGATTATATGAGCAAAAAACCGTAAGAGTTCCTCATGGTGCAAGCCCGGTATCCAGAAAGTGAAAAGATGCTGAATACTCATTCACACGCCATATCGCTGAGTGAACATTGGATAGCCGGTGTCATATTTAAGAAAGAGCAATGTCTGTGTGCTAGGAAATATGCAGGCATACGTCAAAAGCGTGCCGCTGAGACTCACCTGTCCGTCGCTACCCCAGGCTCTTTCCTGGTTGTTCCGAGCGGTAGGCGGACAGGCGAGTTTGAGGCATTAGTACTCGTTGAAAAACGGCCTCACCTGTGGAGAGCCGTTGGTGACGCGGGTGACTGTGCGTCAAATGACGTATGAGGCGAACGTCTCATTCCTTGTACGTCAATGGAACATTGTTGAGTTTAGAGACGCTGGGAAGTGTAGTCCCGCTTTACATATACAAACATATCGCATTGATGTTGATAACGTAACCATAATGCGAAACACTTGGTAAGATAATTCTAAAATGAAGCTTGACTGGACACAAAAACTTGCAACTGTCTGCAAGGTGTATGCTTAGAGAAATCGCAGTCGCAGAAGTGAACTGCAAAGCGACAACGAAACTACATAATGTAAGTGCAGCAGTTCTAAAAAGTTGAACCGGAATTTGTTCCTATCACCAATCACAATATTAATTATAAGACAAGACATTCTGAATAAGGCACTAAATAGTAGTGACTGGTTTTATAACTGTGACTCTAGAACATGCATGTCTAAATCATGTGAAAAAACATGGTAGCTATTGTTACTGGTGTGGATGGTAAAAAAAACCCTCAGACAGTGGGTTAATAGATGATAACTCTCATTCTTAGTGTCTATGTACACAATGTATTACACAAGAATCCAAGGAATCGCTTCATTGAGCCCCTCCACATCGCTATGTAGCTTATACACCCAGCGCTGTTCTTTTTCAAAAAAGAAAATTGGACACATCAACGACATGTGTAGGTATGTACAACTGCTCAAGAGTGGTCCAAGACGAGTCATCTGGTCTATGAATAAACTCGAGAAAGTGATTAGTCAAGCGAGTAGATTGTTTCCTGCACCTAATTGTGCTTTTGTGCTCCATAATCCTCTGCTTAATCTTTCTAGTAGTCATACCAACACACTTTTTCTGACATGGGCATGTGATTAAATAGATCACCATTAGTGTGCTTGTTTTGTCTCCAAGGTCTTTGTGTTCCGATGTTAATCAGTGGTGTGTTTAGTTTGGGGACACACTGCACAACTACCACACGGATAATGCCCCTGCGCAGCCGGCATGTTCCGAAGTGTAGTTAGTGAGGGAATCGCATCACTCTTAGGTCGCGTGTGGACCAATGTGTCTCGCAGGTTAGCACCTCTCTTGAATGAAAACAGAGGAGGGGTAGATTGTCCTGTCCTATATTCAAGATGCGCCAGTGTTTCCGCACAATCTTTTGAACCTGGTTGGACTGGGCGCTGAAGGTGTTCACACGAGTCAGTCGATTGAGTGGAGCTTGTGGTACAGTCGGTTCTAACAAAGCTTCACGATTGTTATTAGAAGCTCGTTTAAAGGATTGCCGTATCAATCTCTGAGGGTGCTTCCTAGCCCGTAGATTCCGAGACAACACATCGGCATGCCTCCTAAAATCTTCAGTAGTTGAAGAGTTTCTTCTCAACCGAGGAAACTGTCCAAATGGCAGGCCTTCGCGGAGAGCTTTCGGATGAAAGCTATCATACGTCAATAGCGAATTTCTAGACATGGGTTTGGTATGAACTTCAGAAGGACCCGTTTTTGAGTGAGGCGCAAAATGTCATTAACTGTTTATGGATCATCACTTCTAGTTATATCTTCTGGGAGTATGAATATTAATAACTGCGTTAATACTGGATTGTCTGATTATGCAAATCACCCAATTTATTGGGTCACACGTGTTCAACCTTAGAAGGAGGACATACCTGTTGTGCCCCCTAGATTCATTCAAGTCTGTACATCCGGGATTCTGCGACAGATGCATAGCAGAACAGGAGGTCTTTAATCAGGAATACATAACAGGTGCTGATTGGCTAAGCAGAGCTCACGTGGCTGCTTGCAAGGTATCAAGTCTGAGATTGCAAAGCTAACCTCTTCAGATGCAAGTTGTTGGGAAAATCGTGCTGAACTCTGACCTGTGTTGGTTCTAATGTTTTTTTTGGTATATTAGAGATCCTAATTTGGTCCATAGGGGGCGTGGGGGGGGGGTGAAGGGGGTGAATGCGAGTGTTTTAATGTGCATTTGGAAAACTGTACGGGTGTAGTTACAAATCTACACCAACGTACACAAGCGAGGACATTTGAAATACAGGCTTTGCAAGTGAGGTAACCGGCAGTGGGAGGGGCTATACTTGTTCTGTAATCTGCTTGGAAGCATTGACAGGAAGTTGTTTCGTAACATCTTTTGAGACATAAATTGCATAAAGCGGGCTCACGTGCGCTCTGCCTGAATCTTTGAGTGCTCAGTGTGCAACCATGACACACTGCTCTGACGTCGGACCTTCTTCCTTCCTTTCATCCCCAGGCAGGTGGCTTTCGGGGTACCCCGGATCTTTCACGCACTCTGTTCTTTCCTCCGAAGCCAGTGAAGCCGAGCTGGTGTGGGTCCCATTCTGCTGCTGGTGGCATATTAAAAGGATGTACCCGTAGAGTGTTTCTGTTTTCACCTGTAGTCTGACTCTTGTTTGCTTTTATGCACAGGACTTGCACCTCTGAGCAGGGAGTTGGCAGGAAACGATCACAGCACCTTTCTGCTAGTTAAGGGCCTGGCTCAGGGAAGTAGCCATCAATGGTGCACTCCAGATCTGCTTCAGGCCCAGACTGCTCTTCCACTGGCTCATAGTGTATCTGAAACTTTAATGCCTGCCCGGCCTCATCCCCCATGCAGGAGCTTGACCAAAACCTGCGAGGCTCTGTACGGCCATTAGTAGATACTGCCGGGGGTTATTCGCAGAGTGACTGTGTAGCCCCCGTGGGGAAAATTACTGTAAATTGTGTCAAAATTTGTAGTTTTTAGCCTGTCTTCAAGGCCTTGCGGTGCACAGGATTGTGGTAGCAATGGAAATGGAACACGCAGCCTCGGTCTGACCATACCTCGCAACTGCAGAGGAGGCCCTGGGAGCCGGAACGCCACCTTCATTCCTCTTCCTGCTGCAGCCATTTGTTCCCAAGCTTGGCACAAACCCTGTGTGCATGTGTTATTACAAGCAGTATGTTGTACCTGTTTCGGGAGACACTATGAGACCCCTAAGGCACCAGTAAGGGAGGGAGATCATTAGACCTGTGAAGGAAGGCAGGAAGGGCCTGCACCGAAAGGGAATTAACCCCCAAAGATCCAATTGTTTTCCCCTGTCGTGCGAAGTATTGTGGAGTGGAACGAATATGCTACAAATGCAGCCATTGTGGCTCCGGGCTCCTGGAAGGTGGCTTCTTCCAGAGTGACAAGATGTAACTTCCTGTGAAAATGTCACAGAAGCAGAAGTAATACCATATCATTTCTGGTCGCACATTGTTATGCTAATTAATCATTTTGAACCCTGAAAGATTTACCTTTTTCTGGTCACAGAGTGTTAGTACGAATCCCCTAGTGGGGCTCATGGATAAGTGGGCTGCGGCTCACCGACACTCTCCTGAGTTCAACCAGTGGATCCAGCCGTCTCCCACAAGGCCCAAGAGTGAGCCTGGAGCCAGTGCCATCGCAGGAGGATACCTCAGGGGCCGTCAGATCCCGGATGTACGGTTGCAGTAACCCACAGTCGGGCTCATGGTTAGGTTGGCTCTGGATCACCAACACTTTCCTGACTTCAACCAGTGGATCCCGCCGTCTCCCACAAGACCCAAGAGTGAGCCTGGAGCCAGTGCCATTGCAGGAGGATACCTCAGGGGCCGTCAGCCCCCAGATGTACGGTTGCAGTAACCCACAGTGGGGCTCATGTTTAGGTCGGCTCTGGATCACCGACATTCTCCTGAGTTCAACCAGTGGATCCCGCCATGTCCCACAAGGCCCAGGAGTGAACCTGGAGCCAGTGCCATCACAGGAGGATACCTCAGGGGCCGTCAGACCCCAGATGTACGGTTGCAGTAACCCACAGTGGGGCTCATGGTTAGGTTGGCTCTGGATCACCGACACTCCACTGAGTTCAACCAGTGGATCCCACTGTCTCCCACAAGGCCCAAGAGTGATCCTGGAGCCAGTGCCATCGCAGGAGGATACCTCAGTGGCTGTCAGACCCCGGATGTACAGTTGCAGTAACCCACAGTGGGGCTCATGGTTAGGTGGGCTCTGGATCACCGACACTCTCCTGAGTTCAACCAGTGGATCCCGCCTTCTCCCACAAGGCCCAAGAGTGAGCCTGGAGCCAGTGCCATCGCAGGAGGATACCTCAGGGGCCGTCAGGCCCCGGATGTATGATTGCAGTAACCCACAGTGGGGCTCATGGTTAGGTGGGCTCTGGATCACCGACACTCTCCTGAGTTTAACCAGTGGATCCCGCCGTCTCCCACAAGGCCCAAGACTGAGCCTGGAGCCAGTGCCATCGCAGGAGGATACCTCAGTGGCCGTCAGACCCCGGATGTACGGTTGCAGTAACCCACAGTGGGGCTCATGGTTAGGTTGGCTCTGGATCACCGACACTCTCCTGAGTTCAACCAGTGGATCCCACCGTCTCCCACAAGGCCCACGAGTGATCCTGGAGCCAGTGCCATCGCAGGAGGATACCTCAGTGGCTGTCAGACCCCGGATGTACGGTTGCAGTAACCCACAGTGGGGTTCATGCTTAGGTGGGCTCTGGATCACCGACACTCTCCTGAGTTCAACCAGTGGATCCCGCCTTCTCCCACAAGGCCCAAGAGTGAGCCTGGAGCCAGTGCCATCGCAGGAGGATACCTCAGGGGCCGTTAGGCCCCGGATGTACGATTGCAGTAACCCACAGTGGGGCTCATGGGTAGGTGGGCTCTGGATCACCGACACTCTCCTGAGTTCAACAAGTGGATCCCGCCGTTTCCCACAAGGCCCAAGAGTGAGCCTGGAGCCAGTGCCATTGCAGGAGGATACCTCAGGGGCCGTTAGACCCCAGATGTACGGTTGCAGTAACCCACAGTGGGGCTCATGGTTAGGTCGGCTCTGAATCACCGACATTCTCCTGAGTTCAAGCAGTGGATCCCGCCATGTCCCACAAGGCCCAGGAGTGAGCCTGGAGCCAGTGCCATCGCAGGAGGATACCTCAGGGGCTGTCAGGCCCCGGATGTACGATTGCAGTAACCCACAGTGGGGCTCATGGGTAGGTGGGCTCTGGATCACCGACACTCTCCTGAGTTAAACCAGTGGATCCCGCCATGTCCCACAAGGCCCAAGAGTGAGCCTGGAGCCAGTGCCATCGCAGGAGGATACCTCAGGGGCCGTCAGACCCCGGATGTACGGTTGCAGTAACCCACAGTGGGGCTCATGGTTAGGTGGGCTCTGGATCACCGACACTCTCTTGAGTTCAACCAGTGGATCCCACCGTCTCCCACAAGGCCCAAGAGTGATCCTGGAGCCAGTGCCATCGCAGGAGGATACCTTAGGGGCCGTCAGGCCCTAAATGTACGGTTGCAGTAACCCACAGTGGGGCTCATGGTTAGGTGGGCTCTGGATCACCGACACTCTCCTGAGTTTAACCAGTGGATCCCGCCGTCTCCCACAAGGCCCAAGAGTGAGCCTGGAGCCAGTGCCATCGCAGGAGGATACCTCAGGGGCCGTCAGGCCCCGGATGTACGATTGCAGTAACCCACAGTGGGGCTCATGGGTAGGTGGGCTCTGGATCACCGACACTCTCCTGAGTTAAACCAGTGGATCCCGCCATGTCCCACAAGGCCCAAGAGTGAGCCTGGAGCCAGTGCCATCGCAGGAGGATACCTCAGGGGCCGTCAGACCCCAGATGTACGGTTGCAGTAACCCACAGTGGGGTTCATGGTTAGGTGGGCTCTGGATCACCGACACTCTCCTGAGTTCAACCAGTGGATCCCGCCTTCTCCCACAAGGCCCAAGAGTGAGCCTGGAGCCAGTGCCATCGCAGGAGGATACCTCAGGGGCCGTCAGACCCCAGATGTACGGTTGCAGTAACCCACAGTGGGGCTCATGTTTAGGTTGGCTCTGCATCACCGACACTCCACTGAGTTCAACCAGTGGATCCCACTGTCTCCCACAAGGCCCAAGAGTGATCCTGGAGCCAGTGCCATCGCAGGAGGATACCTCAGTGGCTGTCAGACCCCGGATGTACGGTTGCAGAAACCCACAGTGGGGTTCATGGTTAGGTGGGCTCTGGATCACCGACACTCTCCTGAGTTCAACCAGTGGATCCCGCCTTCTCCCACAAGGCCCAAGAGTGAGCCTGGAGCCAGTGCCATCGCAGGAGGATACATCAGGGGCCGTCAGGCCCCGTATGTATGATTGCAGTAACCCACAGTGGGGCTCATGGGTAGGTGGGCTCTGGATCACCGACACTCTCCTGAGTTCAACAAGTGGATCCCGCCGTCGCCCACAAGGCCCAAGAGTCAGCCTGGAGCCAGTGCCATCGCAGGAGGATACCTCAGGGGCCGTCAGGCCCTAAATGTACGGTTGCAGTAACCCACAGTGGGGATCATGGTTAGGTGGGCTCTAGATCACCGACACTCTCCTGTGTTTAACCAGTGGTTCCCGCCGTCTCCCACAAGGCCCAAGAGTGAGCCTGGAGCCAGTGCCATCGCAGGAGGATACCTCAGGGGCCGTCAGGCCCCGGATGTATGATTGCAGTAACCCACAGTGGGGCTCATGGGTAGGTGGGCTCTGGATCACCGACACTCTCCTGAGTTAAACCAGTGGATCCCGCCATGTCCCACAAGGCCCAAGAGTGAGCCTGGAGCCAGTGCCATTGCAGGAGGATACCTCAGGGGCCGTCAGACCCCGGATGTACGGTTGCAGTAACCCAAAGTGGGGCTCATGGTTAGGTGGGCTCTGGATCACCGACACTCTCCTGAGTTCAACCAGTGGATCCCACCGTCTCCCACAAGGCCCAAGAGTGATCCTGGAGCCAGTGCCATCGCAGGAGGATACCTCAGGGGCCGTCAGGCCCTAAATGTACGGTTGCAGTAACCCACAGTGGGGCTCATGGTTAGGTGGGCTCTGGATCACCGACACTCTCCTGAGTTTAACCAGTGGATCCCGCCATCTCCCACAAGGCCCAAGAGTGAGCCTGGAGCCAGTGCCATCGCATGAGGATACCTCAGGGGCCATCAGGCCCCGGATGTACGATTGCAGTAACCCACAGTGGGGCTCATGGGTAGGTGGGCTCTGGATCACCGACACTCTCCTGAGTTAAACCAGTGGATCCTGCCATGTCCCACAAGGCCCAAGAGTGAGCCTGGAGCCAGTGCCATCGCAGGAGGATACCTCAGGGGCCGTCAGACCCCAGATGTACGGTTGCAGTAACCCACAGTGGGGTTCATGGTTAGGTGGGCTCTGGATCACCAACACTCTCCTGAGTTCAACCAGTGGATCCCGCCTTCTCCCACAAGGCCCAAGAGTGAGCCTGGAGCCAGTGCCATCGCAGGAGGATACCTAAGGGGCCGTCAGACCCCAGATGTACGGTTGCAGTAACCCACAGTGGGGCTCATGGTTAGGTCGGCTCTGGATCACCGATATTCTCCTGAGTTCAACCAGTGGATCCCGCCATGTCCCACAAGGCCCAAGAGTGAGCCTGGAGCCAGTGCGGGATGCCCTGGTGCAGAAGCTGATTTGACAACTTGCTGGTTTTTACCAGTGGAACCAATATTGTAAGGCTTTGGCTGGTACAAAAATTAGGAAACTCATATGTAGCCGGTATTTCTTTCCTTATCAGTACATATGTTAAAAAGTTCATGCAAGAAGGTAGTTTGTTAAGATGTGGTCTACAGCTTCATTAATAATCGGTGAGAGAAAGGCAATGTTAGTAAAAAAAGATTGCAGACGAGTTGGTAACGTGTCTGGGCCTTTGCAGGGTCTTAAAATATGAACAAATGGGTGGAATCTTTCGATGGGAAAGGTGGCAACCCTAGGAACCCAAGAGGTCTCAGGGCCCCATACGATCGGTGTCTGGGGCGCATCTAGACCTGAACATCGGTGGCGGGAGTAGGGGGCAAACACATCCAGTAATTACTCTGGGGTAAAATTCAAGCAAGGGACGTGGCTAACACTTCAAGCAATGGGGCAGAACTACCTCACAGCCAGTATGACAAAATGGAGAAATAAACTGTGGTTTGTACACATAGCAGACAAACCTGATAAGATTACAACAAACTTGTTTTTGTGAAACTGACACCTTAAAGGATACTGTCAGTGATCTTTGAAAGGGTACTTAGTGCATTGAAACTGAAAAGCACCTTCTACCGATTTCAAGAATAATTCCACTGGCTCCGAAGGAAGCATTCATGTTAACGATCAATCTCCAGAGTGCTTACTTCTTAATCCCATAATTTTATGTCATCAAAAGTACAGGGTTTGGCCATTTGGACTTTGCCCTGTTTTCAGGGTGTATACCAAGATGGGGGCTCCCAATGTTGCTCTTCCCCATCTATAGAGTGGTAATGTAGTCCTTTATTGGGATGAGTTTCTTCTAAATCCTCCTTCTCCAGAGGAGACTGGAAGGAACAGAAGCTCTTTGCTCTTGTGTGACGCTGCAAGGATTTCTCTTTAATCTTCAAATCGGCCACAGGGCCATCATAAAACAGAACTTTTCTTGCAGCCAGTTTCTGCACATACCTAGTTATGATTTATCCTCCTCCATTCAGAGCATAAAGATTAAGGACCACTCTAACATCTTCGATATATCTCAGTCAAGCTCCAGCCAGAGTGTTTTAGAAAGTCCAGGGACATGTGGTCTCAAGCATATTTACAGTTCCTTGGGTACGTTGGCATCTTCACTCTCTTCTACCTCATATTCTACATCATTGGAATCCAGAGCATCAGAACTACGACCTGTTGATTACAGGTTCTCTACATCCTCAGCTACAATGGCGGTTGATTCCCAAATTTTTAATCAGAGGTTTTCCACTTCATGCAGGTTTCCTGTTGGTGCTAACAAAGGATGTAAGCTCCTGAGATGGGGTGTCACCTTGGAGACACTGTCATTGACAGGCCGCAGGCCGTCTTCAAACAGAAGTTCTGCCTATAGTATGTCAATCTCTGCTACTTCCATCATCAAATCCTGTCGCCTCTATAATTTAGGGGTTGTGGGCGTCTCGGTCACTGCAAATTGGCGAAACCTGGTTAATCCGATGAACTTCTCGCCATCTCTCTTGAGGTCCCCCTCTACGAGTACGCTCCCTGAATGACCGGTATGCCAAGCACCTCACTGAAATTGCCGAGCCAGTGGATGTCTCGTAACTGAGCTGCCCCCCTGCAGGTCTGAGCCCCCAGGATTGTGCTTGCTGAGCCGCTTACCCCACAACGGAGGAGCCGGGTCGGTGTGTGGGGTCTCGGAGCCCTGTCGCCTCCCCACTGGGCCGTGCTTTCCTGAAGTTCTGCCGTTTGGCTTGCCACTGTTCGAGCGACTGCCAGACCGTTGTGGTCTAGAGATCTTATCCGACTACCGGCCTGAACTGTGACCCGCCTGCCACCCTTCCCCAGAGCCTCGGCGGTCTCATGGGTGTGGTCTAGTCCGCTACCTGCCGGAACCAGATACTGGTTTTTACCTCTTTGCACCTGCTGATGATCCTATGCCTTTGATTCACCTGTTGATTCTATGCCTCTGACTCCCAGCGGAGGTCTGCGCATAGCCACCGTGCCGCCAGTTGCCGGAACGAGGTACTGGTTTTTACCTCTTTGCACCTGCTGATGAGCCTATGCCTTTGACTCCCCTGATGACCCTATGCCTCTGACTCCCGGCTGAGGCCCGCGCACGCCCACCGTGCCGCCCGTTGCCGGAACCAGGTACTGGTGTTTACCTCTTTGCACTTGCTGATGATCCTTTGCCTTTAACTCCCCTGGTTCTGGCGAGGCACTGATCCCCCTCTGCTTTGCCTCCAACTCAGCCTGTGCCCTAAAATGCGGCTTAATATGTGACTCAGGGATTCGCGACTTGCCTCCTCTCCACCGGTTGCTTAGTCCCGGTCATGTCGGTATGCGCCCCCCGCCCCCACAGCCCTGCCACTAACTTAGCGTCAGCCTTTTTCACTTTCACAGTGGCTGTCCCTGGCCTACCCTCTCCCCCGCCAATTGGCTGCTCCTGACTGCTTATCGGTTTGACCTTCAAGGAAGGAAGCTCTCCTCCCTTCAACTCTTCTACTGATCTCTCTTCCATCAACTATGCGCCCGCCTAACCCCACCCAGAACTCTAAACTCGTGCGTTACGGACCCAACTCCTAGCCCATAAACTACCCAGACAAAATGACCAGTAATGCTAAAAAGAACTTCAAGCACAGTACTCTAAAACAACACCCGGAAACACTCATAGTAGATGACTACCACACAGCGACCAACGGCAACACGAAAACTAACTTCATCTTTTACACTAATCGGCCGACTAAATTGAAAAACACCTTCTTTCTTCACCTTCAAATCGCCAAGTCAGTAATCATTCCTTATGGCGAAAAAATCTCCACAACCATCTCCACTACCTTAAAAGGGGAACTCACCATTTCCAGCTACAGAACTGGAACCATTCTCATACAGGCTACCGACCCGCACCTCACCAATTTTGACCGCCACTTCCCCACACTATTCTCCTCGTTAACTCAACTGAGCCATCAAACCCAATCTCCCCTATCCCCCTCCACCCTCTCTAATAACGTGGAACTGATCCAATCTCCCTGCCCTGAAGATCCACTCTTCAACTCATGGACATCAACCATCACGCACTATAATCACACTACCCCTATCATTACTCTCCGTCGCCAAACACCCACCATTATAACATCAATTGATGACACCAGGAACAGTAAACTCACAATTAACAAACACCACAAGGCTGATCTCGATCTAGACAGCTCGGACACTAACCACAGCCCTCTCGCGACTGAAATCACCATATGCACTCCCCTCTCGACCCCCGATAATCTGAACCCTCCCTCACAAACTACCCCTTCCTCCAACACTGACCCTTTTCCCCCGGCCCTTACTATCCCCATGTGTAACGTCATCACCAATCCAGCAGACACTCACCCCCCTATTACCACTGCCCACTCCCCTTCCGCTGTCCCACATCCACATGCATAACCTGTCTCCACCGCTAATCTCACTGACAATCCCCGGGACATCCCCATGTCCAACGTCATCACCAATCCAGCAGACACTTACCCCCCTATTACCACTGCCCACTCCCCTTCCGCCGTCCCACATCCACATGCTCAACCTGTCTCCACCGCTAATCTCACTGACATTCCCCGGGACTCTGACTTCCTCCCAAACATTTCTCTCCCTCCTCCCTTGGACATTAGTTCCACTACTCCTCCTCTGAACACCTTGAATGGTAGCATTACTATCCCGGTTCCCCGCATCCAACCTCTCCCCTCTCCTAATCCTACTGATTCCATCCAATCCCTGGCCCCTGTTCTCTCTCCTTCCACAGACCCAAGTCATTCTCGGCCCCTGCCAAAAACATTAAGCTTTTTCAGCTCAATAACCAGCAACTGAACAGAATGGAGCTGAAAATTAACTCCCTTGCTGCTAATCTCCTACACTTACAATAAGACCTTCACAACAGGATCAAGCCACCGTGCTCCCACTCCCCGGGTAGATTTTCTCCTACCCCCTTCAATACCTCTCCCATGGCCCCACAGGGCACCTCTCGGCCCTCCATTCCATTGGCGAATCAGGCACTTCGACCCAACCGTGATCGCCACCCCTTTTCCGTACCCAACCTGATGAGATCAACAACCCTTACCTCGCTTTGAGCCAGAATACTGCCCCTTTCACTATGCCTGTTATTGTTGGCACTAACAGAACCCCTTAAACTGTCCACTCGCCTAGACCTCCTGCTCAATACACCTCTATCCATCATCGAGGCTCCACGCCCTCTCTCTTGCATGCTCCTCAACTGCAGATCAGCAGTATAACACGCCACAGACATTGCTGAAGCTCTACTCGCTAGAGAAATAGACATCGCTTTCCTCACAGAATCCTGGCTCAATGTCCACTCCACCCCCATTCTTGACATTCTCACCCCTCCAGAGTACAACATCATCAGACAAGACAGACCGATCAAAACTGGTGGTGGACTAGCCATCATTCACAAAGCTGGAATACAGCTTACCAAACTTAAACCTGCAGAATACCTATCATTTGAATACCTGGGTGTCGAACTCACTGCTAAGGGCACCTCACCCATCAAATTTCAAACCATCTACCATCCTCCTGGAGAGAGTGCCCTCTCCACCGAAGAACTAACAGATCTAATAACACGTTTCTCCCTGACAGACACAAAAGACGTGTTCCTGGGTGACCTCAATATCCACTGGAACGACCCAGAAGACTCCACTGTCCAGAACCTATCCAACTTACTTGAAATATACAACCTCAAACAACTCTGCAATGAACCAACTCACATCAAAGGTGCAACGCTGGATGCGATCATTACCAAAAATGAACTGGTCTCTCTGAGAGCGATTTCTCCCATTGACTGGTACAACCACCACCTCATTCTGTTCAAGATTGACGCATTTGTCAGCCACCAACCTATTTGTACTGACAAACCTAAGCTCTGGACCAGAAACATCAAAGAAATCCCTATAACCAAACTTGAATCCAGGATTCATGCCCATCTACAACTCCAACCCTCCACCTGGATGGCCGATGACCTCACACTTTAATTCAACAATGACAGAGATTTTAGACCAAGTAGCTCCACTCACACAAATTAGGCAAATCAAATCTGAACCCTGGTTCAACGTGGATCTTACTAACGAAAGGCGTCAACTCAGACAAGTGGAAAGGTCTTGGAGACTAAATCCTTCGACCTTGCACCTAGCACAACTTAGATCTGCTCGGCTAGCATACAAAAAACACAGTTTTAGAGAAAAGGCGTCTTTCTTCCGCAGCCAACTAGAATTGGCGAAAAACAGACCGAGAGAACTCTTCAACATTGTCAAAAGCCGAACAAACTGCACTCCCTCTCACGAAATCAAAGCCACCAAAGAGCGATGTGAAGAAATTGCCACCTTCTTCTTTAATAAAGTCTCAAAAATTGAACAATCCTTCATCCATACCTCAAATACTCCTTCCCTCTTAACCTGCCCCTCTTTAATCACCCTGGACCAATCAGAAAGAGTTCTTACCAAGGACAATCAGGTCTACCTCCCGCTAAAAAACAATGTGCATTGGTCTGACTTCGAGCTAATGTCGAAAAACGAGGTCTTCAATATAATTGCAAGCCTAAAACCTTCGTCCCACACTATGGACCCCATCCCATCCACAATTATAAAAGAACTCAACCACACCATTACCCCTTTCTGGACAAAAATCATCAACTCCTCTCTCATTTCAGACTGTGTCCCAGACTCCCATCAACTTGGACAAATCACACCCATACTCAAGAAACCAGGGGCCGACCCTAACGATCTCAACAACCTCAGACCTTTCTCCAACCTCCTGTTCCTACTAAAAGCATTGGAGAAATGCGTTCTCCACCAACTCAACAAACACATTGATGAGTTCAACCTCCTCGACACCTTTCAATCAGGATTCAGGAAAGGCTGTAGCACTGAAACAGCTATGCTCAACATCGCTGACGATATCCACATGGTCTTAGATGAAGGTGAAGCCCCTCTCCTCATACTTATTGACCTATCTGCGGCATTCAACACAGTAAATCATCCAGCTCTTCTGGAGACCTTGAGGAGGCACTCTGGCATTAATGGCACAGTACTAAAATGGTTCACCTGCTTCCTTCTGTACCGCTTGCAGCAAATTAAAATAAACTCCTGTCTCTCGAAGCCAACAAAAGTCACTCTTGGGGTCCCGCAAGGCTCGATCCTCTCGCCTTCCCTCTTCAATCTCTTCATGTAGCTCCTCACAATCATCTTGAAAAAAAACAGGAGTGAACTACCACCTTTACGCAGATTACACCCAAATCTATTTCAAAATAAAATCACCCAGCGACATCCGACACCTCAATGTCACTCTAACCGAGATAAACCCAGATAAAACGGAATTAATACTAGTCTCTCCAAAAAGTAACCACCGTCCAATCCAAGAGTGGCTCAAGAATCTGGATGCCCTGAACTGCCCCCTCTTCCTATCCGACTCAGTTAAGTCTTTAGGCATTACCCATGACAAGAACTTATCAATGGAGGCCCACATCAAAATCTCTGCAAAAGGTGCGCTTTTTTCACTAAAACACCTCCAAGAAATTGAAACCTTTTCTTCTCCAAAACGATCTCAAGACAATAGTTCAATCCCTAGTTCTCTCTAAAATTGACTACGGGAATGCCATCCTAACAGGGACTCCAAAAGCTCACCTAGCCCCGCTAAGGGCAGTGCTGAACATGGCCGCTCAACTCATATCTGGGGTAAAAAGATTTGAACACATCACACCAGCCCTCAACTGGCTTCCCATGGAAAGGCGGTGTATTTACAAACTGGCCTGCATCACACACAAAACCCTTCACTCTCCGTCCCCCAACTACCTAAACAACAAACTGGTAAAAGCAGGAAAATCCAGAACCCTGAGAAGCTCCAACTCACTTCTTCTTATCCCTCCGAAACTGAAAAGGAAAACCACTCAGTACCGATCATTTTCTGGCAACGCTCCCAGGATGTGGAACGCTCTCCCAAAAGACCTCAGATTCAACCCCTCCTTCTCCTGTTTCAAAAGGGACCTGAAACTCCATCTCCTCAACAAATACTTTCCCGCCCAACGGCAACGAACCTACACTTCAATATCCGAGCTGACTCCTCTCTCACTTGACATTCAAGGATAGTTGGTGACCGGACTGTGTTAGCCACCTTCGTTTGTTTTCTCTCCCTCCCCTGCACTGTTTATCTAATTTTTTATGTTGCATTTTTATCTCTGTTTTGCTTCCTTACTGCCTGCCTACTGTGGAATCCAATTTTCTTCTGTCTTTACTGTGTGTATGTAAAGCGCTCTGATACCCACGGGTCAAGCTAGCGCTATATAAAACTTTTTAAAATAAAAATGTTAAAAAGTAAAGGGACAACATGTTCTAGCACAAATAGGTAATACAGTGACTGTGCTTATGTAAACACAGGATCTCTAGCAAGTTCTCTCTGTCTAGTAGCTCTTAATTAGAGGCTTGGACGGAATTTTCTCTCCTTAAAGGCTTCCTAGATGAGAGGTCGGACAGAAGAACACATCAAGGAGGATATTTCCAACCTCTCAACATATGTCACTCCATCTTCAGGAGATTATGCCAAACTTTCAGGGGACCTTTTGTAGACCTGCATGTCACCCCTGAAAATGCCTACGTGCCCAGGTTTTGCTCCTACTATGGCTTGGAAGGTGAATGCTTCTAGTCTTCCTTTGGCGTCGTCATCTACTCTGTCCCTTTCCTCCTCTACTAGTGATCCCTCAGATACTTCTTTGAAATTGAGACATAGAGATGCTGCTTAGTACTTCCAGTCTGGATATACAGATTCCAGTACCCCTTTTTTGCCCTTCTCTATTCTTTCAGTTTAAATAAAACTCCCCCTGTTTCCCTTTCTCCTCAGCTCTCAGGAGTGGCTTCCAGTACGGTGTCTGTCTCTCTTTCTCTCTCTTTCTCTCTCTCTCTCTCTCTCTCTCTCTCTCTCTCTCTCTCTCTCTCTCTCTCTCTCTCTCTCTCAGTGTGGAGGTTGAAAGAATTGGTTTGCAGAGCAGCAGACTAACGAGACATCTTGAAAGGACCATTACAATCGGAAATCCAGACTGCCCTCCACCTGAAAACCCTGTTCTAGGCCCTGGAAATCTTTCCAACATTGGTGAACTACCTCACTCACCTCTACTCAATTTAAACTCATTTCTGTATTACTATTTTGCTTAGAGGGTTTTCAGAAGAATCCCCTGCCTTAAGAACACACTGGGCAGCAATTAGAGTATTTCATGATCCTTGGGTCAGTTTGGGTGACTCAAGGTTTCTCACATCCTGAAACATTTTTTTCTTCTCTTATTCTGTATCTAGGCTTTCTTCTCCTCCTTGGGGCTAGACTCTGGTCTTAGAATCACGTTGGGTCTCCCCCTTTGAACCTTTATCTTCTGTTAATCTTACATTTCTGGCAATTTCGTTTTTTCTGGGTTTCAATCTATTCAGCTTGTCAGACTGGTGAAGTGTGTCTTTTTTGTATTATGCATCTTCCTGAGAATCCTTCAGAATGGTATTGTGTTTTGTCCAGAACTTCAAGTTCATCCCAAGGTAGCAACTTTAGCTCATTTGGATAAGGAGAATATTTTGCCCATGTTTTTCTCTTCCCTGTCTTCTCTGGATGAGAAGACTTGCATTCAATGGATGTAAAGAGAAAACTTTTGATTTATTTCGAATGTTCTAAAACTTCTAAACGTTTATTTTGTCTGATCATCTTGTTGTAACTTTTATAGGAACTGGAACGGGTTCAAATGATTCTTCATTAGAAATGAGTCCTTGAATTTGTTCCCGAATTGCTTTAGGTCCTTGGCATTTCCCTGAGTGTCTCCAGGATAGATGCCAAAGGGTGTGGGTGTGGAGCTCAAGAGTTTTCCTTAATTTGAAATCCGAACGGAGGCCACTATGGGCTCTTCCCACACATTTGTACAACAGTGCACACTACAAAATCTATTGTCTGAATGAGTGGAGACAAGTGGAGAAGTGTGGCTCAATGATTAGAGCGGCAGACCCTGATGCAGAGGTCTAGCCCGGGACCAGGGTTCAATTCCCCGCCTCGGCGGGTCTTGGGCTGAAAAACTCCACGGACCTGATAATTCTCACCTCTGTGCCATTCCAATCATGGGGTCCCACTCTGCAACTCTGGGCAATAGCTTGCTTAATCTCCACAATGGCCCCCACAACGCTAAGGATGCCTGGCCTTCACCTTGGGGGTGCCCAGGAGTGGACGCCTCACAGGGAAAGCCAGGATGGGTTCCACAGCGGTATTCGTACAAGCACCTTGAGACCCTTGCGGGTGAGTAGTGCGCTATACAAGTATCAAATTTAATGATGCTCTTTTGAACATGGCATACTTAGGTCTGTCATGCCTTTAATTTTGCATGTTACCAATAAATCATGCACTGGGTGTTACATTAGTAAGTGACATACTGTGTGCATATTTTCTTAAGTTGTCAGTTAAATGCTGATCTTTGGCTTTGTTTTACCTACAATACTGACAGGAATGAGGGATGAAGAGGTAATGTTTTGATTACTTACCAGTACATTTTGTTACTCCTAATCCTACTCATCCTCATAATAGACATTTCTAAATGCCCACCCTTCTTTGACTTCAGCTTTTGAGGTAACTAGGATAAGTCCGGGCTTATGCTGGGAAGCCATGCCCTTTAAAGCCCCCAGTAGTGTGGGCGTGGTATGTCTTTTCAGCGTGATCCTGAGGTCTTCCTGTTTGGAGATAGGCTAACCTAAAAACTGATGACTGTGAAGAGGACCAATAGGATTACGAGTAATCGAGATTACTGGAAAGTGATCAGGACATTAGTGATTCTGCAAAGTAAAAAGATTATTTTCCTTTTGGAACTGACACTAGATAAAATAATTCAAACACTCCGTCACTGTCAGAATCCCAATATCGGGTTTAAATCATTCACTCCCACTGATGGAACACTTACACACAAAAAACCAACTATATCAGAGCAAGCTGTTTATTTGCATCAAAAAATATTTTCATAGAGATATGATCAATATAAAATATACAATTCACTTTTGTTAAAAAATAAAGGCCATTAAAAACATTTTAACATATAATCATACAGGAGAAAAGAAGGATAAAAGACAATATACTTTGTCATATCATAGTTAATTCAGACCCCTCATGGGCAACATTGAGTAAGGATTCACTTCCCTATTTCAAATGGTTTGTATGCCCCTTTCCGAATTTAACACATGTACAATGCGTCGACGCGTTTCGGAGGCTTTCGCTGTTCGTAGCCTTCTTCAGGACAATAAATATTTTTTTCTCCTTATCCAGAATTAATCACCTAATACAGAAATAAAACATTTTTTTACTTTTAACATAAATCATATTCTCATTATATAGCATTATTCTGATTACTCTTTCATCTCTCTAAACACACACTGGGCATCCCTAATATTGGGAAAGCAGTCAATTTGTCCTAGATGCACATATGTAATTCCAAGACTTTACACGTATGTATGACAAAAAAAGGGGGGGGGAGGGGGTTCTTTTTAACCTTGCACAGCGTTTGTTTAAAAAAACCGTTTTTTATATTGTAAGTGTTCCCATCCATTCATATTACACATTCTATGCATTCTCACATCTTATTCATTGTTGTGAAATCTCACCTTCATACCATTCAGTCATTAATTACTGAATGACTCACCTGTGCAACCGCACTAGGGTGACTTGTACTTAGGGTTAAAATCTTGAATGAGATTGTCTCAATGTTTCATAGCTCCCCACGCTGTCAGAAAATATAATAATATTTTTAAGATTAATTATTTAAATGAACAATATCGAATATCATCGTTTGATTATCAGGGGAACAAGCCTCCCTGATTCCGAATCAGTTGTCTAATTTACAATTTAGAAATATTTTTTATTTTGATTTTGATTTTTGCTATAGTACCTCTAGGGTCATTCGTGGGTGTGAACACCTCGAGTCCTTTATTTCATAATTTTCTGTCTTTAGATCATGTCAATCCAATCCCGTTCAATTAATTCCTGTTAAGGGAGAACTTAATTAGATTTTACTCGCTAGCTATCAAGGTGCACAATTCTTATCATAACCAAGCATCTTCAAAAGTTTATATCGTTATTTACTTTACCTTTAGATATTATGTCTGTTAGTTAAAACAATGTTTTCTAGAGTATATGTCCTATAGTTCAGGAACAATAAATGCCGCCCCTATAAGTAAATATTAGGACTTATTTTCCAATCATTTTCAATGATTATTTCTCAGCAAAGAAAACAATTTGCCCAACAACGGTTCTAAAACTTTTTAGCATCAATGCTCACCTTTTAATTAGAGAGCTACTCACATTCTTTTACTGATCCGGGTAAGTTTTACTCGTGGCTGTATCATAAGAGGGACGAGACAAAATATATATATATAGTGTCCCTGTGATACTCTAATTCCTTCTTTGCTATGACTCCTTTAATCAAGTTTTCTCTTCAAACTCTAAGCTTCTATTTCGCATTCATACCTACTTGTTGCTAAAATAATAATAATGGTAATATGGAAACCGACTTATAGGGGAGTTCGAATTTACGTTTCTAAGCCCTCATGATACCAATAGGATTTCATAATGTGTTAACACTCCTTGCTAGCTGTTCGCACTATGTCGATTCCATTTTATTTCAAGTAGTCTGTATAGACAAATTTTTTAGGGTGTATTTACACTCATAAATGACTATTAACGCTATTTGAATCAAAGAGTTTTTTAAGTCCAATAATAAACAAGCTTTCCTGTTAAAACGGACAACAAATATAGTCTCGCTACGGGATAGTACATCCTGTCACCCTGTGTTGCTATATCTTTGGGTCAAGTAACAGAACGAGTTATCCATATAAAATAGACAGCAAGCCTAATCTCGCTACGAGATAATACGTACTCTCTTCCGATTTTGACATACCTCAGTGAGTCCAACGGTCTACGTTCCCGGGCAGCTACTTCCGCGTCTGTAGGATCGCGGGCAATATCAATGACGGACTACGTTTTTAGGCCATGTTTTTATAGTGTATCGATAAAGGACGTCATGGGAGTGAATGGTTTAAACCCGATATTGGGATTCTGACTGTGACGGAGTGTTTGAATTATTTTATCTAGTGTCAGTTCCAAAAGGAAAAAAATCTTTTTACTTTGCAGTTACTGGGTGCTCTATTTCCTTTTGGTTGATATTGAGCCACTCTCTCTTTCTTGTTTAACATTAGTGATTCTGCCAGAATATAATGACATTAAATGTTAAAATTATTTCCATGTAGGCCACAGGCCTTGGGAAACCCTATGCAGCTTGGATTGGTCAGCCTCAACTATTCTGATAGAGTGCTGAAAATTGTATGTTTGATGTTATGCAATCTTTTAATTTGTGTCCTGATTAAAGTTAAATTGTGCTCTAGCCAAAGACATGCATAATTATTTGGCTGTCTCAGTGTAATGAGCCTCAGCTTCTTACTACTAACAAATTAGTTGCCGCCCCATTGAGTGAAAATAGAATGCAGTGTACACTGGAATCCTGGGCCAGGTGTGGAAACATAGCTGGAATTGCCAGAAAAATGAGGGACCCCTTTGACTGTGAGAAGGTATGTATGTTAACATTAGTGTAGTGTAGTTGCACTATTTTTATGGTCTCTTAGGGGCAGATTTATGAAGCCTTTTTAGGTCTCGCCTAGCAGTACTGCATAGGAAAAAGACCTTTTGTAATTGATTGGCTTTTCACCCTAAAAACGTGCACGAGTTGCATTGCCTTCAATGGCACCGCGTGCACGTTTGACGATTCTCTTGCGGGAGCGAGCGTGACACCGTATGTTTGTAATTAACTTACAAACACATGGTGCCCCTGGCTCGCTCCCGCAAGCGAAACGCTTTTTAGGTCTCGGCTAGCGAAGGCTGCGCTTGCGCAGTCTCGCTCGCGAGATTTAATGACTTGGAGTAGTGGGGCTTTAACCCGCCCCTCTTCTCTCCTCTTCTCCATTGGCTGGCCTCTGAAATGCTGGTCAGCCATTGGAGAAGAGGTTTGGCTCTCCAAACAAGCCCCGTCCTTTTGCGATTGGGGGGGCGTGCTTTTTCAAATCTTTCGCTTTTTCCAAGGCCGCCCCTTTTACCGCTGGTGGGCGTGTTTGTATTATTATTTTTTTTTTACAGGGACGTTCGTGTTCATTAGGTTTCGGCTACCGAAGGCTGCGATTGTTGATCCTTCGGGTCGAGTTCGCGCTATATAAATATGCACAAAAAATCATACCCGATCTCGGTTCTTTGTCCGATTTTGCACGAGCGGCCGTTCTCCACGTCGTGGCGTAGTTCTCTTCCAAGTAAGGTTTCCTACGTTACGCAGTGATTTATCAACCTTAGTTGTGTTGCATAGATGTGAATGCGCATCCTTCGAGCATTAACCGGAACAGAGCCCTTTGGCGGCACCTCGGGGGAGCACGCAGCGCCGTGAAAGGCCCCCCGGGCTTCCGCCGATGGCGCTCCTGCCCCGCGCTGGCTGCAAAGGAGCGAGGCGGGCTCTGCAGAGAGCCGACGGCACTGTTCAGTGTACTTGGCACCCGTGCCAGCAGTTCAGGCCTGGCATTTCCCGCACACAGCCCTACTGTTCCCGGGTTGCCGGGTAACTGGAAGCCGCTGCCTCCCCTCCGCGCCTTTCGACAGCTCAGGCATGTCCTAAACAGTAAGAGGAAAATCTCACCGGCTATACCTTTAAGGCAGTTATCCTTTCACAGTACCCCAGGGGTACTGAACGGATTTTACTAAAGTGTTTTGTACTGTCAGAGCGGAAGTGACGTTTACTTGTCAGATGATGCGGGTGGCCAGGCAGTATGGCTGAGTTTGGTCACTCAGGGCTGGTTGCTGCGCTGCTTCTGTTCAGTGCTCTGACCCTACGCGACATGTATATGGGCAAAGAAGATGTGATCACACCAGAAAGGGAGGAAGCGCGCGAGCTACAGAGGCAGCCTGTCGTGCCGCTCTACACCGGTCCCGTGCTGCGCTTTAAATACTGGTGAGAGCTGATGGCGGCTGGGTATGGGTGGGTAGCCGACAAGAATGCATGCTTACAGGCTGCCATCATTTAAAACTGTCCGCGCTACGCGAAATCAGAAAGTGGAGACAGACTGTTCACGAAATTCAGCACCTGTCACACACAGTCCTCATTTCAGACGGTCTATGCTATGCGAAACTAGACTATATTCAGCGTCTGTCACCCCCAGTCCTCATTGCCGTTTTTGCAGGCCATTTACATGTTTTCACATGGGTAAATGGTTGACCTTTGCTGGCTTATTCTCCTGAGCGACATTGTAAACTAATGTCCTGGATTCCTTGCCTTGTTGCATGGTAGGCTTTTACCTAACTCCTTTCCCTTAGCCGTTTTAAATCCTATGTTGAAACAGTGCAGTGGTGCGAGGTTGAGGTGGCGGCCACTTGGCTAACTATATATGCTTCTTGTGGGAATAAGGGAGTCAAAAGTTTTGTCTAACATGTTCTTTTGGGTAGCGTGAATTACATATAGGATCATTTTCTCAGGGGTATGGTATAAGGACATTTCAAGTCAATAAGGAGTGGACTGGCCCTATAGTTTGTGGCTGAATGCGTTTATAGAGGCTTTTAACTCCAAGGAGATTTGGATGTTTTAAATATGCAGCCTGGGCTATGATGCTATATATAATCTTGTTCCTGCCCCCCATTTGAATGTTGGCCTATTTGTGTGTCTTGTGTATTTTTTTGTGATGCTTATACAGCACGTTTGCCAGTTCTAAGCAAAGGAAACATACTTTTTGTGCAGTTTAGTGGTACTGTTTTTACTGACCTTGGAAGATTGAAAGACTTGGCTGGCATTCTGAGATTTAATGTTAGGAGTGGTGGCGGCTTGCTCTTAGAGTGCATGCGCCTTTCCTTGGGGTCCAGGTCTGCAACGAATAAGATCTTTCCACACAAGCAGTTGCAAGTGGTACATGTTTGTGAATTAAGTAGACATCTTGTTAAAACGATGTGGTCTGAGGAGATAAGAGTTTGACACAGTTCTCTGAGGATTTTACAGTAAGACTTAGTGGGCTAATGCGTGTGTGTGTAGGTGGCTCTGTGGGTGGCTCTATTTGTGTGTGGGTTGCTCTATGTGGGTGGCTTTGTGTGTGTGGGTGGCTTTGTGTGTGTGGGTGGCTTTGTGTGTGTGGGTGGCTTTGTGTGTGGCTCTGTGTGGGTGCAAATGCAATAGGTCTCGCATTTGAGAGTGATTAAGCTATTGACATTGTAAATAACAATGCCGTTTCTTTAAATGTTTTAAAAACAAAAACATAAACAAAAATAATGTCATGAGCAATGCCAATAGCTCTAACTTTAACAATGCCGAGACCATTGCATTGTAAATGCTTGTTTTGCCTTGCAAAAGGCAGCGCTGTATTTTTACTTGAGTTCGGCATTTCACCAAGCTTGAAATCCGTCCCAGCTTTTTTTGTTTCGTTCTTTAAGCTGCAAGCACTGAAGCAAAACATTTGTTTTCCTAGCTGAACATGTGAGTTTAGACCTGGGGAACTATGAACAATTGAAACAATGGAATACGTTTATTGCATACAAATGTGTTGTTTTTAAAGACGGAATGAATTCCACAAGCTATGCTCTGCTGCCACCTTCTGGTCAATTTTATAACAGGCTAGTCCTTCTCCCTGCTCGTCTTTGTACCTGATATTTCATCCTCAAAGCTCTGGTGCTTGCGCCAGACTCCCCAGGGGTGTATCTAAGAGGATGGAAGTCTGAGTCCGCCTCGCAAGTTTGCAGCTGGGGATCCTTTGACGAAACTACGTGTCAGCGCCGGCCCTTTGCTCGCTGAGCCATGTGTATGACATACCAGCTCTCCCCGTGATCTCACGGACGGCGGCAGGTTCGAGGGAGCTCCGCCTTTCACCAAAGCTCTCCTTTACTAAGAGGGAACGCGAGGTCTCCCGGCGCCCGGGCCTTGCCGTCTCCCTCTCTGGAAGAATCTGGGTCACAAATGCAATTTACCGTCTCCAGGGGGCCGACGGCACCGGGCGTCTGTTTCTCCTCAGCCTCGCAAGAATGGGACCCGGGGCCTGTATGCTTAATTTGTGCCGGTGCTTTCCGGTGCTTAGCACCGGCACTTAATTATCAGGGCATCTATGCATCTGCTGCACACGTCACACATTGCTGTTTTTTTTAATTTACTGTAAGTCTGTACTCTGTGCATGCAGCCTCAGCGTGTTCACTGTGAGCCACGGCGCGGTTAACAGTGTCTGGTTGCGGGTGTGTGAGACATTTCTTAATCACCTCGCTTGCCCTGAGGCTGAGCCCAAGTCCAATTCATAAATTATGTATATGTTGATCGAGGCGGCCGCGCGCTGCGGCACTTCGTTCACAGTGCAGTGTTGACCGTTGCAGTGTTGCCACTTGCAGTGACACTGATTTATTTGGGCGGGCGCCGGGCTGGATTTTGGTTCTGATGGGGAGGAGGGGCTGTGCGCGCAGAGCGCGCTGATTTTTTTCACATGGCCACGCCCGCCCCCAGCATAATCACCGCAGCTCACACTGCCCACCACGAGTCATCATCGTTGTTCAAGTCAGGCGACCTCCGACCTGTAATGTTGTCCCTTCCTTCACTAGTGGTGCCCCCCACAGATGACACTAGGCGCTGTTGTAATTTGGAAGGGTTTTATTCTTCAAATAACTTTCCTTGCAGGAGCGCCGGCACGGAGCTCCGATCTTATTCGAATCGGCGCGCTAGTGCCGAATCTAAGATGGCTGCCGCCGGAAGTCCGGTGACGTCGCACGTAGTGCGCGTTGCGGACTAGACCGCAACACCACATCTCCCTCCTTTATAAACACAACAATAACAGTCCCTCCTTCACACTTGAACAGTCTTACTTGTGGTCCAGGCTGAACTCCTCGAATCTTCGTGGCAGCATTATTCTCCTCCCGCAGCGTGTCCTCCTGCTTCCTGTGCCTGCGGTAGGGGTGGTGCCCCCCCTACTCGAGAACGCCGCTCCACTCGCTTCTCGAGGTTCAGGACCGCCCAACTCTGTCTCTCGGTCACTTAGTCCTGGAGTCTCGACTCCCCCTCCTCTCGGACTCCAGGTCTCTTGGGGAACACTTCCTGTTTCTCCATCTGGTCTCCTCCTTTCGCCTTTTCCCGCCAGTGTGGACTCGGCTCCTTCCCTGCTGTCCAGTTCCATTCTCTGCTCAGTTTCCTCGGCCCTGGTACATCTTGCCATACGATCTTGGGCCCATATTTTCCCGTCGCTCAGTAAGGCTGATGTGGAATAGGGTTCCACCACTTGGAATGGGGGCGTGAACTTACTGTCCCCTTTCCTCCCCGGTGTTGGCAGTTTCACCCTTACCCACTCTCCTTTCTCTAATGCGACTTCCTTGGTGTTATGCCTTGAGTCGTAGTAGTTTGTGTACACGGCTTGCGCCTTCTCCAAGTTCTTGCGCACCACTGCCGGCGACCAGTGACTCTGCGCGGTGAGCTTCTTCCAGGCCACGTTGTCTCTGGTGAACGGTTCTCTTCCTCTCAGTATGCGGAACGGGCTGTAGCCTGTGGAAGAGGGAGTTATCCGGTAAGCCCATAGCAGACGCTTGAGTTCCTTCTCCCAGCTTGCCCCCTGACCGATGGCCGCTTGCACCGACCCCATTATTACCCTGTTGAATCTCTCTACTGCTCCGTTCCCCGCGGGGTGGTAGACCGGTGTGCGTCTGACGGTTATCCCGTTTCTGTCCATGAAGGCCTCCCATTTGGTCGACGTGAACTGTGGGCCGTTGTCGCTGAGGATTCCTTTGGGGATCCCTTCCCTGATGAACACATCCGTGAGGAACCCCAAGATGGTATCTGTCTCCGCGTTTTCATCCACATGGACTTCTGGCCACTTCGAGTACCTGTCCACGACCACGGTGAGGTACTTCGGGTTACCACTGGCGTCTTGTATGGGGCCTAGGACGTCTATTGAGATTTCTTCCCACGGATTTTCCGGACAGTCGAAGCGTCCCAGCGGTGGTCGCAGTACTCTTTGCGTCTTGTCTGCATTGCTGCACTGCTCACACGTTCTGACATGTCTTTCCACTGCGAGGTCCAACCCTGGCCACCAATAGTCCTCTTTTACTCTTCCTTTCGTTTTCACGATTCCCAAATGCCCTTCGTGGGCAATGGCCACTACTCTAGGTCTCAGCGCCATCGGGGGTACTACCTTGTTGCCCCGGAACAGGAAACAGGGGTCGTCCCCCAGCGACAGTTCTTCCCTGACCTCCCAGTACTGCTTGAGTTCTTCTCCGAGTAACCTCTTCTCCGGCCATCCCTGTGTCACATATGTTCTGACTGCCTTCACCTTCTCGTCTGATCCGTACTCTTCTTCCCATTCCTGCTTGCTGATGGCTTTTTCGTGATCGCCCATGAACGCCACTGCGTACTCTGCCCAATTTTCGGCGTCTTGCGCCTCTGCCGATTCCTTTGCAGCTGCCCTGCTCAGGTAGTCCGCCACGCGGTTCCTGGTGCCTGGGATATACTCCACGTCGTACACGTAGTCGAGGAGTCGCAGCGTCATCTTGGCGATTCTTGGTGTTGCGTGCTCATGGCCGTTGGACGTGAGAACTTTCACCAGGGGCTTGTGGTCCGTTCGTAAGAGGAACCTTCCTCCCCACAGGAACTGTCGGAACCTCTCCACTGCCCACACGACGGCCAGCATTTCTTTTTCAATCACGCT
This sequence comes from Triturus cristatus, assembly GCF_964204655.1. Taxonomy (NCBI): domain Eukaryota; kingdom Metazoa; phylum Chordata; class Amphibia; order Caudata; family Salamandridae; genus Triturus; species Triturus cristatus. Next base: position 104,838,577 of record NC_140587.1, read on the forward strand.
GAATTTTCGTTCATTGTCAGCCAACGTGCGGGACGCGAAGCTGATTGTGGCTGTCAGTCCTCGTGCAGATCTTTGAGTTAGCACCGCCCCTAGGCCTCGGTCGCTCGCGTCTGTGGTCAGGATCGTGGGAGCTGCTGGGTCGAACCCTTGAATGGGTACGGCTTCGCATATTTCTCTTTTCATCCCCTCGAACTCCAGCTGTTGTTCCTCCTTCCATGCAAACGCCGTTTTGTCCTTCAGGATCGACCTCAGGTGGTATGTCTTTGACGCAAAGTGGGATACAAACTTGCTGTAGAATTCAGCCATCCCTAGGAATGTCCGTACCTCCTCCTTGCTTGCGGGCGTGGGTGCATCCCTGATGGCTGCCACGTTGGATGCCTTGGGTTTTATGCCTTCCTGGCTGATTTCATGTCCCAGGTATGTGACGTTTTCCAGTCCAAACTTGCACTTATCCCACTGGGCTGTGAGCCCATTCTGCTCAAGTACTGCCAGGATGTCTGCTAGCCTCCGGTCATGCTCTTCCTTGGAGGCGCCCATCACCAAGATGTCGTCCTGGAAGAACTGGATTCCCTCCATCTTGTTGAACAGGCGGTACATCAATTTTTGGAAGACCGCCGCTGCCGAGGCCAGCCCGAACGGCATCCGTAAGAATTTGTAGCACCCGAACGGTGTTATGAATGAGGTGAGATGGTTGCACGATTTGTGGAGTGCGATCTGGTGATACGCAGACGTCAGGTCTACAGTGGAGAACCACCTGGCGCCCTTGGTCTTGGCTAGCATCTCATTGATGCGGGGAAGGGGGAACTTGTCCACCACGATGTTCTTATTGAGTTCCCTGAGGTCCACACACAATCTCACCTTCCCGTTCGGCTTCTGCGCCACGACTAAGGGGGCCAACCATTCCGCATTGTCGATGGCTTCGATGATCCCGTTGTCCTCTAACCTCTGCAGTTCCTCTTGTACTGCCTCCCTGGTGCGGAACGGGATGTTTCGCACTTTGTGGTACACTGGTCGGGCTCCTTCTTTCAGGTTGATTTTGTGCGTGAATTTGGTTAACTTCCCTATGTCGTCTCTGAAGACTTCGGGGAACTCCTCCTTCCACTGCCTTGCTCCCACTCCGGGGTCCTCTTCCATCATGAGCACTTGTACGCGTCCTCCCGGGTTCAACTTTATTCCCAGCTTTCCTTGATCTTTCCATCCTAACACTGATGGCCCCTTTTCTGCCACATACAATTTCCCATCGCATGTTCTGCCCTTGAACTCGAATGTTAGGGGGCAATACCCTACCATGGGTATGGGTTCCCCCGTGAACGTCAACGGATGGATGTCCGTGGGACGCAGTTGGTGTGTAGTAACCGGTGCGAAGTCCTCCTCCCATATCTTCTTCCTTATGATCGTGTAGGGGGAACCCGAGTCTGCGACCATAGTGACTCCTACTCCCCCGATGGTCATGTCGCACCTGGGTTTCTTGTCGACCGCACCGTCGATCCCCAAAATCTGGTCCTCTATCATCAGGATCTCTTCGTCGTCCTCCTGGCTTTCTTGCTCTTCCTCCTTGCTCGTCTCCTGTGCCACGTACTTTACTTGCTGCCTTGGCGTTTTCCTTCGGCATACTCTTTCATAATGGCCCATCAGACCACAGTACGTGCACTTAGCTCGGAACGCTGGGCACACTTTGTCGTTGGCGGCATGTCTATCACTACCGCATCTGTAGCACGTGTTGGTGCTCCCTTGTCCCTGCGCCTGCTGTTTCGCGCCCCGGGTCATGGGCTTCCTGTGCGGCCGCGTGTTGTGCTGTTCTGCCGCCGTCTGTCTCTCGCGGCTCTTCCGATCTTCTATCCTGCACACTGCTTGTTCTGGGAGCCGGTCTTTCTTAGCCGTCTCCGCACATCTCTTGGACATTTCTGCTTTCTTCACCATGGCTACCACTGTCTTAAGGGGTTCGTCTCCGTTAGCCCACAGCTTATCCTGGATGGATGCGTTCGCTGCGTGCATTACTATTTGATCCCTGATCAATTCTTCCTGGAAGGCTCCGAATTTGCACGTTAGGGCCAGCTTCTGTAACGCCGCCACATACTGGTCGATCGTTTCCCCTTTCTGTTGCGCCCTGTGGTAGAAGTTGTACCTGTCGACAGCTACACATACGGTCGGGCGGTAGTGGGCGTCCATATCATCGATCGCGTGCTGAAACACATCATCGTCTGCTGCGGGCCGCACTACCTTCACCAGATCGTCGTATACTCTCTGACCCGCAGGGCCCAAATGGTGTAGGAGTATCCTCTTCCTGCGCTTGCTCGAGAACTCTGCGCCGCCTTCCTCCTCCAGAGCGAACAAATAGTTCAAGAAATACGGCTTCCAGTCTTCCCACGGCATCTCCGGAATCCCCGCCTTCGTGAGGAAGGGTACTGGGTTCGGCAATCCGGTCGATGTGGCACTCATCCTGCTCCCTACCTCCGTTCGCCGCGGTCTTGGGCTCGGACTTCTCGACCCCCTGGTGCTGTCGAGGCTCCCGTCGCCTGGGTCGTCGTCTCGGTCTGATTTGCCGCCTCTCGCGTGTCTTCCTGTGACCCCCGCCACGGTGCGTGGAGGTGCTTTGCCACGTGGACTCTCCCTGGCGCCGTTCCTCGCCGCCGGGCTGCTGCCGTCCTGAACTGGGCTCGGTTGGTGTCCGTCTGACCTGATGCTCGCTCTCCGCCGCTCTCCGTGACACTGCCGCGCTCCTGCTGGTTCGGGGTGGTGACCGTGGGTGTAGACAGCGTGCCCACCACGAGGCACTCACCCTGGAGGCAGCGCTGGGCCGTTTCACCTCCTCGTCGCCATTGTAATGTTGTCCCTTCCTTCACTAGTGGTGCCCCCCACAGATGACACTAGGCGCTGTTGTAATTTGGAAGGGTTTTATTCTTCAAATAACTTTCCTTGCAGGAGCGCCGGCACGGAGCTCCGATCTTATTCGAATCGGCGCGCTAGTGCCGAATCTAAGATGGCCGCCGCCGGAAGTCCGGTGACGTCGCACGTAGTGCGCGTTGCGGACTAGACCGCAACACCACACGACCGACGACTACATTGAGAGAAGGGCCGCCTCTGCAGGCATCCATCAGCCAGTAGAACAGTGCAGTACTGTATGGTAGCAAGCAGCACCAGGCCGCGGCGGCCGCCTAATCGTACAATCAGTTATTCACTTAGCAAAGGCAGTGCAGCCAGTGTGTGTCCCTGCCGGCCGGCTCACCACGATTAACGAGTAAAGGTAAGAAGTTAAAACTGTACTAACCCTCTTGGAAACCAGGGTTCGAGCCTCGAGGTCGCGTCCACATCATGTGATTCTGGGCAAATCACTTACTTTCCTCGTGCCTTAATGTGTAATGTAAATACGGTGCTATGTAAAGCGCTCCAATACCTTCGGGTCGAGTTCGCGCTATATAAATTTGCAACAACAAAAAAAAACATGATAAATGCTTCCCACGGAATCTGATCGGCTCACCAGCTCTGTAAATCTTCCTCATCCTCCAAAAACTGTTTCCCTTCTGTTGACATCCACGACCCACCCCGCCAAAAGCCCCTGATTTCACCCTCCTTTGAGACTCAGTAGTGTGACGGTACGAAGAGTCACTGAGCCCTGGACACCGGCATTTTTATAATTTCGAAGGCAAATAACGCACATTTGCAGGGCAGCTTTAAAAAGCCCTACCAAAACAAACCTGCTTATAATTTCCTGGATGAATCGCTCTTCTCCACCCCTATGGACGAAATGCCCGATCCTTTGATCTCCTGGGGGTGTCCAGACCGAGCACAGGAAGGCCCCTCCCACCTCGGCCCCACACACCACTGAGTGCATGGATGTGCCCCACCCTTCCAGAGTGAAGATATGTTATAAACATACTTGGTTCTCAATGCTCTCTCATACTACATCATGTGATGACTGTGGATCTATTTTTAGGTCTCGGGATCATCCGGTCGGCAGACCGGAAGTCCGGAGATTTAATGACTTGGGAGAAGAGGGGCTTGAACCCGCCCCTCTTCTGCCCTGTTCTCCATTGGCTGGCCTCGTAAATGCTGGCCAGCCACTGGAGAAGAGGTCCCGTCACTCCGATTAGGCCCTGTCCTTTTCGGATCGGGGGGCGTGTTTTTTGCGAAAAGTCTCAGGGAGGAGACAACAGCAAAACACGCCCCCGAATCCGAAAAGGACACTGCCTTTCTCCGAGGCAATGCTCTGCCTCGGAGAAAGGCGGTGGTGTTCCTGGCGTCCTCTCCCCCTGCTGTTGGCTCCACACATGAAAGTAGATTGGCGTGTCAATTTGCATTTTTCTAAAAAGCGGCATCGGACTGCTCGGCGTGGACAGCAAATCTGGTTTGAAGCCTGTAATATTCCAATCTTTCAAAGCGCGTTCTGGTCTTGCAGCGCTAATAAATACTATTTTACCTGTGACAATGAAACGGAAGCGAGTGACTCAGCACAACCCTTCCTCTCTGTCCGCTTGGCTCTGCTGCGAAGCAAGCAAGCCCCGTGACTAATTGAAAGGGAGGGAGGAGGAGAGCAGAAAGAGTAGGGTGGGGGGTGTTTCAGGAGCACCACGATGGTTTGATTTCATTCTCCTGTCTCCAATGTCTGCTGAATGTCTACTAGTGTCCTGCCCCCACTAGCCTTCGGGCTAGTGCTTCTTGTGTTTCTCTTTCTTTTCGCTCTTTGCTTCCCGCTTGGAGCCTTTGCATGTTGCTGCAGCGTGTTTCCCCCCGCAGCTTGAGCATGCATGTTGGAATTTGCACGAGGAGCCCCATGAGCAGTCCCCCGCATCGTATCTCCAGCATATGGCCTTGGTCGCGGGGGGGAGTTGGACCGCCCAGAGGAATGTTTCTGGTAACTTTTGTTCTTCCCCTTGTGGGACGAACTCCGAAAGGACTGGTCGTATTTCCCCGTCCAGGCTCTCACTTCTTTGGCAGCGAGCATTTTATGAATAAAACCTGAAACGTCCTCCTCGTTCCACTCCATCTCTGGGTGCCTCTGCATCTTTAACCTGAAGCCCTTATCATATTCCAACCATGCGTCCCCGGGGAATTGCCTCTGCGCAGAATGTATGTTAGCCTCATACAGCCATAGGTCAGCTGCGCAATGGGGGAACCTCTCTACTATGATACACGCCATGATCCTGAAAGCGTCTAGCCAATTCTCGAAGTTCCGCTCCTTTCTAGCCCCTCGCCTCTCCCTTTTTTCATCCTCTCTCCTGTCACACGTGGTCAGGTCGAGGCCCTCTAGCTGTATTTCTAGGAGCGAGAATATATCGATGAACTCCTTGCGCCATATCCTCTCTTTCACTGCGAGAGGAATAAGGCACGCGAGCCCCGTGGCTTTCGTCGTCAAGGAGGCGGGGCCGGGGGAAGGTCTGGCGTACAGGTCACTGCCTAGCCCCCCCGACCCCGGGCTCCCGGACCCAGTATTATACCCCCACCCGGGTAATGGGGAAACCTGATCCCCCTGCGGGGACAGGCCCGCCTGCTCCTGCACCCTTGACTGCCGGGCCCACCCCGGATCCATCATATGCCACGTTAAGCCCCCTGTCTCGTCGGTGCGTTGTTCCCTGGGCCCAGCCGCCCCCTGCCCTGAGCTGTTCAGTAACGCCGGAGCGAGCGATTTCAAGCATTCTTTTACAATGGTACTAATATGCTCACCATTAACCGCTCTGCCGTTCGTCTCGCCCTGTTTGCTGTCGTCTGACCTCAGCGGCGGGAGCTTCTGGCGCACTTTCTTTGGGGGATTCCTCTTGGACGTCTTCTTCCTCGGCGTGGTCTTAGGCTTCTTGGGTGCTGACGGGCCTGCTTCCTCCTCCGCCTGGCCGTCCGGCCTATTCTCCTTCCCTTTGGCCAAATGGGGTTGGAGCCATTCGTCTCCGTGTACCGCCGATATCTCGCGGATTTTCTTCAGCACTTGCGCCATGTCTCCTGGCTGATCTTCCGCCATGTTGTCCCCAAGGCCCAGGTCTGCTTTCTGCGGGCTGTTCTGCGCCGCTGGGTCGGAAGGAATTCCGGACCCGCCTTTGAACTTCCTTGCACGTGCGTGCTGTTCGTCTGATGAAGCGGCTCAATGCGCGCTCCAAAATGGACAATTGCTTACCGCGCTGGAGCTTGGCAAGGCCGCCGAGCTCGTCGTCTTTTTCCGTCGCTTCGGGTTCCCGGGGAGCTGGGTGGAGAACTTGACCGGCGCGCCGCTCTGTGGGGTCGTCCTTCTGCTTCGGCCGTCCCTCGCCGCCTCCTGCCGCAGTCGGTCCTCTTCAAACGATGTCGTTGTCGCGCCGCTCTCCCAGCTCCTTCGAAGATGTTGTGCTTCTGGTTGGGGAGCGGCGGTGCTTAAATCCCCTTGAGCCCCCTAAGGGCTTCAGGCGAACCCCCTTTGATTGGGGGGTTCAAAGGTAGCAAGGTTGGCCATTGGTCGCCCCCCATGGGCGCCAAGGTCACAAGGTCACTTCCTGTCGGGGTGGCTGGTGCGCACCCCGTTTCCGCTGGTCCTGGCCGCTTCGTGGCGCCCAGGACCAGTTCCATCCCCCTGTTGGCACCGCGTGGGTTATGGTGCCGGCCCTTGAGCCTCCCCCACCCTGCGGGTGGATGCGGCGGCCTCTGCAAGAAGGGCTGGCGGTGGTGTTCCTGGCGTCCTCTCCCCCTGCTGTTGGCTCCACACATGAAAGTAGATTGGCGTGTCAATTTGCATTTTTCTAAAAAGCGGCATCGGACTGCTCGGCGTGGATGTGCCTGGAGGGATTCGGTTTGGTGTGTTGTAATGCACGAGGCTCTTCGCTCGCAATGGACACGCAAAGAGTACAGTCATGTTTTAAAATCAATCACCTGCAGTTTGCATCTAGGCGGAAAAGGCACTGGTTCGTGAAGTTGAACCTCATCTGCCATCGACCAATGAGCGTTCACGTTTCAGGCAAGTGTCATGGATGCTAAAACCAGTTTAGAGTACACGTTTTTCCACTGAACTGCTACGTTTACTAAGGGAAAGGATATATTGCCCAGACTGCAGTGAACACGAGCTAAAAGAAAAGTGATTACAATAAAAACACTAGCCACGTGGATAACTTATGCTCCTGACATTTTAGCTCCTGTTTGTTTAAACGAGGGTTATTTATAAGCATGCTCTAGGAACAGTACTTCTCGACACATGGATCAACATTGTTTCAGCAGCACCACCCCCCCCCCCTTCACCAGGTGCCTAATCTGCCATATAATACGTATGAAAGTGAATCACACAGGTTACATGTCAGCTATATCTATTAACAGAAATAAGGGAACCTGTCGAAAGAATACGTGTATAACAAATGATATGTGTCTGTGACATTGAAACGCGACACGATGTTCTAGCGTTGATTTTATCTCAATAAATGTAGTTTTACAGTGGATGTGATCCGTGGCAGCTGCCATGTGATTGCTTTCACAGGGTTTGCACATCACACCGTGAGGAAGGACGGACAGCAAATCTGGTTTGAAGCCTGTAATATTCCAATCTTTCAAAGCGCGTTCTGGTCTTGCAGCGCTAATAAATACTATTTTACCTGTGACAATGAAACGGAAGCGAGTGACTCAGCACAACCCTTCCTCTCTGTCCGCTTGGCTCTGCTGCGAAGCAAGCAAGCCCCGTGACTAATTGAAAGGGAGGGAGGAGGAGAGCAGAAAGAGTGGGGTGGGGGGTGTTGGAGACAGGAGAATGAAATCAAACCATCGTGGTGCTCCTGAAAGGGCACCGCGCCTGCCATTAAACATAAAAGAAAGAACCAGACAATCTCTGGGACTGGGAGACCATATCCAGTCCTGGGCCCAGGCAGCTGTGAGGAGCAGGAAAGGCACAGACAGCAGTGCCCTCTGCTCCGAGGCAGCCTGCAGCACAACCCTCCCTCTCCGTCCGTCCACATGGCTCTGCTGAGAGGCAGACTGGAGCCAGCTGACTGACAGAGAAATGTCATGAAAGTCTCCAGTTACAGGCGCAAGCTACAGCGTGAACAAGAAGGGCTGGGCGAGAAGGGAGGGGGGAATGCGAGGAGCTTGAATACAAGTGACAAAAAAAAAAAAGCATTTACAATGCAACGGTCTCGGCATTGTTAAAGTTAGAGCTATTGGCATTGCTCATGACAATGCCGTTTCTTTAAATGTTTTAAAAACAAAAACATAAACAAAAATAATGTCATGAGCAATGCCAATAGCTCTAACTTTACCAATGCCGAGACCATTGCATTGTAAATGCTTGTTATACCAGGCTGAGAGAGAGCAGCCTTGACCCCGGGATGCTGCTGGTGTTCTCGCTTCAGAGGATGCTCGCAGTACTTTCTCTTTCTACTCTCTACTTCCACCAGGCCTCCACCCCCTCCGTCGTTATCTTGAAAACGCGCATTTCCCCTAATTTCTCAACACTGTTCCTGCTGGGAGGCCTCTGCGTACCGCTGGTAGGAAGCCGGTTTGGCAACTCAGCTGTGTAAGTAGCCGCTGCGGGTTGCAAGCATCACCACAGCCCTGGGGTACAGTCAGGGCCGGCTTTAGTGCTGGTGGCGCCCTGTGCGACAATGTTTCTTGGCGCCCCCCCCAATGACCACCTCCACCAGGGAGTCTCTCACTAGCACCCTTTAACATTGACGAAGTCTCCATAAACACACTCTCTCAGATGCATTGAATTAGTTATATAGCGCCACTCATACCAGTGTAGGGTGTCCGAGCACTTTGCATCAAACGCACATTACACAGAGACAATCAATCATACTGTATAAATCCGTGTATAGGAAATGTTACATAAGCCAAAGGACTAAAAGTGTAGGAGTCACATGTCATCCACACTGGTAGGCAGTATAGTTTAAGAGTGCTTGATGTGGAGAAGCACAAACTCAGAGTCGAAAAAGAAACAGCATAGTTGGGAGTTTTCTTTAATAATAATCGATTTCTAACCAAATTAACCCTTTTTGCAACATAATCAATGTTCTAATAATGTATAATTTGCAGTGTGTATGCAGTTCAAGATGAAAGTTAATAGCTCACTATTCTATATTAGGACTTTAAGTAATAAATTTAAAGTAACAAAAGGATGCCTCTTTTGAAAGCAGTAACCTGCTGATCTATTTACATCATGCGCACTGTAATCTACTTGGTACACGTTCTTTGCAGCAGGAATATGAACCCTCTGCACTAACTTCACATAAGTCAAAACCTCAACTATGCAAAATGCTGATCTCTCTCCAGGACGATAATTAATCACAGGAGTTATTGTGACATTTATGTGAGGCCTGGTAATTGCCAGGGGAAAGAAACGCTGCATCAGGTGCTTCAAAAGCGTAATAAAGGTTCAAGCACGGCGCCCCCAGGAAGCCAGCACCCGGTGCGGTGGCACCAGTCGCACCGCCCTAAAGCCGGCCCTGGGTACAGTCAGCAGTGAGATAGATGAAGCATGACTGTGGTAGCAACCACAGGCAGGCACAGAGCATCACCACAGCCCTTGGGTACAGTCAGCAGCGGGGTCGATATAGCAGCATGTCCGTGGTAGCAGGCAGAGGCAGGCACCGAGCATCACCACAGCCCTGGGGTACAGTCAGCAGCGGGGTCGATATAGCAGCATGTCCGTGGTAGCAGGCAGAGGCAGGCACCGAGCATCACCACAGCCCTGGGGTACAGTCAGCAATGGGATCAATGCACGAGCCCCTCTGTGCTAAGAAACGTTTCTCTAGACCTGGGGACTCACCCAGCAATGGGACGCAGCAACCCCTCTAGACTATTCGTAGAGGCAATGGAGGGATGGTCAGCAATGGAGTGAAGGCACTGACGTCTTACAGCAGCAACAAACATTACCATACTCCTGGGTGAATAGTCAGCAGTGGAGTACCGCAGCCCATCTATGGCAGCACTGCTGCAAGCACTGTGAATTATTAGAATCTTGTTTAAAAAGATTTGGGGTGTGACTTTCAGATTTTTCGACAATCACGCTGGCATATCCAGTTAAAATACATCATATCACAAAGGCGTGGGGTTAAGGGTAGTGGAGGGGGAGAGTAGTATAGCTCCAGGGAGTACTTTATTTTTTTTATTTTTATTTTTTTTATTGAGCAGGGATAAAAACTAATACAATCAAAAGAAGTAACTCTTCATGTACGTCAAATTCATATTCCATATAAAACATAATTGAAAAACGTTTTCCATAATATGTAGGTATGTATACAACTGAAATAAACCACAATGTTGAGAGAGAGGGAACATTTTTTTTTTTTTAAAAAACAACAACGAATCAACTTCAGGCCATATCAGAATAATCAAAAAACTGCCAAGTCGTCTTAAATTTGCTCATTGCACCCACCCTCAGCGCATATGTTCTTCAAACGCCCTCGTACGCTTCATTTTATTAAACCATTTCATAAATGAGGGTATCTCAGGTGATCTCCAATTTTGCAAAATTAACGATCGTGCCATCAGTGAACAAATCATTACAAATGCCTCTTCATATTTAGTCAAACCTGAGATAGTTCTGGAAATTCCAAATAAGGCTATCTTTTCTTGAGGATGTATCGATTTATGGATGGCCTGACTTATGGCTCGAAAAATATTTCGCCAGTATTCATTAAGCTCCGGACAGGTATAGAAAATATGAAGCCAATTCCCTTCCTCTCCGGCCCGACAACGAAAACATCTATTTTCTACCTCCGGAAATCGTTTACTCAGGGCCAAAGGGGTAAAATATGCTAGCCATCTATTTAGAAAAGCCATCCGTTTAAAATTAGCCGCTCTAAAGACCTTATGGCCTAACTGAGCTTGAAGTTGCCATTCTTGACTTGACAAAACGCACCCCGTTTCCCGCTGAACCTTGTCCAAGAAATTATTCAAGATAGGGAGCTCACTATCCTTCCGTAGAAAAGAATACCATTTTCCTATGCCTTTCACTTTGGTTTCATATAAAAGGGAAGCCAGGAAGCCAGATGTATCGTCGCCGAAGGAGGGGGGAAATTGGCCGTTTGGAGAAAATGAGAAATCTGTGAGTAATCAAGAAAATTGAGCACAGTTTGATCTGGATGTTTGTTTTGAATCTCCTGCCACGAGATGATCTTATTATTCATAAAAAAATGTCGCAATTCCTCTAGACAGATTTCCTTCCATTTCAGAATACGTCCTGGATGTAGAACTAATCCCAAAGCCTTACATTCTTGAAGCTTTAAGTAAAGCCATCCTGGGAAACTATTTTGTTTAAATAGTGATAGCAATCTAAATGAAAAATCACGTAGTATTTTATACCTAGTTTTTTTTGGCAAGTTGATGATTTTCAAAAAAATAGGAAGTTGTACACCTGCCTCCTGAAGCATTTTGTTTAAAAATAAATGATCTTCTGAATTATTAATATCTAATAAACAAGCTATTTTATCGAGCATGACCGCCTCATAATAAGTTCGCATTTTTGGAAGGGCGACCCCCCCGTTTTCTACCTCAAGATGTAGAACCTCAAGTTTAAACCTGGATGCCTTCTTGGCCCAAATAAAGTTCCTAAATAAAGAATCGATTTCTTTAAAATAACTCGCATTAATTTTTAAAGGTACATTACTGAAAAGGAACAACAAAAGCGGGAGAATCGCCATTTTAATCTGGGACACCCGTCCGATTATAGATAAAGGAAGTACAGACCATTTATCAAGAAGGGTTTTTATTTTAGTCAATGTGGCCCTATAGTTCAGGGAGAATAATTGATCTATTGATTTAGAAATAAAAATACCTAGATAACGTACCGGGGCTAACTTGGCTCCTTGCATTTGTAGAGTGGGTGGTAAAAAAGAGTTGTCGTTTAGGTTTAGTAGAATTATCTCCGTTTTATTTTGATTAATTTTATATCCCCAATAGACTCAAAATTAGAGAATTCCGCCAGCAGATGATCTAAATTGGATTTGTCCGGATATAAATAAAGAATAACATCATCGGCAAAAAGTTTCAGTTTCTCCATCCCACCTATTGGAGGTCTTATTTTGGGATTTTCTCTAATTCTTATTGTAAGAGGCTCTATAAAAAACGTAAACAACAAAGGAGAAAGGGGACAACCCTGTCTAGTCCCACGTTTAATAGATACTGATCCAATCTGCTCGGCATTCAAAACTACTCTAGCTTCAGCTCCCGAATAAATATTTCTTAGCATATGTGTTATAGAAGATGGGAATCCAAACTTGTTTAGCCCGATAAATAATGTCTCCCAATTTACTAAACCGAAAGCCTTTTCGGCATCTACCATCATAAACATTGATGGAATTTTATTACAAGTACAATAATCAAGAGCTTGAATCAAGTAGTTCGTATTGGATGACATAAAACGACCGGCTATGAAACCTGATTGATTACTGTGAATTATTTCCTGGGCGGCGGGTGTAAAACAATGAGCCCAAATTTTCATGAAAAGTTTATAGTCGACATTAAGCAGACTAATCGGACGGTAAGAATTTACATCCTTTGGGTTTTTACCTTTTTTAACAAAGCTAACAATCAACGACTCTTTAAAACTAATGGGAATGTCTGAGCCATTTTTTAATAACATTGAAAAGCTTTGTCAAAAATGGGGTCAGCTCCTGGGAAAAGGTTTTGTATAATTCTGCGGGAAAGCCATCCGCTCCAGACGCCTTAGCCCCTGAGATAGATTTTATCGTTTGTATAACCTTTAATTCAGTAATTGGTTGACTAATTAACTCACATCGATATTCTGACAGATGAGGGAAAGAAACCGCCTCAAAATATTCGACTATTCTTTCCTGAGATATGTGATATTGAGTGGTATATATATTTGAATAGTGGTCCATAAAAATCTGGGCTATTTGTTCTTTTTCGTGCGTTGTGTTCTCAGTTCGGGGGTCGATAATCTCATTTACCGATGCAGCTTCCTGTTTAAATTTAGTTGTCCCGGACAGTAATTTGCCTACCATCTGGCTTTCTTCATATAAAAAATTCTCGCAGTGAGTGTTTAGCCTTATCCAGGAGAGATTGGGGTTAGGATTAACGGAGCCTTGTAGATTATTTAGACGATGTAAAGCTATTTGTACATCGCGCTGAAGTTTAGCAATTTTATCTCGCTGTAATTTATTCTGAGCTGATGAATAAGCTATTAATTGACCGCGTAATGTCGCTTTAAGTGCACCCCAAACCGCGAATATCCCTGCTGAGTCCAGGTTGTGAGAAAAGAACTCAGCTATCCACTGCTTAGTATTTGCCACCCAGATGGGGTCTTGCGTTAAGCGATCCATCTGCCACCTGGAGCGATCCTTTAATTGTTCAAAAACCTCGACTTCTATTTTGATAAATGAGTGGTCTGAAAAAGAATTAGCCCCTATCTCCGAACTCAAACACTTTAATGACTGAGATAAAAGAAAAAAATCAATATGAGAGGCCGTAAAAAATTTACGCGAAAAACAGGTATATTGCTGGACAGACCGGTGTAGGTGCCGCCAGGGATCATATAAATGATGCTCCGATCTGAGGGCTTCAAGAACTTTCTTAGTACGTGGTTTCAGCTCTTTTTTATTTACATTAGAAGTGTCTTTTTTAATGTCTTGAATAAAGTTGAAGTCTCCTCCCATAATTATTTTTCCTGGGACCCCCCTTATTAGATTTGCAATTTTAGTTAGATGGAGGGTCTCATCAACCACAGGGCCATAATAGTTTATGAAATTAAGTATTGCACCATCCAATTTAGCCACTACCCAAATCCATCTCCCTTGCGGATCTCTCTCTATTTGAGAAAACTCCCATGAGAGATTCCTGGAAAAATAAATTGCGACCCCTCTTTGCGCTAGACCAGAAGAGGCAAAGAACGCATGAGAAAAAAAACCAAGAAGAAATAATTTAGGAAAGTTGGTTTTCAGATGAGTTTCTTGCATAAATAAAACATGGGGGGAGAAGGAGGTGAGCCATCTAATTAATCCACCATATTTCTGCTTATTTAAAATCCCATTTACGTTAACAGACATTATGATACATTTATTACCTTTACTAATCATTCTTATGTAGAATAATCCTGGTCGTAATTTCCTTTGATTTATCCACATTATAATTTTCCCTGATACTGCTCATTTTATTTTTTTCAGCCCTAACCCCCCCATCCCACAACCACCTAAGCCCTAGAGATGTGGGACTACCCCGCTTTCCACATCTCTCCCACCCATACCGCATGGGGTGCTTTGTTGTTGCACCCTGTGTGTGTGAACTATAACCCCTCCCACCCCAGTAAAGGCACAAGTTATTTAACAGACTTAACTCGCCTGAACACATACATTCTCCTTGTCTTTCCCCCCTTACCCTTTCCTTCCCTTTCTTCTCTCTCTCCCTCACACTACTTTCCTTCCCTTCCCTTCCCTTACTCTCCTAATACCCTTCTTCTCTTCTCTCGGTTTTCTTCCTCTTCCCTTACCCTCACTTCCCTTCTATCCTCTAACTCACCAGTCTAAAACCCCCAGAGAAACATACTACCCTGTTGATAGCTCTTTCAGTAGATCTTGAGCTTCCTCAACAGAGGAAAACATTAGAAATTTGCCTCTGACTAACACCTTTAGTTTAGATTGCTGAGCTATGGAGGCTTGCGCCCCCTTAGCTTTGAACAGATGTAAAAGCTTAACAAACTCCTTGCGTCTCCTAGCGGCCTGCGCTGACATGTCTGAAAAAACACGACACTTTGATGTCTCATTGACCGTAAATTGTCTCAATTCAATTGCCTTAGTCAATATTTTCTCTTTAACTCTGAAGTCAGCAAAGTTGACTAGTAAAGTACGTGGTATCCGAGAGTTAGGAAGAGGATGCGATGGAATCCTATGTGCCCGCGTGATTGTTAAATCATCCATACAGCCTGGAAGAATCTGCTGTTTAACAAAAGATTCAATCCACTGAATCGGTTGTACTCCCTCAATTCCCTCCGGGACCCCCACGAAGCGGAGATTGGTACGCCTGGAATGATTCTCAAGCTCCTCCAGCTTATTTTCCAAAAGGCGTTTTTCCTTTACCCCGTCTTTGACTCTCACGGACATGCTGGCCATCTGATCCTCTAATTCCGAAATTCTTGTTTCGGCTTCTTGCATTCTAGCAGGAAAACCTGCCATAGTCTCTTCGATTTTGTCCAGACGATGATGAATGGATGCCGTAACAATTTCTTGAGATTTTTTTAAGTCACGGATTCCCTCTAGAATCATATTGAGCATAACCTTGATATCCATTTGAAGGGTAGTATGTTCTTTGGTCTCAGCCGATTGAGGCGGGGAAGGTGATTGAACAGAGAATATAGACCCTGCTTGTTCCCTGGCTGGTGGGAGGGGTTCTCCTCTTTCTATTTGCGGATGATCCTCCCTAGACTGTGTAGCCAGGATCTCAGAAAAGGCTGCTGCGAGTGACGAACTTACTACTGTCATATTCTCCCCCACCGCTTGAGGGATAAAATCTGGGCCTAACTATAGGGGAAATGTGGAGGTAGGCGTTAGAACAGTGGATGTCATTGCCGGAGAGTCTGTGAGTTGGATAATTAATTTAGGGGGTCTCAAAATAGACTTTTCGGATGACTTCTCTGAGGATGAAACCGAGGCTTGTGATATATCCAATGATTGAATTGATGTCAGAGTAGAGTTATTCAATTGAGATGGTGGAGTATCCTCTCCCCCGAGTGCTTCTAGAGTAGATTTATCCTTAGCTAGTGCGGCATTAAGAGTATCAGATGATATTTGTGAACCATTTTTTTTTTTAAATAACGGAAATTCTCCTAAACTGGGCCCAGCAGTTAAGGCTAAATGAGCTGGAGGCAGACTAGAAAACAAACTTGAACTTTCCGGGATCGAGCCTATCTCTGTACTGGAGATTAATGTCGACCCTTTTGGAGGGGAATCAGCGTCTGCAGATACACACGCCTCTTCAGCAACGCTAACTTGATTAGAAATAGCCAGAATTCGACCCGGATTATTCTCTAGCATCACTATGGGTAGAGTTGATTTAGTCTGACCCAGGCGTGTCTTGGTCTTGCGTTTTGCGGCTGCATCAGGTATTATAGCAGATTTAAGGCTTTTCCCCATTTTTTGCAAATGACAGAGTTGAGAAAAAAAAAACATTGTTAAAGTCTTTAAACTTGCAAGAATGGAGAAGCGGTTCAGTGCCTTACGCCTCCCCAACAGTGTGAAAAAGGAGAGTGGAACAGCAGTGGCCAAGCACAATACAATATGAGACTCACCGCTTAACCGGATTGACCAGAGCTATGCCTTAGAGCTGTAGAGACACTCTCCGCCGAACACAGTCAAGAAGATCATCAACGATGTTTTTAAGTTTTTTACGGTGATTTAAAGCACACACTGGAAATTAACCGCTTTTCCGCCTTTCCGGGTCTTGATTTGGCAGGGAGCCGCCTGCATAAAGCCTCCACGGCGCGTTAGCAGCCGCTCACATATCCAGCTCTCATGCCGCTGCAGTCCCGCTGTTAACGGATCTTGAATGCCTCCGTGGATGGGAAACTCCGATCTTCGGACGCCTTACTCCGCGAGAAGGAAGCAGGAGCAACAGACGGAATCAAGTGGATATCCACTCAAGCATAGCAGAAGAACACGACCGCCATCACCGACTGCCGAACAAACGACTGCCTCCACAACAGGGGGAGGGGCTCAGGTCACCTGTGGCTACGGGGCAGCGGGATTCGCCGCAGCCATCCTCATGTTGAGCCAGGGAGTACGTTATAATAAGTCCAATTGTTTATCATCTTTTTTAATTGTTTCTCTAATAGTAATCGCTTTAACGGAATACTAACTCTATTTATGAATCCCAAACCCCTTCGGCCACCGGAAGTGACAAAGTGACTCATTCAAGTGCATTTCATGATTTTATTCAGCTTATCTGTTTTGACTAGTGTTTTCACAACATTTTGGTTTATTTCTTCACATAACCTATGTAAAAGTTGTATCTTTGATGTCATAGACTCAGGCACTGCATAGACTCTATTATAAAGGGCATACCCTACCCCAGTATTGTCCTTTTCCCCAAATCAGCACATAGAGCACTGGAATTGTCCCTTTAATAATGCAGTAGTGATTTCCGATAATTTATTCCAAATTTGTGCTTTAAATGCACTTTTGATTGAATCTTTTTCAAAATGTTCTCAGGGCAGGGGAACCTCCTATCTAAACTTTATTATGAGGAAGGCTCCCTTGCTGAAATTCATCTGACTTTTCGCAGTGCCAGTTGAGGATGTGGGTGGAGCTAATACAGGAAGTGGGTGGAGCCGGTGGAGAAAGTGGGTGGAGCCAGTGAAAAGTTGGTGTGGCCTCCGACAAAGATTTGAGCACCTGCACTTCATATTTTACAAATTAAGCCACAAATTTGGTGTACAGTGCACCTTCCTTATTTTAACCCCAAACCAGGAAGAACAATTTCATTCAAAGGCTTCAGTCTTTTTTAGAAGAAACACATATTTGAGATTACTTTTTTTTTGCCTTTATGAGTAATCGTTCAGCAAGCAGGTTTGTTGGTTTTGTGTTCATGTCATGTATAGTCTCTCATTCGCTGATGGTTAATCTATGTTTGAGGTTGATCAGGGTTGACTATAGGATGATTTTATTTTCAAAGAATAAAGAAGAAAAAATATATATATGCACACACACAATGAACAGAGACCCTTGACGGAACATTTGACGCTCTTTGTGACAATCGAGGTGACAAAATGTATTAACAGTAGGTACCCCAGATTGCATATTTGAGTTTGGCTGTTTTTCATGCTGTTCAGGAAGGCGAACTGTCCACTGGTCACAGCAACGTGAAATACGCAGTTTCAAGCTCACTACAACAGCAGCAGCAACTAGCATTACTGCATTGTAAAACCTCATGTAATATTGGAATCTGCAACCCCGAGAGTACGCAGTTAGATTGCAGAAGATATTGTTGCAGATTTCACATGCCGAACAAATCTTGCACCAAGTTTGAAAAACGTGCTAAACTTTCACTGTGCTCGCACTGACGTGGTGACTGCAGTGGGGTAGAGCAGAGGGCCGTTATGCTGGCTTAAACCATTATTCTAAAATAGGGGCGGATCAGTTGATCGTCTAAAAAACGTTTTGCTGTCAAGTAAACCTTGTGTAAGGTATTGCTTTCATTTCTGTAACGGCAGGCGGCTGTGTTAAAAAGAAACCAAGAACACATCTTGTAGCGCATACACACGAGACAAAAACAATTTAAAGCAATCAAACTGTTTTAAAGTGACACGGTGGATACAATGTCATTAAGCTGAACTGACCTTGTTATGCATCTTTTCGATGTTTTCTGAGGCTTCACGGTTTTATGTGTGTGTATTTGGTATTTGTTGCATTTTCCATTGTGTTTCTAAGCAGCAATGAAAGTGTATAGTGTGGTCTGCAAGGTTATACATAAGTATACCCCCCCTGAGGATCAACATACCCTGTATTTCTGCAACTGCCTGTTTACTTTCCTTCCTCATGGCTGTCATTTGTTCACGCCTTGGATGCTGCTTGGCCTTTCTCTTTCTAGCCTTTAGGGTTGCAGCGTGGTCTTCTCGGCGTCGCTGCTTACCTGCTCACTGTCCACCCTCCTTTAGGTCTGCTGCACAGACCACCATATCGGCTGCTGTATAATGGCCAAGGCCACTGCCTGTCACTTCCTGGGCTGCAACCTAGTCTTCCTGTGGGCTGCTATCTGGTCCCTCGCGTGGCCTCTTCTATTCTATAGCTTCTACCACCGCATCCCTGCCCTCGCGGTTCTCTGGCATGGTACCTCCCGGGGCTGCCACTTGGTATTTCGTGGGCTGCTCAGTCACCCGTTAGACTGCCACATGGTTCCTCCACAGACTTGGATCTGAGTTTTCACTAGAATTCTACCTGGTCTACCACTAAGTCCCTGCCCGGGGGTTGTTAATTGGTCTCCACTCCGGGGATGCACCTTGATTGCTCCAAGATGGTTACTTGACTGCTCTCGACAGACTAGTCCGCCTCAACGTGGCGACGAGCCAATCACTTGGCCCTACTCCAGCTCATATGATTCCTTGCGGTGTGAGTTTCGCTGATCATCCAGTGAAAATGCTCAACCATTTTGAATCCTATGCTACCTGCCGGCTGACTTCACCCAATGTATGGGCATGAAGTGATGGTAGGCATGGGTAGCAGCTGCTAAGCATGGCTCACCCTTTGGCCTCCCTGGCCCTGCCCTCGCTACCCCTGGTCTCAAGGGCCACAAGAGCTGAGGATGAAGAGAAAGCAACAGGGTCTACACTCCGTGCTTTCCTTATAGAGTTTGCACTTATTGCCCGTCTCCAAGTTCTCCAGCACCAAACTGGAGGCTGTAAGAGGGTGATACGTTGTCAAGGTGTGAATCGAGTGGTCAAAGGGTGCATGAATTCACGTCCGCTACCCCTGGCATTTAGGTGAAGGGCCATGTCTTAATGTGCAACATATGTATCCCTTTCATCAACAAGGTTTTCATCCTGGGATGCAACAGCCCGTGCCTTCTCTTTCATCCACTATCTCAGCACTTTAGGCAGTTCAAAGTAGTAGTAATATTTGTAGTGTAGACGTGTAATACAACTGGGTCTTTCTATTACTATTCATCCCTGCGGTTGATGCTTCAAAACACAGAGGGTCAAACAGTAGCAGGATAATGGGCTCAGACCTCCGAAGAGTCTGCTAGCTACCACTGGTCATAGGTTTCATGACCATCCAAGGTGCTGACCGAAGCGTTTTTCACATTACCTAGTGGCGGAAAGAATGTGCCCAGCTAACGCATGTACTGGATGCATGTGTACACTGAGGTGCTAGTTGGTTTTCACAGTCCTGTTTGACATTTTGTCTATTTACTTACATAACACACTGCCCTGCAAGCAGCGTACGATAACATACGGCCTATAGCGTCCAAAATGTGGCCGTTCTAGCCAAGCATTGAGTACTATTGGTGCTTGAGACGCTCGAAGTATTCCGATCTGTTGGGTTATTATTGTGGCTTGTAATTTATGTAATAATTCATGACCATCTGCAGGGAGAACTATCAGTCCTCTGATTCAGAACACGAATACTTGGATTTTCCATAACACATTAATTCCCGCTGCACTTGAATTGAAAGTGCTGTAACAACCTAATCTGGCTCAGAAAAAGCAGACCTAGCTGCAACGCAGATGATGGTAGGAAGTGGGTAGTTGGTTTTACCATTCAAGAACATTGGATGGGACTGGTGTTGAGTGCTCATGTATGTTCTAGATTTGTGGTGGTGCGTTGTCTTCGAACCTTGAGGCTACCAACTAGAGAATCCATTTTTTATACATTTTCCAACACTAAGACTTTTATTCGCTCCTGAATTTTAGTATGTTTAAAGTGAATCCATCTTTTGGCGATTTCAGTGAAGAACTGTCAGCTTGAAGGATTATCTTTTGCTGTTTTTAGTTGTATGTGAACTATAGTGCAAAGTAAATATAAACAATACTAATAACAAGGTAATACAATCATGGAACAAAGTGCTAAAATGGTATTACAAAAACAGTAGGTTGCATTTACAAACATGTACGCCTACACATACAAACTTTTTGCTTTACGTCTTATTTGCTATAAAAAAACAAAACAATAAGTATCAACTTCAGGTCCTTATAAATCTTTAGCCATGCAACACTTTATATTACTGCACATAAAAATATCTGCTGGCTAACTACCCACTTACAAGATACCAAAGGCGAGACCTATTGGCTAGGCCAATGCTTGTTGAGTTTGCAAACGGACTGATTTGCAGAATCGGCCCGTTTGCGAACACAAAAAATGCTTTTCCGATGTAGCAAACCCTATTTTGCGATTCGATAACCTGTTACTAAATTGCAAAATGGGTTTGCGATTCGGTATTAGGAAGGGGCGTGTTTAGGGCATCCATTCCTAATACCGAATTGCATCGTTATGTATGAATGTTTTGCGACCGAAATGCGGTCACAAAACATTTACATTTTACCACCTACTACAAGTATTTACTCTGTAGTTCATTTGCGATCCCCTAGGAATCGCAGAAAGTGTTCAACACACTTTCATGCATGCAGTTTTGTGATTTCCTAATTGTGAATCGCAATGATTCGTAATAAGGGAATCGCAAAACGGTGTATTGATGCATCGGGCCCTTAGTGTTTTCAGTTATTGATGTGTGTGCATACATAGACGTTTGTGAATTGCTTACTGCAACATTGTATAGGTTTTGAATACAAGGGTAGAGGAACGTCAGCCCTGGTTCTCTCCGACTGACCTCTATTTGAAGCCCCTCAAATACACCCATCCTGCCTGCTCACTAAAAACCATCCTTTGCTGTTCATCAAATAATTTACTATAGAGAGGGAAGGTCAAGAAGTGCCAGGGTGCGGAATTTCAGGAGAGGAGTAGTGTGCAGAAATACTATGCACAGTACACAGGTCCACAGCACCCATAATACACCCTGCTTGTGCCCGCATTGACAAAGGAAGGCCCATTCACTGGGGTTCAATGGAAAAGACGAACTGGGAGTGTTGCAGCTGTGCAAGTAACAGGCTGTGACCACTTGTGAGGCTGATATGAAGATATCACACAAGAGGAACAGAGGATAGGGAAGAGGAACGCTGGGAGGGGCAGAATCAATTACAATCTAGCAATGCAGGGAGCTACAAGGCCAGAGAGTTCACCCAATCACCCCCAAACAGGTTCTGTAATAGTAAAACAAATATGCATGGCACAGTACAACTAGAACAACAGCACCCACAATACACATTCCTTAAGCCAGCATTTACATGGGATGAGAGGAGCTCTCAGGCTGAGAGCAATGCAGCATTCATTAGAATCATCAATGGAACCGAGGGGCAAATCTACTATTATTTCACGCAACGCAGGCACCAACAGTACTGCGCAGCATTGATTGAAAGGGAGTGAGCAGGACAGCACCATAGCTTCAAAGATACGGCACTGCTGCTCTCTTTCCAAGAGCTAGTGCACAATAAGGCTGCCTAGTGCCAAGGGCAGACGTTTGCACTATAGAACAAATGTGTATGTGTAAATCCAGCATTGGATTTGTACACAAAGGATACACTTAGTGCAAAACACTATGGCCATAGGTAGACCTTTTCTAGCCCAGGGCTACAGGCACTAGCACCTTTAAGGGTAGGAGCTGCCACGCCAATGGCACCAGCATGCCCCCAGGCGCATAAATCCCGTTTGATTCCGCCGCAGTGCGGGTCGTGTCTTGGGGAAGCCCAGGCCCGTCTTTCGCCCGTCAGAGCTCGGAGGATTCTGGTCTGGGCCACCCCCCTTGCTTTTTTGTTTCATTTCATCAAGACACTCAGTTTCTTTCCCTTATCTACTGGTTACCCGAAGTTGTAATAAGTTATGGGTAAATGAAAGGGCAGGGCCAGATATTGCTACATGCTCAATGGGGACTATAGAAAGCATGCTTGAGAGGGCTGTGGGGAGACTATCTCTGGAACAACATCAATCAATCAGGGGGTTTAAACTGCGCTACTCACCTGTGAGGGTCTCAAGGCACTGGGGAAGTGGGGGGGGGGGGTGCAGCTCCGGTTCAGCCGAAGATCCAGCTCTTGAAGCTCTTCCTGAAGGTGTGCAGAGTAGGGGTGCGTCTGATGTTGACTGGGAGCTCGTTCCAGGCTTTGGCCGTGATAATAATAATAATAGTGTTTTTGTATAGCGCAAACAGCTACCTCAAACAGGTGTCCAGGTGCTTAGCAGCAGTCAGGTGAGTAGATTGGGGCACCGTCTAACCTAGCCAAAGAGCCACGTCTTCAGGTGCTTTCTAAACTCAGATTAAGAGTCCAGCATGCGAAGTTGCAGAGGTAGTGCATTACATAGCATAGCTGTCCTGGGAACGCACAATAAGAGCTTAGAGTTGGATCTAAGAGTGTGTGCTGATTGGTATGGGAGAAGTCTCTTTCTGAGGTATCTAGGTCCTATGTTGTGCATTGCCCGAAAAGCTAGGGTTAAGGACTCAAATTCAATGCGTTTTGCTACCGGGAGCCAATGGAGGAGCCTGATGTGAGGGGACATGTGATGGCAGAAAGGCACTCTGCGAATAAGTCTTGCAGCAGCGTTCTGAATCATCTGCAGTCTGTGAATCAAATTCCTGGGGAGTCCCAAGTGCAGACTAGTAGCATAGTCTCGATGAGATGTCACCGCCGCATGAACTACTGTCCTCCTGCTATCCTCTGGCAAGAGGTGCAGGATTTTTTTTTAGGGTTTTCAGTTTGCCAAAGCAGACCGATGAGACATGGCGTATGTGGGTTTCTAGCTGCCTTTGCAGGACAAGGCAGAGTGCCCAACTCAGCAGGCCACCAAAGTCCTGCGGGAGGGGGAGGGGTTGGCTGACCAAAGAACATGACCTCCTTCTTGCATTTAATTTCAGTTTGTTGCTATTCATCCAGCTGGTGATGTCTTTCAGGCAACCCGTTAATCTAGCAAATGGGTCCTTTGACTGATCCTTAAAGGAGAATATCAGCTGGGTGTCATCTGCATACGAAACAGCCTTCATCTCCCAGGTGTCAATAAGATTGAAGAGTGGTACCATGTAGGTGTTAAAAAGCAGGGGGCTTAATTCCGAGCCACACACCTCAGAGGCTTAGGTGATGATTGGTGTGGTGGGAGAAATACACATTGAGTGCGATTATGGAGGTTGGACTGGATCCAAACAAGGGCTTTGGCCTGAACACCAAACTGTTCAAGTCTATTTAGCAGAATGAGATGTGCAACCGTGTCGAAGGCCACGTCCATTGACATTCTTATAGACAATGCCACCTCCACTAAGGCGGTTTTAGTGCTATATCCTGTCCGGAAGCCTGACTGAGTGTCATGTAGGATGTCATGAGAGTCGACATACTTTGTGAGCTGGTGTTGAACTATTTTTTCCAACATTTTTGCTGGTGTTGGTAGCAAGGAAATAGGATGGTAACTCCCTAACTCCTTGGAGTCGGCATTAGATTTTTTCAAGAGAGGTAAAAGGAGAGCCTGTTTCCAGACATCAGGAAAGATGCAAGTGGACAGTGATACATTCCAGATATAATTCAGTAATGCATTAATCCAGTGAGCAAGTGATCTGAAAATCTGGGGAGGACAGGGGTCAGCGGGAGAGCCCGACTTGCACCTTAAGATTTCAGCCAAGGATTCTTGCAAGGTTATATGGGCAAACTCTGTAAAAGTGCCAACAGTCTTGCAAGTTGTTGGTGCCTGAGGAGCCAATGGTGGCTCTTCCGATGTAAAAGAGGAGTATACTTTCTGAATCTTCTGTGAGAAGTTGGCCTGGTATATGCTGTGCACTAGTTATAGTGGGCACCCTGTACCAGTCCAAACATCCCCTTATTGGTTATAGGTTAAAGACAACCTTTATTGAAAGCTATCCTAGTGGAAGCTATGGAGAGCAGCCTTCAGGCTCAGTCTTAAAGGAATGTAAAGCAGCTTGTTTTACCAGTCTATAATCTCTTGAGTGCCTAAATGAAAGATAACCACACCAGGTATATATATAAAAAACATGTATTTATTTCTAAACACACCCTCCTAGACTCTTTATGAGGTTAGAGGTCAAAACACATAAGTTACACTTCAAATAGGACAGTAATAAGCACAAATACACCAAACCATATACTAAAATAGTGGTATAAGAACCACAACTTAACTAGACACAAGGCCTAGAGCCTGTAGATTCGCTGGGACCCCAAGGAACTACCTAAGGTAGTGAGACAGGGACCCACGGGGGCTCTGTGCAGTGTGAGAACACAGCAGCGAGCTCCCGTTAGCTTCTATGGGGAAAGTCGCAGTTAGATTTTTAAAGATTAGGGACACTTAGAATTGAGTCAGGACCAAACCCTTTGGGACTTAGGAAGTTCTAGGGTCAACACCCACGGGAGCACTGGAGTACTCATGTTACCTCACCCAGGGAAGCCGGGTGTATAGGTGTCAAATGGAGTCGGGTCGCGTCGTCGATTTCAATGGGAGCTGGCGAAGAAGTGCTGTTGCCGGGAAGATTCGAAGTGTCCGAAGAGATCCAAGCCTGGATCAAAGATGAGAAGAACCTGAAAGCAGAGAGGACAGAGTCTGGGTCACTAGCCAGTGACCAGGAAGGCGATAGGCAGATGCCCACCGATGTCGGGTGATTTCAGGTGAAGAAGGTGAAGCTTGACTCTTCATCCACGAGGACCAGGTGGCATCGAGGATGACCAGGAGCTGGATTCGAGCTGTCCCACGAAGGATGTCAAGTGCTGCAGCATCGGTGCCCGGATTGGACACAACAAGCCTTGGCAACAGCAACCCATGCAGAAACGAGAAAGATACTGCGGTGCAGACCAGCAAGGTCTGTGGGACTCACCACTTGATAAGGAGTCGGGGCACATCTGGAGCAACCAGAGAAGCCCAAGGAAATTCAAAGTTACCCCCTCAGGGACCCACCATTCGACAGACCAGGGATTGCGAAGGGACCTCGAGACGAAACACAAAATGGCGGCCCAAGGGTCACTCAGGGTGACTAGGCCAACAATCTTCAGTGGATTCTGTGCTCGAGGTGGGGGCTACAAGTCAGCCCAAGCACGACTTCAGGAGACATTGAGAAGTCAATGCACTTGCAAAAGTGCACGGTGACCAGGAGTTCTAGTCCCATGTTACTCACGAGGGCTGCGGATCTCGGTCGGCCTCTGAGATGTCTGGAAATCTTCTTTCTGGGCTGCAAATACTTCGGAGTCCGGTGGGAGCTTCAGAAATGCAGAGTGGCAAATTGCTTCGTTGGTGCCTGCCAAGCAGGGGAGTCACTCCTTGACCCCAAGGGAGATTTCTTCAGTCCTCTAGTCTTGAGTAGAGCGTCGCAGTTCCAGGATTCAGATTCAGAGTTTCATCCAGGGATATCTAAAGTTCTGGTTACAGAGGTTCCTTACTTATACCTAAGGAAGGGGTTGGACTAGCTCTGGGGACCCACCTATGGGAGGGTTTGGAAAGAGGGGTGGCTACACCCATTTCCTTTGTCCAGTTTCACACCAGAGCAGGGGCTGGAAGCTCCTGAACTGGTTTGAGCTGGACTATGAACAGGGACACCAAATGTGCCCCCAGTGCAGGACTTCAAAGCACTCAGAGAGTGCTCCCACCCAGCCCCCATACACATAAGCCTGTCTGGGAGGTGGTTACACCTCCCTGTGACAAGAAACCCATTGTCCAGGCCTCCCCTGCTGGAGTTTCGGTCAGCAGCAGGAGGCCAGACCCGTGTCTGTGGCTGCAGCCTCCATTTTGTGATGCCAGGGCTCTATTAAGTTTCTACCGGGTATACCAGTGCTGTCATGTCTCTCCCTCTAGAAAGGTGGGATCATACTCCCACACCAGTTACTGGTGTGGGGGTATGATTCCAAGGTGTTTGACACCAAAAAAGACATGTTTCGGTGCAGCCAGTCCAAAGTTAGCATTTACCGTTGGGTTATAATGCACTTAAGAGTATATGGTCAGGCTCTACTACTAACAGCATCAGAGAAGGGACTCCGAACACTGCAGAGGGACTCTGCTCATGCAGGGGCACCCTCTCTCATAAGAACCAAGCACTCTGCCTTCAGGATTGACAAGGTCTGCCATAGGAGTGATTTATAGGTTTATATGTGTGTATATATGTAGTGATACAGGTAACCTATATCACAGTAAGGGGTGTGAGGTTCCGTGAAAACTGAACCCGTGTTTCTGAGCTAATGGTACCGTGACGATCCTGGCGTTAGCATATTGCAAATAATGAGTCTAATATAAAGCAAGCGTTTTCGCAACGCTGCACTGAAGGATTCGTCATGTATTGCTGATTCTTGTGTTCGAACCTACGGGTTCCATTTCGTGCACGACGTCCATTTTGTATCATTGCCCTCACATAGTCAGTGAATGAGCGATGTCCGAACAATGACCCCGGTTAGGTAACCTCGAGGGCACGTAGTCCCTAGTGCGCGTTCTGCCGACTTCTGCATGACTTGGCGAAAGCTGACCCTGTCGCCTGAGGCGGACCCTGCCGTACTGGTTTTCTGTCCTGTCCTGCCTGAGCCAAGCTACTGACCCTGACACAATAGACCACGCTTCTTTTATTGGCCTACGAATATGTCTCATCTGACTCTTCTATTTTCTGCATCTGTTCCTGCATTTCCCTTTAGCCTTTTATGATGAGGAGGTGACCAATTTTATTATGGGGCGGTCCGGCCTTTCAATAGAGGGATGTCAGAAACATGTGATTGAAGGCCAGACACCCGGAGATGGGATTGTGATATTGTGTGATCTTATCGTTTGGAATACAGAAACGGAAATAATTGTGAACTTGCAGGAATGTTTGCCCGAAGCAGAATATTCAGTATTTAAGGAGCGACCTGTTTTGTACAAATCGAGCAGTCTCCTTAAAATCTATCTTGTATGATACTTCTGTGACTTCTGTTCCTGACTGCAGTCATTAAAGACGATCTTTTGAAGCCAGAGGAAGAACCCTGTGTCTCTGTTTGTTAAGTACGCCAAAACAGGTGAACCCCGAAGGTTTCAGGTGTTGTCCCCTGGCACCGCTGGGTCTTAGAAATTGCCCAGTCCTTCAGTTGGCGCCCTAGCGTGGTGCGACATCGAGCGGTTCCGGTCCTAGCCTGAAGATTGTGAGGAGCTTCGTGTGAAATTTCCGAGGGAGGTGCACCCCACTTCATCGATCCATGTATGTCTCATAAGTGTTCCAAAGGTCTTTCCCCGCGAAGGTTCCCGCTTCCAGACGGCTGCAAAGGATTGGCGCCCTGACTGTCGACCTGCTTTGGAGCCTGGCGTAGTCCTTAGTACGGCGAGACGATAGACGGGTCTTCCTGGTGACGTCATTGATCTTTCAGTTAAGCATACGTGGGTCGCTCCCAGTCCTTAGGTTTAACTCGAGTTCTTTGGTCCTTAGTTTTGGTTTGCATGGTTCCATTGCATTTGGTTTAATTTGGTCCTTAGGATTATTTGGTAGCTGCAGTTCCCAAAAACCGAGGGTCTCGTACATTTACGAGTGTATCGATAGAGATAGCTCCTTGAAGTTTGAAACTCGGTTAGTGAGCGAAAATGCCTAACCGTAGTCTTGGTTTCTTGTCTTGTCTTGGATGTTGCAACAAGGATTCCCGATTGGAGGACTCTTGTCCGATACCTCCGGTTGGAACTCCGACTTACGAGCTCTATTCGAAGCATGGTGTGGGCCCTATCACGTATAACGAGGTATGGGTCCGCTATACGAGGAAAGATGGTGTTCTCAGATGGCCATTACATGGTAGTTTTGAAACTGCAATTTTGGATAATTTGGAGGCGAAGTTATTTAAGAAGAAAGCCCGGCCGCCGATGTTTGACTCCTTTTATCTATGGCGCAAAGAATCCAAGCAGAAAGAAATCAAACAGGCTAAAAAGGATAAGCGAGAAAAAGGTGTCTCGATTATGCAAGCTGCTAGGCAGTTTAAGGAAGATGAAGAAGAGAAAGCGACCGAGATTTTCACTAGACAACATAGCATGGCAATTGATAAGTGCTACCCTGTTTTGCCATCATGTCCCGATAAGACGAAAGAGGACCCCGAAAAGGATCCTCTGATGTCTTATTTATTGAAGTCACCACCTCCTTATGTACACAGCGCTACAGCCCTTTTTGTTCCCCCTGCTGTACAACCGGCTGCTGGTCAGCCCGTGGTAGTTCCTCCCCCACCACCTGTTCCTCAGCAAGGTTATGTTCCTCCGGCACCCCCTCTTCCTGGGTTGCCTTTTTCGTCTTTAACTGCTACACCTCACCTTACTACGCCTGTCACTCCTGTTTCTGTTACCCCTTTTGCTCCTTCGCTTTCGCTGAATGCTGTTTCTCCCGCCCTTATGTCTACTTTACCTTCCGCTCGTCGGCGAGTAACCGACACCGTCCCTAGTTTTCTGTCTCCTCTTTTTGGGTCGCCAATTGCGCCCGTCGTTTCTGACTCCATGCAGAGACGTGGCCAGCTCCCTGAGTCTGGCGAACGAGCATTATTAGATTCGATGGCTCATAGATGGATTTTGAAACCCAATAGGTATAGTTGTCGTATAGTTTACGATACATTTTCTCAGTGGAATGAACCGACTCAGAGATATGTGTTTGAGGAGATGTGTAAGTTGTTGCAAGACGAATGGGACAACGACGAATTAGACTCAGCCCCTGCTGAAATGCTCGAACTCCAGAGTCAATTTGCGAAAGGTATGATTGTGGGCTCTGATGCTAGACATGCGTTAGAACGGCTTCTTGCCTATAGGTCTGTATTACCGTCTAGAGTTTTGTTTGCGAATGATTCCTCGGCAAAGAAAACGTTAGGACAGAATCCTATGAGAGAGGTTCCACCAGTATGGCGTGATGCAGTACAGGCTGATGCAGGGAGAGGTATTGCGGCCGCTCCGGCACATTTTCAGAGAGTTTGGATACATGTCCCATGGAAAAGGTCTGAAGTATTAGCATTAAAACAAACTTTGCCAGACCACGTAAGAATCCCGTTGGTTACTATAAAGAATTGTCCCAGACAGCAGACGCCTGTATTATGAACATTGCAGATATTGAGATGTTGTTTGGCAATGTAGTGCCACAACCGGTATGGGCGAAAATCCGCCATGAGGATCATCCGAACGAGTTAGGCGGTACCTGGACTGCTATTTTAGCGGCGGATGCTCTCCAAGTAGGAGGTGCAAAACCTGAACCCCTAGTAGCGGAGTTACCAAATAGGATAGTTAATCTAATGAAGACGCTGATGCCAGCGTTGAGAGTAAACTGGGATAAATTGTCGGCCTGTAAGCAGAAGAAGGATGAAAGTGTGTCCGACTTTTTCACGCGATTTGAGGAGACTTTTGTGGACCATAGCGGCCAAGATATGAGTTCAGAGGGAGGCCAGAGACTATTTGTTGATAAGTTCGTGTTTAACTTGCTGCCTGACTTGTGCAACAAGTTGAAAGACTCAGAAAGTGCTTTGGCTGTCTCTTCAACGGCTCAGATTCTAGCCACAGCCCAATATTACGAGAATAGAGATAAGGAAGAAAAAGAACATGTAGAGAGGAAAACGAAGGACCTGAAGACTAAGGTGTTGTTGCAGCAGGCGTATCGCCTCGCTCGAATCAGAACGATTCGCAGCAACGTACGCAATTTCAGCAACAGACACCATTTCCGAGAGTACAACTGAGACCGGAGTACCTCGTTTCTAGGCCATTGTTAGGATTGAATCAATGTGCATACTGCAAAGAAGAGGGTCATTATAAGAACGAGTGCCCTGCTTTGCGACAGCGTATGAATGGTGTGCCAGTTCAGAGAGGTCGTGGATTCCAACAAGTCTCTAGAGGTAGAGGACGTGGTGTCACGCCTTCTCAGAATGAGCGTTCTCTTCCGTCACAAAGCTCTCTTAATTGTTTTGACCAATCGAAGGTGCAATCTGATAGATCTCCGCAGTACCATGTAGATGACTACTATGTCGAGGGCGAGAGTACTGCGTATAATGATTGCTAGGATAGCCATGGACAAAGAGAGGGAGTAGTGTCAGTTCCAGTTGATCAGAGTGGGCCTTACGTTTCAGTAGCTTTATCAAGTGTAGTTGAGCCTTTTCTGTTGGATACTGGTGCGGCAAAAAGTTCAATCATACATTCTAAACTCCCTGGCACACCCTTGTCTGGCTTAACTAATGTCTCAGTGGGATTCTCTGGCGCCCCTGTTCGTAATCCAGTCTCTAGTCCTTTGTCCCTTTCAATTGGACCATGTAAGTTAGAAGCACCGTTGATTTTGACTACTGGTTGTGGTGAGAACTTGCTGGGTTTGGACCTGTTGAAACGATTGTATGCGACATTGCATTGTTCCCCATCGGGAGTACAACTTACATTGGGCAGGAAAGTGATCTCTCCTATGTATGTGGCGACAGATAGGCTTCCACAAGAATTGCGTTCGCTCCCCGAATCTCTTTGGGCTACGGGTCCTAATGATGTGGGTCTTCTGGAAATTCCCCCATATGTTGTTCAGCTCAGACCGAATGTCAGGTTACCGCGAATTCCGCAATATCGAATTTCGAGCGATGGTGAACGAGCACTCTTAGCGATCATCCACCATTTGATCCAGAAGGGTGTGATCGAAGAAACACGAGGTAACGTGTGTAATAGTCCTGTTTTGCCGATTTTGAAACGTACCGATTCTTCCCAACCTCCTGTGTATCGTTTCGTAATTGATCTTAGAGAAGTAAACAAGATTGTGGTTCCGCAGTTTCCTGTGGTTCCCGATATCACAGCTTTATTGACATTGATTCCTGCTTCAGCTACCTGGTTTTCGGTGATTGACTTGAAGAATGCCTTCTTTAGCATCCCGATAGCAGAAGAGAGTAGGGACATTTTTGGTTTCTCCTTGGGTGGTCGTAGCTTCAGATTCAAGCGCGCACCTCAAGGTTATTGTGAAAGTCCTTCGATATATAGTCAGGCTCTGAAAAGCCAGCTTGATACCTTTGTATTGCCTGTCGGGGCTGCTTTGATCCAGTACGTAGATCTCTTAGCGGCTGCTGATGACAAGACAACTTGCAAAGCAGCTACGATATCTTTGCTACAGCATTTGTCCGATTTACATCACAAGGTGTCACCTTCTAAGCTGCAATATTGTCGCCAAGAAGTAACCTATTTAGGTCATCTCTTGTCAAAGGAGGGAAGAAGGTTGACCCCAGAACGAATTAGAGCAATTGCTCAAATGACTGTGCCAAACACTCAAAGAGAAGTACGTGCCTTTTTGGGTATCACATCATACTGCAGACAATGGATCCCAAATTTTTCGTTGTTAGCAAAGCCTTTGTTAGCTCTCACGTGCAAAGATGTTTCGAATCCTCTGCCATGGTCTGATGACTGCCAGAAGAGTTTTTCTGAGCTACGCGATGCGTTGTGTTCAGCTCCTGTGTTGGGTACCCCCGACTACAGTAAACCATTTACACTATACGTTCATGAACGAGAGGGTTGCGCGTTGAGCGTGTTGACACAACAATTTGGTGATAAACAGCGTCCGTGTGCGTATTTTTCTTCAACCTTAGATCCAGTAGCAAGAGCATTGCCGGGTTGTCTTAGAGCGACAGCGGCAGCTGCTGTGTCTATTCGACAGTCTGCTGGTCTGGTCATGAATAATATGTTAGTGGTAATGGTTCCACATGCAGTAGATACTTTATTGAACAGAACGAAAACTCAACATCTCACGAGTGCTAGGTTGTCAGGCTATGAGCTGACACTCTTGGCAAGTCATATTCAGATTAAGAGATGTAGTGTGTTGAATCCAGCCACATTGTTGCCGACTACTGTAGAGTCGAGTGATTCAGAACCACATGATTGTTGTTTGCGAACTGAAGAAGAAACGAAGGGTCGGATCGATTTGAAAGATACCCCGTTTTCAGATCCGGATGGTACTTTGTATGTGGATGGTTCGTGCTTTAAGTTGTCGAACGGTGATGTGACTGCCGCGTATGCTGTGACGACATTGAGTACGATTGTTGAGACTGCGAGAGTAAGTCAGAATTCTGCACAAGCTGCAGAGTTAATTGCGCTGACGAGAGCGTGCGTTTTGGCCAAGGGAAAGAGAGTGAACGTGTTTACCGATAGCCAGTTTGCGTTTGGTGTTGCACATAGTTTTGGACGATTATGGAGAGCGGATTTTTGACGTCCCACGGGACAAAAATACAGCATGGACAATTGGTGAATGAGCTTCTGGAATCACTTACTTTGCCAAAGCAAGTCGCGATTGTGAAGTGTAGTGCTCATCGGAAGGTCACGGATGATGTTGGTCGTGGTAATGCATTTGCAGATGAGATTGCGAAAAAGACGGCAAAGAACATGACGAGTCGAATGTATGTTGCAAGTTCTGCAAGATGGGTTACGGATGCTAGAATGTGTGAAGACACAATTGAGAGTGTGAAGTCAATTCAGAATGAGGCTACTGGGAGTGAGAAGAATGTGTGGAAAGACAGTACGGGTAAATTGGATTCGACTGGTTGTTGGATCGATCTGTCAGAACGTCAAAGATGGATGTTACCTGATGCGTATGTGCTTGCAGTAGTTACAATGGCATATGGAATGGCACACATTAGTGCGAAAGGAATTTGCAAGTTGTTGGCTACGGTATGGAAGAATGATGGAATTTCTAAGTGTGCGGAGAGGGTGCTTAAGAATTGCATGGTGTGCCTGATGCATAATCCTGACAAGGGAACTCCAACTCCAGCTGGTCATTTTGCTCCCCCGACTTGTCCCTTTGAGGTTATTCAACTAGACTTCATTCATATGGAAAGGTGTAACAACCTTAAGTATGTCCTTGTTGTAGTTTGTGCATTTTCACGATGGATTGAAGCCTACCCCTTGAAGGATAATACAGCCCTGTCCACAGCCAAAGTCCTTCTCAAAGAGTTTTTCCCTAGGTTTTGGGACGGATTGTATGGTCGGATAACGGAAGTGAGTTTGTGGGAAAGGTCATGAAGAGCGTGTGTGTGGGTTTGGGGATTAGACAGAAGTTCCATAGTGCAAATCCCCACAGTCCGCAGGTCTTGTTGAGGGTTATAACGGGACTCTGAAATTAAAGTTAGCCAAGATCCAAACGACCACTGGGTTGTCATGGCCAGATGCATTGCCTCTGGCTCTTCTATCCACTAGAGCGACTGTTCACTCTCGAATAGGGCTTCGCCTGTATGAAATTGTGTTTGGTCGTGCTGCGAACATTTGGGGAGTCCCTAGACCTAAAGAATTCACCCAGCTCGAATATCCCATGTTGATCGATTACCTTTATGACTTGACTGCTAAACTAAGTACCATTCATCAACAGGTTTTTGAGGCTCTGCCAAAACCAACAGAGGGACCAGGACACAAGTTACAGACTGGCGATTTCGTGGTCGTAAAGAACTTTGGGAAATCAAGAAGCTTGGAGCCAAGATATATCAGACCGTTCCAGGTCCTGTTGTCAACACGAACTGCTGTTCGATTGGCTGGAAGAAAGCATTGGGTACACGCTGCCCATACGAAAGGTGTACCACTTCCTTTACCGTATGACAAATGGATTAGACAGGGAATTGGCAATTCTGAGACAGAGTGTGTTCCTAGGCTTGTCCCGTTCAGCGATGCACAATTTAAAGGTCTTGAGTCTGCTAACCTGAAGAACACTGCTGCTTCACCTGGAACTGTGCCTTTGCCCCTGGATTCGAACATTACTCCGTTCAAACATTCACCTGACCAATTGAACACTGTTTCGCCATCTGGTCCCTTGTTCGAAGAACAGACACAACCTGGAAGACATCGTTACTCTTTACGCTCCCATTCCAAGGACTAATAAAGTGAATACCTTTTCTTGTTTTCCTTTGCCCCCTCTGCCCTGACAACTCATCTTTGGACAATTGTATTCTCCTCAGCCAGGAAGTTTGCTGTGTGCATTGTTTTTTTTTTTTTTTCTTCTTTCTTCTTTAAGAACCGGCCATCCGGGTTCGCCGTAGGGCCGTGACGTGTGCCTAGTTTTGATTTGCAGGTTACCAGACGCTAGGTCGGTTCCCCCGGTTGGTCTTTGGGAACTCCCAAGGCTAACGGACGCATTTCCGAACAGTTACAAACCAACCGCCACGGACGGCTCGAGTAGAGGATGGAGCTTCCTGCACTGCGAGGTGTTAATACTATGATTGAGCGTAAAGTGAAATTGCATGAAATATTGCACAACAAATGTTTCCTGATCCAGTGTGCCCTAATGTTTTTGATTGTCTTGTAACTCTGATGGGTGGAATTGTCTTTGGTGCCCAGTCAATTTTTGTACCTACTATGTCTACGGTGCCTCCTCACGTTTCCTTTCCTGTTACGACTGCTTCTTCGCACTCTTTCCACCTATTACCTGAACACGAACAAGCGAGACGTTCTGAGTTCGTGAACAATTCATTTATTCAACTCCTGCACCAACACCAACTAGTGATGAATATGACTAATTGCTGGGTATGTGGTTTAATGCCGCATACCGTTGATAAAGGTATCCCGTATCTAGTTCTGCCTTTTAGCTATAATGGGTCATCGTGGGCATTCCAGACTATGTTCCTCTTTGCGCTTGAGACCTATCCCCCGCGACCACCACGCTCCACAAGATATAGCTCTATCAATAAAGCCTTGGTAAGAGGAGTTGCCGATATGAGTAGAGATATCGATGCATATTCTTCCATTCCTAAGGATGAGTTGCGAGCTTATGTGGGTTGGAATGCGACGGGGTATAGCATTAGTCTGGGTGAGAAACAGCGCAAGAGCTCGTCTCCGATTTGGGTCGTACCACACTTAGGTCATTTTTGTTTGCAAGGCAATGGTCAGAATACGAGAGCTCAGCTAGGGAAGAGTGACTGTACTGAAACGTACGTTTTTCCATCACTGTCTTCCCCTGCGTTTTTGGCTGCCAAGGGTACATACTTTGTCTGTTATGACCGAGCATACACATGGTTGCCCCTAGATTTTTCGGGAACATGTTATGTTGCTAACTTACTGCCGCTGACATTTACGGCTGCCTCTGATTATCACAAGGCCAGAATTGTGAGGGGCGTTGTTAGTCAGGAAGACACTGCGGGTCAGGAAGTGGTAGACTTCCTCAAGGGTTTTCTGCCGTTTTGGGGACCTATGGTTAATAGTAGGAACCTGAGACAACTGACTCGTGTAGTTGAATCCACTGTTAATGTAACGGCTGGTGCCCTTGGTAACTTGACGGCTGAGCTTCAAGCGGATCGCCTTATGACATTGCAGAACCGTATGGTTCTAGATGTGGTACTTGCAGATCGAGGTGGAGTGTGTAAAGTGATCCGATCGAGTTGCTGTGTTTTCATTCCGGATAATGCTCCGACAGTTTATGAGGCCATTTCCAAGTTGCATAAGATCTCTGATTCTATACATATGGATGAAGGGGAGTGGTCGCTAACTGGATGGTTTTGGAACCTACTATCTGCGTGGGGATGGAGGGTTCTGATGGTCATTGGGGCTGCTTTAGCTCTCCTGTTTTCGTGCTGTCTCTGTGTCCAGTGTGGTCCTGCCTTATGTGGTTTTTGCGCCACAATGTGTGTAAGAAGGCCACCTGTTACTAGAGAGGTATTGATGGAAAGGATGATGCTTCAGCAACATCTCAGTGATTTGATGAAAATAGGTATCGACTCGGATATCGATTAGTGCTTGCCTATGTAAGGGCAAAAGGAGGGTCTGAGGTTCCGTGAAAACTAAACCCGTGTTTCTGAGCTAATGGTACCGTGACGATCCTGGCGTTAGCAAATTGCAAATAATGAGTCTAATATAAAGCAAGCGTTTTCGCAACGCTGCACTGAAGGATTCGTCATGTATTGCTGATTCTTGTGTTCGAACCTACGGGTTCCATTTCGTGCACGACGTCCATTTTGTATCATTGCCCTCACATAGTCAGTGAATGGGCGATGTCCGAACAATGACCCTGGTTAGGTAACCTCGAGGGCACGTAGTCCCTAGTGCGCGTTCTGCCGACTTCTGCATGACTTGGCGAAAGCTGACCCTGTCGCCTGAGACGGACCCTGCCGTACTGGTTTTCTGTCCTGTCCTGCCTGAGCCAAGCTACTGACCCTGACACAATAGACCACGCTTCTTTTATTGGCCTACGAATATGTCTTATCTGACTCTTCTATTTTCTGCATCTGTTCCTGCATTTCCCTTTAGCCTTTTATGATGAGGAGGTGACCAATTTTATTATGGGGCGGTCCGGCCTTTCAATAGAGGGATGTCAGAAACATGTGATTGAAGGCCAGACACCTGGAGATGGGAATGTGATATTGTGTGATCTTATCGTTTGGAATACAGAAACGGGAATAATTGTAAACTTGCAGGAATTTTTGCCCGAAGCAGAATATTCAGTATTTAAGGAGCGACCTGTTTTGTACAAATCGAGCAGTCTCCTTAGAATCTATCTTGTATGATACTTCTGTGACTTCTGTTCCTGACTGCAGTCATTAAAGACGATTTTTTGACGCCAGAGGAAGAACCCCGTGTCTCTGTTTGTTAAGTACGCCAAAACAGGTGAACCCCGAAGGTTTCAGGTGTTGTCCCCTGGCACCGCTGGGTCTTAGAAATTGCCCAGTCCTTCAGGTGCATGCATCACCTTACCCAGGCTGCAGTAGCAGACCTGTGGTATCATTTTGGGTGGCTTTCCAGGGGTGGCATAATACATGCTTCAGTCCCTTGTAGGCCTCTGGGGTAACTTAGCCCTGGGTACATAGTGTACCATATACAAGGGACTCAAAAGGGTACCTCAGGATCCAATCTGTGGTGTACCTAAAGAACATGCAATCAATTTAGAGAGGAAGCAGCTAGGCTGGGGCCCTGTATAGCAGGGTCCCAGCCAGACTAAAGTCGAAAAACAGTGAAACACTAGCAAAAAGTGGGGGTAAACATGTGAAGCAGATCCTGCTCTCCTACATCTTCTTCTCGAAGCAGTTGGATAGGTTAGAGCATAAGGCTAAGGAGGGCAAAATGTTCCTTTCAGCCGCAGAAGAGTTAGTGAAGGATCTGACAATCCTAAAAATCTCTTTGCTTGAGTACTCCGCACACTCAATCTGTTTAACAACGTATCTTTTCTGGCCACTCCCATCATTTTACGTACTTTTTTTTAAAGCTACCTTATACTCCTGCTTCGCTTCTGGAGCGTAATCTTTCCTCCATTGCCTTTCCAATCTCATGCATCCACTTTTTAATCTACTAAGATCATCCGAGAACCAAGGGGCTGAGGGGGATTCTCTCTGAGATTTAGTAGTTTTTAGTGGTGCCCCCTCATCGAGTGAAACAGAGATCTTACCATTAAACAAAGCTGCGTCCGCGTTAGGATCCCCTGAACGCGGTTGGTCACCGTTAAGAATCAGTGGGCCCACAATGTCTGCACTCACTCTTTTCCAGCTCCTACCTACCATTGATTGTTTTTGGCCTGACAGTTGTGTTTTGCCTATGTTGAGAAAGGAACTAGATAATGGTCTGTCCAAGTCATATATTGAGGGTTCTCAACTCTAATGGAATGGATAGTAGAGGAAATAAGGTCGGGAGTATGACATGCTATATGTGTGGGCGCGAATACTTGTTGCGTGAGGTTCGCTCCTTTAAGGGATTGCCCTAGCTGTGAGTCCTGAGGGTATGAGGGGTTGTTCACGTGGAGATTAAAATCACCTAAGGACATGAAGTTGGTGTATTGTAATGATTTCTGCGCAATCAGATTGCTCAACTCCCAGAGATGAGGATTTGGGCAATCTTGAGGTCTATATATTAGTAGGCCGGCAAGGGAAAGGGTTGGGGAAATCTTAATGCAGAAATTCATGACCTCGATGGAACCAAAACCGCTCAATTCAGAAGAGGTAATGTCCCATGACTCCTTTAGAATAATAGCCACCCCACCCCTTCACTTCTCTCCTGTCCTGTTGACACAAACTATTCTGAGGTCAGGGGGGATTGCCAGTGTTAGTGACGGAAGGGTGTCCTCTTTCAACCAAGTTTCCGTAAGGAACACTATATCCCAGCCGTTATCCATTACAAGAGAAGTGTATGCAGTGGTGGTCCATCCAGAGGGGCTGCGTGGTATGGCTGAAGCGAATGTTGTTCCCACCTGCGAAGATGGGGTCGAGGGTGTGTCCTACCTTGTGGGTGGGGGTGGTGATGAGCTGTTTCAGTCCGATGTTGGGCAGGTTGTCCTGGAGGAAGGTGGAGTTGGGGTCGCTGATGTTGTCGAGGTGGAAGTTCAAGTCTCCGATGAGTATGTAATCCATGGAGGCGATGCCGTGGAGTGTGATGAGGTCCGCAATGGTAGTGGTGAACGAAGCACGAGTTCCGGGGTGTCTATAGTCGAGGGTGCCTCAAAGAGTGGTTCTGGGGCTGGTCTGATTCTGGAAATGGAGGTGTTCGGTGGAGGGCGGACTTTTGCTCGAACTGGAGGTTGTGAGTCAGAGGGAGCTCTTGTGCGGGATGGCCAGTCCTCCTCCTGAGAGGTCCTTCCTCTGGATCTTGTACCCATCGGGGATGGCGGCGGCGATGCTGGGGGTGGAGGTGGAGTTTGTCCATGTTTCTGTGAAGAAAGCGACGTCTGGCAAGGGGGTGTCAAGGAGTTCCCAGATCTTTATGGCGTGTCTATGCAGGGAGCGCACATTGAGGAGGATGAATTTCAGGGCTTCGGTGGTGTTGGTGTACGATGTGGGGGCGATGGCCGTTGGGGTGCGGAGGGTGGTGAAGGTCTAGAGGCAGTGACGACAGGAGAACTGGCTGTGGGTGGTGTTCTGCGTGGACAGCTGGCAGTTGTTCTTCCTTCTGGGGTTGAGTTCGATGAGGGCAGCTGAGTCATAACTGTGGATGGCTGGAGGGCCAGGGTCCCTGGCGCTGGTCGTGGTCGGGTCGCGGACGAGCGCAGACATGCTTGCCTTTGGTGTGCCAGCGGCACGCCCACTGCGATGCTGCACAGCATCTGCCATTAAATAGGGAAGGGGGAGTGAAGCGCAGCTGGGAGGCGGGAGCGGGAACCGGCAGGGGGAGTGTCCCTGGGGGCAGCAGCGGTGGGAAAGGGCAGTGAGCGGGCACGTAGGACAATGACCAGGTACAGAACAGGCAAAAATCAAAACCAGAATATGGAGGTGACAAAACAAATAAGAAGGCACAATACAGAAAAAGACAGAAACGGAAGACAGTAACAAAGACGGATACGGGCACAAACACAGAAACAGAGATACAAACCAGAGAAAGACCAAGGGCCTCGAACACCTACGGGCGGTGGTGAGGCAGGGTCAGCGGCAGCGGAGCTGCAGGTGAGAGAGCAGGTCACTGACCAGGAGGTCACAGGGAGTCCATTGCCAGATGAAGCAGAAGACTGCATTAACATGAATAGCAGCGCCCAACCGACAATAGATTGGAAGGCTCTACCACAAATGAATGCATCAGTTAGTGATCGCCTTTCTATAGCGTCCCAGCTACGCCTTCAAGATCTGGCCATGCCTTGGGAGGCTTGGCCATCGAGGTGAACATATCTACTGGTGGTTGTTTTAGGGCCATAGTGACTTACAATAATAGTTTCCAGGCTGTACGGTTTACAAGAGACCTGAGTTTGGACTCTTTTTTATAATATTGATTTTATCAACACCCTAAATACAAAATTCTCAGTTTATTTGATTACATTAATCTGCTGGTAAATAGATTCACTAATAAGGAGCACCCAGTTCATCTTTGTTTGTCAGGAGATTTTATTGTGAGACTTTCCCCCAACCCATCTTACTCTGAGATGATACTGGCCCCTTAGCAAGCATAGAACCTAAAACCAGGAGTTGATGACTTATCTTGCCTCTTTTGAGCTAAACATTGTAATGGAGATGGTAGGCATAAATAATTCCACTCTACCTATATATAGAGGCAGAGGTATCTGCTCAACAATAGATTGTATCTTCATTACGAGCAATCTGAAAGACATATTTTTGTACTGAACAGTTATTCCCTCAAATATTGGGGACCATAATCCCATCCTAGGTACCCTCCGAACAGCATCCCAAGGAAGAATTTGAAATAGATAGTGGAGTTAGCAATCTCCAGCCATCAACAGACAATATCGGGAAACATCCTTTACCGCAGTCAATACCACGATGCACCTTAACACCGCAGTCAATTCCCAACTGCGACCTTACCACATGTTCCTTTACCACGCAAGGGGACATGTTGTTGGACACCTTCCCTACTGATACACTGACAGGAGTGGGGATAGTAATTCATACTGTTCCAAAGCCCAGCGCCCCCCTAAGCCAAGTCATAAAAACATGGGTGGTAAAGGAATGCTTGGTAACGTCACAATCGGGATACTGACTGCGTGTAAAGGCTAGCGTGGTAAACACATGCAGGGTTCCGTCGTACAACCTATTATCTTAGACTGGTATGGAGACTTAGAGAACCAGCCAATTTTTTAATTAATATTTAAGGAGAACGTAAGGCTGGTGTGGGCTTGTTTACCGGAAGAGGATAACGGACAACAGGTGGTTGGAGCTTTTAATAATTTTTGCATAAATATAAAAAAAGCTCTCTAGAAACCATCTCAAACTACTAGCTCCACCCCAAGGTGATTCAATCAAGAATGCTCAGTGGTAAACCGCCTAGTACGTAGGGCTCTTGCCACCAAACCTAGGGTCCATTTAGTGTTTGCTTCTTTACGCAAGCAATATAAAGAGGTCACCTCTAAACCCAGGAGAGAAATAGTGGAGAAGCATTGGGACATGAGTCGCTATCACGGACGGCTTCTCCCTGATATGAAACGAAAAGATTAATCTGTGACCCCACTTAGTTGCCATATTGCTAGTGAGACTTGAAGGCTCTCTTCTTTATAATATATTAGCTGCTATACCTATAGAGAGTGAGTTTTGACTAAATAGTAGTAATCAGCCAGGCATCCAGGTAACTTTGCTTGAAGTAGAGGATGCCATTAATCAGTGCGTTAGTGGCTAAGTCCCCCGCCCAGATGGTGCCCCCATTGATTAAATGCTGCACTGAGATCTGGGCCCTTTTGCTGATGAATGTTTTTAATAATCTCTTCCACTCCACGATTCCTAATTATTGGGCAACATCTATAATTGTGCCTATATTTAAAAAAGGTGACCGGTCCCAGTCAGGTTGTTATAGGCCT
Source organism: Triturus cristatus (assembly GCF_964204655.1). Classification (NCBI taxonomy): domain Eukaryota; kingdom Metazoa; phylum Chordata; class Amphibia; order Caudata; family Salamandridae; genus Triturus; species Triturus cristatus. The sequence continues at coordinate 104,880,145 of NC_140587.1, forward strand.
ATCTCATTAATTGATACAATGGTCAAAATTTTAGGGAGGGTCCTGTATAACGGGATCAAGGAGTGGACTCAGGGTGAGTCCGTTTTATACCCCTGTCAGTATGGGTTCAGAAATCGAGTTGGGACGATCAAGCACTGTTTGAACTTGAAACTGGTCATAGGCAAATATACAATTGCCAAACAAACACACCTACATCTGGCATTCATGGACCCAATGTCATTGTTTGACTGTGTCAGTCCCTCAAAGTTATTGCAAATTCTCCTCAATTAAGGGATGGATGAAGCACTTGTGCATTTGTTGTCATTTTTGCACAGAAACATGAAGGCCACGATCAGAATTAGTTCTCATTAAGAGGTTCTGGTGATATAACTGTTCCCTCAGGGGTGAGGCAAGGGTGTGTGTTGACCCCACTTTTATTTATCTTTTATATTAAGGAGCTCCATCCTTTTTTCACCCCAGATGTACCAAAAATCAGAGGCACACCACTCCCTACACTCTTATATGCGGATTACCCAGTGCTGATGACATGAACACCTAAGGCACTGCATCTGTTGGTGCATGCCTTCGTAGATTTTATGGCTGACTTGAACTTCCACAAAAGTTTTACTAAATCGTATACTATATCCTGTGGTCCTAAGTGTAAACAGCTGTCTACCCTCTCTGTTGATTCACACTGTCTGATGGGCACAAACACGTTTTCTTATCCAGGGGTTACCTTTGCCGCAACGGGATTCTGGACTCCCAATATCACACACTGCAGGATAAAATTATCAAGGGGAATTGGCTCATTGTATAATCTACCTCAAACTCAGGGTGGGAGAGCTCTCACCAGCCTTTGCAGAATTACAAAACACAGTGCATTCCCATTGCAACATTTGGAGCTGAGATATGGGGCATGGCAAAATGTGACGCTATCCAGACCGAAGAAAATTGGTCCAATAGGAAGGCTCTCTCTGTTCCCTTATCGTCCTCTCACCTAATCTGCCGTGAGGAACTGGTTGGGTGTATGTAGAAGACTGTATCATCGCCCGTCCTCCAGTACTGTGGCTGTCAATCTGGAGAAAAGAGGAGGCCTGCTTGACCAGAAATATCATTAAGGATTGTCTTGTGTGTGACAGGGGACGATCAATGCCGTGGCTTGCATATGTGAAATCGATTTATCAAAAGATTGATTTACAGACCTGGTGACTAATAATAATCTAAGCAAAAAGCATGTACAGCATGCCCTATAATAATTTTGATCACACCATTAGATTCAATGAGGAGGGGGGGAAGTCCACAGTGGTAGCTTATTTGAGTCTGACTTCATAAGACAGCCTTTAATGATCTTTTCTGTGTGGGGGCTTTGGGAACGCACTGTGGGCCATATTCTCAAGGAGCTATCGCCGAGCTATCGGCACTTTATCGCAGCCAAAGTCGTGATAATCTTACAGCCCCAGTCACAAGGTGGTGCTAACAGCCGATACCACCAGTTTACCCGCGATAGCATCCGCAAAAAACATCACCACAGATGACCCCGGCAACTAACGTTAATGAGATGCAGAGTAGGCGTTCCCGTGCAAAAAGCAGCAACAACACCCCTTCGCAACTTTCTCAACGACCAGCCAGGTTTGCGATAAGAACACAAAACAGGCGATGAGGCGTGTTAGCAGCGGAAAACTAACACCTGCTGTGACCTGGTGTAAAGTTGGACCACAACCTACACCATCAAAGGGAGCCCAGCCCAGAGCCACTACTGAAGGACAACAGATGTCATGGAGCCACTGACCATGCATCCCGTAGCCCCTAAAGGGCAACAACAATCACCGCCAACACCCCCAGGATAGCCCACCCCCTCGTGGCCCCACTCCGGACAAAGAAATGTCACATCAACGTCACTAAATCATGAGCAAAACAATGTGCCTGATGTTGTACAATCACAACACCTAACATACATGTGTGGTCATGAAACGAGAATCATACATACATCTTAGAAAACACAAATAACTCGTTCCATTCTGAATAAACATAAAACAACCATTCTGAAGAGTCATGGTGGATCCAGTCAGGACAATCCATAAGTCACAGTCTGCAAAACAAAATACCAGATGAGAAGGTGTGTCATGCGCTCATCAAAGGACAGAGAGAGCCAGAGAAATAAGGAGAGAGAGAAAGCGAGGGAAAGAGAAAGAAAGAGAGAGAAAACGAGAGAAAGCAAAAGAAAGAGAGAGAAAGCGAGAGAAAGCAAGAGAAAGAGAGAGAAAGAGAGAGATTGCACTAGGAGCGCAAGGCCAATCGGGCCCTTGGCTCATACATGCCAACTGTCGTGTGCATCCCTATTGTTGCACACTAAGTCAAAGGCCTGGCATTAACTGCAATGCGAAGGCCACATCACATTTAAAAAATGCAAGCAGTAGTCAGACCAAAATTAGGTATGAAAGCCCCTTTGTCTCAATACACAAGGCGGAAGGACATGTGAACCCCCGACCTTGGTCTTGAATGCGGCTGGCACTCCCTGCGAGAGATACCATACCAGAACCTGACGACTCCCACACCACAAACTGCGCGAATGAAAGACCAGCTTGTCCAAACCCCACACACACTTTTCTATGCTTGAGGTACACCTGCATGGGATAAACTCGACACATAAGTAAAAAAAGTTTTTAAAAAAACATAGGTCCAAACGTTGCACACAAATACGACTCATTGCTCCGAGCAGAGGCATAACATCCACATAACTGCCGCCTGTCCATGCACAACCCGAGTCACGTAGAACTGTACCGTGCACGAATGCTACATCTGTTGGGATCACTGCCACAGGCAGTGCTACGCATCAGTTTCTGCCTGAGTTTCTGTCTTGCGTACTTCACCTGCATCCAGCCCTAGTTTCACTGTGGATCGTGCACATTCAAGTGCCCCATGGATGTCTGCCTATCCAAGACAACGGTAGCTGAACTGGACTATGACTTATGTGTGTGCCCTCTGTTGGCCCACGCACAGGAGTGTAACCGTGATACCCGTGCATGGGATGCCTTGAGATTTGGCGTATGTTCAGACAGTTGGGCATGGGAGATTGCACAACTCCTCGTGTGCAGTGACCGCATCGAGGCGCTCCCTTGTTGGGCTGCATTGCGGATCGGGGAAAAGGCGTGGACGGAGCACAGCTGCCTGGACCAGTTAATGGATTGGCTCGCCCTCGTGTTCCTTGAACTCGACAACGATGTACTCTTGGAACAGATTGCCCATGAAGCTGCGCTCGCATTCATGGACGAGTAACTACGTTCCTGCAGCCACAACTGATTGTCACCCACAGCACAGCTCCCCACACCTAGTAGCATCCTGGAGGATTGGTCACATATCCCACCACAAAAGTGGACATGTCTGCCTTCCCCTGGACTCAGAATGCATTTGTGTGGACCTACTCGTTTGTACACACACCTGTGCAAGGTGATGCAGTCCCATGTGCGGGTCTGCACAGCGTCGTTTGGCAATGTTCCAAGATCGGAGAAACTGCTGGGGGGGGATTACACACATGGCAATGTAGTACGACATGTGACCTTGTAGTACCCCTAGACCTGCTCACTGTTAGCAGAGCACACAGTTGGCGCAGTCCGGTGGTACAGCACTATGCCGATCCAATGGGCTGTGAGTCGTGTCCCCTGACACGGGGCAATGAGCAGACGCCAAACATTACATGACTCATCCAGCATGGCAAGGTGGGCTGTGACCGTAGACATCCGTGATGTTTTGTGTACAGTCTTGCCAACCTATATCCTGCACCTCGACATGTTCCTGAGCTGCCTGTAAGTGACTTAAACATTGGTCTGCATGTTGTGGCCCTTGTCTTGCCCTTACTGACACGCAACTGCTAATAAAGTCTACGCAACTTCACTGGTGTACAACTGTGATGAGTATTGATTGAAATGTGAAATTGTGTGCCTCCATGAGCATTGTCCGTACACAGGGAGGGATTGCCTCACACTTGTGAATTGGGGGTGAGTCCCTATTGACATCTCCACCTCTGTGATCCATACATTGTATTTGGGATAGGTGATGGCAGGCCTGTGCTTTTACGTGTCTCCATCAAAGTGAGTATGGTGTCCAACTTCATGGCATGTAGAGCAAGGTTATCCATCAGGACAGACTGTATCCAAACAGATGTGTGTGAGTAGGTATGCAAAGAAATATTTTGTTGTAACATATGATGGGGGACACCACTTCAGGACTGCTAACGCTTTTAACATTTCTACACACAGTCCTTAGTCACACATGTACGTGGGGCTACGTTGGGGTGTGAAGAGATTGTTGTACATGGGCAATGATGCCACAGCTAGTTCACACCTTCACAGTCATCTACTTGGCCATGTGGGTCAAACATGCGCATTGATGACATTTAACAGGATGTACCTTTTAGTGCAGTCAATGTCCCCACATCCATCCATACTTACATACGTGAGTGAACATAGACATGACACATATGTGTGCTTTGGAATGTTTTATTCACATTCTGGGTAGTTTTGGAGATGGAGCAGTACATGGCCATTTCAAGCCCACATGACATGGTTGCCCAGTGGTGGTCCAACCAGAGTCCTTAGGGTAATGCAAACTTAATATGAGGAGGAACAGTTCAGTCCGCAGCTAGATTGCTGTGTCATTGTTACCAAAGCAGATATGCCAGGCCATGTCGGGGTCCAGGTAAATGTCTCAGAGTGTTTCGTGGGACAGTGGAAGGTGTTGTTCCAGGGCATGATGCATTGGGCTGAACCAAGCAGGGTCCTGGACATGAGGCGGGGATGGGTGCTACTTCCTCCTTCCTCACACAGTCATTACCCTACATATCTTGCTCATCTGAGACGGGTTCTGTGTCCGGTGTGTCAGGTGTGTGTGGTGGTGTTATGGCTGCATCACTTTGAGCCACTGGCACATCAGGGTGCGCAGGTGGTAGGGCTGCATCACTATGTGCCACTGGCACATCAGGGGGCAGAGATGTGTGTGTAGATGTTCCTGCAGCAGTCATCTGGTACTGGCTCAGTGGCAGCAATGGCATGGTGAGGATCTGCAGGGCATGGAAGTTCCCAGCTACATCTCGCTGGTGTTCTGCTGTGGCAGCCATACTTCCAGGCTGCATCGGATCCATGGTCTCTGTTGTCCTCCACATCTGTGCCAACTCTGTGCTGTCGTCTCTGGAGCCTGTCTGACTGGACAGTTCTTGTATCCAAGTAATTGCCCCAGCGAGTTCAGCCAAGGATTGTTGGTGAGCATTGTGCGGACAGTGGGTGTCTGTTAGGGACTGTAAGTGGTCCCTGATGGGGCTCAGACAGCCACGTATGGCATCGAGTTTGGCTGCCATGAGGTCGAACCCCACCCGCAGCCATCTGATCCTGGCACCCTAACACAAGGCGTTGGAATTCCATGTGTTGGTCGTGGGGGTTCTGGGAGCCAGCCGTGGTGGTGTGTGCTTCCTGCTGTGTGGTCTGTGCAGGGTGTGGGGTCCCCGTGATGCAGCTGGGCTGCCCTGCTCTTGGGGGTGGGGTGCGAAGGCTGTCCATTGTCTGTTGGAGGGTGTCTGTGCTAATGTGCAGGGTGTCCTCTTCATCATCACTGTAGAGATGTGTGGTCTGCTCTGCAGGAGGTGTTGATTGTCCCTCTGCAATGTGAAGGGGAGATGCAGGTTAACAGTGTGTTCCATGTATGTTGACTTATTGTAGATGTTTGCATTCAGACTGCATGACAATGTACATTGTGACTGTTTTGGTGAAGCTGGCTATTTGATGTGAGGCAGTGGACATTTCGACGACATGACGAATGTGTGGTTGTACAGATGTAATTGGCCAGTTTCTATGCATGAGCGGCACCAGTTGTGTCCCCTGTCCTGTGGTGTGAGGGTTGCACTTTGTGCCCCATTGTCGCCAACGTTGATGTATTGTGATTGCTATGTGTTTGGGCTGCATTGTTAGCGAGTCGCCCCTGCAACTCTGATTTGGCGGCCCCTTATCCCTTTGAGTCTGGGTGCCTTTGACTTGTGTGCTTTTCGTCTGCTGGGATGTTTGCGACTTGGGTCAATTGTGCTCCTAGGCCACTTTTGTACTCTTGTGCATTGTTTGTCTGCAGGTGTGTTCTTGACGTCATGGGTTGTATGTTCACGTGGATGTGTCAAAGTGTGACCTGCTCCTTTGCGTATGTGGTACACACTCAGCCACCTCAATGTCGTGTTGTGCAATATGTCATGTATTGTGACTGCAGCAGTGCTATCTGTCATGCAGTGTCACTTGCATTGTCGGTGTGGCTCACGGAGCTGCTGCCTTTCTGGATTCAGCACATGTGCATGTGTAGGTAGTGGCATTGGTGCTATGGTGGGGGGCCCATTTGTGTACATTGTGGATGGTGGCCTACTTGCTGTTCCTAGATGTGCTGCAGTGTGGCAAGGGGTTCAGGGACATGTTCTAGGGTCATTGTAGGTCTGCAGTGTGCTGCTCATGTATGTGCATGTGTGCCATTGTGCCTGTCTCCTCCGTCCCCCCAGTCCCTCGTCGTTACTCACCCATTAGTTGTTGGATCAGGTCATATTGAGCTGTGTCCAGACCCCCAACTCCTTCCACCGTCTCCACACTGATGACTGTGGCCACCATTTCCTTCAGCTCATCCAGCTCCTCCTGTGACACAGGACTCCCACCTCCAGTCGCCTTTGCTGCCTTCCTGTTGGCAGAGGGTTTCTCCTTGGCTTGGCTGTGCACTTAATGCCAGCGCCTCTTGACCTCCATTGACCTTCTCAACACTCCGACTGCATTTACGTTGGTGACGATGGACTGCCATTTTTCTGTTTGTGTTGCCAATGACGCAGTGGAGATGACGAGCAGTTGTTGGTAGTGTTCTGTCACCTCCGTGACGATGATCCGGTCTTCCTGCGGACTGAACCCCATCTTCCTCTTCCTCTTCCCCCTGCCCTTCCCTGAACACTGGGTCCCTGGCTGGTCCTCTGGGGAGCTTGTGGGGTCCGCATTGTCCTCTGCAATCGATCCGGGTGTATCTATGGTGCTACGCAGTTATTTTTTTGTTTTCACTGCTTTTATAGTGCATTTTCCTGCATGAGGCGTGGAAATTGCAGGCCTGTTGCTGGTTTTTGCTGATATGGCAATGGGACATAGCCACTTTTTTTGCGTTCATGTTTCGCATTTTTGCGGTGCCGCGTTGACTTCTTCGCGGACATTTGAAGCGTTGTTGTGGGACTATCACATGGTGCCCCCGGCTTGGGAAATACCACGTTGACATGCTGTTATTTTCCCGCGATAGACTGCGATATGCAAAGTTGCGTTAAGCAAAATTTGCGGTAGTTATCACACGTTCTTGAGAATATGCCCCATAGTTGTCCTGCTTCTGAGCGGACACGGTAAAATACCTCTTGTGTTTCCCACTGGGATTTCAGAAGAGGCTCGATACCAGTTCCTGCACAAGCAATGGTAAGTCGGGGCAATCTATGTTGCACTTTGCACTTTTTTGAAATATTATGATAGATTTATCAAGAATATTTTAATCCCACTCATTAAATGTTGCAATATTAGACATTTTAGCCTAGCTTTTGTCTTTCTGCTACAATTATCAGATGAAGAGACAAGCTTGCATGTTGGTTCATTCTTGAGAAATGCTGTACGGGACCACAGGACAATGTGCTCTTAAACAAGCTGCTATTATTGTAATTATCTCTCTCATTTTTAATGTTTAAAATGATTTTGATGTGCATGAACTGATTTACTTTTATGGATGTATTTTTTAATACGAAAAAAGGTCTTCTTACTCTTACTCAGTATGGCCATATTTACTAAACTTTCAAGAAATACGGCAAGGGAACTTGCTGCGCTGTGTTGTGTAAAAGGGAAAGAGCTGGGGGCTGCTTTACAAGGAACTGAGGCATCTGCATAGATGCGTCAGTTTCCTTGCGTCAGCCCTGAATGTCCTTGTGCCACTATGGATTAGCTGTATTTACAATGTAAAAATGTGTCAAAAAGTATGATGTTGGTGCAAAAGTGAAGAATCGCTGGAGTTGCTCATGAAAGTGATGCAACTCCAGCAATGTGCCCCAATAGATGGGTGAGTCCCATTCAAAAAGCCCTGCCTCATTTCTTACGCCTGGTCTGGGCAGGCGTAGGGATTTTGACGCAGTGAAGGAGTGGAGTGATGCAGTGAAATCTTGTAGATTTCATTGCATCACTTCTACGAGGCCTTTTGCGTGGAAACGGCCACCCTACATACATTATACCTAGGCTTTCCTGTTTTCAGTTTCTTTTTTTGGTAAATTCTTGTGGTGTTTTTTCAGTGTTTTCCAGTGATTTCAATACCTCAAAAAACAGTGCTTTTCAGTGGTTACTCATTTCCGCGCCATAAAAAACAACTGAAACAGTGTTTTACCGGTGTTTATGGAATGCTTTGCTTTTATTATTGCTTGCTTTCTTCATTGATGCATGGTATATAGACAGTGTACGTACAGTGTATATGAGGTCCAAATACGTTTTTACAAGTTGAACTTATTGTAGTACACCATACAATATTTTTTCAGTGAGTCTTTGGTCATTCACGCTCGCTCTTTCCTTCCCATGGAAACTTTTATTTGTGAAAAGGCCCTCTCGACATTGGCACTTGAGACTGGCAACGCCAAAACAGCCAGTACACAAACTGGAAACTCTGGCCACTGATGTAGCTTTCCATGCCAATACTGGTGCACCTGGTGGTTGGCATTCTCTGGGACATATGCATTGAACTGGGTGCATATGCCCTCCGAGGTATTAAAGCGGTCAAAAATGAAGCTGTACTTTGCAAAGTCTGGCGAAAATTCCCCTTTACGGAAGGGATCTAACACTTGTGCAGAGTACCACAATGAGGCTTCATTGACTTCAAACGCCATGGTTGGTGAGGGGGCATTTCTATGCATCATTGCTAGCCATTTCTCATGCATTGCAAAATAACATTTCCTGAAGTGGTCCTCAACACTTCTTTACTTACCAAGTGGCAAGCATTCTAACAGGGAACATGTTGCAGTGCCAAAGTCACTAAAAGTGTTGCCTAGCCTACTCTTGAGGAGATGTTTCACATGCACACCAATTATGCTGAACCCCTAGGTAGACAAGGGTGTTTTCCTGTAAAACCTAAGAATGCAGTAGAGTCTACGTTTTTTCACATCACTATCAATATGCACCCAAAGATCCTCACATTTCTTGCCTTTTGCATCATCACTAAGCAAAATTTCTGTAAAGGGTCGCAACATAGATAATAATGCATTCACAGCCTCTCGGACTGAGAACCACCGACTAAATGACACAGTTGGGATGACTCTTTCTTTGCTGCCACACAAAACACAAAGGGCCTCATGTAGGTAGCCAAATACCGGTCGGTAACGGCCGATTTTCGGTAAATATGCCGTTACCCACCGGTATTCAGACAAGTGAGATGTAGGAGTCCAAAAACCACTTTTCGGTAAATATGAGGCGGTAAATACCGATTCATATTTACCGAATTCCAAAATACCGAATCAGATTTACCGAATACATAATTAACGATTCGGTAAACATGAAGTGGTAAATATGAAGTGGTAAAATTTAAAATGACATGTAGGAGCACTCGGTAATTAAGAAATCCAGGAAAATCGGTAAATAAGAGTCGGTAATTAACACGGATTGAAAGCAGGTGGTAACCATCAACAGTGCAGATAAGCAATCCCAAAATGCAACAGCGTGGACAACATGCCCGCTATGTACGTCATTGCAAGGCGCCTACATCTACAGGCAGCAGGACTGAGGGTTTGGCGACGGGAGGAACGCATCTACAGACAGCGCATCACACTATTCCAGCTGACTGATGCAGAGATACATGAGAGGTACAGGCTACACCCCGAAAACATCATGGCCTTAATCAGGGACCTGCACCCACTCCTGGACCAGCCAATAAGAAGGGCGCACGCCATACCCCCACATGTGCAGGTGCTCTGCAGCCCACATCTGTTGGCATCCGGCAGTCATCAGGTGGTGACAGCTGCGGTGGGTGGTGTACCCCAGAGTTGCCTGTCCCGTTCCTTCAGGAATTTCCTGGATGCCATGATGCAGAGAATGCACCACTACATCAGCTTCCACAACACACAGGCTGCACTGCAGTAAACAAAAACAGACATATCTCACATGGCACAGTTCCCCCATTTCATTGGCTGCAGTGATGGTACACACATCCCAATCTGTCCACCAGCTGACACAGAGCACATCTACAGGATCAGGAAGTCCACCCACTCCATCAATGTGCATACCGAATTGAATGATTTTGTGAATGGTCCTGTGGGTGGCACAACCAAAAGGTGGGCGTATGCTATTTACAACGAAGTCTGCAAGTTGTCGCACAGTGAGGCGGCTTCCAGATTGAGAGCTATTGACCAAGCAAACATGGAGAAGGCTTTAGCCGTTATAGATAATAGCTTCAGCACTCTCTCTTCTAGGATTCATACATGAGACAATAGGCACATGCAAGTACACGGCGCATGCAATGTACAAGCCCCGAATTTGGCGTGCGTCCTACGAGGTATCCCAGTGCCTGTGATTACACCTCCTTTCACTCTGCTTGCAAACAGTATTTATTTCATGTTGAATAATGAAGCTTGCTGCGGGATGTGAGTGGGAATCCCGTACATAACTGTCTCGCATAAAGTTGTCTGCTGCAATACTGTTCTTCTTCCACCCCCGCATGTGCGGCTGGATGTTTCCATCTGGCCTTCGATTCCAACCTTGAAAGCAGAGTTCAACAAGTTGAGCAGAATAGAGCGCTATTGTCCCACAAACAGGTGCCTTTGACTTCCTCTCGTGAAACATTTGTCCTTCACGTTGCTAATACGCGCACTGAGGTACAGGCGCCTCTGAATACTGACCTCCCCCTGCATTTCGGCTCTTTGATCCAAACTATTTTCAATGCCTCGTCCACGACCGGCCTGGCTCATTTTTTTACACATGTGGGCTCGGGTCTCGTGACCTCTTTCCAACCTATTTTTGGTGTAATTCCGGCATTTGTTCATTCACTGTTCTCGAGCATCTTTGGAGGTGTCCCGCTGCTCCTGGCGCTAGTGGCAGGTGTGCTGCTTTTCCTTTTCATACTCCGGAATGGCTGCTCCTTCTGTGCCACACGAGCACCTGTCCCGTCTGCATCTTCTTCGTGATAGGATGCTTGACTTTTATGGTACTCTGCCATTGGCGACTTTGAGCCTGGCTTATGGATTATCCTTCAGGTATTCCTACTTCACCTGCGTACAACCTGTATTACACTGCCTGGATTGTCCCTTTGAATGGCCTCTGGATTTGTGCTTGACCAACATGGTGTCTCCGGTGCCGGATTTCGATCGACTGATGAGGCCCTTAGTGTCTCACGAGTTGTCCTGTTCTGGTGTCCGGATCATGGCGTGTGGTGCGGCGCATGGTATCCTGGGTAATTGGGACATCTCAGCGGCAGCCTACGACTTCTTGTCCATGAGCTATTTGGAGGAACATTCCGGGTGCCCTCTGATTGTGCTAGAGGCTCCGTTGGTTGGAGAACACGTATGTTCCTTTTCTTTACTTAATTGGATGGCTGAGACTTTTAGTGGCCCTGCAAACGATTTTTTGTTGGAAGCCGTGGCCACATATGCTGCCTATACATTCATGGATTAACTGGATTGTCGTCCATTGCGCCTGTGCTACTGGACAGCACCCTGGCGCAACATTTGTTTCTTTTATTTCTCTTTTTTCTCTTCCTGATGATCGGCTTGAGTTTTTTACTATACTTGCATTGTGTTTTTTGAAATTTTATGCTGCAATTAATTGGACTTTCGGACTTTGGCGCTGCATTGGTTACGCCTTGTTCTGCTCTGACGAAACTGAACTCTGCGTTCTCTCTTTTCTTGCCTATTAAATATTGCTTCGCTCAAGGGGGCGTGTAGTGAGTTCTCCCTGAATACGTACATACATTGTTCAGTTAGCATAACCACGTTGAATGTTATGTAGCCATCTTTTTGTCTTTGCACAAGACACTGCGTTTACATGTTCTTTCTTGAATAAACTGCTGACTCGAGACTTCCTTCAGACGAGTGCATTCTGTTGTTCCCATCCCAAGCTCTGCGCAGCGACCTTGGTCTGTACATGCTGTGACACACAGTCTGGAATTTTACACAATGCATGTTTTCCACTCTAGGTTGTTCGACCCACTATTTAGCCATGACACACGCGCAGCTGCAAATACCTGACAGTTGGTGCTTTTCATATCACAGACATCATGTTTATTATTCAGACCGAAGACGAGCCTTCCTGCGAGACGGCTCCTGATGCTCCTGTGATGTGATTTCACTGAGCTGATTTTTGAGGTATGGGGTCCCCTATTCAAGCCTAAGAGACCTTCTATTATAACATAATTATGATATTGGCTACTTAGTTAAGGGAAGGTGGTAGTATCCTCGGTATTTTCCGATTCGCTAAATACCACCTCGGTATTTTCCGATTCGGTAAATACCACCTCGGTATTTACCGATTCGGTGAATTCCGATTCGTGATTACCGAATGTTACCGAATCGGTAACTGTTACCGAATTTTTACCTACATATAACTTACCGATTCTAATTTACCGATTCGGTACGGCTCGGTATTTAAGAACCGGTAAAATTTATTTACCTACATGAGGCCCAAAATGAGAAATATTTGCATTTTAGTTCCAGCGCATAACGAAACACTGCACCCGAATGGACTACAAAATCAATAGCGTTCTTAATTAAATCAGAAGATTGTAAAGATGCTTTCAGCATACCATCTAGCAAGTGGCAAGGATCTCTTACCGGGAAACACTTCAGCTCAGGTATTGCTTTTGACAGGTCATCACATAACTTTTTCATATACGTAGCTGAATTGCCGTAAATACAAACAATATCACTCCAATCTTTGTTAAGCTTGGTAAGAACTCTCTGCAGCAGCATTCCAAGTGACACTGCGTTGCATGTCTCCAGTACATCTAGATCTGCCATGATGGTACGTCTGTACCATCCATTTTTTGCATCACAAAACGTGATTAGCACTGCTACGCATCTCTGGAGTTTCATCAATGGTAACAGAGATCTTTACATCACCTTGGAGTAACTCTGAAATATGTTCAGTATTTGCAAGGAACACCTCTGGTAAGTATCTGTCATACATTTGTGTTGATTATGGTAATGTTTTGCATGCTGGTGCACGCTTGTGGAACAGATTCCCAATCGGTCCATCGGCTTGGTGTAAGCTGGTTCCAGATTGCACTAGGGCTCGTACAAATTCATGTGCCACATCCTTTTCTTCCTCACGTTTTCTATTGAGGCGTGTCATTGTCTCAGCAAGAGACATCTGGCATAGGCTGTCACTATTAGGTGGTTCTTTCAATTTCAAGTGGGTTTTGGTGACAAGATGTTCAGCAATTCGTCTTGCGGTCTTCCCAGTTGGTATTGGGACAGTCACTCTGCAAAACCTGCAAATCAACATGGTTTGCCCAAGCACTTCTTCAACCATGAAATCTTTGTTTTCCAGCACATAATCTTCTGCCATCTTTATTCTGCGGGGCACGTTGTTCTGCGTAAACTAGGTCAATACAAAAAACACTTCGAAACCGGTTGCGTGCTGTTGAGAAAATAATGATGCTACTAAACAGGCTGCCAACCAGTTGGTGAAATTGAAGAACACATATTTGACGACGCATAGCATAAGAATCCATTTTATCTTTAAAGCCTGATGGCACCAAACAAAAAGTCTAACCAGCCACCCAAATGAGGCTCTCAGTCCAATCACACATGAAAAAATTGTTTCAACGATGGGCACAATGTGGCTCAGATTCCTCGCTCTGGGACTCTCTCCCTTGTCCTCTTGGCCTTGAATTGACTAAGGATTTGAAAGTCTTCAAAATGTGTTTATTCCAATAGCTGACCTTGAAGCAAAACCTTCAGCCATCAGGGCTCTAACAGGAACATTCACGAAAACTGGCAAATTGCAGTTTCTAAGTGCTTTTGATTTAAAACTTTAAAAATCTGTATCCTTGGTACCCTAAATGCTTTTTAACCATCATGCTTTTTAAAAAAATTGGTTCTGGATGTATCTTGTAATGTGTTCTTAACCTTAATGTTGTTTGGTACTGCTAGAACGTATCACATGTTTCTCTGGACTGTAGCCTCATGCTTATGCCAAAGATACCAGGATTTCAGTAGCGTTTTCTCAGTGAAGTAAAATCCTGTCTCTGTCACTCAGTGGTGGCTAGTGATGGTTGAAAGGAATGGGGTGTAAAATTTATCTTCGACTTTCATTGAATGAGCAAAGTGAGTGACATCAACTGACCGAAGGGAATTTGAGGATAAAGGATATTGTCTCCACATTCACTAGGCATACAAATGTATGCAGACGGGCTTTACATTATCGTTAACTCACAACATAATTCAGAAGTGGTGGGAACTTACTGTTTCTTTTCATTTTACATTATTGCTACAGCACTAGCAATATTATTTCAGATTTGCGCTTTTTGTTTGTCAGACAATGAGGATGGAGTTCAACTGAGTACCCAGACCATAGTGACTAGTGGCAGAGACTATGTCATGAAATGATTGTGTGTGCGCTACGATGAATCAATCGTGTTATGAGCCTCGTGGGAGCAGTTCAGAGTGAAATACACCAAATGCTGCTTTAATTACAAAAAGAAGCTGTGCCTTAGAATTCATAAGCACATGGCTTAATGCCATCTATAACCAGAAAAATATCACCCTTTCTTTTGAGATGGGCAGAGGCGCAACTAGAGTCAAATTTCAGGGGGGGACGGTTGCGGGCTAATAAAAATGTCGGGTGGTAATTCTTCCAGCAATCTGCACAGTGGAGATGCAGGGGCTCTAAGAAGGGGTGAAAAACAAGAAAGCCTCATTAAGTAAATGGTCTTTTACAGACCTGTGAAGTACTCGGGTGCGGCTGCAGTAAGAGGGACGCCAGAACACAACAGCTCCTCTCCCCCCACGTGAGCCAGACAGGGGGCCTGGTGCTGCTCTGACCCTTTGGCCATTCACACCTCGGCTCCCCATTCTCTTGTCTGTCTTCGACCCCTGCTCTCGGTGTTGCACCTAATAGTGGGACACTCAGTTACTTCTCAGAGAGACGTGACATAAATAATGGATATCTTGAATTATTCACATAGTGTAGAATTTGGGTGTCCAATGTCAGAAGAGGTCATAACGCAACTGGTACTCATGTAAAGCGCTGATACCTCCGGGTTTTGTTTGTGCTAAACATGCTTTCCATCCATTTAACCATACAAAAATTAAAAGCTATTAACCTCCAAGCTCTCTGACTTTCCTTGGAACTGCTGAATCGCAGGCCGTATACAGATCGAGTGCACCAAGAAACTCGTACTCTTAAACAAGAGACATTATGGTAAGCAATACTTGCCATTACAGAATGCTTCTTCTTAGGCCCTCGGAATTGTTTATGCAGATACTTCATTCTACCCAAGCGTGGACTTTGAAGCTGCACTTTGCTACACGAGAACCAGGTTTGAATGTTCGCGTTGGACTGCTCGTCCTGATTTGGGCAGGTGTGCGGGGCAGCAAGCAGGCTGCAGTTAGTTAACTCCTTGCCCTCAACACACAGAAAGACACAAATAGGACAACCCTGTCCTTCCTCACTATTCAACCCCTGATGAGGGTGACTCATGTTCTGAACTGCTTCGTTCTCTGGCCTAAATTGGAGCTTGGCTTGTAATGCTTTGGCTCCATCAAGTGGACAGGTGGTGCAACAACCATGAAAATCAGTAACACTCGGTTTAAACCTGGTCAGCTGATTTTCATCCGGTAGAGTACTATCAGGCACAGACGGTTTTAACCGATTTTGGACAGCCTAATTATACCTGACGCAGATATAATGTGACGCAGGGCTTTACAACGTGACGCATCTCCCTAGATGCGTCACATTGTAAATGGGCCACAACATTTACGCTGCAGCTGCGTCAAAAGTGACGCAACAGCGGCACAAAAGTCACGCAAGGGGCTTGTAAATCTGCCCCCTGAAATGTGCCATGTTTACTAACACATGGCGTACTTCTGATCTCTCTTTGCACTGATGCACTTGTGGAAGCCTGGCGCCAATGCAGGCACCTTTGTGGCACGAGAGCCTGTCTTATGGTCAGAATAGTTTTTGTGCAGGAAGAGATATCTTCCTGCAAAATTAATCTATTGGAAGAATCATATTTCTCTTTGTATGTGTTCTGCAGAATGCATCATTCATGCAGAGAGGAAGTATTGAAGAGAAATAAAGAAATTTCTCTCTTTGTATTTCTCCTTGTTACGGCAGCCGAACATAGACGCACTATTTTGGCATAATTCCAGGTTTACCGACTTTAGTAAATCTTTTGTGTCGAAATACATGGGTTGATGCACATGAACACCCATGCCCTTCCCGTGTAATGCCTCCCTAACACATTGCATTGAGTCACTTTCTTTTTCACAAAGCCACACAAAGTCACACAATTTGCGTTTTGCCTGGCTTTGTAAATCCGAAAATATGTTTGCGTTGTGGCTAAGCCAAAAAAAGTGGAGCACTCATTATGCAAAATGTTAGTAAATCTGGGCCTTTGTTTAGATTAACTTTAAAAATGTCACCACTTTGTATGTGTGCTGTACAGCGAAGCACAAATGCTAAGTTTGTACAGTGTGGAAAAATAAAAACGTTTGTCTTACTTTGTTCTTGCCTCTAGGAGGTGTTATTTCTTTGGGTCAAAGCCCTTTATACGGTTAGTAGCAGAGAGGGTTTTGGGTCAAAAACATTGCTAGAGTGGGAACGCACATGTGGGACAACCCTTAACACAAACTAAGGCAAAGCAGCACAAAGTACTACGTAACGTTACTTTTAGGGATCGTTCCAGTGAAAACAAGGTGTGCACTGAAGTGTAATGCCCGGCTAACCAATATGTCATGCAACGCAGCACATCAATGAAAGTAAGATATGGCTCTGCTGCTCTCTTACAAAGCTCTGGCTCTCGTTCAAGCTCCCTACTGCAAAGGGCTTTGTGTAAAATCCATTGGTGGTAGCATGGGAACGCTCATGTACCATAAATGAAACACCCTATTGACAGAAGTTAGTGCATAGTTATATTTGTATTACTTTTATAAAACTTTCCAGTGCAAAAAACGTTTTACACTGGAAATGATATAGCCTATCAACACTTTGTAGAAGGAAAACAAGGGTACCCCAGTACTAGAATCTGGGGTGGAATGATGTTTATGGGAACAATGATTAAAAAAATGGCCAGAAATTCGTCCAAGGCAGACGCAGGGATTGCGCAGAATTGGGACAGTGCAACTGAGTCAGGGGAGGGAGCAAGGAAATGTGTGACCAGGGACACGTTTCGATCAGGATAACAATAGTTGTTTATTTTCAATAGTATGCAAGGAATAATAATAGTTCAGGTGCTCACACAAAAAAGTGACAACAAGCGTGAGGTGCTCAGTGAGGTTGACTTTAAAATATGTACATCGCATTGACAACACACAAGTGAACTCCTTATGAAGAAATGTATGTAAAGTAAATGGAGTTCAGGTTGTAGGGCGTCAACGGCGTTTCGATCTCAGATATTTAGAGATCACCTTCAGGACATTACATATGTGAGCAATCCGAATCTATAAGAGATATAACATAGTATTAGGGTAATGTTCTGGTCATGGAGTATTAATAATTCATAATAGAGTTGAAGTAGAGCTCCCAGCGAAACAGCAAAACTGAATAACAATGGTTAAAGGTCACTTAATTAGTTAGTGCCTATATTGGTATAATGTACCATGCATAAGTTTGAGTTTAGTCCAAGCTCAATGGTCTGGCAGTTTCAATCACTAGCCACTTGAAATCCAGTTCAGAGTGTCCTTTTTCCAGGAAATGTTCAACAAGAGGTGCTGTTGTAATCCTGCAGCGAATCCGGTTCTTGTGTTGCGAAATCCTGGTTTTTATCTTCTGGGTAGTCTGTCCAATATATAGCATTTTACAAGGGCATTTAATGCAATAAATCACATTATATGAATTACAGTTGAAAACGACTTCTGAGTGTGTTTTAAACCTCCATACTCAAACACTTTGGTGTTCATAGTGGAATCACTTCCCAAAACAGTTGTTACATTTGTAGTGACCTTGCACAGGGGGTAAATTAAGGTAGGATTGGAGGGATGGAGGGAGTTGTGCTTACGTGCAGGTTTGGGAGCCCTCACCAGGTGATCTTTAATGTTGCGGCCTCTTTTAAAGGAGAACCAGGGAGCCACTGTGGTCAAGTCAAGCGGTGCAAGGACTGACCAGTGTTTTTTATCATTCTTGTCAGTTTATTGCTCACTGGACAGTATGTGATGACATGTGATTTTCGAGAGGGGTGTCTTTTCTTTGGGTTGGAGCAAATATTCTTAGTGTGAATACCATGCTTCTCATCATAGATGGAGCAACATTATGGTCCATTAACTCAAACCTGATAGGTGCTTGTACAGCGCACATCCTGAATTCAAGTATTCAAAAAAATGTCCTCATATGTGAGAATAAAGAAGAAGGAGGCTCTGTGAAATAAAATGTTTGCTCAGGATCACACAATTTGGACCGGTCTGTAAGAGGGCATTGATTCCATGGTATCTGGTTTCACATTTTGAAATTCAGACACCAGATGCATATCTCTGTCTCACCCTCGCGCATGTTTTATATCAGAGGTCACTGTTTTGTATTTTATTCTTGGTGTGATGAAACAATCCGACAAAGACACAGCAGACCCGACTCCGGCCCCCAGATCCAACTTCTCAGCCAAGAATGTTTGATGATGGATGGCATAGATGATTCACTAGGATGTAACACAGCTATAGACACTAATTACAGGGAGAACTGTTGCCATCAAACCTCACAACTCTGTCAACCCATTTTTGTGACAAAAAATTTCCATCTGCCAGGGACACCCTAAAATTAGGGCCTAAGGCAAGTATTCTCATGAGACAATGGCCCAGGGTGGGCACGCCTTTAGATTGATGTCCTGGAATGCTGCCGGACTAGTCAGCAAATAAAATATTCATGGCTGGGTCTCTCACATATGTAGTTTTGGTGTGATTTGTGTTCGAGACCTGTGCAATGTAGAGTCACTATTTGAACAGTTACGCATCTTTTGCTTGCCCGGCGATTGCATCTAGAGCAGGAAGATCAAGGGGTATCTTGCTGGTTTTAATCTCGGCTACTTTTCATTGGACGGTTCCATGGCATTACTGTAATTCCCCACACTTCCACATAATTGGTATAGAGTTGCGCTCCAGGTAGAGAACTGCTCTGGTCAATTTTTACCACATTCATTTTGATAAGAACAAGGCCGACATTGTGACTGCAGAAGAGATCGCTCTTGACATAATAACATCTTCAGCACCTGATGACCCTTTGCTCATCTGGGCTGAAGATTGTAATGCACGTGGGTTGTGGCACTTTCAACCCTAATGTTGAGGAACTCAAGTGCTTTAGCCATGATCCTTGTGGCGAAGCTTTGAACCAGGTTTTAGCTAAATATGACCCCATGATAGCGCTTGACCTAGTTGCTCTTCCCCCTAGAATAGGCTACCTTCACTGGAAGGGGCTCTAGTAGCATGATTCATTCTAGAATTATTATTTTTTTAAATGCAGGATATATTTTCATTTTTTCATCATGTTCAGTTGTATGAGTGACCTGTTGGGGCTCAGCCCCTCGCTGGAAGGTGGTCCTCCAGGTCCTCCAAGCCGGACAGGGGTCATTGAAGTCAAGACAAACAAGGGAGCCACTTTGAAGTGGGGTCTTATTGACCCGGCTGTGCTTCTAATTATGTAATAACCCATAGGAAACAACATTGTTCTGAGACAGCTGCATTGTTAAACTCTTTTGGGACTTATTGTCAGGTAACAACTGTGTAGTATCCTGCATTTATATACTGTAAGATGATTAACCACCCCTGCTCAACCAGTGCCTGTGCTCTGACTCATTGGAATGTTGGAGTCTGATGATGCCTCGGAATGTTGGGACTGAGAGAGGCACAGTGACAGTTGGTCATGGGCTGAGCAGCTGACAGGCAGCTCCTGGTGGGCCTCTGATCTACAACATACCTACTTGATGTTATGGACTTTACTACCTGTTAACTACTTGAATAGAACGTCTTGAAATACACCTTCCTGTGTGGACCTTCATCACAACAAACTGTTAATGCTGATGAAGCCCAGAGAGCCAAGGCACTTTAAATGGCTTAACAAGGCTCTATCAAAAAGTCATGACCACTCTTAGGAAAAATCCCTGCAACAGGGAGGAAGTTAAGATCTGCAGACTCTCCTATAAACATGTATTCACTTAAAGAAAGAAGTCCATTGGACAAGATCACAGGATACCAGTTGGTGACAGAGCACTTTATAAATGTTATAAATAAATAAATAGGATGACCAGGAGAGCTTAAGGATATCCAGCCAAAACAATAAGTGTAATGTTTTTTGGAAAAGTATAAATGTCCCCTTCTTTAAGAACAACAATCAAGCTCCCACTGACACCTATTTCTTCTGCCATCTGGGAGACTCCCATCTCTTCCACCTACACCCACCACCTCAGGAGAGCACTATTCCATCGGCAATTGGAACTGATGAGAAGATCTCCGACCCTCCCCCTCATCCCCACCCCCCTCTAGCACTGCAACCTCGTGGGAGTCCAGCCCCATAGACTGCTAGCCCATGGCTCTCAAGACCCACCCAGGTACTGGCAAGCATCCCTTGTATACCATTCCACGCGCGTAGGAGCCACTCTGGCCCCTGCCAAATGACCATAATTACAGCCCTCCGGACCTTCTATGACCCCGCCACTAGTGCAGGATTACATCTCCTCCACACCCGACTAGACTATTGATACCAACAGAGATGCTCTTGCCTACATGCTCCCCCCGATGCGGATATCCCACTCATCCCCCACCCCCTTACTCCTCCCTCTGCCTAACTCCCCCACACACTTCTTAATGCTGATGTTTGTAAGAAGCATACGCCACACAAGTTGTTATTCAGTCATTCTCCCCGGCCATTGTAGTTGTGTGCCCGATGCTATTGTTGCTGTCATGATATAACTTCTTTAAACTATTAATAAAGAAATACAAAACAAAAAAAAGAACTGATGAAAAGAGGCAAGGAATGTGCCTAACTTTTGATCTGCCTGAGGTGATCATGCTGGAGCGGGTAAAATAAAATTATTTGGTATTCCCAATCCATTTATATATCTTTATATTAAAAGGACTAAATGATAATCTTAATGATTAAACTGTGTGCTGTGGTAAACTAATCAACCTTATTAATCAAGAGAACATACGTGGGAACGCATTTGAATGGCTAAATTAATAGGTGAACTAAGATTGTACGCATATTAAAAATTATATGTTTAGTTTAAGCAATGTTTATGTGATTTGCGCTTAAATAAACCCGCATTAACGGCTTTAGTTGTCGCATATGGCTAGATAAATGCATACACATAAGGGTATTAGCAAGGGAATAACATTGTTTTATTCATTTCCATGTATTAATTACGTTTTGTGTTTCTTTACCTTAAGTTGACTTTTTCCGGTCTGCTAAAAGATGGCCGCCAACTGAATCCACACTAAACTACATGACTTCATGCAATTGACAGCAGAGGAAGGCGTCTGCACTGACTACGCAGCAACCTCTCCTTGAACCCCTGTACCAGGTCCATGAAGACTACTCTGGGCGAGAAGCCAATGTCCCTGAACACGGATGAAAATGTTACTAGTTTGGAACTAAAGCCACCTTTTCCACAATAGGCTGATACATTCCTGACCTGGGAACGATTTTCCCATACGCCTGGTTGAATACATCATCCGAATGTGAACATTGAATATGTTACTTAAATTCTTGGGACGGGCTGAATTCAGCCAATGAAATGACTAGAAATTATGAAATGTTTCTTTTATATGCAAAATTTCAGTATAAATATTAGTAGACCAGAGAGGGAAATATTAGCCGGTTACCACCCTATGATCTTGAGACGCACCCTGATCGATGCTACTCACGACGCTGACAGCAGAGGACGGGACGCTAGACTCTTTGATGATTTTCTGAGGACCCGATTCTGACTTAGAGAACGACAATTAGCCAGAATAGGTAATTATGACTCAAGATTCTATTGCTCTTGTTAGGACTTTGATTTACAAAATTTAATTAGATAAAGAATTGATTGTTTGAAGAACTGTGTCGGGTGGTTATTTCTTGAAATGTATATTTTATTAGCATAAGTATTGAAGTGTTTATCATCACCTCCCTAGCCAACTAAATGATCCAATTGGCCTCCGGATGGAGGAAATGTCAGGATAAAATTAAATGGATGTGGTCTCCTCCATCCAAGGGAAATAAAGCTGTAGTTCGGAAGGGAAATTGAAGACCCCACTCTCCCCTGTAGGCACGGATAGATTGATGAGAATGAATGTTGGTGTTATGGGCCCCACCAGCGTGTGATGTGTGTATGTGCGTGTTACTGTGGAATCATTCCGTCCGTCGAAGCAGGAGGAGATTTTGTGTTCTGAACTGCACCAGTTTTCTTGGTAGCAAGATGATGGTTTTTATTGTCTAGGATTGATGAGTTGTGTATATATATATATAGTTACCAGTATCCTGGGTAGAAATGTGTTGTTCTGATTGATGATTTTGGCATGTATATATAGCTTATTGATTATTAAGTGATGTTGATATATGTGTTAACACTATATGTTGAAGTCGTATTGAGTTCTATGTAGTCTGTACGGCTTCTGGAATGTAAGAAGTCGGTGACAATTCCGTAGTAGGACAGAGGTAAGCGCTGTTCTCGGGAAAGACGGGATTGTGGTTGCCCGTAGGTACACGGGGAAAACGCGTAAAATTGAAGTTGCGCGTCGCATTGTCTGGGTTCGATTCGGTGACATCGCTGTGTGTCGACATTAGAGACAATTTCTGTGTGAGAGAAGTGTATATGATAGCAAAGAGTTATTTGTGATATTTCAGTCTAAAGTACCAGGAAACCAGTAGGTAGGCCGATAACGCTTTTTACTGAAAAGGTAGCAGGTGTTCTCTGAGCTTGTTAGAAGGACAGAGTAGAGGTAAGCGCTGCTTTGTTAACGAATGTTATAATTCTGTAGTAGGACAGACTGTACGCTGTTCTCGGGAAAGCAGGATTCTGTGTGAATGAACAAGTACTTCTTTGTGTGAAAGTGCGTGAATGAAATAGCATTTGAATTAATTGCGGAACTCTAGTGTTACTTCTCAGGAGCATTACGTTTCCAACTATGTGTTTTAATTCCGGAGAGAACAGTTAATTAATGCGTGATAGAAGGGTGAAGTAGAGGGATGTGCTACTTTGCCAACGGATGTAATAATTCTGTAGTAGGGCAGAGGTAAGCGCTGCTCTCGGGAAAACAGGATTCTCGTGGGAAAGGTCTTTTGCTATTCTGTGGTTAGCGGAGCAGACAATGGAGATGTTTGTACGTTGTAACTAACCAGTATTGTAAATTTGAAACAAAGTCTACCGAGTAGTTTTGTAAAGGAGGGGTAGACTGAGGACAGGAGTCAGGAGTAGAAGCCGCTGCAGCGACTGTAGACGTCAGAAGGACCGCGCTGGGATTGGACAACTAGTCAGTGACGTAGACGCTCCAGGATTGGTGCGTTAGTGTGAGTCGAGCAGGGATTGGAAGTTGTAACAACGACGTAGACGCTCCAGGATTGGTGCGTTAGTGTGAGTCGCGCAGGGATTGGAGGTTGTGACAGTGACGTAGACGTGCCAGGATTGGTGCATGAGTAAGAGTCGCACTACTATTGGATTAAAGATCAAACCGAGGTATAGAAGACTAAAAGAGTTCACAGAAGACGGGAAAATGTATTATCATTCACCCGAGAGAAAGAAAAAGTCTGTGCTTAGTAAATTGAAAAATATATTTGTAAAGGACAAGAAAATTGTGACGAGGAAAGGACAGTTACTTACTCCGGCAAAGACCCCTGCATCCTTTATGGTTGCGAAATATGGATATCATACCTGTATTTGGTTAGACAATTGGGCAAAATATACAAAGGAAGACGGAGTTCTAGCGTTTCCTGAGGATGGGTCTTTTAATTTGGCCATATTAAGGAATTTACGGGAACGGATGATGAGTTTAGATCCGCGACCTAGGCCTACGCAGTTTGAGGCATTGACCGAGTGGGAAGATGAGATGCATGAGCGAGAAAAGTAGAGAAATGGATCCCGGTACAGGTACATGTTCGGGCGGCCGAACGATCGAGAAACTCATAGCGATAGAATGAGGAGGTGGCGAGATGCCAGTATGACAGAAGGATTATTTCCCCTTAGAACGGAAGGAGAAAGTGGAGGAAGAAAATGTCTAGAAAAAAGAAATCATGTAGAAACCCGGAGGTATGGGGCTAGTGATACAGATGACGATGTTTTAGATGATATGTTTTACAAGAGCCCGCCACCATACAGACAGGAACCAGAAACACCCACTACAGGAACACCAGTAAGGGAGACCCTGGGAATCATTAAAACAGAAGTTATGACCCCTGAAGTAAAACGGAGAAATTCACTAAAAGAAAAGGAAACTAAGGCTGGGAATGAAAATTCTAGAGAACTAGCGGAAACCACCTTAGAATTGACTGAGAAAATAAGGGAACTAACGAAAAATCTAGAAGCCGTTACAGTTCCTGTGACCATCGGTCCGGTTATGCCTATTTTTGAGAAGCAGAAAAACAGTGAGCAGGGACTAACAGTTCCGTATGTGCACCAAAGAAAGGCAGAACAGCCCCTGATGAAAACGAAAGGAAGTTCCTGGGGACATGCTATGAGTAAAGGTGAACTTCCTGTGTCAAAGAATCCATTTTATTGTTCCGATACTGCTGAAAGAGGCCGAAGGGTAGAGGGATCAATATTAGAACCACAGAGACTGACAGAACCAGGGAATACAGAGAAGTCAGTGAGCATAACTACTGAAGATTTAAATGACTGGCTAAAAGGTTTGCAGGATAAAGAAAAGGAATCACATACCATTGATGTTGCAAAGCTGAGAATGGTGTTAGAAGAACTAATAGTAGGGACAATTCCCACAGAAAAGCTGAAAAACTACCAAGATGAGGAACTACTGTTCCTCTGCAAAAGCATCACCTGGAGAGCTAAGAATTTACATGACAGACTGGCAGAAATAGCGAGTGAAATGGGAATCGACATGGACAAGGTAAAGGCATTACAAAAGCCCTACCAAGTGGATTTTACAGAAAAAGACATTGAGCATCTGAACGCTGCAGGACGAATAGGGCAGATTAGGGACATAATCACAGTATTAAGGAAATGGGGAGATGTGTATAAGTGGAAGAGCAGGTGGTATAGAAAGCGAGATGACATCTCAGACAGAACATTCCCAGCGTTTCCCGTGAGAGAAAAGGAAAAAGTGGTAATGGAGTTGCCTATGAGAGAGATTCCAGGAGGAGGATATGTGCATGTCCCATGGACCAGACAGGACATTTTGTCATTTACCAATGATTTCCCTCGATTACAGGAAAAGCCGGTCGAGTGGTACAGACAGGTAGACAGATTTGTGAAATTGTCAAAAGTGTTGTGGATTGATCTAAATAGCCTGTTTGATATAATAGTGCCAGCAGACTTGTGGACAGAATGTAAGATAGTCATAGGCTGGCCCACTAAAGAATACCCGAGAGATCCCAAAACAGGAGCTCCAGACCCAGAGGTCATGAAGAAGTATGAACAGGTCATGGCTTTCTTGAAGAATAAAGTGCCCCCAAAAGAAACAGATTGGGTTAAAATAGATCGAACACATCAAGAAGCGAAAGAGTCAGTCCACGCATATTATGAGAGGCTAATTCTGGCGTTCAAACAGTTTAGTGGGGATGACAGCCTGGGAGAAAAGGACCTGAGTCATTTTGTGTACCGATTTGTGTATGGTCTGCGTCGTGAGATTGGGGACATGATCAGGCAGCACACCGTGGACTGGCAGAGTAAAAAAATAGATGAGATTCTGAGACATGCTAAATACTTTAGTGATGAAATTGAGGCAAAACAGCGGAAATTAAAAGAGAAGGCAATGTGGGCTCAAGTAAAAGTTGCAGAGAGACAGGAAGCTCAGCTAATAGAACAGGCCAACAATCCAGGTATAAAATCAAAGCTTGGTCCAGGAAAGGGAAAGGGTAACATTGAAGAAGCAAAGAAGAAGTTTCCCTGTCACAACTGTGGCAGGCTAGGGCATTGGAAATCCAAGAGTAAAAATCCACCTCTTGCTAATGATGAATATCCGTCATTAAATCCACAGGTGCAGTGTGAGGGGAGTGGTCCAGCGCCGCAACAGCAGAAGGCTGTCGGTCAACAGAATCAAGTGCCAAAACCGCCCTTACCACAGAGCCGAAGTATACAAAGGTATAGCAAGGAAACGGGATTCTACAATGAAGAACAGGTAAACAATCCGCAACGCGCGAGCGCTGTGTCACAGTATTGGATGCACAATGATGAAAGTGAGCCAGAAGAAATCTATTGACGGTGCCGAAAAGAGGAAGCAGAGTGCGTACTTGGCGCATCTCTAGAAATAGATCAGACAGGACCATTTGTAGATGGGAAAGTTAATGATGAAAACATTACTTTCTTAGTAGACACTGGAGCTACACGATCCACTGTCAGATCAGCAGATGTGAAAAATCTTCCTCTTTCGGATGAAACAATCCAAGTAGTTGGTGTGTCGAACACCCAGATAAAAACGTACCTTACTGACCCTGTAAAGGTCAGAATAGGGAAATTCTCAGACATGCATAGATTTGTGTTGTGTGGCACCAGTCCTGTGAATCTATTAGGGAGGGATTTGTTGTGCAAAATGAATTGCACCATATTTTGTACACCAGACGGAATAGCCTTTGAAACACCAGATGAGGATGTCCTGTATAAAATGACCATAGCTAATCGATAGTGCGAGGTTGCTGGAACCTATGCTGTATTCAATCCAGATGAATTGCCCCCAGAATTGAAACAGACCGTGAAAGCAGCAGTCTGGGACTTCACAGGGGAAGATGTAGGCCTGATGAGAAATGTAAACCCAGTGAGAATTGCTGTAAAAGAGGGAGCTGTTTACCCTAACATTCCACAGTACAGATTGACCCCAGAAATAATAGCAGGGGTAACCCCATTAATTGAGAAGATGATCCAGCAAGGAGTGCTGAGGGAAATAATGAGCAGTCCATGTAATTCGCCTATCATGGGACTGAAAAAGCCAAGTGGGAAATTTAGGATTGTACAAGATTTGAGAAAGGTTAACAAAATTGTCGTCTCCTGTTGTCCAATTGTTCCAAATCCTTCAGTAATTTTGTATCAGATCCCACATGATGCAGAATGGTATACAGTAATTGATTTGTGTCAAGCTTTCTTTTCCATACCTTTGCATCATGACAGCCAGCCACTTTTTGCATTCAGGTTTGGAAACCGTATTTTGGCATGGTGCCGAATCCCACAGGGGTACACAGAAAGCCCTTCCATTTTCAATCAGCTGTTAAAGAAATCTTTGGAAAACCTTACCATGCCTGAAAATTCAGTTTTGGTCCAGTATATTGACGACCTATTGGTGGAGTCAAAGACACGAGAAGCTTGTGAAGCAGACACCATAGCTTTGCTAAATCACCTGGCAGATGGAGGACTTAAGGTATCTCCAGCAAAACTGCAGTACTGTAAGAAGGAAGTGACATACTTGGGTCATAATATTGAGAAAGGCCTGAGGAAAGTAACCATAGACAGAATCCGAATCATTAGAGGAATGAGAGCTCCAATGACTCAAAGAGAAGTAAGAATGTTTCTAGGAATGGTTGGGTACTGTCGTCAGTGGATAAGTAACTTCTCCCTGATTGCCAAACCATTGGTGAAATTGACAAAAAGTGATGTGAAATACCCCCTTGAACTGAACAAAGAAGAGTTAGCGGCATTCAAACAGCTGAAAAACAGTCTTTGTGAAGCACCTGCACTAGGTATGCCAGACTATGAAAAAGAGTTTGAGCTATACTGTAGTGAGCGAAATGGGTGTGCACTTTCAGTGTTGATACAGAAACATGGAAGACAAAGGAGGCCAATAGCCTATTTCTCATCAATGCTAGATCCAGTGGCAATAGGTCTGCCAGGATGTCTGAAAGCGGTAGCGGCTACATGCCGAAGCCTAGAGCAGAGTGAGGGAATTGTGATGGGGTATCCAGTAAAAGTGTTTGTACCCCATAGTGTGGCGATCCTTTTGACAAGGAGTCGAACACAGTTCATGTCACATAGTCGGCTGACTAAGTATGAAAAAGTCATTCTAGGTGCGAACAATGTGAGTCTGGAAAGATGTGTGAATGTGAATCCAGCTACACTTTTGCCTGATGCAGAGAGAGTGGAGATAAGAGAAGAAGCTGATCATGATTGTCTGGATGTGCTTGATTATTGCACGAAACCTCGTCCTGATATAAAAGACTTACCACTGCCAGAAAGTGATCATGTGTTTTTTGTGGATGGATCCTGTCTGAGAACGGAAGAGGGAGTGTTGAGTGCAGCCTATGCAGTGTGTACAGTTGCAGCAGTTGTAAAGGCATCACCCTTGAAAGGAGTTAGATCCGCTAAAGTAGCAGAAATAGTGGCATTAACCAAAGCATGCAAGATTGGGAGAAATGCAAGAGTGACTGTGATGACTGACAGCCAGTATGGCTTCGGAGTTGTCCACGATTTTGGCCAACTATGGCTGCAAAGAGGTTTCCTGACCTCAAGTGGAACTCCCATAAGGAATGCAGAAGTAGTGGGAAAATTGCTTGAGGCGATACAGATGCCCAAAGAATTGGCTGTGGTGAAATGTGCTGCTCATGGACAGGGTAGGGTAGTGATTATATCACTACCAGAAACCGGTTTGCAAATGACATGGCTCAGTATTGTGCCTGAAACAAGTATTCGATCAATCGGTCAAAGGAAAAGGAAATGTCTTCTTGCTCCATAATGTTTACTAACGTTGTAGGAACATGGGAAGAAGTGAGGCAATTGCAGGATGAAGCAGGGGATGAGAAAATGAGACAGTGGGTTAAAGCAGGATGTGCCCCCAGAGAAAAGGATCATGTGTGGGTATATCGAGATGGAAGACCAGTAATGCCTGATAGCATGATGTCAACCATGGCACGGATGTATCATGGCCAAGGACATCTGGGAAGGGATGCCATGATAAGGGCCTTTAAACAAACCTGGTATAATCCAAAATTCAGGCTGATTGCAGAAAGTCTCTGTCAGAGATGTTTGACATGTCAACAGTACAATCCAGGGAGAAAAACAGTGGTGAGTCTGGCTACCATAGGTCGGGAAGGAGGACCTTTCACTAGAATGCAAGTAGATTTTATTGAAATGCCCCCTTACAACAAACTGAGGTATGTTTTGGTGGTAGTTTGTCTGTTCTCTAGGTGGGTGGAGGCATACCCGACCAGAAGAAATGATGGAATCACAGTGGCCAAGCTATTGTTGAGGGAATTCATCCAAAGGTACGGGTTCCCAATAACCATTGAATCAGACAGAGGAGGACATTTCTACAATGAGATCATGAAACTGATTTGTGAAGCATTGGGTGTACAACAGAGACTGCATTGTGCCTACCGACCAGAGGTTTCTGGTGTGGTCGAGCAAATGAATGGTACCATCAAAAATAGAATTGGAAAAATGTGTTTGGCCACAGGTTTGAAATGGCCTGATGTCTTGCCTCTGGTCTTGATGACCATTAGGTCTACTCCAGATAGAACCACAGGTTTGAGTCCACATGAGATCATCATGGGACGTGCCATGAGACATGTGTTTGTGCCAGTCAACAAGCTGATGACTATAACTGATGACATGATTTTGGATTACTGTAAAGGCCTGGCTGACGCAGTTCATTCTGTGTTTCACCAGGTTGGAGCGGATGCCACCACTCTTGAAAGAAAACCAGCCCATGATTTGAGCCCAGGGGACTGGGTAAGGATAAAAGTACACAGAAGAAGAAACTGCCTGGTTCCAAGGTGGGGAAGGCCAAGACAGGTCATTCTGACCACAACAACTGCTGTGAAGTGTGCAGGACTGAAGAACTGGATACATGCTAGTCACTCTCTGAGAGTTCCAAATCCAGTAGACGGCATTGGAAAAGAATACTTTGACGAATCAGAATCAAGTGATGAGTCAAGCAGTGAAAACACAAAAGCAAAAGAAAACCCTGAAAGGGGGGGAAAAATGAGCCAAGGCTAGTTCAGACCCCCAGAGAGGAAATTCTGAGGAAAAGATTGCAGATTTCAGACACTTCAGATTCTGGAGACGAGCAGAACGCAAATGGTGAACACAGAAAGAAGAAAAGGAAAGAAAAGAACATTCAGTCAGAAGTAACATTTACACCAAATGAGAGAGTAGAAGAAATTCCACCTGAGAAAATACTGGAAGAAGAGGAGGAAGGGACAGTTGTAGAAAGAGAGGGACAAATTGCGGAAGATACCCGGGGAGGTGTAGGGAACTGCAACATCCAGACAGGTGAAGGGACAATAAGTCAGCAAGAAGATTGCGTGCCAGAGACCCGAGGAGGGACAGAAGTAGGGCCAACCAAAGAGGTGGAAAAAGAGACTTCTGAAAAGGAAAAATCAAATGAAACAGAATCGGAGGACAGCGAAATAGAGATACCAGAAGGTCGGGTTCTGAGAAAGAGAACTTGGATCGAGGAGAGAAACGTCAAAGACGGCAAAACAAGAAGGAACGCCAAAGGAGATATTTTGCCAAATAAAATTAAGAAATTAAGATACAGATTCACACGAGCTAAACAAGAGGCTGAACAAGTGAATGAAGTAACTAGTCAGCATCCAGAGAAAGAGGGAGAAGCAGAAGTGTCAGAAGCAAATAAACGAGCAAGGAAGCCAAATCAGAAATATAAGTCACCTGAATGGACGTACGTGGCACTGCCTGAACAAGGAGAAGAGGCAGATAGTCAAGGAAATCCAGAGGAGACTTGGCTGAAACTGATAAAAGAAGAAGAGACTGGTGAAATCCTGAGAGTTATCTTATCCGACATCGGAGAAGAAGCGGAAGATCAGGAAATCCTGCATGTGGATGACGAGACAGAAGTGAAAAACGACGAAAGGCGAAGCTGAGTAATTTAGGCGATCCTTGTAGGAATACAGAGGATTGAATAAGAAAATTGCAATATTTGAACAAATCTGTAAAGTTTAGCTTCAAAAGCTAAAGGAGGCGGAGTAAAAGAGGCTAAAGACACGGTTAGATCTAACAAGATGGCTAACATAGATGATAACAAGAGTAGACGTACGTTCACGAGAAGATGGTGCAAGACATGTTGCTGTTGTACAGGACTATTAATGCTTCTTTGGAGCGTACTCGCTCTTTTGATCTCTTTCAAAGTAACTTTAGATACATTAGCAGGACATACTGAGAACATGACTAATATAGTGAAAAACTCACAAAAAGTAATACCGGTTAGAACAAGCACAGAGCATGTGAATCAAGATAGATCAATCAATGATTTCTCTAGCAATGTGTTTTCGAAACTGTTGTATGAATATGTTAAAACAATGGAAGTAAGGGATTGCTACGTCTGCATGCAATTACCTGCCTCTGTTTCAGAAGGGGTGACTTATCACCTACCAGCAACTTATGAAATAACATGTTGCGTTTTAACTAGTATATTTTATCAAGTAGGAAAATTAGAGTACAATTTGTCTAACATAGATAATATTCTTGGACGATTGCCCATGATTAAAGAATTAAATCCAGCTAAAGATGCTAATACATTAGGAGAAATTTTCATAGAAACTAAAGGACTAACCTTAGAATATATTTTTAAGAACAATTTAACTTGCAGTTTGAAACCAGAAGAGAAAACATTCTTGGATATGGTTGAGGAGAGAAGATTGAAAATACACAAGAATGCAGAAGGACATAAAGAAGGGGAAAACATTTGGGCAATAGATGGGAACAAGGAAACACAAGGTGATGTTAGACCAACCATAGCTATAGATTCACCACAGAAAGGCAAATTATGCATCATGAGAGAAAGATCCCAGTATGATTACATATACATAGGGACAAGTGAGTGTCATGATACATACTTCATTGCATCTGGATGGGGATTTAGAGGTGGTGAAGACCCAGTTTTCCCTGGATTGTATTATATTTGTGGGAACAAGGCTTATTACAGGTTGCCTGACCATTGGTATGGCACATGTTATGTAGGCCTGGTCTTTCCCAAGATCTTTCACATGGATAGAGTAGAAAATAGTGGACCAAATAACCTACTAATGCGTAGCAGAAGAGAAACATGGTTAGAAATTGTAGGTGATATTTTTGGTGCCTTGATACCAGCAGTGGGAATATCTTTGAATGCAAATAATATTCAAAAACTGTCCACTATTGTGGATCGATTGTCAACAAGCACAGCTGGAGGATTTCTATTGGTAAACACTGAATTGGTTGCCATGCGTGCTATGATTATGCAAAATCGACTTGCCCTTGATATTCTATTGGCAAAAGAGGGTGGAGTCTGTGGAATGCTGAAAGTTCAACATTGTTGCACTTACATTCCTGACGAAAGCAGAGATCTAAAAGTCTATATCAAAAATATTACAGAATTGCATGACGAAATAAAACCACTGGAGGTTGAAAGTGTCTGGACTAGAATTAGTAATAAGATGGCTGCTATAAAAGCTTTCTTAGGTAAATTAGGTAGTACTATAATAGGGAAAATATTATTCCCATTAACCTGTGTGATTCTTGTATTATTACTACTTAGATTAGGATGTATGTGTTGTAGATATAGGAGAAATAAAAAGAAGGTTAAAAGAGAAATTCACAAAAAGAGAGAAAAGAAACCAGAAAAAGATCTCAATGAAATAGAAATGGAAGAATGGAAGGAGAGCATGTATGATAGAACCCAAAGAGAAAATGAAAGAGAAACTGAATTTTAATTAGGCAAAAAGACATTTCAAATTTCTGCAAAAGGGAAAACCAAATTGAAATTTGTGGGTTGTTTGGTGGTGATAAAATCACCAAAGGGGGGATTACTGGAGCGGGTAAAATAAAATTATTTGGTATACCCAATCCATTTATATATATTTATATTAAAAGGACTAAATGATAATCTTAATGATTAAACTGTGTGCTGTGGTAAACTAATCAACCTTATTAATCAAGAGAACATACCTGGGAACGCATTTGCATGGCTAAATTAATAGGTGAACTAAGATTGTACGCATGTTAAAAATTATATGTTTAGTTTAAGCAATGTTTATGTGATGTGCGCTTAAATAAACCCTCATTAACGGCTTTAGTTGTCGCATATGACTAGATAAATGCATACACATAAGGGTATTAGCAAGGGAATAACATTGTTTTATTCATTTCCATGTATTAATTACGTTTTGTGTTTCTTTACCTTAAGTTGACTTTTTCTGGCCTGCTAAAAGATGGCCGCCAACTGAATCCACACTAAAGTACATGACTTCATGCAATTGACAGCAGAGGAAGGCGTCTGCACTGACTACGCAGCAACCTCTCCTTGAACCCCTGTACCAGGTCCATGAAGACTACTCTGGGCGAGAAGCCAATGTCCCTGAACACGGATGAAAATGTTACTAGTTTGGAACCAAAGCCACCTTTTCCACAATAGGCTGATACATTCCTGACCTGGGAACGATTTTCCCATACGCCTGGTTGAATACATCATCCGAATGTGAACATTGAATATGTTACTTAAATTCTTGGGACGGGGCTGAATTCAGCCAATGAAATGACTAGAAATTATGAAATGTTTCTTTTATATGCAAAATTTCAGTATAAATATTAGTAGACCAGAGAGGGAAATATTAGCCGGTTACCACCCTATGATCTTGAGACGCACCCTGATCGATGCTACTCACGACGCTGACAGCAGAGGACGGGACGCTAGACTCTTTGATGATTTTCTGAGGACCCGATTCTGACTTAGAGAACGACAATTAGCCAGAATAGGTAATTATGACTCAAGATTCTATTGCTCTTGTTAGGACTTTGATTTACAAAATTTAATTAGATAAAGAATTGATTGTTTGAAGAACTGTGTCGGGTGGTTATTTCTTGAAATGTATATTTTATTAGCATAAGTATTGAAGTGTTTATCATCACCTCCCTAGCCAACTAAATGATCCAATTGGCCTCCGGATGGAGGAAATGTCAGGATAAAATTAAATAGATGTGGTCTCCTCCATCTAAGGGAAATAAAGCTGTAGTTCGGAAGGGAAATTGAAGACCCCACTCTCCCCTGTAGGCACGGATAGATTGATGAGAATGAATGTTGGTGTTATGGGCCCCACCAGCGTGTGATGTGTGTATGTGCGTGTGACTGTGGAATCATTCCATCCGTGGAAGCAGGAGGAGATTTTGTGTTCTGAACTGCACCAATCACAGCTACTAAGCACAGCCCTCGTGAAAAAGGCACCTGGACCAGACGGGGCCCCAACGGAGCTTTTTATATCGCCACATCAATCTGGGGGCCATTATTGACAAATCTATTGAAGGGCGCAGCCTGTACTGTCCCACCTAAATCGAGGCCCCAGTCTAGAATTGTGCCGATACAGAGAAAAGGGGATACAACTCACCCTAAGTGCTACCGGCCAATCTCCTTGATCCATCCACAGCTACGGTGGTGGCAGAATCCTCCTCGATCGCCTTGAGGCAGGGGCCTCAGAGAACCCCATTTTATCTGAGGTACAGTTGAGCTTTCGAGAGGGCCTGGGGACAACATAGCAATGCCGAAATCTGTACCTATTGATTAAAAGGTGCATTGGAGTGGAACAGGGTTGTCTCCAGTTGGCTTTTATGGAGGTAATCTAGGCTTTTGACTGTGTAAACCGTTCAAAGCTGTTGGACAGGCCTCACAGACGGCTTGCTCCCTCCCCGCTCGACAGGGCCCGAACTCCGGCCCACCTGGCATATCCCCGCAACAAGCACCTGTACTCTGTCTCCCGACGGACCCTCTGCCCTCGGACCCCTACTCATCACGGGGTCCAGCCCCACCGGCTTTCCCGGCCGGGTCAAGCCGCCATCTTGGGCCCTGCACCACGCGGCCGCATGGCCTCCCCTCGACCCTAACCCCGGGCCTGGCCGGCCCCGACATCCCGGCACCACCATCCACCCAGGAGGTGAGCGGACCACTTGGCAGGTCAATGGGAGAACGAAGTGTCAAGGGCTCTCCCCCGCCAGGTGCCGATCGCCCCCAGCTCCCCCAGGCACTGGCTCCACCCCCTGCTGGGTGTCTGGACACCTTCATCCCGGACCCTCCGACCTCCAAGTGCGAGGGTCCGGACATCAAAGGGCGCCAGCCCTATAACTGGGGCAGCTCCGGAGCAGGAAGGCAGTTGTATCCTGGAGTCGAGAGACACCGAGTGAACTCAACCCTGACGGTCTACTGGCGCTGCCGTAGCCGCTCTTGTGAACCATCGTCCTGCCTGCTGGCGCTGCCGCGGCCTTCTGCAACCTTCATCTTCCTGGGACCTGCTGGCGCTGCCGCGGCCCGTTGTAACGACCATCCTCACCGGGACCTGCTGGCGCTGCCACGGCCTTCTGCAACAGTCATCTTCCTGGGACCTGCTGGCGCTGCCGCGGCCCGTTGTAACGACCATCCTCACCGGGACCTGCTGGCGCTGCCGCGGACCGTATATCTTCCGGGGACCTGCTGGCGCTGCCGCGGCCCGTTGTATCGACCATCCACACCGGGACCTGCTGGCGCTGCCGCGGCCCATACCAACTAACCACCAAGCTCGAGGATTGTGAGCTCATCATCATCTCATCCGAACTACCTGATTGGTAAATAGACTGTCCCGCTACCCCCTTCCCTACCTTGCGAGACTCTAATCGAGGGGACCCCTGAGTCCAGACCTCCTTGTACCATTTAACCGTACCTTAAATAAGTGCTTATAAAGAACACTGAACCTTATCCGTGTGTGATATCTGTCTGTGGGGGGGAAGTTCCTCGTCTGTACGATCGCTGGAGACGGCTCTCCCCGGAGACCTCTCCTCCTGACCCCGGCCGACCCTCCCGGTCCATCTACCTTTTCTAACATTGGTGGCCAGCGGCGCGATCCGAATCAACGCGTAATCGTACAGAGAGTAGCTCACCCCACGACAAAGCACGATGTCGACCAAAGATAGCAGCTCCACCGAGAAGTTCCAAATGGAGAAATTAGAAGAATACAACCACCGCGAACTGAGACAATTTTGCATAGAACTTGGCATTGCTACCACCGGCTTGAGTACCAAGGATGATCTAAAGCGCGCTCTTGAGTCATGGACAGAAACTGGGGTCGCAGGACCCTCCGACCAAAGCAGCGTCACATCAGACCAAAACAGCATCACACCAGAGGGGAACGCCACGGCTCCCGAGGAGCGGGGAACGGGCCTCTCACAGGAGGAGATACGAGAAAGAGACAGAGTCAGATTACACGAATTAGAGATGGCACGACTCAAGATGGATGGGGAACTCAAGTTAGCTGAACAGAAAATCAACCTCGAGCATATGCGGCTTCGAGAGGAACGAGAAGAAAAGCAGAGACAAAGAGAGCTGGAAGAGAAAAAAATAACGCTCGAGCACGAGCGCCGACTGGCGGAAATAGAACTGCGCAAACAGAATAAGGAACTGGGGGTGCCTGAGCGACCACACACCCCGGGGCCTATTGAGAAAAAAGTTCACATCCCCAAGGATGTGGTCCGCGAGTATGTCCGAGAAGACGACATACAACAGTGGTTTAAAGCCTATGAGATCGCAATGACCTCCCACCGGATCGACCGGAGTGATTGGGGAGCCGGACTTTGGGGGAGATTCATCAACGAGGGTCGCGATGCCCTGCTGCAGCTCCCCGATCACCAAATGTCGTCCTACGACCACATGAAGGCTGCCCTCCTCACCCGCTACGGCCTCACACCCGAGATGTACCGCCAGAGGTTCAGAGATTGCACCCGGATCCCAGGTACAACTTGGGTGGAATACGTGAACTATTTCAGCCGGGCCTTCGAGGGTTGGATCAAGGGAAATCAGGTCACCACCTACGAACAACTCTTCAACCTTATGGTATGGGAGCACCTGTCGAACAACTGTTTCGTCGAGCTCAGGCAGCACCTACTCGACAGTAAGCTGACTGACCCCCGGCAGCTCGCCGCCGAAGCTGACCGGTGGGAAAGCACCCGAGTGGGCCGGAAAGGGCCACACGACCAGAACAGAAGCAACCAAGGCCAGCACCGTCCTCGGGGAGGAGGAGGGGGCCAGGGGCGAGGGAGAGACGCCTTACCAGCAACACCCGTGGCCAGCACCCCACCTCCGGCCGGCCGGGGCAACCCCCCGTTGCGGCCTGGGTACCGAGCCAACGTCACGTGCCACCGGTGCCAGCGACTAGGCCACTACGCCAACGATCCGAACTGCCCGCTAAACCAACCACCCAAGCCCCGCCAGGTAGCTGCCGCTGCCCTGGGGGAAGAGCAATCATCGGAGGGACCCGAGGAGTATGAGCCGGACCAGCAAGGGTGGGAACCGGCCGCCATGGTCCTGGCATGCTTAGGGGGAAGGGACATGGTTCCGCGGGCTCCCCTACCCGCCAACACCAGAAAATACGGTCAGTGGGTGACCATTAATGGACAGAGAGCCGAGGCCTTGCGTGACACCGGCGCCAGCGTGACGGCCGTCCGCTGTCACCTGGTGAAGCCCGAGCAGATCCTGCCGAACATTCTCTGCCCCGTCCGCTCGGCAGATAACTCTGAGAGCATGTGTAAGATGGCCTGCGTCCCGTTTGAATGGGGAGGGGTCTCCGGCCTACTGAAGGTGACGGTCCGGGACGATGCCCCCGTGGACTGCCTCCTGGGGAATGACCTCGAGAGTTCCCCGTGGGCCACCGTCGAGAGAAGAGAGCACTTGGGGATGCTGGGCCTCCCGGACTGGGCCTGCATAACCACCCGATCCATGGCCGCCCGTGCCGCCCCCCGATCAGAAGAAACCGAATGGCCAGCACCTCCGCCCCCGGTTGCCCCCGTAGAGGACAACGGCGAGTCCGACCTCCCGGACCCGACTACCGAAGAAGACGCGCAACACCAGGACCTTCTGGATCTGGCTCAGTGGCGGCAAGAAGGGGGGCCCACCCAAGAACAGTTCCGCCAGGAACAAAAGCCCTGTCCCTCCCTCGAGGGACTCCGCCAACAAGCCAGCACCCAAACCGCCGGGGACACCACCGGAACCCACTGGGTCTACTGGGATAACGACCTGCTCTACAGCGAGCAAAGAATCGCCGAGCTGGGGGCCGGTCGAGTTCTGGTGGTACCGCTCCGCTTCCGAGACTTTCTGCTCAACCTAGCCCACGATGTCCCCCTGGCTGGACACCTGGGCCAGGACAAAACGTACAGTCGCCTGGTGACCCACTTTTTTTGGCCGAAAATGAGGAATGACGTCCTGAACCACTGCCGATCGTGCCCCACATGCCAAGCCAGCGGGAAGAGTGGCCGGAAGCTGAAGGCCCCTCTACAACCCTTCCCGGTGGTCACCACCCCGTTCGAGAGGGTGGGGATAGACATTGTGGGACCTCTGGACCCCCGCACGGCACAAGGACACAGGTTCATCTTGGTACTAGTGGACCATGCCACCCGCTACCCCGAGGCGGTGCCCCTACGGACAGTGACCGCTCCAGTGGTTGGCCGGGCCCTGATGGGGATCTTCTCCCGGGTAGGCTTCCCCCGAGAAGTCGTCAGCGACCGAGGCACGAATTTCATATCAAAATACATGAAGTCCCTCTGGCAACAATGCGGGGTCACCTACAGATTCACGACCCCCTATCACCCCCAAGGGAACGGACTAGTGGAGCGTTTTAACCGCACTCTCAAAGGGATGATTGGGGGATTGGAAGAACCTCTCCGTCGCCAGTGGGATGTACTGCTCCCGTGCCTCCTCTTCGCCTACCGGGAAGTTCCCCAGAAGTCCCTCGGTTTTAGCCCCTTTGAACTCCTATACGGACACCCTGTGCGAGGGCCCCTCAGCCTAGTCAAGGAAGGTTGGGAGATGGCCCCCCTAACGACCCCTCCAGACGTCTTCAAATACATCCTGGCCTTACGAAACCAGACCCGGCGCTTCAGGGAGATGGCCAAGGCGAACCTCGAGGCCAGCCAGGAGGACATGAAGAGGTGGTATGATCACAATGCCTCCTCCGTTGAATTCGAGCCTGGGCAGCAAGTATGGGTGATGTCCCCCACCGAACCATGTGCCCTGCAAGATAAGTGGACGGGGCCCTTCAAAGTGGTCGAGCGCAAAAGCCCCGTCACTTACCTCATCGACATGGGGTCCTCCCGGAACCCCCTTCGGGTCCTCCACACCAACCGGCTCAAACCGCACTTTGTGCGCTCCGAACTAAGCCTCTTGATGGCTACAGACAGTGGCACAGAAGAAGACTCCGAGCCCCTCCCGGATCTCCTGAAGACTCAGGAGAAGGACGGCTCCGTGGACGGGGTCCGGCTCTCTGACGCCCTCACTTCGGAGCAACGCCAGGACTGCCGGAACCTCCTGCTGCAGTTCGCTGCCCTGTTCTCCCTCACCCCCGGGGTCACCCCCTGGTGTTTGCACGACGTAGACACCGGGGACAGTCCCCCTGTCCGGCACCGGGCCTACCGCGTACCAGATCGGGTACGGGCCTGCATACAGGAGGAAGTGGCCAAGATGCTCACGATCGGGGTCATCGAGCCCTCGGACAGTCCCTGGGCCAGTCCGGTCGTATTAGTTCCCAAGGCCGCTGCCCCCGGCTCCGCTCCTGAACTGAGATTCTGCGTCGACTACCGGGGCTTGAACGCTGTCACCCGGACCGACGCTCATCCCATCCCCCGAGCAGACGAGCTGATCGACCGGCTGGGGGCCGCCCGCTACCTTAGTATCTTCGACCTAACGGCGGGCTACTGGCAGATCGGCCTCACACCCAGGGCTCAGGAACGGTCAGCCTTCTCTACCCCCGATGGCCACTATCAATTTAAGGTCATGCCCTTTGGCATGAAGAATGCCCCCGCCACGTTCCAACGCCTTGTGAACCAGGTCTTGGCAGGGCTTGAAGAATTCAGCGCTGCCTACCTGGACGATATCGCTGTATACAGCCGCCACTGGTCCGACCACCTCCGTCACCTCCAAGAGGTCCTACAAGCCCTCCAGCGGGCCGGCCTCACCATTAAGGGCGGCAAGTGCCAGATTGGCCAAGGGTCTGTGACCTACCTTGGGCACCAAGTGGGGAGCGGGCTGGTGGCCCCACTACAACTTAAGATTGCTGCCATCCAGTCCTGGCAGCCCCCCGTCACCCAGACCGAGGTCCGAGCCTTCTTGGGGCTCACCGGCTACTACCGGCGGTTCGTGAAGGACTACGGCAGCATCGTGGGGCCCCTCACGGGTCTCACATCCAAGAACCAGCCGAAGCGGGTCAACTGGACTCCTGATTGTCAAGCGGCCTTCGAGGAGCTGAAGGCCGCCCTGTGCACCGCCCCGGTGCTCCAGGCCCCCGATTACAGTCGGGAATTTGTGGTGCAGACCGACGCCTCCGACCACGGCATCGGGGCCGTCCTCTCTCAGTTGAACCCCGAAGGTCATGACCAGCCGGTGGCCTTCATCAGCCGACGTCTCCTGGCCCGAGAACAGCGTTGGAGCACCATCGAGAGGGAGGCATTTGCAGTAGTGTGGGCCCTCAAAAAGCTCCGACCCTATCTCTTCGGTACCCACTTCCGGGTACAAACCGACCATCGACCCCTGCAATGGCTGATGCAGATGCGGGGGGAGAACCCAAAACTCTTGCGCTGGTCCATTTCCCTGCAGGGAATGGACTTCACCGTGGAGCACCGACCAGGCCAAGACCACGCCAACGCAGATGGCCTGTCCCGCTTTTTCCGCCTCGACGAAGAGAGTCCCCAAGGAGATGGGTGACTCTCCCCGCCTTCAGCTGGGGGGGACGCATGTTGGACAGGCCTCACAGACGGCTTGCTCCCTCCCCGCTCGACAGGGCCCGAACTCCGGCCCACCTGGCATATCCCCGCAACAAGCACCTGTACTCTGTCTCCCGACGGACCCTCTGCCCTCGGACCCCTACTCATCACGGGGTCCAGCCCCACCGGCTTTCCCGGCCGGGTCAAGCCGCCATCTTGGGCCCTGCACCACGCGGCCGCATGGCCTCCCCTCGACCCTAACCCCGGGCCTGGCCGGCCCCGACATCCCGGCACCACCATCCACCCAGGAGGTGAGCGGACCACTTGGCAGGTCAATGGGAGAACGAAGTGTCAAGGGCTCTCCCCCGCCAGGTGCCGATCGCCCCCAGCTCCCCCAGGCACTGGCTCCACCCCCTGCTGGGTTTCTGGACACCTTCATCCCGGACCCTCCGACCTCCAAGTGCGAGGGTCCGGACATCAAAGGGCGCCAGCCCTATAACTGGGGCAGCTCCGGAGCAGGAAGGCAGTTGTATCCTGGAGTCGAGAGACACCGAGTGAACTCAACCCTGACGGTCTACTGGCGCTGCCGTAGCCGCTCTTGTGAACCATCGTCCTGCCTGCTGGCGCTGTCGCGGCCTTCTGCAACCTTCATCTTCCTGGGACCTGCTGGCGCTGCCGCGGCCCGTTGTAACGACCATCCTCACCGGGACCTGCTGGCGCTGCCGCGGCCTTCTGCAACAGTCATCTTCCTGGGACCTGCTGGCGCTGCCGCGGCCCGTTGTAACGACCATCCTCACCGGGACCTGCTGGCGCTGCCGCGGACCGTATATCTTCCGGGGACCTGCTGGCGCTGCCGCGGCCCGTTGTATCGACCATCCACACCGGGACCTGCTGGCGCTGCCGCGGCCCATACCACCTAACCACCAAGCTCGAGGATTGTGAGCTCATCATCATCTCATCCGAACTACCTGATTGGTAAATAGACTGTCCCGCTACCCCCTTCCCTACCTTGCGAGACTCTAATCGAGGGGACCCCTGAGTCCAGACCTCCTTGTACCATTTAACCGTACCTTAAATAAGTGCTTATAAAGAACACTGAACCTTATCCGTGTGTGATATCTGTCTGTGGGGGGGAAGTTACTCGTCTGTACGATCGCTGGAGACGGCTCTCCCCGGAGACCTCTCCTCCTGACCCCGGCCGACCCTCCCGGTCCATCTACCTTTTCTAACAAAAGCTCTGGGACCTGATGGTTTCAATGGGTGCTTGAAGCGTTCTTCACTCAGATGTCGCAGCACGTATTAGGTTAGGACCCTCCGTTGAGTCCTCAAACACAATTAAGGTTGGCAGGGCTGTGTATTGGCCTCCTTCCTTATAGCTTGGAGCGTTCTCAGGTCGAGGCGGGAGCAGATACTCCGATACTGGGCGACAGACCAACTCTGGTCCTGCTTGCCGCAGATAACTCTGTCCTCATGTCAAGAGCGGCAATCAGTTCACAGAAGCTATTGAGCTCATTCACAGTTTTCATGGAGGGGCTGGACCTAAAGACACATCACACAAGCACACCCTATCACAAATTGAGAGGCCCCCTTTGATGCCACATCTAATCTGCTGCAGCTAATAAAGATGCAGTTTGAACAATGCGATGAGGCAGTTTTTAGATTTTCAGCTCAGCTAGGCTCTAAACCCATGCCCACCATGAACAATATTCCCAAAGTTACATATGGTACAGGTTTTTGCGGAATGTGTGACCCAACGTCACTTCAACAATCAGAGAATGCTTTTTTGAATCGCCTCTTAGCAGTACCGGCTAACACATCTCCTGCTGTCGGCCATGCCGAATTGGGGGTGGCTTTTCTAAAAGCCCAGTCTAGGCTCTACCCCTGTTATTATGGGGCGAAGAAGAGGGTTCTTTTAATCATGGTGTTATTTCAGACTGTCTGTGGCATGAGTTTGGGCTTAGACTTCCTTGACTCTTACCTCAAGAACTCTTTCACCCGGTTAGGCAAGCCGGAGTTCTTTAACACCCCTGAATATATGAGGCTCTCCACTAAAGATGGTGTTAAGAAGCTATTCCTTGGCAAACGCCCCCTGGACAGAGAGATGAGAGGAACTGACAAAACTCAGGGCCAGGGAGCATCAGCCGCTCTCCACTACTGATCCCATCCCCCCCATTTCTATCCACAATGTGTCAGTTTCGCTCTTGACAGGTTCGCCCCCATATCCACAATGAGTCCCTTTCGCTCTTCACAGGTTCGCCCCCATATACACAATGTGTCCCTTTCGCTCTTCACAGGTTCGCCCCCATATTCACAAGGTGTCCCTTTCGCTCTTGACAGGTCC
Source organism: Triturus cristatus (assembly GCF_964204655.1). Lineage (NCBI taxonomy): Eukaryota > Metazoa > Chordata > Amphibia > Caudata > Salamandridae > Triturus > Triturus cristatus. The sequence continues at coordinate 104,923,439 of NC_140587.1, forward strand.
GCCCCCATATCCACAACGTGTCCCTTTCGCTCTTCACAGGTTCGCCCCCATATTCACAACGTGTCCCTTTCGCTCTTGACAGGTTCGCCCCCATATCCACAAGGTGTCCCTTTCGCTCTTGACAGGTTCGCCCCCATATCCACAATGAGTCCCTTTCGCTCTTGACAGGTTCGCCCCCATATCCACAACGTGTCCCTTTCGCTCTTCACAGGTTCGCCCCCATATTCACAAGGTGTCCCTTTCGCTCTTCACAGGTTCGCCCCCATATCCACAACGTGTCCCTTTCGCTCTTCACAGGTTCGCCCCCATATCCACAACGTGTCCCTTTCGCTCTTCACAGGTTCGCCCCCATATTCACAACGTGTCCCTTTCGCTCTTCACAGGTTCGCCCCCATATCCACAATGAGTCCCTTTCGCTCTTCACAGGTTCGCCCCCATATTCACAACGTGTCCCTTTCGCTCTTCACAGGTTCGCCCCCATATTCACAACGTGTCCCTTTCGCTCTTCACAGGTTCGCCCCCATATTCACAAGGTGTCCCTTTCGCTCTTGACAGGTTTGCCCCCATATCCACAACGTGTCCCTTTCGCTCTTCACAGGTTCGCCCCCATATCCACAACGTGTCCCTTTCGCTCTTCACAGGTTCGCTCCCTTATCCACAATGTGTCAGTTTCGCTCTTGACAGGTTCGCCCCCATATCCACAATGAGTCCCTTTAGCTCTTCACAGGTTCGCCCCCATATACACAATGTGTCCCTTTCGCTCTTCACAGGTTCGCCCCCATATTCACAAGGTGTCCCTTTCGCTCTTGACAGGTCCGCCCCCCATATCCACAACGTGTCCCTTTCGCTCTTCACAGGTTCGCCCCCATATCCACAACGTGTCCCTTTCGCTCTTCACAGGTTCGCCCCCATATTCACAACGTGTCCCTTTCGCTCTTGACAGGTTCGCCCCCATATCCACAAGGTGTCCCTTTCGCTCTTGACAGGTTCGCCCCCATATCCACAATGAGTCCCTTTCGCTCTTGACAGGTTCGCCCCCATATCCACAACGTGTCCCTTTCGCTCTTCACAGGTTCGCCCCCATATTCACAAGGTGTCCCTTTCGCTCTTCACAGGTTCGCCCCCATATACACAATGTGTCCCTTTCGCTCTTCACAGGTTCGCCCCCATATTCACAAGGTGTCCCTTTCGCTCTTGACAGGTCCGCCCCCATATCCACAACGTGTCCCTTTCGCTCTTCACAGGTTCGCCCCCATATCCACAACGTGTCCCTTTCGCTCTTCACAGGTTCGCCCCCATATTCACAACGTGTCCCTTTCGCTCTTGACAGGTTCGCCCCCATATCCACAAGGTGTCCCTTTCGCTCTTGACAGGTTCGCCCCCATATCCACAATGAGTCCCTTTCGCTCTTGACAGGTTCGCCCCCATATCCACAACGTGTCCCTTTCGCTCTTCACAGGTTTGCCCCCATATCCACAACGTGTCCCTTTCGCTCTTCACAGGTTCGCTCCCTTATCCACAATGTGTCAGTTTCGCTCTTGACAGGTTCGCCCCCATATCCACAATGAGTCCCTTTCGCTCTTCACAGGTTCGCCCCCATATACACAATGTGTCCCTTTCGCTCTTCACAGGTTCGCCCCCATATTCACAAGGTGTCCCTTTCGCTCTTGACAGGTCCGCCCCCATATCCACAACGTGTCCCTTTCGCTCTTCACAGGTTCGCCCCCATATCCACAACGTGTCCCTTTCGCTCTTCACAGGTTCGCCCCCATATTCACAAGGTGTCCCTTTCGCTCTTCACAGGTCCGCCCCCATATCCACAACGTGTCCCTATCGCTCTTCACAGGTCCGCCCCCATATCCACAACGTGACCCTTTCGCTCTTCACAGGTTCGCCCCCATATCCACAACGTGTCCCTTTCGCTCTTCACAGGTTCGCCCCCATATTCACAAGGTGTCCCTTTCGCTCTTGACAGGTTCGCCCCCATATCCACAACGTGTCCCTTTCGCTCTTCACAGGTTTGCCCCCATATCCACAACGTGTCCCTTTCGCTCTTCACAGGTTCGCTCCCTTATCCACAATGTGTCAGTTTCGCTCTTGACAGGTTCGCCCCCATATCCACAATGAGTCCCTTTCGCTCTTCACAGGTTCGCCCCCATATACACAATGTGTCCCTTTCGCTCTTCACAGGTTCGCCCCCATATTCACAAGGTGTCCCTTTCGCTCTTGACAGGTCCGCCCCCATATCCACAACGTGTCCCTTTCGCTCTTCACAGGTTCGCCCCCATATCCACAACGTGTCCCTTTCGCTCTTCACAGGTTCGCCCCCATATTCACAACGTGTCCCTTTCGCTCTTGACAGGTTCGCCCCCATATCCACAAGGTGTCCCTTTCGCTCTTGACAGGTTCGCCCCCATATCCACAATGAGTCCCTTTCGCTCTTGACAGGTTCGCCCCCATATCCACAACGTGTCCCTTTCGCTCTTCACAGGTTCGCCCCCATATTCACAAGGTGTCCCTTTCGCTCTTCACAGGTCCGCCCCCATATCCACAACGTGTTCCTTTCGCTCTTCACAGGTTCGCCCCCATATCCACAACGTGTCCCTTTCGCTCTTCACAGGTTCGCCCCCATATTCACAACGTGTCCCTTTCGCTCTTCACAGGTTCGCCCCCATATCCACAATGAGTCCCTTTCGCTCTTCACAGGTTCGCCCCCATATTCACAACGTGTCCCTTTCGCTCTTCACAGGTTCGCCCCCATATTCACAACGTGTCCCTTTCGCTCTTCACAGGTTCGCCCCCATATTCACAAGGTGTCCCTTTCGCTCTTGACAGGTTCGCCCCCATATCCACAACGTGTCCCTTTCGCTCTTCACAGGTTCGCCCCCATATCCACAACGTGTCCCTTTCGCTCTTCACAGGTTCGCTCCCTTATCCACAATGTGTCCCTTTCGCTCTTGACAGGTTCGCCCCCATATTCACAAGGTGTCCCTTTCGCTCTTGACAGGCTCGCCCCCATATCCACAACGTGTCCCTTTCGCTCTTCACAGGTTCGCACCCATATCCACAAGGTGTCCCTTTCGCTCTTTACAGGTTCCTGCTGACGCTTTGGATTCCACAGGGTACATTTTGTAGGCAGCTACCTGGGGGATACATTTACAAATGCGGTTCAGCTACAGCTCAATACACTTCACATGTCTTCCTCTTTTGCAAGCTACATGGAAAACCAAGAAAGCAGTTTTTAGTGCCTGCTTGGAAGACGGCAGACATCAGGTGATATAGAGGGGCAATTTGTACCTTCAATCCCTTCCAAATGAACTCGTGTGTTTCTTTGTCTTTACATTTATGCAGGCCGCTCTTAGTGTAAAGAAGCGGGCAGGGGTCTTGTCACTATTAAACTTGCCTGATCCTCTTCCGTTAATATTCTCTGTATTTTGCAATCTGCTGTTTTAATACATACATTGTTATGCCGTCCTGTACATTGTTCATTTTATGGCGGCATACCCTGATATGGGTTGATGGTTCAAAGACCTGAGTTTGCTTCTCGCGATAAATCTGGATTTTAAAGTATTTTGCACTTTGTTCTTCTTTGTAGGTTTTGCAAATGTCAAGGATATGGCCTTTAACACATTTGGTTTTTAAACTTTATATATTGTAGATCTGTTTTGAACAATTCTTACATGTTTTAAGTATTATCTTTTATGGATTCTTACGTGAATCGAATAAAGAGTTATTGACTGTGTTGGACAGGCCACACGAAGGGCTTGCTCCCTCCCCGCATGACAGGGCCCAAGCCCCGGCCCCCCAGGCGCGACCCACGAGAATCACCCGCACCCCGTCTCCCGACGGAACTCCTGCCCTCGGACCTCCATGTATCACGGGCCCAAGCCACCACCGGCTCCCTCGGCCGGGTCAAGCCGCCATCTTGGGCCCTGCGCCACGAGGCCGCATGGCCTCCCCCGACCCTAACCCTGGGCCTGGCCGGCCCCGACATCCCGGCACCACCATCCACCCAGGAGGTGAGCGGACCACTTGGCAGGTCAATGGGAGAACGAAGCGCCAAGGACTCTCCCCCGCCAGGTGACGATCGCCTCCAGCTCCCCCAGGCACCGGCTCCACCCCCCGCTGGTGTCTGGACACCTTCATCCCGGACCCTCCGACCTCCAAGTGCGAGGGTCCGGACATCAAAGGGCACCTGCCCTATAACTGGAGCAGCTCCGGAGCAGGAAGGCAGTTGTATCCTGGAGTCGAGAGACACCGAGAGAACTCAGCCTTGACGGACTACTGGCGCTGCCGTAGCCCTATCTTGTGAACTATCGACCTGCCTGCTGGCGCTGCCGCGGCCTTCTGCAACATCCATCCTCGTCGGGACCTGCTGGCGCTGCCGCGGCCCGTTGTAACGACCATCTTCACCGGGACCTGCTGGCGCTGCCGCGGACCGTACCTCGACCATCTTCACCGGGACCTGCTGGCGCTGCCGCGGACCGTGTACCGACCATCTTCACTGGGACCTGCTGGCGCTGCCGCGGCCCGTACCAGCTAGACCACCAAGCTCGAGGATTGTGAGCTATCCACCATACCACCTCACTTACCAGACTGGTAACCAGACTATCCCGCTACCCCCTTTTCCCATCCTGAGAGACTTGAATCGAGGGGACCCCTGAGTCCAGACCTCCTTGTACCTTTTCATCGTACCTTAAGAAGTGCTTATAAAGAACGCTAACTCATCTCCTGGTGTGGTATCTGTCTGTGGGGGGGAAGTTATTGGTCTGTACGATCGCTGGAGACGGCTCTCCCCGGAGACCTCTCCCCTTGTCCTCGGCCGACCCTCCCGGTCCATCTAACATTGGTGGCCAGCGGCGCGATCCGAATCAACGCGTAATCGTACAGAGAGTAGCTCACCCCACGACAAAACCACGATGTCAGCCAAAGATAGCGGTTCCAATGATAAGTTCCAAATGGATAAGTTGGAAGAATATAGCCACCGCGAACTTAAACAATTTTGCATGGAACTAGGCATTGCTACCACCGGCCTGAGTACCAAAGATGATTTGAAGCGCGCCCTTGAGTCGTGGGCAGAAACTGGGATCACCGGATCCTCCGACCAAAACAGTGTCGCACCAGAGGGGAACGCCACGGCTCCCGAGGAGCGGGGAACGGGCCTCTCGCAGGAGGAGATCCAGGAAAGAGAAAGGACCAGATTACACGAGTTGGAAATGGCACGACTCAAGATGGACGGTGAACTAAAGTTAGCCGAGCAGAAACTAAATCTAGAGCATCTGCGGCTCCGAGAGGAGCGAGAAGAAAAGCAGAGACAGAGAGAGCTTGAGGAAAAAAGAATAACACTCGAACACGAGCGCAAACTGGCGGAAATAGAACTTCGGAAACAGAATAAAGAACCGGGGGTGCCTGAGCGACCGCACACCCCAGGGGCAACCGAGAAAAAAGTCCACATCCCCAAGGATGTTGTCCGAGAGTATGTCCGAGAAGACGACATACAGCAGTGGTTCAAAGCCTACGAGATCGCCATGACCTCCCACCGGATCGACCGAAGTGATTGGGGAGCTGGACTATGGGGGAGGTTCGTCAACGAAGGTCGCGATGCCCTTTTGCAGCTCCCAGATCACCAAATGTCGTCCTACGACCACATGAAGGCTGCCCTCCTCACCCGCTACGGCCTCACACCCGAGATGTACCGCCAGAGGTTCAGAGATTGCACCCGGATCCCGGGTACAACTTGGGTGGAGTACGTAAACTATTTCAGCCGAGCCTTCGAGGGTTGGATCAAGGGGAGCCATGTAACGACCTACGAACAACTCTTTAACCTTATGGTATGGGAACACCGGTCGAACAACTGCTTCGTCGAGCTCAGGCAGCACCTCCTCGACAGTAAATTGACCGACCCCCGGCAGCTCGCCGCTGAAGCTGACCGATGGGAGAGCACCCGAGTGGGCCGGAGAGGACCGCACGAGCAGAACCGAAACAACCAAGGCCAGCACCGTCCCCGGGGAGGAGGAGGAGGCCAGGGGCGAGGGAGAGACACCCTCCCGGCAACACCCGTGGCCAGCACCCCGCCCCCGGCCGGCCGGGGAAACCCCCCGATGCGCCCAGGGTTCCGAGCCAATGTCACGTGCCACCGATGCCAGCGAGTCGGCCATTACGCCAATGACCCGAGCTGCCCGCAGAACCAAACACCCAAGCCCCGCCAGGTAGCTGCCGCCGCCCTGGGGGAAGAACGACTATCAGAGGAACAGGAAGAGTATGAGCCGGCCCAGCAAGAGTGGGAACCGGCCGCCATGGTTCTAGCGTGCCTAGGGGGAAAAGACATAGTCCCGCGGGCTCCCCTACCCGCCAACACCAGGAAATACGGTCAGTGGGTGACCATTAATGGGCATCGGGCCGAGGCCTTACGTGACACGGGCGCCAGTGTGACGGCCGTCCGCTGTCACCTGGTGAAACCCGAGCAGATCCTGCCGAACATTCTCTGCCCCGTCCGCTCAGCCGACAATTCCGAAAGTCTGTGTCAAATGGCCTGCGTCCCCTTCGAATGGGGAGGGGTCTCCGGCCTGTTGAAAGTGACGGTCCGGGATGATGCCCCCGTGGACTGCCTCCTGGGGAATGACCTTGAGAGTTCCCCGTGGGCCACCGTCGAGAGAAGAGAGCACCTGGGGATGCTGGGCCTTCCGGACTGGGCCTGCGTAACCACCCGGTCCATGGCCGCCCGTGCCGTTCCCCGACCAGAAGAACCGGAATGGCCAGCACCTCCGCCCCCGGTCGCCCCAGTAGAAGACAACGACGAGGCCAACCCCCCGGAGCCAACGACCGAAGGGGACGCGCAACCCCAGGACGTCCCCGGCCTGGCTCAGTGGCGTCAAGAAGGGGGGCCCACCCAAGAACAGTTCCGCCAGGAGCAAAAGACCTGCCCCTCCCTCGAGGGACTCCGCCAACAAGCCAGCGCCCAGAGCGCAGGGGACTCCACCGGAACTCACTGGGTCTACTGGGAGAACGACCTGCTATACAGCGAACAGAGAATCGCAGAGCTAGGGGCCGGTCGAGTACTGGTGGTACCTCTCCGCTTCAGAGACTTCCTGCTCAACCTGGCCCACGATGTCCCCCTGGCTGGACACCTGGGCCAAGACAAAACTTACAGTCGCCTAGTGACCCACTTTTTCTGGCCGAAGATGCGGAACGACGTCCTGAACCACTGCCGGTCCTGCCCCACGTGCCAGGCCAGCGGGAAGAGTGGCCGTAAGCTGAAGGCCCCTCTACAACCCTTCCCGGTGGTCACCACCCCGTTCGAGAGGGTAGGAATAGACATTGTGGGGCCCCTGGACCCCCGCACGGCACAAGGACATAGGTTCATCCTGGTACTGGTGGATCACGCCACCCGCTACCCCGAGGCGGTGCCTCTACGAACTGTAACAGCTCCGGTGGTTGGCCGGGCCCTAATGGGGATCTTCTCCCGGGTGGGCTTCCCCCGAGAAGTCGTCAGCGACCGAGGCACGAACTTCATCTCCAAATACATGAAGTCCCTCTGGCAACAGTGCGGGGTCACCTACCGATTCACGACCCCCTATCACCCCCAAGGGAACGGACTAGTGGAGCGATTCAACCGCACTCTCAAGGGGATGATTGGGGGATTGGAAGAGCCCCTCCGTCGCCAGTGGGATGTACTACTCCCGTGCCTCCTCTTCGCCGACCGAGAAGTTCCCCAGAAGTCCCTCGGTTTTAGCCCTTTCGAACTCCTGTACGGGCACCAGGTGGGGAGCGGGCTGGTGGCCCCGCTGCAACTTAAGATTGCTGCCATCCAGTCCTGGCAGCCCCCCGTCACCCAGACCGAAGTCCGAGCCTTCTTGGGGCTCACCGGCTACTACCGGCGGTTCGTGAGGGACTACGGCAGCATTGTGGGGCCCCTCACGGGTCTCACGTCCAAGAACCAACCGAAGCGGATTAACTGGACCCCCGATTGTCAAGCGGCCTTCGAAAAGCTGAAGGCCGCCCTGTGCACCGCCCCTGTGCTCCAGGCCCCCGATTACAGTCGGGAATTCGTAGTACAGACAGACGCCTCCGACCACGGCATCGGAGCGGTTCTTTCCCAAGTGAACCCCGAGGGTCATGACCAGCCGGTGGCCTTCATCAGCCGACGTCTCCTGGCCCGAGAACAGCGCTGGAGCACCATCGAGAGGGAGGCCTTCGCAGTGGTGTGGGCCCTCAAAAAGCTCCGGCCCTATCTCTTCGGTACCCACTTCCGGGTACAAACCGACCATAGACCCCTGCAGTGGCTGATGCAGATGCGGGGGGAAAACCCAAAACTATTGCGCTGGTCCATCTCCCTGCAGGGAATGGACTTCACCGTGGAACACCGACCGGGCCAAGACCACGCCAACGCAGATGGCCTGTCCCACTTCTTCCGCCTCGACGAGGAGAGTCCCCAAGGAGATGGGTGACTCTCCCCGCCTTCAGCTGGGGGGGACGCATGTTGGACAGGCCACACGAAGGGCTTGCTCCCTCCCCGCATGACAGGGCCCAAGCCCCGGCCCCCCAGGCGCGACCCACGAGAATCACCCGCACCCCGTCTCCCGACGGAACTCCTGCCCTCGGACCTCCATGTATCACGGGCCCAAGCCACCACCGGCTCCCTCGGCCGGGTCAAGCCGCCATCTTGGGCCCTGCGCCACGAGGCCGCATGGCCTCCCCCCGACCCTAACCCTGGGCCTGGCCGGCCCCGACATCCCGGCACCACCATCCACCCAGGAGGTGAGCGGACCACTTGGCAGGTCAATGGGAGAACGAAGCGCCAAGGACTCTCCCCCGCCAGGTGACGATCGCCTCCAGCTCCCCCAGGCACCGGCTCCACCCCCCGCTGGGTGTCTGGACACCTTCATCCCGGACCCTCCGACCTCCAAGTGCGAGGGTCCGGACATCAAAGGGCACCTGCCCTATAACTGGAGCAGCTCCGGAGCAGGAAGGCAGTTGTATCCTGGAGTCGAGAGACACCGAGAGAACTCAGCCTTGACGGACTACTGGCGCTGCCGTAGCCCTATCTTGTGAACTATCGACCTGCCTGCTGGCGCTGCCGCGGCCTTCTGCAACATCCATCCTCGTCGGGACCTGCTGGCGCTGCCGCGGCCCGTTGTAACGACCATCTTCACCGGGACCTGCTGGCGCTGCCGCGGACCGTACCTCGACCATCTTCACCGGGACCTGCTGGCGCTGCCGCGGACCGTGTACCGACCATCTTCACTGGGACCTGCTGGCGCTGCCGCGGCCCGTACCAGCTAGACCACCAAGCTCGAGGATTGTGAGCTATCCACCATACCACCTCACTTACCAGACTGGTAACCAGACTATCCCGCTACCCCCTTTTCCCATCCTGAGAGACTTGAATCGAGGGGACCCCTGAGTCCAGACCTCCTTGTACCTTTTCATCGTACCTTAAGAAGTGCTTATAAAGAACGCTAACTCATCTCCTGGTGTGGTATCTGTCTGTGGGGGGGAAGTTATTGGTCTGTACGATCGCTGGAGACGGCTCTCCCTGGAGACCTCTCCCCTTGTCCTCGGCCGACCCTCCCGGTCCGTCTAACAGACTGAATGACTGACAACGATTGAAGAGGGAATTCAACATCTAATAATTTGCTAATTGTGGTTCAGATACAAAGACGGACAAGAAAAAGAGTCTTTCGCCAACCTTTCTATCAGCATGTGCAGCAGAAATAATAAACAGTGAAATGTGTAGAGGCCATCCATTTTGAAAAGGATGGCGACTGAGCCTGAACTGAGAAATATATAGTTAACAAGAGCCAAGAAAACTCACTTCTATATGTCATAGGAAATTCACTTTAAAGACAGGAGCACTATTGCCAAGGCTGCCCGGGGGGCCACATAGGGGACCCTCCAACAGGGCGGCCACCTTAGTGCCACAGCAAGGCAAAGGAGTCAGCAAACTAGGCTCCCTGGTCTAGGGACCAGGGGTTCCGCTGGCTGGTTCACATCTGGCTGTGGGGGGGGGGGGGACAAGGGTGCAAATGCCTTCCCCCACCCACTGTGCAGCCTCTTGACCACTGCCCGTCACGCTGTTTCGGTCGTGCGGACGCTGCCTGTATCGTCCTTGGAGACACGAGGTCAGTGCCCCAAACCCCCCCTCGCCTCCAGCCGATCTGGGGTCCCACCTCACGGGCCTCGCCCTGGAGGGACCCAGTCCAAGTTACCAGCCCGGCCCCACAAGTGGTCCGCTTTCCCCGCAACCGTGGGGGTCAGGAGCGGGACAGGGGTCTGGGCGGGAGGGCTGACGGTCCCACAGGCAGCAGCCGCTCAGGCCTGTCCAGTAGCGGCGGATTCAGGGGCCTTTCCTCAGATTCACGAAATCCCCCCCCCCCACGCCGCAGGCTAGAGTCTTTACGCTGCACCCCAGTCCCCAGGGGCGCGCGGCAGCATGGCGGAGAGCGAGCCCTTCCTCCCCCCAATCCCGAGGCCGTGCAACTGTGCCTGGCCCCTGCCGTGGTTGCGGTTCTCCATGTGGGGGAGACAGCTCCCGGGGGAAAGGGTAGCGGTACCCCTCCCCTGGTTACGGCCGGCGCTGTGACTGGGGAGTGGGCAGTTAGAATGTTAGTCCCGGGCATGTATAGGGCCGTCCGGACCCGGCCAGACTGGGGTCCCTGGGTTGCTACCACTGGTTATGGGGATTTTGCCAGCATGGGTGTGGGGGGAATAGCGAGCCTCGGAGGCTCACCTGGGGGGAGGTGTAGCAGCGACATTCTACTGCACGTTCGCGTCCCCCTTGAGGGTTGGTTCTCCCGGCATGGCCAGAGAGGATGTGGTCCGTCGGCTAGATGGCTGACTTTGGTGCTGGAACCATGGTTCGAGGCCTGGGGTCGCGTTCACATACGGTGATTCTGGGCAAATCACTTACCTCTCACGTGCCTGAATGTGTAATGTATAAACTGTGCTAATGTAAGCGCTCCATACTTTTGGGCCGAGTTCGCGCTCCCGACTTTGGTGCTGGAACCAGGGTTCCAGCCTCAGGGGCGCGTACACATACGGTGATTCTGGGCAAATCACTTAACTTGCACGTGCCTTGAATGTATAATGAAAAAACTGCTCATGAAAGCGCTCCATACTTTTGGGCCGAGTGCGTGCTGCCGACTGTGGTGCTGGAACCAGGGTTCAAGCCTCGGGGTCGCATTTACGTACGGTAATTCTGGGCAAATCACTTAATCTCCCCGTGCCTGAATGTGTAATGTATAAACTGCTCATGAAAGTGCTCCATATTTTGGGTCGAATTCGCCCTGCCGACTTTGGTGCTGGAACCAGGGTTCGAGCCCTGGGGTCGCGTTCAAATACGGTGATTCTGGGCAAATCACTTACTCTCACGTGCCTGAATGTGTAATGTATAAACTGTGCTCATGAAAGCACTCCATACTTTTGGGTCGAGTTCGCGCTGCCGACTTTGGTGCTGGAACCAGGGTTTGAGCCTCGGAGTCGCGTTCACATCCGATGATTCTGGGCAAATCACTTACGCTCCCGTGCCTGAATGTGAAATGAAAAAACGGTGCTCATGAATGCGCCCCATACTTTCGGGTCGAGTTCGCGCTGCCGACTTTGGTGCGGGAACAATGGTTCGTGCCTTGGGGTCGCGTTCACATCCGGTGATTCTGGGCAAATCAATTACTCTCCCGTGCCTGAAGGTGTAATGGAAAAACGTTGCTCATAAAGTGCTCCATACTTTCGGGTCGAGTTCGCGCTATATCAACATGCAAAAAAAAAAAAGACATCGGTGTCACGCTCACTGAGCAATTCGGGACACGGGCAGACTTACACTGGAGCGAAGGCTATGACCTGGTCATGCACTCTCGGGACGACTCACTCGGCGTACCCTGACTTTGCCTGTAATGTAAGCATGGCGTTCATTGTGCTACCACCCCCCCCCCCCCCTTCCCTGGGGGCTCTTCAACGAAGGTGACTCTAGTTTCACTACATTTTGAACAGGGTAATATACATTGTCAGGTGGCGTCTGCCCGATGGCGTTGGGAGAAATAATTCGTGGGCGATGGTGCATTGTACGCTCCAGTTATGCACGGAGTTCAGTAATTTTAAAGCCTATATGGGGCAGTTCTTAATTTGAGCAGGTGCTTTCCGGGGCTTGGCACCAACACTTACAAGCGGGCACCGGCACTTAGGACAGCTGCGCATTTAAAATGAGCAGAAATACGTTGTTTGATATTTCAACACATGTGCAAAACAACTAATACCTGCCACCCAGACAGTTCTTAAAGCTTGGGGGGTTCGACCAGTCTGAATTGTTACACTGATAGCAGTGTGATGGTTAGTAGAGGGGTACCCTCTGACATGGGCAGCGCTGACGGTGGCAATGTGGGGTGCAAATTGCAGTGGCCTCATCACAAGGGCTCAGGCACTTATTTCTTTACAAATTATGCACTGACAGGGGGCCATCGGGTGACTGTGCCACCGGATGGCACCGCCGCGCTGTTGTTGCCCCCCCTTTTTCACCCGATTTATCATTTCTTCATTCCCGATTTGGTGGGTGCTTACTCTAGCGGTAAGGGCCTGAGTTTGGGGCAGTGGTACTGCTATGGGGGGGAGACCTTCATTGGGATGTTTGGTTACATGTTTCACTCGGGTCCACATGGCCCAGGTGACTCGAGCAACGAAGGACCTAGGGGAGATGAGTGATGTGTCATGGCATTTGCCTGGATGGGGAGCACTGTGGGATGACACAGGCTGGGGGGGCTTTGGCACCACGTGTGTTTTGGAGCCGATGCACATTTTGCCCACAAGCAAACAAAGAGCCAGAATTTTACGTTCCAAGTTACTTGGTTTCCCAGGGTGATGCCTTTAAATTGTGTGCTGTGACACATTAGGGCTGTCAGCTAGGTGTGTTGATGGTGGCTCGCGTTGGGGTGCGCATTGGAGCAATGCGGCGATAAAGTGTAGTTTTGTAGACAGTTGTGACGGAGATGTAACTTCAAAGTGACTGATTATGATTTACACAGCCTCATCATTCCAGAACCATTACATGTACAACGGAGCCACAGTTGGTGCTTATTTACTGAGGCAACTATCACCCAATAAGTTTGGCTTGAGGGTGTAGTGTCCTTTTGTAGTACTTAGCTTGAGGCAGTGACAGAGGCCGCAATTTACCACACATAGGCATTATGTTGTTAAGAGTAGGATGTTAAGGTAAAAGCCCAACAGGTACGATGATTATGGCATTATATCGTTAATTTGCGTTGAGAGTGAGGTTTCGGCGGCGCTGGTGGTTTGCCTAGGACGGAAAGGGAAGAGCTGGGGGGGCCTTCCTTCTGAGGAGGCCGCTGTATATCTTGTGCATTTCCACCATCCTTGTCTTTTAATAAGGGCTCCCCCAGGTGTTGTGTAGAATTGGCTGTTTGCTGGTGTGGGGATGTCTGCCCAGCTTTCGTATTCACAGGCAGTCTGACATGAGGTAGAATAGCACAAAGAGGGATATTAGGAACAATACAGATACTGAAAAGAAATCTTGCAATGCCTACATATCCCCAGCGTAGAATGCTCCTTTGGGAGGCCAACGATAAATAATTCTTTATAATATGTTCACCATTGGGTCAGTTGGGGATAGATTGATGGTCAACTTGTGGGGTTGTCCAAAACTCAGAGCTTTGCTCGCTTTGGATGTCCGTACATAGGTGTGTAGCGAAGAAAATCCCGAATGAGAGACCCAAAAATGTTATTAGTAATCTCAGTAACCAGGGCCCCAAGTAATCAGGGGGCCTGCGTTGCCAGAGCTGGTTCAGAGGCCAGGAGGGAGATGTCTCAGCTGGCGCTGCGTGTGAGCCTGAAGAGGTGGCAGGCAGGTCTGCAGATGTTTTTGGAATTTCCTTTGAGGGCCAGTGTCAGTTTTGCATTGTTGGGGCCTAAATCTCAGCAAACACTCATATCTATCACACTGCAGTTTTGGGTGGTTTGGGACCAAAATTTCTGCTAACTAAATTTAAATGCAATCTCAACTGCAGCCCCTGCAGGTTGTGCTCGATTTCAGCCCGGCTCAGTGGTTCCTGCCACATTGACCCACTTGCAGATGTTTACTCAGAGGTTACTAAAGGCACACTGCAGTCACAATGTGAGCTGCTGGGTGGGGGAGGCTCTACAAACTCAGACCCCGCTCTATAGTAGCTGGCAACGTTCAACTGGTTTTCCCATGTATAGTTTACGAGCATTGCACTTTCGGGAAACTATCATGGATCATGGCCACCTATCATACTTTACGGAATTAAACCTTCTGCCGTCTTTTGGCACAATTAGGTTTATTCATTGATGCACAACGAGAAACCCAGTTGCACATTGTTTTAAGGTCTGTCTCCTAAGAGTTCTTTAGTAACGGGTAGGACAGTCAATTGTGGATCCGTAATGAAGTTAATTGAATGTTGGCATTTTGCCCACTGCCAACCTAGCAGCTTTGCACATGCACACTCTTTACTTTGTGCCAATTAATTATAATGGGGGAGGCGGCTGAACCTCGCACTACAGGTGCCAACAACAGTGGTAAGGCAGCTCCTCACTGCCAAGTCACTGGTACTATGCAATGCCACGCCTCATGGCCTATTCCCATGGGCCTGCTGTTAATCCATCATCTCCAGCACAAGTTGCAGTGAAATGCAATAAAGTCATAGAGGATGCAGCTCAAACAGGCAACAGCCTATAAATAACGGCAGGATGGAAGGCCTATGGTGAGGTGCACTGGTAATATTTTGTTCCCTTATATAGTATTTATTTAATGGTTAAACAGGTACTAAGGTGGGGTTACCTTTGGCAGTATTTCCAGGCCTGAACGTACGTAGAGATGAGGTATCCCAAGTTGCGCAACATGATATACTTTTGTATAGGAGGTTTGTTAAAAGCTTCATTTGGTATAACAGTGCCAGGCTAACGGGGGCGACTTGTACAAGAAACAAACATGAGGGGTTACTCAATTCTGTTGGTTAGAGGGGATGTTGACAAGAGCAGAACTCAAACTAATTAGCCTTGAACACATTATGGCGACGATTTCAGTGACGTGCATAAAAGCTGTAAATATGGTGCTAAAAGGATGGCATGCCAAGGGAGATATCTTCCATATTTCACTGGGTCCCCTCAATCCAACAGGCCTAAAGTAAACGGAGGATGCCTGATTGACTTGTTACACCTGCTAATAGTTTTATTAAACACACCAGGTATTATGAAGTAATGACATTTGTACTCATATCATAGGTACTTCCAGGACACATGTTTTTCAATACACACACCGCTGGACAGGACTGCCCCCCCCCCCTTGAGTAAAAGAAAGTAAAACACTATATGGGTTGGCATGCTTTGCAGACGGTGGCTAGCTCGCACATGTGGGTGTTCCGCTGAGTTTGGGGACAGGTTTGCATGCTTCATCTTGTCATCATGAAAGAGGACCATGTACCTAGGTCGCACACATCAGGTGCCCAGTGGAAGCATGAGGGGGACTTCACAGAACATGACACTGCACAGGTTAGAAGCCGGCGAACTGTGGCTGCACTACCACACATGGCAAAGTAAACCTGGACTGATTCACAGGCAGGGTGTGGTGGTGGTGGTCTCTACCTCTTTTCACAGGTTCACTCCCTGTTGGGTCTATCTAATGATCATCTCAATGGGCTTTAAATTGACAGCCTCTCTTGCCTCTGCCATACTGTGAGTAGGTTAGCGATGGAGTTTAATAAGTTGCTGCAATGGCCCTCTAATGCTATAGCACAGCATCTAGTTTACCGGTGCTATTTGTACCAACATTAGCACCAGCAGTATGGGTAGCAGTATAGCTTCCTGCTATTTCGCCCGGGATTGGGGCTGGCAATGTCATCAACTTTGCAGCCAGAAACGGAATAGGCAAAGACATGCCTGTGAGGGTGCAACGCACACTCAGCGTAGTACTAGCTGAGTTTCACATGCCCTGGTATACCGTCAGTGATAAACGTAAGGTTATGGGCTACACACGAATAGGCACTTTCTGTCAGCTGGGGCATGAGTGTGCCAGTCCCAAGAGGGTGCGGGTTGCCTGGTTAGGGCTGATAGGGATGGGAGGGAGCACTAATACGGACAACCACGAGAGCACATTTTGCAGTTATAGTTAAGGTTAAATTGATTAATTAATGGCATGTTACCAGTTGCTTCAGTTAAGCGAATTTTCCTTGGGCGGCTCTCCCTGGAGACCTCTCCTCTTGACCCCGGCCGACCCTCCCGGTCCATCTACCATTTCTAACATTGGTGGCAGCGGTGGGATCCGAATCAACGCGTAATCGTACAGAGAGTAGCTCACCCCACGACAAAGCACGATGTCGACCAAAGATAGCAGCTCCACCGAGAAGTTCCAAATGGAGAAATTAGAAGAATACAACCACCGCGAACTGAGACAATTTTGCATAGAGCTTGGCATTGCTACCACCGGCCTGAGTACCAAGGATGATCTAAAGCGCGCTCTTGAGTCATGGACAGAAACTGGGGTCGCAGGACCCTCCGACCAAAACAGCGTCACACCAGACCAAAACAGCATCACACCAGAGGGGAACGCCACGGCTCCCGAGGAGCGGGGAACGGGCCTCTCATAGGAGGAAATACGAGAAAGAGACAGAGTCAGATTACACGAATTAGAGATGGCACGACTCAAGATGGATGGGGAACTCAAGTTAGCTGAACAGAAAATCAACCTCGAGCATATGCGGCTTCGAGAGGAACGAGAAGAAAAGCAGAGACAAAGAGAGCTGGAAGAGAAAAAAATAACGCTCGAGCACGAGCGCCGACTGGCGGAAATAGAACTGCGCAAACAGAATAAGGAACTGGGGGTGCCTGAGCGACCACACACCCCGGGGCCTATTGAGAAAAAAGTTCACATCCCCAAAGATGTGGTCCGCGAGTATGTCCGAGAAGACGACATACAACAGTGGTTTAAAGCCTATGAGATCGCAATGACCTCCCACCGGATCGACCGGAGTGATTGGGGAGCCGGACTTTGGGGAAGATTCATCAACGAGGGTCGCGATGCCCTGCTGCAGCTCCCCGATCACCAAATGTCGTCCTACGACCACATGAAGGCTGCTCTCCTCACCCGCTATGGCCTCACGCCCGAGATGTACCGCCAGAGGTTCAGAGATTGCACCCGGATCCCAGGTACAACTTGGGTGGAATACGTGAACTATTTCAGCCGGGCCTTCGAGGGTTGGATCAAGGGAAATCAGGTCACCACCTACGAACAACTCTTCAACCTTATGGTATGGGAGCACCTGTCGAACAACTGTTTCGTCGAGCTCAGGCAGCACCTACTCGACAGTAAGCTGACTGACCCCCGGCAGCTCGCCGCCGAAGCTGACCGGTGGGAAAGCACCCGAGTGGGCCGGAAAGGGCCACACGACCAGAACAGAAGCAACCAAGGCCAGCACCGTCCTCGGGGAGGAGGAGGGGGCCAGGGGCGAGGGAGAGACGCCTTACCAGCAACACCCGTGGCCAGCACCCCACCTCCGGCCGGCCGGGGCAACCCCCCGTTGCGGCCTGGGTACCGAGCCAACGTCACATGCCACCGGTGCCAGCGACTAGGCCACTACGCCAACGATCCGAACTGCCCGCTAAACCAACCACCCAAGCCCCGCCAGGTAGCTGCCGCTGCCCTGGGGGAAGAGCCATCATCGGAGGGACCCGAGGAGTATGAGCCGGACCAGCAAGGGTGGGAACCGGCCGCCATGGTCCTGGCCTGCTTAGGGGGAAGGGACATGGTTCCGCGGGCTCCCCTACCCGCCAACACCAGAAAATACGGTCAGTGGGTGACCATTAATGGACAGAGAGCCGAGGCCTTGCGTGACACCGGCGCCAGCGTGACGGCCGTCCGCTGTCACCTGGTGAAACCCGAGCAGATCCTGCCGAACATTCTCTGCCCCGTCCGCTCGGCAGATAACTCTGAGAGCATGTGTAAGATGGCCTGCGTCCCGTTTGAATGGGGAGGGGTCTCCGGCCTGCTGAAGGTGACGGTCCGGGACGATGCCCCCGTGGACTGCCTCCTGGGGAATGACCTCGAGAGTTCCCCGTGGGCCACCGTCGAGAGAAGAGAGCACTTGGGGATGCTGGGCCTCCCGGACTGGGCCTGCATAACCACCCGATCCATGGCCGCCCGTGCCGCCCCCCGATCAGAAGACACCGAATGGCCAGCACCTCCGCCCCCGGTTGCCCCCGTAGAGGACAACGGCGAGTCCGACCTCCCGGACCCGACTACCGAAGAAGACGCGCAACACCAGGACCTTCCGGATCTGGCTCAGTGGCGGCAAGAAGGGGGGCCCACCCAAGAACAGTTCCGCCAGGAACAAAAGACCTGTCCCTCCCTCGAGGGACTCCGCCAACAAGCCAGCACCCAAACCACCGGGGACACCACCGGAACCCACTGGGTCTACTGGGATAACGACCTGCTCTACAGCGAGCAAAGAATCGCCGAGCTGGGGGCCGGTCGAGTTCTGGTGGTACCGCTCCGCTTCCGAGACTTTCTGCTCAACCTAGCCCACGATGTCCCCCTGGCTGGACACCTGGGCCAGGACAAAACGTACAGTCGCCTGGTGACCCACTTTTTTTGGCCGAAAATGAGGAATGACGTCCTGAACCACTGCCGATCGTGCCCCACATGCCAAGCCAGCGGGAAGAGTGGCCGGAAGCTGAAGGCCCCTCTACAACCCTTCCCGGTGGTCACCACCCCGTTCGAGAGGGTGGGGATAGACATTGTGGGACCTCTGGACCCCCGCACGGCACAAGGACACAGGTTCATCTTGGTACTAGTGGACCATGCCACCCGCTACCCCGAGGCGGTGCCCCTACGGACAGTGACCGCTCCAGTGGTTGGCCGGGCCCTGATGGGGATCTTCTCCCGGGTAGGCTTCCCCCGAGAAGTCGTCAGCGACCGAGGCACGAATTTCATATCAAAATACATGAAGTCCCTCTGGCAACAATGCGGGGTCACCTACAGATTCACGACCCCCTATCACCCCCAAGGGAACGGACTAGTGGAACGTTTTAACCGCACTCTCAAAGGGATGATTGGGGGATTGGAAGAACCTCTCCGTCGCCAGTGGGATGTACTGCTCCCGTGCCTCCTCTTCGCCTACCGGGAAGTTCCCCAGAAGTCCCTGGGTTTTAGCCCCTTTGAACTCCTATACGGACACCCTGTGCGAGGGCCCCTCAGCCTAGTCAAGGAAGGTTGGGAGATGGCCCCCCTAACGACCCCTCCAGACGTCTTCAAATACATCCTGGCCTTACGAAACCAGACCCGGCGCTTCAGGGAGATGGCCAAGGCGAACCTCGAGGCCAGCCAGGAGGACATGAAGAGGTGGTATGATCACAATGCCTCCTCCGTTGAATTCGAGCCTGGGCAGCAAGTATGGGTGATGTCCCCCACCGAACCATGTGCCCTGCAAGATAAGTGGACGGGGCCCTTCAAAGTGGTCGAGCGCAAAAGCCCCGTCACTTACCTCATCGACATGGGGTCCTCCCGGAACCCCCTTCGGGTCCTCCACACCAACCGGCTCAAACCGCACTTTGTGCGCTCCGAACTAAGCCTCTTGATGGCTACAGACAGTGGCACGGAAGAAGACTCCGAGCCCCTCCCGGATCTCCTGAGGACTCAGGAGAAGGACGGCTCCGTGGACGGGGTCCGGCTCTCTGACGCCCTCACTTCGGAGCAACGCCAGGACTGCCGGAACCTCCTGCTGCAGTTCGCTGCCCTGTTCTCCCTCACCCCCGGGGTCACCCCCTGGTGTTTGCACGACGTAGACACCGGGGACAGTCCCCCTGTCCGGCACCGGGCCTACCGCGTACCAGATCGGGTACGGGCCTGCATACAGGAGGAGGTGGCCAAGATGCTCACGATCGGGGTCATCGAGCCCTCGGACAGTCCCTGGGCCAGTCCGGTCGTATTAGTTCCCAAGGCCGCTGCCCCCGGCTCCGCTCCTGAACTGAGATTCTGCGTCGACTACCGGGGCTTGAACGCTGTCACCCGGACCGACGCTCATCCCATCCCCCGAGCAGACGAGCTGATCGACCGGCTGGGGGCCGCCCGCTACCTTAGTATCTTCGACCTAACGGCGGGCTACTGGCAGATCGGCCTCACACCCAGGGCTCAGGAACGGTCAGCCTTCTCTACCCCCGATGGCCACTATCAATTTAAGGTCATGCCCTTTGGCATGAAGAATGCCCCCGCCACGTTCCAACGCCTTGTGAACCAGGTCTTGGCAGGGCTTGAAGAATTCAGCGCTGCCTACCTGGACGATATCGCTGTATACAGCCGCCACTGGTCCGACCACCTCAGTCACCTCCAAGAGGTCCTCCAAGCCCTCCAGCGGGCCGGCCTCACCATTAAGGGCGGCAAGTGCCAGATTGGCCAAGGGTCTGTGACCTACCTTGGGCACCAAGTGGGAAGCGGGCTGGTGGCCCCGCTACAACTTAAGATTGCTGCCATCCAGTCCTGGCAGCCCCCCGTCACCCAGACCGAGGTCCGAGCCTTCTTGGGGCTCACCGGCTACTACCGGCGGTTCGTGAAGGACTACGGCAGCATCGTGGGGCCCCTCACGGGTCTCACATCCAAGAACCAGCCGAAGCGGGTCAACTGGACTCCTGATTGTCAAGCGGCCTTCGAGGAGCTGAAGGCCGCCCTGTGCACCGCCCCGGTGCTCCAGGCCCCCGATTACAGCCGGGAATTTGTGGTGCAGACCGACGCCTCCGACCACGGCATCGGGGCCGTCCTCTCTCAGTTGAACTCCGAAGGTCATGACCAGCCGGTGGCCTTCATCAGCCGACGTCTCCTGGCCCGAGAACAGCGTTGGAGCACCATCGAGAGGGAGGCATTTGCAGTAGTGTGGGCCCTCAAAAAGCTCCGACCCTATCTCTTCGGTACCCACTTCCGGGTACAAACCGACCATCGACCCCTGCAATGGCTGATGCAGATGCGGGGGGAGAACCCAAAACTCTTGCGCTGGTCCATTTCCCTGCAGGGAATGGACTTCACCGTGGAGCACCGCCCAGGCCAAGACCACGCCAACGCAGATGGCCTGTCCCGCTTTTTCCGCCTCGACGAAGAGAGTCCCCAAGGAGATGGGTGACTCTCCCCGCCTTCAGCTGGGGGGGACGCATGTTGGACAGGCCTCACAGACGGCTTGCTCCCCCCCCGCTCGACAGGGCCCGAACTCCGGCCCACCTGGCATATCCCCGCAACAAGCACCTGTACTCTGTCTCCCGACGGACCCCCTGCCCTCGGACCCCTACTCATCACGGGGTCCAGCCCCACCGGCTTTCCCGGCCGGGTCAAGCCGCCATCTTGGGCCCTGCACCACGCGGCCGCATGGCCTCCCCTCGACCCTAACCCCGGGCCTGGCCGGCCCCGACATCCCGGCACCACCATCCACCCAGGAGGTGAGCGGACCACTTGGCAGGTCAATGGGAGAACGAAGTGTCAAGGGCTCCCCCCCGCCAGGTGCCGATCGCCTCCAGCTCCCCCAGGCACTGGCTCCACCCCCTGCTGGGTGTCTGGACACCTTCATCCCGGACCCTCCGACCTCCAAGTGCGAGGGTCCGGACATCAAAGGGCACCAGCCCTATAACTGAGGCAGCTCCGGAGCAGGAAGGCAGTTGTATCCTGGAGTCGAGAGACACCGAGTGAACTCAACCCTGACGGTCTACTGGCGCTGCCGTAGCCCGCTCTTGTGAACCATCGTCCTGCCTGCTGGCGCTGCCGCGGCCTTCTGCAACCTTCATCTTCCTGGGACCTGCTGGCGCTGCCGCGGCCCGTTGTAACGACCATCCTCACCGGGACCTGCTGGCGCTGCCGCGGACCGTATATCTTCCGGGGACCTGCTGGCGCTGCCGCGGCCCGTTGTATCGACCATCCACACCGGGACCTGCTGGCGCTGCCGCGGCCCATACCACCTAACCACCAAGCTCGAGGATTGTGAGCTCATCATCATCTCATCCGAACTACCTGATTGGTAAATAGACTGTCCCGCTACCCCCTTCCCTACCTTGCGAGACTCTAATCGAGGGGACCCCTGAGTCCAGACCTCCTTGTACCATTTAACCGTACCTTAAATAAGTGCTTATAAAGAACACTGAACCTTATCCGTGTGTGATATCTGTCTGTGGGGGGGAAGTTACTTGTCTGTACGATCGCTGGAGACGGCTCTCCCTGGAGACCTCTCCTCTTGACCCCGGCCGACCCTCCCGGTCCATCTACCATTTCTAACAGGCGTGGTCAGCGAACATTCGGACTGCAATGTTGGTGGTTAGCCGGTTGTCAGGCCTTTTAGATGGGTTTTTAGCTCAGGCATGTCCAAGTATGGGTTAAGGTAATTTTGGGGAATCCCCTGGGTTAATCACAAATAAGCTACTAGTAGTGAAGGACACTTGGCATTCTCAGTACTCAGGAAAGGGCAGGTATCTATACATTTGGTTCCCTTCCGGTCCACACTGCCTGTCTGCTCCCTGGTATACTAACAGAAGTTTGGGAGGGCAAGGCGTCACCTGGGGTGGTGACTGGCGGAATGTTATGGACATACTCGGCAAGTGCTATACACAAATAACTGGGTTAGAGGAATAAAGGCGGACTTGTTAACTTTTACTTCCACCTGCATTGGCACATCTTGTCAGGAGTGGCTTGTCAAAGCTATTGCTCTTCAGTCAGGCAATGGTAACAGTGAACCAACACCATACCAGTTGTTTTAGGTCATCCTGGGCGCATATACATGAAGGTCTGGGCGAGGCGGGTACCATGGATACTGTGGCGCCCCTTCGAGTTGCAGACTCAGCAGGACATGCTTACAAGTGGGGCGATGGGAAACCCAAGGCGTTTAAGGGGACAGCTGGACGGAAGCCACCCGGGGAGAGGTGGTGACGTGTGCAGGCACTGGAACAGCTTCTGTAAAAGTAGCGGTCTGGGCAGTGGGGGGGTGTCTCCCCTCTCATCACCGGGGTCTGACAGCTGGGAGGCGATGAGTTGACTTTCCAGGGTAGGAGGGTCCTGCTGCCAGAATTGAATTCCCCCTGGTGTAAGTTATGCATCCAACCCTGAACAGAGGGGTTTTGGTTGTATCCGTCTAAAGTCCAGAGGGAGTTGGGAAAGGATGGGGGCACCTGTCCAGAAGGGGCATGCTGGCCTCCTGTCCAGTATGGGCTTGGACTGGTTTTGGCTGGTCCTGGGAGAGGCCCGGGAATCAGCAGGCTGTAGGTAAGATGCCTACCTTGGTGGGGAGCCCTGGTTGGGACGGTGGCCACCCCCAGAGCTGTGGAGGAGTTACAGGGCGATCCAGAGTCTGCAAGGTACAGAAGGGTACTAGATGCAGCAGCACAACAAGGGTGCTAAGCCAATAATACCCAGGAATGTCTTAGTGTTGTCCCCTGGAAGAACGACGGCACCCCGTTAGTCCTACGGGCAGTTGTGGGTCTGAGCAACCGGGAGTGGACTGGCGGTCCACTGATGGGAGGGGTGGCCCCCTCCCAAAATTGGTAACCACCGATTGGCAACGGCCACGGTGTAATTTGGCTCATCAGGCGGGCAGGCGGCATAGGGGCTGGCCTGCCCTTGGATCGCCCGTAAGATAACCTACCATGTTGGCATATTTATTGATAATTTTCTCCATTAATAAGGTGTCTTGTGGTTTATTTATGTATGTTGCTGTATGAGAACTGAGGAGTGTTGCCGATATTGGCACTATGCCAAGGCTGCCCGGTGGGCCACGTAGGGAACCCTCCAACAGGGCGGCCCCCTTAGTGCCACAGGAAGGCACAGGAGTCAGCAGACCATGCTCCCTGGTCTAGGGACCAGGGAGTCAGCTGGCCGGTTCACTTCCAGCCGTGGGGGTTGGACAAGGGAACAAATGCCTTCCCCCGCCCACTGTGCAGCCTCTTGCTGCTGCCCGTCTCGCTGTTTCCTGCCCTACCGCTTACCCTGCGGATGGCCAAAGGGTGGTAGGGGGAGGGGTAGAATCTAACTTATTGTTTTGTGTTGCAGGAGGAGTTACAGGGCGATCCAGAGTCTGCAAGGTACAGAAGGGTTCTATATGCAGCAGCACAACAAGGGTGCTAAGCCAAGGATACCCAGGGATGTCTTAGCATTGTCCCCTGGAAGAACGACGGCACCCCGTTAGTCCTATGGGTGGTTGTGGGTCTGAGCAACCGGGGGCTGCCTGGAACGCTCCGCCCACCTTTTGGGGGCGTGAGTAAGGGCGTGGACTGGTGGTCCACGGATAGAAGTGGTGGCCCCTCCCAAAATTGGAAACCACCGATTGGCGACGGCCACGGTGTAACTTGGCTCATCAGGCGGGCAGGCGGCATAGGGGCTGGCCTGCCCTTGGATCGCCCATAAGATAACCCACCATGTTGGCATATTTGTTATGCAAATAAACCTGCATCAATTTTCTCCACTAATAAGGTGTCTTGTGGTTTATTTATGTATGTTGCTGTATGAGAACTGAGGAGTGTTGCCGATATTGGCACTGATCAATGCACACAAGTAGAATCGAAACTGCATTTGTTAATGATGCACAAAAATATAAATGCACAAACACTGTAATAGCAGTCCAGATGCTCAGGGACTGTCAATGGATCAGGTACTGCTTCTAAATCCCAAATGTCTGCCATTATTCAACTCTTACGGTCTCTCAGCCCTGACCACAAGTCCCCACTCCACTGACTTTAAAATAATGAAGCAACTGCATTCACGCCTCTTTACTCACACACCTGACCTACAAGGTGTGACACGTTTCTGTGTCACAACAACAATGAAACCTTGAACACACGCTCGGTCCTCTGTGGCGCACTCTCCCATATTGCAGTTGTTTTTAGTCGTACGTAGGTCTGTGAGTAGTGATTGTCGTCCCTTCACTGTGTTTTCCCATTCATGGCTCGTTATTATATGGCTAAACCCTGTCTTACCAGTGAAAGTGAATCTCCACAGAATATTACAGAAGACGAGCAACATGACAAAATGCATGGCTGTGCCAACAAACCCCAAGAGGAATGACGGATGTCTCAGAAATGTAGAGAGCCTCAATGAGTTTCAGGAAAAAACAACAAACAAAATACATAAATGTCCAGGCATGTCAAAGTATTAATCAAAAATTCCAAAAAGGAGCAGTGCCACAACAGCTTATGTGATTGGCTTTATTAAAAGCGGAAATATTTATGAAAAGTAGAATGCATTGAATTAGAGAATTACAAAAACATAGCCTTATGCATAAACATAGTTGGGAAATGCAGAGTAGTGGACTTGTGATTCCTAGCACAAATGTCACCACAATTTCTTATCAAATCAGAAGTGATCACAGGCCTTCCTCAGGACTTCTCTCACAGGATCAGACAGAGTCAACCCCTGGTATGAGCGGGCCGGGCTGAGATAGGGTCTCTCCTACCCCCACTTGCTTCATATGGTTCATGATTCCATTGCCCCCATCTATTTGTTAGAGAGGCTGCCACCCTTCCAGGGCTACCGTGTGCATGTGGTCACTACCTGCAGCTATTGATTACAGCAGAAAGGCATGCCTGCATTTCAAGATTGCATGTAAACTGCCAGTGAAAAAAGCAAAACACACTAAACTCCATTGTATTGAGTTAAATGTAAGGCTAGGGTGCACCCTGGCACTGTGCACACAAATGGTTTCAAGGCACAAATGATGGATTTTGTGGTTTTATTTAGCATACCGGTTATAAGGTTGTTCCTTGGAGAGTGTAGCATAGAATACGGTAGCATAGAACTATATATTTTTGGTAATTTAACAGGTTTTGGTAATTTAGTAAATGACCTGTTATAATGGTCGTTCATGGTAGTGTCCTACTGGATACTACTATGAACACTACTTACTAGCCGCGGCTCCAACACTAGTTCCCGCAGCAGCACCAGTGAAAAGTCCTATCACTGCTCCAACCGCTGCACCAATAGGCCCTGCTACAAGGAACCCTGTAGCGGCTCCCACACCCGCTCCTGTACCCGCCCCGGCACCTAACCCCCCCAAAGTGCCAGCCAACTGGCGCTTGTTTCTCTCCTCCTCTTCCCTTCTCTGCTGATCCATGTCTTTCACGGTCTTCTGTCGGTCACTTTATTGCCCTTTTTATATCTTTCCTTGAAAGCACGTATCACGTGATCCCTTTTAATTTATTATTGAAAATACACGATTAGTTATTAGATGATTCACACTTTATATCTGTTTCAATTATTTTTGTCCAATAATCAGTTTGTGTATATGAGACAAGTGTGTGGTTGGCAGACTCCTCTCCAAATATATTTTGAATTCTTTTCAAGGTTTCTTCCCTGAAATGTCTGAAGCACAATAATTCTTTTATGAAGCCCAAGTGTGAAAAGCACAGCACACTTTCTTATCACTCCAAGGTTCCCTGAGGTCTAGCGCCCAGAAGTCCAAGTGTATTAAGAACTCCAGTCTTCTCTTCAGCCGGGGAAGGCGCTACTTCTCTGCGGTGCGCTCAGTTACCAGCGAGTTGAACTTTAATTTGGTGATTCCAGAGATGGTGTTTCCGAAAGCACTTTTTGCAGTCCCAGTTTACTCTGTTCAAGTCTCTTGTCCTGTTGCCAGCACCTGCAAAGAAAATACTATGTGTTAGAAAGAGGCATGGTCATGAACAAACAAACAATGTTTACACATTTTGAACTTATAATGTGTGTGTGTGTGTGTGTATGAGGCGGAAGACTGCGGACAAAGATTGTGTTTTGAGATGTTTATACATATGAATTACATTACATTAAATTTGGCAGAAAGCTAGACCGTGGTCCAGAATGAGTCCATTTTATAATTTGGTGTAAATCTGTTCACCAGTTTTGGATTTATTAAAGAAAAAAGATTTCGGTGTATCTAGAGACGCAGATCCACTGCAGAGCGTCCATGGAGCCACGGGCCAACAGCAACGCCGTGATTGGCTGACCGCAACCTGAGAGAAAAGTTGCGGTTGACATTTGGTGAATCGGGATATGGTTCACGGGGGGAGGAACATAAAGTAGAAATAGTATATAGAGGGTCAAGATAGAAGTATCCTTATCCCATGGGACTTGTGAAGAGGTCTGTGAGGACCCCTCATGGAGAAGAATTTGTGGGAAATGTTTTTTTGTGCACGTGAGGGTCTGCTGTGCTCAGCATAGCCCCCCGTGAGAATTGGTGGCAGAGCCACAGATCTGGACTCCAATTAAAATAAATACATATACCCACTCACACACCCACTCACTTACACACCCACACAACCACTCACACACCCGCTCAGACACCCACACACAGACACACACACCCAACCACAGACCCACACAGGCACTCACACACCTAGTTGCATGCCCACACAACCACACACACATTCACTCACACACCTGTACAGCCACTCACACACTCATTCAGATGTCGACAACAACCACTCACACAGTTACTCACACACAGTCAAACACCCACTTAAACACCCACACAACCAATCACACACCCATTTCCACATGCAAACAGACCCTCACACACCCACTCAGACACCCAGGTTATAGTTAGAAAATAGCATTAATAAACATGAGAAATTCACTGAAAAAAACAGAGGTTACAGGGATGGTGTAATTGAGAAATACAATGTGAAAAACTTGAGAAATTTACTAAAAAATCAGGGTGCAGTGGCATAGAGTGCAGTTGCGTAGAATGGAAAAGGGCAGAGTAGAGTGGCGTAGAGTTCAGTGGTGGAGAGTGCAGTGTTGCAGAGTAGAGTGGCAGAGTTCAGTGGTGTGGAGTGGAGTAAAGTGGCCTAGATAGCAGTGGCTTAGAGTACAGTGATGCAGAGTACAGTTTCATGGAGTGCAGTTGTTTAAAGTGCATTGGTGTAGAGTGCAGTGGTTAAGAGTAGAGTGGCATAGAGTGGTGCAGGGTGCAGTGGCGTAGAGTAGATTTTTTCAAAGTAGAGTGAAGTGGCATAAAGTGGAGTGGTGCAGGGTAGAGTGCATTTGTGTAGAGTGGCATAGAGTGTAGAGGCTTAGAGTACAGTGGTGTAGAGTGCAGTGGTGCAGAGGAGATTAGAGTGGTTTATAGTGGATTGGCATAGAGTACAGGGGCAGAGAGTTGAGTGTTATAGAGCATTGACGGCGAGGGTTTTGACATAGAGTACAGTGGCATAAAGTGGAGTTGTGCAGAGTAGATTGGTGTGGCCTAGATTGAATAGGTGTAGAGTGCAGCGGCAAAGAGTAGAGTGGTGAAGAGTGCATTGGCATAGAGTGGAGTACAGTGGTATAGGGTGCAGTGGCATAGAGTAAGTTGTTTCAAAATAGAGTGAAGTGGCATAGAGTGGAGTGGTGCAGGGTAGAGTGCATTTGCGTAGAGTGACATAGAATGTAGTGGCTTAGAGTAAAGTGGTGGAGAGTGCAGTGGCATTAGGAGTGCAGTGGTGCAGAGTAGATTCGAGTGGCTTTTAGTGGGTTGGCATACAGTGCAGGGGCATAGAGGTGAGTGTATAGAGCATTGGCTGCAAGAGTTTTGGCATATAGTAGAGTGGCATAGAGTGGAGTTGTGCAGAGTAGATTTGTGTGGCCCAGACTGGATAGGTGTAGAGTACGGCCCGCCTTGGCGGCCCGCGGACCTTGCAGACATCCTACCTGTGTATTAAAAAAAAAAAAAATTAAATAGTGTTAGCAAACACTGCCGGGTGCAACAGCCCGGACTCTGAGACTCTGCTCTGTGGGGGCCGGGGGATTCCAGTGATTGTCAAAGTGGAGATGCAGGGGCCTAAGAGGTGAAATACAACAAAGCTTTATTAACATGTAAATGGTCTTTAAAAGACCTGTGAAGTACTCGGGTGCGGCTGTGTGTGGGTGCTGGGAAGCTGTCTCAGCCCGGGCTGAGGGCTGACACAGACACGGGGTGAGATGACAGAGGGTGACGGAGGGAGACAGAGGGAGAGGGAGGGAGACAGGTTGACAGAGGGAGACAGAGAGAGAGGGAGACAGAAAGGCGCAGTCTGGGGGAGACAGAGGGAGGGAGAGGGAGGGAGGCAGAGGGAGGGAGAGGAAGGGTGACAGAGGGAGGGAGGGAGAGGGAGACAGAGGGAGAGAGACAGAGGGAGGGAGACCGAGGGAGACAGAGGGAGACAGAGGGAGGGAGAGAGACAGGGAGAGATAGAGGGAGGGAGACAGAGAGAGAGACGGAGGGAGGGAGGCAGAGGGAGGGAGGGAGACAGAGGGAGGGAGACAGAGGGAGGGAGATGGAGGGAGGGAGATGGAGAGAGACGGAGGGAGACAGAGGGAGGGAGAGAGACAGGGACAGAGACAGGGAGAGATAGAGGGAGGGAGACAGAGGGAGGGAGATGCAGAGGGAGGGAGATGCGGAGGGAGATGGAGGGAGAGGGAGGGAGACGGAGGGAGAGAGACAGGGAGAGGGAGGGAGAGGGAGGGAGGCGGAGGGAGAGAGACAGAGGGAGGGAGACAGGGAGGGAGACAGGGAG
Source organism: Triturus cristatus (assembly GCF_964204655.1). Classification (NCBI taxonomy): domain Eukaryota; kingdom Metazoa; phylum Chordata; class Amphibia; order Caudata; family Salamandridae; genus Triturus; species Triturus cristatus. The sequence goes on from NC_140587.1 coordinate 104,952,911, forward strand.
GGAGACAGAGGGAGGGAGATGGAGGGAGGGAGATGGAGGGAGGGAGATGGAGAGAGACAGAGGGAGGGAGGGAGATGGAGGGAGAGGGAGGCAGGGAGAGGGAGGGATGGAGACAGAGGGAGGGAGGGAGACAGAGGGAGGGAGATGGAGGGAGAGGGAGGGAGACAGAGGGAGAGGGAGGCAGGGAGAGGGAGGGATGGAGACAGAGGGAGGGAGGGAGACAGAGGGAGGGAGATGCAGAGGGAGGGAGATGCGGAGGGAGATGGAGGGAGAGGGAGGGAGACGGAGGGAGAGAGACAGGGAGAGGGAGGGAGGCGGAGGGAGAGAGACAGAGGGAGAGAGACAGAGGGAGGGAGACAGGGAGGGAGACAGAGGGAGGGAGATGGAGGGAGGGAGATGGAGGGAGGGAGATGGAGAGAGACAGAGGGAGGGAGGGAGATGGAGGGAGACGGAGGGAGAGGGAGGCAGGGAGAGGGAGGGATGGAGACAGAGGGAGGGAGGGAGACAGAGGTAGGGAGGGAGACAGAGGGAGGGAGATGGAGGGAGAGGGAGGGAGACGGAGGGAGAGAGACAGAGGGAGGGAGACAGGGAGGGAGATGGAGGGTGACCGGGAGGGAGGGAGACAGAGGGAGGGAGAGGGAGACAGGGAGGGAGAGGGAGACAGGGAGGGAGACAGAGGGACAGAGACAGAGGGAGAGGGAGGGAGACAGAGGGAGGGAGAGAGACAGGGAAAGAGACAGGGAGGGAGACAGAGGGAGGGAGACGGAGTCAGGAAGGGAGACAGAGACAGGGAGGGAGATGGAGGCAGGGAGGGAGACGGAGACTGGGAGAGAGACGGAGACTGGGAGGGAGACAGAGGGAGGGAAGGAGACAGAGGGAGGGAGGGAGACAGAGGGAGGAAGGGAGACGGAGGGAGGGAGGGAGACGGAGGGAGGTAGATGAAAGGAGACAGAGGGAGGGAGAGGGAGGGAGGGAGGGCGACAGAGGGAGGAGGGCAACAGAGGGAGAAGGGCGACAGAGGGGGGGCGACAGAGGGGGAGACAGAGAGGGAAACAGAGAGGGAGGAGGGACACAGAGGGAGGGGTGAGACCAAGGGAGGAGGGAGGGCAACGGAGGGAGGGCGACGGAGGGAGGGAGACAGGGAGAGAGACAGGGGGAGAGAGAGAGGGAGGGGGAGAGAGGGAGAGGGAGAGAGAGGGTAGGGGAGGGGGAGGGAGAGGGGGAGGGAGAGGTGAGGGGGAGGGGGAAAGGGAGAGAGAGAGAGAGAGAGAGAGATGTGTGTATGCCGGGTCTGGTGGCTCAGTGGACGAAGGCGTCTGCTGCAGGGATCTGTGTTCAACCTCATGGTCACAATTTTTTTTGCTTTAGCCCCGCCCCTCCCCCTCCCTCTCTGACCCCTCCTCCACCGGTGCGGCCCTCAGCCACAAACCACACTGTAAATTTGGCCCCCAAGAGAAAGTTTGTGAGTACCCATGACCTAGTGTAATCATTTGTTTGATCATATTAAAGTATTTGTTCCCAACACACTTCCAAAATAACAAAAAATGGGTTTCATTTGTGTTCCTAATTCTGATATATTCTGAAATACTTACACAGTTCCTACAAATGTTGTCATGTGCTAGAAAAAAAACCTCTTTCCTACTTCCAGTATCTAGCAAGATTGTCACACGAATCATCTCATTTTAAAGTCAGAGAAAGAAAAGTAAGCAAGCGCTCTCGAAAGGCAGTGTCTGACATTTGACCCCGGTCTTTGAATGCACAGCAAATGGGACTAGATAAGAACAAGATTTAAAGGCCTGTTTACAGAAAGTGAGTTCATCGAACAATACAGAAAACACAGCTTTGGCAATGGGAGGGGCGAACTGAACCTGGACACCCTAAAGCAAATAAAGCCAGCAAATAGAATGCCAGAAAATGTGAGTTACAAACCACAAAGCCAATGGAAATCAAGGGGCGGAATGTATTCCAAGGTCAGTTTTCTGAATGTCCCCAAGATGTCTTTAACAAGCCAGACAGCTGTGCTATATGGTAGGCGGCAACCGAGAAAGCAGGCATCATAAAGCCAGGTTCGAAAACCAGGCAGCATAGCAGGGCTGGCCCGGCTTGCCTAAAATTCCACCCCGTAAAAAGTGGCTTTAAAAATCTTTTACGAATGTTGGAATAAAAAGGAAAAACCAAAAGTACATGGCGTCTTGAACGAGGCAACCATCCCAGTGACAGAGTATGGATTTTCTGTTGTCCAGCCATTTGGCACAGCAGCAAAGGGTGAATTAAATGAAACCTAAAACAGAAGGCGCTGGGGGGTTGACAATCCCAAATTAATTTGGGTTCCAGAAAGGGGGTGGTTAGGAGCAAGACATAGGATCTTACAGAGGGCATAGAGAGCGCTCTAGTGTCCCTTTAACCGGACCTGGATAAAAGGATTATTTATTGAGACAATGTCACCCTTGACCGTGGTTTCGGGGCGGAAGAACAAACCAGGGCGAACTAATTTAAAATAACAATCCCTGACACAGGCGGGCAACTAGAGCCACATTTCGGGGGGGGGGGGGGGGGCTGAAAAAGATTTCAGGGGGGCTAAGTCTTCCAGCCATAGGCAGAGTGGCTGTAAGAAGGGGTGGAAACGCAACAAAAGCCTCATTAACGGGTAAATGGTATTTTAAAGACCTGTGAAGTACTCGGGTCCGTCTGCAATTAGACGGACGCCAGCCCGCGAGGCTGTCTCAGCCGGGCTGACCCACATGAGGGGGGGGGGGGGGGGGGGCTGAAGCCCGGTGAACCCAATGGGTGTTGCGCGCCTGCCCTGACATATCCGAGCCACGAACTGTCTTTAGCACTCAGAGTCACAATATAAAGTAAACAAGCCGCGCAAAAAGCCCACCTCTTAGGAGAAGAGAGAAACCGAGTATACTCCATAAAGGGGGGAGAAGAAGAGGGGGTGGGGTACCCACGTAGTGACAGCACCAGTCCAGTAATCGATAATGTAGAACTTTAGCGCCGAAGGCGAAGCACAGAAGGAGTTTGAGTGAACTGATGAATTCATATCAATGAAAGTAAAGTAACATACTAAAAGGGACATGGGAGGAAGGTGGGGACAAAGGGAATCCGAGGAAGGACCTCTCCTAGATGTAACACAGAGCGCTATAGATATTAGACAGGAAGAAGGCTGGGACTATATGTCTTTGTTTTTAAATGTCAAGAATAGACAGTGGGGTCTTAAGTTCCAAGACGTCCAAACTTGTGCACTACAGCTCTTTCCACGCCCCGACCCATGGGGCGCCCCGACCCATGGGACGCCCCGACCCATGGGACGCCCCGACCCATGGGACGCCCCGACCCATGGGGCGCCCCTCTGTTCTTCACGAGTTGTGTAGGAGAAGACGTAAAGCGTTTAAGATCAGACAATAAAAGAGATGAAAAGTCAGATAAGCGTCTCCCCCTCCCCTCTGTCGTGAGTCTCAGCCAACAAGACGCTGCATTTTGGGACTTGTAGTTTTGCTCCGAGCATCGTCTCCCAGCCCACGAAGAGATGCTGCAGAGAGCGGCCCGGGTGTGCAAACACAACACTTCAACTCAAAACACGTCAGCCCGCGGGTTGTGAGGTGCCCCCCTTTACTCACGTGCTCCCCACTGGACGCAGGGTCTTCTTTTCCTGTAGCTCAGCTCGAGAGGGGCTTGTGCAGTCAGCCCTCCGCGGTAGCTCCTTCTCCTCTGGTCGTGTCTGTCCCTTCACTCCCTGCCAGCTTTTATAGGCAGGTGCCCGGTCTGTAAATCCACCCACCCCTAAATTAGAACACCCGCACTTCTAGTAAATCACGTGATTAAGCGTCAGTGGGGTTTGTTGTTCAAGTAAATATTGGCATGGGACAGACTACATTCAAACATCCCTCCATAGCATTATATATATATATATTATATATATTTATACATATACACACACACATACATACGTACATATATATATATTTATACACGCACACACACACACATATATATACACACACATACATACGTATATATACATATTTATACACGCACACACACACACATACACACACATATACACACACACACATACGCACATATATATATTTATGCACACATACACACACACACACACATACATACGTACATATATATATGTATACACACACACACCTCCTTCTCAGGCATCCTCATCTATAGGCCTCCGGATTGTGCACCCTTCATAATCCACGAGATTTGCAATTATATTGCCCAGAGATCACTATTATTCTCAAATGTCACTGTTTTAGGTGATTTTAACCTACATGTAAATGACCCTACCTGCACGCAGGCAGCTCAGCTAGCCTGCGCCCGTCCACTGCCGGACCGCTGCCAGCGCCAGCCATAATGCCCGGCTGTCCAGTGGTTTGGTGATCCGCTGGTCTAGGGATGCCTTGCTGTCGCACAGAGGTAAGGCATGTCCTAGGGCCCACGCTATCAACCTAGCCATAGATAAGCTGCCAGGTTCGTGCACTGATTGCTCGTGGGAGCTTGGGGAGTACACTGAGCTTGTAGGGAGTAATGATGAGGTGGGAGCTACCCAAGGGCGAGGCGGCCACTCGGACAGGATCAAGGCATGCTTGGTAAATTGCAGGTCATTGCCTATGCATGCCGAGGATATATGGCTTTCGCTAACAAATAATGCGTGGGATGGCCTGTTTTTAACAGAAACATGGTTGAACGTGGGTTCTGTTGCTGCAGTGGCCCTGGCCACCCCCCCTCCCCCAGTTTTAAAATGTGTTGCGCCAATAGGGATAGTGGAGGGGTAGCCATTATCTTTAAGGACTCCTGGGTCCTAGCATCATCAGCACCCCTTAATTTGGAGGGGATAGAGGGTCTTAACTTTTGTTTGCAAATTGACCCTTAAACCTCCTTCTCAGGCCTCCTCATCTATAGACCTCCAGATTGTGCACCCAACATAATCCACGAGATTTGCAATTATGTTGCCCTGAAATCGCTATTATACTAAAATTTCACTGTTTTAGGTGATTTTAACGTACATGTAAATGACCCTACGTGCACGCAGGCATCTCAGCTAGTGTTGTCCCTCGGGGGTGCCAATCTAACGCAACATGTTATTTCCCCCACACATAAGGCAAGGCACACCCTGGACCTCTGTTCTCCAATTTAGCTTCCCTGCGGACAGTGGCCCCCATCAGATTGGTCTGGTCGGACCACTGTCTGATTCCATTTTTAGGTCTCGCCTGGCTATCGCGTAAGCAATCGCGCAGCGAGAGTTCTGTAGGGGCTTCAGAAAAAGCTCCCAAAGGCTTCCCAGGCGGATCGGGTGGCGGTTACGCGCACAACCATGCGCATTCCATTTGCCACCAGCTACTTCCTGCCCATGCGCCACCTCACGCATTCAGAGAGATTTAGTAAGGGGCACAAGACCTTAGGAATGCGGTTTATGGCCAGTGCATGTGAGGCATTCAAGCGCGAAGCTGGCATCTGGCATTGGACTTGAAAGCAGCAGACTGCTTTTGCCAGCGCGCGCTCGGCCTCACTTCCTGCATCCCCTCTTACAACAATTAACTTTCGTTATAACTCACACCCCATATGCTCGTTCCCTCCCACCCTTCCTTTGATGTCCGCTTTTCTTGTTGTTTACAAACCACGCCACACACTACTGCACGCCACACACTGCTGCACGCCGCACACTGCTGCACGCCGCACACTACCGCACGCCACACACTGCTGCGCACACTGTTGCATTACACACTGCTGCATTACACACTGCTGCACGCCGCACACTGCTGCACGCCGCACATTGCTGCACGCCTCACACTGCTACACGAAACACTGCTGAACGCCTCACACTGCTGCATGCCACACACTGCTGCACGCCTCACACTGCTGCACGCCTCACACTGCTGCATGCTTCACACTGCTGCACGCCGCACACTGCTGTATGCCGCACACTGCTGCACGCCACACACTCCTGCATGCCGCACACTGCTACACGCCACACACTGCTGCACGCCACACACTGCTGCACGCCACACACTGCTGCACGCCACACTCTGCTGCATACCGCTGCACGCCACACACTGCTGCACGCCACACACTGCTGCACACAGCACACTGCTGCACGCCGCACACTGCTACACGAAACACTGCTGCACGACCCACTGCTGCACGACACACACTGCTGCATGCCACACACTGCTGCACGCCACACACTGCTGCACTCTGCACACTGCTGCACGCCGCACACTACCGCACGCCAAACACTGCTGCGCAAACTGCTGCATAACACACTGCTGCATTACACACTGCTGCATGCCGCACACTGCTGCACGCCGCACACTGCTGCACGTCTCACACTGCTACACGAAACACTGCTGCATGCCTCACACTGCTGCACGCCACACACTGCTGCACGCCACACACTGCTGCACGCCTCACACTGCTGCACGCCTCACACTGCTGCATGCCGCACACTGCTGCACGCCACACACTGCTGCACGCCGCGCACTGCTGCATGCCGCGCACTGCTACACACCACACACTGCTACACGCTACACACTGCTGCATGCCACACACTGCTGCACGCAGCACACTGCTGCACGCTGCACACTGCTGCACGCCACACACTGGTGCATGCCGCACACTGCTGCACGCCGCACACTGCTACACGGAACACTGCTGCACGCCACACACTGCTGCATGCCACACACTGCTGCACGCCACTCACTGCCGCACGCCGCACAATGCTACACGAAACACTGCAGCACGCCACACACTGCTGCACGGCACACACTGCTGCATGCCGCACACTGCTGCATGCCACACACTGCTGCACACTGCTGCATTACTCACTGCTGCATGCTGCACGACACTGCTGCACGCAGCACACTGCTGCATGCAGCACACTGCTGCCTGCCGCACACTGCTGCATGCCGCACACTGCTGCACGCCACACAGTGCTGCACGCCGCTGCACGCCACACAGTGCTGCATGCCTCACACTTCTACACGAAACACTGCTGCACGCCACACACTGCTGCACGCCGCACGCTGCTGCACACCACACACTGCTGCACGCCACACACACTGCACGCCGCACACTGCTGCATGCCTCACACTACTGCATGCCACACACTGCTGCACGCCGCACACTGCTGCACGCCGCATGAAGTACCGGGGATTTTAGGACCCCAGCGGTGCCAGGGATAGCACCCTATGACTTCGGGTTATCCTGTTGCTGTAGTATTATAAAAGACGCTCTCATGGTAATGTAACAAAGAAACTGGCAGAAGAAGCTGAAATATGAAAAAGACATCTTTATTAAACATTAAATGAGTGAGACTACGTCGCACAGAAGCCTTAGCAACTGAATGAGGCAGTCTCCAGAACAGAAACCAGTCTCCTTTTTAGGTCGAGGACTACCGGTCTGCCGAAAGGCAGAACCAGAAGTCGGAGATTTTATGACTTGGAGAAGAGGGGCTTTAACCCGCCCCTCTTCTCCCCTGTTCTCCATTGGCTGGCCTCGTAAATACTGGCCAGCCACTGGAGAAGAGGTCAGTCATTCCAAACAGGCCCCGTCCTTTTCGGATCGGGGGGCGTGTTTTTTGCGAGAAGTCTCAAGGAGGAGACAACAGCAAAACACGCCCCCGAATCCGAAAAGGACGCTGCCTTTCTGCCCGATGCCAACGCCCGCTCTGATCAGTGTGTAAAGACTCTAGCCACCCTCTTCAAAGGCATTCCTTGTACGTGTACATTAATTATTTTAATGCGCGTGGGGAGGACAACTCCCGCCGCCCACCCGCGCCATTCTTTGATTCCTCTGGGCTCTGCACTCTAGCTCAGCCATCAAATCCATGGCAGCGGACTTAAATAGCTGCAGGAAATGTGTTTTACAAGGCTGGCTTTAACCGCACTACCTGCTGTGCGCCACATTGCTATTGTTTGTGAACGGCACGCGCACAGTTCCTAGAAGCCCTCTTTGCTAAGTACTGGAGACCTGCGTTGCTCCCCAGCCAGGCTTGCACTATGGGAACACGGCACGCGCACAGTTCCTAGAAGCCCGCTTTGCTAAGCACTGGAGCCCTGCGTTGCTCCCCAGCCAGGCTTGCTCTGTGCGGACACGTGCACACACGCGCACAGACGCAGCTCCTAGTCTCGCCTCTTGCTAAGTACAGCCCTGCGTTGCTCCCCAGCCAGGCTTGCACTGTGGAAACACCGGCACGCGCACAGCCCTGCGTTGCTCCCCAGCCAGGCTTGCACTGTGGGAACACCGGCACGCGCACAGCCCTGCCTTGCTCCCCAGCCAGGCTTGCACTGTAGGAGCACGCGCACACACACGCGCACAGGCACAGTTCCTAGAAGCCCCTCTTTGCTAACCACAGCGCTGCATTGCTCCCCAGCCAGGCTTGCACTGTAGGAATATCGGCACACAAGCGCACAGACACAGTTGAAGTTGCAGCTCTAAATCGCAGACATTGTGAATTCAATTTCTAAAATGTACAGTCCTGACTAAAAGCAGTCAACGCGTTTTTCTCACGGTGTGCCCATGATCAGCACCTGTACAGCTGTCCCCGAAACGCCCTCTGCCCTGTTGTCGATTTAAGTGTATTTATCCGAGTTAGGTATTACGATATTAAAACGGAGAATACCCAAGGCCCGCGGATCAGCGAATCACGCCCTTGGCAGCATCATTGGTTCTGAAAATTAGAAGCGGCAGCAGGCAGGCAAAGGGCGTACGTTTATTGACGGAATATACTATATATCGTATCATTGTGTAGGGCTGTAAGCAAAGTAAAAGGGAAATATTGAAGACCTGAAAGCGAGGGTGGTCCTCGGTTTATCGATCGATGGCTGTGGGGCCCAGATCGAACTACCGGGGTACGGTGAATAAAAGCAGACCTCTCCTCTGCGCCATTCTTTGATTCCTCTGGGCTCTGCACTCTAGCTCAGCCATCAAATCCATGGCAGCGGACTTAAATAGCTGCAGGAAATGTGTTTTACAAGGCTGGCTTTAACCGCACTACCTGCTGTGCGCCACATTGCTATTGTTTGTGAAATGAATGATGGGAAAGGCAAGTCTGTAATTTCATTTCTTCAAACTGATTACACTCACACGTAGCACACGGTATCATTTGCCTGTCACTTAATCACTGACCAGCCTGCCTGAGTCATTAGCGCTGCCGCGCAGGGAAAGGAAGACGCGCGCATAATGAAGAGACGGAGGATGTGGGGTGCTGTTTTACCTCAAAGAAATGGTGCGCAGAAATCCAGCACAGCTGCAGGTGTTCCGCTGACAATGTGGGATTTTAGTTAGCTTCCAATTTAGCAGAAAATTAAGAGCGGGAAAAACTGTTATTTGTGAGAGAAGATACTCATCGCAGGCAATCATCCGTGCGCTATATCCACAAGATGAGCGCTCAGCTGGCTTTGTCGTGACTTAAAACAATTGGTATCTCGGGCTGTATTCAACGCCAGATTGGTGCCTATTCTCTTCCGTTTATTCTTCCTTCGGATATTTTGTTCCACCTTTTCCTATTTTATGGCTAATTTACGTGCGTGAATGTGAAGTCATTTACGCTGGATGGTTGTTTTAGCATTGTGCCGGTGCTCTGAGCCGTGTGATACAATGTAATTGGCAAGTTTCAATTTCACAATTCGTCTTGTTTACCCCCTTTCTGTTGAAAAGAGCACAAAAACAATATGGCCGCCAGGTGACCGGTAGATTCCACTACTTGTTTAACACGAAGTGCAGGGAGGCCCACGCGACTAAAGGATAAAAGGTTTATAAACAGTCCACAATTCAATTTCACTGTCCAAAACTTGCTACTTTGTTTAACTTTGCAATACCAGAGATTTAATATCATTGGCACATGGATAGTTCCCTAACTGACTCGAAGTACAAAATGTGGGATAAATCAACGTAAAATATCACAATGACGCAAAATGGTGAACCCCTCACGCCCGGCAGAACCCGTGGCCTCTGAGACTCCCATACTGACAGATATTCACAGGCCACAGGCTTATTGGGTGCCCCCTGAAGGGTGGGACCCCTACACCCCCAGCAGCTGAAGCCACTGTGACTGTGGAGTGAGCATAAAATTAAACTGACAATCGAGGAGTGGTACATTCTCATGATCTTTCCCAGGGTACTATTGATGCGAGGAGAACTTATCGCCATGTCTAGCTCCTTTCATGACTAAAGACGCAATAATATTTTAATGTCTTGCTGATTTGGATTTTCTGACAAAGGTGTTATTGTCATTTGTTCCGGAAAACGGTTTCTTTCCTTGTTGAAGGCACAGTAATGGCTCTCTTCCAGCCTCTCCTGGGGACATGAGGTCACTCGTACACGAGATCTGCCGAGAGGGTTTAGGAGAGTAGCCTGGGATGGGCCAAGCCTGGACCTCCCCTTCCGCCCTGTCTGGCAGACTTCTTCCTTTTCTTTGTTGTCCGTTTTTGTAGGAAGGACTTCTGACAGAGTAACGAAACCTAATTATCAAAGGAAAACGTAGAAACTGGACACTTCCCCTCACATGTAGGCAGCACGCACAGATTTGGTATTGTATGTATAGATTTAGTATGTGTGCGTTTTTAGGCCCTCCCCCAACGGAAAGGCTGTAGAGTTCACAAGTAGCGACCGGGGCAGAGGCCGTGGAATGGTTGGGAAGCAAGAACGAATGTGGGCGCGTTGGGGCAATCGTGATCTAACGTGACTTGGCGGATGTTGGAGTACAACGGGGTCTCCTGCCGAGGAAGCTGTGGAAGGCCGGATATGTGCTATCACGGAGGTGAAGTGCCCCTTGGGGGGGGGGGGGGGGGAATAGACTGCTTAAACTGGTACCTGCTACGTAAACTGGGCTCACAGGCTCCCATCCGGCACGCACCTCAGCAGTTCGTTCTTTTGATGTATATAATGGGTGCTATTGAAGTGGGTAATAACTCGTATCATCGTCTGAACTGTATGTTGATGAGGCGTATGCTGTGCATCGGACGTGTACATATACATGGGAGTGCGAAGGGGGGCCGGGGAGGGTATATGTGTGAATACTAGAGGCAGGAAACGGTGCCCTGAATGTTTGGCTCGTGGTGCAGCGGGTGGAGCCAGCGCCTTACCCATCTGTTTGCAATTGTGCATTTTCGCCCTGCTCAGCAGAACCGTGGCCTTTAACAGAATACACTAAAGTGCAGCTCTGGCGGCATTACCACACCCCCACTTGCGCGTTCTGCTGAACTCGTATTATTTTTTTTTACACATTTACCTAATGAAGTCATATGTCAAGTTGTGTCCCGGTGACATGGAGTCATCTGGTCACAACCAGTGTGGTACCCCCATTACCTCAGAAAGGGGGAGGGATCTTGTGCTATTTTCTCCTGTAACTAATACCCGAGCGGGAGGGAGGCCCTAGCTAGAAATGTTTACGCTTAATGTTGATAAAAGCTATTCTTCCGTTTTTGTATACAATTCCTCCATTGCCCACATGGAATTTAAGGGGGGGGCTGGGAGGCTGCGGCTGCAGAGTTTGGATAAAAGGCATTTTTTCAATGCTTCACTAGACCACCTCTCATCCTGCCCAGCACCCACAAAGGCCTCTTTGTTGGCCCCCCACCCCATATCCGTGACCCCCACTCCTCAGACCTCTGGCGATCCCTCCCCGCCCACTCTCTCTACAGCCAACACACAGGAACATTCAAACAGCCGAAGCCTACAGCGCAAAAAACCAAGCATTTACAATGCAATGGTCTCGGCATTGTTAAAGTTAGAGCTATTGGCATTGCTCATGACATTATTTTGGTTTTGTTTTTAAAACATCTCTCTCTCTCTCACAAAAAAAAGTCTTATTTTGGTGAGAGAGAGATGTTTTAAAAACAAAAACAAAAATAATGTCATGAGCAATGCCAATAGCTCAAACTTTAACAATGCCGAGACCATTGCATTGTAAATGCTTGTTTATACAGAATCTGGGCAACACCGCCCTTCTCTTGCAGTTGGTCATTCACATATTTTACTTCAAAGAACAAGCAGAGTCATGATTGCAATCTCACATTTCAGTTCAGCCAGCCCGCAATTATTTACCCAGCAAGGCTCAGATCCCACATCAGATATCAACTGACCCCAATAAACATGAGCATCTCCTGTTTTGGGAAACAAGCCATAAAGCAGGAACAGTCAGGTGTGAAAGAGATTAGCTGGAGGCTTGTGTAGGATGTAAAGACTTTATGGTGTGTCAGGCCCTGATGCTAATCACAGGTGGCCAGAGGACGGGGAACTCGTGAGACCGGACTGACCTGGTGCAGCGGAGCCAAGCTGCCCAGGTCACAGAGAAGTCAAAGGAAAGTACATGTGTTCTGGAGGCCTGTATTTGTTCTTAGAGTGTAGTCTATGTGAGGGCAACTATAAGATGGCCACCGCTCCAAGATGGAACCCACGGAGTCAATGTATAATAACGTATACATAGTGCATTTGGCAATGGGACGTTATGCAAAGCGCTTGTACATACCGTATTGACCAATCGCGGTTTGCTAATACATGAATAAACAGGGGTAGGGCCCTGTCTCCTACGTGGTCCCAAATACCAAAGTACGACAGACCCTCCTTTTGCCCTTACATGGGCAATCACTATACTCATGGTCTATATTCACCAGATCATCAAGATGTTGCTGATGGAGCAAAATCCTAGTACTTGGACTCTCTCTCTGGACAGGTCTCCTTGAACACGAAGAAGCACAAAGGCCACATATGGCAGGACAAAATAAGGAATACCTCTATCTAGGTGGCATAAGATCACACCCCCAACAATTAGTGATGTTCACTACTAACTAGTGTCGATGCAGAAGCTGTATAGAAGAATTGCTTACGAATTCTGATCTTTTAACCTGTTCATGTTCAGGAAAAGGGTGAAAAGAGTGCAAAGAAACAGTAGTGGAAAAAGACATAGGTTCGGAAGCGGGTGCAGAAGTCAATTGGGTAGAGAAAAACAATCCCACCCATAAATGACAATGTCATGTTTAACCTTTTCGGTGCTCATGACGGAACGGTTCCGTCATGAGCGTCGGTTGAGCTGTGCTCATGACGGAACCGTTCCGTCATGACCACGCCCGCGCAAGAAACGGTCAGCGCTGAGCGGGAATCGGCGCCGCATCGAAGAGGTTAAAAAGACACTGGAAAACTCGTTATTAAAAACATATATACAACGGGAGAAAGTAGTGACCACTATGACAAATGAAATAATCATTTTTATGTTCAGGTGAAACAGTGGTGACCCTCATCAATGCTATGAGGTGAAAATACTCTTTCCACAGACAATTGACTCTATTCTGCTTTTACTAAACAGAATAGTACTTTAAAACAATGCCAGCAAAACAATCTGTCTCCTTAACACCTACTCTATACAATCACACGGAAACCTCTTGTGAAACCACCTATGCCCAGAGTCCGTTCAAAAAGCCTCTCTGGCAGGCTTCTATTGTCCATCAAATCTTCTTCTGTTGTTTTCTTTTGCATGGGCCTCTTCATTCAAGCCTTTCATGAGAGAAGTACTATTTAGTTGGAGTGCCCTCCTGGCAAACACCCACAGCTCACACGAAAGTCTCAATGTCCCAAGGCAGTGCGCCAGTATCTTTCCTTTGCGGCAGGCACTACAGGTAGTGTGCTCTCCATTGATCAAGGGCACAGGTCATCTCGTGCAGATTCGGGACCATTCTCAGACTCCAACACTCGTCACTCAGTGTCAGAGGACGCTCAGGCTGCTCTTCCATGGGCACTGGAATGTAGTGCCTTCTGTCAATCTTGGATCCGCCGGTGCACTGCACTTCCATTGGATCAAAGGAAAGGGGTGTGTGTGGCCAAAAACTCAGGCCCAGGGGCTCAAGGGACTGCACACTGTCAGAGGTTACCAGCACATGACAGGCGCTCTTGTGCACTGAAATTCTGGTTCTGTGGCAAAACCAGCTCCTCCTTCTTTTCTGATGTTGAACGCCTTCTGATGAAGCAAGTGTGATGCTTTAAACAATTCGTTTATAACAAGGGGACTGTAAACAGGTGGTCTGCGAGTTTCAAAGGAGTGGCCACACGCCATGGGACAATTTTCGTCTCGAATACACTGTCTTTCTCAGGAAGCAATACAAATAAAAAGGCAGTGGGAAAAACAGTGCCTCTAAGCTTTTCAATTGGGTTTCCGTGTGAGAGCCTCCATCATCTAAGGGTAGATAACTACACGAGAATCCTATCTAAAATGGATGTCTTCACATATGGTGGCATTGTCTAATGTGGCAAACACATTTTTTTTTTCTGAATGATTACATATAAGTGTTTCTAAATTCTTTATCTAGGACATTTCAATAGAGAAATCACGTGGTACAGATTATCATAGGCATGTAGAAACCTTTCACATCAGGTGCACTAGGCAATACACAGGCTAATAGTCAGATATGAAAACAAAAGACAAGAACTAGAGGGTCCTGATATTTGCATGATTAGAAACTTCTGATCCCACCGAAAATTAAAGCAGCAGGAACAAAAAGGGTAAAAACCACATTAAAAATAGACATTGAAAATTTGTCATGTTCAAAAAGTAAACGTAAGATATCTCCTTTTGAGATGGAAAACTTGTCTTACTATAATATTGAGTCAGTTAGCCAGTCTATCGCTATCCTGACAGTCAGGCTGGAAAACATTGAAGCAGGCCTAAGGAAAATTCTTGGAAACCAGTCTGGTCATGCAAAAGGGAATTGTACATAATATGGGGGTTCCTGGTGCATCACTGCAGTCTGGATGTATGTACCTGAACAATACACCTACAATAATAAATGGGCTGACTAGTGAAAGGAATACGGAAAAGGGAATTGGAACTAGGACACAACTAAAATCCCCAATCACTAAGCATAATGCGACATTGGGCAGGGAAGAAACAAAAGCAATAAAAAATAAAAATCTATAGGAAGGACAAGAATTTACTTGGGTGATAGTCAGGGATGTGACACTACACCAAGAGTACGGGTGGTACACAAAAGGCCAAAGTTACATATATTTTAACTCTACCGCTGGCGACTACACCATATACGGCAATCTTAGCTAATGTTCCAGTTCCTTCTGCAGGGAAAAATGAAAACCTAGTTTCCTTTTAAGAAGCAAAGGCCATATGCTACTTAGGAGACAGGACACCATTACCTAATGTAATATAGAAATTAGGCCACCTTGAGTCACAGATCTATAATTTCATCCTTAGGTCCAATCAAGGATACATAAATGTAAGGCTGCCTGTTCCATTAAGGGAAAGGGCAGTAAGTGACACACTTTGATCCTGTAGATCTCTTTTAGTTTTCTGTAATACCATTATAGCCAATTTAGACATGCACTGGTAAAGTGCTGCCTCTCATGTTCACAGCATGAAATATCATTAGCTGTGGAATTTAGTAACCAGAACAAGTTCAACCAACTGTTGCGTAGCGATGGGCATCGTCATGACCATCCCCTTACAAAACAGGTAAACTTGTAATAGTATCAAAAAGCAGCAACAAAAACAACGAAAACATGCAAAAAATAATAAAAACGCACAAGACGTCAAGCCATCAGATATACCTGCTGTATATCAAGCACAAAAAAGCATAGACAAAACAATAGCATATGTAATAAGAGGTGACACACAAACACCATGTCATGTACTTTATGCACTGTAAAACTGCAGCCCAAAACCCAATATTTGGGCCTGTTTAATTTGTCAGGTTTAAAATACTTACCCTCCTTTTTGACAGTAGATCACCAGGCAATGGAAATCTGCTGTGAAATATAACTTTACTGTTTCTCTTCTAACATACAGGACCAGCAAGAACAATTCATGAGAGAACCAAATACACAAAAATAAATTGCCATTATTTACTGTCAGGCATCATTCCATTTTTTTTTTTAGAGCACCAATGTATCAGCAAAGCATTTAACATGATGTTTGGACTTTCAAAGAAAACCCCTTTGCTATATTTTCCCTTTGGAATTAAGTTCTTTAGTTTTAGTGATGCTATGGAGAAACCAGAAACCCCACCTTTAGAGGCCCGTGTAGCAAGGGCATTCTGCATTCCACAGAGGCAAGGCCCTAATTTAAAAGGTCATAAATGTCAACTCCATTGTTTACGGGAAATATAGCATCTCAGCAGCGTGACCGAGCCAGCCTCTGCAGCTCTCCCAACCCCCAGCTTCTGACACTCTGAATTCGTCAAAACCAGAAGGCCTTCCTAATTCCTCCTAACTTGCAATAATTCGCTCTATGTTGAAAAATAATTTCTCCTTTTTAGGCGCTAAAAAATTATCCCTATTCCCAGATTGTTAAACTACATGTACTGTGAATAATTCACAAAATTTAATAACACACATACCAGTTTTTAGAATAAATGCATGTTGCAATCCTATGCAATGGTACATATTTCATCAACCTTAAATGAATGAACGTCTCAGTAGGCCCAGCTAAAGTTAGACTGAACTCCAGCAAGTGAGACCGCTTTCTGCCCCAGTCCACTGGCACTGTGAATTGTATTCGCAATGAGTTTTGATATTTTCTTCATCATTTAGTCACTTGCCTTTATTCAAGCTCTGTTTGTCGCTTTCATATTAGCATATGAAACTCAGTGCCTCCCGCCAGGTAATTACAATATTTTCACCCCTACTGCTAGAACCTGCAATCTCATCTTTCCCCTCCTACTTACTCAAACCGATACCACATTCCTTTTTATTCCCTTCGTCAATACAACCTTCCTCACGCTACTCTTCATGTCTTTATTACTCCCCTTCATCATCTCTCTTCCCTCCACGGCATTCTATTTTCCCAATTGTTCTTCTCCTTCCTACGTATTACCTAGTTCCTATAACCGTAATTCTACATTTCTCCACCCCTCTATCATTACTGACTTCATCACGTACCTGCTCACAAACATCCTCTTTTTACCTCATCAAAAAAAGAATTCTCCATTTCTCTTTCTCTATGTGGGTGCTAACTCCATTAAGGCCGTTTTTTATTAACATCAAATAGTTGCGGGTTGTGACACCATATTTTATTTAATTTCTCCAAGTTTTAAAAAGGTCCTGTTTTTCATAGCGTGTTCAGTAGTATTGTGACAGACACAGCTAAAGTTAGAACCTTCAACCCTGATATTAAAACAAGCCTTTGTACTGGCACATTGACTCATTGAATCATAAGAAGGCACAACCTGTAAATATATATCAAAACCTAAACGTATGCATTTACTGAAGCCTGAGACACTTTAAACAGTACTCTGAATGAAAGAAAATGCAATTGAAACAGTCTTTTTACCCAAATTCGACTTTGATATTTTAAGCATTAAAAAATGAATATCCTACAATTTTCTTGCATAATATGCATTACCAGAATGTCTATTACATAACCCATGAGTCAGGCATTGGAAATAATAACTGATACTTTATAAAAATGAGCTTGTTTGCGCCTGCGCCAAGGGAAAATTGTACGCGCGAATGCTTGTCATTTTAGTGATGCAACACAACTTAAATCAAATTTTAATGCTAGGAGGTCATAGTATGAGTATTAAGCTTTATAAATATCAAAAAACGATTTTGAAAAGCACTTATTTTTTTAAAATAATTTTTCCCATGATTAATAATTTTCTTTTAAAAATCCCAATTATTCGTTTATGTGATAATTCCATGTATAAAAAACAAGCTGCATCCCTTGGCTATCATTTTGGACACATTTAACTCACAAGCCTAAGCGCATAAGCCCAATTTGAAACGCGTCACATTTTTGCGCCACTTTCATTTAAAAGGACGGTTCTGCCAAATTCCACCCGTGTTCAACTGGGAAGGTGCTGGCTGAATGAACATTTCTATCAAATATACTGCAGCTGAAAAGTTTGCCTGTGAACATCTAATCCAATGCATCTAAGGAAAATGCTGTAAATTTATTTACTTTAGCAAAAATAGATAATTTCATTTTTGGGGCCTGATTTATATCTATCGAATGCGTTTCTAATTTTATCCTTTAAGCATTTAACGGCAGTTTTGTATATGTGCACAATTGCTCATTCTATAAATTAAAGAGCAACACATAGCTATTGTAGTACATCACATTGTTCATTTCTGGATTTTTGTTTTAAGTTTCTACTTGATATTAATTAACCAGCAATCTACTTAACAGACTGGAAACATCAGAAGACCCACAAACACATATTGAGCTCATTTCAGACATAAACAGAAAGGGGTCAAACAGACAATACAGCGCGCTTTAGCCATTTTTCATAAATAGCGCCGTCGCAATTTTCTTACAGAAGTTGCACTAATGCGAAAACCACATAGACATTTAAACACACAGTTGACTTACAAATCAATACGCATGACAGAAAGAAAGAACAGCTCACAGACTATACTTGAAACAAACCATTTGCAAATACTAGTTGTAGGTCATATTTACAAGCAACGCTTTTCAATAGTGTTCCAAAAGGCTGCATAAACAGCCCCACAGACAGATGCATGTCCAAGAAGTAGTGAATGCGCTCAATTCACTAGCTTTGCCTAGCAGAACACCACACAAAATCGTTCTGCATATCTTCATTCATGAAACTGCGCAGAACGAAGGATCCTTGTTTTGTATTATGTCATATTTTAATTCCCTGGGGATACAAAATCACCAAGGAAGAAATATGTTTTTAAATTTAACCTATTTAGATATTTCCTACACTATGGTACCTTTCAAAACAAAAAGCAACACATTTTTCCATGTGAGCTTACAAACAGGCATGCCAAAAATACTGCTGAAAACGCAAGTATTATAATCAAAACCAAATGGAGAAATATCTCCTCATTACCTGCCTACGCAAATTGCAATTCGCATATCCAAACCTATACAAACCAAAAGCTACATTTCCAAATTTGCTAAGATCAGGCATCTTATAGCTCACTAATCTAGCTTCAAACTTCAAGGGTTTATCTCTACCAATACACTCGCAAATATGCGAGACCCTCGGTTTTGGTAATTGCAATGACCAAATCAGAAACCAAGAAACCAACCCCTCGGCTTTGGTAATTGCGATAACCAAATCAAAGACGCAAAGAACCAAAGGAGTGGGAGCGACCCATTTATACTTAACTCTTACTTTTATTAATCAAAAGGTTATCCAAACTAACTGTCAAGTTCTTCAAAACAAAACGTCTTTTATAATACTCACGCCAAAAAGGGTTCTAATCGGGAGTGACATCTTTTGGAGAGTCAAAGTCAGAAAGATCGGAGATATACTGGGCTGCAGAGACAAAGAATCCCCCAGAACCTCGGTACCTGCTTAGTGGATTTCTGTCCTGTTCTCCCCAGTAGATTTCTGTCCTCTGACAAGATCGCTCCTCCAGATAGTCACTTGTATTGATGCCACGCTGTTGGGCGCCAACTGAAGTACCGGGGATTTTAGGACCCCAGCGGTGCCAGGGATAGCTCCCTATGACTTCGGGTTATCCTGTTGCTGTAGTATTATAAAAGACGCTCTCATGGTAATGTAACAAAGAAACTGGCAGAAGAAGCTGAAATATGAAAAAGACATCTTTATTAAACATTAAATGAGTGAGACTACGTCGCACAGAAGCCTTAGCAACTGAATGAGGCAGTCTCCAGAACAGAAACCAGTCTCCTTTTTTATACAGAATCTGGGCAACACCGCCCTTCTCTTGCAGTTGGTCATTCACATATTTTACTTCAAAGAACAAGCAGAGTCATGATTGCAATCTCACATTTCAGTTCAGCCAGCCCGCAATTATTTACCCAGCAAGGCTCAGATCCCACATCAGATATCAACTGACCCCAATAAACATGAGCATCTCCTGTTTTGGGAAACAAGCCATAAAGCAGGAACAGTCAGGTGCGAAAGAGATTAGCTGGAGGCTTGTGTAGGATGTAAAGACTTTATGGTGTGTCAGGCCCTGATGCTAATCAGAGGTGGCCAGAGGACGGGGAACTCGTGAGACCGGACTGACCTGGTGCAGCGGAGCCAAGCTGCCCAGGTCACAGAGAAGTCAAAGGAAAGTACATGTGTTCTGGAGGCCTGTATTTGTTCTTAGAGTGTAGTCTATGTGAGGGCAACTATAAGATGGCCACCGCTCCAAGATGGAACCCACGGAGTCAATGTATAATAACGTATACATAGTGCATTTGGCAATGGGACGTTATGCAAAGCGCTTGTACATACCGCATTGACCAATCGCGGTTTGCTAATACATGAATAAACAGGGGTAGGGCCCTGTCTCCTACGTGGTCCCAAATACCAAAGTACGACACGCACACTGCTGCATGCCTCACACTGCTGCATGCCTCACACTGCTGCACGCCGCACACTGCTGCATGCCGCTGCACGCCACACACTGCTGCACGCCACACACTGCTGCACGCCGCACACTGCTGCACGCTGCACACTGCTACACGAAACACTACTGCACGCCACACACTGCTGCATGCCACACACTACTGCACGCCACACACTGCTGCACACCGCACACTGCTGCACGCCGCACACTACCGCACGCCACACACTGCTGCGCACACTGCTGCATTACACACTGCTGCATTACACACTGCTGCACGCCGCACACTGCTGCACCCCGCACATTGCTGCATGCCTCACACTGCTACACAAAACACTGCTGCACGCCTCACACTGCTGCGCGCCTTACACTGCTGCACGCCTCACACTGCTGCATGCCACACACTGCTGCAGGCCACACACTGCTGCACGCCGCACACTGCTACACGCCGCACACTGCTTCACGCCGCACACTGCTGCACGCCACACACTGCTGCATGCCACACACTGCTGCATGCCGCTTCCCACCACACACTGCTGCATGCCACACACTGCTGCACGCCACACACTGCTGCACGCAGCACACTGCTGCACACCGCACACTGCTGCACACTGCACACTTCTGCACGCCGCACACTGCTGCACGCCGTACACTGCTACATGCCGCACACTGCTACACGAAACACTGCTGCACGCAACACACTGCTGCAAGCCACACACTGCTGCACGCCACACACTGCTGTACGCCACACACTGCTGCATGCCACACACTGCTGCACGCCACACACTGCTGCATGCCACACACTGCTGCACGCCACTCACTGCTGCACGCCGCACAATGCTACGCCACACACTGCTGCATGCCACACACTGCTGCATGCCACACACTGCTGCACGTAGCACACTGCTGCACACCGCACACTGCTGCACGCTGCACACTTCTGCACGCCGCACACTGCTGCACGCCGTACACTGCTACACGCCGCACACTGCTACACGAAACACTGCTGCATGCAACACACTGCTGCAAGCCACACACTGCTGCACGCCACACACTGCTGTACGCCACACACTGCTGCATGCCACACACTGCTGCACGCCACACACTGCTGCATGCCACACACTGCTTCACGCCGCACACTGCTGCACGCCACACACTGCTGCATGCCACACACTGCTGCATGCCGCTTCCCGCCACACACTGCTGCATGCCACACACTGCTGTACGTCACACACTGCTGCACGCAGCACACTGCTGCACACCGCACACTGCTGCACGCTGCACACTTCTGCACGCCGCACACTGCTGCACGCCGTACACTGCTACACGCCGCACACTGCTACACGAAACACTGCTGCACGCAACACACTGCTGCAAGCCACACACTGCTGCACGCCACACACTGCTGTACGCCACACACTGCTGCATGCCACACACTGCTGCACGCCACACACTGCTGCATGCCAGACACTGCTGCACGCCACTCACTGCTGCACGCCGCACAATGCTACGCCACACACTGCTGCACACCACACGCTGCTGCACGCCGCACACTGCTGCACGCCGCACACTGCTGCACGCCTCACACTGCTGCACGCCTCACACTGCTGCGCTCCACACACTGCTGCACGTCGCACACTGCTACACGCCGCACACTGCTACATGCCACACACTGCTGCACGCCACACACTGCTGCACGCCACACACTGCCACATGCCGCTGCATGCCACACACTACTGCACACCACACACTGCTGCACGCCACACACTGCTGCACGCCGCACACTGCTGCATGCCACACACTGCTGCACGCCGCACACTGCTACACGAAACACTGCTGCTCGCCACACACTGCTGCACACCACACACTGCTCTCATCACCGGGGTCTGACAGCTGGGAGGCGATGAGTTGACTTTCCAGGGTAGGAGGGTCCTGCTGCCAGAATTGAATTCCCCCTGGTGTAAGTTATGCATCCAACCCTGAACAGAGGGGTTTTGGTTGTATCCGTCTAAAGAGGCAATGTTAACAGTGAACCAACACCATACCAGTTGTTTTAGGTCATCCTGGGCGCATATACATGAAGGTCTGGGCGAGGCGGGTACCATGGATACTGTGGCGCCCCTTCGAGTTGCAGACTCAGCAGGACATGCTTACAAGTGGGGCGATGGGAAACCCAAGGCGTTTAAGGGGACAGCTGGACGGAAGCCACCCGGGGAGGGGTGGTGAAGTGTGCAGGCACTGGAACAGCTTCTGTAAAAGTAGCGGTCCGGGCAGTGGGGGGGTGTCTCCCCTCTCATCACCGGGGTCTGACAGCTGGGAGGCGATGAGTTGACTTTTCAGGGTAGGAGGGTCTAAAGTCCAGAGGGATTTGGGAAAGGATGGGGGCACCTGTCCAGAAGGGGCATGCTGGCCTCCTGTCCAGTATGGGCTTGGACTGGTTTTGGCTGGTCCTGGGAGAGGCCCGGGAATCAGCAGGATGTAGGTAAGATGCCTACCTTGGTGGGGAGCCCTGGTTGGGACGGTGGCCACCCCCAGAGCTGTGGAGGAGTTACAGGGCGATCCAGAGTCTGCAAGGTACAGAAGGGTACTAGATGCAGCAGCACAACAAGGGTGCTAAGCCAATAATACCCAGGAATGTCTTAGTGTTGTCCCCTGGAAGAACGACGGCACCCCTGTTAGTCCTACGGGCAGTTGTGGGTCTGAGCAACCGGGAGTGGACTGGCGGTCCACTGATGGGAGGGGTGGCGCCCTCCCAAAATTGGTAACCACCGATTGGCAACAGCCACGGTGTAATTTGGCTCATCAGGCGGGCAGGCGGCATAGGGGCTGGCCTGCCCTTGGATCGCCCGTAAGATAACCTACCATGTTGGCATATTTATTGATAATTTTCTCCATTAATAAGGTGTCTTGTGGTTTATTTATGTATGTTGCTGTATGAGAACTGAGGAGTGTTGCCGATATTGGCACTATGCCAAGGCTGCCCGGTGGGCCACGTAGGGGACCCTCCAACAGGGCGGCCCCCTTAGTGCCACAGGAAGGCACAGGAGTCAGCAGACTATGCTCCCTGGTCTAGGGACCAGGGAGTCAGCTGGCCGGTTCACTTCCAGCCGTGGGGGTTGGACAAGGGAACAAATGCCTTCCCCCGCCCACTGTGTAGCCTCTTGCTGCTGCCCGTCTCGCTGTTTCCTGCCCTACCGCTTACCCTGCGGATGGCCAAAGGGTGGTAGGGGGAGGGGTAGAATCTAACTTATTGTTTTGTGTTGCAGGAGGAGTTACAGGGCGATCCAGAGTCTGCAAGGTACAGAAGGGTTCTATATGCAGCAGCACAACAAGGGTGCTAAGCCAAGGATACCCAGGGATGTCTTAGCATTGTCCCCTGGAAGAACGACGGCACCCCGTTAGTCCTATGGGTGGTTGTGGGTCTGAGCAACCGGTGGCTGCCTGGAACGCTCCGCCCACCTTTTGGGGGCGTGAGTAAGGGCGTGGACTGGTGGTCCACTGATGGAAGTGGTGGCCCCTCCCAAAATTGGAAACCACCGATTGGCGACGGCCACGGTGTAACTTGGCTCATCAGGCGGGCAGGCGGCATAGGGGCTGGCCTGCCCTTGGATCGCCCATAAGATAACCCACCATGTTGGCATATTTGTTATGCAAATAAACCTGCATCAATTTTCTCCACTAATAAGGTGTCTTGTGGTTTATTTATGTATGTTGCTGTATGAGAACTGAGGAGTGTTGCCGATATTGGCACTGATCAATGCACACAAGTAGAATCGAAATTGCATTTGTTAATGATGCACAAAAATATAAATGCACAAACACTGTAATAGCAGTCCAGATGCTCAGGGACTGTCAATGGATCAGGTACTGCTTCTAAATCCCAAATGTCTGCCATTATTCAACTCTTACGGTCTCTCAGCCCTGACCACAAGTCCCCACTCCACTGACTTTAAAATAATGAAGCAACTGCATTCACGCCTCTTTACTCACACACCTGACCTACAAGGTGTGACACGTTTCTGTGTCACAACAACAATGAAACCTTGAACACACGCTCGGTCCTCTGTGGCGCACTCTCCCATATTGCAGTTGTTTTTAGTCGTACGTAGGTCTGTGAGTAGTGATTGTCGTCCCTTCACTGTGTTTTCCCATGCATGGCTCGTTATTATATGGCTAAACCCTGTCTTACCAGTGAAAGTGAATCTCCACAGAATATTACAGAAGACGAGCAACATGACAGAATGCATGGCTGTGCCAACAAACCCCAAGAGGAATGACGGATGTCTCAGAAATGTAGAGAGCCTCAATGAGTTTCAGGAAAAAACAACAAACAAAATACATAAATGTCCAGGCATGTCAAAGTATTAATCAAAAATTCCAAAAAGGAGCAGTGCCACTACAGCTTATGTGATTGGCTTTATTATAAGCGGAAATATTTATGAAAAGTAGAATGCATTGAATTAGAGAATTACAAAAACATAGCCTTATGCATAAACATAGTTGGGAAATGCAGAGTAGTGGACTTGTGATTCCTAGCACAAATGTCACCACAATTTCTTATCAAATCAGAAGTGATCACAGGCCTTCCTCAGGACATCTCTCACAGGATCAGACAGAGTCAACCCCTGGTATGAGCGGGGCCGGGCTGAGATAGGGTCTCTCCTACCCCCACTTGCTTCATATGGTTCATGATTCCATTGCCCCCATCTATTTGTTAGAGAGGCTGCCACCCTTCCAGGGCTACCGTGTGCATGTGGTCACTACCTGCAGCTATTGATTACAGCAGAAAGGCATGCCTGCATTTCAAGATTGCATGTAAACTGCCAGTGAAAAAAGCAAAACACACTAAACTCCATTGTATTGAGTTAAATGTAAGGCTAGGGTGCACCCTGGCACTGTGCACACAAATGGTTTCAAGGCACAAATGATGGATTTTGTGGTTTTATTTAGCATACCGGTTATAAGGTTGTTCCTTGGAGAGTGTAGCATAGAATACGGTAGCATAGAACTATATATTTTTGGTAATTTAACAGGTTTTGGTAATTTAGTAAATGACCTGTTATAATGGTCGTTCATGGTAGTGTCCTACTGGATACTACTATGAACACTACTTACTAGCCGCGGCTCCAACACTAGTTCCCGCAGCAGCACCAGTGAAAAGTCCTATCACTGCTCCAACCGCTGCACCAATAGGCCCTGCTACAAGGAACCCTGTAGCGGCTCCCACACCCGCTCCTGTACCCGCCCCGGCACCTAACCCCCCCAAAGTGCCAGCCAACTGGCGCTTGTTTCTCTCCTCCTCTTCCCTTCTCTGCTGATCCATGTCTTTCACGGTCTTCTGTCGGTCACTTTATTGCCCTTTTTATATCTTTCCTTGAAAGCACGTATCACGTGATCCCTTTTAATTTATTATTGAAAATACACGATTAGTTATTAGATGATTCACACTTTATATCTGTTTCAATTATTTTTGTCCAATAACCAGTTTGTGTATATGAGACAAGTGTGTGGTTGGCAGACTCCTCTCCAAATATATTTTGAATTCTTTTCAAGGTTTCTTCCCTGAAATGTCTGAAGCACAATAATTCTTTTATGAAGCCCAAGTGTGAAAAGCACAGCACACTTTCTTATCACTTCAAGGTTCCCTGAGGTCTAGCGCCCAGAAGTCCAAGTGTATTAAGAACTCCAGTCTTCTCTTCAGCCGGGGAAGGCGCTACTTCTCTGCGGTGCGCTCAGTTACCAGCGAGTTGAACTTTAATTTGGTGATTCCAGAGATGGTGTTTCCGAAAGCACTTTTTGCAGTCCCAGTTTACTCTGTTCAAGTCTCTTGTCCTGTTGCCAGCACCTGCACAGAAAATACTATGTGTTAGAAAGAGGCATGGTCATGAACAAACAAACAATGTTTACACATTTTGAACTTATAATGTGTGTGTGTGTGTGTGTATGAGGCGGAAGACTGCGGACAAAGATTTTGTTTTGAGATGTTTATACATATGAATTACATTACATTAAATTTGGCAGAAAGCTAGACCGTGGTCCAGAATGAGTCCATTTTATAATTTGGTGTAAATCTGTTCACCAGTTTTGGATTTATTAAAGAAAAAAGATTTCGGTGTATCTAGAGACGCAGATCCACTGCAGAGCGTCCATGGAGCCACGGGCCAACAGCAACGCCGTGATTGGCTGACCGCAACCTGAGAGAAAAGTTGCGGTTGACATTTGGTGAATCGGGATATGGTTCACGGGGGGAGGAACATAAAGTAGAAATAGTATATAGAGGGTCAAGATAGAAGTATCCTTATCCCATGGGACTTGTGAAGAGGTCTGTGAGGACCCCTCATGGAGAAGAATTTGTGGGAAATGTTTTTTTGTGCACGTGAGGGTCTGCTGTGCTCAGCATAGCCCCCCGTGAGAATTGGTGGCAGAGCCACAGATCTGGACTCCAATTAAAATAAATACATATACCCACTCACACACCCACTCACTTACACACCCACACAACCACTCACACACCCGCTCACACACCCACACATAGACACACACACCCAACCACAGACCTACACAGGCACTCACACACCTAGTTGCATGCCCACACAACCACACACACATTCACTCACACACCTGTACAGCCACTCACACACTCATTCAGATGTCGACAACAACCACTCACACAGTTACTCACACACAGTCAAACACCCACTTAAACACCCACACAACCAATCACACACCCATTTCCACATGCAAACAGACCCTCACACACCCACTCAGACACCCAGGTTATAGTTAGAAAATAGCATTAATAAACATGAGAAATTCACTGAAAAAAACAGAGGTTACAGGGATGGTGTAGTTGAGAAATACAATGTGAAAAACTTGAGAAATTTACTAAAAAATCAGGGTGCAGTGGCATAGAGTGCAGTTGCGTAGAATGGAAAAGGGCAGAGTAGAGTGGCGTAGAGTTCAGTGGTGGAGAGTGCAGTGTTGCAGAGTAGAGTGGCAGAGTTCAGTGGTGTGGAGTGGAGTAAAGTGGCCTAGATAGCAGTGGCTTAGAGTACAGTGATGCAGAGTACAGTTTCATGGAGTGCAGTTGTTTAAAGTGCATTGGTGTAGAGTGCAGTGGTTAAGAGTAGAGTGGCATAGAGTGGTGCAGGGTGCAGTGGCGTAGAGGAGATTTTTTCAAAGTAGAGTGAAGTGGCATAAAGTGGAGTGGTGCAGGGTAGAGTGCATTTGCGTAGAGTGGCATAGAGTGTAGAGGCTTAGAGTACAGTGGTGTAGAGTGCAGTGGTGCAGAGGAGATTAGAGTGGTTTATAGTGGATTGGCATAGAGTACAGGGCAGAGAGTTGAGTGTTATAGAGCATTGACGGCGAGGGTTTTGACATAGAGTACAGTGGCATAAAGTGGAGTTGTGCAGAGTAGATTGGTGTGGCCTAGATTGAATAGGTGTAGAGTGCAGCGGCAAAGAGTAGAGTGGTGAAGAGTGCATTGGCATAGAGTGGAGTACAGTGGTATAGGGTGCAGTGGCATAGAGTAAGTTGTTTCAAAATAGAGTGAAGTGGCATAGAGTGGAGTGGTGCAGGGTAGAGTGCATTTGCGTAGAGTGACATAGAGTGGAGTGGCTTAGAGTAAAGTGGTGGAGAGTGCAGTGGCATTAGGAGTGCAGTGGTGCAGAGTAGATTCGAGTGGCTTTTAGTGGGTTGGCATACAGTGCAGGGGCATAGAGGTGAGTGTATAAAGCATTGGCTGCAAGAGTTTTGGCATATAGTAGAGTGGCATAGAGTGGAGTTGTGCAGAGTAGATTGGTGTGGCCCAGACTGGATAGGTGTAGAGTACGGCCCGCCTTGGCGGCCCGCGGACCTTGCAGACATCCTACCTGTGTATTAAAAAAAAAAAAAATTAAATAGTGTTAGCAAACACTGCCGGGTGCAGCAGCCCGGACTCTGAGACTCTGCTCTGTGGGGGCCGGGGGATTCCAGTGATTGTCAGAGTGGGGATGCAGGGGCCTAAGAGGTGAAATACAAAAAAGCTTTATTAACATGTAAATGGTCTTTAAAGACCTGTGAAGTACTCGGGTGCGGCTGTGTGTGGGTGCTGGGAAGCTGTCTCAGCCGGGGCTGAGGGCTGACACAGACACGGGGTGAGATGACAGAGGGTGACGGAGGGAGACAGAGGGAGAGGGAGGGAGACAGGTTGACAGAGGGAGACAGAGAGAGAGGGAGACAGAAAGGCGCAGTCTGGGGGAGACAGAGGGAGGGAGAGGGAGGGAGGCAGAGGGAGGGAGAGGAAGGGTGACAGAGGGAGGGAGGGAGAGGGAGACAGAGGGAGAGAGACAGAGGGAGGGAGACCGAGGGAGACAGAGGGAGACAGAGGGAGGGAGAGAGACAGGGAGAGTTAGAGGGAGGGAGACAGAGAGAGAGACGGAGGGAGGGAGGCAGAGGGAGGGAGGGAGACAGAGGGAGGGAGACAGAGGGAGGGAGACAGAGGGAGGGAGATGGAGGGAGGGAGATGGAGAGAGACGGAGGGAGACAGAGGGAGGGAGAGAGACAGGGACAGAGACAGGGAGAGATAGAGGGAGGGAGACAGAGGGAGGGAGATGCAGAGGGAGGGAGATGCGGAGGGAGATGGAGGGAGAGGGAGGGAGACGGAGGGAGAGAGACAGGGAGAGGGAGGGAGAGGGAGGGAGGCGGAGGGAGAGAGACAGAGGGAGGGAGACAGGGAGGGAGACAGGGAGGGAGACAGAGGGAGGGAGATGGAGGGAGGGAGATGGAGGGAGGGAGATGGAGAGAGACAGAGGGAGGGAGGGAGATGGAGGGAGACGGAGGGAGAGGGAGGCAGGGAGAGGGAGGGATGGAGACAGAGGGAGGGAGGGAGACAGAGGGAGGGAGATGGAGGGAGAGGGAGGGAGACGGAGGGAGAGAGACAGAGGGAGGGAGACAGGGAGGGAGATGGAGGGTGACAGGGAGGGAGGGAGACAGAGGGAGGGAGAGGGAGACAGGGAGGGAGAGGGAGACAGGGAGGGAGACAGAGGGACAGAGACAGAGGGAGAGGGAGGGAGACAGAGGGAGGGAGAGAGACAGGGAAAGAGACAGGGAGGGAGACAGAGGGAGGGAGACAGAGTCAGGGAGGGAGACAGAGACAGGGAGGGAGATGGAGGCAGGGAGGGAGACGGAGACTGGGAGAGAGACGGAGACTGGGAGGGAGACAGAGGGAGGGAAGGAGACAGAGGGAGGGAGGGAGACAGAGGGAGGAAGGGAGACGGAGGGAGGGAGATGAAAGGAGACAGAGGGAGGGATGGAGGGAGGGAGAGGGAGGGAGGGAGGGCGCCAGAGGGAGGAGGGCAACAGAGGGAGGAGGGCGACAGAGGGGGGGCGACAGAGGGGGAGACAGAGAGGGAAACAGAGAGGGAGGAGGGACACAGAGGGAGGGGTGAGACCAAGGGAGGAGGGAGGGCAACGGAGGGAGGGCGACGGAGGGAGGGAGACAGGGAGAGAGACAGGGGGAGAGAGAGAGGGAGGGGGAGAAAGGGAGAGAGAGGGTAGGGGAGGGAGAGGGGGAGGGAGAGGTGAGGGGGAGGGGGAAAGGGAGAGAGAGAGAGAGAGAGAGATGTGTGTATGCCGGGTCTGGTGGCTCAGTGGACGAAGGCGTCTGCTGCAGGGATCTGTGTTCAACCTCATGGTCACAATTTTTTTTGCTTTAGCCCCGCCCCTCCTGCTTCCCCTCTGACCCCTCCTCCACCGGTGCGGCCCTCAGCCACAAACCACACTGTAAATTTGGCCCCCAAGAGAAAGTTTGTGAGTACCCATGACCTAGTGTAATCATTTGTTTGATCATATTAAAGTATTTGTTCCCAACACACTTCCAAAATAACAAAAAATGGGTTTCATTTGTGTTCGTAATTCTGATATATTCTGAAATACTTACACAGTTCCTTCAAATGTTGTCATGTGCTAGAAAAAAAACCTCTTTCCTACTTCCGGTATCTAGCAAGATTGTCACACGAATCATCTCATTTTAAAGTCAGAGAAAGAAAAGTAAGCAAGCGCTCTCGAAAGGCAGTGTCTGACATTTGACCCCGGTCTTTGAATGCACAGCAAATGGGACTAGATAAGAACAAGATTTAAAGGCCTGTTTACAGAAAGTGAGTTCATGGAACAATACAGAAAACACAGCTTAGGCAATGGGAGGGGCGAACTGAACCTGGACACCCTAAAGCAAATAAAGCCAGCAAATAGAATGCCAGAAAATGTGAGTTACAAACCACAAAGCCAATGGAAATCAAGGGGCGGAATGTATTCCAAGGTCAGCTTTCTGAATGTCCCCAAGATGTCTTTAACAAGCCAGACAGCTGTGCTATATGGTAGGCGGCAACCGAGAAAGCAGGCATCATAAAGCCAGGTTCGAAAACCAGGCAGCATAGCAGGGCTGGCCCGGCTTGCCTAAAATTCCACCCCGTAAAAAGTGGCTTTAAAAATCTTTTACGAATGTTGGAGTAAAAAGGACAAACCAAAAGTACATGGCGTCTTGAACGAGGCAACCATCCCAGTGACAGAGTATGGATTTTCTGTTGTCCAGCCATTTGGCACAGCAGCAAAGGGTGAATTAAATGAAACCTAAAACAGAAGGCGCTGGGGGATTGACAATCCCAAATTAATTTGGGTTCCAGAAAGGGGGTGGTTAGGAGCAAGACATAGGATCTTACAGAGGGCATAGAGAGCGCTCTAGTGTCCCTTTAACCGGACCTGGATAAAAGGATTATTTATTGAGACAATGTCACCCTTGACTGTGGTTTCGGGGCGGAAGAACAAACCAGGGCGAACTCATTTAAAATAACAATCCCTGACACAGGCGGGCAACTAGAGCCACATTTCGGGGGGGGGGGGGGAGGGGCTGAAAAAGATTTCAGGGGGGCTAAGTCTTCCAGCCATAGGCAGAGTGGCTGTAAGAAGGGGTGAAAACGCAACAAAAGCCTCATTAACGGGTAAATGGTCTTTTAAAGACCTGTGAAGTACTCGGGTCCGTCTGCAATTAGACGGACGCCAGCCCGCGAGGCTGTCTCAGCCGGGCTGACCCACATGAGGGGGGGGGGGGGGGGGGCTGAAGCCCGGTGAACCCAATGGGTGTTGCGCGCCTGCCCTGACTTATCCGAGCCACGAACTGTCGTTAGCACTCAGAGTCACAATATAAAGTAAACAAGCCGCGCAAAAAGCCCACCTCTTAGGAGAAGAGAGAAACCGAGTATACTCCATAAAGGGGGGAGAAGAAGAGGGGGTGGGGTACCCAAGTAGTGACAGCACCAGTCCAGTAATCGATAATGTAGAACTTTAGCGCCGAAGGCGAAGCACAGAAGGAGTTTGAGTGAACTGATGAATTCATATCAATGAAAGTAAAGTAACATACTAAAAGGGACATGGGAGGAAGGTGGGGACAAAGGGAATCCGAGGAAGGACCTCTCCTAGATGTAACACAGAGCGCTATAGATATTAGACAGGAAGAAGGCTGGGACTATATGTCTTTGTTTTTAAATGTCAAGAATAGACAGTGGGGTCTTAAGTTCCAAGACGTCCAAACTTGTGCACTACAGCTCTTTCCACGCCCCGACCCATGGGGCGCCCCGACCCATGGGACGCCCCGACCCATGGGACGCCCCGACCCATGGGGCGCCCCTCTGTTCTTCACGAGTTGTGTAGGAGAAGACGTAAAGCGTTTAAGATCAGACAATAAAAGAGATGAAAAAGTCAGATAAGCGTCTCCCCCTCCCCTCTGTCGTGAGTTTCAGCCAACAAGACGCTGCATTTTGGGACTTGTAGTTTTGCTCCGAGCATCGTCTCCCAGCCCACGAAGAGATGCTGCAGAGAGCGGCCCGGGTGTGCAAACACAACACTTCAACTCAAAACACGTCAGCCCGCGGGTTGTGAGGTGCCCCCCTTTACTCACCCGCTCCCCACTGGACGCA
Source organism: Triturus cristatus (assembly GCF_964204655.1). NCBI lineage: Eukaryota > Metazoa > Chordata > Amphibia > Caudata > Salamandridae > Triturus > Triturus cristatus. The sequence continues at coordinate 104,985,151 of NC_140587.1, forward strand.
GGGTCTTCTTTTCCTGTAGCTCAGCTCGAGAGGGGCTTGTGCAGTCAGCCCTCCGCGGTAGCCCCTTCTCCTCTGGTCGTGCCTGTCCCTTCACTCCCTGCCAGCTTTTATAGGCAGGTGCCCGGTCTGTAAATCCACCCACCCCTAAATTAGAACACCCGCACTTCTAGTAAATCACGTGATTAAGCGTCAGTGGGGTTTGTTGTTCAAGTAAATATTGGCATGGAACAGACTACATTCAAACATCCCTCCATAGCATTATATATATATATATATATTATATATATTTATACATATACACACACACACATACATACGTACATATATATATTTATACACGCACACACACACACATATATATACACACACATACATACGTATATATACATATTTATACACGCACACACACATACACACACATATATACACACACACATACGCACATATATATATTTATGCACACATACACACACACACACACATACATACGTACATATATATATGTATACACACACACCTCCTTCTCAGGCATCCTCATCTATAGGCCTCCGGATTGTGCACCTTTCATAATCCACGAGATTTGCAATTATATTGCCCAGAGATCACTATTATTCTCAAATGTCACTGTTTTAGGTGATTTTAACCTACATGTAAATGACCCTACCTGCACGCAGGCAGCTCAGCTAGCCTGCGCCCGTCCACGGCCGGACCGCTGCCAGCGCCAGCCATAATGCCCGGCTGTCCAGTGGTTTGGTGATCCGCTGGTCTAGGGATGCCTTGCTGTCTCACAGAGGTAAGGCATGTCCTAGGGCCCACGCTATCAACCTAGCCATAGATAAGCTGCCAGGTTCGTGCACTGATTGCTCGTGGGAGCTTGGGGAGTACACTGAGCTTGTAGGGAGTAATGATGAGGTGGGAGCTACCCAAGGGCGAGGCGGCCACTCGGACAGGATCAAGGCATGCTTGGTAAATTGCAGGTCATTGCCTATGCATGCCGAGGATATATGGCTTTCGCTAACAAATAATGCGTGGGATGGCCTGTTTTTAACAGAAACATGGTTGAACGTGGGTTCTGTTGCTGCAGTGGCCCTGGCCACCCCCCCTCCCCCAGTTTTAAAATGTGTTGCGCCAATAGGGATAGTGGAGGGGTAGCCATTATCTTTAAGGACTCCTGGGTCCTAGCATCATCAGCACCCCTTAATTTGGAGGGGATAGAGGGTCTTAACTTTTGTTTGCAAATTGACCCTTAAACCTCCTTCTCAGGCCTCCTCATCTATAGACCTCCAGATTGTGCACCCAACATAATCCACGAGATTTGCAATTATGTTGCCCTGAAATCGCTATTATACTCAAATTTCACTGTTTTAGGTGATTTTAACGTACATGTAAATGACCCTACGTGCACGCAGGCATCTCAGCTAGTGTTGTCCCTCGGGGGTGCCAATCTAACGCAACATGTTATTTCCCCCACACGTAAGGCAAGGCACACCCTGGACCTCTGTTCTCCAATTTAGCTTCCCTGCGGACAGTGGCCCCCATCAGATTGGTCTGGTCGGACCACTGTCTGATTCCATTTTTAGGTCTCGCCTGGCTATCGCGTAAGCAATCGCACAGCGAGAGTTCTGTAGGGGCTTCAGAAAAAGCTCCCAAAGGCTTCCCAGGCGGATCGGGTGGCGGTTACGCGCACAACCACGCGCATTCCATTTGCCACCAGCTACTTCCTGCCCGTGCGCCACCTCACGCATTCAGAGAGATTTAGTAAGGGGCACAAGACCTTAGGAATGCGGTTTATGGCCAGTGCATGTGAGGCATTCAAGCGCGAAGCTGGCATCTGGCATCGGACTTGAAAGCAGCAGACTGCTTTTGCCAGCGCGCGCTCGGCCTCACTTCCTGCATCCCCTCTTACAACAATTAACTTTCGTTATAACTCACACCCCATATGCTCGTTCCCTCCCACCCTTCCTTTGATGTCCGCTTTTCTTGTTGTTTACAAACCACGCCACACACTACTGCACGCCACACACTGCTGCACGCCGCACACTGCTGCACGCCGCACACTACCGCACGCCACACACTGCTGTGCACACTGTTGCATTACACACTGCTGCATTACACACTGCTGCACGCCGCACATTGCTGCACGCCTCACACTGCTACACGAAACACTGCTGAACGCCTCACACTGCTGCATGCCACACACTGCTGCACGCCTCACACTGCTGCACGCCTCACACTGCTGCACGCCTCACACTGCTGCACGCCGCACACTGCTGTATGCCGCACACTGCTGCACGCCGCACACTCCTGCATGCTGCACACTGCTACACGCCACACACTGCTGCACGCCACACACTGCCGCACGCCACACACTGCTGCACGCCACACTCTGCTGCATACCGCTGCACGCCACACACTGCTGCACGCCACACACTGCTGCACACAGCACACTGCTGCACGCCGCACACTGCTACATGAAACACTGCTGCACGACCCACTGCTGCACAACACACACTGCTGCACGCCACACACTGCTGCACGCCACACACTGCTGCACTCTGCACACTGCTGCACGCCGCACACTACCGCACGCCATACACTGCTGCGCAAACTGCTGCATAACACACTGCTGCATTACACACTGCTGCACGCCGCACACTGCTGCACGCTGCACACTGCTGCACACCTCACACTGCTACACGAAACACTGCTGCATGCCTCACACTGCTGCACGCCACACACTGCTGCACGCCACACACTGCTGCACGCCTCATACTGCTGCACGCCTCACACTGCTGCATGCCGCACACTGCTGCACGCCACACACTGCTGCACGCCGCGCACTGCTGCATGCCGCGCACTGCTACACACCACACACTGCTACACGCTACACACTGCTGCACGCCACACACTGCTGCACGCAGCACACTGCTGCACGCCGCACACTGCTGCACGCCACACACTGGTGCACGCCGCACACTGCTGCACGCCGCACACTGCTGCACGCCGCACACTGCTACACGAAACACTGCTGCACGCCACACACTGCTGCATGCCACACACTGCTGCACGCCACTCACTGCCGCACGCCGCACAATGCTACACGAAACACTGCAGCACGACACACACTGCTGCACGGCACACACTGCTGCATGCCGCACACTGCTGCATGCCACACACTGCTGCACACTGCTGCATTACTCACTGCTGCATGCTGCATGACACTGCTGCATGCAGCACACTGCTGCCTGCCGCACACTGCTGCATGCCGCACACTGCTGCACGCCACACAGTGCTGCACGCCGCTGCACGCCACACAGTGCTGCATGCCTCACACTTCTACACGAAACACTGCAGCACGCCACACACTGCTGCACGCCGCACGCTGCTGCACACCACACACTGCTGCACGCCACACACACTGCACGCCGCACACTGCTGCATGCCTCACACTACTGCATGCCACACACTGCTGCACGCCGCACACTGCTGCACGCCGCACACTGCTGCATGCCTCACACTGCTGCATGCCTCACACTGCTGCACGCCGCACACTGCTGCATGCCGCTGCACCACACACTGCTGCACGCCACACACTGCTGCACGCCTCACACTGCTGCACGCCTCACACTGCTGCATGCCGCACACTGCTGCACGCCACACACTGTTGCACGCCGCGCACTGCTGCATGCCGCGCACTGCTACACACCACACACTGCTACACGCTACACACTGCTGCAGGCCACACACTGCTGCACGCAGCACACTGCTGCACGCCGCACACTACTGCACGCCACACACTGGTGCACGCCGCACACTGCTGCACGCCGCACACTGCTACATGAAACACTGCTGCACGCCACACTGCTGCATGCCACACACTTCTGCACGCCACTCACTGCCGCACGCCGCACAATGCTACACGAAACACTGCAGCACACCACACACTGCTGCACGGCACACACTGCTGCATGCCGCACACTGCTGCATGCCACACACTGCTGCACACTGCTGCATTACTCACTGCTGCACGCAGCACACTGCTGCCTGCCGCACACTGCTGCATGCCGCACACTGCTGCACGCCACACAGTGCTGCACGCCGCTGCACGCCACACAGTGCTGCATGCCTCACACTTCTACACGAAACACTGCTGCACGCCACACACTGCTGCACGCCGCACGCTGCTGCACACCACACACTGCTGCACGCCACACACACTGCACGCCGCACACTGCTGCATGCCTCACACTACTGCATGCCACACACTGCTGCACGCCGCACACTGCTGCACGCCGCACACTGCTGCATGCCTCACACTGATGCATGCCTCACACTGCTGCACACCGCACACTGCTGCATGCCGCTGCACGCCACACACTGCTGCACGCCACACACTGCTGCACGCCGCACACTGCTGCACGCCGCACACTGCTGCACGCTGCACACTGGTACACGAAACACTACTGCACGCCACACACTGCTGCATGCCACACACTACTGCACGCCACACACTGCTGCACGCCGCACACTGCTGCACGCCGCACACTACCGCACGCCACACACTGCTGCGCACACTGCTGCATTACACACTGCTGCATTACACACTGCTGCACGCCGCACACTGCTGCACCCCGCACATTGCTGCATGCCTCACACTGCTACACGAAACACTGCTGCACGCCTCACACTGCTGCGCGCCTTACACTGCTGCACGCCTCACACTGCTGCATGCCACACACTGCTGTACGCCACACACTGCTGCACGCCGCACACTGCTACACGCCGCACACTGCTTCACGCCGCACACTGCTGCACGCCACACACTGCTGCATGCCACACACTGCTGCATGCCGCTTCCCGCCACACACTGCTGCATGCCACACACTGCTGCACGCCACACACTGCTGCACGCAGCACACTGCTGCACACCGCACACTGATGCATGCTGCACACTTCTGCACGCCGCACACTGCTGCACGCCATACACTGCTACACGCCGCACACTGCTACACGAAACACTGCTGCACGCAACACACTGCTGCAAGCCACACACTGCTGCACGCCACACACTGCTGTACGCCACACACTGCTGCATGCCACACACTGCTGCACGCCACACACTGCTGCATGCCACACACTGCTGCACGCCACTCACTGCTGCACGCCACACAATGCTACGCCACACACTGCTGCATGCCACACACTGCTGCACGCCACACACTGCTGCACGCAGCACACTGCTGCACACCGCACACTGCTGCACGCTGCACACTTCTGCATGCCGCACACTGCTGCACGCCGTACACTGCTACACGCCGCACACTGCTACACGAAACACTGCTGCAAGCAACACACTGCTGCAAGCCACACACTGCTGCACGCCACACACTGCTGTACGCCACACACTGCTGCATGCCACACACTGCTGCACGCCACACACTGCTGCATGCCACACACTGCTTCACGCCGCACACTGCTGCACGCCACACACTGCTGCATGCCACACACTGCTGCATGCCGCTTCCCGCCACACACTGCTGCATGCCACACACTGCTGCACGCCACACACTGCTGCACGCAGCACACTGCTGCACACCGCACACTGCTGCACGCTGCACACTTCTGCACGCCGCACACTGCTGCACGCCGTACACTGCTACACGCCGCACACTGCTACACGAAACACTGCTGCACGCAACACACTGCTGCACGCCACACACTGCTGTACGCCACACACTGCTGCATGCCACACACTGCTGCACGCCACACACTGCTGCATGCCACACACTGCTGCACGCCACTCACTGCTGCACGCCGCACAATGCTACGCCACACACTGCTGCACACCACACGCTGCTGCACGCCGCACACTGCTGCACGCCGCACACTGCTGCACGCCTCACACTGCTGCACGCCGCACACTGCTGCGCTCCGCACACTGCTGCACGTCGCACACTGCTACACGCCGCACACTGCTACATGCCACACACTGCTGCACGCCACACACTGCTGCACGCCACACACTGCCACATGCCGCTGCATGCCACACACTACTGCACACCACACACTGCTGCACGCCACACACTGCTGCATGCCACATACTGCTGCACGCCGCACACTGCTACACGAAACACTGCTGCTCGCCACACACTGCTGCACACCACACACTGCTCTCATCACCGGGGTCTGACAGCTGGGAGGCGATGAGTTGACTTTCCAGGGTAGGAGGGTCCTGCTGCCAGAATTGAATTCCCCCTGGTGTAAGTTATGCATCCAACCCTGAACAGAGGGGTTTTGGTTGTATCCGTCTAAAGAGGCAATGTTAACAGTGAACCAACACCATACCAGTTGTTTTAGGTCATCCTGGGCGCATGTACATGAAGGTCTGGGCGAGGCGGGTACCATGGATACTGTGGCGCCCCTTCAAGTTGCAGACTCAGCAGGACATGCTTACAAGTGGGGCGATGGGAAACCCAAGGCGTTTAAGGGGACAGCTGGATGGAAGCCACCCGGGGAGGGGTGGTGAAGTGTGCAGGCACTGGAACAGCTTCTGTAAAAGTAGCGGTCCGGGCAGTGGGGGGGTGTCTCCCCTCTCATCACCGGGGTCTGACAGCTGGGAGGCGATGAGTTGACTTTCCAGGGTAGGAGGGTCTAAAGTCCAGAGGGAGTTGGGAAAGGATGGGGGCACCTGTCCAGAAGGGGCATGCTGGCCTCCTGTCCAGTATGGGCTTGGACTGGTTTTGGCTGGTCCTGGGAGAGGCCCGGGAATCAGCAGGATGTAGGTAAGATGCCTACCTTGGTGGGGAGCCCTGGTTGGGACGGTGGCCACCCCCAGAGCTGTGGAGGAGTTACAGGGCGATCCAGAGTCTGCAAGGTACAGAAGGGTACTAGATGCAGCAGCACAACAAGGGTGCTAAGCCAATAATACCCAGGAATGTCTTAGTGTTGTCCCCTGGAAGAACGACGGCACCCCGTTAGTCCTACGGGCAGTTGTGGGTCTGAGCAACCGGGAGTGGACTGGCGGTCCACTGATGGGAGGGGTGGCCCCCTCCCAAAATTGGTAACCACCGATTGGCAACGGCCACGGTGTAATTTGGCTCATCAGGCGGGCAGGCGGCATAGGGGCTGGCCTGCCCTTGGATCGCCCGTAAGATAACCTACCATGTTGGCATATTTATTGATAATTTTCTCCATTAATAAGGTGTCTTGTGGTTTATTTATGTATGTTGCTGTATGAGAACTGAGGAGTGTTGCCGATATTGGCACTATGCCAAGGCTGCCCGGTGGGCCACGTAGGGGACCCTCCAACAGGGCGGCCCCCTTAGTGCCACAGGAAGGCACAGGAGTCAGCAGACTATGCTCCCTGGTCTAGGGACCAGGGAGTCAGCTGGCCGGTTCACTTCCAGCCGTGGGGGTTGGACAAGGGAACAAATGCCTTCCCCCGCCCACTGTGCAGCCTCTTGCTGCTGCCCGTCTCGCTGTTTCCTGCCCTACCGCTTACCCTGCGGATGGCCAAAGGGTGGTAGGGGGAGGGGTAGAATCTAACTTATTGTTTTGTGTTGCAGGAGGAGTTACAGGGCGATCCAGAGTCTGCAAGGTACAGAAGGGTTCTATATGCAGCAGCACAACAAGGGTGCTAAGCCAAGGATACCCAGGGATGTCTTAGCATTGTCCCCTGGAAGAACGACGGCACCCCGTTAGTCCTATGGGTGGTTGTGGGTCTGAGCAACCGGGGGCTGCCTGGAACGCTCCGCCCACCTTTTGGGGGCGTGAGTAAGGGCGTGGACTGGTGGTCCACGGATGGAAGTGGTGGCCCCTCCCAAAATTGGAAACCAGCGATTGGCGACGGCCACGGTGTAACTTGGCTCATCAGGCGGGCAGGCGGCATAGGGGCTGGCCTGCCCTTGGATCGCCCATAAGATAACCCACCATGTTGGCATATTTGTTATGCAAATAAACCTGCATCAATTTTCTCCACTAATAAGGTGTCTTGTGGTTTATTTATGTATGTTGCTGTATGAGAACTGAGGAGTGTTGCCGATATTGGCACTGATCAATGCACACAAGTAGAATCGAAACTGCATTTGTTAATGATGCACAAAAATATAAATGCACAAACACTGTAATAGCAGTCCAGATGCTCAGGGACTGTCAATGGATCAGGTACTGCTTCTAAATCCCAAATGTCTGCCATTATTCAACTCTTACGGTCTCTCAGCCCTGACCACAAGTCCCCACTCCACTGACTTTAAAATAATGAAGCAACTGCATTCACGCCTCTTTACTCACACACCTGACCTACAAGGTGTGACACGTTTCTGTGTCACAACAACAATGAAACCTTGAACACACGCTCGGTCCTCTGTGGCGCACTCTCCCATATTGCAGTTGTTTTTAGTCGTACGTAGGTCTGTGAGTAGTGATTGTCGTCCCTTCACTGTGTTTTCCCATTCATGGCTCGTTATTATATGGCTAAACCCTGTCTTACCAGTGAAAGTGAATCTCCACAGAATATTACAGAAGACGAGCAACATGACAGAATGCATGGCTGTGCCAACAAACCCCAAGAGGAATGACGGATGTCTCAGAAATGTAGAGAGCCTCAATGAGTTTCAGGAAAAAACAACAAACAAAATACATAAATGTCCAGGCATGTCAAAGTATGAATCAAAAATTCCAAAAAGGAGCAGTGCCACAACAGCTTATGTGATTGGCTTTATTAAAAGCGGAAATATTTATGAAAAGTAGAATGCATTGAATTAGAGAATTACAAAGACATAGCCTTATGCATAAACATAGTTGGGAAATGCAGAGTAGTGGACTTGTGATTCCTAGCACAAATGTCACCACAATTTCTTATCAAATCAGAAGTGATCACAGGCCTTCCTCAGGACATCTCTCACAGGATCAGACAGAGTCAACCCCTGGTATGAGCGGGGCCGGGCTGAGATAGGGTCTCTCCTACCCCCACTTGCTTCATATGGTTCATGATTCCATTGCCCCCATCTATTTGTTAGAGAGGCTGCCACCCTTCCAGGGCTACCGTGTGCATGTGGTCACTACCTGCAGCTATTGATTACAGCAGAAAGGCATGCCTGCATTTCAAGATTGCATGTAAACTGCCAGTGAAAAAAGCAAAACACACTAAACTCCATTGTATTGAGTTAAATGTAAGGCTAGGGTGCACCCTGGCACTGTGCACACAAGGTGATCTGTTACAAATGGTTTCAAGGCACAAATGATGGATTTTGTGGTTTTATTTAGCATACCGGTTATAAGGTTGTTCCTTGGAGAGTGTAGCATAGAATACGGTAGCATAGAACTATATATTTTTGGTAATTTAACAGGTTTTGGTAATTTAGTAAATGACCTGTTATAATGGTCGTTCATGGTAGTGTCCTACTGGATACTACTATGAACACTACTTACTAGCCGCGGCTCCAACACTAGTTCCCGCAGCAGCACCAGTGAAAAGTCCTATCACTGCTCCAACCGCTGCACCAATAGGCCCTGCTACAAGGAACCCTGTAGCGGCTCCCACACCCGCTCCTGTACCCGCCCCGGCACCTAACCCCCCCAAAGTGCCAGCCAACTGGCGCTTGTTTCTCTCCTCCTCTTCCCTTCTCTGCTGATCCATGTCTTTCACGGTCTTCTGTCGGTCACTTTATTGCCCTTTTTATATCTTTCCTTGAAAGCACGTATCACGTGATCCCTTTTAATTTATTATTGAAAATACACGATTAGTTATAAGATGATTCACACTTTATATCTGTTTCAATTATTTTTGTCCAATAATCAGTTCGTGTATATGAGACAAGTGTGTGGTTGGCAGACTCCTCTCCAAATATATTTTGAATTCTTTTCAAGGTTTCTTCCCTGAAATGTCTGAAGCACAATAATTCTTTTATGAAGCCCAAGTGTGAAAAGCACAGCACACTTTCTTATCACTTCAAGGTTCCCTGAGGTCTAGCGCCCAGAAGTCCAAGTGTATTAAGAACTCCAGTCTTCTCTTCAGCCGGGAAAGGCGCTACTTCTCTGCGGTGCGCTCAGTTACCAGCGAGTTGAACTTTAATTTGGTGATTCCAGAGATGGTGTTTCCGAAAGCACTTTTTGCAGTCCCAGTTTACTCTGTTCAAGTCTCTTGTCCTGTTGCCAGCACCTGCAAAGAAAATACTATGTGTTAGAAAGAGGCATGGTCATGAACAAACAAACAATGTTTACACATTTTGAACTTATAATGTGTGTGTGTGTGTGTGTATGAGGCGGAAGACTGCGGACAAAGATTGTGTTTTGAGATGTTTATACATATGAATTACATTACATTAAATTTGGCAGAAAGCTAGACCGTGGTCCAGAATGAGTCCATTTTATAATTTGGTGTAAATCTGTTCACCAGTTTTGGATTTATTAAAGAAAAAAGATTTGGGTGTATCTAGAGACGCAGATCCACTGCAGAGCGTCCATGGAGCCACGGGCCAACAGCAACGCCGTGATTGGCTGACCGCAACCTGAGAGAAAAGTTGCGGTTGACATTTGGTGAATCGGGATATGGTTCACGGGGGGAGGAACATAAAGTAGAAATAGTATATAGAGGGTCAAGATAGAAGTATCCTTATCCCATGGGACTTGTGAAGAGGTCTGTGAGGACCCCTCATGGAGAAGAATTTGTGGGAAATGTTTTTTTGTGCACGTGAGGGTCTGCTGTGCTCAGCATAGCCCCCCGTGAGAATTGGTGGCAGAGCCACAGATCTGGACTCCAATTAAAATAAATACATATACCCACTCACACACCCACTCACTTACACACCCACACAACCACTCACACACCCGCTCACACACCCACACACAGACACACACACCCAACCACAGACCCACACAGGCACTCACACACCTAGTTGCATGCCCACACAACCACACACACATTCACTCACACACCTGTACAGCCACTCACACACTCATTCAGATGTCGACAACAACCACTCACACAGTTACTCACACACAGTCAAACACCCACTTAAACACCCACACAACCAATCACACACCCATTTCCACATGCAAACAGACCCTCACACACCCACTCAGACACCCAGGTTATAGTTAGAAAATAGCATTAATAAACATGAGAAATTCACTGAAAAAAACAGAGGTTACAGGGATGGTGTAGTTGAGAAATACAATGTGAAAAACTTGAGAAATTCACTAAAAAATCAGGGTGCAGTGGCATAGAGTGCAGTTGCGTAGAATGGAAAAGGGCAGAGTAGAGTGGCGTAGAGTTCAGTGGTGGAGAGTGCAGTGTTGCAGAGGAGAGTGTCAGAGTTCAGTGGTGTGGAGTGGAGTAAAGTGGCCTAGATAGCAGTGGCTTAGAGTACAGTGATGCAGAGTACAGTTTCATGGAGTGCAGTTGTTTAAAGTGCATTGGTGTAGAGTGCAGTGGTTAAGAGTAGAGTGGCACAGAGTGGTGCAGGGTGCAGTGGCGTAGAGTAGATTTTTTCAAAGTAGAGTGAAGTGGCATAAAGTGGAGTGGTGCAGGGTAGAGTGCATTTGCATAGAGTGGCATAGAGTGTAGAGGCTTAGAGTACAGTGGTGTAGAGTGCAGTGGTGCAGAGGAGATTAGAGTGGTTTATAGTGGATTGGCATAGAGTACAGGGGCAGAGAGTTGAGTGTTATAGAGCATTGACGGCGAGGGTTTTGACATAGAGTACAGTGGCATAAAGTGGAGTTGTGCAGAGTAGATTGGTGTGGCCTAGATTGAATAGGTGTAGAGTGCAGCGGCAAAGAGTAGAGTGGTGAAGAGTGCATTGGTATAGAGTGGAGTACAGTGGTATAGGGTGCAGTGGCATAGAGTAAGTTGTTTCAAAATAGAGTGAAGTGGCATAGAGTGGAGTGGTGCAGGGTAGAGTGCATTTGCGTAGAGTGACATAGAGTGTAGTGGCTTAGAGTAAAGTGGTGGAGAGTGCAGTGGCATTAGGAGTGCAGTGGTGCAGAGTAGATTCGAGTGGCTTTTAGTGGGTTGGCATACAGTGCAGGGGCATAGAGGTGAGTGTATAGAGCATTGGCTGCAAGAGTTTTGGCATATAGTAGAGTGGCATAGAGTGGAGTTGTGCAGAGTAGATTGGTGTGGCCCAGACTGGATAGGTGTAGAGTACGGCCCGCCTTGGCGGCCCGCGGACCTTGCAGACATCCTACCTGTGTATTAAAAAAAAAAGAAATTAAATAGTGTTAGCAAACACTGCCGGGTGCAACAGCCCGGACTCTGAGACTCTGCTCTGTGGGGGCCGGGGGATTCCAGTGATTGTCAAAGTGGAGATGCAGGGGCCTAAGAGGTGAAATACAACAAAGCTTTATTAACATGTAAATGGTCTTTAAAGACCTGTGAAGTACTCGGGTGCGGCTGTGTGTGGGTGCTGGGAAGCTGTCTCAGCCCGGGCTGAGGGCTGACACAGACACGGGGTGAGATGACAGAGGGTGACGGAGGGAGACAGAGAGAGAGGGAGGGAGACAGGTTGACAGAGGGAGACAGAGAGAGAGGGAGACAGAAAGGCGCAGTCTGGGGGAGACAGAGGGAGGGAGAGGGAGGGAGGCAGAGGGAGGGAGAGGAAGGGTGACAGAGGGAGGGAGGGAGAGGGAGACAGAGGGAGAGAGACAGAGGGAGGGAGACCGAGGGAGGGAGAGAGACAGGGAGAGATAGAGGGAGGGAGACAGAGTTAGAGACGGAGGGAGGGAGGCAGAGGGAGGGAGGGAGACAGAGGGAGGGAGACAGAGGGAGGGAGATGGAGGGAGGGAGATGGAGAGAGACGGAGGGAGACAGAGGGAGGGAGAGAGACAGGGACAGAGACAGGGAGAGATAGAGGGAGGGAGACAGAGGGAGGGAGATGCGGAGGGAGATGCGGAGGGAGATGGAGGGAGAGGGAGGGAGACGGAGGGAGAGAGACAGGGAGAGGGAGGGAGAGGGAGGGAGGGAGACGGAGGGAGAGAGACAGAGGGAGGGAGACAGGGAGGGAGACAGGGAGGGAGACAGAGGGAGGGAGACAGAGGGAGGGAGATGGAGGGAGGGAGATGGAGGGAGGGAGATGGAGAGAGACAGAGGGAGGGAGGGAGATGGAGGGAGACGGAGGGAGAGGGAGGCAGGGAGAGGGAGGGATGGAGACAGAGGGAGGGAGGGAGACAGAGGGAGGGAGATGGAGGGAGAGGGAGGGAGACGGAGGGAGAGAGACAGAGGGAGGGAGACAGGGAGGGAGATGGAGGGTGACAGGGAGGGAGGGAGACAGAGGGAGGGAGAGGGAGACAGGGAGGGAGAGGGAGACAGGGAGGGAGACAGAGGGACAGAGACAGAGGGAGAGGGAGGGAGACAGAGGGAGGGAGAGAGACAGGGAAAGAGACAGGGAGGGAGACAGAGGGAGGGAGACGGAGTCAGGGAGGGAGACAGAGACAGGGAGGGAGATGGAGGCAGGGAGGGAGACGGAGGCTGGGAGAGAGACGGAGACTGGGAGGGAGACAGAGGGAGGGAAGGAGACAGAGGGAGGGAGGGAGACTGAGGGAGGAAGGGAGACGGAGGGAGGGAGATGAAAGGAGACAGAGGGAGGGATGGAGGGAGGGAGAGGGAGGGAGGGCGACAGAGGGAGGAGGGCAACAGAGGGAGGAGGGCGACAGAGGGGGGGCGACAGAGGGGGAGACAGAGAGGGAAACAGAGAGGGAGGAGGGACACAGAGGGAGGGGTGAAACCAAGGGAGGAGGGAGGGCAACGGAGGGAGGGCGACGGAGGGAGGGAGACAGGGAGAGAGACAGGGGGAGAGAGAGAGGGAGGGGGAGAGAGGGAGAGGGAGAGAGAGGGTAGGGGAGGGGGATGGAGAGGGGGAGGGAGAGGTGAGGGGGAGGGGGAAAGGGAGAGAGAGAGAGAGAGAGATGTGTGTATGCCGGGTCTGGTGGCTCAGTGGACGAAGGCGTCTGCTGCAGGGATCTGTGTTCAACCTCATGGTCACAATTTTTTTTGCTTTAGCCCCGCCCCTCCCCCTCTGACCCCTCCCCCACCGGTGCGGCCCTCAGCCACAAACCACACTGTAAATTTGGCCCCCAAGAGAAAGTTTGTGAGTACCCATGACCTAGTGTAATCATTTGTTTGATCATATTAAAGTATTTGTTCCCAACACACTTCCAAAATAACAAAAAATGGGTTTCATTTGTGTTCCTAATTCTGATATATTCTGAAATACTTACACAGTTCCTTCAAATGTTGTCATGTGCTAGAAAAAAAACCTCTTTCCTACTTCCAGTATCTAGCAAGATTGTCACACGAATCATCTCATTTTAAAGTCAGAGAAAGAAAAGTAAGCAAGCGCTCTCGAAAGGCAGTGTCTGACATTTGACCCCGGTCTTTGAATGCACAGCAAATGGGACTAGATAAGAACAAGATTTAAAGGCCTGTTTACAGAAAGTGAGTTCATGGAACAATACAGAAAACACAGCTTAGGCAATGGGAGGGGCGAACTGAACCTGGACACCCTAAAGCAAATAAAGCCAGCAAATAGAATGCCAGAAAATGTGAGTTACAAACCACAAAGCCAATGGAAATCAAGGGGCGGAATGTATTCCAAGGTCAGCTTTCTGAATGTCCCCAAGATGTCTTTAACAAGCCAGACAGCTGTGCTATATGGTAGGCGGCAACCGAGAAAGCAGGCATCATAAAGCCAGGTTCGAAAACCAGGCAGCATAGCAGGGCTGGCCCGGCTTGCCTAAAATTCCACCCCGTAAAAAGTGGCTTTAAAAATCTTTTACGAATGTTGGAGTAAAAAGGACAAACCAAAAGTACATGGCGTCTTGAACGAGGCAACCATCCCAGTGACAGAGTATGGATTTTCTGTTGTCCAGCCATTTGGCACAGCAGCAAAGGGTGAATTAAATGAAACCTAAAACAGAAGGCGCTGGGGGGTTGACAATCCCAAATTAATTTGGGTTCCAGAAAGGGGGTGGTTAGGAGCAAGACATAGGATCTTACAGAGGGCATAGAGAGCGCTCTAGTGTCCCTTTAACCGGACCTGGATAAAAGGATTATTTATTGAGACAATGTCACCCTTGACCGTGGTTTCGGGGCGGAAGAACAAACCAGGGCGAACTCATTTAAAATAACAATCCCTGACACAGGCGGGCAACTAGAGCCACATTTCGGGGGGGGGGGGGGGCTGAAAAAGATTTCAGGGGGGCTAAGTCTTCCAGCCATAGGCAGAGTGGCTGTAAGAAGGGGTGAAAACGCAACAAAAGCCTCATTAACGGGTAAATGGTCTTTTAAAGACCTGTGAAGTACTCGGGTCCGTCTGCAATTAGACGGACGCCAGCCCGCGAGGCTGTCTCAGCCGGGCTGACCCACATGAGGGGGGGGGGGGGGGCTGAAGCCCGGTGAACCCAATGGGTGTTGCGCGCCTGCCCTGACATATCCGAGCCACGAACTGTCGTTAGCACTCAGAGTCACAATATAAAGTAAACAAGCCGCGCAAAAAGCCCACCTCTTAGGAGAAGAGAGAAACCGAGTATACTCCATAAAGGGGGGAGAAGAAGAGGGGGTGGGGTACCCAAGTAGTGACAGCACCAGTCCAGTAATCGATAATGTAGAACTTTAGCGCCGAAGGCGAAGCACAGAAGGAGTTTGAGTGAACTGATGAATTCATATCAATGAAAGTAAAGTAACATACTGTTGTGTCCTACTTTAGTGTCGTGTGTCTCGTGGGTTGGAGTGTTCCTAAGGTGAGTGTGTGTGCGTGTATGGAATGTCATGGTCTCTGTGACATTCGGGTTCGGGGAGTTGCTGTTAGTCTGGCTGAGGATGTGGAGGTGTATCCTGGCGCTCACCTGTTTCACATTATTGTTCTTAATAAAGAACTACTGACTTACTACGAAGCGTACCGACCATCACTTCAATTGGCGACGATTGGGATTGGAGCAGCGGCGTGCGAAGGATTTAAAAAAAAAAAAAAAAAAAATCGGAAGAAATCGATTTTTTTTTTGTTATTCTGAGCTTTCTTCTCAAGTATTTGCCATCGGGACGGACGACGGTGGACGGAAACAAGGAAAAAAAAAGCAGGAAAAGGAATTTGGGTCTCACTTGTCTGTCCAGAAGAGTCTCGGACGGTTGGAGGGTCCGCGCTGTTGGCGAGATACAAATCGCTGGGAGATTCCGGAACTGTACGCGCGAAGCACTCCTGACGTAAGAGGAACATCGGGACACGTCAGGAGCATGCGCAGTGTTTAGGAATACTTCTACGCAGCCACGCAAGGTCATGTTGCGTGACCCAACGTAGCGGCCATTTTGGTTTAATCAATTTCAGCGTGGTTACCTAGCAACACGTTCGTACGGCGAATAAAAGCAACCACAAGGTGTTTGAAGTTGCGGAGCGCTGCGGAAACAGGTGAGATTGCCGGGAGAATACCCCAGATAAAGAATTTAGCACTAGAACTTAAGTTGCTGTTATAAAGGAAAAAAAAAAAAAAAAGAAGAAAGATTGAAAATGGATGAAGGGGATAACGAAGGGAATTCCACAAATATAGAGATGGCACATCAGAATTATTCAATAAGTAACCCACACACTTTTTGGGCAACAGGAGCAGAACCATGTATCAAGTGGTTAGAGTGGAAAGAATATTTTATTAACTATATCTCGGCTGTGGATGAAGCGGGGAAAATGAAACCAGAGCAGAAAAAAAGAATACTTTTACATTCCTTAGGACCTATGGGGCTGAAAACTTATTCAAGAATGTCCAAAGTGTCAGATGCAAATTTGAATACTTTTGAAAACGCAATAAAAGATATGGACAAGTATTTTGCCCCGAAGGTATGCATAGGTGTAATTCGGCACAGATTTTTCCAGAGGAAGCAAGCCAAAAATGAGGCTGTTGATGACTGGTTAGATGATTTGAAGAAATTGGCGATAGATTGCAAGTTTGGTGATCTACATGATGACTTAATTAGAGATCATTTGGTCATGCATAATAACAATTCGCCTCTACAAGATCGCTTATGGGTGAATGGTGATGCACCACTGGAAGATGTACTGGCCATAATGAGGAAGTCAGAAATGTCTGGGAGATGTGCGACAGTGGTTAAGGCAGCAGAGAATGATCCGGAAAAGGCGACAGAGGGAGTATTTAAAATTCAAAGTAAAGTTAAACCGAATTTGCAACGTACGCAAGGGCGATGGACAAGTCAACCCATGAGGAGCCAGGCGAGAGATTTTAAGACTGAGGAGAGAAGATGCTATCGTTGCGACAGCAAAGAACATTTAGCTTTTAGCAAAATGTGCCCGGCTTTGAAGAAAAAGTGTGGTATTTGTGGGTTGTTAGGCCATTTTAGCAAAATGTGTCGTAGGCGCAGCAATGTAAAGTACATATGGAATGATGAGGAGGAAGATGGTGAAGACGAGGAAGAATGTGTGAAGAGCGTGAGGGGAAGCTTCATGTTGAACATAGAGGATAACTCTATGGAGGGGAAACCTATTTGTGAGCTATCCTTGGGTGGAGTTAAAGTGATGGTGTATGCGGATTCAGGATCACCATACACAATTATAAATGAAAAAATTTGGAAAGAAAAATTTGTAGGAAGAATTGGGAATCATTTAAACAAATCAGATGTAAATCCTGTGAGTTACACTGGTGAAAAAATTGACATGTTAGGTTTCAGATGGTTGACATTCCTATTTAAAGGGAGATCCACAAGAGGGAAATTGTACATAGCTAAGAGGGGACCGTCAGTGTTGGGATGGTTCGATCAAAAGGATCTGCATGTAATTCTTGATCCTAATAGTGTGGAAAAAGTGCTGATAATGGATGAGTGCAGTAAGATGAGTGAAATGTTGAGCAGGAAATTTCCTAGGGTGTTCGGGAAAGTGCTAGGGGAGCTCAGAGGGTTTGAGCACAAAATAATACTAAGAAAGGATGCACAACCTAAAGTTCACAAAGCAAGACCCATTCCGATATTGATTAGGGATGAGGTAAAGATTGAAATACAGAATTTGTTAAGCAAAGGAGTTATTGAAGAAGTCGACACATCAGCGTGGATTTCTCCGGTTGTCGTGGCCCGCAAGCCTAATGGAAAAATCCGGCTTTGCATAGACTTGCGCCACTTAAACAATAACATTGTCATAGAAAAGTTTCCTCTACCCAAAATCAATGAGATGGTTTCATCTTTGAGAGGGGCTACGTGGTTTTCTACCATTGACCTGTCTGCGGCTTACCATCAGGTTGTGTTGGAAGCAGATTCAAGGAACCTCACAGCTTTTATTACGCCGTTTGGGTGCTTTCAATTCACACGAATGCCTTTTGGGCTGGCATCTGCTGCAGCAGTTTTTCAGAGACTAATGCACAGATTGTTTGGTGATGTGGATGGAGTTCGTTTTTTTCAAGACGACATTTTGGTAGCAGGGAAAGACAAACTGGAGCATGATAAAAAATTGGTTCAAGTTTTGGAAACTTTACAGTCAGTGGGGTTAACTGTTGAGCTAACTAAATGTAAATTTGGTCAGAGGAGTGTCTCGTATCTGGGGCACATTATAAGTGAGGAAGGGGTAAGACCTAAGCCAACATTGGTCGAAAACATCATTAGGTCACCAGCTCCTGTGTCTAAGGAAGAGATAAGGTCATTTTTGGGTATGGCTGAATATTGTGCGAAATTCATAAAGAATTTTGCATCAAAAGTGTACAATATTCGTTTACTTTTAAGGAAAAATGCAAAATTTGATTGGAATAAGGAGTGTGAAAGAGAATTTAGGGAAGTCAAGGTGGATCTTCAAGCAGTGAATGCTCTTGCTAGTTTTGATCCGAATTTAGATTGTTTCTTGACTACGGACGCTAGCGATAAAGGGCTTGGCGCTGTGTTGTCACAAAAAGGGAAGGACGGAAGAGAGGAGATTATCTTATTTGCTTCTAGAGCATTGTCACCTGCAGAAAGTAAATATCCGATCATAGAAAGAGAGGCATTGGCGTGTGCATGGGCACTTGAACATTTTCGTGCCTTTGTGTGGGGGAAACCTGTGGTGATTCGTACGGATCACCGACCTTTGGTTCGTATTTTATCTAGTGAGGGTACAGCAGTTGCTTCGGCTAGATTGGCCAGAATTTCAATGAGGATGAAGGAGTTCATTTATAGGATGGTGCATGTTCCGGGCAAAGATAATGTTGTGGCGGATTGCCTATCAAGATTGCCCACTCCGTTGGAGGAGTGTGTGGATGACCCTTGGGGGAACTGTAGTATAGCTTTAGTACATGATTCTGGTGCAGCTGCTATCAGTAAAGGTGAATGGCTAGAGGAACAGTCTAAGGACGAGGTGTTGGAGAGAGTTGTGGAGTACGTTTCCAAAGGGTGGCCGAGGAAGGCGAGTATTTCAGGGGGTTTGCAATCTTATTGGGAGGTACGGATGGAATTGGTTCTAGATAGAGATCTGTTATTAAGAGGTGATAGAATAATTCCTCCAAAGACATTGCGTGGAAGGATTTTACAATTATGCCATGAGGGGCATTTTGGAATTGTCAGAACGAAGTTGATTGTGAAGGGGATGTTCTGGTGGCCAGGAATTGACAAGGAGATTGAAAGTTTTGTGAAGACTTGTTCGGTTTGTTGCTCGGCGGACAAGTCTTTGAAAACTTTAAGACCCACTATGAGTGAAGGTTTAATTCCGAGTTTGCCATGGGATACTATTGCGGTGGACATTTTTGGACCGGTTGGTGAGTTAAAAGAGTATGGGTTGGTAGCTATAGATTTGTTTACCAAATGGCCAGTTGTAGAAATAGTAGAGAAGGCAGATACTCAGTCCGTTTTAAGGTTTTTGGATAATATCTTTGTGATGGAAGGCTTACCGGGTTGCATTCTTACGGACAACGGGGTGCAATTTCTTTCTAATATGGCTAAAGAGTACTTTAAAAGGTGTGGGATTAAACATAAAACCTCGGCGCTGTATAATCCTAGTGGGAATGGTACGGTGGAACGTTTTAATAGGGTGATTAAAGGGGTCATCCAAGCGTCAATGAACAAAAATCTGGATTGGAGGATACAAGTGCAAAAAGCGGTGTGGTCATACAGAATTACTTCTCAAATTCAAACTGGGTTGCCTCCTTTTGTTATGATGAGGGGTAGAATGCCAAGGAGTAAGTATAATCCAAAGTGGTTAGTACAAAGTGGAGTACATCATTGGTCTCCTAGTGAGGTACGAGGTAAATTGGAAGAAGTACATGCAAAAACTAAAGTTTATTATGATAGGGTCCATGGTGCCAAGGAGGTGGATATTGAGGTTGGCGATTGGGTACGGGTCAGGAAACCATTCAAAGTTGTTAAAGGAGAGAGTAAATTTGAGTCACCTCAGCAAGTTATGGAGGTTTTGAGGAATTCGGTTAGGTTAAGTGATGGGAAGGTGTGGAATCTGAAAGACATAGCTGTGGTTGGTGGTCAGGATGGTGGTAACCCTGTGGAGGATCTGAGGGAAGATTTCGAATGGGTGGAGGATTATTTTGAGAATAGTAACCTACGGTCACAGTTAGGTGTGGAAGATGTATGGGAACATGAGGTGGTTCAGGAGGATGAATTATGTCTGGGGGGTGCCAAGGACACTTCTTCTGTTACAGAGGGGGAAGGGTCTATGTCGTGTCAGCCAAGCATGGTACCTTCACAGGAATGTGTCACATTACCTTTACAGGGGAATGTTGTTTCTGGTGATGGTGGCATGGGGGTAGGAAAAAGGAAAAAGATTTTGCCTAGTTGGCTTAAGGAGTATATCGTGTAGTACTGTGGTTTGTGTTTGGTGTTCTTTCTGTGTTTGGGGACATAAGTTGTTTTTTTTTATTGTGTTTGTGTTTTGGTTTGTTAGTTGTTTGTTGTTGTGTTAAGGGGGGGGGATGTGTTGTGTCCTACTTTAGTGTCGTGTGCCTCGTGGGTTGGAGTGTTCCTAAGGTGAGTGTGTGTGCGTGTATGGAATGTCATGGTCTCTGTGACATTCGGGTTCGGGGAGTTGCTGTTAGTCTGGCTGAGGATGTGGAGGTGTATCCTGGCGCTCACCTGTTTCACATTATTGTTCTTAATAAAGAACTACTGACTTACTACGAAGCGTACCGACCATCACTTCACATACTAAAAGGGACATGGGAGGAAGGTGGGGACAAAGGGAATCCGAGGAAGGACCTCTCCTAGATGTAACACAGAGCGCTATAGATATTAGACAGGAAGAAGGCTGGGACTATATGTCTTTGAAATTTTAAATGTCAAGAATAGACAGTGGGGTCTTAAGTTCCAAGACGTCCAAACTTGTGCACTACAGCTCTTTCCACGCCCCGACCCATGGGGCGCCCCGACCCATGGGGCGCCCCTCTGTTCTTCACGAGTTGTGTAGGAGAAGACGTAAAGCGTTTAAGATCAGACAATAAAAGAGATGAAAAAGTCAGATAAGCGTCTCCCCCTCCCCTCTGTCGTGAGTTTCAGCCAACAAGACGCTGCATTTTGGAACTTGTAGTTTTGCTCCGAGCATCATCTCCCAGCCCACGAAGAGATGCTGCAGAGAGCGGCCCGGGTGTGCAAACACAACACTTCAACTCAAAACACGTCAGCCCGCGGGTTGTGAGGTGCCCCCCTTTACTCACCCGCTCCCCACTGGACGCAGGGTCTTCTTTTCCTGTAGCTCAGCTCGAGAGGGGCTTGTGCAGTCAGCCCTCCGCGGTAGCTCCTTCTCCTCTGGTCGTGCCTGTCCCTTCACTCCCTGCCAGCTTTTATAGGCAGGTGCCCGGTCTGTAAATCCACCCACCCCTAAATTAGAACACCCGCACTTCTAGTAAATCACGTGATTAAGCGTCAGTGGGGTTTGTTGTTCAAGTAAATATTGGCATGGAACAGACTACATTCAAACATCCCTCCATAGCATTATATATATATATATATTATATATTTATACATATACACACACACATACATACGTACATATATATATTTATACACGCACACACACACACATATATATACACACACATACATACGTATATATACATATTTATACACGCACACACACATACACACACATATATACACACACACATACGCACATATATATATTTATGCACACATACACACACACACACACATACATACGTACATATATATATGTATACACACACACCTCCTTCTCAGGCATCCTCATCTATAGGCCTCCGGATTGTGCACCTTTCATAATCCACGAGATTTGCAATTATATTGCCCAGAGATCACTATTATTCTCAAATGTCACTGTTTTAGGTGATTTTAACCTACATGTAAATGACCCTACCTGCACGCAGGCAGCTCAGCTAGCCTGCGCCCGTCCACGGCCGGACCGCTGCCAGCGCCAGCCATAATGCCCGGCTGTCCAGTGGTTTGGTGATCCGCTGGTCTAGGGATGCCTTGCTGTCTCACAGAGGTAAGGCATGTCCTAGGGCCCACGCTATCAACCTAGCCATAGATAAACTGCCAGGTTCGTGCACTGATTGCTCGTGGGAGCTTGGGGAGTACACTGAGCTTGTAGGGAGTAATGATGAGGTGGGAGCTACCCAAGGGCGAGGCGGCCACTCGGACAGGATCAAGGCATGCTTGGTAAATTGCAGGTCATTGCCTATGCATGCCGAGGATATATGCTCGTTCCCTCCCACCCTTCCTTTGATGTCCGCTTTTCTTGTTGTTTACAAACCACGCCACACACTACTGCACGCCACACGCTGCTGCACGCCGCACACTGCTGCACGCCGCACACTACCGCACGCCACACACTGCTGCGCACACTGTTGCATTACACACTGCTGCATTACACACTGCTGCACGCCACACACTGCTGCACGCCGCACATTGCTGCACGCCTCACACTGCTACACGAAACACTGCTGAACGCCTCACACTGCTGCATGCCACACACTGCTGCACGCCTCACACTGCTGCACGCCTCACACTGCTGCACGCCTCACACTGCTGCACGCCTCACACTGCTGTATGCCGCACACTGCTGCACGCCGCACACTCCTGCATGCCGCACACTGCTACACGCCACACACTGCTGCACGCCACACACTGCTGCACGCCACACACTGCTGCACGCCACACACTGCTGCATACCGCTGCACGCCACACACTGCTGCACGCCACACACTGCTGCACACAGCACACTGCTGCACGCCGCACACTGCTACACGAAACACTGCTGCACGACCCACTGCTGCACGACACACACTGCTGCACGCCACACACTGCTGCACGCCACACACTGCTGCACTCTGCACACTGCTGCACGCCGCACACTATAGCACGCCACACACTGCTGCGCAAACTGCTGCATAACACACTGCTGCATTACACACTGCTGCACGCCACACACTGCTGCACGCCGCACACTGCTGCACACCTCACACTGCTACACGAAACACTGCTGCATGCCTCACACTGCTGCACGCCACACACTGCTGCACGCCACACACTGCTGCACGCCTCACACTGCTGCACGCCTCACACTGCTGCATGCCGCACACTGCTGTACGCCACACACTGCTGCACGCCGCGCACTGCTGCATGCCGCGCACTGCTACACGCCACACACTGCTACACGCTACACACTGCTGCACGCCACACACTGCTGCACGCAGCACTCTGCTGCACGCCGCACACTGCTGCACGCCACACACTGGTGCACGCCGCACATTGGTGCACGCCGCACACTGCTACACGAAACACTGCTGCACGCCACACACTGCTGCATGCCACACACTGCTGCACGCCACACACTGCTGCACGCCGCACAATGCTACACGAAACACTGCAGCACGCCACACACTGCTGCACGGCACACACTGCTGCATGCCGCACACTGCTGCATGCCGCACACTGCTGCACACTGCTGCATTACTCACTGCTGCATGCTGCACGACACTGCTGCACGCAGCACACTGCTGCACGCAGCACACTGCTGCACACCGCACACTGCTGCCTGCCGCACACTGCTGCATGCCGCACACTGCTGCACGCCACACAGTGCTGCAAGCCGCTGCACGCCACACAGTGCTGCATGCCTCACACTTCTACACGAAACACTGCTGCACGCCACACACTGCTGCACGCCGCACACTGCTGCGCACCACACACTGCTGCATGCATGTTGGACAGGCCACACGAAGGGCTTGCTCCCTCCCCGCATGACAGGGCCCAAGCCCCGGCCCCCCAGGCGCGACCCACGAGAATCACCCGCACCCCGTCTCCCGACGGAACTCCTGCCCTCGGACCTCCATGTATCACGGGCCCAAGCCACCACCGGCTTCCTCGGCCGGGTCAAGCCGCCATCTTGGGCTCTGTGCCACGAGGCCGCGTGGCCTCCCCCCGACCCTAACCCTGGGCCTGGCCGGCCCCGACATCCCGGCACCACCATCCACCCAGGAGGTGAGCGGACCACTTGGCAGGTCCATGGGAGAACGAAGCGCCAAGGACTCTCCCCCGCCAGGTGACGATCGCCTCCAGCTCCCCCAGGCACCGGCTCCACCCCCCCGCTGGGTGTCTGGACACCTTCATCCCGGACCCTCCGACCTCCAAGTGCGAGGGTCCGGACATCAAAGGGCACCTGCCCTATAACTGGAACAGCTCCGGAGCAGGAAGGCAGTTGTATCCTGGAGTCGAGAGACACCGAGAGAACTCAGCCTTGACGGACTACTGGCGCTGCCGTAGCCCTATCTTGTGAACTATCGACCTGCCTGCTGGCGCTGCCGCGGCCTTCTGCAACATCCATCCTCGTCGGGACCTGCTGGCGCTGCCGCGGCCCGTTGTAACGACCATCTTCACCGGGACCTGCTGGCGCTGCCGCGGACCGTACATCGACCATCTTCCCCGGGACCTGCTGGCGCTGCCGCGGACCGTACATCGACCATCTTCACTGGGACCTGCTGGCGCTGCCGCGGACCGTGTATCGACCATCTTCACTGGGACCTGCTGGCGCTGCCGCGGCCCGTACCAGCTAGACCACCAAGCTCGAGGATTGTGAGCTACCCACCATACCACCTCAACTACCAGACTGGTAACCAGACTATCCCGCACCCCCTTTTCCCATCTTGAGAGACTTGAATCGAGGGGACCCCTGAGTCCAGACCTCCTTGCACCTTTTCATCGTACCGTAAGAAGTGCTTATAAAGAACGCTAACTCATCTCCTTGTGTGGTGTCTGTCTGTGGGGGGGAAGTTATTTATCTGTACGATCGCTGGAGACGGCTCTCCCCGGAGACCTCTCCCCTTGTCCTCGGCCGACCCTCCCGGTCCGTCTAACATTGGTGGCCAGCGGCGCGATCCGAATCAACGCGTAAGCGTACAGAGAGTAGCTCACCCCACGACAAAACCACGATGTCAGCCAAAGATAGCGGTTCCAATGAAAAGTTCCAAATGGATAAGTTGGAAGAATATAGCCACCGCGAACTTAAACAATTCTGCATGGAACTAGGCATTGCTACCACCGGCCTGAGTACCAAAGATGATTTGAAGCGCGCCCTTGAGTCGTGGGCAGAAACTGGGATCACCGGATCCTCCGACCAAAACAGTGTCGCACCAGAGGGGAACGCCACGGCTCCCGAGGAGCGGGGAACGGGCCTCTCGCAGGAGGAGATCCAGGAAAGAGAAAGGACCAGATTACACGAGTTGGAAATGGCACGACTCAAGATGGACGGTGAACTAAAGTTAGCCGAGCAGAAACTAAATCTAGAGCATCTGCGGCTCCGAGAGGAGCGAGAAGAAAAACAGAAACAGAGAGAGCTTGAGGAAAAAAGAATAACACTCGAACACGAGCGCAAGCTGGCGGAAATAGAACTTCGGAAACAGAATAAAGAATCGGGGGTGCCTGAGCGACCGCACACCCCAGGGGCAACCGAGAAAAAAGTCCACATCCCCAAGGATGTTGTCCGCGAGTATGTCCGAGAAGACGACATACAGCAGTGGTTCAAAGCCTACGAGATCGCCATGACCTCCCACCGGATCGACCGGAGTGATTGGGGAGCTGGACTATGGGGGAGGTTCGTCAACGAAGGTCGCGATGCCCTGTTGCAGCTCCCAGATCACCAAATGTCGTCCTACAACCACATGAAGGCTGCCCTCCTCACCCGCTACGGCCTCACACCCGAGATGTACCGCCAGAGGTTCAGAGATTGCACCCGGATCCCGGGTACAACTTGGGTGGAGTACGTAAACTATTTTAGCCGAGCCTTCGAGGGTTGGATCAAGGGGAGCCATGTAACGACCTACGAACAACTCTTTAACCTTATGGTATGGGAACACCTGTCGAACAACTGCTTCGTCGAGCTCAGGCAGCACCTCCTCGACAGTAAATTAACCGACCCCCGGCAGCTCGCCGCTGAAGCTGACCGATGGGAAAGCACCCGAGTGGGCCGGAGAGGACCACACGAGCAGAACCGAAGCAACCAAGGCCAGCACCGTCCTCGGGGAGGAGGAGGAGGCCAGGGGCGAGGGAGAGACACCCTCCCGGCAACACCCGTGGCCAGCACCCCGCCTCCGGCCGGCCGGGGAAACCCCCCGATGCGTCCAGGGTTCCGAGCCAATGTCACGTGCCACCGATGCCAGCGAGTCGGCCATTACGCCAATGACCCGAGCTGCCCGCAGAACCAAACACCCAAGCCCCGCCAGGTAGCTGCCGCCGCCCTGGGGGAAGAACGACTATCAGAGGAACCGGAAGAGTATGAGCCGGCCCAGCAAGAGTGGGAACCGGCCGCCATGGTTCTAGCGTGCCTAGGGGGAAAAGACATAGTCCCGCGGGCTCCCCTACCCGCCAACACCAGGAAATACGGTCAGTGGGTGACCATTAATGGGCATCGGGCCGAGGCCTTACGTGACACAGGCGCCAGTGTGACGGCCGTCCGCTGTCACCTGGTGAAACCCGAGCAGATCCTGCCGAACATTCTCTGCCCCGTCCGCTCAGCCGACAATTCCGAAAGTCTGTGTCAAATGGCCTGCGTCCCCTTCGAATGGGGAGGGGTCTCCGGCCTGTTGAAAGTGACGGTCCGGGATGATGCCCCCGTGGACTGCCTCCTGGGGAATGACCTTGAGAGTTCCCCGTGGGCCACCGTCGAGAGAAGAGAGCACCTGGGGATGCTGGGCCTCCCGGACTGGGCCTGCGTAACCACCCGGTCCATGGCCGCCCGTGCCGTTCCCCGACCAGAAGAACCGGAATGGCCAGCACCTCCGCCCCCGGTCGCCCCAGTAGAAGACAACGACGAGGCCAACCCCCCGGAGCCAACGACCGAAGGGGACGCGCAACCCCAGGACGTCCCCGGCCTGGCTCAGTGGCGTCAAGAAGGGGGGCCCACCCAAGAACAGTTCCGCCAGGAGCAAAAGACCTGCCCCTCCTTCGAGGGACTCCGCCAACAAGCCAGCGCCCAGAGCGCAGGGGACGCCACCGGAACTCACTGGGTCTACTGGGAGAACGACCTGCTATACAGCGAACAGAGAATCGCAGAGCTAGGGGCCGGTCGAGTACTGGTGGTACCTCTCCGCTTCAGAGACTTCCTGCTCAACCTGGCCCACGATGTCCCCCTGGCTGGACACCTGGGCCAAGACAAAACTTACAGTCGCCTAGTGACCCACTTTTTCTGGCCGAAGATGGGGAACGACGTCCTGAACCACTGCCGGTCCTGCCCCACATGCCAGGCCAGCGGGAAGAGTGGCCGTAAGCTGAAGGCCCCTCTACAACCCTTCCCGGTGGTCACCACCCCGTTCGAGAGGGTAGGAATAGACATTGTGGGGCCCCTGGACCCCCGCACGGCACAAGGACATAGGTTCATCCTGGTACTGGTGGATCACGCCACCCGCTACCCCGAGGCGGTGCCTCTACGAACTGTAACAGCTCCGGTGGTTGGCCGGGCCCTAATGGGGATCTTCTCCCGGGTGGGCTTCCCCCGAGAAGTCGTCAGCGACCGAGGCACGAACTTCATCTCCAAATACATGAAGTCCCTCTGGCAACAGTGCGGGGTCACCTACCGATTCACGACCCCCTATCACCCCCAAGGGAACGGACTAGTGGAGCGATTCAACCGCACTCTCAAGGGGATGATTGGGGGATTGGAAGAGCCCCTCCGTCGCCAGTGGGATGTACTACTCCCGTGCCTCCTCTTCGCCTACCGAGAAGTCCCCCAGAAGTCCCTTGGTTTTAGCCCTTTCGAACTCCTGTACGGGCACCCTGTGCGAGGGCCCCTCAGCCTAGTCAAAGAAGGTTGGGAGATGTCCCCCCTAAAGACCCCTCCAGACGTCTTCAAGTACCTCCTGGCCCTACGTAATCAGACCCGGCGCTTCAGGGAGATGGCCAAGGCGAACCTCGAGGCCAGCCAGGAAGACATGAAGAGATGGTATGATCACAATGCCTCCTCCGTCGAGTTCGAACCTGGACAACAAGTGTGGGTGATGTCCCCCACCGAACCATGTGCCTTGCAAGATAAGTGGACGGGGCCCTTCAAGGTGGTCGAGCGCAAAAGCCCCGTCACTTACCTCATCGACATGGGGACCCCCCGGAACCCCCTTCGGGTCCTCCACGCCAACAGACTCAAACCACACTTTGTGCGCCCAGAACTCAGCCTCCTGATGGCTACAGACAGTGGAGCAGAGGAGGACTCCGAACCCCTCCCGGATCTCCTGAAGACTCAGGAGAACGACGGTTCCGTGGACGGGGTCCGGCTCTCCGATGCCCTCACCCCAGAGCAACGCCAGGGCTGCCGGGACCTCCTGCGGCGGTTCGCTTCACTGTTCTCCCTCACTCCCGGGGTCACCCCTTGGTGCTTGCACGACGTGGACACCGGGGACAGTCCCCCTATCCGACACCGGGCCTACCGCGTACCAGATCGGGTACGGGCCTGCATACAAGAGGAAGTGGCCAAAATGCTCATGATCGGGGTCATCGAGCCCTCGGACAGTCCCTGGGCCAGCCCGGTTGTATTGGTCCCCAAAGCCGCTGCCCCCGGCACCACACCTGAACTGAGATTCTGCGTCGACTACCGGGGCTTGAACGCTATCACCCGAACCGACGCTCATCCTATCCCCAGAGCGGATGAATTGATCGACCGGCTGGGGGCCGCCCGCTACCTCAGTATCTTCGACCTAACAGCGGGCTACTGGCAGATCGGTCTCACACCCCGGGCTCAAGAACGATCCGCCTTCTCTACCCCCGATGGCCACTACCACTTTAAGGTCATGCCCTTTGGCATGAAGAACGCCCCCGCTACATTTCAACGTCTTGTGAACCAGGTCTTGGCGGGGCTCGAAGAGTTCAGCGCTGCCTACCTGGACGATATCGCTGTATACAGCCGCCACTGGTCCGACCACCTCCTCCACCTCCAGGAGGTCCTACAGGCCCTCCAGCGGGCCGGCCTCACGATTAAGGCCGGCAAATGCCAAATTGGTCAAGGGTCCGTGACCTACCTGGGGCACCAGGTGGGGAGCGGGCTGGTGGCCCCGCTGCAACTTAAGATTGCTGCCATCCAGTCCTGGCAGCCCCCCGTCACCCAGACCGAAGTCCGAGCCTTCTTGGGGCTCACCGGCTACTACCGGCGGTTCGTGAGGGACTACGGCAGCATTGTGGGGCCCCTCACGGGTCTCACGTCCAAGAACCAACCGAAGCGGATTAACTGGACCCCCGATTGTCAAGCGGCCTTCGAAAAGCTGAAGGCCGCCCTGTGCACCGCCCCTGTGCTCCAGGCCCCCGATTACAGTCGGGAATTCCTAGTACAGACAGACGCCTCCGACCACGGCATCGGAGCGGTTCTTTCCCAAGTGAACCCCGAGGGTCATGACCAGCCGGTGGCCTTCATCAGCCGACGTCTCCTGGCCCGAGAACAGCGCTGGAGCACCATCGAGAGGGAGGCCTTCGCAGTGGTGTGGGCCCTCAAAAAGCTCCGGCCCTACCTCTTCGGTACCCACTTCCGGGTACAAACCGACCATAGACCCCTGCAGTGGCTGATGCAGATGCGGGGGGAAAACCCAAAACTATTGCGCTGGTCCATCTCCCTGCAGGGAATGGACTTCACCGTGGAGCACCGACCGGGCCAAGACCACGCCAACGCAGATGGCCTGTCCCGCTTCTTCCGCCTCGACGAGGAGAGTCCCCAAGGAGATGGGTGACTCTCCCCGCCTTCAGCTGGGGGGGACGCATGTTGGACAGGCCACACGAAGGGCTTGCTCCCTCCCCGCATGACAGGGCCCAAGCCCCGGCCCCCCAGGCGCGACCCACGAGAATCACCCGCACCCCGTCTCCCGACGGAACTCCTGCCCTCGGACCTCCATGTATCACGGGCCCAAGCCACCACCGGCTTCCTCGGCCGGGTCAAGCCGCCATCTTGGGCTCTGCGCCACGAGGCCGCGTGGCCTCCCCCCGACCCTAACCCTGGGCCTGGCCGGCCCCGACATCCCGGCACCACCATCCACCCAGGAGGTGAGCGGACCACTTGGCAGGTCCATGGGAGAACGAAGCGCCAAGGACTCTCCCCCGCCAGGTGACGATCGCCTCCAGCTCCCCCAGGCACCGGCTCCACCCCCCCGCTGGGTGTCTGGACACCTTCATCCCGGACCCTCCGACCTCCAAGTGCGAGGGTCCGGACATCAAAGGGCACCTGCCCTATAACTGGAACAGCTCCGGAGCAGGAAGGCAGTTGTATCCTGGAGTCGAGAGACACCGAGAGAACTCAGCCTTGACGGACTACTGGCGCTGCCGTAGCCCTATCTTGTGAACTATCGACCTGCCTGCTGGCGCTGCCGCGGCCTTCTGCAACATCCATCCTCGTCGGGACCTGCTGGCGCTGCCGCGGCCCGTTGTAACGACCATCTTCACCGGGACCTGCTGGCGCTGCCGCGGACCGTACATCGACCATCTTCCCCGGGACCTGCTGGTGCTGCCGCGGACCGTACATCGACCATCTTCACTGGGACCTGCTGGCGCTGCCGTGGACCGTGTATCGACCATCTTCACTGGGACCTGCTGGCGCTGCCGCGGCCCGTACCAGCTAGACCACCAAGCTCGAGGATTGTGAGCTACCCACCATACCACCTCAACTACCAGACTGGTAACCAGACTATCCCGCACCCCCTTTTCCCATCTTGAGAGACTTGAATCGAGGGGACCCCTGAGTCCAGACCTCCTAGTACCTTTTCATCGTACCGTAAGAAGTGCTTATAAAGAACGCTAACTCATCTCCTTGTGTGGTGTCTGTCTGTGGGGGGGAAGTTATTTATCTGTACGATCGCTGGAGACGGCTCTCCCCGGAGACCTCTCCCCTTGTCCTCGGCCGACCCTCCCGGTCCGTCTAACAATGCCACACACGCTGCACGCCACACACTGCTGCATGCCTCACACTACTGCACGCCACACACTGCTGCACGCCGCACACTGCTGCATGCCTCACACTGCTGCATGCCTCACACTGCTGCACGCCGCACACTGCTGCATGCCGCTGCACGCCACACACTGCTGCACGCCACACACTGCTGCACGCCGCACACTGCTGCACGCCGCACACTGCTGCACGCTGCACACTGCTACACGAAACACTACTGCACGCCACACACTGCTGCATGCCACACACTACTGCACGCCACACACTGCTGCACGCCGCACACTGCTGCACGCCGCACACTACCGCACACCACACATTGCTGCACGCCTCACACTGCTACACGAAACACTGCTGCACGCCTCACACTGCTGTGCGCCTTACACTGCTGCACGCCTCACACTGCTGCATGCCACACACTGCTGCACGCCACACACTGCTGCACGCCGCACACTGCTACACGCCGCACACTGCTTCACGCCGCACACTGCTGCACGCCACACACTGCTGCATGCCACATACTGCTGCATGCCGCTTCCCGCCACACACTGCTGCATGCCACACACTGCTGCACGCCACACACTGCTGCATGCAGCACACTGCTGCACACCGCACACTGCTGCACGCTGCACACTTCTGCACGCCGCACACTGCTGCACGCCGTACACTGCTGCACGCCGCACACTGCTACACGAAACACTGCTGCACGCAACACACTGCTGCAAGCCACACACTGCTGCACGCCACACACTGCTGTACGCCACACACTGCTGCATGCCACACACTGCTGCACGCCACACACTGCTGCATGCCACACACTGCTGCACGCCACTCACTGCCGCCGCACAATGCTACGCCACACACTGCTGCACGGCACACACTGCTGCACGCCGCACACTGCTGCACGCCGCACACTGCTGCACGCCACACACTGCTGCACACTGCTGCATTACTCACTGCTGCATGACACTGCTGCACGCAGCACACTGCTGCACACCACACGCTGCTACACGCCGCACACTGCTGCACGCCGCACACTGCTGCACGCCTCACACTGCTGCACGCCGCACACTGCTGCGCTCCGCACACTGCTGCACGCCGCACATTGCTACACGCCGCACACTGCTACATGCCACACACTGCTGCACGCCACACACTGCTGCACACCACACACTGCCACATGCCGCTGCATGCCACACTGTTAGAAAGGGTAGACGGACCGGGAGGGTCGGCCGGGGTCAGGAGGAGAGGTCTCCGGGGAGAGCCGTCTCCAGCGATCGTACAGACAAGTAACTTCCCCCCCCACAGACAGATACCACACACGGATAAGGTTCAGTGTTCTTTATAAGCACTTCTTAAGGTACGGTTGAATGGTACAAGGAGGTCTGGACTCAGGGGTCCCCTCGATTCAAGTCTCTCAATGCAGGGTAAGGGGGAGCGGGACAGTCTGTTTACCAGTCAGGTAGTTCGGATGAGATGATGACTAGCTCACAATCCTCGAGCTTGGTGGTTTAGTTGGTACGGGCCGCGGCAGCGCCAGCAGGTCCCGGTCGAGATGGTCGGTACACGGTCCGCGGCAGCGCCAGCAGGTCCCGGAAAGATGGTCGATGTACGGTCCGCGGCAGCGCCAGCAGGTCCCGGTGAGGATGGTCGTTACAACGGGCCGCGGCAGCGCCAGCAGGTCCCGACGAGGATGGATGTTGCAGAAGGCCGCGGCAGCGCCAGCAGGCAGGACGATGGTTCACAAGAGCGGGCTACGGCAGCGCCAGTAGTCCGTCAAGGCTGAGTTCTCTCGGTGTCTCTCGACTCCAGGATACAACTGCCTTCCTGCTCCGGAGTTGCCCCAGTTATAGGGCAGGCGCCCTTTGATGTCCGGACCCTCGCACTTGGAGGTCGGAGGGCCCGGGATGAAGGTGTCCAGACACCCAGCAGGGGGTGGAGCCAGCGCCTGGGGGAGCTGGAGGCGATCGGCACCTGGCGGGGGGAGAGCTCTTGACACTTCGTCCTCCCATTGACCTGCCAAGTGGTCCGCTCACCTCCTGGGTGGATGGTGGTGCCGGGATGTCGGGGCCGGCCAGGCCCGGGGTTAGGGTCGGGGCGAGGCCACGCGGCCTCGTGGTGCAGGGCCCAAGATGGCGGCTTGAACCGGCCGGGGGAGCCGGTGGGGCTGGGCCCCGTGATGAGTAGAGGTCCGAGGGCAGAAGATCCGTCGGGAGACGGGGTACAGGTGCTTTTCGTGGATTATGCCTGGTGGGCCGGAGCTCGGGCCCTGTCGTGCGGGGAGGGAGCAAGCCCTTCGTGTGGCCTGTCCAACATGCGTCCCCCCCAGCTGAAGGCGGGGAGAGTCACCCATCTCCTTGGGGACTCTCTTCGTCGAGGCGGAAAAAGCGGGACAGGCCATCCGCGTTGGCGTGGTCTTGGCCTGGTCGGTGCTCCACAGTGAAGTCCATTCCCTGCAGGGAAATGGACCAGCGCAAGAGTTTTGGGTTCTCCCCCCGCATCTGCATCAGCCACTGCAGGGGTCGATGGTCGGTTTGTACCCGGAAGTGGGTACCGAAGAGATAGGGCCGGAGCTTTTTGAGGGCCCACACCACTGCGAAGGCCTCCCTCTCGATGGTGCTCCAGCGCTGTTCTCGGGCCAGGAGACGTCGACTGATGAAGGCCACCGGCTGGTCATGACCTTCGGGGTTTAACTGAGAAAGGACGGCTCCGATGCCGTGGTCGGAGGTGTCGGTCTGTACCACGAATTCCCGACTGTAATCGGGGGCCTGGAGCACAGGGGCGGTGCACAGGGCGGCTTTCAGCTTCTCGAAGGCCGCTTGACAGTCGGGGGTCCAGTTAATCTTCTTCGGGTGGTTTTTGGACGTGAGACCCGTGAGGGGCCCCGCGATGCTGCCGTAGTCCTTCACGAACCGCCGGTAGTAGCCGGTGAGCCCCAAGAAGGCTCGGACCTCGGTCTGGGTGACGGGGGGCTGCCAGGACTGGATGGCAGCAATCTTAAGTTGTAGCGGGGCCACCAGCCCGCTTCCCACTTGGTGCCCAAGGTAGGTCACAGACCCTTGGCCAATTTGGCACTTGCCGGCCTTAATTGTGAGGCCGGCCCGCTGGAGGGCCTGTAGGACCTCTTGGAGGTGACGGAGGTGGTCGGGCCAGTGGCGGCTGTATACAGCGATATCGTCCAGGTAGGCAGCGCTGAACTCTTCGAGCCCCGCCAAGACCTGGTTCACGAGGCGTTGAAACGTGGCGGGGGCATTCTTCATGCCGAAGGGCATGACCTTGAATTGGTAGTGGCCATCAGGGGTAGAGAAGGCTGACCGTTCCTGAGCCCTGGGTGTGAGGCCGATCTGCCAGTAGCCCGCTGTTAGGTCGAAGATACTGAGGTAGCGGGCGGCCCCCAGCCGGTCGATCAGCTCGTCTGCTCGGGGGATCGGATGAGCGTTGGTCCGGGTGACAGCGTTCAAGCCCCGGTAGTCGACGCAGAATCTCAGTTCAGGTGCGGTGCCGGGGGCAGCGGCTTTGGGAACCAATACAACCGGACTGGCCCAGGGACTGTCCGAGGGCTCGATGACCCCGATTGTGAGCATCTTGGCCACTTCCTCCTGTATGCAGGCCCGTACCCGATCTGGTACGCGGTAGGCCCGGTGTCGGACAGGGGGACTGTCCCCGGTGTCCACGTCGTGCAAACACCAAGGGGTGACCCCGGGGGTGAGGGAGAACAGGGTAGCGAACTGCAGCAGGAGGTTCCGGCAGCCCTGGCGTTGCTCCGAAGTGAGGGCGTCAGAGAGCCGGACCCCGTCCACGGAGCCGTCATTCTCCTGAGTCTTCAGAAGATCCGGGAGGGGTTCGGAGTCTTCCTCTGCCCCACTGTCCGTAGCCATCAGGAGGCTGAGTTCTGAGCGCACAAAGTGTGGTTTGAGTCGGTTGGTGTGGAGGACCCGAAGGGGGTTCCGGGAGGTCCCCAGGTCGATGAGGTAAGTGACGGGGCTTTTGCGCTCGACCACTTTGAAGGGCCCCGTCCACTTATCTTGCAAGGCACATGGTTCGGTGGGGGACATCACCCATACTTGTTGTCCAGGCTCGAACTCAACGGAGGAGGCATTGTGATCATACCACCTCTTCATGTCCTCCTGGCTGGCCTCGAGGTTCGCCTTGGCCATCTCTCTGAAGCGCCGGGTCTGATTGCGTAGGGCCAGGAGGTATTTGAAGACGTCTGGAGGGGTCTTTAGGGGGGCCATCTCCCAACCTTCTTTTACTAGGCTGAGGGGCCCTCGCACAGGGTGCCCGTACAGGAGTTCGAAAGGGCTAAAACCGAGGGACTTCTGGGGAACTTCTCGGTAGGCGAAGAGGAGGCACGGGAGTAGTACATCCCACTGGCGACGGAGGGGCTCTTCCAATCCCCCAATCATCCCCTTGAGAGTGCGGTTAAAACGCTCCACTAGTCCGTTCCCTTGGGGGTGATAGGGGGTCGTGAATCTGTAGGTGACCCCGCATTGTTGCCAGAGGGACTTCATGTATTTGGATATAAAGTTCGTGCCTCGGTCGCTGACGACTTCTCGGGGGAAGCCTACCCGGGAGAAGATCCCCATTAGGGCCCGGCCAACCACCGGAGCTGTCACGGTCCGTAGGGGCACCGCCTCGGGGTAGCGGGTGGCATGGTCCACCAGTACTACGATGAACCTGTGTCCTTGTGCCGTGCGGGGGTCCAGAGGCCCCACAATGTCTATCCCCACCCTCTCGAACGGGGTGGTGACCACAGGGAAGGGTTGCAGAGGGGCTTTCAGCTTCCGACCACTCTTCCCGCTGGCTTGGCATGTGGGGCAAGATCGGCAGTGGTTCAGGACGTCGTTCCTCATTTTCGGCCAGAAAAAGTGGGTCACCAGGCGGCTGTACGTTTTGTCCTGGCCCAGGTGTCCAGCCAGGGGGACATCGTGGGCCAGGTTGAGCAGAAAGTCTCTGAAGCGGAGAGGTACCACCAGTACTCGACCGGCCCCCAGCTCGGCGATTCTTTGCTCGCTGTATAGCAGGTCGTTATCCCAGTAGACCCAGTGAGTTCCGGTGGAGTCCCCTGCGTTCTGGGCGCTGGCTTGTTGGCGGAGTCCCTCGAGGGAGGGACAGGTCTTTTGTTCCTGGCGGAACTGTTCTTGGGTGGGCCCCCCTTCTTGACGCCACTGAGCCAGGTCAGGAAGGTCCTGGGGTTGCGCGTCCCCTTCGGTCGTCGGGTCTGGGAGGCTGGCCTCGTCGTTGTCTTCTACTGGGGCGACCGGGGGCGGAGGTGCTGGCCATTCCGGTTCTTCTGATCGGGGGACGGCACGGGCGGCCATGGACCGGGTGGTTATGCAGGCCCAGTCCGGGAGGCCCAGCATCCCCAGGTGCTCTCTTCTCTCAACGGTGGCCCACGGGGAACTCTCGAGGTCATTCCCCAGGAGGCAGTCCACGGGGGCATCGTCCCGGACCGCCACCTTCAACAGGCCGGAGACCCCTCCCCATTCGAATGGGACGCAGGCCATTTGATACATACTCTCAGAGTTGTCTGCCGAGCGGACGGGGCAGAGAATGTTCGGCAGGATCTGCTCGGGCTTCACCAGGTGACAGCGGACGGCCGTCACACTGGCGCCTGTGTCACGCAAGGCCTCGGCTCGCTGTCCATTAATGGTCACCCACTGACCGTATTTCCTGGTGTTAGCGGGTAGGGGAGCCCGTGAGACCATGTCTCTTCCCCCTAAGCACGCCAGGACCATGGCGGCCGGTTCCCACTCTTGCTGGGCCGGCTCATACTCTTCTGGTTCCTCCGATAATCGCTCTTCCCCCAGGGCGGCGGCAGCTACCTGGCGGGGCTTGGGTGTTTGGTTCTGCGGGCAGCTCGGGTCATTGGCGTAGTGGCCGACTCGCTGGCATCGGTGGCACGTGACGTTGGCTCGGAACCCAGGACGCCACGGGGGGCTGCCCCGGCCGGCCGGAGGCGGGGTGCTGGCCACGGGTGTTGCTGGCAAGGCGTCTCTCCCTCGCCCCTGGCCCCCTCCTCCTCCCCGAGGACGGTGCTGGCCTTGGTTGCTTCTGTTCTGTTCGTGTGGCCCCCTCCGGCCCACTCGGGTGCTTTCCCATCGGTCAGCTTCGGCGGCGAGCTGCCGGGGGTCAGTCAGCTTACTGTCGAGGAGGTGCTGCCTGAGCTCGACGAAACAGTTGTTCGACAGGTGCTCCCATACCATAAGGTTAAAGAGTTGTTCGTAGGTGGTGACATGGCTCCCCTTGATCCAACCCTCGAAGGCACGGCTGAAATAGTTCACGTATTCTACCCAAGTTGTACCTGGGATCCGGGTGCAATCTCTGAACCTCTGGCGGTACATCTCGGGTGTGAGGCCGTAGCGGGTGAGGAGGGCAGCCTTCATGTGGTCGTAGGACGACATTTGGTGATCTGGGAGCTGCAGTAGGGCATCGCGACCCTCGTTGACAAACCTCCCCCAAAGTCCGGCTCCCCAATCACTCCGGTCGATCCGGTGGGAGGTCATGGCGATCTCGTAGGCTTTAAACCACTGTTGTATGTCGTCTTCTCGGACATACTCGCGGACAACATCCTTGGGGATGTGGACTTTTTTCTCGATTGGCCCCGGGGTGTGTGGTCGCTCAGGCACCCCCAGTTCTTTATTCCGTTTCCGAAGTTCTATCTCCGCTAGTTGGCGCTCGTGCTCGAGCGTTATTTTTTTCTCCTCCAGCTCTCTCTGTCTCTGCTTCTCTTCTCGTTCTTCTCGGAGCCGCATATGCTCGAGGTTGAGTTTCTGTTCAGCTAACTTGAGTTCCCCATCCATCTTGAGTCGTGCCATTTCCAACTCGTGCAATCTGGTTCTTTCTCTTTCTCGGATCTCCTCCTGCGAGAGGCCCGTTCCCCGCTCCTCGGGAGCCGTGGCGTTCCCCTCTGGTGTGATGCTGCTTTGGTCGGAGGGTCCGGCGACCCCAGTTTCTGTCCACGACTCTAGGGCGTGCTTTAGATCATCCTTGGTACTCAGGCCGGTGGTAGCAATGCCAAGTTCTATGCAGAATTGTCTCAGTTCGCGGTGGTTGTATTCTTCTAACTTATCCATTTGGAATTTCTCGGTGGAGCTGCTATCTTTGGCTGACATCGTGTTTTTGTCGTGGGGTGAGCTACTCTCTGTACGATTACGCGTTGATTCGGATCCCGCCGCTGGCCACCAATGTTAGAAAGGGTAGACGGACCGGGAGGGTCGGCCGGGGTCAGGAGGAGAGGTCTCCGGGGAGAGCCGTCTCCAGCGATCGTACAGACAAGTAACTTCCCCCCCCACAGACAGATACCACACACGGATAAGGTTCAGTGTTCTTTATAAGCACTTCTTAAGGTACGGTTGAATGGTACAAGGAGGTCTGGACTCAGGGGTCCCCTCGATTCAAGTCTCTCAATGCAGGGTAAGGGGGAGCGGGACAGTCTGTTTACCAGTCAGGTAGTTCGGATGAGATGATGACTAGCTCACAATCCTCGAGCTTGGTGGTTTAGTTGGTCGGGCCGCGGCAGCGCCAGCAGGTCCCGGTCGAGATGGTCGGTACACGGTCCGCGGCAGCGCCAGCAGGTCCCGGAAAGATGGTCGATGTACGGTCCGCAGCAGCGCCAGCAGGTCCCGGTGAGGATGGTCGTTACAACGGGCCGCGGCAGCGCCAGCAGGTCCCGACGAGGATGGATGTTGCAGAAGGCCGCGGCAGCGCCAGCAGGCAGGACGATGGTTCACAAGAGCGGGCTACGGCAGCGCCAGTAGTCCGTCAAGGCTGAGTTCTCTCGGTGTCTCTCGACTCCAGGATACAACTGCCTTCCTGCTCCGGAGTTGCCCCAGTTATAGGGCAGGCGCCCTTTGATGTCCGGACCCTCGCACTTGGAGGTCGGAGGGCCCGGGATGAAGGTGTCCAGACACCCAGCAGGGGGTGGAGCCAGCGCCTGGGGGAGCTGGAGGCGATCGGCACCTGGCGGGGGGAGAGCTCTTGACACTTCGTCCTCCCATTGACCTGCCAAGTGGTCCGCTCACCTCCTGGGTGGATGGTGGTGCCGGGATGTCGGGGCCGGCCAGGCCCGGGGTTAGGGTCGGGGCGAGGCCACGCGGCCTCGTGGTGCAGGGCCCAAGATGGCGGCTTGAACCGGCCGGGGGAGCCGGTGGGGCTGGGCCCCGTGATGAGTAGAGGTCCGAGGGCAGAAGATCCGTCGGGAGACGGGGTACAGGTGCTTTTCGTGGGTTATGCCTGGTGGGCCGGAGCTCGGGCCCTGTCGTGCGGGGAGGGAGCAAGCCCTTCGTGTGGCCTGTCCAACACACACACTACTGCACACCACACACTGCTGCACGCCAACACACTGCTGCACACCGCACACTGCTGCATGCCACACACTGCTGCACGCCGCACACTGCTACACGAAACACTGCTGCTCGCCACACACTGCTGCACACCACACACTGCTGCATGCCACACACTGCTGCATGCCACACACTACTGCACGCCGCACAATGCTACACGAAACACTGCTGCACGCCGCACATTGCTGCACAGCACACACTGCTGCACTCCGCACACTGCTGCACACCACACACTGCTGCACACTGCTGCATTACTCACTGCTGCATGCTGCACGACACTGCTGCACACAGCACACTGCTGCACGCCGCACACTGCTGCAAACCGCACACTACTGCACGCCACACAGTGCTGCATGCCTCACACTGCTACACGAAACACTGCTGCACGCCACACACTGCTGCACGCCGCACACTGCTGCACGACACACACTGTGCACGCCACACACTGCTGCACGCCACACACTGCTGCATGCCACACACTGCTGCACGCCGCACACTGCTGCACGCCGCACACTGCTGCATGCCGCACACTGCTGCACGCCGCACACTGCTGCACTCCACACACTGCTTTTATGCGAGTTTATGCTACTGACATTGTAAATGACAATGCCTTTTATTTGTTTTAAAACCAAAACATAAATAAAAGGCATTGTCATTTACAATGCCAATAGCTCAAACTCTTATAAATGCGAGACCTATTGCATTGCAAATGCTTGTTCTTTAGGGTGGACAAGCCCTGTCAGAGTAGGGGCAACCAAGCTTATATTAAAAGGAGTAGGAAAAACCTGACAGCAGCGGCCATGGACGCTATCCTACAGGCCAGCCAACCCACACTCTCATCCGATCCTAATGCAGATTCCTCGGCTCTAAATCAGTGGATTTCGACAGCGGTTGAATCTGCGGCCCCGGCCAAGCCCGCCAGATCTGCGAGGCTCTCCCCCTCTGCTCCTTGGTTCTCGGAATCACTTAGGTCCGCCAAGAGGGGGTGGGGTACCCAAGTAGTGACAGAACCAATCCAGTAATCGATAATGTAGAACTTTAGCGCCGAAGGCGAAGCACAGGAGTTTGAGTGAACTGATGAATTCATATCAATGAAAGTAAAGTAACATACTAAAAGGGACATGGGAGGAAGGTGGGGACAAAGGGAATCCGAGGAAGGACCTCTCCTAGGTGTAACACAGAGCGCTATAGATATTAGACAGGAAGAAGGCTGGGACTATATGTCTTTGTGTTGGAAAGGCGTTCGCCGGAGGGGGGTTCGATACACGTCCTGCCCACCCCTTTGACCCACCTCTCCCAAGTAGGCCGAACCAGGCGCGCACGCCCTGAGCTTACACTACGAACAGAGTGACACCACACGTATTCTTTGTAGGATGATAGGTTATTTTATCGAAGGTTTCAAGGGATCTTTATGATCCAAGGCGTCATGAGTACATCAGCGGTACAAGAGACTACAAATCGGTGGTAGGGGAATAGGGGTAGCGGGACAGTCTTTGAAGGTAGTGTCTCTGCAAAGTACCCTGCGGATAGCTCACAATCCTCGAGCTGGAGGGTGTTGTTTCTCTGGGCGATCTCTTGCCAATTCGTCCTCGAGGGGAGCGCCGCGAGTCACTCAGCAGGCACAGGTAGTCGGAGTTCGGGAGCCGCGATCTTGTCAGCAGGGCTCAGGTGGTTCGAGGGTCGGGGGCCGCGAGTCACTCAGCAGGCCCAGGTG
Organism: Triturus cristatus; assembly: GCF_964204655.1. NCBI lineage: Eukaryota > Metazoa > Chordata > Amphibia > Caudata > Salamandridae > Triturus > Triturus cristatus. Next base: position 105,026,541 of record NC_140587.1, read on the forward strand.
GTTCAGAGTTCGGGAGCCGCGATCTCGTCAGCAGGGCTCAGATGGTTCAATGGCTGGGGGCCGCGAGTCACTCAGCAGGCCCAGGTGGTTCGGTATTCGGGAGCCGCGACAGCGTCAGCAGGCTTCGATGGTTCCAGGTCTTCTCTGCCATCCGTTCCTCCGGCACCCCTTGTTATACTCCCCCTGCCCTTTGAAGTCCAGAGTCCTCGCAGAGGGGGGCCTTGAGTGACTGAGGGGGTTCGGCGGGATTTCCTGCCGCTCGTTTCTTTGGTCTTTTCAGGTGGGTCTGGGAGGGACCCCAGACGCTCGGCAGGCGAGGTGCCTGCTCCCCAGGGGCCTGGTGGCCGATCGAGTCCTCCCGGGGGAAGGCGACCCGAGGTGTGACTGGGCTGCCGCCTCTTGGTCTGGCTCGGGGGTTCCCGCTCCCTCGGGCGGACATGCGTGGTAGGTTGTCGAGTCTGTCGGGGGCTCTGGCCGGCCCTCGGGTCTGTGTGGCTGGGGCGGCCGGAGTCGGAGATGTCGTGTCTTGAGGGTGGTTGCAGGTTGGCTGGATGATCGGGAGGGCATACGCCGCGAGGCCGGTCTCACACTTTGTTTTTAAATGTCAAGAATAGACAGTAGGGTCTTAAGTTCCAAGACGTCCAAACTTGTGCACTACAGCGCTTTCCATGCACTGACCCATTGGGCGCCCCGACCCATGGGGCGCACCTCTGTTCTTCACAAGTTGTGTAGGAGAAGACGTAAAGCGTTTAAGGTCAGACAATAAAAGAGATGAAAAAGTCAGATAAGTGTCGCCCCCTCCCCCTGCCACCTGCCACTGCCCTCTGTCGTGAGTCTCAGCCAACAAGACGCTGCATTTTGGGACTTGTAATTTTGCTCCGAGCATCGTCTCCCAGCCCACGAAGAGATGCTGCAGAGAGCGGCCCGGGTGTGCAAACACAACACTTCAGCTTACAACACGTCAGCCCGCGGGTTGTGAGGAGCCCCCCTTTACTCACGTGCGAGGTTGTGAAGCAGCCAAGACCACTTACAGAAACGCACTGAAAGAATTGCACAACCTGATAAAGGTAGCTAGGAGGGACTACCTAGCTAGCTGCATTTACAAGGCTGACAACTCTACCAAGGAGGTATTTAAGGTAGTCAACTCCTTTCTCAAACCTAGAGCAGTAGAGATCGATGTGCAGCCTGTAAAGGGGCCCGTCACGGCGGGACACGCCTGGCCTGCAGATGCAGTGTGATGGCCCACCAAACACTAGACCGTGGAATACTACACAGCCCTCCCTCGGTGCAAAAGTATCTCCGTCTTTTTCGACAATAAAATTCAGAAAGTATACAAGTCATTCTTAGCTACACTGGAGACAGAGAAATCTGACAGTAGAGAGGGATGCATTCGAGAGCCGTCACTTACGGATTTTATCCCTATTTCCCAGCAGGAAGCGCTGGCAGACATTTTGAGGTGTAAGTCAGGGGCACCTGATGACCCCTACTCCCCCAAACTGTGGAAAGTGATGGCACACTCTCTAAAGCACGTGCTGACGCACATATGGAACTCATCCCTTGCGTCCGGCACCTTCCCAAAAGTACCTAATTAGACGCCTTCAGATGGTACAAAATACAGCTGCGAGACTGATTAGGCGTGTCCCTTTCTGCGAGCATGTCTCTCCGCATTTAAAAGAGCTCCATTGGTTACTGTGAGACCGGCCTCGTTGCGTGGGTCCTCCCGACCAGCCAGCTACCCTGCAACCACGCCGAACCTCGATGTTACAGCCTCCCGGCCCCCGTGGGCCAGCCTCCCGAGGGCCGGCCAGATCCCCAACACGCATGCCCGACTGAGGGAGGGCGAAACCCCCCCAAAACCAGACCGAGAGGCGCCGATCCGGTCACACCTCTGGTCTCTTCCCCGAGGGAGGTTCGATCGACCACCAGGCCCCCGGTGAGCAGGCGCCTCACCCGCTGGGTGTCTGGAGTCCCTCCAGGACCCCCCTGAACAGATCAAAGGACCAGAACCCCGACACACCGCCCCAGGCACCAGACCCCTCTCCACGAGGACTCCGGACTTCAAAGAGGAGGGGGAGTATAACAAGGGGTGCTGAAGGGATGGGAGGACAAGAAGACCTGGACTGACAAGAGCCTGCTGACGCTGTCGCGGCTCCTCGAACTCTGAAACATCTGAGCCCTGCTGACGCTGTCGCGGCTCCCTGAACTCGGAATCATCTGAGCCCTGCTGACGCTGTCGCGGCTCCTCGAACACTGAACCCTCCGAGCCCTGCGGACGCTGTCGCGGCTCCTCGAACGCTGAACCATCCGAGCCCTGCTGACGCTGTCGCGGCTCCCCGAACCCTGAACCATCCGAGCCCTGCGGACGCTGTCGCGGCTCCTCGAACTCTGAAACATCTGAGCCCTGCTGACGCTGTCGCGGCTCCCCGAATTCTGATCCATCTGAGCCCTGCCGGCGTCGCCGCGGCTCCTCGAACTACGAACCTCCGGTGCCTGCTGAGTGACTCGCGGCCTGCTCCCCAAGAGAACCGGCAGAGATTGCCGAGAGAAGCAACACCCCCTCAGCTCGAAGATTGAGAGCTGTGCGGCGGGTACTCCGCAGAGACACTGATTCAAAGACTGTCCCGCTACCCCTTACCCCTCATCACGAGACCTCTGCCGCTTGTGGCACTAACTCTGCTCCTGCCTTCCGGATCATAAAGATCCCTAATAACCTATGATAAAATCTATTATCCTGCAACGAACTACTGTGTGGTGTCCCTCTATCTGAAAATAGTAGTGCTGCGTGTGCGATCCTAGGTACGAGACCCTTCCAGGAAGGGCCTCCCCGCTCTTGCTCGGCCGAACTCAAGGGGAGGTGGGCCTCCGGGTGGTCAGGAACGTAGTCCGCAACATCCCGGAGGAACGCTTTCCAACATTGGTGGCAGCGACGGGATCCGAGCCAACACCTAGAGATCGTGCAGTAGATGGCTAACGCACTACCCAGAAGAAATGGAAGGAGAAACTTCCCTAGGTGCCGCCGGCACCAACCCGAGCACGACATTCCGAGAGGACCAGTTGGAATATTATACGCACCGAGAACTGAAACAATTTTGCAAAGACCTTGGAATCGCTACCACCGGACGAAGCACGAAAGAGGACTTCCAGGAAGCATTAAGAACCTGGGTCGAGGCGGGGACTCCCCAGACACAAACAGAAGGAGAGCCTCCTAATGAACCCCGAAGCAGCCTGGGGAGGAACGGCGCCCCCGAGGGGGGCCTATCTCCAGAGGAAATAGCGGACCGAGAAAGAGGTCGCAACCACGAACTAGAACTAGCAAAATTGAAAATCGAAGGAGAGATAAAGCTGGCCGAAAAGAAACTGGCGGTAGAACAGTTACGCCTACAAGGAGAACTTGAGGAAAAGAAACGACAAAGAGAACACGAAGAAAGAAAACTCCAGCTAGAGCACGAACGTAGCCTGAAGGAGATCGAGCTCAAGGCTAAGAATGCAGAAGTCAGACCCCCGGAAACCCGACCCCCTTCCGCCAACGTGGAACTAAAGGTCCACATCCCCAAAGATGTGGTGAAAGAATACTATAAGAACGACGACATCCAGCAATGGTTCAAAGCCTACGAAGTCGCCATGACCTCCCACCGGGTCCCGCAGAAAGACTGGGGGGCTGGGCTGTGGGGCCGGTTCCTGAGCGAGGGAAGAGATACCCTGCTGGACCTGCCTTCCACGGTAATGAACTCCTACAGTCACATGAAAGAGGCCCTAGTAGCCAGATATGGGCTCACCCCTGAAATGTACCGGCAACGGTTTAGAGACTGCAAGAAGATACCCGGTACCACCTGGGTGGAGTACGTGAACTTTTACAGCCGGGCCTTGGACGGGTGGATCAAGGGCAGCAAGGTCTCCACCTTTGAGGAACTGTTCGACCTGATCGCTTGGGAACACTTGGCCGCTAATTGCTTTGTAGAACTACGCCAGCACCTCCTGGACAGCAAACTCACAGACCCTCGAAAACTGGCCGTCGAGGCTGACCGGTGGGTAAACACCCGAGCCTCCCGGGGTCCCGTGGGAGACTACGGCCGCCACAGTCAGGGCCCCCCCCGCCAGAGGGGTGGAGGGAATCAAGGCCAGCCAAGGGAACTTCCGGGGGGATCCCCACGCAGCCCCCCCAGAGGACAACCTCCACCCTTTCCAGCTCCACCTCCAGCCAGCACCGGGCCACCGGGGAGGCCGGGGCCTCGCGTGAGGATCACCTGTTTCCGCTGCCAACAGACCGGACACCATGCCAGCGACCCTCAATGTCCCATGTACCACCGAACCGCCACAACAACTCCACCGGCTCGACAAATGGCCCCGTAGTACATCCCACTGGCGACGGAGGGGCTCTTCCAATCCCCCAATCATCCCCTTGAGAGTGCGGTTAAAACGCTCCACTAGTCCGTTCCCTTGGGGGTGATAGGGGGTCGTGAATCTGTAGGTGACCCCGCATTGTTGCCAGAGGGACTTCATGTATTTGGAGATAAAGTTCGTGCCTCGGTCGCTGACGACTTCTCGGGGGAAGCCCACCCGGGAGAAGATCCCCATTAGGGCCCGGCCAACCACCGGAGCTGTCACGGTCCGTAGGGGCACCGCCTCGGGGTAGCGGGTGGCATAGTCCACCAGTACCAGGATGAACCTGTGTCCTTGTGCCGTGCGGGGGTCCAGAGGCCCCACAATGTCTATTCCTACCCTTTCGAACGGGGTGGTGACCACAGGGAAGGGTTGCAGAGGGGCTTTCAGCTTCCGACCACTCTTCCCGCTGGCTTGGCATGTGGGGCAGGACCGGCAGTGGTTCAGGACGTCGTTCCTCATTTTCGGCCAGAAAAAGTGGGTCACCAGGCGACTGTAAGTTTTGTCCTGGCCCAGGTGTCCAGCCAGGGGGACATCGTGGGCCAGGTTGAGTAGGAAGTCTCTGAAGCGGAGAGGTACCACCAGCACTCGACCGGCCCCTAGCTCTGCGATTCTTTGTTCGCTGTATAGCAGGTCGTTATCCCAGTAGACCCAGTGAGATCCGGTGGAGTCCCCTGCGTTCTGGGCGCTGGCTTGTTGGCGGAGTCCCTCGAGGGAGGGGCAGGTCTTTTGTTCCTGGCGGAACTGTTCTTGGGTGGGCCCCCCTTCTTGACGCCACTGAGCCAGGCCGGGAAAGTCCTGGGGTTGCGCGTCCCCTTCGGTCGTTGGTTCTGGGGGGCTGGCCTCGTCGTTGTCTTCTACTGGGGCGACCGGGGGCGGAGGTGCTGGCCATTCCGGGTCTTCTGATCGAGGGACGGCATGGGCGGCCATGGACCGGGTGGTTATGCAGGCCCAGTCCGGGAGGCCCAGCATCCCCAGGTGCTCTCTTCTCTCGACGGTGGCCCATGGGGAACTTTCGAGGTCATTCCCCAGGAGGCAGTCCACGGGGGCATCGTCCCGGACCGTCACCTTCAACAGGCCGGAGACCCCTCCCCATTCGAATGGGACGCAGGCCATTTGACACATACTTTCAGAATTGTCGGCTGAGCGGACGGGGCAGAGAATGTTCGGCAGGATCTGCTCGGGCTTCACCAGGTGACAGCGGACGGCCGTTACACTGGCGCCTGTGTCACGCAAGGCCTCGGCCCGATGTCCATTAATGGTCACCCACTGACCGTATTTCCTGGTGTTCGCGGGTAGGGGAGCCCGCGGGACCATGTCTCTTCCCCCTAGGCACGCCAGGACCATGGCGGCCGGTTCCCACTCTTGCTGGGCCGGCTCATACTCTTCCTGTTCCTCCGATAATCGCTCTTCCCCCAGGGCGGCGGCAGCTACCTGGCGGGGCTTGGGTGTCTGGTTCTGCGGGCAGCTCGGGTCATTGGCGTAGTGGCCGACTCGCTGGCATCGGTGGCACGTGACGTTGGCTCGGAACCCAGGACGCATCGGGGGGTTGCCCCGGCCGGCCGGAGGCGGGGTGCTGGCCACGGGTGTTGCCGGCAAGGCGTCTCTCCCTCGCCCCTGGCCTCCTCCTCCTCCCCGAGGACGGTGCTGGCCTTGGTTGCTTCGGTTCTGCTCATGTGGCCCTCTCCGGCCCACTCGGGTGCTTTCCCATCGGTCAGCTTCGGCGGCGAGCTGCCGGGGGTCAGTCAGCTTGCTGTCGAGGAGGTGCTGCCTGAGCTCGACGAAACAGTTGTTCGACAGGTGCTCCCATACCATAAGGTTAAAGAGTTGCTCGTAGGTCGTTACATGGCTCCCCTTGATCCAACCCTCGAAGGCACGGCTGAAATAGTTAACGTACTCCACCCAAGTTGTGCCCGGGATCCGGGTGCAATCTCTGAACCTCTGGCGGTACATCTCGGGTGTGAGGCCGTAGCGGGTGAGGAGGGCAGCCTTCATGTGGTCGTAGGACGACATTTGGTGATCTGGGAGCTGTAGCAGGGCATCGCGACCTTCGTTGACGAACCTCCCCCATAGTCCGGCTCCCCAATCACTCCGGTCGATCCGGTGGGAGGTCATGGCGATCTCGTAGGCTTTGAACCACTGTTGTATGTCGTCTTCTCGGACATACTCGCGGACAACATCCTTGGGGATGTGTACTTTTTTCTCGGTTGGCCCCGGGGTGTGCGGTCGCTCAGGCACCCCCAGTTCTTTATTCTGTTTCCGAAGTTCTATTTCCGCCAGTTTGCGCTCGTGTTCGAGTGTTATTTTTTTTCCTCAAGCTCTCTCTGTCTCTGCTTTTCTTCTCGTTCTTCTCGGAGCCGCATATGCTCTAGATTTAGTTTCTGCTCGGCTAACTTGAGTTCACCGTCCATCTTGAGCCGTGCCATTTCCAACTCGTGTAATCTGGTTCTTTCTCTTTCCTGGATCTCCTCCTGCGAGAGGCCCGTTCCCCGCTCCTCGGGAGCCGTGGCGTTCCCCTCTGGTGCGACACTGTTTCGGTCGGAGGGCCCGGCGATCCCAGTTTCTGTCCACGACTCAAGGGCGTGCTTCAAATCATCTTTGGTACTCAGGCCGGTGGTAGCAATGCCTAGTTCCATGCAGAATTGTTTCAGTTCGCGGTGGCTGTATTCTTCTAACTTATCCATTTGGAATTTCTCAGTGGAACCGCTATCTTTGGCTGACATCGTGGTTTTGTCGTGGGGTGAGCTACTCTCTGTACGATTACGCGTTGATTCGGATCGCGCCGCTGGCCACCAATGTTAGACGGACCGGGAGGGTCGGCCGAGGTCAGGGGGAGAGGTCTCCGGGGAGAGCCGTCTCCAGCGATCGTACAGACAAGTAACTTCCCCCCCACAGACAGACACCACACAAGGATAAGATTTAGCGTTCTTTATATGCACTTCTTAAGGTACGATGAAATAGTACAAGGAGGTCTGGACTCAGGGGTCCCCTCGATTTAGGTCTCTTAGGATAGGGAAGGGGTAGCGGGACAGTCCGTTTACCAGTCAGGTAGTTCGGATGAGATGATGGTTAGCTCACAATCCTCGAGCTTGGTGGTGTAGCTGGTACGGGCCGCGGCAGCGCCAGCAGGTCCCGGTAGAGATGGTCGATACACGGTCCGCGGCAGCGCCAGCAGGTCCCAGTGAAGATGGTCGATGTACGGTCCGCGGCAGCGCCAGCAGGTCCCGGTGAGGATGGTCGTTACAACGGGCCGCGGCAGCGCCAGCAGGTCCCGACGAGGATGGATGTTGCAGAAGGCCGCGGCAGCGCCAGCAGGCAGGACGATAGTTCGCAAGATAGGGCTACGGCAGCGCCAGTAGTCCGTCAAGGCTGAGTTCTCTCGGTGTCTCTCGACTCCAGGATACAACTGCCATCCTGCTCCGGAGCTGCTCCAGTTATAGGGCAGGCGCCCTTTGATGTCCGGGCCCTCGCACTTGGAGGTCGGAGGGTCCGGGATGAAGGTGTCCAGACACCCAGCAGGGGGTGGAGCCAGCGCCTGGGGGAGCTGGAGGCGATCGACACCTGGCGGGGGAAGAGCTCTTGACGCTTCGTTCTCCCATTGACCTGCCAAGTGGTCCGCTCACCTCCTGGGTGGATGGTGGTGCCGGGATGTCGGGCCGGCCAGGCCCAGGGTTAGGGTCGGGGTGAGGCCACGCGGCCTCGTGGTGCAGGGCCCAAGATGGCGGCTTGACCCGGCCGGGGAAGCCGGTGGGGCTGGGGCCCGTGATGCATGGAGGTCCGAGGGCAGAAGTTCCGTCGGGAGACGGGGTGCAGGTGCTTTTCGTGGGTCACGCCTGACGGGCCGGAGCTTGGGCCCTGTCGTGCGGGGAGGGAGCAAGCCCTTCGTGTGGCCTGTCCAACAGGCCACATGAAGGGCTTGCTCCCTCCCCGCATGACAAGGCCCAAGCCCCGGACTCCCAGGTGTTACCCACAAGGGCAACCCGCACCCCGTCTCCCAACGGAACTCCTGCCCCCGGACATCCATGTATCATGGGGCCGAACCACTACCGGCTCCCCCGGCCGGATCAGCCGCCATCTTGGACACTGCGCCACGAGGCCGCGTGGCCTCAGCTCGACCCTAACCCTGGGCCTGGCCCGGCCCCGACATCCCGGCACCACCCTCCACCCAGGAGGTGAACGGACCACTTGGCAGGTCAATGGGAGGAAGAAGTGTCGATGGCTCTCCCCCGCCAGGTGCCGATCGCCTCCAGCTCCCCCAGGCGCTGGCTCCACCCCCTGCTGGGTGTCTGGACTCCCTCATCCCGGACCCCCCCGACCTCCAAGTGCGAGGGTCCGGACATCAAAGGGCGCCAGACCTATAACTAGGGCAGCTCCAGAGCAGGAAGGCAGTTGTATCCTGGAGTCGAGAGACACCGAGAAGAACTCATCCTTGACGGACTACCGGCGCTGCCGTAGCCCTGCCTTGTGAACTATCGTCCTGCCTGCTGGCGCTGCCGCGGCCTTCTGCAACCTCCATCCTCGTCGGGACCTGCTGGCGCTGCCGCGGACCGTTGTGACTACCACCTTCGTTGGGACCTGCTGGCGCTGCCGCGGCCCGTTGGGACTACCACCTTCGTTGGGACCTGCTGGCGCTGCCGCGGCCCGTTGGAACTACCACCTTCATCGGGACCTGCTGGCGCTGCCGCGGACCGTGTAACGACCACCTTCACCGGGACCTGCTGGCGCTGCCGCGGCCCGTCCAAGCCCGAACACCGAGCTCGAGGATTGTGAGCTATCCATCATCGCATCTACCAGATTGGTAACCAGACTGTCCCGCTACCCTCCTTCCCAAACCAAGAGACTAGAATCGAGGGGACCCCTGAGTCCAGACCTCCTTGTACCATTCCATCGTACCTTAAGAAATCGCTTATAAAGAACGTTAAATCCTACCCTTGTGTGGTGTACATCTGTGGGGGGGAAGTTACTCGTCTGTACGATCGCTGGAGACGGCTCTCCCCGGAGACCTCTCCCCTTGTCCTCGGCCGACCCTCCCGGTCCGTCTAACATTGGTGGCCAGCGGCGCGATCCGAATCAACGCGTAATCGTACAGAGAGTAGCTCACCCCACGACAAAACCACGATGTCAACCAAAGAGAGCGGATCCACCGAGAAATTCCAGATGGATAAATTGGAAGAGTATAGCCATCGTGAACTGAAACAATTCTGCATGGAACTAGGCATTGCTACCACCGGCCTGAGTACCAAAGACGATTTTAAGCACGCCATTGAGTCGTGGGCAGAAACCGGGGTCGCCGGATCCCCAGACCAAAACGGTGCAGCATCGGAGAGGAACGCCACAGCTCCCGAGGAGCGAGGAACGGGCCTCTCGCAGGAAGAGATCCAAGAAAGAGAAAAAAACAGATTACATGAGTTGGAAATGGCACGACTCAAAATGGACGGTGAACTAAAATTAGCCGAGCAAAAACTGAACCTAGAACATCTGCGGCTCCGAGAAGAACGGGAAGAAAAACAGAGGCAGAGAGAGCTCGAAGAAAAAAGACTAACATTCGAACACGAGCGCAAACTGGCAGAAATAGAACTACGGAAGCAGAACAAAGAACCGGAGGTGCCCGAGCGACCACGCACCCCGGGAGCAACCGAAAAGAAAGTCCACATCCCCAAGGATGTTGTCCGAGAGTATGTCCGAGAGGACGACATACAACAGTGGTTCAAAGCCTACGAGATCGCCATGACCTCCCACCGGATCGATCGGAGTGACTGGGGAGCCGGCCTATGGGGGAGGTTCGTCAACGAAGGCCGCGATGCCCTACTGCAGCTCCCAGACCATCAGATGTCATCCTATGACCACATGAAGGCTGCCCTCCTCACCCGATATGGGCTCACACCCGAAATGTACCGCCAGAGGTTTCGGGACTGCACCCGGATCCCGGGTACAACGTGGGTGGAATATGTCAACTATTTCAGCCGAGCCTTCGAAGGTTGGATCAAGGGAAGCCACGTAACGACCTACGAGCAACTTTTTAATCTCATGGTGTGGGAGCACCTGTCTAACAACTGCTTCGTCGAGCTCAGGCAGCACCTCCTCGACAGTAAATTGACTGACCCACGGCAACTCGCCGCCGAAGCTGACCGGTGGGAAAGCACCCGAGTGGGCCGGAGAGGGCCACACGAGCAAAACCGGAACAACCAAGGTCAGCACCGTCCCCGAGGAGGAGGAGGAGGCCAGGGGCGAGGGAGAGACACCGTCCCGGCCACTCCCGCGGCCAGCACCCCGCCCCCGGCCGGCCGGGGCAACCCCCCGATGCGCCCGGGGTTCCGAGCCAACGTCACGTGTCACCGATGCCAGCGAGTCGGCCACTACGCCAATGACCCGAACTGCCCGCAGAACCAAACGCCAAAACCCCGCCAGGTAGCTGCCGCCGCCCTGGGGGGAGAACAAATCTCCGAGGAACAAGAAGAATATGAGCAGGCACAACAAGAGTGGGAACCGGCCGCCATGGTTCTAGCGTGCCTAGGGGGAAAAGACATGGTCCCGCGGGCTCCCCTACCCGCCAACACCCGAAAATATAGCCAGTGGGTGAACATTAATGGGCGCCGGGCCGAAGCCCTACGTGACACAGGGGCCAGTGTGACGGCCGTCCGCTGTCACCTGGTAAAACCAGAGCAGATCCTGCCGAACATTCTCTGCCCCGTCCGCTCAGCCGACAATTCCGAGAGTCTATGTCGGATGGCCTGCGTCCCCTTCGAATGGGGAGGGGTCTCCGGCATGTTGAAGGTGACGGTCCGGGATGATGCCCCCGTGGACTGTCTCCTGGGGAATGATCTTGAGAGTTCCCCGTGGGCCGCCGTCGAAAGAAGAGAGCACCTGGGGATGCTGGGCCTCCCGGACTGGGCGTGCGTAACCACCCGGTCCATGGCCGCCCGTGCCATCCCCCGACCAGAAGAACCAGAATGGCCTGCACCTCCTCCCCCGATCGCTCCAGTAGAGGACACCGACTATACCGACCCCCCAGAGCCAACCCCCGAAGGGGTCGCCCAGCCCCAGGACCTTCCCGGCCTGGCTCAGTGGCGTCAAGAAGGGGGGCCCACCCAGGAACAGTTCCGCCAGGAGCAGAAGACCTGTCCCTCCCTCGAGGGACTCCGCCAGCAAGCCATCGCCCAGAGCGCAGGGGACTCCACCGGAGCCCATTGGGTCTATTGGGATAACGACCTGTTATACAGTGAACAGAGAATCGCGGAGTTAGGGGCCAGTCGAGTGCTGGTGGTGCCCCTCCGTTTCAGAGACTTCCTGCTAAATTTGGCCCACGATGTCCCCCTGGCTGGACACCTGGGCCAGGACAAAACCTACAGTCGCCTGGTGACCCACTTTTTCTGGCCGAGGATGCGAAACGACGTCCTCAACCACTGCCGGTCCTGCCCCACGTGCCAGGCCAGCGGGAAGAGCGGCCGCAAGCTCAAAGCACCTCTGCAACCCTTCCCAGTGGTCACCACCCCGTTCGAGAGGGTAGGAATAGACATTGTGGGGCCCCTGGACCCCCGCACAGCACAAGGACATCAGTTCATCCTGGTACTGGTGGACCACGCCACCCGCTACCCCGAGGCTGTGCCCCTGCGAACTGTAACAGCTCCGGTGGTCGGCCGGGCCTTAATGGGGATCTTCTCCCGGGTGGGCTTCCCCCGAGAAGTCGTCAGCGACCGAGGCACAAACTTTATCTCGAAATATATGAAGTCCCTCTGGCAACAGTGCGGGGTCACCTACCGATTCACGACCCCCTATCATCCTCAAGGGAACGGACTAGTTGAGCGATTCAACCGCACACTCAAGGGAATGATTGGGGGATTGGAAGAGCCCCTCCGTCGCCAGTGGGATGTACTACTTCCGTGCCTCCTCTTCGCCTATCGAGAAGTTCCCCAGAAGTCCCTCGGTTTTAGCCCTTTCGAACTCCTGTACGGGCACCCTGTGCGAGGGCCCCTCAGCCTAGTCAAAGAAGGTTGGGAGATGGCCCCCCTAAAGACCCCTCCAGACGTCTTCAAGTACCTCCTGGCACTACGCAATCCGACCCGGCGATTCAGGGAAATGGCAAAAGCGAATCTTGAGGCCAGTCAGGAGGACATGAAAAAATGGTACGATCAGAATGCCTCCTCCGTCGAATTCGAACCTGGTCAACAAGTGTGGGTGATGTCCCCCACCGAACCATGTGCCTTGCAAGACAAGTGGACGGGGCCCTTCAAAGTGGTCGAACGCAAGAGCCCCGTCACCTATCTCATCGATATGGAGTCTCCCCGGCACCCCCTCCGGGTCCTCCCCACCAACAGACTCAAACCCCACTTTGTGCGCTCGGAACTCAGCCTCCTGATGGCTACAGACAGTGGGGCAGAAGAAGACTCCGAGCCTCTCCCTGATCTCCTGAAGACTCAGGAGAAAGACGGTTCCGTGGACGGGGTCCGGCTCTCGGATGCCCTCACCCCAGAGCAACGCCAAGGCTGCCGGGACCTCCTGCTGCAGTTTGCTACTCTGTTTTCCCTCACCCCAGGGGTCACCCCCTGGTGCTTGCACGACGTGGACACTGGGGACAGTCCCCCTATCCGACACCGGGCCTACCGCGTACCAGATCGGGTGCGGGCCTGCATCCAAGAGGAAGTGTCCAAGATGCTCACGCTCGGGGTCATCGAGCCCTCGGACAGCCCCTGGGCCAGCACGGTCGTGCTGGTCCCCAAAGCCGCTGCCCCCGGCACCACTCCTGAACTCCGATTCTGCGTCGACTATCGGGGCTTGAACGCTGTCACCAGGACCGACGCTCATCCCATCCCCCGAGCGGATGAATTGATCGACCGCATGGGGGCTGCCCGCTACCTCAGCATCTTCGACCTGACAGCGGGCTACTGGCAGATCGGTCTCACACCCCGGGCCCAAGAACGGTCCGCCTTTTCTACCCCCGATGGCCACTACCACTTCAAGGTCATGCCCTTCGGCATGAAGAATGCCCCAGCTATTTTCAGCGACTAGTGAACCAGGTCTTGGCGGGGCTCGAAGAGTTCAGCGCCGCCTACCTGGACGACATCGCTGTATACAGCCGCCACTGGTCCGACCACCTCCACCACCTCCGAGAGGTCCTGCAAGCCCTCCAGCGGGCCGGCCTCACAATCAAGGCCGGCAAGTGCCAAATTGGTCAGGGGTCCGTGACCTACCTCGGACACCAGGTGGGAAGCGGTCTGGTGGCCCCTCTGCAACTCAAAATCGCAGCCATCCAGTCCTGGCAACCCCCAGTCACGCAGACCGAGGTCCGAGCCTTCTTGGGACTCACCGGCTACTACCGGCGGTTCGTGAGGGACTATGGCAGCATTGTGGGGCCCCTCACGGGTCTCACGTCCAAAAACCACCCGAAGAAGATTAACTGGACCCCCGACTGTCAAGCGGCCTTCGAGAAGCTGAAAGCCGCCCTGTGCACCGCCCCTGTGCTCCAGGCCCCCGATTACAGTCGGGAATTCATTGTGCAAACGGACGCCTCCGACCACGGCATCGGGGCGGTTCTCTCCCAGCTGAACCCCGAGGGTCTTGACCAGCCGGTGGCCTTCATCAGCAGACGCCTCCTGGCCCGAGAACAGCGCTGGAGCACAATCGAGAGGGAGGCCTTCGCAGTAGTGTGGGCCCTCAAAAAGCTCCGGCCCTATCTCTTCGGTACCCACTTCCGGGTGCAAACCGATCATCGACCCCTGCAGTGGCTAATGCAGATGCGGGGGGAAAACCCAAAACTATTGCGCTGGTCCATCTCCCTGCAGGGGATGGACTTCACTGTGGAACATCGACCGGGCCAAGACCACGCCAACGCAGATGGCCTGTCACGCTTTTTCCGCCTCGACGAGGAGAGTCCCCAAGAGGATGGGTGACTCTCCCCGCCTTCAGCTGGGGGGGACGCATGTTGGACAGGCCACATGAAGGGCTTGCTCCCTCCCCGCATGACAAGGCCCAAGCCCCGGACTCCCAGGTGTTACCCACAAGGGCAACCCGCACCCCGTCTCCCAACGGAACTCCTGCCCCCGGACATCCATGTATCATGGGGCCGAACCACTACCGGCTCCCCCGGCCGGATCAGCCGCCATCTTGGACACTGCGCCACGAGGCCGCGTGGCCTCAGCTCGACCCTAACCCTGGGCCTGGCCCGGCCCCGACATCCCGGCACCACCCTCCACCCAGGAGGTGAACGGACCACTTGGCAGGTCAATGGGAGGAAGAAGTGTCGATGGCTCTCCCCCGCCAGGTGCCGATCGCCTCCAGCTCCCCCAGGCGCTGGCTCCACCCCCTGCTGGGTGTCTGGACTCCCTCATCCCGGACCCCCCCGACCTCCAAGTGCGAGGGTCCGGACATCAAAGGGCGCCAGACCTATAACTAGGGCAGCTCCAGAGCAGGAAGGCAGTTGTATCCTGGAGTCGAGAGACACCGAGAAGAACTCATCCTTGACGGACTACCGGCTCTGCCGTAGCCCTGCCTTGTGAACTATCGTCCTGCCTGCTGGCGCTGCCGCGGCCTTCTGCAACCTCCATCCTCGTCGGGACCTGCTGGCGCTGCCGCGGACCGTTGTGACTACCACCTTCGTTGGGACCTGCTGGCGCTGCCGCGGCCCGTTGGGACTACCACCTTCGTTGGGACCTGCTGGCGCTGCCGCGGCCCGTTGGAACTACCACCTTCATCGGGACCTGCTGGCGCTGCCGCGGACCGTGTAACGACCACCTTCACCGGGACCTGCTGGCGCTGCCGCGGCCCGTCCAAGCCCGAACACCGAGCTCGAGGATTGTGAGCTATCCATCATCGCATCTACCAGATTGGTAACCAGACTGTCCCGCTACCCTCCTTCCCAAACCAAGAGACTAGAATCGAGGGGACCCCTGAGTCCAGACCTCCTTGTACCATTCCATCGTACCTTAAGAAATCGCTTATAAAGAACGTTAAATCCTACCCTTGTGTGGTGTACATCTGTGGGGGGGAAGTTACTCGTCTGTACGATCGCTGGAGACGGCTCTCCCCGGAGACCTCTCCCCTTGTCCTCGGCCGACCCTCCCGGTCCGTCTAACACCGTCATATCCTCAGACAATTCCGAGAGCCTCTGCCGGATGGCTCTGGTCCCCTTCGAATGGGGGGGAGTCACCGGCAAGTTAAAGGTGGCGGTACGAACCTCCCAGCCCGTGGACTGCCTCCTGGGCAACGACCTCGAGAATTCCCCGTGGGGACAAGTGGAACGAAGAGCCCATCTCGAGATGATGGGTCTACCCGAATGGGTATGCGCCACCACGCGCTCGCTGACTCTCAGAGTGCCTTCCTCCGAGGAGGGGGAGGCCATGCCGCGGAGCACCGTCACCATCCCCGAGGTCCCAGATGCGCCACCCGAGTCCAACGACCCCCTTCCGGACGAAGCGACCGTTCCCGACGAGGGGTCCGTGCCTTCCGACCCCGAACCCCTGACCGAGATCGAAGACCTGCCAGAAATGGCCCAGTGGCACTGCGAAGGAGGCCCCTCCCGAGAAGAATTCTGCCAAGAACAATCCACCTGCCCGTCCCTCATTGGACCCCGACAACAGGCCGAGGCCCAAGCAGCAGGCGACCAGACTGGCAACCACTGGGTATACTGGGAAAACGGCCTCCTGTACAGCGAGCAGAAGTCGGCCGAGTTGGGATCGGCCCGAGTACTAGTGGTACCCCTGCGCTTCCGAAGTCTCCTCCTGGGCCTGGCCCACGATGTACCCCTGGCCGGACACTTAGGCCAAGATAAGACCTACCAGCGACTCGTCACCCACTTCTATTGGCCCAAGATGCGAGCAAATGTGGAGGCCCACTGCCAATCCTGCCCCACGTGCCAGGCCAGCGGAAAGAGTGGGGGAAGCGCAAGGCTCCGCTGCAACCCTTCCCAGTCGTCAGTACCCCTTTTGAGCGGGTAGGGATCGACATCGTGGGACCACTGGACCCCAAGACAGCCCAGGGCCACCGGTTCATCCTCGTCCTGGTGGATCATGCCACCCGTTACCCCGAAGCCATCCCTCTCCGCACCGTGACGGCCCCCGTGGTAGGCCGGGCCTTGATGGGGATCTTCTCCCGCGTGGGGTTCCCCCGCGAAGTCGTGAGTGATCGTGGTACGAACTTTATCTCCCGATACATGAGGTCCCTCTGGCAGCAGTGCGGAGTATCGTACAAGTTCACCACCCCGTACCACCCCCAAGGGAACGGCCTAGTCGAGCGCTTTAACAAGACACTGAAAGGAATGATCATGGGCCTCGCGGAACCCCTACGCCGGAGGTGGGACGTCCTCCTCCCATGCCTCCTGTTCGCCTACAGGGAGGTTCCCCAGAAATCCCTGGGGTTCAGCCCATTCGAACTGCTATATGGACACCCCGTCCGGGGACCCCTGAGCCTGGTCAAGGAGGGTTGGGAAATGACCCCCCGGGGAACCCCTCCGGATGTGTTCCGATACATCTTGGCGCTCCGCAACCAGACCCGGAAATTCAGAGAACTCGCAGAAGTGAACCTCGAGGCTAGTCAGGAAGAGATGAAGCGCTGGTATGACCAGAATGCTACGCTGGTCGAGTTTCAGCCGGGCCAACAAGTCTGGGTCATGGCCCCGGTGAAGCCTTGCGCCCTCCAAGATAAATGGACTGGACCCTTCAAGGTGGTCGAGCGTAAGAGCCAAGTCACCTATCTCATCGATGTGCAGTCCCCGCGGAACCCCCTCCGGGTTCTCCACGTGAACCGCCTCAAACCCCACTTTGTAAGGACAGAATTGAGTTTGCTCCTGGCCACCGACGATGGGGCCGAAGAAGACACCGAGCCCCTTCCAGACCCCCTGGGGGCGAAAGAGACCGATGGTTCCGTGGAAGGGGTGAGACTATCAACCACCCTCACAGCCCAACAGTCCGCCGACTGCCGCCAGCTCCTAAGGCAGTTCGCGGACCTCTTCTCCCTAACCCCTGGGGTCACCAACTGGTGTGTCCACGACGTGAACACCGGCGACAGCCCGCCCGTGAGACACCGGGCCTACCGGGTCCCTGATCGGGTCCGAACCAGCATCCAGACCGAGGTAGCGAAGATGCTGGCCCTCGGGGTGATTGAACCCTCCGACAGGCCCTGGGCCAGCCCGGTAGTCCTGGTTCCGAAAGCGGCTACCCCGGGTGTCGCCCCCGAACTGAGGTTTTGCGTGGACTACCGAGGACTAAATGCGGTCACCCGAGCGGACGCTCACCCTATCCCCCGTGCCGACGAGCTCATTGACCGCCTCGGGGCCGCTCGCTACCTCAGCACCTTCGACCTAACGAGTGGATACTGGCAGATTGCCCTCAACGAGGGAGCCAAGGAGCGCTCCGCCTTCTCCACCCCGGATGGGCACTACCGCTTTAGGGTGATGCCGTTTGGAATGAAGAATGCCCCGGCCACCTTCCAGCGGCTGGTGAACCGGGTCCTGTCCGGACTAGAGGGGTTCAACGCAGCGTATCTCGACGATATAGCGGTATTTAGCTCCCAATGGACCGAACACCTCCAGCACCTCCGACAAGTCCTGCTGGCTCTGCACCAGGCCGGCCTCACCATCAAAGCCAGCAAATGTAAAATTGGGCACGGCTCCGTAACCTATCTGGGGCACCAGGTGGGAAGCGGGCAGGTCGCCCCCCTTCAGCCAAAGATCGACGCCATCATGTCCTGGGAACCCCCTACGACCCAAACGGAAGTCCGGGCCTTCCTGGGCCTCACCGGGTACTACCGGAGGTTTATTAAGAACTATGGCAGCATCGCAGGCCCCCTCACAGAACTAACCTCCAAAAAACACCCCAAGAAAGTACAGTGGACTCCCTCCTGCCAGAAGGCGTTCGACACCCTAAAAACCACCATGTGTGCGGCTCCGGTGCTCAAAGCACCCGACTACGCCCAGAAGTTTGTGGTCCAGACGGACGCCTCGGAACACGGCATCGGGGCAGTCCTCTCTCAGTTCGACGACAAGTGCATAGATCGGCCCATAGCCTTCATCAGCCGAAGGTTGCTGCCCCGAGAACAGCGGTGGAGCACCATTGAGAGAGAGACCTTCGCAGTAGTCTGGGCCCTCAAAAAGCTACGGCCCTACCTGTTCGGAACACACTTCCGAGTACAAACGGATCACCGACCCCTGCAGTGGTTGATGCGAATGCGAGGGGAAAACCCCAAACTGCTACGCTGGTCCATCTCCCTCCAGGGGATGGACTTCACGGTGGAACATCGCCCCGGGACGGACCACGCCAACGGGGACGGCCTGTCCCGATTCTTCCGCTTCAGCGAGGAGAACTCCCAAGTGGATGGGTAGTTCTCCCCGCCTTTCAGCTGGGGGGGGGGCCCGTGTGAGACCGGCCTCGTGGCGTGGGTCCTCCCGACCAGCCAGCTACCCTGCAACCACGCCGAACCTCGATGTTACAGCCTCTCGGCCCCCGTGGGCCAGCCTCCCGAGGGCCGGCCAGATCCCCAACACGCATGCCCGACTGAGGGAGGGCGAAACCCCCCCAAAACCAGACCGAGAGGCGCCGATCCGGTCACACCTCTGGTCTCTTCCCCGAGGGAGGTTCGATCGACCACCAGGCCCCCGGTGAGCAGGCGCCTCACCCGCTGGGTGTCTGGAGTCCCTCCAGGACCCCCTGAACAGATCAAAGGACCAGAACCCCAACACACCGCCCCAGGCACCAGACCCCTCTCCAAGAGGACTCCGGACTTCAAAGAGGAGGGGGAGTATAACAAGGGGTGCTGAAGGGATGGGAGGACAAGAAGACCTGGACTGACAAGAGCCTGCTGACGCTGTCGCGGCTCCTCGAACTCTGAAACATCTGAGCCCTGCTGACGCTGTCGCGGCTCCCTGAACTCGGAATCATCTGAGCCCTGCTGACGCTATCGCGGCTCCTCGAACACTGAACCCTCCGAGCCCTGCGGACGCTGTCGCGGCTCCTCGAACGCTGAACCATCCGAGCCCTGCTGACGCTGACGCGGCTCCCCGACCCCTGAACCATCCGAGCCCTGCGGACGCTGTCGCGGCTCCTCGAACTCTGAAACATCTGAGCCCTGCTGACGCTGTCGCCGCTCCCCGAATTCTGACCCATCTGAGCCCTGCCGGCGTCGCCGCGGCTCCTCGAACTACGAACCTCCGGTGCCTGCTGAGTGACTCGCGGCCCGCTCCCCCAAGAGAACCGGCAGAGATTGCCGAGAGAAGCAACACCCCCTCAGCTCGAGGATTGAGAGCTGTGTGGCGGGTACTCCGCAGAGGCACTGAGTCAAAGACTGTCCCGCTACCCCTTACCCCTCATCACGAGACCTCTGCCGCTTGTGGCACTAACTCTGCTCCTGCCTTCCGGATCATAAAGATCCCTAATAACCTATGATAAAATCTATTATCCTGCAACGAACTACTGTGTGGTGTCCCTCTATCTGAAAATAGTAGTGCAGCGTGTGCGATCCTAGGTACGAGACCCTTCCAGGAAGGGCCTCCCCGCTCTTGCTCGGCCGAACTCAAGGGGAGGTGGGCCTCCGGGTGGTCAGGAACGTAGTCCGCAACATCCCGGGGGAACGCTTTCCAACATTGGTGGCAGCGACGGGATCCGAGCCAACACCTAGAGATCGTGCAGTAGACGGCTAACGCATTACCCAGAAGAAATGGAAGGAGAAACTTCCCTCGGTGCCGCCGGCACCAACCCGAGCACGACATTCCGAGAGGACCAGTTGGAATCTTATACGCACCGAGAACTGAAACAATTTTGCAAAGACCTTGGAATCGCTACCACCGGACGAAGCACGAAAGAGGACTTCCAGGAAGCATTAAGAACCTGGGTCGAGGCGGGGACTCCCCAGACACAAACAGAAGGAGAGCCTCCTAATGAACCCCGAAGCAGCCCGGGGAGGAACGGCGCCCCCGAGGGGGGCCTATCCCCAGAGGAAATAGAGGACCGAGAAAGAGGTCGCAACCACGAACTAGAACTAGCAAAATTGAAAATCGAAGGAGAGATAAAGCTGGCCGAAAAGAAACTGGCGGTAGAACAGTTACGCCTACAAGGAGAACTTGAGGAAAAGAAACGACAAAGAGAACACGAAGAAAGAAAACTCCAGCTAGAGCACGAACGTAGCCTGAAGGAGATCGAGCTCAAGGCTAAGAATGCAGAAGTCAGACCCCCGGAAACCCGACCCCCTTCCGCCAACGTGGAACTAAAGGTCCACATCCCCAAAGATGTGGTGAAAGAATACTATAAGAACGACGACATCCAGCAATGGTTCAAAGCCTACGAAGTCGCCATGACCTCCCACCGGGTCCCGCAGAAAGACTGGGGGGCTGGGCTGTGGGGCCGGTTCCTGAGCGAGGGAAGAGATACCCTGCTGGACCTGCCTTCCACGGTAATGAACTCCTACAGTCACATGAAAGAGGCCCTAGTAGCCAGATATGGGTCTTACCCCTGAAATGTACCGGCAACGGTTTAGAGACTGCAAGAAGATACCCGGTACCACCTGGGTGGAGTACGTGAACTTTTACAGCCGGGCCTTGGACGGGTGGATCAAGGGCAGCAAGGTCTCCACCTTTGAGGAACTGTTCGACCTGATCGCTTGGGAACACTTGGCCGCTAATTGCTTTGTAGAACTACGCCAGCACCTCCTGGACAGCAAACTCACAGACCCTCGAAAAATGGCCGTCGAGGCTGACCGGTGGGTAAACACTCGGGCCTCCCGGGGTCCCGTGGGAGACTACGGCCGCCACAGTCAGGGCCCCCCCCGCCAGAGGGGCGGAGGGAATCAAGGCCAGCCAAGGGAAGTTCCGGGGGGATCCCCACGCAGCCCCCCCAGAGGACAACCTCCACCCTTTCCAGCTCCAGCCAGCACCGGGCCACCGGGGAGGCCGGGGCCTCGCGTGAGGATCACCTGTTTCCGCTGCCAACAGACCGGACACCATGCCAGCGACCCTCAATGTCCCATGTACCACCGAACCGCCACAACAACTCCACCGGCTCGACAAATGGCCTCCGTAGCCCTGGGGGAAGAGATGGAAGACTCCGAAGAATGGGAACCCGCCGCCATGGCCTTGGTCTCCCTAGGGGACCGGGAGATGGTCCCCGGAGCGCCCCTGCCCGCTAACACGAAGAAGTACCGACAGCAGGTGACGGTCAACGGTCACCACGTCGAGGGCCTCCGGGACACGGGGGCGAGTGTCACGGCGGTTCATTGTCACCTGGTCTCCGAAGATCAAATCCTACCCGGCGCCTTTTGTCCCGTCATATCCTCAGACAATTCCGAGAGCCTCTGCCGGATGGCTCTGGTCCCCTTCGAATGGGGGGGAGTCACCGGCAAGTTAAAGGTGGCGGTACGAACCTCCCAGCCCGTGGACTGCCTCCTGGGCAACGACCTCGAGAATTCCCCGCGGGGACAAGTGGAACGAAGAGCCCATCTCGAGATGATGGGTCTACCCGAATGGGTATGCGCCACCACGCGCTCGATGACTCTCAGAGTGCCTTCCTCCGAGGAGGGGGAGGCCATGCCGCGGAGCACCATCACCATCCCCGAGGTCCCAGATGCGCCACCCGAGGCCAACGACCCCCTTCCGGACGAAGCGACCGTTCCCGACGAGGGGTCCGTGCCTTCCGACCCCGAACCCCTGACCGAGATCGAAGACCTGCCAGAAATGGCCCAGTGGCACTGCGAAGGAGGCTCCTCCCGAGAAGAATTCTGCCAAGAACAATCCACCTGCCCGTCCCTCATTGGACCCCGACAACAGGCCGAGGCCCAAGCAGCAGGCGACCAGACTGGCAACCACTGGGTATACTGGGAAAACGGCCTCCTGTACAGCGAGCAGAAGTCGGCCGAGTTGGGATCGGCCCGAGTACTAGTGGTACCCCTGCGCTTCCGAAGTCTCCTCCTGGGCCTGGCCCACGATGTACCCCTGGAGAGACACGTAGGCCAAGATAAGACCTACCAGCGACTCGTCACCCACTTCTATTGGCCCAAGATGCGAGCAAATGTGGAGGCCCACTGCCAATCCTGCCCCACGTGCCAGGCCAGCGGAAAGAGTGGGGGGAAGCGCAAGGCTCCGCTGCAACCCTTCCCAGTCGTCAGTACCCCTTTTGAGCGGGTAGGGATCGACATCGTGGGACCACTGGACCCCAAGACAGCCCAGGGCCACCGGTTCATCCTCGTCCTGGTGGATCATGCCACCCGTTACCCCGAAGCCATCCCTCTCCGCACCGTGACGGCCCCCGTGGTAGGCCGGGCCTTGATGGGGATCTTCTCCCGCGTGGGGTTCCCCCGCGAAGTCGTGAGTGATCGGGGTACGAACTTTAACTCCCGATACATGAGGTCCCTCTGGCAGCAGTGCGGAGTATCGTACAAGTTCACCACCCCGTACCACCCCCAAGGGAACGGCCTAGTCGAGCGCTTTAACAAGACACTGAAAGGAATGATCATGGGCCTCGCGGAACCCCTACGCCGGAGGTGGGACGTCCTCCTCCCATGCCTCCTGTTCGCCTACAGGGAGGTTCCCCAGAAATCCCTGGGGTTCAGCCCATTCGAACTGCTATATGGACACCCCGTCCGGAGACCCCTGAGCCTGGTCAAGGAGGGTTGGGAAACGACCCCCCGGGGAACCCCTCCGGATGTGTTCCGATACATCTTGGCGCTCTGCAACCAGACCCGGAAATTCAGAGAACTCGCAGAAGCGAACCTCGAGGCTAGTCAGGAAGAGATGAAGCGCTGGTATGACCAGAATGCTACGCTGGTCGAGTTTCAGCCAGGCCAACAAGTCTGGGTCATGGCCCCGGTGAAGCCTTGCGCCCTCCAAGATAAATGGACTGGACCCTTCAAGGTGGTCGAGCGTAAGAGCCAAGTCACCTATCTCATCGATGTGCAGTCCCCGCGGAACCCCCTCCGGGTTCTCCACGTGAACCGCCTCAAACCCCACTTTGTAAGGACAGAATTGAGTTTGCTCCTGGCCACCGACGATGGGGCCGAAGAAGACACCGAGCCCCTTCCAGACCCCCTGGGGGCGAAAGAGACCGATGGTTCCGTGGAAGGGGTGAGACTATCAACCACCCTCACAGCCCAACAGTCCGCCGACTGCCGCCAGCTCCTAAGGCAGTTCGCGGACCTCTTCTCCCTAACCCCTGGGGTCACCAACTGGTGTGTCCACGACGTGAACACCGGCGACAGCCCGCCCGTGAGACACCGGGCCTACCGGGTCCCTGATCGGGTCCGAACCAGCATCCAGACCGAGGTAGCGAAGATGCTGGCCCTCGGGGTGATTGAACCCTCCGACAGGCCCTGGGCCAGCCCGGTAGTCCTGGTTCCGAAAGCGGCTACCCCGGGTGTCGCCCCCGAACTGAGGTTTTGCGTGGACTACCGAGGACTAAATGCGGTCACCCGAGCGGACGCTCACCCTATCCCCCGTGCCGACGAGCTCATTGACCGCCTCGGGGCCGCTCGCTACCTCAGCACCTTTGACCTAACGAGTGGATACTGGCAGATTGCCCTCAACGAGGGAGCCAAGGAGCGCTCCGCCTTCTCCACCCCGGATGGGCACTACCGCTTTAGGGTGATGCCGTTTGGAATGAAGAATGCCCCGGCCACCTTCCAGCGGCTGGTGAACCGGGTCCTGTCCGGACTAGAGGGGTTCAACGCAGCGTATCTCGACGATATAGCGGTATTTAGCTCCCAATGGACCGAACACCACCAGCACCTCCGACAAGTCCTGCTGGCTCTGCGCCGGGCCGGCCTCACCATCAAAGCCAGCAAATGTCAAATTGGGCACGGCTCCGTAACCTATCTGGGGCACCAGGTGGGAAGCGGGCAGGTCGCCCCCCTCCAGCCAAAGATCGACGCCATCATGTCCTGGGAACCCCCCACGACCCAAACGGAAGTCCGGGCCTTCCTGGGTCTCACCGGGTACTGCCGGAGGTTTATTAAGAACTATGGCAGCATCGCAGGCCCCCTCACAGAACTAACCTCCAAAAAACACCCCAAGAAAGTACAGTGGACTCCCTCCTGCCAGAAGGCGTTCGACACCCTAAAAACCACCATGTGTGCGGCTCCGGTGCTCAAAGCACCCGACTACGCCCAGAAGTTTGTGGTCCAGACGGACGCCTCGGAACACGGCATCGGGGCAGTCCTCTCTCAGTTCGACGACAAGTGCATAGATCGGCCCATAGCCTTCATCAGCCGAAGGTTGCTGCCCCGAGAACAGCGGTGGAGCACCATTGAGAGAGAGACCTTCGCAGTAGTCTGGGCCCTCAAAAAGCTACGGCCCTACCTGTTCGGAACACACTTCCGAGTACAAACGGATCACCGACCCCTGCAGTGGTTGATGCGAATGCGAGGGGAAAACCCCAAACTGCTACGCTGGTCCATCTCCCTCCAGGGGATGGACTTCACGGTGGAACATCGCCCCGGGACGGACCACGCCAACGCGGACAGCCTGTCCCGATTCTTCCGCTTCAGCGAGGAGAACTCCCAAGTGGATGGGTAGTTCTCCCCGCCTTTCAGCTGGGGGGGGGCCCGTGTGAGACCGGCCTCGTGGCGTGGGTCCTCCCGACCAGCCAGCTACCCTGCAACCACGCCGAACCTCGATGTTACAGCCTCACGGCCCCCGTGGGCCAGCCTCCCGAGGGCCGGCCAGATCCCCAACACGCATGCCCGACTGAGGGAGGGCGAAACCCCCCCAAAACCAGACCGAGAGGCGCCGATCCGGTCACATCTCTGGTCTCTTCCCCGAGGGAGGTTCGATCGACCACCAGGCCCCCGGTGAGCAGGCGCCTCACCCGCTGGGTGTCTGGAGTCCCTACAGGACCCCCTGAACAGATCAAAGGACCAGAACCCCGACACACCGCCCCAGGCACCAGACCCCTCTCCAAGAGGACTCCGGACTTCAAAGAGGAGGGGGAGTATAACAAGGGGTGCTGAAGGGATGGGAGGACAAGAAGACCTGGATTGACAAGAGCCTGCTGACGCTGTCGCGGCTCCTCGAACTCTGAAACATCTGAGCCCTGCTGACGCTGTCGCGGCTCCCTGAACTCGGAATCATCTGAGCCCTGCTGACGCTATCGCGGCTCCTCGAACACTGAACCCTCCGAGCCCTGCGGACGCTGTCGCGGCTCCTCGAACGCTGAACCATCCGAGCCCTGCTGACGCTGACGCGGCTCCCCGAACCCTGAACCATCCGAGACCTGCGGACGCTGTCGCGGCTCCTCGAACTCTGAAACATCTGAGCCCTGCTGACGCTGTCGCGGCTCCCCGAATTCTGATCCATCTGAGCCCTGCCGGCGTCGCCGCGGCTCCTCGAACTACGAACCTCCGGTGCCTGCTGAGTGACTCGCGGCCCGCTCCCCCAAGAGAACCGGCAGAGATTGCCGAGAGAAGCAACACCCCCTCAGCTCGAGGATTGAGAGCTGTGCGGCGGGTACTCCGCAGAGACACTGATTCAAAGACTGTCCCGCTACCCCTTACCCCTCATCACGAGACCTCTGCCGCTTGTGGCACTAACTCTGCTCCTGCCTTCCGGATCATAAAGATCCCTAATAACCTATGATAAAATCTATTATCCTGCAACGAACTACTGTGTGGTGTCCCTCTATCTGAAAATAGTAGTGCAGCGTGTGCGATCCTAGGTACGAGACCCTTCCAGGAAGGGCCTCCCCGCTCTTGCTCGGCCGAACTCAAGGGGAGGTGGGCCTCCGGGTGGTCAGGAACGTAGTCCGCAACATCCCGGGGGAACGCTTTCCAACATTGGTGGCAGCGACGGGATCCGAGCCAACACCTAGAGATCGTGCAGTAGACGGCTAACGCACTACCCAGAAGAAATGGAAGGAGAAACTTCCCTAGGTGCCGCCGGCACCAACCCGAGCACGACATTCCGAGAGGACCAGTTGGAATCTTATACGCACCGAGAACTGAAACAATTTTGCAAAGACCTTGGAATCGCTACCACCGGACGAAGCACGAAAGAGGACTTCCAGGAAGCATTAAGAACCTGGGTCGAGGCGGGGACTCCCCAGACACAAACAGAAGGAGAGCCTCCTAATGAACCCCGAAGCAGCCCGGGGAGGAACGGCGCCCCCGAGGGGGGCCTATCCCCAGAGGAAATAGCAGACCGAGAAAGAGGTCGCAACCACGAACTAGAACTAGCAAAATTGAAAATCGAAGGAGAGATAAAGCTGGCCGAAAAGAAACTGGCGGTAGAACAGTTACGCCTACAAGGAGAACTTGAGGAAAAGAAATGACAAAGAGAACACGAAGAAAGAAAACTCCAGCTAGAGCACGAACGTAGCCTGAAGGAGATCGAGCTCAAGGCTAAGAATGCAGAAGTCAGACCCCCGGAAACCCGACCCCCTTCCGCCAACGTGGAACTAAAGGTCCACATCCCCAAAGATGTGGTGAAAGAATACTATAAGAACGACGACATCCAGCAATGGTTCAAAGCCTACGAAGTTGCCATGACCTCCCACCGGGTCCCGCAGAAAGACTGGGGGGCTGGGCTGTGGGGCCGGTTCCTGAGCGAGGGAAGAGATACCCTGCTGGACCTGCCTTCCACGGTAATGAACTCCTACAGTCACATGAAAGAGGCCCTAGTAGCCAGATATGGGCTCACCCCTGAAATGTACCGGCAACGGTTTAGAGACTGCAAGAAGATACCCGGTACCACCTGGGTGGAGTACGTGAACTTTTACAGCCGGGCCTTGGACGGGTGGATCAAGGGCAGCAAGGTCTCCACCTTTGAGGAACTGTTCGACCTGATCGCTTGGGAACACTTGGCCGCTAATTGCTTTGTAGAACTACGCCAGCACCTCCTGGACAGCAAATTCACAGACCCTCGAAAACTGGCCGTCGAGGCTGACCGGTGGGTAAACACCCAGGCCTCCCGGGGTCCCGTGGGAGACTACGGCCGCCACAGTCAGGGCCCCCCCCGCCAGAGGGGCGGAGGGAATCAAGGCCGGCCAAGGGAACTTCCGGGGGGATCCCCACGCAGCCCCCCCAGAGGACAACCTCCACCCTTTCCAGCTCCACCTCCAGCCAGCACCGGGCCACCGGGGAGGCCGGGGCCTCGCGTGAGGATCACCTGTTTCCGCTGCCAACAGACCGGACACTATGGCAGCGACCCTCAATGTCCCATGTACCACCGAACCGCCACAACAACTCCACCGGCTCGACAAATGGCCTCCGTAGCCCTGGGGGAAGAGATGGAAGACTCCGAAGAATGGGATCCTGCCGCCATGGCCTTGGTCTCCCTAGGGGACCGGGAGATGGTCCCCGGAGCGCCCCTGCCCGCTAACACGAAGAAGTACCGACAGCAGGTGACGGTCAACGGTTACCGCGTCGAGGGCCTCCGGGACACGGGGGCGAGTGTCACGGCGGTTCATTGTCACCTGGTCTCCGAAGATCAAATCCTACCAGGCGCCTTTTGTCCCGTCATATCCTCAGACAATTCCGAGAGCCTCTGCCGGATGGCTCTGGTCCCCTTCGAATGGGGGGGAGTCACCGGCAAGTTAAAGGTGGCGGTACGAACCTCCCAGCCCGTGGACTGCCTCCTCGGCAACGACCTCGAGAATTCCCCGTGGGGACAAGTGGAACGAAGAGCCCATCTCGAGATGATGGGTCTACCCGAATGGGTATGCGCCACCACGCGCTCGATGACTCTCAGAGTGCCTTCCTCCGAGGAGGGGGAGGCCATGCCGCGGAGCACCGTCACCATCCCCGAGGTCCCAGATGCGCCACCCGAGGCCAACGACCCCCTTCCGGACGAAGCGACCGTTCCCGACGAGGGGTCCGTGCCTTCCGACCCCGAACCCCTGACCGAGATCGAAGACCTGCCAGAAATGGCCCAGTGGCCACTGCGAAGGAGGCCCCTCCCGAGAATAATTCTGCCAAGAACAATCCACCTGCCCGTCCCTCATTGGACCCCGACAACAGGCCGAGGCCCAAGCACCAGGCGACCAGACTGGCAACCACTGGGTATACTGGGAAAACGGCCTCCTGTACAGCGAGCAGAAGTCGGCCGAGTTGGGATCGGCCCGAGTACTAGTGGTACCCCTGCGCTTCCGAAGTCTCCTCCTGGGCCTGGCCCACGATGTACCCCTGGCCGGACACTTAGGCCAAGATAAGACCTACCAGCGACTCGTCACCCACTTCTATTGGCCCAAGATGCGAGCAAATGTGGAGGCCCACTGCCAATCCTGCCCCACGTGCCAGGCCAGCGGAAAGAGTGGGGGGAAGCGCAAGGCTCCGCTGCAACCCTTCCCAGTCGTCAGTACCCCTTTTGAGCGGGTAGGGATCGACATCGTGGGACCACTGGACCCCAAGACAGCCCAGGGCCACCGGTTCATCCTCGTCCTGGTGGATCATGCCACCCGTTACCCCGAAGCCATCCCTCTCCGCACCGTGACGGCCCCCGTGGTAGGCCGGGCCTTGATGGGGATCTTCTCCCGCGTGGGGTTCCCCCGCGAAGTCGTGAGTGATCGGGGTACGAACTTTATCTCCCGATACATGAGGTCCTTCTGGCAGCAGTGCGGAGTATCGTACAAGTTCACCACCCCGTACCACCCCCAAGGGAACGGCCTAGTCGAGAGCTTTAACAAGACACTGAAAGGAATGATCATGGGCCTCGCGGAACCCCTACGCCGGAGGTGGGACGTCCTCCTCCCATGCCTCCTGTTCGCCTACCGGGAGGTTCCCCAGAAATCCCTGGGGTTCAGCCCATTCGAACTGCTATATGGACACCCCGTCCGGGGACCCCTGAGCCTGGTCAAGGAGGGTTGGGAAACGACCCCCCGGGGAACCCCTCCGGATGTGTTCCGATACATCTTGGCGCTCCGCAACCAGACCCGGAAATTCAGAGAACTCGCAGAAGCGAACCTCGAGGCTAGTCAGGAAGAGATGAAGCGCTGGTATGACCAGAATGCTACGCTGGTCGAGTTTCAGCCGGGCCAACAAGTCTGGGTCATAGCCCCGGTGAAGCCTTGCGCCCTCCAAGATAAATGGACTGGACCCTTCAAGGTGGTCGAGCGTAAGAGCCAAGTCACCTATCTCATCGATGTGCAGTCCCCGCGGAACCCCCTCCGGGTTCTCCACGTGAACCGCCTCAAACCCCACTTTGTAAGGACAGAATTGAGTTTGCTCCTGGCCACCGACGATGGGGCCGAAGAAGACACCGAGCCCCTTCCAGACCCCCTGGGGGCGAAAGAGACCGATGGTTCCGTGGAAGGGGTGAGACTATCAACCACCCTCACAGCCCAACAGTCCGCCGACTGCCGCCAGCTCCTAAGGCAGTTCGCGGACCTCTTCTCCCTAACCCCTGGGGTCACCAACTGGTGTGTCCACGACGTGAACACCGGCGACAGCCCGCCCGTGAGACACCGGGCCTACCGGGTCCCTGATCGGGTCCGAACCAGCATCCAGACCGAGGTAGCGAAGATGCTGGCCCTCGGGGTGATTGAACCCTCCGACAGGCCCTGGGCCAGCCCGGTAGTCCTGGTTCCGAAAGCGGCTACCCCGGGTGTCGCCCCCGAACTGAGGTTTTGCGTGGACTACCGAGGACTAAATGCGGTCACTCGAGCGGACGCTCACCCTATCCCCCGTGCCGACGAGCTCATTGACCGCCTCGGGGCCGCTCGCTACCTCAGCACCTTCGACCTAACGAGTGGATACTGGCAGATTGCCCTCACCGAGGGAGCCAAGGAGCGCTCCGCCTTCTCCACCCCGGATGGGCACTACCGCTTTAGGGTGATGCCGTTTGGAATGAAGAATGCCCCGGCCACCTTCCAGCGGCTGGTGAACCGGGTCCTGTCCGGACTAGAGGGGTTCAACGCAGCGTATCTCGACGATATAGCGGTATTTAGCTCCCAATGGACCGAACAGCTCCAGCACCTCCGACAAGTCCTGCTGGCTCTGCGCCGGGCCGGCCTCACCATCAAAGCCAGCAAATGTCAAATTGGGCACGGCTCCGTAACCTATCTGGGGCACCAGGTGGGAAGCGGGCAGGTCACCCCCCTCCATCCAAAGATCGACGCCATCATGTCCTGGGAACCCCCCACGACCCAAACGGAAGTCCGGGCCTTCCTGGGCCTCACCGGGTACTACCGGAGGTTTATTAAGAACTATGGCAGCATCGCAGGCCCCCTCACAGAACTAACCTCCAAAAAACACCCCAAGAAAGTACAGTGGACTCCCTCCTGCCAGAAGGCGTTTGACACCCTAAAAACCACCATGTGTGCGGCTCCGGTGCTCAAAGCACCCGACTACGCCCAGAAGTTTGTGGTCCAGACGGACGCCTCGGAACACGGCATCGGGGCAGTCCTCTCTCAGTTCGACGACAAGGGCATAGATCGGCCCATAGCCTTCATCAGCCGAAGGTTGCTGCCCCGAGAACAGCGGTGGAGCACCATTGAGAGAGAGACTTTCGCAGTAGTCTGGGCCCTCAAAAAGCTACGGCCCTACCTGTTCGGAACACACTTCCGAGTACAAACGGATCACCGACCCCTGCAGGGGTTGATGCGAATGCGAGGGGAAAACACCAAACTGCTACGCTGGTCCATCTCCCTCCAGGGGATGGACTTCACGGTGGAACATCGCCCCGGGACGGACCACGCCAACGGGGACGGCCTGTCCCGATTCTTCCGCTTCAGCGAGGAGAACTCCCAAGTGGATGGGTAGTTCTCCCCGCCTTTCAGCTGGGGGGGGGGCGTGTGAGACCGGCCTCGTGGCGTGGGTCCTCCCGACCAGCCAGCTACCCTGCAACCACGCCGAACCTCGATGTTACAGCCTCTCGGCCCCCGTGGGCCAGCCTCCCGAGGGCCGGCCAGATCCCCAACACGCATGCCCGACTGAGGGAGGGCGAAACAACCCCAAAACCAGACCGAGAGGCGCCGATCCGGTCACACCTCTGGTCTCTTCCCCGAGGCAGGTTCGATCGACCACCAGGCCCCCGGTGAGCAGGCGCCTCACCCGCTGGGTGTCTGGAATCCCTCCAGGACCCCCTGAACAGATCAAAGGACCAGAACCCCGACACACCGCCCCAGGCACCAGACCCCTCTCCACGAGGACTCCGGACTTCAAAGAGGAGGGGGAGTATAACAAGGGGTGCTGAAGGGATGGGAGGACAAGAAGACCTGGACTGACAAGAGCCTGCTGACGCTGTCGCGGCTCCTCGAACTCTGAAACATCTGAGCCCTGCTGGCGCTGTCGCGGCTCTCTGAACTCGGAATCATCTGAGCCCTGCTGACGCTATCGCGGCTCCTCGAACACTGAACCCTCCGAGCCCTGCGGACGCTGTCGCGGCTCCTCGAACGCTGAACCATCCGAGCCCTGCTGACGCTGACGCGGCTCCCCGAACCCTGAACCATCTGAGCCCTGCGGACGCTGTCGCGGCTCCTCGAACTCTGAAACATCTGAGCCCTGCTGACGCTGTTGCGGCTCCCCGAATTCTAATCCATCTGAGCCCTGCCGGCGTCGCCGTGGCTCCTCGAACTACGAACCTCCGGTGCCTGCTGAGTGACTCGCGGCCCGCTCCCCCAAGAGAACCGGCAGAGATTGCCGAGAGAAGCAACACCCCCTCAGCTCGAGGATTGAGAGCTGTGCGGCGGGTACTCCGCAGAGACACTGATTCAAAGACTGTCCCGCTACCCCTTACCCCTCATCACGAGACCTCTGCCGCTTGTGGCACTAACTCTGCTCCTGCCTTCCGGATCATAAAGATCCCTAATAACCTATGATAAAATCTATTATCCTGCAACGAACTACTGTGTGGTGTCCCTCTATCTGAAAATAGTAGTGCAGCGTGTGCGGTCCTAGGTACGAGACCCTTCCAGGAAGGGCCTCCCCGCTCTTGCTCGGCCGAACTCAAGGGGAGGTGGGCCTCCGGGTGGTCAGGAACGTAGTCTGCAACATCCCGGGGAAACGCTTTCCAACAGTTACCAGTGGCTAAAAGAATCAAGTTCAAGGCCCTGACGCTTGCATTCCGAGCCACGCATGGTAACTGCCCCAGCTACTTAAAACACAGGCTACGCAGATATAAGCAGACTAGATCCTTAAGGTCCAATTCTCAAAAGCTACTCTGCATGCCTCGTTTCAAGTAGGCATGCATGGGGGGCAGATCCTTCACGGTCAAGACGGCAAAATTGTGGAACTACTTGCCAAGTGACTTCCGCAACATAGATACGGAGCCCCTTTTTAGGAAGATGGTTAAGACCTGGCTCTTTAGGGCAGAATAATGGGCCGGGGGCGTGGCTTTCTGGTTCTCCATCTATGCACTGCCGATCGCTTTAGCGCTGGGACACCTCTGTTTGAGGTAGCTGTCGCGCTCTACAAGTGTCTGTAATATATATATATATATATATATATATATCCTAGACGTTGCCTGTTAAAGAGAGCCCACAACAGGTACGTTCTTTACTGCTGAGGAGTACAACGAGGATCAGCCGCCGTGCCTCACAAAATCTAGTCCAGCCAACGCGTTTCATGTCTCCCACACTCCATCAAAGGACCACGGACCTGACAGGACTCACATCACTGCACTTTCCTGGCACTATCTTTATACTTCCAACCCCGCCTCAGTGGGCGTGGCCACGATTGTGGCCCGATGGTTCTCGTAGTGCCAGCGTCTTGCTACAGTGAGCGGCCATGATTGTTGACCCCAAATGTTCAATTTAAATCCCAAGTGGGTGGTAAAACACAGCGGATGTCCCCACTGTACATTATCTTCCCACAGGAACCAGCACCAGTTCCATACGCGGTGGCGTCGTTTGGAGTCGTCGCTGGGGTGTTTCACAACACCGGAGTTTACTCCACGGCTCAGGCAAGCCGTCAAACATCCAAAACGAGAAGTTGCCTGTTAAAGAAACTCACATGAGGAAAAAGCTGGCACTACAGTTACCAACAGGCCTCATGGGTGGCCACGCCCATCTGGGCGGGGTGAAAACCTTTAATTGCCAATATCGAAAACTGCCGCGCTTTCACTGTGCGCTGATGTCCGGAGCCCCTGATGAAATGCTGGTTGCATGAAATGCGTTGGGAAGGACATTTACTTGTGCGCGGCACATCTGCTGTCTTGAATTTGCTTCCCTTCATCAAATAAAGAGGTGAAAGTTACGTTCCTGTGCGTGGCCCTCTCTCAGCAGGCAACTGTTGTTTTGGGATATTTGCGGCTCAGCCTGAGCCGCGAGAGGAGCTCAGCTGCTTTTGCAGTGCAGTCCAGTTTGTTTTCTTTTATGGGCACAGTTATTCCGGGGCTTGCTTTGTACCGGTGCCACAACATACAAAGCAAGCCCCGTAATAACTGTGCCCATGAAAGAAAAAAAACATGCGCGCAAAGAACTGTAAAAGCTGAAGACACTTCGGCTTTAATTCACTACCATTAAAGTTTCAAAATTGTAGTCCGCATTTTTTTCCAACGGTGACACAACGTTGAAAAAAAATGCTGATACATCTGGCAGTGCGCCTCTTCCCAGCGGTGTGTGGCCCTATGGGTGGTCGCAGCATCTGGACCTGTTAAAGTGGCTCACGAGTTGATTGTTTCGTTGTTGGTGATGCGCAGGTGGAACCTGGAAGATTCTTCATTTAGTACAGGAATGAATGTCCAACCTAAGCCCCACGTTGTCTGGATCCGTGCCAGAGTTTGCGGGTATCCATATTAGATCAATGGGCGTACTATGGAACTAAACTTGACACTTTAGAATAGTTAGAAAATCTGTCATGGATCCAGCCCTCCTGGGCCAAAGTTGGACACCCGTGGTGTAGTGGTTCTTCCGATAATGCAGTGGGTGAGATGCGCACTGCTTGAGAGATTTGACATTTCTCTGTTTTTTTCTCAAACTGCTTCTGTGGTTGTCCTCATTTCAAGAAGTGATTTTGCTGCCGATAAGCTGCCGCTCTGGTTGTCTTGTCAGGCCCGAAGGAGGAATGTGTCCTTTAACACTCCAAGGGAAGACGAACATACAAGTTTAACATCACCATGACACCATTGGGAACGCTTTTGGTTTGTGACACCATACTTATGGACGAATGATATGGTTTGTTGCCGCTGTGTATGGCAACCGTTCATAAACGGAGCTTGTTTGTGGTGTAGCAGCTCTGCGAGTATTTTCTCTGCATTCCCTGTTTATAAATTTGCAGCTGTAATAATATCGATAACTATTTCTTCTCGTTATTAATCCATCTTTAAGGGTTTCCGATTAGTTCCGGGAGCTATTCTCTCCTGGGCATATATGTATCAAGCACTGGCAAAGCCAGTAGTTTGGCTTTAATGTACCAATGCATCCTGTAAACGAAGCCATTCACTAATGCTGCATGCGTTGTGTGCACAAATGCAGTGTATTGCATTAAAGCCTCTCCTACTGGCTTTGGCAAGGCCGGAACAAAAGTAGCATAAAGAATTGTTTTCTGCACAGAATGCATAAAGGGGAGATAAAGAATTGATTGTGGCAAGTAGTCTGATAATTGAGTGTATTTTTCAGATGTAAAAGAGTCCCTCATAC
Source organism: Triturus cristatus (assembly GCF_964204655.1). Taxonomy (NCBI): domain Eukaryota; kingdom Metazoa; phylum Chordata; class Amphibia; order Caudata; family Salamandridae; genus Triturus; species Triturus cristatus. The sequence goes on from NC_140587.1 coordinate 105,061,397, forward strand.
ATTCCAATGGAAACTCTACTAGCATGAGGCGAAAGAGTACTACTTCTGTGGGTGGACCTTAAGGCGATTCTATGGATACTTTAAAGAATTGGTGACACGATGTATTGCACAGTATATCAGAGGAGCTGAAGGGAGAGGTCTGGTCCATACCATCCCTACACTTTCTTCCTTCCCACTGCTCAGAGCAGGGAGATCTAGCTCTGGAGAGAAAAGCGGAGGAAGGGAGATAGGGTGGACTGGTTCCCTGAAACTCTTCAGTGTGAATCGTCCTCTTTTGGTCTCTTAAATTCTGCTGTTTTCCTCCTCTTCTTCCTGGGAGCCAGATTTCTTATGCTTTTACCCGGTGTTGACAAACAGTCCAACGATTAGACACCATAGGCCTTTAGGGGCCTAAAGTCTTTCTAACCCCAGGGACTCATTTACACAGTCATCTTGGGTCCATCTCACCTGTTGAGCTTGGAATTCATGAACTGCTTTTGCACAGTGGGATTATTATTACTGATTTTTTATTGGCAGTACAGAAGGGGATACTACAAGTGTCACTGGAACATCAAAAAGTAAAAATAAGTATATAAAAAGTGCTACAAGACATCTCTTCCCAAAAGATGCACAAATCAAATTATACAAAATACTGAGTATGCAACTCATCTCTTAGAAGCATCAGTTTCAAATACCCCACCAACCCCCCAAGAAGATCCCTACAGATTCATACACCCCTTTTCTAAGTCGTAGAGTTCCACTAGAATATTGTACTGTTGTAAAAAGGTGGAAACAGGGTCCACCTCCATCTGTGTGATAAAGACGACCGAGCAAATGGGACAGGAGATACCACTACTGCTTATGATAGCACAAGATCAAACCACTAAACAGAGGCAAGCCAAAAGAGCTACCTGAGTAGCTGAAACCATTTGGGTATGGGAGTCAGATTTTCCAAAGTGAAGAGTCCAGAGTTTCCGTCATTCCTTCTCTGCATCCAAAAGAGTCATCCAGTGGAGCCGAGCCATGCGGCGGAGGAGCTGTCGGCTTCTTGAAGGAGATCCAAGAGGCATCACTCCATCTAGTTTGGTTTGTGAATGCAGGGGGGCACAAATCGGCTCCCTATTGGTGAATGCAGGGAGGCACAGAACGGCTCCCTATTGGTGAATGCAGGGGGGCACAGATCGGCTCCCTATTGGTGAATGCAGGGAGGCACAGATCGGCTCCCTATTGGTGAATGCAGGGAGGCACAGAACGGCTCCCTATTGGTGAATGCAGGGAGGCACAGAACGGCTCCCTATTGGTGAATGCAGGGAGGCACAGATCGGCTCCCTATTGGTGAATGCAGGGAGGCACAAATCGGCTCCCTATTGGTCAATGCAGGGAGGCACAGAACGGCTCCCTATTGGTGAATGCAGGGAGGCACAGATCGGCTCCCTATTGGTGAATGCAGGGAGGCACAGAACGGCTCCATATTGGTGAATGCAGGGAGGCACAGATCGGCTCCCTATTGGTGAATGCAGGGAGGCACAGATCGGCTCCCTATTGGTGAATGCAGGGAGGCACAGAACGGCTCCCTATTGGTGAATGCAGGGAGGCACAGATCGGCTCCCTATTGGTGAATGCAGGGAGGCACAGAACGGCTCCCTATTGGTGAATGCATGCCCCATTCCATATGCATATGGGAGCGATGGTTGTTACATGAGCGCACCACAGCAGAGGCGACTTAGGCCTTGTCAAAAGGACAGAAATATGGTAAGCAGAAGAAACTGGAATGGGGCTGCTGCTCCTTCCTCACTGTGGCGACCGGGCAGCATACTGCCTGGAGACCTCCAGCAAATGGCCAACAGGACTCAAAGAGTGATGGTGCTGCCGACTACTCACATCTTGAGCTGCTCCATGTGCAGAAGTGCCACTGCCTCCCTTCCTGAGAAATACTGTAAGAACTTAGCTGGGGACAGTAAAGGAGCCGTTTGCTGATCTTTGGCTGGAGGAAGTGTTCACTCGTGATTTGCATTGCCCTGTGTGAGGAAGATGGTACCGGAGCCCTAAATGGCAGGCCTTTTCCATTTGGAAAGGCACATCTATAAGTGTGCGGCTATGATCCATGTCCCATGTGCTACTTGCTGGCCTAGTCTTACACAATGAAGCCGACCTCACAAACTATGATACACTAGCACAGTCTATGAGGTTCGATATTTATAGCTACAGCTCCACAATTTATTGTTGTGGTTCATTAATTCTGCTAGATAATGCTAAATCTTTAAAAAATCATATCTCTGGTTCTCTACATTCGTTTTGGTGTAATAATAAAGATAGAAATATTTTCTATTGTTTTAAATTGGTGTTGTATTTGTATTGTGCATTTTGTTTTAATTATTTACTGAATTGGTGTTTTTAAATGCTTTACATACCTGTCTTTGAAGTTAAGCCTGCCTGCTCGCAGCCAAGCTACCAAGGGTTGAGCTAAGGAAAACTTTTCTAAGACCTATTCTGCCAAAATGGCCCATATAAGGGAAGTCAACACGAGGATGGGCAATGGAAGTTATCCCGCACAAAACCCCACGAACCTCGGGAATGTCGGGGAGAAAGGCCGAGGTCGTGGGATACCGAGCAGGCCATGTGGGAAAATAGGTACGCACCCCTTATGTCCTTAGAAGCTAATGACTGACTAACCCATGCTGTCTCGATAATGGAACATAGATGCATGGAGGGCAAGGTTAATAAGCTGGGAGACAGGGTGAACGAACCGACCATTGCACAGGTTGCCCCCACAGAAGGTAACTGCCAAACGATCCATCCAGATTCGTTGGCATTGCCCCAAGAAACAAGAGAGGCTGATTTAGTCGATCAACCATATGCCACCTGTGACGAACTGCCAGGAATTAACAATGCGGTAATGGCATTAGATGAAGGCGGGACACCCCAGGGTTTGGAGGGCACAAGCGAAGAGTCAAGTGTGACAGGGGATTTTGACGGGTCACAAGTAATTTCCCAACAAACGGACCAGTCAAGGAAGACAGAGGGTGGTCTAAATGTTATCTCCTGGAACACGGCTGGCCTGGCAAGTAAGTTCCACATCCAGGAGTGGAGAGAATATATTACCGAACACGAGATAATAGGCCTCCAGGAAACCTGGGTAACAGAAAATAGCCCCTATCACATACAGGGTTTTAAATGTTTTTTTATCCCAGCCCTGAAATCAAGATCGGGGAGAGCCATGGGGGGCTTATCCCTATATGTGGATCTAAGGATAAAAGGCAAGTGGACGAATATATCAAGCCCATCGCGTAATATACAGGCCGTAAGGTTCGAGGGGCAGGGTCTAGGTCTGTTACTGCTTAATATATATAACCCGGGTGAAGCTAAAGAGGAAGAGGATTTTGTGAGAACACTGGATACCCTTTTGAGCAAGATTTATACACAAGCAAATGGAGTAATTCACCCACACTATATAATCATGGGTGATTTAAATACCCATTTATGCTCTTCCTTGTTCCCCATAAACTTTGAATGGTCACGCTGCCCGCTGGTTAAGGGGCCCCATTTTGCCCACACGACAGTAGGCAGAGAATTGAGCAACCTCTTGAATAGCCACAACATGGAACATACCCTGGATATGATGGCCATGGGAAGTGATGGCTCCCTCCCTCCGACTTTTAAAGGCAGAGGGTGTTCGTCAATTATTGATTACTTTTTGGTGTCTAGATCCCTCAAGCGCATGGTTATAGCGATCGGAATAGAGTGGAACCCATTCAGTGATCATAACCCTCTAACACTGAAATTACAGTATCAGGTAGTAGCCAAGATAGGCACTATGGACGGGGTGCTTGAGAGGGCAACAGATCAAGGAAGGCGGATTAGGTGGGCCAAGATTGAGGGTGCAGTATTCTACAGAGATCTGATAGACAAAGGGAAACAACCTATTGAAGATTGTCTCGATCTAGCAACTGAGGGTCCCCAACTATTGTGTGCCTTTGGGAAGATTACAAGTTTGGTGGATAAACTTTTAACTACACGATCTGTCAAAAGAACCATAACTCAACCAAAATGGTTCGATAGCGATTGCTCTCGTGCACTCAGAGAGCTAAAAAGCTGTTTAAAGCAAAAGCCCAGGAATAAAGATAGGGTCAACAAGTGTAGAGCAAAATACAAGGCTGTTACTAAAAGAAGGAAATCAGCTCTACAGGGGGAAGTGTGGGCTGACCTTAGGGAAGCGGCCGAATCCAGGGATCTTTCTAAATTCTGGAGTATTATTAACAAACCTTGCTTTCACGAAAGCAATACACCAGAAATCAGTGCAAATATCCTACCAGAGCAGTGGGTCGCACATTTTAAGAGTCTGTACAATCATGAAAAGACGGCACCTGTCACCGTGGAAGATATCACATTACAGACCCAGAGGTTAGAGTTCACTCTAGCAGAAATCACCATAGGAATTGAGGGACTATCAAAAAACAAAGCGCCTGGCCCGATGGGGTTCCCCCCGACTTGTTTATCAGCAATGTGGAATTGTGGGCTCCCCTAATGACCAGGGTAATAAATGCAGCAATTATGTTTGGTCTGCCAAGGTCATGGTCAATGGCTACCATTATCACCATCTTCAAGAAGGGTAATAGGGATAACCCCCAGTGCTACCGGCCCATTTCTCTGATTGATGTCTCTGCTAAGATCTTGGGAAGGGTAATCCTTAACCGACTAACTGAATGGACCGAGGAGAACAATATAATCTCGGACATCCAATATGGTTTTAGATCTGGGAGATCTACTAGTGATCAATGTCTCAATTTATATATGCTAGTCGCCAAGTACACCATAACAAGTAACGAATCTATTTACTTAGGATTCATGGACTTGGCGGCTGCCTTTGATCATGTAAATAGGGAGAAATTGTGGCTAATGATGACTCAACTTGGTATTGACCAGGGATTGATCATCATTCTCAGGGAGTTGCACAGAGATACCACAGCTAGGGTACGCTACAACAATGCTGGGGGCCTCACTGAATCTTTTGGGTGTTCAAGCGGGGTAAGACAAGGGTGCATCCTTGCGCCCTTTTTATTTTCCCTCTATATTAACAAACTTGAGCAGACCCTGGTCGATTTAAATACTGATTGTCCGAAAATTGGAACGCGCCAGATCCCAGTCTTACTTTACGCCGATGATGCGGTATTGTTAGCCCGCACCCCGAAAAGTTTACAGGTTTTAATTGACGGCTTTGTGAAGTTCATGGGATCTCTAGACCTCTCTGTAAATCTGGGCAAATCATTTGTGATGAGGGCAGGGAAAAAATCATGGCCCACATCCACACACAGAATTGGGTCTCACAAACTGGAAAGAGTACAACTTTTCTCCTACCTAGGGATACTGTTTGATGAGAGATTAAAATTTATTTCCCTGGTAGAAGAAAGATGTGGGAAACTGATATCCTCAAATGGTGCAGTGATGAACTATGGGCGTAGACTAGGTAGATGGTCCCCTGAACAAGTACTGTATATGTACAATTCCATCTGCTGTTCTAAAGCTCTGTATGGAGCCGAAGTATGGGGCTTTGTAAACACCACACAACTACAGCGGGAGGAAAATAAAATATTCCGGTCTTTACTTAAAATCCCGCAGAGCACCCCAGCTATTATTGCCCATAGAGAGCTAGGGAGGCCATACATTGAAGACACGGCCAAGCTCAGGCCGATCCTGGCGTGGCTCAATATTTGGTTAAATACAGAAGCTAAGTTAAGCAGACTAATTTTGAGCGACTGTCTAGGCAGAGAGAAATGTATGAAGATACCCTGGCTCAAATATGTCATGGATACTCTAGAGAAGCTGGGTTATATAGAACTCTTTACTAACCCTTCAGAGATTAGAGCCCAGGATAAACTAATGGTAAAAAGCTTGTTTATGGCCCATAGGAACACAACCAGACTTACGGAAGAAGGGTCCAAAAGGTCTGTGAACTTGTATACTCACACTGAGACCACAGTGGCTATGGAACCCTATCTCTGTTTATTGCATAATGCCCAAGACAGATTTTTAATAACCCGTTTTAGGCTCAATCTTTTACCTTATTTATTGGCGGACCCACAAGGGTATTCAGTACCGATTGAGCAGAAGGGTGCCTGCGGCTGCGACAATCGGTCTCCGCAGGACACCCTTCATTTTGTACTATTTTGTTCTTATTATTCCACTCCCAGGCGAGCTTTTTTAATTGATATCTTGAAAAGGGCTAAACTGACCCAGGCACACTCAGCAATACTGTTCTTACAAAGGGCAGCTGACCCACTGACTCTGTGTTGTATTCTGAACTTTCTCAAAGTGTCTTGGAGACTAAGATTAACCAAAGGTCAAGTCTAAATAGCGTCCGCCTAGTAGTGTACCTGTCAGGTGACACGATTGTTTTATCTTGTATTATCTTCATCAAATGTTCTTTCTGATTGATTTAATTGTTTTTTAAAATGGATAATGAATGAGATTTGTATTGTGCATATGTGCTTTTATGGTGTTTTTAACATCCGAATAAAGAACTATTGATTGATTGATTGATTGACTCAAAGAGTGATGGTGCTGCCGACTACTCACATCTTGAGCTGCTCCATGTGCAGAAGTGCCACTGCCTCCCTTCCTGAGAAATACTGTAAGAACTTAGCTGGGGACAGTAAAGGAGCCGTTTGCTGATCTTTGGCTGGAGGAAGTGTTCACTCGTGATTTGCATTGCCCTGTGTGAGGAAGATGGTACCGGAGCCCTAAATGGCAGGCCTTTTCCATTTGGAAAGGCACATCTATAAGTGTGCGGCTATGATCCATGTCCCATGTGCTACTTGCTGGCCTAGTCTTACACAATGAAGCCGACCTCACAAACTATGATACACTAGCACAGTCTATGAGGTTCGATATTTATAGCTACAGCTCCACAATTTATTGTTGTGGTTCATTAATTCTGCTAGATAATGCTAAATCTTTAAAAAATCATATCTCTGGTTCTCTACATTCGTTTTGGTGTAATAATAAAGATAGAAATATTTTCTATTGTTTTAAATTGGTGTTGTATTTGTATTGTGCATTTTGTTTTAATTATTTACTGAATTGGTGTTTTTAAATGCTTTACATACCTGTCTTTGAAGTTAAGCCTGCCTGCTCGCAGCCAAGCTACCAAGGGTTGAGCTAAGGAAAACTTTTCTAAGACCTATTCTGAGTCCTGTACTGTGTTAGTGGCCTTATTGCCAGTGGCAGATATACATTTTCCCCTACCAATAATATACTTTCCAACAGCATGATGAAGTGCTCTCGGCTCACCATGTAGACACCCAGGTGCGCCTAAAAAAGGACTGCAGAGACTGCTCGCTAACTGAGGAGAAATAACACAGGGGTGGAGGAGTAAGGGTCCATAAATCCAAATTTATGATACCTGGGGCCCACCCACCATAATTCCTACTAGGAGCGAGATTTGAAAACTGAGAAACAGAGGGTGGTGGAAGTCTGGGTGGCCCAAGGGAACATGGGTGAGGAAATTAAAGTAGAAAATATTTAGATCGCTCCTGCCGCTTACTTTGAGATCTGCACTACACATGAGCTCCTAACAATTACGATCATTAGGCACCTGCATAGAGATTTTGAAACATCTATAACAGAGGTAACACAGCAGCATACACCTTCTTGCCCTCAGTGCAATCAACACACTGCACATTCCACCCAAACAAGATGCTCAGGGGAAGGTCACAAGGTTTTGCTGTAGTGCCATCCACTTCAGGAAAGGCTGCTTTGGGCTGCACAGGAAACAGAGCAATAGAGAGGTTCACAACAAAGGTTCTTACAAAATCAGTCCTCCTGGTAAATCTTCAAGACCAATTCCACAGAGAAACTCAGGGCACACATCTATACAGAACTCTCGGTCCAACCTGGGGGAGAAAATCACCATGCTCAGAACCTACATGAACTCCTCAGACACCAAGGTGGTGAAGGCAGAAACCTAACTGGTAGCCTTTAAGGCCTTAAGCTCTGCTCTGATAACAAATGCACATCTTTAAATATACTAAAATATGTTATGGCGAGGAAAATTGAAACATTTAAAAATCCATCAAGGAGGGATAACCTACACATCTGGGGCCCGAGAGAGGGAGCAGAGGGCACAGACATTGAAAACTTTAGTAAAACCATGTTCACCACTATTTCCAATGTGGACTCATCTGAGATACAGTTGGTCAGGCCGAGGCACACCGAAGACGTGACATCCTGGCTAAATTCAATGAACATCAAAGCAAAGAGACTATTTGGAAATCCACTAGGACCAGAGACTTGAAAGAACACAAGGACTATACTGTTCGATTGTTCAAGATATTGCCCCGGCGACGTCACCCCCACGTCAACAATTCTATTCATTAGCAGATCATTTGAAACAAAATAAAATTTGCTATAGATGGCTCTTCTCATTTGGTCTTGCTTTTGACCTAGATGAGTGAACCCAATAAATGAAAGATTCTGAAGCAGTGGCCCAAAGTCTTGGAATACAGCTTGAACACTTGCATTGACCGCAGGGAGAAAATTCCTAATATGTTCCCAAAGCTTTGCTCCAACGTACAGCCAACTGGGAACTACCCGAGCACAGAGGTGATGAGGCACACAACGAGATTGGCAGCCCTTGGAAGGGACGAGAGGCAGAGAGCAGCTTGGACTAACTACAAACGTTACCACCACATCAAGATGTCCTCCCCCCAACTCATGCTATGGTAACTGACTGCATTATCAGTGGGACTACAAAAGACATTAAAAAAGCATTGCACCTGCTGGACCAATGGTCGTTCAAGATCCTTACATTTTGCCGGGGTCAAATTACCCCTTGGTAAGGGGGAGGGGACCCTCAAATTTGGAAAGAGGAATATAGAGCACAATGAAACAATGTGGTTCTTATTTTATATCTATTTTCGTTATCTTTTTATTGTTGTTGGGGGATGTTGGGATGAATAGAAGGGATCATGGAAAAGGCTCTATCTAGAACTACTATTTACTGGGCTATCTCTAATAGGGATAGTTTGATAGAAAGTAGATATATGCTCTTATCTTGCCAAGATTAACTTCCAATCCTTCAATGTAAAGGGACTTAGTTCCCCCACCAAGCGTACTAATATATGGCTGTATCGCCTGGCCTTTAATTTGTTGGGTTAATCCAAACATAATGGAGTAACCCTCTTTCCCCACTAACACATGTCGTTTGTTCTTATAGATGAAAAGGATAAGGAGAAGACTTATATCATTTTATTAAAGGCTCTTTAGAGAGAAACATTCTTTATGCCCTTAAATCAAGGGGAAGGCAACTTTATTTAAAAAAATCATAGATACACTTGCGGGCTTTTCAAATGGGGATATCATTCTGCTAGATGACTTTAAAGCAGTGTGGTATCTCAAAATAGAGAGATCAGGAGGAGCGACCCCTCATTCAGGGGACTTTGTTAAGAATCTTAAAAATAAATTCAAAGAACTAGGCCTCCATGACATATGGAAGGACCACCATGATGAATGGAGGGGCTACACATTCTTCTCCCATTTACACTGAACATTTTCAAGAATTGATTATATATTCCTACCCACCCACTTGTTACAATTAGTTTCATGCTCCGACATCAGAGTGATAGAATCATGCCCCGATATCTTTAACCATGGCCCGAGGAAGAGGCCCATGCGAGGGGGGGGGGTGAGGAACAATCGTAGATATTGGGCCTCGCCTCACCTGGCAACTGCTCAGGTAATGGAGGCACCGCTCTGTAAAATAATAAGAGGGTTCAACATTACAAAACCTCTAAGGTGGTTTGATATGTGAAAACCACTTTATACACAACGCGTGGCCATGGTTTTAATCGCAGGTGAGGTGAGGCGCATACCCACCACAAATTGCGTAAGTGCCTTGAATTTTCAATTGAACTTATTCTGACAGACATGTTGGTGTCAAGATACATTGAGAGTATTAGCATACTAGACATTGATCTATATGCATTGGTTTTGACCTCAGAATATCACAATGTCAGTGGCTATGCTTTGTTTTGAGTTTGTTCTGTTTTTATCCTTGTAGGTTAATGAAGTAAAATTGTTCTCCACGGATCCACTTGGCCCAATAACAGGGTTCAGGTTGTATCGTAACTGTTTGTCTTTGTTACTTTGGCACAATATCACTCATGCAGTAGCTTCCTTTTGGTCCTGACGAGAGCTTGGATAGCATTATCCGTTAGCTGAAACACGTAGAACATTTTTCCATGACAGTTATTTGTTTAAACTGTTGTAGCACTGTTTTTATTTGTTGTCATCAAGGTAGCGCTCTAATAAATTACCTTTGTGCCTTGATAGTCAATTTTAAACAGCACATGCTCACTAGCACTTATCACTTGCACTGCAGTCATCATCCTGAACTACCACTATAGCATGTCTCCTTCATCACAATAAAAATAACACACTGTTAAAGATATCTGGGACATACATGAGACCAATATCTACGATATTCAAGTAGAAGATGGTTCTCTGTCAGGTCCCGGTTTCCCAGATGATGAAGCGAGCCACATTATGTGGATGATGGGAACCTTTTTCGTTTTGAATATGTACACATCCATATATACAGATATCAACATATGTTAATTAACAGTCTTACTTTACTGAGCATTCCCTTTGTACTAGTGTTTAGGTCTCAAATACCACAAGACTCATAGTTTTCTATGTGTATTATAATACTGTGAATTGGGGATTTTGAAACTATTTGAGTCTTTAAACCAGATCCCTTTGACCCTTACTCTTCATTGAGATACTTTAATCTTGTATTCCTATACCTACCTTATATATAGACACATGGGTAACCTATCAGTCACTCCTATGGCAGGCCTTAACAATCCTGAAGGCAGAGTGCTTGGTAACATGTGAGATGGTGCTCTAGCATGAGCTGAGCCTGTCTGCAGCTTTCGGAACCATGTCCTTATAGCTGTTCTATGATATCGCCTACCATATACTCTTAAAGTGCCTTATAATCCTCGCGGTTATGGTAACTATGGTTTGGCTTTATCAAAACATGTCGTGTAAGGTGTCTAACACTTTGGAATACTACCCCCACACCATTTCTGGCGATGAGGATAGTATTCCTCCCTTCTAGAGGGAGAAGACATGTTGAAGACGACTACCCGGTTAAAGTTAACCAGAGCCCCAGCATCACAAAATGGATGCTGCTGCCACAGACACAAGTCTGACCTCCTGCTGCTGGGAGTCCTTCCAGCGATGGAGGCTTGGACAGTAGGTTTCTTGCCTTGGGAGGTGCTAGCACCACCCTAGACAGGCCTTAGTGTATTGGGGCAGGGAGGGATGAATGAAACGAGACACTGCCTGGGGCACACAAGGTGTCCCATGCATAGTCCAGTTCAAACCGATGCTGGGGCACTGCAGCCCCAGTCCTGGCGCGAAACTGGACAAAGGGAAGGGGGTGTAACCACCCCCCTCCCTGGTCCCACCCATAGGAGGGACCTAGCAGGTAACCAAGCCCCCCAGATTAGTATAAGAGTGGGAGCTGAGTCCCTAGGACTTTGGATTATCCTGATAACTGAAACTTGAACAGAAGCTCTGTACCTTCGACATTCGACTACGGAAGAAGACTGAAGAATCTCCCTTGTGGCCAAGGAGTGGCCACCCTGTGCAAACAGGCACCATCAAGCGACCTGCCGGTTGCTTTGCTCAACGTTCTACGAGGAACCGACTGCAGAGCCCGACCAGTGCCTTGACTTCCAGACTTCTCCGACCCTGATCCACATCCACAGCAAAGCTGAGATCCGTGGAGGCGACGAGAGACGTGGGACCAGCTACCTGGGAAAATTGGCTACTTGCTTCCAGCGCAGCTTCTGAGGCATCCTCGAAGTTGTGCTCAGGGGATTGAGAAGCCCCAACCCCGAGCACCATCTGCACCGAAGATCAGCCCTCCACACTCCACGAGTTCTGCGTGGGGCCCTTCTGCATTTTCCTGCTGGACGCGTCTGTCCGGTTGCTTGCCCGTTGGCTAGTAACCTCTGCGACGATGAACCTTTGACTTTCCACCGCTGGTTTGGCTCCTCCAGACTGGCCCATGCTTCCCTGTGAAAGAGAAGCACCTCAGGCCTTCCTGGTCTGCAACAGAAGGAAGTCCTCCATCCTGCGTGGGTTCCGCTTGCCAAGGCTTGTTGCGTCCCAACTCGACATCGACGCCGCCGACAGCAAGAGCCCTCATAGGACAGCGTGCCTCCTGGTTCTGGTTGTCCTCGACGCTTCCTGGTACCCGTGGCTGCTGCAACAAGCTTCACCTCTTCACCTGCATCTTCACAACATCGCCTGGTTCCTTCCTGGTTCCTTCCCGGCTCCTGGCTTGTGACCTAGACTCTGTCCCTTCTGCTTGCAGGTATCCTCCTTCTTGATTCCATCCTTGGAATCCACCGGACACTCTTCACTGACTGCCTGTCAGCAACTTTTCTTCAGGCATCTATAGGAGTCGACGACGAAACCCGACGCAAGTTCACACCTATGCACCCGCAGCCCGTGGGCTAGGTAACTTGAGTACTCCGGTGCTCACAAGGGTATTGACTATCCTAGTGTCTAGTTTCCAAGTCTCTAACTCCTAGTTCCTTCCGAAGTGTCCTAAAAGTCTTAATTTCTAAATACTACTATTTCTATCGACTTTAACGCATTACGCGTGAGTGTTTCCACTCTGCACCTGAATCCCGTGGGCCTCCCACTGCCTAGCAACTGATAGGATTGTGTAGCCCCAGCGATTCCCTAGGCCTAGGCCTAACCTGTGTTCGTGACAGTGGTTCTTATACCACTTACTTAGTATATGGTTTGCGTGGCCCCTAGGGCCTAACTGTATTACTTACCTGTGTGACTTATGTATGCTTAAATAAGACTGTGTTGTACTTACCTCGAATCTCATAAAGAGTGCTGAGGGTATTTTGACTAGAATAAATACATTCTATTTTTATAATATATCTATTGTGGTGTCCTTTCATTTGGTATTCAAGGGATTGCAAATGGTATAACAGCTGGCTTCACATGCCATACAGAGTTTAGCCTAAGACTGCTCTTGTCCATGCTACCACTAGAATAGCTGGTCTATAAGGTTGACTTTACAACCAATCACCATAAGGGTTGTTTGGACTGATACAAGGTGTACACTAGAACTAGTGACATCATATATCAGGCCAACTTCTCACATTGGTGAGCAGCGGTTGGGATCTGAGCTTGCTGTTGTACTACCATTGCAATCTTGAGATATCAAATTGAAAGATCACAAAGATATTTGTAAGGTACATATAACATAGCTTATAAATACTTAAGTTCTACTGAACTTAGTTGTAGGTTGAAGGGCCTAGAACACCCTGACTACAACTACTAGAGAGGTTTTAGTAGATACAACTAGTGTAGGTAGGTGCACACACCACACCCTCACTAGATCATGTCTCTGAGAGGAGATCAAGTTGATTCTCTCTCAGGAGGGGGATATCCTAGAAAGATACCCTTTAGATATGATACCCTAACTTTTCAGGAGATGAGACAATTGTGTACCTCCAGAAAGTTCAAACAGGGTTCAAACCCTACCCTCATTTATCTAGTGGAGATCTTAGAAGAGTATGATGCTCAGAGAGCCTCCCAGGATGGTGCCTTAGGTACCAATGAGGGTCTACCCTCTACAGAAGACTCCCCTCACAATACTGATCAAGAAGAGTCAGCAGGGACTTCAGAAGATGAGGTAGACAGCCAGGTCCAAGTTAGGAGACTTAGCCAGGCTAACTTAAGCCTACATGGGAGTCTGACTGGGGTCCCCCCATTCAGACCCTCAAGTGAACTTAACCAGAGAAGCAGGAGAGGAAGATCCCCTTCAAGGGAATCTATCCACTCCCATGTCTCTAATAGCTCCAATGCCTCTTCTTACAGGGGAATGACTTCTCCACAGAGAAAAGAGCATCAGGCCAGAATGAGGGAAGTCAATCTGAGGATTGAAAGGGAAGAACTTGCCCTTGCCAAAGAGAGACTTGCTCTGGCCAGAGAGCAAAAGTTAAGTGGGCTAGGACCCACTGGTGGCAGCAATATCCCTAAGGATAGAGACAGGGCCTATGATAATAGAAACCTGAGCAAGATTGTCCCTCCCTACAAGTGTGGGGATGACATCCACAAATGGATAACTGGTTTGGAGAGAGCTTGCAAAGTACAGCAGGTACCCCAAAGTCAGGGGGCAGCTATCTTGTGGCTCTCCTTCTCTGAGAAAGGTAGAGACAAGCTCCTCACAGTTAGTGTTGAGGATGCTGACAATTACACTGTCCTGAAGAGTGCTCTGATTGATGGGTTTGGCCTAACCACTGAACAATACAGGTTGTTGTTCAGGGATACCCAGAAGACACAGACTCAGGACTGGACTGACTTTGTAGATTGTGCCACTAAGGCTTTGGAAGGCTGGTTATTGGGTAGTAAGGTTAAGGACTATACAGGATTGTATAATTTGATCATGAGAGAACAAATCCTTAACAACTGTCAAAACCAGCTGCTGCATCAACACTTGATTGACTCTGACCTAACTTCTCCCCAGGAATTGGGAAAGAAGGCAGATAGGTGGGTGAGGACTAGAGTTAAGCAGAAAAACCAGAACCAGGGCGATGATCAGAAAAAGGCAGACCAGAAGGGTAATGAGCAGAAATCAAAAGACCAGAAGTCTTCACCAGGCCCCCAAAAGGCTCAGAGGGAGGGTGGTCCCAAAACGGATAAAAAGAAAGATGGCCAAAAGAAACCTTGGTGTAACTATTGTAAGTCCAATTCCCATTGGTTTAGTGAGTGCACCAAAAAGGACAAGCCCCCAACCACCATTGCCCCTAAGGCAGCTGTACCCCCTAGTCCAGCTGTAAGTGGTGGTTCCCAGCAAAAGGGTGTAATAGGGTTAACCCTGGGAACTGAAGTGGATTCTGGCCTAGTCAGAATACCCACTCAGGCTGTTCTGATCTGTGATGGGGACATAGCTTTGTCCTCTACTGTGAGCCCCAGTAACCTGGGCAAGTACAGACAGATTCCTTTAATCAACCAAAGAATGGCTCAGGCCTACAGGGACACAGGTGCTAGTGTCACAATGGTGACACCTGCCTTTGTGGACCCTGGACAGATCATGCTAGGTGAAAATTACCTAGTGACCAACGCTAGCAATGCCACTACCTCCCATAGTGTGGCAATTGTTAACTTCTCCTGGGGAGGGGTAACTGGCCTCAAGAAAGTTGTGGTGAGTTCAGATCTTCCTGTAGAGTGTCTGTTGGGAAATGACCTTGAAACTTCAGTGTGGGCTGAAGTGGAGTATAGGACCCATGCAGAAATGCTGGGAATAGATGCACATGTCCTTGCTGTGACTAGGTCACATGACTTGATTGGGAAACAAGGAAACCCTACCCACAAGGAGCCTGGGTATTATGTGCTGTAAGGAAACAATAGCTCATGCGGATTAATACTTAACAATATGGTATGTAATCTAAAATAAAGATCAAAAAAGAAAAGGGGATTACGAAAGATGTCAGAAGAAAAGGCAAAGCCATACACGTTAGGTCTTTTTTGTGCAGAATGTTCTTCGTTTATATTACTAGAATATTTACACAGGAAGTGGACATGAATTCACAATACAAATTGACATTAAACAAACAAATTACAAATTACAAATTAGTGTCCCAATGAAAAAAACCTAAACAGACAAATAACATAAAATGCGACATACAAACAAGGTTTCCATTTCTCTTTACAAAGGCAATCACAAACAATTAATAATTCAAATTAGCAACACTTAATTATTATAGGTGTTGATTTAGTGATTTGCCTATCGCGTCAACGGTGTTTCGACCCTATTCCAAGTTAAAGGGTCTCGTCAGGACTGTCTAATATAGGGACACCTAAAAAAGGGGATGAGGAAAATATGTGTCAAAAAAGGAGATCAAAATGTCTCAAAGAAAGAAATATAGGTAATGAGCCTATCTACCTTATCGTCCAGGACAGGTCTAGCATGTAAGTGTACAGTGACACCGTGCTCAAAGTGAAAGGATAAAATACTCACAGGTACCCAGCCGGGTGCTGTGTGAGGACGGAAAAAACCATTATTATCACCACCATAATCCAATCACTTACTTATCAAGTAAATACGCAAGTTTCTACTTACCCCTGTGAGAGAAGACTCACACGGAGGCAGTAGCCCACTGTTATTCAATACGCTTTTGGTTTTAGCGCGATGTAAGGGTCCTTCAATATACCACACCTACGGAAGCTCCAGACTGCTGTGTAGCTGTCGCCTCGTATTAAAGAGTCCGGTCAACTATTCCAAAAATATACAAAAACGGAGGACGATGATATTATAAGTTCATGCAGGGGAAATAGCCTCTACAGTCTATAAATGACCTATACCGAAAAAATATTTAAGTAGAGACGCTGCTCCTACCTCTCTTCCTCCTTCCGGGTTTACGAATATCCCGAGAAGTGCTGCAGCAGGCAACCAAAGTCCTGTCTGCTTGGTACGATCACAGCGGTTGGTCGGGATAATGGGATACTTAAACCTGATTCGCTAAAGAATGGCCAATCTAAAGTGTCCAACAATAATGTACCGGTGGGGCGAGCGTGACGTTGCCTAGTTACCAGCAACTGCAGTCGATCATTGTAGCGTGATTTCGAAGGTTGTGAATAAAGTTATTTGTTTTCAAGGACATTGAATTGAGTGAGAGCTGAGCTACGTCTTATACCGCTGTGTTATTAATAGTGTTTATGCTAATAGAGAGACGGGACTGTCGGATTGAATATCATAATTTCAAAGGTGATAATAGACTTGTTTGTGTTCATAGTCACTAAACCTGATAGAAACTGTACTGCGTTCTACGGCAGTAAGAGATCAGTTGTTTTTCTGTCAATGGGGTTGCGGTACAAAAAACAATTGCCGTGACAATTACATATTTTCGTTCATAATAAACACAAAGATTACAGTGGTTACTAATATCAGGCTTTTTCGTTCGTTCATTGGTTATGGCATGTAACAGTGGCATTTACTTCGATTATTTGAACAATGTGCAGTGAATATAACGGTTCAGCGCCAAGACAATGGTGAAAATATCTTACTTACTAGTTTGAAAAAAATAATAATGCAAATGCATGACATACACTAAAAAAAGGCTTAAAATGGTTTTCTTATCAAAGACAGTATGTGCCTCCACCAATGGTTAACTATTCAATCAAAAACATTATAGTACTGTACATTCGCTTTTACATAGTACATATGACAATAGATCTCTAACCATATAGATTATACATCACTTATTGTTACACGTACAATTTGGGCTAATCATGGAAAAGCACGACGGAACATCTTTGAAATTTCAGTTAGAGCTGTATTGAAAAGGGTGTGTTGGAAGACATACTAAGTACGCAAGCAACACTGATTAGGAGAGGGTAGTAATAAACCCACGCCATTCCTCAGCTGAATTCAGCCCCTGTAGTATGGAGTTAGTACGTTCAATCCAACGACACTCTAGTCGTTGCAATATCTGCGATAAGTCTCCACCCCTTTTCGGAGCAATCACTTTATCTATTACCTGCCAGCGAATGTCATTTGCCGTGTGCCCTTTCTCTTCAAAGTGATTGACCAATGGGGCATTGGGAACAGAATTCCTAATCCTACTGCGATGTTGTCCTATGCGTGCTTTAACGATTTGTTGGGTTTGTCCAATATATGGTAGCCCACAAGGACACAGTATACAATATACCACATTTTTAGTATTGCAGTTGGCAAAGAAATTTAGTTGTTGATCGACCTTTCCATGAGTGAATTTTTTGGTATTTGCTGTAAATTCACAGGCGACACAGGTAAGCCCCAGGTTGATTCCAATGATCTCAGATTTTGGCAGGGACTCTCCATTGATGATCTTACAAGGTGATCTTTAATATTTTTGCCTCTTTTAAAGGCAAACATTGGTATGTCAATGCTGGAGTCTATGTTTTGAATAATGTGCCAATTTTTCGTGACCAATTTTCGAATGGCATTCGTGTGTATACCAAATGTGGTGACACAGATTAATTTGTCAACCTTGGTTTTTTCTTTAGGAATGAGTAATGTCTCTCTGGGGCAGAACCAAGCTCTTTTCAGAGAGTTCTTCACTAATTTTTTCGGATATCCCCTAGACAACAATTTGTCTCGCAGAATGTACGCCTCTCTCATATAGTCATCTTTTTTGGTACAATTGCGACGTATTCGCAAGAATTGTCCATGAGGCAATCCATCTCTCAGGGCACGAGAATGATGACTATTGTAAGCGAGTAGCGTATTACGCTCAGTTGGTTTCCTGTGCAATGAAGTATAGAGTTTCCCTTCATCATGTGAGATGTTAAGATCTAAAAAGGCGATGCAAGAGTCATGTATGGTGGATGTGACTAGGTCACAGGCCAAAAAGTGCAACACTGAACAAGTGCTGGATGCTGGGACAATGGACCAGACACAACTCAAGAGAAAGAGCAGTAGGGTTAAGGCTGTGCCTTCCCCCCTGCCTCAGGTAGAGAGTCAGCCCTCACAGGAGGATGATTCCGAGAGCCCTGAAGGAACTGTCCTAGAAGAACTGGAACCTGACCAGGTTGAGTTTCTTGGGACAGGGGGACCTTCAAGGGCAGATCTGAGGCAGGCACAATTAGACTGTCCTTCTCTTGAACCCCTCAGACAGCTGGCTGAGGCTGCAGGGAATGCTCAAGGTACCCATAGAGTGTATTGGGATGAAGGGCTGCTGTACTCAGAGGCTAGAGACCCCAAGCCTGGTGCGTCCAGGAGGTTGGTCATACCATTGAGTTTCAGAGGCTTCCTTCTTACCTTGGCCCATGATATTCCCCTTGCAGGACACGTAGGCCAGAATAAGACCTGGGACAGACTTGTCCCTCACTTTCACTGGCCTCACATGTCAGAAGATACCAAGGAGTCTTGTTGCTCCTGTGTCACCTGCCAAGCCAGTGGCAAATCAGGTGGCACCACAAAGGCCCCCCTCATACCACTACCTGTGATGGGGGTTCCCTTTGAGAGAGTGGGGATAGACATTGTAGGACCAATGGACCCCCAAACAGCATCTGGGCACAGATTCATACTGGTGATAGTGGACCATGCCACCAGGTATCCAAAAGCTATACCCCTAAGGACCACAACAGCTCCTGTTGTGGCAAGGGCCCTACTTGGAGTATTCTCCAGATGGGTTTTCCAAAGGAGGTTGTCTCTGACAGAGGTGCCAAATTCATGTCAGGATATTTAACTACAATGTGGAAGGAGTGTGGTGTAAACTACAAATTCACCACACCCTATCACCCACAAAGCAATGGGCTTGTGGAAAGATTCAACAAGACCCTAAAAGGGATGATAAAAGGTTTACCAGACAAGCTTAGGCGAAGATGGGACATCCTTTTACCCTGCCTTCTGTTTGCTTACAGAGATGTCCCACAAAAGGGGGTTGGCTACAGCCCTTTTGAGCTTTTGTTTGGGCATCCTGTATGGGCACCCCTGTGTCTAGTAAGGGAAGGATGGGAGAGACCTCTCAGACAACCCAAACTGGACATAGTAGATTATGTACTTGGCCTCCGCTCCAGGATGGCAGAGTATATGAGGAAGGCTTCTAAAAACCTTGAGGCAAGCCAAGAACTCCAAAAAGCTTGGCATGACCAAAAGGCTGTGCTGACTGTGTACCAGCCAGGGCAGAAAGTGTGGGTGTTGGAGCCAGTGGCCCCAGCTGCACTCCAGGACAAATGGTCTGGACCCCACACTATTGTTGGACAAAAGGGAGAAGTCACCTACTTGGTGGACCTTGGGACTCCCAGAAGCCCCCACGGGGTGCTTCATGTCAACAGGTTGAAGGCATATGTTGACAGGGCAGACATGGGCTTACTCATGGCTACAGATGAGGGGCAGGAGGAAGAGAGTGACCCTCTCCCAGACCTGCTGACTCAGAACCCTGATGATGGTTCAGTTGATGGTGTGGTCTTTTCTGACAGCCTCACTGACCATGAGCAACAGGACTGCAGACAAGTTCTACAGGCCTACAGACATATGTTCTCTCTGACCCCAAGTCAGACAAACTGGTGCACCCATGAGGTGGACACTGGTGACAGTCTGCCTGTGAAGAGTAAAATCTACAGGCAACCTGACCATGTCAGGGACTGCATAAAGATTGAGGTACAAAAGATGTTGGAGCTGGGAGTCATTGAACCTTCAGAGAGCCCTTGGGCTAGTCCTGTAGTTCTTGTGCCAAAACCTCACACCCAAGATGGTAAGAGAGAGATGAGGTTTTGCGTGGATTACAGAGGTCTCAATGCTGTCACTAGGACAGATGCCCACCCAATACCTAGGGCAGATGAGCTCATTGACAGATTGGCAGCTGCCAAGTTTTTGAGTACATTTGACCTGACAGCAGGCTACTGGCAAATCAGACTAGCTGAGAATGCAAAGGCCAAAACTGCTTTCTCAACCCCAGGAGGACATTATCAATTTGTGGTAATGCCCTTTGGCTTGAAGAATGCACCTGACACTTTCCAAAGGTTGGTGAATCAAGTCCTTACAGGTCTGGATGACTACTGTGCAGCTTATCTTGATGATATTGCTGTCTTTAGCTCCACCTGGGAGAATCACCTGGTCCACCTGAGGAATGTTTTAGAGGCCCTGCAAAAGGCAGGCCTCACTATCAAGGCCACTAAGTGCCAGATAGGGCAGAGCAAGGTTGTGTATCTGGGCCACCTAGTAGGTGGGGGTCAGGTTCAACCACTGGAGAGCAAGATCCAGACCATAAAGAACTGGACTCCTCCAATTACCCAGACTCAGGTCAGAGCTTTCTTGGGCCTGACTGGGTACTACAGCAAGTTTGTTAAGAACTATGGGTCCATTGTGACACCACTTAATGACTTGACCTCTAAGAAGATGCCATAGAAAGTTCAGTGGACAGTAAGCTGTCAGAAGGCAGTTGATGACCTGAAGCAGGCCATGTGCACTGCACCTATTCTGAAAAGTCCAGACTACTCCAAAGAGTTCATTGTCCAGACAGATGCTTCTGAGTTGGGTGTGGGAGCTGTTCTTTCACAACTGAATATAGATGGTCAAGACCAGCCCATTGCTTTTATTAGTAGAAGGCTGACCCCTAGAGAGAAACGTTGGTCAGCTATTGAGAGGGAGGCCTTTGCTGTGGTTTGGGCCCTGAAGAAGCTGAGGCCATACCTGTTTGGCACTCACTTCAAGAATCAGACAGACCATAAGCCCCTCTTGTGGCTAACTCAGATGAAGGGTGAAAATCCCAAACTTCTTAGGTGGTCCCTACAGGGGATGGACTTCACAGTGGAACATAGACCTGGGACTGACCATGCCAATGAAGATGGATTCTCCAGATATTTCCACTTAGAACATGAAGACTCAACTGGTCAAGGTTAGTTTAATGTCCCTAAGTTTGGGGGGGTTGTGTAGGATAGTAGGGTCTGCTTTCTATGTTCACCCCCACTTTTTGCTTTTGCTTCACTGGTTTTCGACTTAGATGTGGCTGTGGGCCTGCTAATCAGACCCACAGCCCAGCTGTTCTCTCTCTAAATTCACACTATGTACTTTAGGTACATAACCCAATTGGTAAGGATCACCTTTTAGGGCCCTGTACAGTGTACCTTAGGTACCCAGGGCATAGGTGTACCCTAGACCTACCAGGGGCTGCAGCATGTATTATGCCACCCCTGGCTGGCCTTCCATTATGACACAACTGGCTGATCACTCAGCTGGGGCAAGGTCGTGTAAACACCCCTTGCTTTGGTGTAGTATTCCTATACCTACCTTATATATAGACACATGGGTAACCTATCAGTCACTCCTATGGCAGGCCTTAACAATCCTGAAGGCAGAGTGCTTGGTAACATGTGAGATGGTGCTCTAGCATGAGCTGAGCCTGTCTGCAGCTTTCGGAACCATGTCCTTATAGCTGTTCTATGATATCGCCTACCATATACTCTTAAAGTGCCTTATAATCCTCGCGGTTATGGTAACTATGGTTTGGCTTTATCAAAACATGTCGTGTAAGGTGTCTAACACTTTGGAATACTACACCCACACCATTTCTGGCGATGAGGATAGTAATTCTCCCTTCTAGAGGGAGAAGACATGTTGAAGACCTACTACCCGGTTAAAGTTAACCAGAGCCCCAGCATCACAAAATGGATGCTGCTGCCACAGACACAAGTCTGACCTCCTGCTGCTGGGAGTCCTTCCAGCGAGGGAGGCTTGGACAATAGGTTTCCTGCCTTAGGAGGTGCTAGCACCACCCTAGACAGGCCTTAGTGTATTGGGGCAGGGAGGGATGAATGAAACGAGACACTGCCTGGGGCACACAAGGTGTCCCATGCATAGTCCAGTTCAAACCGATGCTGGGGCACTCCAGCCCCAGTCCTGGCGCGAAACTGGACAAAGGGAAGGGGGTGTAACCACCCCCCTCCCTGGTCCCACCCATAGGAGGGACCTAGCAGGTAACCCAGCCCCCCAGATTAGTATAAGAGTGCGAGCTGAGTCCCTAGGACTTTGGATTATCCTGATAACTGAAACTTGAACAGAAACTCCGGACCTTCGACATTCGATTACGGAAGAAGACTGAAGAATCTCTCTTGTGGCCAAGGAGTGGCCACCTTGTGCAAACAGGCACCATCAAGCGACCTGCCGGTTGCTTTGCTCAACGTTCTATGAGGAACCGACTGCAGAGCCCAACCAGCGCCTTGACTTCCAGACTTCTCCGACCCTGATCCACATCCACAGCAAAGCTGAGATCCGTGGAGGCGACGAGAGACGTGGGACCGGCTACCTGGGAAAATTGGCTACTTGCTTCCAGCGCAGCTTCTGAGGTATCCTCGAAGTTGTGCTCTGGGGATTGAGAAGCCCCAACCCCGAGCACCATCTGCACCGAAAATCAGCCCTCCACACTCCATGAGTTCTGCGTGGGGCCCTTCTGCATTTTCCTGCTTGACGCGTCTGTCCGGTTGCTTGCCCGTTGGCTAGTGACCTCTGTGATGATGAACCTTTGACTTTCCACCACTGGTTTGGCTCCTCCAGACTTGCCCTTGCTTCCCTGTGAAAGAGAAGCACCTCAGGCCTTCCTGGTCTGCAACAGAAGCGAATCCTTCATTCTGCGTGGGTTGCGCTTGCCAAGGCTTGTTGTGTCCCAACTCGACATCGACGCCGCCGACAGCAAGAGCCCTTGTGGGACAGCTCGCCTCCTGTTTTTGGTCGTCCTCGACGCCTCCTGGTACCCGTGGCTGCTGCAACAAGCTTCACCTCTTCACCTGCATCTTCACGACATCGCCTGGTTCCTTCCTGGTTCCTTCCCGGCTCCTGGCTAGTGACCTAGACTCTGTCCCCTCTGCTTGCAGGTATCCTCCTTCTTGATTCCATCCTTGGAATCCACCGGACACTCTTCACTGACTGCCTGTCAGAAACTTTTCTTCAGGCATCCATAGGAGTCGACGACGAAACCCGACGCAAGTTCACACCTATGCACCCGCAGCCCGTGGGCTAGGTAACTTGAGTATTCGGTGCTCACAAGGGTATTGACTATCCTAGTGTCTAGTTTCCAAGTCTCTAACTCCTAGTTCCTTCCGAAGTGTCCTAAAACTCTTAATTTCTAAATACTACTATTTCTATCGACTTTAACGCATTACGCGTGAGTGTTTCCACTCTGCACCTGAATCCCGTGGGCCTCCCACTGCCTACCAACTGATAGGATAGTGTAGCGCCAGCGATTCCCTAGGCCTAGACCTAACCTGTGTTTCTGACAGTGGTTCTTAGACCACTTACTTAGTATATGGTTTGCGTGTCCCCTAGGGCCTAACTGTATTACTTACCTGTGTGACTTATGTATGCTTAAATAAGACTATGTTGTACTTACCTCGAATCTCATAAAGAGTGCTGAGGGTATTTTGACTAGAGTAAATACATTCTATTTTTATAATATATCTGTTTTGGTGTCCTTTCATTTGGTATTCAAGGGATTGCAAATGGTATAACAGCTGGCTTCACATGCCATACAGAGTTTAGCCTAAGACTGCTCTTGTCCATGCTACCACTAGGATAGTTGGTCTATAAGGTTGACTTTACCACCAATCACCATAAGGGTTGTTTGGACTGATACAAGGTGTACACTAGAACTAGTGACATCATATATAAGGCCAACTTCTCACAGTCTAAAGCTGTCAACTGTTGCCGCTCAATGTCCACGCAAGGAGGTGGAGGCTGGACAGGTTCTGATGGAGGACCGTCCCCTGCTGCTTCGACAGACGATCCTCCTGAAGGGGCAGTCTAATTGTAGGATCGATGGCCATGTGCAGAAACTCGGGATACCAGACTCTTTGTACCCAGTCCGGGGCCACAAGAATGACTTGGGCCCGGTCACGCTTCATCTTCTTCAGCACTCTGGGCAGAAGTGGTATAGGCCGAAAGGTGGATAGAAGACTGCAACCCCACTCGCGACGAATAGCGTTGCCTAGCGAGTACAGCCTTGGAAATTTCAACACGCAAAACTGCTGACATTGTGCGTTCTCTTCGGGGGGAATAGATCTAACCAAGGCTCTCCCCACTGCTGAAAGAGACCTTGCACCACCTCCGAGTGAAGACACCATTCGTGATCCATCATGCACCGGCAGCTGAGTTCGTCAGACCTGGCATTCAGAGAACCTGCCAGGTGTTGAATTGTAGAATTGTATTGTATTGATGCTTGTATAGCGCACTGTCACCCTACGGGTATCCTGGCGCTCTGACAAAACAGATGTCACTAATGCTGAGAGATTAGGCAGGACGGCAACAATCAGGCTGCTGGAAAAAGCCAGGTCTTAAGGCTCTTTCTGAATTCCATTAAGGAGTCCATTTGTCTGATCCTCAGTGGGAGCTCGTTCCACATCCGAGCACCCACCACACTAAAAGCCCTCCCGCCCATCCTGACACGTTTGAATCTAGGTTGTACCAGCAGGTTAGCGCTGGATGAGCGCAACTTTCTCGGTGGGAGATACCATGTAAATCTTTCCTGAAGAGGGACCGGGCCCGTCCCATGTGTTGCTTTATGGAACAGAAAAAGGGATTTAAAAAGGACCCTTTCTCTGACTGGCAGCCAGTGGAGCTCTCGCAGCGCCTGAGTGGAAGAGGAATCGCGCCTGCGATTTAGCGCCAGCTTTCTGCAGCCGACTGAACTCTCTGTAGCCCCTGCAAGATGTAATGGGGGGCCCCTAAATACAGGGAGTTACAGTAATCCATTCTACTTAATACCGTGCTCCTTACGACCAGGGCTCGCATGTCTTCTGGCAAAAGCGGGAGAATCCGACGTAATAGCCGTAATAGCCCAAAACACACGCTGGCTGTTTTACTTGCCTGCGAGTCCAATTGGAGGTTACTGTCAAACAGGAAACCGAGGTTGCGTATTGTATTGACTGGAGCCAGTGGAGCCTCATCCGGGGCGAGCCTGAACTCCACCGGCAGATGTTGAATCTGCCTTAACGGCGAGTAGTACAGTACCTCAGTTTTTTCTCCATTAAACTGCAAGGAGTTTCTCCGCAGCCAGTCTGTGGTCAGACTCATACAATTTTGAAATTGTTCTAGGGGGACCGCCTGTTTTCCTTCCAGTGAAAAAGCCAATTGCGTATCGTCTGCATAATTGACTAGCTCAACCCCAAACTCCTTGATAATCGAGAATAGTGGCTGTAAATATATATTAAAAAGAATGGGGCTGATGCTGGAGCCCTGTGGTACCCCATAAGCTACGGGGGTTTTTCCAGAGGAAAACGGCCCCAGAGTTACCACCTGTTGTCTCCCTGCCAGGTAAGAGCGGAGCCACTGCAGCGCCCTGCCCTTTACCCCTATTTCCTCCAATCGCTCAAGCAGAATTGGATGACTTACTGTGTCGAATGTGGCTGACATATCCAGGAGCACCAAAACAGCGGTGCTCCCGTTGTCAGCCCGCATTCGCGTATTGTCCATCATAGTGATCAGGGCCGACTCCGACCCGTGACCGGGACGGAAGCCAAACTGGTCCCTGTCCATCAGGTGATGTTCTTCCAAATAATCTGAGAGGGATCTACTCACGGCCTTTACCAAGATCTTGATAGGAAAAGGGAGGAGGGAGATAGGCCGGAAGTTAGCCGGGTTAGTTGGATCCAGGGTAGGCTTTTTGATAAGAGGGGACACCACCGCCTGCTTCCATCCCTCCGGAACTGAACCTACTTCCAGAGATTGGTTACAGATCTGACGCAACCAAGGAAAGGTCAGGTGGCCATATGACTTCCACACTTTCTGGGGCAGGGGGTCAAGGGGTGAGCCAAAGGAGATACTGTAAGCCATTGTATCAAAGGTAAGGTCCGTAAAGGTAGGGAAGGTGATCAGGGAGTATTGCTGGTCCGAGGTCCCCTGATGTTCCAGGCACTCCCAGAGATGAAGTGCCTCCTGACATAGTGTCCACGACCCCACCCACCCTGTTTGTTGCAGTACCACATGGCGGTGATGTTGTCAGTGAACACCTGCACTACTCTCCCTTTGACAGACGGAAGGAATGCCTTCAGTGCAAGATGCATCGCCCAAAGCTCTATAAGGTTGATGTGGAGCTCGGACTCCGCCGGGGACCAGAGACCTCTGATCTCCGCCTCTCCCATGTGGCTGCCCCACCACAGAAGTGATGCATCTGTCACCACTGTGAACTCTAGTTGGGGAAGGGAGAGGGATCTGCCATTGACTCTATCCTGGTTTGTTAGCCACCACTGCAATTGCTGTGCAGTGCCCTCCGAGATCTGGACATAATTGGAAAGATTCCCCTGATGCTATGCCCAGTAGAACTTCAGGTCCCACTGCAAAGCCCGCATATGGCACCTGGCATAGTCCACCAGCAGGATGCAGGATGCCATGAGGCTCAGTAGCCTCAGGGCCAGTCTGACTAAAACCAGGGATAGAGGCTGAAAGATCTGGATCATAGCCCAAATATCTTGGACTCGGTGCTCTGGAGGATAGGCCCGAAACTTTGATGTGTTCAGAACCGCTCCGATGAAAAGGAGCTTCTGAGAGGGAATCAGGTGTGACTTCCGCACATTGATGAGGAACCCCAGCGAATGCAGGAGATTGGAGATTGGCCGTAGTCTGGAGGTAGGAGCCTGGGGCGAGCCCGCCTTCAACAGCCTGTCGTCGAGATAGGGGAAGACTGGAACCCCTGATCTGCGCAGATGAGCTGCGACCACTGCCATCACCTTCATGAAGACCCGAGGGGCGCTGGTAAGGCCAAAGGGGAGCACGGTAAACTGAAATTGCTTGTGGCCTACCATGAACCGTAGGTAACACCGGTGGGCAAGCAGGACGGGAATGTGAAAATAAGCATCCTGCAAGTCCAACGCTATGATCCAGTCTCCAGAGTCAAGGGCAGACAGGACCTGAGCCACTGTCAAAATTTTCAACTTCTCCTTCCAGAGGAAGCAGTTGACGTTCCTGAGATCCAGGATAGGACGCAGGCCCATTTACCTTCTTGGGCACCAGAAAGTAGTGAGAATAACAACCACAACCTACTTCTGGGGTAGGAACTTGTTCGATGGCTCCCTTGGAGAACTGTAACTTCCTGTTTGAGACGGGCCAAGTGATCCTCCGACATGCGATGGAATTGAGGTGGCATGGATGGAGGGGTAGTTTTGAATGGGAGGGAGTAGCCCCTTTGGACTATCTGCAAAACCCACCTGTCCGATGTGATGTTGAGCCAGTGGGGGAGGTGATGGTGAATTGGGCCACCCACTGGCGAATGGTGACCCTGGAAGGTCAGAATAAGAGGGCTTCGATGCTGCTGCAGAGGGGGCGCAGGTGGACTGGCCCTCCCGCTGGCCCCCAGACCAATGACAGTGCGTCCCACGTTCCCAGCCACGCAGAGGCTGGACAGCTTGTGCAGGCCTGTGGCCCTGGACGGAACATGTTAGGGCAATCCTTCGGTAGCCACGAAAGGGGCAAATAGCAGACTGCACATTGTGAGAGGTAGAAGCAAGTCCCAATGACCTGGCCGTAGCTCTAGAGTCCTTAAAGCGCTCGAGCGCGTTGTCCGCTTTGTCGCCAAACAAGCGACAGCCATCAAAGGGCATGTCCAAAAGTGTAGCTTGGACATCACCCAAAAATCCAGTGGACCTCAGCCAGGCGTAGCGCCGTAGTGCTACTGACGTTGAAATCATCCTGCCCATCGAGTCGGCGGTGCCCAGCCAACATCATATGGCAAACTTTGCTGCGTCTCTTCCTTTGGCAACTGCATGGGAGAGTACAGCCCGTGCCTCCTCCTGGCCCTGTGACAGCACCTGTGCGACCATGTCCCACACAGAGTGGGAGTAACGGCCTAAGAGACATGCGATGTTCACCAACTGCAGTCCTAAGCTGGAGGAAGAAAACATCTTCCCAAGATGGTTCAGCTTCTTGGATTCCCTATCAGGTGGTGCGGTAGGGAATGCGCCCTTGTAAGTCGAGGCTTGGACCACCAAGCTCTCGGGTTGGGGTGTTGGGAGAGGAGAATGAGGTCGCCCGGGGCCCGACGGTGATGTCGAGCAATCTTCCTATCCACAGGAGCCTCTGTGTTGGGATTGAACCAAGTGCCCAAAAGGATGTCCGTGAGGGCCTCATTGAACGGTAGCAGGGGCTCCGAAGAGTCCGCTGCCGGTTGAAGAACCTCGGTCAGGAGGTTAGTCCTGACCGCCGCCATAGGAAGCTTGAGGTTTAAGGCCTCAGCCTCCCTACACAACACCACTGCGTACGATGCACCCTTCTCCGTAGCCACGGTAGGGGGAGATAGCATGACAAGGTCTGGGGAGCTCTACAGACCACTGACCTCACCCAACTCCTCTCTCTAGTCTGGGTCTTCTAACTGGTCTGCCAGAGGTTCCACAGACCCCTCCCAGTCCTCCTCCCCCTCCTCTGGTAGCCACTCAGGGCAATAGGGAACACCAGAGGAGAACAGGGGTACAAAAGAACCGATCGGCGCCGGTCCCGACATCAGTCGACGCCGGTACGGCTCCATGTCAGGGGAAGGCTGGGGTCGACGTTGATTGGGACACAACCTGCGTCGGAGGGGGCGGAGGTGTCGCCAATGGATTTGGCGCCAGAGGAGGTGTTGTAAGGTCAACCAGCGCCGATCCATATCAAATCCCTGAGGGCCCTGCAGCCCCGGAGCCGAAGTCGCCGGCATCGAAGGCCTAGAACTCCCAGCTGAGTCTGCGGGGCCCGAAGACGCGCCGGTGGAGTCGGGCTGCCCAAAGATGGAATGGAGGGCTTTGTAAAAGCTACAAAGTTGGGCAGGGCTCGCTCCAGCTCCTGGAAAGGGAGGGAGGCTCGGAGCTGACCCAACAGGCTCTGCGGGTGAGGACGGGCAGCTACCGTCCGCAACCCGCTTTGCTCCCGCTGACGGACAGGGAGAACACGAAGAGTGACGATGCATCTTTGCCTTCTTTGTGTGCTTCAACTTACCCAAAGATTTAGATGCGGAGTGGTGGTGATGGCTCCGCGACCGGTCCCACAACCTCCCAGAAGCTTTTCGGACGCTCCCGCAAAGACTTCGGGGCAATGGCCCGGCAGTCTGAGCACAACTTCGGGTCATAGTCATGCTCCAGACACACAAGTTGGGGTTCCAAAAGACTTGAAGCCGGTCCGAAGAAATGACATCTCTGAGCACCAGGAGTCGTGACAACTCAATATGAAGTCAACAAAAAGTCACAAAAAGAGAGTCAGAGGAACGTGGAGTGGATTGACGCTACCTACCGAGGCGCTGGGGTACTGCTGAAGAAAAATTATTTGGATCCAGCCTGACACCTGGGGGTAATTCTAAGGTGAGGAATCCATAACTAAAGTCTCTTTCAGATCTCAGAATTTAGTAATGCATCTTTTAGTACAGATGATTTTTAAGTTCTGGGTTTGAAAATACCACTTTTAGAAAGTGTGTATTTTCTTGCTTAGCCATCCTGTGTGCCTCTGCAGTGTTGTGCATTGACTGTCTGGCTTTGGAGTGACAGGGGCTGAGGATGTACAATCTCTTCAGACAGCCACTGTGGGGTTCGAAGTGTGTCCTGCATTTCCTGGGTGAGTCAGGTCTGCATTTAGAGTAGTGGGAGAAGATTTCCTTGCACCTGAATGGGCCTGGCCTTCCTTGGACAATTATGTTTCCACATCCGGCCAGGAGGCTGGACCAGAGAGGACAGAACTGGTTTGGGCTGAGCACAGACACTCACTACCCAACACAACAAAGAGAAACTGAGTATAAATACTGGGGCCTGACCTCAGAACCTTAGAACTCGCTTGGATCAAGTAACCTGCCAAGAAGAAGAGGTGGAAGAACTTCCAGGAGGGGAACTGCCCCTTTACTGTGTTGCTGCTTTGCTGGGTTGGCCTACTGTCGCTGCTTCTGCCTAGCGCAGCGAAAGGACTGGACTGAACTTTCTGCAGTTGTCGCTGAGTATCTCAAGGGGCTTGAAATAGAGCTTGCCTCCTGTTCACGGAGTCACAGGGACAGCAAAGACTTCACTTACCTCTGGGTACCGCCTCTGGAACAGTGGGTTTCAGTTGCCTCAGAGGGGGGAAGTAGCTGACACCGCCACTGACACCGCTGCTGGCTCCATATCCTGAAAGCACCACATAAGACAGCGCCGCACTTCACATTTCCACCCTGGTCTCACCGACGATGATGACTGTCGCCACAACTGAGCTGCTGCTTGAATTGCGGCATGTGGGCAACCCACTCCACACCGCCTAGCTTCACTCTGCTGCCCTGGTCTCACAGACGACGACGCTGCACGCTGACCTCGACACCCGTGATTGCACTGTGGCCTAGGGACACCACTCATAATAAGTCACACGATGCACCGCCCCGTCCCACACTGCAGTCTGGGCTGACCAGCGCTTCCGCTTGCACTGTGACCTGTCAGCACTGCGACGAGCACCGCCCCGCTACACACTGCAGCTCTGGTCCCATTGACATCACTGGATCACCGTCACCGAGCCGATGTCTGCACCGTGACTTGAGGGCACCGCACTCTGCACCGCTACGCTTCATACTGCAATCACACCAGTTGCCGCGAACGGGCCGCACTGACGCGGTTGACCAGAAACAAAAGGTACTGTTTACGAGTCTGCTGACACTAACGCTGATCCTCACAGATGCGATTGACTGGAACTGTTGGATTCTGTTGTGTTCAGCACCGCGGTAGCCCCGGACAAAGCTACCGGCTTTGAGGAACTGCTTTTTGAAGTCATTCATGCAAAGTGTATATATTTACTGTATGTTGGTCTTTTATCGTTTTCGTCTTGTTTGCACAGATAAATATTGGTTATTTTTCTAAAACTGGTGCGGTGTTGTGTCCTTTTATAGTGCTTTCGCTGTATTACTGTGTGTTGTGTGCGAATGCTTTACACTTTGCCTCCAAAATAAGCCTGACTGCTGGTGCCAAGCTACCAAGGGAGTGAGCAGGGGTTATTTTAGAAGTGTTATATCACAAAGAAAATGGGGATCAAAGCACAAACCTCGCTTCGAATCAGACGATTGTGGTAGGACGGATGCACACTGTCATCCCCTGAAGAAGTCCAAATGTGGACGAAACGCGTTGGCGGTTGCAAAATGAATAAAAAATGAAAATTCAAAACCAACAGAATAACTTTGACTTTTTACTAAAGCAAACAACTGTATTGTAGCTGTACCTCACTGTGGGTTGCCAAGACTGAACATTTGCAAGTGTGCAGAGCTATTTTTTGTTGTTATTTTAGAAGTGTATCCCCCTTATCGTGACTAGAAGGAAGGGTCCCTAGTTGGACAAAGCTGCAAACAATTACCAACTAGAGACCCCCATTTCTAACAATTAGCCTGTAAGATCTATCTCTAGGGATAGCATCTCTGCCTCAAACATTAACCAGTACATCCTGTGCAAACTGATAGTTCTGAGGCTGAGTGTTAACCTTAGCCCTGCTGCCTGAGGCATCATCCTGTAAGATCTGTGTAACAACAGGGAAAGCTTCTCTGCCTCAAACTTTAACATTAGGGGGTCTGTAAAGTGATGTTTCTCAGGCTGAGCCTTAGCTATATATCTGCTGCCTGAGACACCAGCCTGTAATATAACACCAGGGAGAGGTTCTCTGTCTCCAACATTATCCTGTACATCCTGTGTAGACTGATAGCTCTGAGGCCTGAGTCTACTCTCTATTGCCTTCATCCATATACATGTTTACTTACTCTGTAGGTTTTATTGTCAGCCTTTGTAAATATGTATGTACACCATAGGTGTGGGTGCTTGGTCCCCCAAAATTTAGACACCGCACAATTTACCTCATCAAAGCGCCCACTAGTCGATGAATTGGAGACAGTGTTAACCCCAGAAACATGAGGCAATCGTGCCCCAGAGAGAAGGCAGCACCAGTCCTCCCTTCTCAACATTTCAACATTAAAATTATTGGGCCTATTCAATAACTGAGTTCTAAGCAAAATATATAGATAAAAGATTTATTACGAAAAAAATCAAAAGACAGAATACAAAATCATTATAAGTAAGGGTGGTCTTAGTACTCCGGTCCGCCCGCGGAGTGTGCGTAGTGCTGCCTGCTTCGTGGTCCACGAAGTAGGCGTAGCAGGCAGGCTACGCACACACCACGGCGGAGCAGAGTTGCCCGCCACCCGCCTACCGCCCGCCCTCATTTTAAAATAACTTAAAGTGTTTAAAAGTAAGAAAATGTCTGAGCTGCGGCGTCCCGGGACTCCCTCTTTCTGCTTCATCTGCAATTTCTTCCTCACAAATGCGCATGCGCGGGCGCCCGCACATGCGCATTTGTGAGGAAGAAGTTGCCAATGAAGTAGGAAGAGGGAGCCTCGGGACGCCGCAGCTCAGGTAAGACATTTTCTTACTTTTAAACACTAAGTTATTTTAAAAGAGGGCGGGAGGGAGGCGGGCGGCGTGTAGTGGGGCTACGCGGAGTATGCGAGTGAGCGTAGTTTTGGCCACACTACGTGATGCTCCACGTAGCCCCACTACGCCTCTACGCCCAGGGTTAATTATAAGTCAGGTGCCATGTAGGCTTCTTAGTATGTAGAGCACTTACAGAAAACGGAGAATCAAAATTAATTCCAAGTACCCAGTGACCAGTTAAATCAATGGGAAGCAGCTCGTGCTGCACCAAAGTCCTCAGGAAAGTTTCCCCAGAAATGTGCGGCTCACCCCCGAAATTATGGATTTTATTAATTATTTATGCATATAAAATTAGCAAAACTACAAGCTCACAGTGGTATCACTTGAAGCTTCATTTTCTCAGCACATCATGATTACACGTCACACTGCCTTAACACCTAAGCACTATCCCATTACTGAATATTGATTCTGGACACTATGAAATCTGATCATCCGGCAACGACAGGAAATAGCTCCATGAACGACCTCGAGTTGTTATGAATGAATAGGCCACAGTGACTAGGGAAAGGATAACAATATCGATGGAAATACACCAGCTTGCTTGTGGGTGACTGTGCGCTGCAGATGCCCTGGGGAGAGAAGTATCCTATGGGGACCGCGAAGGGAGTGGCGAGGAGAGGAGAGATGAAGCATCCATCTTGTTCAAAATGGAGTCGAAATCTGACAAGGGGCATAATTAAAAATCATCAAAGTACACTTCATCACGAGATATGATATTTGTTTCAAACACAATCATTATATATTCGCCTATAGGCACATGAAAAGTAAGCGACAACATTCTATAAATTGCAGGTGAGAACTGTCACAAAAAGATATTCAGAATTCTCACTCAATCTTAGTGAATATGCATGTACTCTTTGTAATGTCTCTCGTTCTCTATACACACGCCGATATGCATCTCGTCCAAATGATTTCCACCGAACTTTTGGCTGTTATGGGGCAACGTGCAGCATTTCTTGTCCAAATGCTCGGTTGAATGACAAGTCAGCTGTGTGTAGCCCCAGGGATTGTCGTCGGTACCAGAGCCTGGAGGGTCTGTAGTTTAGGCATCAGTTTGCAGATGCACCTACCAGACTCGGGCCTCCAGCCCACCCTGCCTGCTTTCTGGCCTCCAGCCCACCCTGCCTGCTTCCAGGAGATGAAGTGATTTCTTGGAAACGGCGGCTGCAGGAATGCGACAAGAAGTTTCACTTTCAGTGTAAGATGCGCGTGGAAGGGGCTGGGAGGCGAAGGGGGCGCGATTCTTTAGATGTTTTTCTGCAGCTACACCCTCCCAGGGCAGGCACTGCCCTCCACCCAACCTGGCTGCTGTCAGGGGTCCAGCCATTTGATTTCTCGGAAATGAGCGGTTTGCAAGAACACGAAAAAGCAGCTTCATTTTCTGCTCTGGTCATCTGACTTTAGTCCCATAATAGGCTCAACCCCCCACCCACACCACAGCAGAATAGGCATGCATGAATAAATACACAACACAACTTTTGTTTGGAGAAATTATTGCGCAGGTTTATTCCATACACAAGTATGCAAATACGGTGGGTTATCTTACGGGCGATCCAAGGGCAGGAAGCTGTACCAACCTATGCTGCCCTGCCCGCCTGATGAGCCAAGCACTGTGGAGAACCCAATCAGCGCTACCCTTATGGGGGTGATCCCCTTACTGGATCACGTGACACATTGGTCCCTTATTACTCACGCCCCTTTCGGGGCGGAGCGTAGCAAGGCAAGCCCCCGGTTGTTCAGGCCCACAACCGCCCGAAGGACTAACGGGGCGCCGACGTAACAGTTCCAGGACCCTCCCCCGAGGTTCTTGGGATTTGGCTCTGGCACCCCTATTGTGCTCTTGCAGAGGTACCCTTCTGTACCCATATTGCTTCCAGATTGCCCTGTAACTCCGCCACAGCTCTAGAGGCGGCCCCTATCGCCTAGAGAGCCCCCCCACCAAACAGCAACTTCTCACTTACAACCTGCTAATTCCAGGGCCTCTTGCATGTCCAAGAGCAACAGGTCCATACCAACCTGTGACAAGTGAACCCCATCAGCATCAAAATAGCCCTTCACCTTCAATTGGATCAGCTCATGTCTGATAAACCCAAGGCCTCTTTGGTCTGTGAACTTGCGCCTTGCACTATTCACCCTTTTGCGTGAATGTTCCACTGCTTCATTTGACTTCGCTCCATGCCAAGCCAGGCCGGCACAATTTCAGACCAGAAGAGCTCACATTGCCCCATGTACTTGCTGATCTCCCCCAAGTCGGTCTTCATTGCTTGTAGGAGAGCACCCCTGCCCATGGTGGTGAGATCGTTGCCCCCCCCAAGTGGATTATTAAGATGTTAGGGAAACCTTTTTCCCAGAACACAAAAACGGAAACTGGGGGTCTAGTAACAAAACAGCACGAAAGTGATGAACAAGAAGGAGCCAAAGTGCACTAAGCCAACACTAATTATGAGCAGAGCATGGATAACCATCAATAGTGCTCAGCGAGTCGAGCAAATAGTGAGAGAAAGATGACTCATGATCATTAATCTCATTTGGTGATCCAACTATTGGCAGAGATATATCCCTTGATCATGGGGATTGTCTCGCAAGTTAGAAGCTCTGTTGCTCAAGCTGGCTAGTAAATATTGACCAGCAGCACATCAGGTGTGAAGGATACGGAAAGAGGAAAATATCCTATGAAGTGCAGTGCAAAAAAAGAGTTGGTGAAAGCTAAAAAAGGTTATGTAGAAGGGATAGTTCTCAATATTCCAAGCAATCTACACACCTTGATTAAAAGGGTGTAACAAGGTTATAGCAGTGCTGACAAGTAACTGCTATGTTAAGGTCAACATGTTTCAGCCAGCAGGGTTTACCTGCCTCCGGCTTTCGTCAGGACCTATGTTGCACAAACACAAGCTACTGCAAAAAGACACATTGAAAAGTGTGAAATGTGACTAACATATATAAGGTTGAAAAAAGAGATAAATACAACCTTCAGTAATCTAAATCCTCTAGA
This sequence comes from Triturus cristatus, assembly GCF_964204655.1. Taxonomy (NCBI): domain Eukaryota; kingdom Metazoa; phylum Chordata; class Amphibia; order Caudata; family Salamandridae; genus Triturus; species Triturus cristatus. The sequence goes on from NC_140587.1 coordinate 105,097,314, forward strand.
TCATAGGGTGTAGTCATCACCTGGAAAATAAAACAATTAATGCACCATGTGCAACCATCCAAATCAATCAAAAACGTGCTGTAAATTAAGGCAAGAGTCATACTTTGCATTAATGATAAAGCATGAGAACATTGCTTACCCCACGTAATCTGGGATTATACCTCACCTACCCGGGCACCATGCTCGTGTGTAAGAGGCCCCGCTCTATATCAAGGGTGACAAAAAATCACAACAAAAACAACATTTTTACTAAGTTTTGCACTTTTTTACTGTTTGTTATGATTTTAAATATTTTGTAATTTTTTTATTATTTTAAAAGAAATTATTTGAAAATACTTTCAAGTATTTTGGGTTCGAGAGAGGTCTTCTCGTATTACGTGATGTGGTACTGGCTGAACATCCAGAATAGAGTTGCATCACTATTCTCTATCAAACAGGACTTCACCCCCTGCACCCACTAAGAAACGCCAGGTAAACCTCAATCATAGTTACAAAAACTCGGTCTCAAAGAAGACGGCCGCGCTCTGATGTCAGTCACCGAACTTTGACTGTAATGTTTGCACGGACTCATGGGGCCCGTTATTAAGAGCTCCACGCTCGACAAGACACGTGTCAGCAATCCCCAAAAGCAACATGTATTTTAAAGTTAATTTTGGCCAAAACAAGAGCGCTTACCTGTCCGTCGTTGCCCCGAGGCTAGACGAGCTGGATGGGAGGCAGCGACGGACATGGTACGGGCGCTTAAAAAGTAGCGTCCAAACACAGCTGAAGCCCATTGACACTCTAGGATCCGCCCCTGAAAGTGACTCGCCGTTACGTCGACGTCGCGTCTACCAAAAACTACAAAATAGCGTCATCCTCGCTGGGAACTGTAGTTTATCGATGTCGGCATGTGTACAATGTGAGTGGCATTTCTATATATATGTAAGACGCTACATCCACAACAAAACAGTATCTAATGGGTAAGTACCAGATCGTAGCTGTAACCATTTGCCAAACAAAAACTCTCGATTCGCTCAAGGCACCCAACACGTCGTTGGCTCCTAAGAACTACAAAATGATGTCGACAGACTTGGGAAATGTAGTTCCGTCGATGTCTAGGTGTGCGGATAGAAAAGAATCGAGTAGAGGAGATGCTGGCTCCCAAGGTCGCCTGTCCGCATGTATATGTTTGGGACTGTATGGAAAGTGTAATTCCATAGGTATCACTGTGTATCTAGTATAGCGATATCTATGGTATCGAAGTAAATCGCAATTGGGTGGATAGAGTCACATATCAAAATTGCAGTAGGCTGACAAGTACAGCTGCACCTACGACTAATGTATCTTGAGCAACTAAGAACAAGATACTGTTAGGTATTAGTGTAGAAGGGACAGAATACGTTTCTGTGGGGGTGCATCTACTCATGAACTGCTGTTGATATTATAATAGTCCATTACTACTGTAAACAGGTCATTGTACCAGTAGCAAGAGACTTAGTTAGTAATATATAACTAGAATGGTCTTGTAAATCATTTGTCGCGACACTGAAATGTACAATCAAAAATCTGGGAAGAATATTATCTCTCCAGACAACACCTGGTTAAGCCAATGTAGAAACCCTTAATGATGATGCTCATAAGTCTCCTAGATCTTATTGTAAGCCCAATGTCTACAGATTAGTCCAGGGTATATCATCATTTAGACCATGACTATCACTTTGAAGCTTGTGTACCCATTTCTGTTCTTTAATGAACAAGTATCTGGAGATGTCGCTCGTATGTGGCGGTATGGTGGGTTTCTCTAGTACTGTCCAATGAAAGTCTTCTGCAGCGTGATTGGCCTCTGCAAAATGTCTAGTGAGTCTTGTGGTGAGTTTTTTGCACCTGAACGTGCTCTTGTGTTCAAGCATGCGTGCCCTCACTTTACGAGTGGTCATCCCTACATATCGGGTTTGGCATGGGCATGTGAGAAGATAGATGAGGTTACTACTATTGCAATTGGTAAACTGTGTTTGAATCCAAGGCCTATTGGAACCTATGTCAATAGTCGTAGTGTGAGTAGTTTGTGGGCAAACAGAGCACGCCCCACACGGATGATGTCCAGTGACTGGCGGTAAATCCCAAAGTCTACCCACTGGCCTTGCAAGGCCCGCCTGAGGGCGTGTGTGTACCAGTCTGTCTCTCAGGTTGCCTGATCTTTTAAAGGCGAACAGTGGTAGGGCAATTTTCTCCTCACAACTGTTAAGGATCCGCCAGTGTTTTTTAATACTCTTCTTGATTTTATTAGAGAGGGTACTGAATGTGTTGACAAACGTCAACCGTTCGAGTGGCGGTTTGGGCACAGGTGGGTCTAACAAGGCTTCCCGGTTGTTATTGGAAGCTCTCTTGTAAGAACGTCTGATCAATTTGTGTGGATAAAGTCTCTCTTTTAATTGTTCTGTCAAGTGGTTGGAGTGCTTGACAAACCCCTCTGTGGTGGAGTAGTTCCTTCGAACCCTCAGAAACTGGCCATAGGGCAGAATGTCCCTAAGAGCTTTCGGATGCTGGCTGTCATATCGTAAGAGTGAGTTGCGAGCCATGGGTTTTCGGTATAGTTCGCTCGCAAGGCCCTGTGATGTCACAAAGATGGATAAATCCAAAAAGGACAGGCGCATCTTATCACTCTCTACTGTGAATTTCAAATAGTTATTGCGTGTGTTTAACCATTGATGAAATAAGCCAATGGAATCTTGATCTCCCCGCCACACCACCAGAACATCGTCAATTTAACGCTTCCATAAGTGAATAGATGCAAGGAAGGGGTTGGTGGGGGCCAATACATGTTCTTGCTCGAAGGAATGGACATAAAGATTCGCTAACCTGGGCGCGAAGACACTGCCCATGCTGGTCCCCGAGATCTGCAAGTAGATGGTACTCTCAAACTTAAAAAAGTTTTCTTTCATCGCTATTTGAGCCAATGACATGATAAAATGTACAGGTGTGATGGATTGTAACTCTGTAGTTTCCAAGATAGAGCGTACTGTATCCAATGTCTCATTCTGGGGGATAGATGTATACAAAGACTCGACGTCAAAGGAGACTAAAAAATCTGTCTCTGCATCGAACTCAATTTGTGGCAGCAGTCTCAGGACATCTTTGGTGTCCTGCAAGTACGTCGGCATCCTTTGGACGATTGGTCTTAGAAAGAAATCCACAAAAGTGGATAAAGGTTCCAAAAGGGAACCTTGGCCTGAGATAATTGGTCTCCCTGGAGGTGGTCGAGTAGGCTTGTGCACTTTAGGTAGGACGTAATAGTACGGGATAACAGGAAACTTGGTTTGTAAAAACTGAGCTTCTCGATTCCCACCTCAACCATACCAGCCACCTATGAATCCATTCCAAGCTGAATATGACAATCAGGCTTTTTTAGGGTATGGCCCTTCGAGACCCAGAGGCAGAAGAAGAAACGCACAGGCCCAGGTTCACTGGGACCCAGCGTCAGGCCCACACTCAGGGACTCGGAGCAACACAAAGAAAAACTCGGCTCCTTCAGAGAACAACCCAAACTAGACTTAGTAGTCAATCTAAGTAAACGGACCTTAACCCAGGCGGAACAGTCCATTCTCAACAGAGGTCTTGGTTTTGTCACCACCTCTGTAGGCGACTCTTTTGGCATTCAATGCGAATTAGCACAATTCTTCAGGAAACTCAGGCTCCACCATTTCTTTAGGGATAAATCCCTTATGGACACTCCTGATTATGAGCAGAATACGGGTCTTAGACCTAAATCTACTTTTAATCCTCCTATGCACCTGGTTCCTCCCCAGGTCTTGACCTTTGAAAAAGCGGTGGTCTGTGAGGTCACTGCCATGTTCAAACAGAAGCCATCCAGGTTCAACAACCTACCACGTTGTGAGCAGCAGGCACTTACCACCCTGGCTAAAGACAATGAGATTACCATCAAACCTGCTGATGAGGGCGGCTCCATCGTTATTATGGATACCACCGACTATAGGGCAGAATGATTTCGACAGCTAAGTGACCAGAACTCCTATACTGTGCTGACTCAGGATCCCACTGAACGATTGCAATGTACCATTGGGCAACACATCGATGAGGCTCTGATGGAAGGTTGGATAACGAATCGAGAAGCTCAGTTTTTACAAACCAAGTTTCCTGTTATCCCGTACTTTTACGTCCTACCTAAAGTGCACAAGCCTACTCGACCACCACCAGGGAGACCAATTATCTCAGGCCAAGGTTCCCTTTTGGAACCTTTATCCACTTTTGTGGATTTCTTTCTAAGACCAATCGTCCAAAGGATGCCGACGTACTTGCAGGACTCCAAAGATGTCCTGAGACTGCTCCCACAAATTGAGTTCAATGCAGAGACAGATTTTTTAGTCTCCTGTGACGTCGAGTCTTTGTATACATCTATCCCCCAGAATGAGACATTGGATACAGTACGCTCTATCTTGGAAACTACAGAGTTACAATCCATCACACCTGTACATTTTATCATGTCATTGGCTCAAATAGCGATGAAAGAAAACTTTTTTAAGTTTGAGAGTACCATCTACTTGCAGATCTCGGGGACCAGCATGGGCAGTGTCTTCGCGCCCAGCTTAGCGAATCTTTATGTCCATTCCTTCGAGCAAGAACATGTATTGGCCCCCACCAACCCCTTCCTTGCATCTATTCGCTTATGGAAGCGTTATATTGACGATGTTCTGGTGGTTTGGCGGGGAGATCAAGATTCCATTGGCTTATTTCATCAATGGTTAAACACACACAATGACTATTTGAAATTCACAGTAGAGAGTGATAAGATGCGCCTGTCCTTTTTGGATTTATCTATCTTTGTGACATCACAGGGCCTTGCGAGCGAACTATACCGAAAACCCATGGCTCGCAACTCACTCTTACGATATGACAGCCAGCATCCGAAAGCTCTTAGGGACAATCTGCCCTATGGCCAGTTTCTGAGGGTTCGAAGGAACTACTCCACCACAGAGGGGTTTGTCAAGCACTCCAACCACTTGACAGAACAATTAAAAGAGAGACTTTATCCACACAAATTGATCAGACGTTCTTACAAGAGAGCTTCCAATAACAACCGGAAAGCCTTGTTAGACCCATCTGTGCCAAAACCGCCACTCGAACGGTTGACGTTTGTCAACACATTCAGTACCCTCTCTAATAAAATCAAGAAGAGTATTAAAAAACACTGGCGGATCCTTAACAGTTGTGAGGAGAAAATTGCCCTACCACTGTTCGCCTTTAAAAGATCAGGCAACCTGAGAGACAGACTGGTACACACACGCCCTCAGGCGGGCCTTGCAAGGCCAGTGGGTAGACTTTGGGATTTACCGCCAGTCACTGGACATCATCCGTGTGGGGCGTGCTCTGTTTGCCCACAAACTACTCACACTACGACTATTGACATAGGTTCCAATAGGCCTTGGATTCAAACACAGTTTACCAATTGCAATAGTAGTAACCTCATCTATCTTCTCACATGCCCATGCCAAACCCGATATGTAGGGATGACCACTCGTAAAGTGAGGGCACGCATGCTTGAACACAAGAGCACGTTCAGGTGCAAAAAACTCACCACAAGACTCACTAGACATTTTGCAGAGGCCAATCACGCTGCAGAAGACTTTCATTGGACAGTACTAGAGAAACCCATCATACCGCCACACACGAGCGACATCTCCAGATACTTGTTCATTAAAGAACAGAAATGTGTACACAAGCTTCAAAGTGATAGTCATGGTCTAAATGATGATATACCCTGGACTAATCTGTAGACATTGGGCTTACAATAAGATCTAGGAGACTTATGAGCATCATCATTAAGGGTTTCTCCATTGGCTTAACCAGGTGTTGTCTGGAGAGATAATATTCTTCCCAGATTTTTGATTGTACATTTCAGTGTCGCGACAAATGATTTACAAGACCATTCTAGTGATATATTACTAACTAAGTCTATTGCTACTGGTACAATGACCTGTTTACAGTAGTAATGGACTATTATAATATCAACAGCAGTTCATGAGTAGATGCACCCCCACAGAAACTTATTCTGTCCCTTCTACACTAATACCTAACAGTATCTTGTTCTTAGTTGCTCAAGATACATTAGTCGTAGGTGCAGCTGTACTTGTCAGCCTACTGCAATTTTGATATGTGACTCTATCCACCCAATTACGATTTACCTCGATACCATAGATATCGCTATACTAGATACACAGTGATACCTATGGAATTACACTTTCCATACAGTCCCAAACATATACATGCGGACAGGCGACCTTGGGAGCCAGCATCTCCTCTGCTCGATTCTTTTCTATCCGCACACCTAGACATCGACGGAACTACATTTCCCAAGTCTGTCGACATCATTTTGTAGTTCTTAGGAGCCAACGACGTGTTGGGTGCCTTGAGCGAATCGAGAGTTTTTGTTTGGCAAATGGTTACAGCTACGATCTGGTATTTACCCATTAGATACTGTTTTGTTGTGGATGTAGCGTCTTACATATATATAGAAATGCCACTCACATTGTACACATGCCGACATCGATAAACTACAGTTCCCAGCGAGGATGACGCTATTTTGTAGTTTTTGGTAGACGCGACGTCGACGTAACGGCGAGTCACTTTCAGGGGCGGGTCCTAGAGTGTCAATGGGCTTCAGCTGTGTTTGGACGCTACTTTTTAAGCGCCCGTACCATGTCCGTCGCTGCCTCCCATCCAGCTCGTCTAGCCTCGGGGCAACGACGGACAGGTAAGCGCTCTTGTTTTGGCCGAAATTAACTTTAAAATACATGTTGCTTTTGGGGATTGCTGACACGTGTCTTGTCGAGCGTGGAGCTCTTAATAACGGGCCCCACGAGTCCGTGCAAACATTACAGTCAAAGTTTGGTGACTGAAATCAGAGCGCGGCCGTCTTCTTTGAGACCGAGTTTTTGTAACTATGATTGAGGTTTACCTGGCGTTTCTTAGTGGGTGCAGGGGGTGAAGTCCTGTTTGATAGAGAATAGTGATGCAACTCTATTCTGGATGTTCAGCCAGTACCACATCACGTAATACGAGAAGACCTCTCTCGAACCCAAAATACTTGAAAGTATTTTCAAATAATTTCTTTTAAAATAATAAAAAAATTACAAAATATTTAAAATCATAACAAACAGTAAAAAAGTGCAAAACTTAGTAAAAATGTTGTTTTTGTTGTGATTTTTTGTCACCCTTGATATAGAGCGGGGCCTCTTACACACGAGCATGGTGCCCGGGTAGGTGAGGTATAATCCCAGATTACGTGGGGTAAGCAATGTTCTCATGCTTTATCATTAATGCAAAGTATGACTCTTGCCTTAATTTACAGCACGTTTTTGATTGATTTGGATGGTTGCACATGGTGCATTAATTGTTTTATTTTCTAGGTGATGACTACACCCTATGATCTAGAGGATTTAGATTACTGAAGGTTGTATTTATCTCTTTTTTCAACCTTATATATGTTAGTCACATTTCACACTTTTCAATGTGTCTTTTTGCAGTAGCTTGTGTTTGTGCAACATAGGTCCTTACGAAAGCCGGAGGCAGGTAAACCCTGCTGGCTGAAACATGTTGACCTTAACATAGCAGTTACTTGTCAGCACTGCTATAACCTTGTTACACCCTTTTAATCAAGGTGTGTAGATTGCTTGGAATATTGAGAACTATCCCTTCTACATAACCTTTTTTAGCTTTCACCAACTCTTTTTTTGCACTGCACTTCATAGGATATTTTCCTCTTTCCGTATCCTTCACACCTGATGTGCTGCTGGTCAATATTTACTAGCCAGCTTGAGCAACAGAGCTTCTAACTTGCGAGACAATCCCCATGATCAAGGGATATATCTCTGCCAATAGTTGGATCACCAAATGAGATTAATGATCATGAGAGTCATCTTTCTCTCACTATTTGCTCGACTCGCTGAGCACTATTGATGGTTATCCATGCTCTGCTCATGGTTAGTGTTGGCTTAGTGCACTTTGGCTCCTTCTTGTTCATCACTTTCGTGCTGTTTTGTTACTAGACCCCCAGTTTCCGTTTTTGTGTTCAGTTTAGTATTAGGGGATTGGAACTTGGGCAGGTCTATAAATATTGTTTTCCCTTAGACCCACTGTTCACCAGATTTATTGAAACCTTTTTCCCAGCCAGGCCCTGTTCCAGCGTGTTCAGGAGGCTGTTCCATCTCATCCCAGGGACACCCCATCAGACAAACATAGTTTGTGAGAACCCTTGCATCCACTTCCTGCGTGCGGCCCACTGAGCCAGTCTGGAGACGAACGAGTGGCCGATCACCCACACTTGGAATCCTGGCAAAATAAACGGATGCAATTTTCACGTACTATTTTTAATATTCTTGTTGTTCACACGATGCACTACATGTTATGCTACTGACATTCACTGCACACATATATACAATTGATCCCTCGTGATGCCACTGAAATAAACACAGAACACAAATACAATTGCCCATTTCCACTTTACAGGGGGATGTGGTCTCAGTTTACATTTACTTGTCCCTATCAAGGACGAACGTAGCGTTCAAAGCAACGGGACTCCCAGTGTCCCACTTTCTTTATGCTTTCCTGACCCATGCCCGCCTTAAATGCTGCAGTGGCCGCCCCGATCCGAAATGAGTGACTACAATACTTCCTGTCAGGACGGGCGAGGCCAGCCCGCTCGAGGCAAGCCCCCATGACCTTGTCTATTTGGAATTTCGAGAGTGGCACCTGGTCTGCGTGAATCAGAAAGTACCCCGAGACATTGGGGCGAACCTCCAAGTTCTCTTTGACTCTAGAAACTGGGCAGTACCTGTGATCCCCCAGTGGCACCAGCACAATGTCAGTCCCCCGCCCTGCTTGGTCCGTTTTGGTTCTCCTGAGATGGATCACCAACCTATCCGTCACTCTTATATCTTGGCTGCTTAGGGCGTCCCCTGACTGGTCAGTCTTGGCACTAGCCACCAGTTCGCTAATCCGGAATGCCCCAAAATATGCGAGGCAGAATGCGGCCGCAAAGTGTCGGGTCGCAAATTGTGAATGGGTGACCTGGTCAATACCTTTAGCAAGCCCTGGAGTGTGTGGAACTCAACTGTCCCCTTGTTATCTGGAAGTCTGACTTCCTCCCCGACCCACCCTTTCAGGACCACCCTGATCAAGGAAGCCTTGGTCGGATCTTGCTCTCCTCTCAGCTTGGCATCGTGGCTTACTGCCACCAAATGCGCACACACCCAGGAATGACTCTTCCCCTACTTTTTTGCCCATAACACGAAGCCTTGCACCCTCTGCTCTAAGGGATGCGATGCTTGGCCCAGCGTCCTTGAAATGTTCTGAAAGGTGGTGAGCTGAGTTTTGTATATTTTTCTGGTCCCTGGTGCAAGAGAACGTTCCCCCTTCACTCTCAGTTGCTGTTTCATTGCAGAAGTCGCCATAGATGCACTGGGAAAGTGGTCATCACCGCTCTCGCTCGTTGCTAGGCCTCCCGGAAATGGAGCCTCTGAAATCGAGAGAGAGCATCAGCAGCTACATTCTTGACTCCCTCAATGTGTCTCACATCAAACTCTACATTGCAGCGCATGCACGCCCTGATTAGCTCCCTCAACAAACACAGCACCAGGGGGCATTTGGCTGACTGCCCGTTGATGGCTTGTACCACCGCCATATTGTCGGACCAGAATACCACCCTTCTGGCTGACAACGCCTCAGGCCACAAATATAGGGCAACCACTATGGGGAACAGCTCTAGTACAGTTATTTTTGCTGTTATGTTCTTTTTACGCCAAGCATTCGGCCACTTTTGCACGCACCATTCGCAGTCCATTATCGCGCCAAAGCCCTTCCTGCCTGACGCATCTGTGAAGAGAAAGATTTCTTGGTTACCCGCCCAGGGGGATCTCCAAATGACTGTTCCATTAAAACTCAGCAGAAACTCATGCCACATCAGGAGGTCCTCCCTCAAGCCTTCCCTATTCTGACCATGTGATATTTTTTGTGCACATTGGCTGTGGCCCTCGCTTGTCTCCTTGTGAAGACTCTTCCCGCTGGAATTACCCTGGCAGACAAATTCAGCATCCCCAGGAGGCTCTGAATGACACCCAGGGGGGGCCTTGTCCTTGCCCAGGAGGGCAAGGACAAGCCATCCACAATACCTGCACCTACTCGGACGGGTGCCTGGACACCCCATTTGTGGTGTCCATCTCAATGCCCAGAAAAGTGAGGACCTGCGCCGGACCCTCGGTCTTCCCTGGCCCCAACGGAACCTCCAAGTGTCCTCCCGCTTCCTGGAAGTGACTCAGCGCTCTGCTGCAGTCTGGTGTCCCTGCTTCCCCTATGAAGAGGAAATCGTCCAAGTAATGCGTTACTCCCCTTGTGTTGTATGACCAAGTGAGTGCCCACTGCGAAAAACTGCTGAACGCCTCAAAGTAAGCGCAGGACACCCATCGGCGTGCACTTATCAAAGAAAAACTTGCTCTGCCACTTAAATCCCAACAGGGCCCTCCACGACCTGGGACCCGAGCTCCTCAACACCCGCCTGACCTTCCACACACCCACCCACCAACTCCGCTCCGCCAGACTCGCTCTCGCCGCCGTTCCACGCATCCGCAGAGCTACCGCCGGAGGAAGATCCTTCTCCCACCTGGCAGCCAAGACATGGAACTCCCTCCCCATCCACCTCCGGACTACCCAGGACCACCTCGCCTTCAGGAAGCAACTCAAGACCTGGCTGTTCGAGCAGTAACGTCCCCCCCCCCCAGCGCCTTGAGACCCTACGGGTGAGTAGTGCGCTATACAAATGACAATGAACAGTGGACTGGAAGCAGGCGGAAGGCTGACTCGATGTCTGCCTTGGCCAGCCATGTCGCTCTCCCTAATCTTCTGACCATATCCACTGCCATATCGAATGAACAGTACGAGTCAGAGCACGTTCCTCCAGCCAGAGGTTGACTGAATTACCCTCTGGGTAAGACAGGTGGTGTATCAAGCGGAAGGACCCAGGTTTTTTGGGGGGGACAACACCAAGGGTAGATACCAGAATTTTTGTTTTTTGTTTTAGGGGGGGTGGTCAAATGGCCCTGCTACCCTCTCCAGCACAGTCTCCTTCCTCAGCTTTTCCTGCACCACGTTCTGGAACTCTCTCGCTGACTTCAGGTTGTCTGCATCCCTGCTAACTAATGGACCTTGGTATGGGATCTTGAAACCCTCCATGAAACCCGCCGCCAGAATCTCGCTGTCCTTTGTGTTGGGGTAAGCTCTGAGCAGGGGGAGGAGGTTATCGATAATGATCGGTGATGGTCCCTTCACTGAGCAAACCTTGACTTGGGTAGTGGCCGATGAGGGGAGGGGAACTGGGCCGCTGGAGTGTGAGGAGGCTGGAGGCGGGCAGGTGGGAGGGAGGGGTTCCATTCGCATACTCATGTTAGCTGTCTTGCCTGCTGGCAGCTGTGGAACGGCCCTCCCGCTTGTTGCTGCATGACACTGCCGGGTGACCGGCCCCACACTTGATGCAGATGTGCCCAAACTTGCAAGCCTTTCCACATGTGCAGAACCCTGCGTTGTACTATCTGCACGAGTCTGAGTTAAATCGCTTGCCCCCTCTTCCCTGATTGCCGCCTACCTCGCCACCCCGCAAGGACTGCTTGAAAGGACACTTCCCTGATTGCTTTCGCCCTTTGGAAATGCCCTGCCCCTTCTGACTTTTTGTGGTCCCTTTGGTGTCTGCAGTAAACTTCCCCATATGCTCTATCCAGAGCTTGATTTCCTTTTGATCCCAACCCAGGTCTGGACACATTGCCATTGTCTTACGGAAGTTACGGTCATAGTTATACCACCCAATGCCCCCTGTCTTTTGAGCCTCATCATGGATTAAAACGATAATACTGCCACATTGCGGGGCCATGTTCCGGGAATTTCTCCATCACCACCGATGCTAATATTGCAAACGCATCACCCCAGTTGTTAATGTTTTTTTCTGGCCATGCCTGGAATTTTACCTTTTTCTCATCGTCCTCCCCCTCCCATCTTTCTAGTGTCCTGTCCGTCTGCCCCATGCATTAGCAAGGTGAAGATGTCCACAAATTCCCCTCTCCAAATCCCTTCCTTAGCCGCAAACGGTACTTCCCAAGCGAGAGAGCAGCGACCTGATGCTAGCGGCGCTACTGTGACGAGAGGTGGCGGTGTTGCTGCCGCAGGGCCCGCCTTACCTGCCTCTGCTGGTGTGGCGGGCTTGTGGGCATCCGGGGAGCCGCAGACAGGGGGGCAACCTTGTCTGCCGTATTGGTACTGGGGAGGGGGTGGCTGCAATTACCTGTGTGCTGGGTGCAGCCAGCGATTGCCCGCTGTCAGCTGTATAGCTGTTTCCAGCTGGGGCGCCCCTGCGTTCTACTGTATTTTGTGCTGGGAGTCCCTGCTGAGCCCCTGCCATTGCCCCAGTGGCTGCTGGGCCCGGGGGTATCTGTGCACTCACGCTGCCAGCCCCCCCACCTGCACAACGGATGGTGAACCCTCCTCCCAAGGTTCAGCGGCCACAGGCGTGGGTGTGTGCACAGTATTACAAAAACGTGATTTAAAGTCATCCAAGATGCTCAACATAGAGTCCAACATCTTACCAAATTTATCAGAGTTTGTGTCGCTAACTGTGATAGGGGGTGGCGGGCCAGCCGGGATGAGTGCAGGCACCGCTGCTCGTGGAGGGGAAGTCGCCCTGACCTTCTGCACTGGAGGCCCTGCTGGAAACTCCTTGTTCATCGGACGGCGAGCACGCTTCGACCGCCCGAGTGCTGCCTCAACTAGCACTGCTGTCGCTGCAGCAGCACATCCTCAACTACACCAGAGTCTGCTTGTTCACTGGCGTCAAACATCCCTTTGGCCCAGTCCTGTTTTATAACGGCATGACCGGTTTTTAATGTCCATGTCAGTAAAAAAATAAAAGGGAAAATCCACCAAATTCTGAATTTTTGTCCCCTAATCATCACATACTTTAAAAAGTAAATAGCTGTCCTAGTGATCCCCGAATGATAAAGAAAGTAAACAAAGACAGAAAGGCCATGTCAAAAGTGGATACATATAAAGTTTTGCTTAAGAATTATGTCAAACCTTTCCTGAATCTTAAAGCGTGAAGAGATGGCCGGTATGTTTCTCTGGGAAAGGTGGCTGCTCTAGCAGAAATGTATTGTTGGTCGCCCTACCATTCCAGAGGCTCTGATCTAGGCTTTGTGATGCCACCCACAGTACCAAGACTGTGCTTGTGTCTCGATTCCTGGGGTCAGTCAGGCTGAGCAGTAAAAGTTTATCCAGGCGTGAATGTGGGGTTGGAGGGCGTGGCTTTGACGCATTCCAAGATGGCCACACCTTGATGTCCCTCCTTGTCGGGATCCCTCAGGGGGCACACAAATAGCCCCTTCGGCAGCAGAGAGTGGGCCTTGGGCATGAGAGCAGATTGCTGACAATATGCCTGGACAGATTGTGCCTGGAAACAAGTTAGGCATCAGCGGCTTCTTATCAGGGGCTTCAGGGTGCAGCCCCCCTGCCTTCTAGAAGGCCCCTGCGTATATTTGAATTTAGCCCTGTTTATGAAAACACAAGTTTTGTGTTTTCATGAACATTGCCAGTGCACAGGTCAGCCCTCTGGACTTCGTCTCCAGGCTCCTGTTGACAGCAGGGAGGGCTCAGGGGGTTCAGGCACGATCCAGCTCTAGAGCGCTGTTTCAAAATAAACCACTCTGTGGCTGGATGTCTGGATTGCACATGTCTGAGGGGCGTAGTTCAATTACGATCCCCTCAGATAGGCTTAATTAATCCATTTTATTTAGCATACTGCACATGCCTCAGACAGCCCAATATATCTACTGAAATGTGGCTGTCAGGGCACGCCTCAGTGCTTCCCTGAAGCCAATGAAAAGCCACACAGAGTACCTTGGGCAGGATCCCCAGCACTATCCCATCATCTAATAGGGCTGTGCTTCCAGTTCTATCAAGAAGCTGGGAGAGGCCTTAAGGGGCTTCCTCTGAAACCTGGCCTTGCTGCTCTGTATGGCTCCTCATTAGGAATCAAGGCTTGCTGGTTCCAAATGCCCAGTGCCATATTCCTGTTCTGCTGCTGCCATGGAGAGTCCAGGTTGCCAGCTAAGTTGCTAAGTAATAAAGCAAGGTAGGTAAAAAAAAGGTTTTATGTCTATTGTAGGAAGGTGTCTCTTTAAATGGTATACCAGAAAGAGGTATACTGTGCAAAGAGTCCAGGTATTCCCTTATCAGTGGACAGGGGCTTGCTCTAGCAATCCCAAGGCTCTCTTTTAGGAGGTAGTGTGGTTGAGCAGCCTAAGGTCTATCATAAAGGAGTGTTAGCCATCTGCAAATACACACAACGGTTAATAAATAATGCACACGGCGCAATAGGGAGATCCACATCAATTTATAAAAATAAAACGTATCTTTATACAGGTTTAGGCACCAGAATCAATACGATCAGGTAAATATGTTTTTCAAGAAAAATACTTTTGCATTTAAAAAGTCAACTCAGTGCATTTTTCTGAAGCTGCAATGTTGTTCTATGGGAGGAAAAAAAGTACGCCATTCAGAGACAGTACAGCGGCTTACGAGACCAACCTCCTGGACTTAAGGTGAGTATGGGGCAAGGTCCAAGGCAGTACCAATAGGTCACTTCGGGCGGCACTGGGGGGCCGGTGCAGAGGTGTTTTCAGAGTTGATGCCCAGTGCTATCCTATGGGGGAAGAACATGTAATGCATTCGTGCACTTCCCTCGACTAATGCGACCAATCTCCAGGAGTTAAGGTGAGTTTGGGGAAAGGTCCAAGTGATCACTAACAGGTAATCTCGGGCGGCACTGGGGTAGCTGGGTGCAGAGGTGCTGTGCAGCGTCAGGTGCCCAATGTTACCCTATGGGGATCGGTCCGGTCAAAAAGAGGCTGCAGGCTTGGACTGGGAAGTCAGTCAATCAGAACCACAAGGGGGGTTCAGTCTACTGGGGTTGCCAGAGGCTGGTTTAAAACAGCATGACGAGTATATTAATGTCCCTGTCTGTAAAAAAAAATGGAAAAATCATCTGAATTTGATATTTGGGACACCTTTGGTCCTCTTCTCTAGGGGCGACGAGTGCAGAAGTGACTTCAGGCGTCAGATTTTCATCACAGGGAGCACTTGCAGTAAAGGGGACCTGCAAACAGAGGCTGCAGGCGGCAGCGGAGAGTTCACAAAGGGCAAAACAAAAGTAGACTCTGTCTCTTGAAAACTTGGGGACCACGCTGGCACTGTTGGCCCACTTCAGTCAGGCTAGGAAGTGCAGGTGCAATGATGCTTTGCAGCCTTGGACATTTGCGGTTTCGGTGTCTGTCTTCTTTAGGAAAGCAGTGCTGCTGCCCAACGGCAGGCAGTCCTCCTAGGCTTTGAAGGCACGACAGCTGACAGCACGGGATGACTTTGGCACAATTTGATGTGGAAACAGTAGACAAGCCGGCAGGGCTGGAACCAAGTCAGTTGCTCTTCCTTAGTCTTTGCATATGCAGCTCTTCAGTGTCCTTCTTCGTGGGTCATCAGGATCTGATTTCCTGGTGTCAGGGCTCCCCTAAATACTGAATATAGGGTTGTTAGGGGAATATATGGTTGGAGCCAATGGGCAAATTGCCCCTAGGGTCACTATACCCCCTATATGACTACTTCCTGCGGGAAGTGGGCATAGCCCTGTCCCAGAGATCCTAAATTTGCCATCAGAAAGATGGCCACTTCTGAAAAGTTGCATTTACTTCAGGTAGGCCAGTTCAGGGGTGGTGCTCTCCTGAGGGGGGATATGCCTGTATTGCCTCGCTAAATTTCCTACCTGTCCAGGTGCCAAGGGCTCTGGACAAGGGGATTGGCGTCCTCTGCTGTGAGTGAAACCAGATTTGCATACCAAAGGCGGTGGACCTCTTTCGATCAATCAGCATTTGTAAAGTGTACACTGTCACTCCTAGGGTATCTGGGCACTGAAGGTGCTGTGTCTCTGTTAAAAAGCCAGGTCTTGAGATCCTTTTTGAAGTCCTCTAGGGAGGATGCTGTTCGGAGGTAGACAGGTAGGTTGTTCCAGGTCTTGGCAGCAGTGTAGGGGAAGAAGTAGCCCCTGCTGCAGCTGCAATGAATGCTGGGGGTATGTACAAGGGCTAGTAAGCTAGAGCGCAGGTGGAATTTCAGTCGATGGTGTGAAGTAGGATGGTCCTTGGTCGTGCAGGGCTTTATATGCATTTGTGAGGATCTTGAACTGGCATCTCTTCTGGATGGAGAGCCGGTGGAGGTTTCAGAGGTGAAGACTGATGTGGGTCCATTTGGGGAGGTACAGAATGAGTCTGGCTGCTGTTTTCCGTATGGTCTGGCGAGGTGGGTGGAGATCTGGCATAGAGAGTGTTGCTGTAGTAGAGGCAGCTGGTGATGGAGGCCTGTGTGATGGTCTTCCAGGTGTTGGTTGGGATCCAGCTGAAGACTCAGCAGAGCATGCGGAGGATGTGAAAACACGAGGTGAAAACTGCATTGACTTGTCTTTCATTGTCAGGTGGCTGTAGGGGATGATGCAGAGGTTGTGTGCGCGGTCTGTCTTTGTAGGCATTGGTCCGAGTTCCGCTGGCCATCAGCTGTGATCCCAAACCGAGGTGTTCTTCTCGAAGATCAGTACTTCTGTTTTGTCGGAGTTGAGTTTGAGGTAGCAGTCACTCATCCATTTGGCTACGCCTCTCGTGGCGCTGCAGAATTTGGTTTTGGCATTGGTAGGGTCCTTGGTGAATGAGAAGGTGATTTGAGTGTCTTCTGAGTAGAAGATTATGTTGAGGAAGTGGGCTTGATGTCTGCGAGGGGGATCATACAAATGTTGAGCAGGGTGGGGCTGAGAGTTGATCCTTGGGGCACGCCGCAGGTGTAGTCCTTGGGTGTGAAGATGAAGGAAGACAGTCGGATGCTCTACGTGTATCCTGAGAGGAAAGAAGAGATCCACTTGAGGGCGTTTTGCTGTATGCAGGTGATGTAGACTCAGTTTATGAGGGTGTGGTGGGAGACAGTGTTGAACCCAGCTAAAGGTCTTTGAAGCTCCCTGGCTTTGGAATGCTAATCTGCAGGACATTCTTAGGGCAGGGGTGCGAGGCACCCCCTGCTTGAGAATACTTGGTTTATGGCCCCCGGAGAGCAGAGGCCCTCAGCCTTGGGGGTAAGGCACTCATCTCTGGTGGCAGGCTGACGAAAGCCAGTCAGTTGGCACCGGGGGCAAGTAGCTTTTCAGGGGACACCTCTAAGGTGTGAACTAAATCCGACACTGGCATCAGTGTGGGTTTATTAATACAATATATTTGATACCAAACATCCCTCTTTTCAGTAAAGCCATTATGTAGCTGGGGAAACTCATTTTTACCAATGTCAAGCATGTTTCTAAATGGCTTCCTTGTTTCTTGTGCTGGCAGGATTGTAGGTGACGAGCACAGGGGCATATCTGCTCACACAGATATGTCCTCACATGTTATATAAGACACCTTGCCTTGGGACTGTAAGGCCTGCTGTAGGGGTGACTTGCAAATATTACATGCAGTGTTAGGGGGCATGGCACACATTGATGTGTATTATGTCATGTTTTCACTTTTGTCTGCATCAAGACATGCAGCCTGCAGTGGCAGTTTGCATGAGCTTGTTGAAGGGTCTTTTAGGGTGGCTCAATTCGTGCTGCAGCCCTTAGGGACCTTGTTTATTGCCTCAGGCCCTAGGTATCAGGGGTACCCTTTACTAGGGACTTGCAGAGGGTACTAAAGGTATTGTCCATTGGGGAAAACAATTGCCCAGTTTTGAGAAAGACATCTGGCACTGGGGAACCAGTGTTTAATTTGAACCGATGGTTTCTGGTGCTCAGCACCGGCACTTAACCATAAACACCGGTGCTTGAGCACCAGTTAAAGACGCATTCTTTTTTGGTAGGTACAGGGAGATTAAGTGATTCGCCCAGTATCACAGGATGTTGAGCCAACGCCAAGACTCAACCTGGTTTCCCAGCTCCAAAGTTGACACTTCTGGCCATTCCGCCACATCCTCTCTCCACTTGTAGGGTTTGTTGGTTCTGTGTTAAGCAGCGCTAACAGGAGAAACGGGGTGGGTGAAGCTGCTTCCTGACGAGAGCCCCAGCACTTATCTTTTTACAAATTAACCACAGAGGGTACTAGTTAGCAGTAACCTAGTGCACTTCCAGTCAAAATCACATCATATACCAGGTAAACAAAGAGGGGGGTGACCATGTCAAAAAAGGCACTTTCCTACATCTATGCATGGGACTATGTGTTTGTGAGTGATTGAGTGAAAGAGTGTGTGTGACTGAGAGTGTCAATAGAGTGAAAGTGAGTAAGAATCTGAGAGTGAGAAAGTGTATGAATAAACTTAAGTGAGTTTGAGAGAGTGAAGAAGTATGAGAGTGTTAGAATGGGTGATTACAGTTTGTGAGAGGGAGCGGAAGTGAGTCAAGGGTATAGGTATCAATGATATCAGGGAGTTTGTATAGGTGTGTTAGTGAGTGAGAATGAGAACCAGTGAGTATGAGTTTGTTGAGTTACAGTGAGTGGGAGTGAGTATGAATAAGAGAGAATGTGAGTTAAAGTGAATGAGTGGAAGAGAGTATATGTGACAGGAAGAGATTATGAATGAGGCAATTTTTTTTAAAATGGTGGTGAACTTCTGGCTGATATTTGATGCCACTACTTTCAAAGATCACCAGCCACCACTAGAGAGAGCAGCGCCACTGATAGCCACGACTGAGAACATGTAGCTTCTAAAATGGCTCCACCCATAAGGAGAGATGCGGGCATGCGACACAGCGGTGATCTGTTTGCCTGAGTTCAATCATGAGCATGGGCGTCCGCAGGGGGGGGCAAGGAGGGGCGCTTGCCCCCCCTGGACTGCTCCTCCTTGCCCCCCCTGTGGCCACTTATGCTTTTACGGACGCCTTTTGTCCGGGATTACGGGCCCTGCAGGGAGCAGAGGTGTTCCCTGCCAGAGGCCTCAACTCCCTGATGGGGCTCCTTGCACTCCTCCTCGCTGCCCCTCCCGCCCATTGTCATTCTGTCTGCGACTGATTGCCACAAACAGAATGACAATGGCCGGTTTGAGCTGCGCGCCACAAGCACGAGTGGTTAGGTCGGGACACACAGACCTCCTTTTAACACTCTCAGGGCCGGCTTTAGGGCTGTGCAACCGGTGCCACCGCACTGGGTGCTGACTCTTCGAGGGGGCGCCTATTTGGAAGTATTTTATGGTTTTAAAAGCACCTGCTGCATTGCCGGTCTCCGAAATTGTCATACAAAAATAAAAATGTCAAGATAACTTGGTGATTAATGTTCTTCCTGGAGAGAAAAGGAGTTTTGTCAAGTGGTATTTTTAACTCATTTTATGTATCACAGAGGGTTAATGTGTGTGCTGCAAAGAATGTGTACCATGCAGATCACAAAATGCATATAGTTTAAATAGGTCAGTGCATTTGTCAGAGAGATCCTTTCGGTAAAAAAAAATCATCATTATGAAATGTAACCTCCAACCATCGGGTTCTGATTTACTTTCTGAGTCTGTGCTTCTCCAGACCAAGCACTCTTAAACTATACTGCCGACCAGTATGGATGACATGCAACTCCTACACCTTGTAGTCCTCTGTATTATGTAACATTTCCTATACACTGATTTACACACCTATGATTGATTGCATCTGAGTAGTGTTTGCGATGTAAAGTGCTCTGACACCCTAAACTGGTACAGGTGGTACTATTAAATACATCTGAGAGAGAGTGGTTATGGAGACTTGAGGGGGTACTGTACTGTTAAAGGGTAGTAGTGTGGGAGTCTGTGGGGAGCGCCCGTGGGGGGCGCCAACAAACTTTGTCGCACAGGGCGCCACCAGCGCTAAAGCCGGCCCTGAACACTCTGTAGCCTGAGAGCAAGGGATCTTCTGAATGAAGTTCGGGGAGGGGGGGTCGATGCATTATTCTCCCAAGTCAAAAACTGAGGTTGCAGCATAGACCGGATTTCAGATCCCACTAAAATGTACACAGACTTGTGTCAATAACATATCTATCTGCCAGTATGCACCCTATCATGTCTGGCAGGACGTCCCGACCCTGTGTTTCACTACCTCATATCCCCCTGCACCCCACTCCCCACGCTCACTGCCTCATGTCCCCCTGTATCCCACTCCCCGTGCTCAGGGCCGGCTCTAGGGCGGTGCGACCGGTGCCACCGCACCGGCTGCTGACTTCGTGTAGGGGGCCCTAATATGATGATTTTAAAAGCACCTGCTTCTTTCCTGGACTCCTAGAAACTTTCAGCCACCTATAAAAATGTCTAAATGACTGCAGTGATTAATGCACTTCCTTAGAGAGAGGGAGAGATCAAAGTTTTGTGTAGTGGAAGTTTCTACTCATCCTAAGGTAGCGCAGAGGGTTACTATGCTTGCTGCAAAGAACGTGCAGCTCACAAAGTGCGGATAATGTAATGTAAATAGGTCAGTGGGTCACACTTTTGTCAGAGAGACCATATTGTTGATAACTCTTTATGAGTTAAAATCCTAATGTGGAACAGTGAGCAAGTAACTGTTAGCAAAGATGCATGCAAACTGGGCTAGAGCGTTATGATTTCCCCCCAGTTTTTCATTATCCTAATGTGGCAAAATGGGTTAATTTGGGTAGAAATCAATTCTTATTAATAAAGAGAACCCCCCCATCCATGGTGCTAGGTTTTAAATTCTAGGTTTCTGATTCTCCTGACCAAGCACTCTTAAACTATCCTGCCTACCTGTATGGATGACATGTGACTCCTACACCTTCTTGTCCTCTCTCTTATGTAATATTTCCTATGCACTGATTTACACACCTATGATTGATTGTCTCTATGTAATCTGTGTGATGTAAAGTGTTGTGACACCTTACACTGATAGGAGCGGCGCTATAAAATGAATTAAATGCACCTGAGACTGAATGGTTACGGAGGCTTGAGGAGCGCTGTGAAAGGATGGTTATGAAGAACCTGTAGTGGAGGTGGTCTTGGGGGTGCCAAAAAGCATTATCGCACTTGGCCCCACGAGCGCTAAAGTCGGCCCTGCCCACGCTCACTGCCTTATATCCCTCTGTACCCCACACCTCGCGCTAACTGCCACGACATATCCCTCTGTACCCCACACCTTGCGCTAACTGCCACAACATATCCCTCTGTACCCCGCACTTCGCGCTCACTGCCACATATGCCTCTGTATCCCACTCCTCACACTCACTGCCTGATCGCTCATTTTACCCTACCATTCATCTTCTACGTGTTCTCTCCCCTTCCACTCGTTCTACCTCTGTTCACCCCTTACTTCTTTTTGTGCCTTACTTCTTTCTCAATATCTCTACTTCTTTTCCTCTTCAGTAACATCTGTGACACATCTCTGCACTTCCTTTATATCAACGCACCCCTCTACCTCGCCTGTCTACCTCAGTCGTTATTATTCCCTCTTCCTCAGCTGTCTCTACCTGTCTCTGACACACCTCTCCCTCTCTCTACCTGGCCCTCTCTGGTTCTACGACTGCGTTATTCTCCCCTCTCCAGCTTTGATTTATTTACCTGTCTCTGCTCCTGAATCTTTTACTTCTACACCTCACTTCTTTGTCTACCCTTCACCCCTCGCTACCCTTCTGTTTGCCTCACTACGGTCTTTACCCGACCCACCTTCAGTGCCTCTTCCCATTTCGCCTCACTCCCTCACAGCGCTCTCCTAGCATGCATCTGTTTTTCCCCTCACCACCATGCCTGCCTCTACCCCTCCTTACCTTTCTAACCAGCCTAACTTTCTACTTTCCTGTTATTCCTGGTAGTGAACCTTTCATTTCACCCCTCCGGTTGTATTATCTACGCATTCAAATTGAGTAGGTCATTGCTGTGCTCCCAACCTGACATCGAGACCCAGTCCCCTAGCCTCTCAACATGCCCAGATATAACAACAAGCATTGGCATAGCCAATTGGTCTCGCCTTTGGGACCTGCTGCAGAACTAAATACTTATACTGCCGGCATCATACTTACCCAGCGCCAAGACGCCTTGGCAGAAGTGCGCTATATAAGTTCTTCAGTCAGTGAGTCAGTCATAAGGTCCCAAAGGCGAGACCTATTGGCTATGCCAATGCTTGTTTTTCTCAGGTTGGCCTGAACATTACCCGATCCGGATTGTCTGCCATTTTAGCCCCGCCCCCATTATTATTAGCCACGCCCCTTCATTTGCCAGGTTCGCCCCCCCCTGGAAAAATTTCTGCGGACGCCCATGATCATGAGGATCTCTTAGGAGATCTGTAATTCCCCACAGTATTACCAGAACCTCGGGGAGGCTGGAGGTGGTGATCCTGGAAGGTATCTCATATGAACCAGATGTTATGGGCCTCACCCCTACCCTGTTTACCCTGATGGGTGACAGTTGCTTACCAGTGACTGCGGCTCAGGAAGACAGCAAGATCAAGACGGGATGTCCACTTGAGTAAGTCTTAAGGCATGTGTTGGAAAGTCATCATGTGCCCTGGGCACCCCCAACGTTTTGCAGACTGGTACTGGTGGTAACTGACTCTGACTGACCCTGGGCTCTACCTAACCAGGCCCAGGGCCAGTGCTATGCTGAAAGAGACACACTTAGAATACATTGAAAACACCTACATACACTAGGGTACGCTATGGGTTGGGGTAACCCTATGATTGTCAGAAGCTACCCTATAAGGCCCTAGTACATAATAGAGAAGGGGATTAAAAGTACCTCTCAGTCCCTATTATATAATAGGGCATGGCAGTTTAGAGGCCAGCAGCCCTTTCTGCACTTGCATGTGTGCACTGCTGAGCCTGAGGTCAGTTTAAAAGTAGCCCTGTGTTGCAGGACTGCTTTTAAAAAGTAAATTGTGCCCAAACTCGACTTTGGTGTTTGGGGCACTTAAAAATTGATAACCTACATTGCTTGGGCAAATTAGGTAACACCATGGTCTCCCCTAGGTGTCCCAGGGGTAAGGGGGTCAGGCATTTACAAGGAGCACCCTTATAAAATGAGTTTTATATGCCCTGGGTTAAGTGAAATTACACATTTCACTCTCCACAATGTGATAAAGTGCTGCCCAAAATTGACCTTTGGTGCTAGGAGCATTGTGGAGGGAGGGTCTGCAATATCTTTACATATTCAGAACCCCTAAGGTCTCCCCTAGGTGTGCGAGGAGGTAGGGTTCCTGTAGATATATGTAGAGTACTTATAAAATATGTTTTATAAGCCCTGGTGCTGGAAAAATGGGCCAAGTCATTGTTCCCATTGCAAATCCCATGCCACATAGGTTAACATGGCAAGAAGTTATTAACTACTAACTCTTGATAGGATAAGGCTAACAATAACATTCAATTACTTTCTAGCATGGTATTAATAAATTCAACAATTTGATATTGTTGAATTTCTCCTAAAATGTACAGACAAGAAGTTATAAGACTTTCTTGTTTGTGAGCCCAGATTCAGCCTTCCAGTGGTCTGTCCTGATTGGTCAGGGTTAAGTGAATTAGCCAGGCTCCTTTGAAGAGGTGATAAGGAGCCCCTGGGGCTAACCAGCTCAGCACTACACTCAATTGGACAGGAGTGATCGTCTGCTTGACCCAGAAAACTTGGAATAAGTATCTGAGGGGGCAGAGCCTCTAAGATCTGCTGCCTGAAACTTAAGAAACCAAGACAGGCCATTCTGAGAAGTTTGATGTGCATTTCCTAAGGCCTTGCACCTTCTGCACCATCTAAAACTAAAGCCCTATGGACTACCTTCCTATAAATGGACTAAAGAGTGGACACCCTGCAAGCTACAGGTTAACAGAGCTTACCTGGAACATCACCACCAAGAATCTTCAACCTGGAGAACTACCAGTGGATTTGTAAGGGTGTTGTCCAAGTGAATTGTAGGAACTGAAGTCCTCACCTTTCAATGACCATCTTGGAGATTCCAGGCCATTGGAGTCAGTTTGAGAAACTTTGGGACCCTTTGGGGAACTTCAGGAAGAAGTTCCAAAAGTTTGGAGAACTTTGGAAAAAACTCCATAAGGGGACCGACTCAACCTGGCCAGCCAAGCCGCCTGCCTTCATCCGCAAGTCGGCCTGATGACCAAGTTTGTCCCGCTGAAAAGCTCTGTAGGTCCTACTTCCAGAGTTTGACCTGGAATAGTCGGAATCCGAGTCTGGCGAACCCTCACCGAATCTGGCCTGGTGAAGAGCATCGAGGGACCCTGCGGGAAAAAGCTCCATAAAAGTTTCTAAGTCTGTATGAAGAAAAGGTGACTGGGACCAACCGCGAAAGCCAAGCTGCATGCCTTTCACCGCTTGTATGCCTAGATCCTTGGTTTATCCCGCTGGAATGCTCTGGATGTCGGACTTCCATAAGTGTGACCGGGAGCTCGTCGCAAGGCAATCCAGCCAACTCTCACCCAATCCGGACTGGCTAAGAGCTTCGAGAGATCCTGATAAGAAAAGCTTCAGAAGAGTTTTTAAGTCAGAAGGTAAAAACTTTGACTGAGACCAACTGCGAGGGGTTACCACCCAGGGCTCTATCGCGGTCAGCCTGAAACTTTACACTTGACCTGGTCTATCGCGACCAGGTGTCCCGATAAGGCGCTATAGGTTTCAATGTGCTAGATAATGCTAAATCTTTAAAAAAATTCCTACGTCCGGTTCCCTAAGTTGGATGTTTGTTGTTTCTGTGTCATTTTAAAAATACAATTATTTCCTATATTTATAAATTGGTGTTGGAGTTTAATTGTGCATTGTGTCTTCATTATTTCCTAAATTGGTGTTTTTAAATGCTTTACATACCTGTCTTTGAAGTTAAGCCTACCTGCTCACAGCCAAGCTACCAAGGGTTGAGCATAGGAATAATTTTCTAAGACTTATTCTTAGCCCTATACTGTGTTAGTGGCCTTACCTGCCATGGCAGATATACATTTGCCCCAACCAATAATCCAGTTTCCAACATTTGGTGCTCAGCGGTGTGGATGAGGATTGTTTAAAAAGTACACTTTTCAGTAAAGATTGCAAAAATACTCTAAATTACCTTAGAACTAAATATTTCAGTTTAATTTTGGAATTTGTAATAAACTGTTTTTAATCCATTGTTTTGTATTTTTCAAATTGTTCTAAGTCTGTTGTGACTAGTTATTGTGACCCTAAACTAGGGAACCATGTAGCTGGACCTGGCTAAACTGTCCCAGTTCGGGGTGGCTGATCGTAGGGTACAGTGTAGGCTTAGGGGGTTGCCGGGTTCCAACAAGATTAAGAAGGCAGGGTTGCTTAAGTCCCTAAAGGCCTGGGTTGGGGTAGCTGTGGATATTCAAGGGGGAATGGAGGGTGTTTCCCCCAACCTCACCCCAGAGGGGGGTGAGGATGATGCCTCTTCCATTTTTTCTAGTGTTAGCTATATGACTCCAGATGGTGGGAGGGGGGAGGTCCCCCCACTCAGGAACACCACTGTCCTTTGTAGAGAGACAGCTTGAGGCTCAATTTGCTTTAATAGCTTTGGAGCAAAGGATACTGTAATTGGCTAAAAAGAGGTGGGAGAGGGAGGAGGCATTCAAGAGAAATGGTGGCAGTGAAAATGATGAAGATTTTGAGACGTCCAGGGGTGGTGGTCTTGATCACAAACTTCCCAAGGGTATAGTACCCAAGTACACCGAGGGGGATGACATGGACAGATGGCTAGCAGCCTTTGAGAGGGCCCTTAAAATGAGTTGGGTCCACTCTAAGTATTGGCCTGCACTCCTGTGGGAGTTGATTCCAGTAGTTGGGTGGGATAGGCTACTGACCCTGAGGGGGGAGGATGCAGAATCATACTACCAGATAAAGGCATGCTTAGTCAAGAGATTTGGTCTGACTCCAGAGCAGTACAGGGGTAAGTTTAGAGGCGCCCAGAAAGTGAGTACAAATTCTTGGGTAGACTTTTTGGACGTTTCAGTGAAGGCATTGGAAGGCTGGATTGTGGGTAACACTGTTGACACATGAGGGATTGTATAGTTTGTTTTTGAAAGAACACATTTTGATTCATTGTGCAGAAGAAAAGTTACACCAGTATCTAGTGGACTTTAAGATGACAGACCCCAGAGAGCTGGGAGAAGCAGCTCATGAGTGGGTGAGAACCCAGGTTCACATTCAGCACCAGGGGGGTGACCAAAAGAATGGGGAAGCCCAGGGAAAAGAAGGTCAGAACCAGAAGCAGTCCTCCAAAGACCCACAAAAACCTGCACAAGGCGTGGGGGCACGGAACAACCCAAATTCAAAGGAAGGGGTGTTGGGGAAAGAATAGTAGGTTCTTTGATCCCTCATAGGTGGGTAAATGCTTTGACTGATACCAGCCAGGGCACAAAAAGGGAGATGCTGTCTGCGCAAAGAAGCTCCCCCCTAAGGGGTCATCCACAGGGATTGCCAGTATAAGTGTAGAGGTGGAGAATGGTAGCACAGAGTGGGGTAGTTAGTTGGTGGAAGCAACTTTGATGTCCCATGTGGGTGAATATTGCAACGTTTGCTGACTTACCTCCAAACATGGACAAGCACAGACAGAGACCTACAGTGAATGGAGCTGAGGTTGAGGCTATCAGAGACACAGGGGCTAGTGCAACTATGGTCCTGAATGAGCTGGTGTCTCCAGGAAGGCTGCTACCTGGTGAGTTTCACCAGGTGACTTATGCAGACAGCACTATCAAACTCCATCCTATGGCTGCGGTGAAATTGGAATGGGGAGGTGTGACAGGCCATATGAAGGTAGCTGTGTCTAAGGTGCTCCAAGTCCAGTGTTTACTGGGCAATGATTGTGAAGCCTCTGAGTGGTTAGAGGTGGAGAGAGAACTCCATATGCAAATATTGGAGCTCCCTGAGTGGGTATGCGCTGTGACTAGGTCACAAACTAGCCAGAAGGGAAGAGCTGGACACTTTGACCCTGGAACAAAGGGCCAAGCATCCAAGGACAAGGTTACTAAGCCTGGTGAGCTACCCCAGGGAAGTCCAGAAAGAATCTAACCCTGAAGACGAGGATCTGGCCTCCGAGGGAGGGACTCCATCCCTGCCAGAGCTGTCAGATTTGGCAGAACTGAGAGACGCAGGTGGACCCTCCAGGGAGGAGTTCGGTGAGGGACAGAGAGACTGTCCCACCCTTGAGAGCTTGAGTAGGATTGCCTCTAAGCAAGAGGAGGGGGTTGACAGTGGGTTTCACAAAATCTACTGCGAAGATGGACTGCTTTATACTGAGGCCAGAAACCTCAACGAGGGGGCCACCAGGAGGTTGGTGGTACCCCAGATGTACAGAGAGTTCATCCTGACTTTGGTTCATGATATCCCATTGGCAGGACATTTGGGACAGACAAAGACATGGAACTGGTTTGTGAATCATTTCTATTGGACCCATATGTCAGAAAAGGCTAAGGAATTTTGTAGCTCCTGTGTCACCTGCAGGCCAGTGGCAAGGCAGGGGGAAAGATAAAGGCTCTCCTAATACCACTGCCAGTGGTTGTTCCTTTTGAAAGGTTGGAGATGGACATTGTTGGTCCCCTGGACCCACCTACTGGATCAGGGAATATATATATCTTAGTGGTAGTGGACCATGCCACTAGGTACCCTGAAGCAAACCCTCTTAAAACCATTGATGCTCCTGCAGTGGCTAAAGCACTGCTTGGTGTGTTCACCAAGAATCCTCAACCTGGAGAACTACCAGTGGATTTGTAAGGGTTTTGTCCAAGTGGATTGTGGGAACTGAAGTCCTTACTTTTCAAGGACCATCTTGGAGATTCCAGACCCTTGGAGTGAGTTTGAGACACTTTGGGACCCTTGGGGAACTTCAGAAGGAAGTTCCAGAAGTTTAGAGAACTTTGGAGCAACTTTGGAAAAAAGCTCCATAAGGGGACCGACTCAACCTGGCCAGCCAAGCCGCCTGCCTTCAACCGCGAGTTGGTCTGCCGTCCAGGTTTGCCTCGCTGAAAACCTCTGTAGGTCCTACTTCCGGGGTTTGACTGGGAGTAGTCAAAATTCGAGGCCGGCTAACCCTCACCAACTCTGGCCTGGTAAAGAGCATCTAGGGACCCTGCGAGAAAAAGCCCTGTAAACGTTTCTAAGTCCAAACAAAGAAAAGGTGACCGCGAGCAACCACGAAAGCATTCAACCGCTTATCGGCTTGCATCTTTGGTTTGTCCCGTTGGAATACTCTGGAGGTTGGACTTCCATAAGTTTGACGGGGAGCTCGTCGCAAGGCAATCCGGCGAACCCTCACAAAATCCGGACTGGCTGAGAGCTTCGAGAGACCCCAGGAAGAAAAGCTCCAGAAATGTTTTTAAGTCAGAAGGTAAAAACTTTGACTGAGACCTACCCACAAGGGGTAGACGCCCAGGGCTCCATCGCGGTCGGCCTGAAACTTTGACTTTGACCCAGTCCATCGCGACCAGATATCCCTATAAGGCGCTAAAGGTTTCTATGAGCTAGATAATGCTAAATCTTTAAAAATTCATATCTCCGGTTCTCTACATTCGTTTTGGTGTAATAATAAAGATAGAAGTCTTTTCTATTGTTTTAAATTGGTGTTGTATTTGTATTGTGCATTTTGTTTTAATTATTTACTGAATTGGTGTTTTTAAATGCTTTACATACCTGTCTTTGAAGTTAAGCCTGCCTGCTCGCAGCCAAGCTACCAAGGGTTGAGCAAAGCAAAACTTTTCTAAGACCTATTCTGAGTCCTGTACTGTGTTAGTGGCCTTATTGCCAGTGGCAGATATACATTTTCCCCTACCAATAATATACTTTCCAACAGCATGATAAAGTGCTCTCGGCTCACCATGTAGACACCCATGTACGCCTAAAAAAGGACTGCAGAGACTGCTTGCTAACTGAGGAGAAATTACACAGGGGTGAAGGAGTAAGGGTCCATAAAACCAAATTTATGATAGCTGCAGCTTAAACTGAGTTGCCTACCAGACTTTCTACATGCACAGTCACAGATTCGTCAGAGGGGGTGAAACCTGGGGTCCACCCACCATAATTCCTACTAGGAGCGAGATTTGAAAACTGAGAAACAGAGGGTGGTGGGAGTCTGGGTGGCCCAAGGGAACATGGGTGAGGAAATTAAAGTAGAAAATATTTAGATCGCTCCTGCCAGTTACTTTGAGATCTGCGCTACACATGAGCTCCTAACAATTACAATCATTAGGCACCTGCATAGAGATTTTGAAACATCTATAACAGAAGTAACACAGGCTGAGTTAACTGCAGCATACACCTTCTTGCCCTCAGTGCTATCAACACACTGCACATTCCACCCAAACAAGATGCTCAGGGGAAGGTCACAAGGTTTTGCTGTAGTGCCATCCACTTCAGGAAAGGCTGCTTTGGGCTGCACAGGAAACAGAGCAATAGAGAGGTTCACAACAAAGGTTCTTACAAAATCAGTCCTCCTGGTAAATCTTCAAGACCAATTCCACAGAGAAACTCAGGGCACACATCTATACAGAACTCTCGGTCCAACCTGGGGGAGAAAATCACCATGCTCAGAACCTACATGAACTCCTCAGACACCAAGGTGGTGAAGGCAGAAACCTAACTGGTAGCCTTTAAGGCCTTAAGCTCTGCTCTGATGACAAATACACATCTTTAAATATACTAAACAATGTGATGGCGAGGAAAATTTAAGCATTTAAAAATCCATCAATGAAGGATAACCTACACATCAGGGGCTTGAGAGAGGGAGCAGAGGGCACAGACATTGAAACCTTTTGTAAAACCATGTTCACCACTATTTCCAATGTGGACTCATCTGAGTTGGTCAGGCCGAGGCACACCGAAGACGTGACATCCTGGCTAAATTCAATGAACATCAAAGCAAAGAGACTATTTGGAAATCCACTAGGACCAGAGACTTGAAAGAACACAAGGACTATACTGTTCGATTGTTCAAGATATTGCCCCGGCGACCCCACCCCCACGTCAACAATTCTATTCATTAGCAGATCATTTGAAACAAAATAAAATTTGCTATAGATGGCTCTTCTCATTTGGTCTTGCTTTTGACCTAGATGAGTGAACCCAATAAATGAAAGATTCTGAAGCAGCGGCCCAAAGTCTTGGAATACAGCTTGAACACTTGCATTGACCGCAGGGAGAAAATTCCTAATCTGTTCCCAAAGCTTTGCTCCAACGTACAGCCAACTGGGAACTACCCGAGCACAGAGGTGATGAGGCACACAACGAGATTGGCAGCCCTTGGAAGGGACGAGGGGCAGAGAGCAGCTTGGACTAACTACAAACTTTACCACCACATCAAGATGTTCTCCCCCCAACTCATGCTATGGTAACTGACTGCATTATCAGTGGGACTACAAAAGACATTAAAAAAGCATTGCACCTGCTGGACCAATGGTCGTTCAAGATCCTTACATTTTGCCGGGGTCAAATTACCCCTTGGTAAGGGGGAGGGGACCCTCAAATTTGGAAAGAGGAATATAGAGCACAATGAAACAATGTGGTTCTTATTTTATATTTATTTTCGTTATCTTTTTATTGTTGTTGGGGGATGTTGGGATGAATAGAAGGGATCATGGAAAAGGATCTATCTAGAACTACTATTTACTGGGCTATCTCTAATAGGGATAGTTTGATAGAAAGTAGATATATGCTCTTGTCTTGCCAAGATTAACTTCCAATCCTTCAATGTAAAGGGACTTAGTTCCCCCACCAAGCGTACTAATATCTGGCTGTATCGCCTGGCCTTTAATTTGTCAGGTTAATCCAAACATAATGGAGTAACCCTCTTTCCCCACTAACACCTGTCGTTTGTTCCTATAGATGAAAAGGATAGAGAAGACTTATATCATTTTATTAAAGGCTCTTTAGAGGGAAACATTCTTTATGCCCTATAATCAAGGGGAAGGCAACTTTATTTAAAAAATCATAGATACACTTGCGGGCTTTTCAAAGGGGGATATCATTCTGCTAGATGACTTTAAAGCAGTGTTGTATCTCAAAATAGAGAGATCAGGAGGAGCGACCCCTCATTCAGGGGACTTTATTAAGAATCTTACAAATAAATTCAAAGAACTAGTCCTCCATGACATCTGGAAGGACCAACATGATGAATGGAGGGGCTACACATTCTTCTCCCATTTACACTGAACATTTTCAAGAATTGATTATATATTCCTACCCACCCACTTGTTACAATTAGTTTCATGCTCCGACATCAGAGTGATAGAATCATGCCCCGATATCTTTAACCATGGCCTGAGGAAGAGGCCCATGTGAGGGGGGGTGGAGGGGGGGGGGTGAGGAAGACTTTTCACTATTCCATACTGCGGCACCCAACTCTTCGTGATGAAGTCAAAACCCACATCATCAACTACTTTCAAGATAACAATACACAGGAGACTCCAATGGAACTCTTTTGGGACACCTTCAAGGTAGTGCTTAGGGGAGTCTGTATCAGTAATGGGACTTAATGATGGATGCAAAAGTCCTCCACATGGTAATGGACATGCACCCCTGTCCTGAGTGCCCCAACTGTATTGATTTCTGTGAATTTTTGTTGTTATAAGTGAAAATGGTCATGCATGTGTGGCTTGACATAGGCCTGGCTCACGGATTGTAGGCCTGCTGGACCAGGATGGGAACCTAAAGCACTACCCTTATGGCGGTGAAAAGACTACTACCTTTATCAGGAGTAAGGCAGCATGAGCAGGGTGGTGGCAGCATACTGTGTAGTGATCAGTAGGAGGGAAAATATCCTTTTTAACTTGTTCCACTATAGTGCTGTCTGCAGGCTCACTCATTCAAAGTCCCTCTACCTTGTGCTTAACTCACACCTTGGTCTACATTGGTTTGGGGTATATTGCTGCAAAGTGCATGAGCGGTGTACCTGCACTGGGTGAATGTGTGCCTGTGAATATTACAATACAGGGATAATGCAGTACTGTGCAATACATTTGTGTCAAATGCATGTGCTGGGTGTATGTGTGCCTGTGACACAATACATGAAAGATGCAGTGCTGTGCAGTGTGTACATTTTAAATGTATGTGTGCCACTGAATGGTACAATACATGATAGACTATGGGTTCTATTTTAGGAGATCCAGGGCTTCATGGTAAAACATGAGAAGAGGAGGTAGAGAAATCCCACAGATATATTTGTGTTTAGCATCTTTCCTGTAGTCTGTGTGGGACACACTGGAGAACAGAAAGTGCTGCTTCCGCAGCACACTTCAAAGGATGCTTTTTGATTCAGAAAGAGGTCACAAGGAAGGGGGCTGGGCACATCTCAGGAAGGAGATTGACTGATAAGAGAATCCAAAAGAGTAGGGCTGAGACCCTGGCCTAACCTTTTGATACACGTACCGTTATGACTGACATACAGATGTGAACTCTAGTCACTCTCATGGCAAGTGTCGTGAAGCTTTCAGCTTTGGAGTCTCTTCTGCTGTGACAGATTGTTTTCAAAAGGAAGAGAGGGCAAAGGACTGGGCACTTCAAAAGAATCAGACCCCAACATAAGCCTCAAAGACTCAGACTCTAAATCACATTTGGTGTCTGGAAATGGACTATAAGAAGTGGAGCTTGAAATCCCCAAATTCTTTTACTGTCATGCAGCCATCCAGGCTATACAGGGAGAAGCTCTGTGAGGCTTCTGACTGTGCCTAGGACTGGGGGCTAAGGCCTGCTGGGTGAGGGGAAATTACCAAGGCAATCCAAGATCAACTGCCCTGGAGTCTGGAGCACCATTGTCTGCCTGCTTGCGAATACCAGTGTGCCGGTGAGGAAGAGGAGAGCGTTGGAGGAAATGAGGCCCAGTGAGGAATTCTGTTGAATTGATTCTTTATAAGAGGTGTGAGGAGGCAGCTGCTGCACCAATCGGGTCATTGCCCGTGTGCAGGAAAAATTCAATGACCACCCTTACACCAGAGTAGGGCCGCTGTCATGTGAGCAGTGAATATCACTGTGCCCATAAGGCCCGAGCCTGTGTGCAGTGAGGTGTGGGCAACCCAGGATGCCCGGAGGGGTTCTGCAAAGCGAATTGTAATTGTCACTATGCCGATTGTGCCCGAGCCCGTGTGCAGTGAGATGTGGGCAACACAGGATGCCAGGAGACGCCCTGCAAAGTGAATTGTAATTGCCGTTATGCTGATCGGGTCAGAGTCTATGTGCACTGAGGGATCGTTGGCCCCCCTTATGGCAAGAAGGTCTGCCGTGTAGGCATTGTAGTGTGAATTGGGCCATGGTCCTTTTGTGCTTAAGAGCCAGCAACCCCATCTGCCAGGAGGGGCCGGCATGCAGGCACATGTTGCGCCGATCAGGTAGAAAACTGTTTGCAGTAGAGATATGGTGACTCCGTATGCCTGAGAACTCTGCAGGTGTGGATAAGACTGAATTTAAGTCTGCCAGCACCTGGGGAACCTGCTTGCTAGATAGCACTTCCGCGCTGGAACACTTTTGTCTTTAATACAGACTCAGAGAGGACTCTTGAGACTCAAACTACTAGTGTACCTTACACACGATGCTGGCTACAGTGAATGGGTAATAATCACTATGGCTAGACCAGGAAGGAGAGGAACACTCGGAGCTGCCTACAAAACATTAGAGTCCTGACCTAAGGGAACTGTGTAGTTGTTTGTGAATGACTTATTTCCCTTTGTGTTGTAAATGGTAAAATAAATACTTCTTTTGTATTCATAAAAGTGAGTATTTGGCAGGACAATATTTTGTTGCTGCTGCTTGTATTTTGTGTTGTGAGCCTGTGCTAACCCCCTACATCTATGTACCCCGAAAGAGGCCTTCACTGCTTGAACTATGCTAAACCTGGGAGTCAAGTGCTGAAGAGGTACTTGGCCTACTTACTCAGGATCTGTAGAAGGTCTGGCCAAGGGACATCAGGGGTAAAACGCCTCAACCCCCACAGCTGGGCCCTAGAACCCCTGGTCGCCCCGTGGACGGCTGAACAGAGATCTGACACTTATGGTAATCACTGCAAAGTGAATGTAAAGAGAATCTAGAGCTAAGGGAGGGGGATGGACTATGGAGCATCACCCACACACTCTAAACGTAGGATACTGAAAGCCATCCGGGAGCAAATAAGGATCCTACACACAAACAAAGATGAACTCTCGTTATTGAAATGTAAACATTCCTGTTTTGTACAGAGCAACAACCTAGGCTCCCGTTTAGCCTGATTCCTGAGATAGAAACAGGAAAGTTCCTACGTAAAGAGAATCACACTTGAAGACGGTATAAAAGTCTTTAGATAAAAAGAAAAAATGGAACTCAAGGAACATTATTTCTGGTTCGTTCATACTCCTGTTTTTAACCTTAACAAGGATATCTAGGGATATTAAACTTATTTTAAGACACCTTTAGTTAATTATAATGTGTAATTTCCTTTCTTTTTGGTATACTTTTAGATGTGCCCAATTTACTCTATACTTTACTCTATAGTCTTGCAAATTAATACGTTCAGTTATTCAGACGGACCAAAAAGATCTCCAGCAAAGAGTCCCCCTGAGGGGCCCCTTGGACCTTATAGCGCCCCCAGGCAGCAGGGCAGTCCTCTTGGTGCAGCAGGGCAGTTCTCTGAAGTACACAGCAGGCCACAGGCAGCAAGGCAGTCTTCTGAGAGGCCTTCCACAGGCCCAGAAGTGATCTGAAGAGTGGGTTTGAGGGTACAATTTTATACCCTGTGCTAGCTTTGACATGGTAGAAGCTTCATGAGTTTTCCCTCTGCAGAAGTGTCTGGAATTTCCTGCCTGCTTGCCAGTGCATAATTTGTAAAATAATAAGTGCCAGGGCCCTGACCAGGGGGCCAATGGAGCTAGCACCACCCATCGCCTGTCATCACTGCCAAAACAAGTACTAACCAACTCTTTCTCAGTGCAGATTAATCCAGGTCCCCCAAGCTGAAGAAATGGCTGGGAAAGCATGCAGTAGTCGTTTTTAATGTATACTGTATTCATAAACAACCGTTATTCCTCTCATCTGTAAATTAAACGAGCAGGGCCACTATTGGAGGACTGTCATAAGTGCAGGTTGGACAATTAAGTGCCATTGTCGAGCACCAGGAACCAATTAGGTGCCGGTGCTGAGCACAGGAAAACACTGGCTCAAATCAAGCACTGCTCCCCGCCCAGGCTCCAGTGGGTCTGAAGTCACAAAAGGTTAGTGTGAAGTTCTCTGTGTGTGCAAGTGGTGCTGTGCTGAGCTCCGAACCCCAATACTGGTAGAGATAGCCCATCCTGACAACAGCCAGTCTCTCCATGGTGTGTCTGAGAGGGATACACAGAGGTCAATTGCCAAGTACGCCTAGTCAAGTGACCCAGGAAACAGGTTGCATGCACCAAATGGCTAAGGCAAAAAAATGCCATCTTTCTAAAAGTACATGCATGAAACACACAAAAGGTGATGGGAAGCTGCTTGCAATAATTCTAACCACTGGCAATACCTTGGGGTAGCACTGAAACCCATCATTCTTTTGCTCACCATGCCACCTCAAATTAGACCCAGCCATATGCAAATCAGTCTAGACCCTGCTTCAATCGGAATAGTCCAGCCTGAACTGCCAAGCTAGGTCCTCCCTGAAATGGAACACAAGCAACCCAGGACTGGTTTTGGCCTAGTTATGGGCTCATCTGCTGGGTACAGCTTCTTTCCAGTGACACAGTGAGCATGGGACCCTCATCTGGGCATACCTATGCCACTGAGGTACATGAAACACACAAAAGGTGATGGGAGGTTGCTTGCAAAAAGTCTAAACATTGACAATAGCTTGGGGTAGTACTGCAACTCATTATTTTTTTTCTCACCATGCCACCTTAGTTTGGATCCAGCCGTATGCATATCAGTCTTGGCCCTGCTCCAATCAGAACTGTCTAGCCCAAACTGCAAATCTATGTCCCCTTGAACGAGACCATTAGCTACCCAGAATTGGTTTTACCCTAGCTATAGGGTCATCAGCCAGGTACAGCTCACCATAGTGAAAAACTAAATTGTGAGTTTTCCACTACCAGGACATGTAAAACTTAAAAATACATGTCTCACATTTTCAGTACAGTGCTTCCTGTGCTATGTTATATGTATTTGTAAAGAGCACTATAACCCACAAGGGTATCCTGCCCTGTGAGATGTTTAGGGACTATCCTAGGGGTGAAGAGGAAGTATTGAAAAGGAAGTTTTATGCTTGGGAAAAGGGTTATTTTGGCAAGTTGAACTGGTAGTTTAAAACTGCAGGCAGGCTGCAATGGCAAGCCTGAGACTTTTTTAAAGTGCTACTTACGTGAGTAGCACAATAGCACACTAGCAGCATTTAATTGACCGGCTCTGGGTATATGGTATGCAACTTTACCAAGGACTTAAAAGTAAATTCATTGTGCCAATAAAATTTAAACCAATTTTGCCAGGCTTTAAGGACTGAGTACAAGCACTTTAGTACTGGTTAGCAGTGGTAAAGGGACCAAAAATAATTTTTGGGAAAATATTTTGGCGGGATCAGCAGATCACACTGAAAATGAACAAAATAAAATAAACCATGGGCACCTATGCTTAGTTTATTATCATGCGCCGGGTGGGCTAGGTCCTGGGGGCATAAGGGCAATGAAGGCTGGGGATCATGGGGCCCCCTCCTAGGTTTATACAAAGCCCCAGGGACCACCTGGGGCAGTAAACAATAGACATGTGAGGAGGCACGCTCGTCCCCCTGTGCAGTCCCAGGGACTGCCACCTCCCTGGGGCAATGAACAGTAGACATGTGGGGGACCCTCTCTGCCCCCCCACAGCTCCGGGATAAGGTGCCTCCCCAGGGTAATGAATAGTAGACATGCGGGTGGCCCACTAGGCCCCCCTCAACATCAGAGACCACCACCTCTCTGGGGCTACAAGTCGCTGAGGCTAGACCCTTTTCTGCATCACTCTGCAAAAGCACCACCTGATGCACTGCTGCCTGGGGATGAAGTCCCCTTGGATGCTGAGGGTTCTTGGGGGCTAACAAGCACCCTGTTACCACCAGTAAATCCCTCACAGTAGGATTGTTGAGAAGTCTTGGGAGGCTACGCCCCCATTCTCCATCACTCTGCAAGTGCACTTCCTGGTGCACTGCTGTTTGGGCAATGAAGTCCCCTTGCCTCCTGAGGGCCTCAGGACTAAAGTGGACTTTCCCCACAACCAGTAGAGCACCAGGAGGTATGTTTGCAGAGTGGTAGAGAAAGGGGGCATGGCCTCCAACAACATCTTAGCAATTCAGCTGTGTGGGACTTCCTTAAGGTAACAGGAGGGTAGTTGGCTCCCAAGGACCCTTAGGAGAAAAGTGTACTTCATCTTCCAACCAGTAGTGAGCAAGGAGGAATGTTTGCAAAGGGGGCATGATCTCTGAAGACCCCGCAGCAATCCCGCTGTGTGGGACTTACTGGAGGTAACTGGAGGGGTAGTTGGCCCCTAAGTACCCTCTGGAACCATGGGGACTCCATCCCCCAGCCAGCAGTGTGCCAGGAGGCACGTTTGTAGAGTGTTGGAGAGAGGGTGTGTGGCCTCTAAAGACCTCTCAGCAATCCCGCTAAACCTAAGAAATTCAGTGAAAAAGCAAAGGTTACCGGGACATTATAGTTAGGCTCAGGTTTCACTCGTACAAAACCAGTAAAATTCAGCCTTTATGTTTAGCTGAGCTAACTATAACTCATGCCCCTGAATGCACTGCTGATGACCTCACATATTACATCACTCATGACATGATCAGTGACATCACTCATGACATCTTAAATGACATCATCCACAAAATCAATAACACATCCCCTCGTACCCCACAGAATGTTTCATACACCCACTACCACAAAAACATTCACAATCCCATTCGAAGACCCAAAGCAGTACTTAGACACCCACTCACTGATTTATAAATCTAAACACACATCCAATCACCCACACATCAATACACACACTCACTTACCCCTACAGTCCCTCGCACATATACTCAAAAATCCATACAGCCACTGGCTCACCAACTCACTCATCCATACAGGCAGTCACACACACCCTCACACACCCACACAGACACTCAGACACCCATACAGATACGCATGTAAAGCATAAGAACTATATGTTAGCTAGTATCTGATGTCAGGGACTTGAAGATATTTAGGAAGAAGATATTAGCAAAGACCATATCTGTAATAAGAGTAGATATCATCAATGCCTACTCTCCATCCAAGGCAGATTTTAAGGGAGATCGAGATTTATCTCTATGCTGGTCTTGTGTAAAGGTAGATACTGTCTGTAAGGCAGATGCTTTGTCCTCATGGGTATGGATTGCCGGTTCAATGTCCCTGCCACGATGACGAGCTTCACCGGTGTTGCGGCATCTACTATCTAACAGTTGTTGAGAATTTTTAGAACTTTGGATAGACTGGTCGATAGGAGTATGTTGTATGTCCATGTCCTGAATTGACATTCTATCCAGGAAGTGTTGTAGATCTTCAGGGTTATAAAAATCTTTTGATTCGCCATTTTTGGTGATACGGAAACAAGCTGGGTCAAACAAACCATACTTGATCCATTTTCCTTATTTGTGGTCTCATAGATAAGGATGCTTTTCTCCTTTCATTAGTTTCTCTCGAGAAGTCAGCTGCCATGCGGATTTCATGACCATCATATATATATATGAGCCTTGTGTGTGCGCCGTCATTAATAGCTGTCTCACTTGTTCATGTCTCAAGAAGCAGGTGATAAGGGGTCTTGGATGAGAATCTGAGTCTCTGCTTGGAGGGCCAATACGATGAGCATGTTGAATTTCCAACAAACAATACAGTTCAAAAAGGGGGGTCTAAGGGAAAATTTAATGACCACCGCAAGACTTATTCCCCATAACATATATCCAAAAACGGTATGAAATCTTGGGGTCAATGGACAAACTATTGAACAAAGTATGTAGGTACTATTCAAAATTGTAACAACTTTACAGATATAAACCAATGACTACACCTCACAGAAATAAAACAGTGGGCATATCCCTTTAGAGGACAAATTCCCTCACTCACCATAGGTGACATGCTTCATCATTTGGGAATCCCCTCCCAGAGGAAACACCTAGTTCCTCCGGGGGCTACAACCTCCTCTCTAAGAGGAAGGAGCTCAGGGATGTTTTCTTCTTTACGTATAGGTGGAATAGACTAAATTCACAAATGATGAGCCTAGTGCATGTGAGGATAGACGCAGCGCAAAAAATAACAGAATGTGCAGGGAGTGCAATTAAAGCTAGTTTGAGAATGTAAAACGGAAACTTTATTCTAATACATCCCTACTAGGATTAAGAAAAACAGTGCACCAGCAGTGTAGTTTTAAACTGCTTCGGTGGAATAGAAAATAGTGGTCGACATGTTTCAGCCTAATGCCCTTTGGTGGGCAAAGCTTTCATCAGGACCTATTAATGGTGCTGCTGAGTAAATGTGTAAGTGACATCAACTGAAAAGGATATACGAACAGGAACTTGAAGCAGTCTATCTGTTCTTCTAAAAACCAATAGACAATAAATAATGTACAGCATCATATACAAAACATCTCTAGTTCTATTATCAAATGCCAAAGGTCTAAACACTGAAAGTGCTACTACAGATAGAAAACAAGGCTTACCCGCATTCCGCTGGGTAACCATTTCACCTCAACCTGGCAACAGCTCAGGATGGGGCACCGCTCTAAAAAGAAACGCTGTGAAGAACATTATTAAATCAACCTACATGAAGGTCTTGGAAAAACATTCTTCCTATTTTAAACCTCATGTGGTGGGTAGTGTAAAAGTAAGGGAGAGAAACACGCAAATGCCAAATTAAAAAATCAAAACACACTCCATCCAACTAGTGACATTGTGTGTCTATGAGTATGCAGAAAAAAACAATTAATGTACATAAAAAGATCGCTAGAGATTGATGTGCATCTCAATAGAGTATTCTTTTCTTGACAATGTGGAGGAACCACTCCAAAGTGATTATGTATAGTGGCCACACGCAAGAAAGATGAAGGCTGTTGCACCAATCGCTTTAAACTGGCCAATAACCACAAGGCATGTGTCTGAAAGATACGGATAAAAAAGTAAATCTTCCATTCCGTTTTGAACAGATTTATGGAAGACTGGACCTCATCTGAAACGCTATTTGCATGCGTGTGAAATATAGTTTACCTCAGCAGGAAAAACAGTCAGACAGAATGTGGTATATCTGAACCCTCTTTAGCGGTGGACATTGGACATTGATGTGCATAAAGCGCCAGTTTCTTTCATGCCTTCGGTTAATCTGGGGTTTGTTTCGCTGCGTTTCGAGAGGGCACTTGTGTTACGTCTTTGCACTGTCACTTCGCAGAGGTCTCTTTCTTTGGCGCTGGGAGCGCATTGATGCACACATGAGTGCGAAGGGTAGCCACTCTCGTTTGAAGTTAGAGGGTCCGCCTCCTTCCCCCAAAAACTTCGGAGCCCTTCCAGTGGTGTGTGGAAGAAGTCCCGCTGACAGGCCCCAGCACAACACTGATCCCAAGGACCCGAGCAAACCCCAGAGCGCTGTTCCGGTTCCATCACTTTTAACACACGCAGCAAGGAAGTCCATGATCCTCCAAGAGCTACTTTATGTGTGTATTGCACCGGGGCTCCCGAAAACCGAGGCGGCCCTTGGAACGTTGTCAGAACGTGAACTGGAAACATTTATTCTTCTTCTTCTTCTTCTACTACTTCTTCTTCTTCTTTTTCTTCTTCTACTACTTCTTCTTCTTCTTTTTCTTCTTCTTCTTCTTCTTCTTCTTCTTCTCATCATCATAATTATTATTGCAATTATTATCATCATTGCTGTTATTATTACTTGTTGTTGCTATTATCATTATTAGCAGTAAGACTAGTTATATTTTATTATTTTGGGGAAAGGGGTTCTTTTCTGAAAAACTGCAAATAAAATATGCTTAAAAAAGATGTACACATTGTGTTTATTTTACCAAAAGGAGGCAGAGAATGCAAGTGACAGGTATGGAAACCCCTCTGGCGCTGATGGTGTCTTCTGAACCAGTTTTGAAACTTTTGGGAAACCGATTTTCGTTTACACTTGAAAATGTCCAGTTGCTGAAGCTCGCTGTCCTCCTCGGCCGTGGCTGGGACACATCAAGCTAAGCAAGCGCAGTGATTGGCTCAAAAGCAGCACGTTTTCTTTGCAAGTTGGAAACTAGTGAAAACACAAGTGTGCCAAGTGCGCACCGGACAGCGCCTTTTATAAACAATGGAAGGCAAGAAAGAACTCGCCAATGTGTCTGGGAATTGCCATGCCTCCGTGACTTAAAGTGTATGCAAAAACAAACGTTCCCGCAGTGTTATTTTCTTGTATGCCCGCCAGGCGCTATTCTTCACGACAGCCAGATGATTTTTAAAAAGAAAAAAAAAGATGAACGGGGAAAAAAAACACCACACCCAGAAACGATGAATCGCGCACCATAGCTGACTGCGGGCGCGTTTACCGATTCATAAGCATTTATTCTCGGTGATATATGGCCGCGCAGGCCTGCATCTGAAGAGCTTTCTGTTCCAAGGTGCAAATTGCTCCCTTGGGGGCATAGTATCAAGGACAGCGTTAAAGATTATCGCCGGTTTAGCGGCAGCTAAAGCGGCGATATTGGGCTTGACAATATGCCGCAGAGAAGGGGGGCTTGGGGGGGGGCAGGCGACCGTAGGGAGTCCCCACCCCCGGGCAGTTTGGGAGGGGGTGTGTGGGGGGGGTTTTGCTGGCCTCACGCGGCCTTTTTGAATTTGGGCTCCTTAGTAGCCCAAATGTAGCCCAATTGTAGCCCAAATATAGCCCAAATATAGCCCAAATATAGCCAAATATAGCCCAGGTATAAATACTTTGGGCGCCTGCTCCCGGCCACCATTTTAGGTTTGGTGACCTGGTGGCCGGGAGCTAGGCTAGTGGCGTGTATTTTGTCCCCACCCTCCCCCCCCCCACAAAAAACACTTTCTCGTTTTGGCCCCCCCTTTTTCCTGGGTTTGATTTTCAGTTTCATTTTCCCCTTTTTTCCCTTTTTCGTATTTTTCAGGCGGTTTATGGGGACAGGTGTGCAGGGGTTTTTTCTATGTTTGTATTTTGTCGCTTGGAGCAGGTGCTGTGCGGGGGTTATGGTGAATTCTGGACAGTTTTACCGGAGGTTGGTGGAGTTATGTTGTTGAGTTGGGTTATCGACAGGGAAAGGTTAGGTTGGTAATTTTAGTTCGGTTACACAGTTTGGGGGCCGATAGCTGTAAAGGGGCAGGCAGGGGAGTTTGGTTAACGGAAGGTTTGTATTTAGAGATTGTTGGGGGGGGTTATACAGGAGTGTAATGTTTTATAATGTTTTATATTGTTGTAATGTTGTAATTTACGGGCGGGGGCGGGCTCGAAGGTATTTAGGGGAGGGGGCGGGGGGCGGGGCTAGGCATGTTATATTTAGTGAGGTCTAGTTTTGGAAGGCGTTTCTGCCAAGGTTTTTATATTGTAATGTGCACCTGTTTCCAATAAAGCGGCCTTTTACACACAATATTTTGGTCAGTGGCCTGCTTCCCCCCCTCCACCCCTCACTCCCAATTCCCATAGAAGCCCATGTTCTGGTGTGAACATGGGCTTCTATGGGAATTCTCTGCGGCATATTATCAAGTCCATTATCGCCGGTTTAGCGGCAGTAGCCGCTAAACCGGCGATAATGTTAACGCCGTCCTTGATAATATGCCCCTTGGTTTTTTTGCAGTAAACCCTGCTGCATTAGCAGTGATTGATTCTGAGCGCAATTCGTCTCAGAGTGCTAGTTTAGAGGGGCAACACCGGCTTTTGGAGATTAACTGGGGAGTCTGTACATATTAATGAACCTGGGTGACATACTAACGTTTTGGTAATTTAGTTATGTGTGTCTGAAACCGTCCTTGCTATTTTCCGTTTGACCCCCGTGGTTGTTATACATTGATTTAAAAAAAAAAAGAAAAAAAAAAAAAGCGCTTCCCGGACATAATTTTTCCCGTTCCAGAGGTGACTAAACGGCATTAAATGTTGACTTATTTCTTGGAGGAGGGGTGGTCGCCTGCAACTCCTTCCGGGTTGCTGCAGGTCAGCCTTGCGCAGTGACGTTTCTGAGAGTCCAGCCTAAGACTGGGCGCGTGTGAGGGACAGAACTAGGTCTATGCAGTTCAAGAAATGCACGCACGTCGTTTATTAGTGTTAAAACATAGTGATTAGGTCGTTCAAATCAAAACATGAAATAAAAGTGAATATATGTGAGCGGTTGTGTAATACAGCGAGATTAACTTTCTTAATTCAAGTACTTAAAACTAGTTATGGAAAGAACCCATACTCTTCTAAAGCAAATATAAACGCATGGTTATGGCGTCTTAAAGTTATGTTAGGCTAAGTTCTGTGATGAAGCCCATGCCCTCATATATGACTTTCGGTCATTTCATGTGCTGCTTTTCATACTAAGTTATGTTTTGTAAGGTATGTTAAATTTTGAAGTTTTAAGTTTTCTCATTCAGTGCAATGTGGTATAAGACTGCACATTTCTGAGGTTTGCCACGTATTGTCATAGTATGTTATATGGTGCTGTG
Source organism: Triturus cristatus (assembly GCF_964204655.1). NCBI lineage: Eukaryota > Metazoa > Chordata > Amphibia > Caudata > Salamandridae > Triturus > Triturus cristatus. The sequence goes on from NC_140587.1 coordinate 105,140,926, forward strand.
CTATGGCACTGTTTTTTGGCAAGTTATATTTCGTTGTGTTATTATTTCTTACAATATTGCATGATTGTGCACAACTCTTCACTTGTTAGGTATTCATTGTATTCATAGGGCAGCAAATACTTATTTTTTACACTAACATGTTTGTTTTGTGGCTCTGTCTCCGCTCTCTCATTTACAATCGGGGAACCCATACAATTCTGGAGAACAAAGCCATCTTCGTCGACGCCACAGGCTGGCTGGGAAGAACGACTGTTTTCCAGATTGTTTTCTAGTCATTTTTTCTTCTTTTACAAACATACGGCTCGAGAACTAAAAATAAAGAGCGAGGCTAGAGAACTTTGTTACAATGAAAAAAGGACCCATTAGAAGACATTTTTCGTGATCAAAGGACGAGGAGAATGGCGGCTCCTGGGGGTGGCAATCGCAGATTGTCCACCCCGGGTTGCTTCGGGCAATGGTATGCCCAGACAGGTGGCGCGCGCTGCGTGCTCGGATTCAGGTCAGCGCGAGCGAATGGTGACGTAATAACCGTCACGCACAGCTGCTGAGGGGCGCTGAGGCAGGCGGTGGCGTTTTTTGGCCCACCCTCCCTCCCCATGTGCACATGAGTGATACAAAAAAAAAAAAAACCCTTGCAGAGTTGGAGGAGAGCAAGACAGGCAGGAAGGGTTGGGGGCATCAGGAAGAGTTTCGGACAGAGGTTAGCAAGGGAGCGAGGTTGGAGGCAAGGGGTAGGCAGGAGAGGTAGATAGGGGTTTGGGGAGGAGGATTAGGCACGACAACGTTAGGGGAAGCCGGTTGTTGGGGAAATTTGGTAGGGGTGGGGGGTGATAGTTAGGAATATCTATTTGTGATATTGTTGTATTATTTGCCACCTGTCCAATAAAGCGGCCTTTTACCCCACTTACTGGCCCAGGGTCATTATTATTGCCCGAAGCGAGTACAGGCATTCAAGGGGCTTGACTCATTCAGACAACTCCTTTGGAAGACAAAGGCAGCAAGCACGTGCCCCTTCACAGATCCGCACGACTCAGGACACACGTGCGAAGCACTGCGGCGCATTCCCCACATTCTGGTCAAGTAGCTGCAGATTAGTGTTCGGACTTCATAAGTGAAGCGCTTTATTTACATCGGGAAAAAAAGACCTCTCACCCGTAAAAAGTAAAATAATTTAGCGCGTGTTCATTGGAGGATTGCAGATCTCCTCACCCGGGTCAGGTGGTGCTGAGGCCGTCCTGGCGGAGCATGGATTGATGTAATCGTCATTCATCACTTTACAGCCACAGCACCTCTCGCGGGCAGAGGCCCAGCATGGAAGGTTCCTCCTGCGCCAAAAAACTCAAGTAGCTCTGGGGAGGAGGCGGTCCCTGGGGCTGCGGGGTCGGATGTGTTCCCCCGCATACAATTAACTAAGCCCCAGGGAGGTGGCGGTCCCCGGGGCTGCGGGGGCCCACGTGGCCCCCGCTACATAATTAGACATTGCTCCCGGGACCTAGCCCACCCGGGGCTTATAGAAAATGAAGCGCGGGAGCTCGCGCTTCGTTTTTTAAAATAATTTTGGCCGGATTCGCGCACCCAGCACGAATTTGGCCGAAATTATTTTAAAAAAATGCTTTTTTGGGGCCTGGGGTCCTTGTGGGACCCTTTGAGCAGGACTAGAGGGTCAGGCTGTTTCTCTCCTGCCCCCTTTTCTTGTGTTTTTTAATCTTTGTTTTACCTTTTTCTTGTGACTCGGTTACCGAGTCACCAGATGGCTGCCAACACTTCTGGTTTAGAGTGTTGGCAGCCAATCACAATGAAGCTCGTGTTCAGGAGGGTTCGCGAATCCTCCTCAGATATCGATATTTTTCTTTTTTTAATTTCTCAGCAACTACTGAATGTCAGTATTTCTTTATTCGATGATTAAAAAACATCATAAAAGCACACATATACAGACAGTTAAAAGTACAATTAAATCATTTTCCAGAAGCCTGACTACAACTACACATTAGTAAACATCACATTTCATTTTAAAAAACAATCAAGTTGGTTCTCTAGTTGCCCTTAGTCGTACCGCAACTCTAATAAAATTCATGATACTACAGAGTGTCAGGGGGTCGGCCGCTTTTTGCAAAAAAATTAATGCATCTTTAGCATGTGCAAATTTCGCTTGCTTTAGGATTCTTACTAAGAATCTGCGCCTAGGCATTAAATAAAAAGGACACAAAAGTACAGAATGAAGGGTGTCCTGCGGAGACCTATTGTCGCAGCCGCAGGCACCCTTCTGCTCAATCGATAATGTAAAACCTGGTGGATCAGCCAGTAAGTAAGGTAAAAGATTGAGCCTAAAACGCGCCATTAAAAATCTATCCTGAGTGTTATGCATGAGGTACAAATACGGCTCCATCCCCTCACTGTTTTTTAACAGGTTATGGGCGTTCACGGTGCTTTTAATCCCTTCGGTCTCTGTTCTGCTTTTGCATCTCTGAGACAAGAATAATCTCTTTATAATCAACTTGTCTTGTGACACAATTCTCGTTGGATGTAAGAAGAGATCCTTGCGGCCAAGGTTTTCCAGACTGATCAATACATATTTCAACCATGGAATACTCAAGCTTCTATCCCTTCCCAGGCAGTCATTTATAATTTGTCTACTTAAGGTCGCCTCAGGGTTAAGCCAAGATCTCATCCATGCCAGAATGGGTCTGAGTTTGACCAAATCTTCTAAATATGGCCTCCCTAGTTCTCTATGGGCTATTACAGCAGGGGTGCTCTGTGGAATTTTCAAAATTGAGCGTAGAATTTTATTTTCCTCCCTCTGTAACTGCTGAATATTTACAAATCCCGACACTTCTGCGCCATAGATGGCCTTGGAACAACAAATCGCTCCATAAAGATTAATACTTTGCTCGGGGGACCATCGGCCCACTCTACGCCCATAGCCTGCAATAGCACCGTTGGAGGATATCAACTTGCAACAGCGTTCCTCAACCAGGGGTTTGAATTGCAAGGAGCCATCGAACAATAGGCCCAGATACGAAAAGGCCTGAACTTTTTCTAGTGTATGGCTACCTATTTTGTAAGAAAAATTATTACAGGGTTTATTACCAGCCAGCATCACATATGACTTGCCCAAGTTCACCGATAGGTCTAAGTTTGCCATGAACTTTACAAAACCATCTATTAGCAGCTGTAGGCTCTTAGGGGTACGTGCAAGTAGGACCGCGTCATCAGCGTAAAGGAGGACTGGGATGGGACGCGATCCTGCGCATGGGCAATCAGTTTTTAAATTGATCAGGTACTTCTCTAGGTTGTTAATGTAGAGTGAGAATAAAAAGGGGGCCAAAATACAACCTTGCCTCACCCCACTAGTACATGGGAAGGATTCCGTCAGCCCTCCCTCCATGTTGTAGCGTACTCTTGCTGAAGTGTCCCTATGTAGTTCCCTCAAGATGTTAATCAGGCCAAAGTCAATCCCCAAGTGTGTCATCATGGACCACAGTTTGTCCCGATTTACATGGTCAAAAGCAGCTGCCAAGTCCATGAACCCTAGATAAATGGCTTCATTGCTGGCTTTGGTATATTTCGCTACCAGCATATACAGGTTCAAACATTGATCACTTGTGGATCTCCCAGTTCTAAAGCCGTACTGCGTGTCCGAGATAATGTTATTCTCCTCCGTCCACTCGGTCAGGCGGTTCAAGATTACCAGGCCCAATATTTTGGCTGACACATCAATCAATGAGATTGGGCGGTAGCATTGTGGGCTGTCCCTGTTCCCCTTTTTAAAAATCAGGACGATTATGGCCGTTGACCAGGTTCGAGGAAGGCCCAACCTAATAGCGGCATTTATCACTCTCGTGAGTATTGGGGCCCATTGCTCAATATTATTCAGGAACAAATCTGGCGTGTCCCATCAGGACCAGGGTCCTTATTTTTTGTCAGGCCCTCAATTCCCACTGTGATTTCTTTTAAAGTGAAATAAACATCCTGCCCTAGCTTGGTTGTCCCTCTCTCCTCTAAACTGGGTGCTGTGCCATAATTGTACAATCCCTTAAAGTGTGTAAGCCACTGGTCCGGGAGAATATTTGTCCCAATCACTGGTGCATTCTTATCCTGGAAACAGGGTTTATTGATTATTCTCCAGAACTCAGTGATGTCTCTCCTTTCTGCGGCCTCTCTTAAGTCAGCCCAAGCTTCGCCCTGTAGAATTGCTTTCCTTCTCTTAATCTCTTTCTTATACCTCAATCTGCACTGGGCTACTTTTTGTTTATCCATTGGCCTTTCCTTAAGACTCCCTTTAAGGTCCATTAAAGCGCGGGAACAGTCCCCATCAAACCATCTCGGGCAATCAGTTCTCCTTATTGGGGCACTAGTTTTTAAAAGCCCATCCACCAGGTTGGTTATCTACCCAAATGCTTCAATTAACGGTAACCCCTCCACTGTGGGATCAAGACAGCCATCAATGAAGGTTTTCCCTCTATCCATAAGGGATTTATAAAAGTGTTCCCCATCTATCTTTGACCACCTAAGCCGCCTCCCCTGGTCTGTTGCTCTCTGATCGATGCCACCCGACTGTTCCCTGCCAGACTGGGGCTGATAAAAAAGCTCCAATACCACAGGATTGTGGTCACTAAAAGGACTCCATTCAATCCCTGCGGCTATGACCCTAAGCTTTAGGGGGCTAGATAAGACAATATAGTCAATGAATGACGAACAGCCTCGACCCTTAAAGGTGGGGGCGAGCATCCCATCTTTGTCCAAAGCCATCATATTCATGGTGTGCACCAAATCATGAGTGTCTACAACTTTGGTGAAAGCCAAGCCTTCCTGAGTGTGGCAAAAGTGAGGTCCATTTTTGACTGGGCAATGGGACCAGTCGGCATCAGTGGGAAGTAAAGCCGGGCAGAGGTGGCAGTTAAAAGCGCCCATGACTAGAATAGTAGGGGCTGGTGCCCCCTTGCTCACTTCCATCTCTTGGTTCAAACTGTGATCCAATTCCAGGGGAGTGGATTGTTATCTCCAGGGGACCCATTATTATAAACATTAAACAGGATTAACTTTAACCCTTTGCACTTGAACCATACGGCCTGAAGGTTCTGCGAGGACCAGTTCGTGCCTTTCCATGATCCCTGTAGATTTAGGTCCACATATATTGACAGGCCACCCCTTGCTCTGCCTGATCTTGATTTTTGGGCTTGGACAAAGAAGCATTTGTACCCAGGGATTTGAAAGAGACTGTTGTCAACCACCCAGGTCTCCTGGAGGCTAATTATCTGAAACTGATTTATGTACTGCCTCCACTCACAGTTATTGAATTTATTTGCCAAACCGGCTATGTTCCAGGAGATAAGTTGTATCCCTCCCGAAATTTTGTGTGTGCCAGCTATGCCTGCCGGGTTAGGTGATATATTTGACAATCCCGTCGTTATTCCTAGTGCTATTCCACTACCCCGTGGTTTATGCTCGCTGCTCTTTTCCCTTGTCTTACTCAATGCTACGGTATCTCCCCCCCTTGGTGCGGTTAGCTGTAATGAGGATTTGCCAAGGCTCTCCCTCCTACAATTACACGGGATTTCGGCATTCTCCCGTTGCTGGGGGGTTAATAAGGTGTTTGTTTGTATTGTCTCTATTGCTGCCTCTTGTGGATCCTCCGGGGTCATGTTCCTCTCTTTCCATCTATACCAGGGATCTGCTGTGGGTGAGGAGCTATTGAGTCAATCATTCTCCTCAAGCGATGTCAGGGGGCTAAACCTATTTTGCCAGCTTGAGGGTCCAGGGTACCTTGCTCTAGGGCCGTCGCCAACATGCCCCTGGGCCCTATAATTATTGGGTCTCTCTATGTGTCTCCCCACTGATAAGGTTTCATAAGGTGCTACGTACCTGGGATAAAAATAGCCCAGTGGTAATGATTGTATACCACTAGAGTAATTAACTGACCTGTGCGACATAATATGTTCCACAATTCTTTTGTCCCTAAAGTTAACTATAATGCAGTTACCCGCAATGTCCTTGCGTCTAGAGCCTACCCAGTCTACCCTTCTGACATGTAGTATTTCCCCACTAGCGTTATCATTACTAGTCAAAGGTTTATTGATGTGAAGCCAATATGTGACCTTGTTGTGTAAGTCTACGTGTGTCTCGTTCTGGTCACCCCTTAATTCTGGTGCTCCTGCAAGCACTATAACATAAGGAGAGGCTTCGGGTGGGAGATTAATTGTCAGCAGGGGCCTGGGTGGCATCGAGGGGACATCAGCATTGGGCTGCTTTGGTGTTTGCACCCTTTCTGTTCTGTGTTGTTTTGTTATTTGTGGTGCTGATGACATTTGCTCGGGTAGGCCCTGATCATTCTGTGGTGCCCTAGTATTTAAAGTGGGGCCTCTATCCTGTTGTGCCGAGTGGGTCATTACTTCTGGAGCCAGACTCCCTTGAGATTGGCCGGCGTTCTGCCCCATCGGTTGGATAACCGGTTGTGGGCCTGTGTTGGTATTATGCATCACTATACAATTATGCTGTTCCCCTGTATTTCCCAAAATCCTACTTCTATTTTTTACCTCATTTAGGATTTTGTCCAGCCTACTAGCCAGCGGTTTTATTTGGGTTACTATAAATGATTCATGGTAGTTTTGTAAGTCTAACACAATCTGCGTCGCCCATAAAGGTGGAACTGATTTCTGGACCACCTTGTCTGCCTGCTCAACCCTTGCTCTGCTTCTTGTTTCATTTAGGGGAATACTGGCACTACTTTTCCTCACTTTCCGTTTTTTCCGGTATACCTTCCGTGTCCCAAACCTTTGTGGTAAGTTGTTAGAGTCTGATACCCCCGTGTTTATCCCAGTATCTGGCTGCCCACATGGGAGATCTAGGTCCAGTATTTCTGGAGAGCAAAAGGGTGAGATAGTCATGACTTCGCTTACTGGACCAAGTGATAGAGTAGGGGAGACCGGCTGAGGGATTAGAGACAAACGTCTCTATTTTCGCTCAATTTCGCATGATACAGCCCCAATAGCTTTCTGTAGCATGCGATCAATAGCCGTAGGCTTTGAGGCTGGAGATGGGATTATACATATTTCAGGTGTTTGCAACTTGCGCAAGATCGGGGAATTGCACTTCGCCCTCGCCGCTCGGGTTTTAACCTTACTTGCCATAGTGTTAGCACAAATAGCACAAAATGCCTCCTAACAGTCAGTGTCTCACCTCAATTTGGGTGCTTATTTACAATATGCAACGTGACATATATGTGTCCATGTCCATAGTCTCTAGCGCAAACACTTTTCTTACTTGAAATAGATCTCACGAGGGGTGGCCCGGCCCGGCCTCCTTTGGCCCCTGACAGCCACAGACGGCCCGCCCTCTGCCCGGGCTCAGCCCGGCGCCGCCCGCGCGCGTCCCGCGACGCGGAGGCGGCAGGCGATCTTTATGCGCCTCCGGGCGCTCTCAAGGAGGAAGTGGGCGGAAGCAGGAAGTCACAGGGCAGCTGGGAGCTGTAGTCTCCCCCCACGGCGGCCGCGTAGTTCAAAAAACGCAGGCAGCGGAGGAGAATAGACAGCGTGTGGACCCCAGCAACAACGGTGGCAATGTCAGCTCCACGAGGTAAGCGTTTTGAGTCCCCCCATGGAAGGTTCCTCCTGCGCCAAAAAACTCAAGTAGCTCTGGGGAGGAGGCGGTCCCTGGGGCTGCGGGGTGGGCTGTGTTCCCCCGCATACAATAACTAAGCCCCAGGTAGGTGGCGGTCCCCGGGGCTGCGGGGGCCCACGTGGCCCCCGCTACATAATTAGACATTGCTCCCACCCGGGGCTTATAGAAAATGAAGCGCGGGAGCTCGCGCTTCGTTTTTTAAAATAATTTTGGCCGGATTCGTGCACCCAGCATGAATTTGGCCGAAATTATTTTAAAAAAATGCTTTTTTGGGGCCTGAGGTCCTTGTGGGACCCTTTGAACAGGACTAGAGGGTCAGGCTGTTTCTCCCCTGCCCCCTTTTCTTGTGTTTTTTAATCTTTGTTTTACCTTTTTCTTGTGACTCGGTTACCGAGTCACCAGATGGCTGCCAACACTTCTGGTTTAGAGTGGTGGCAGCCAATCACAATGAAGCTCGTGTTCAGGAGGGTTCGCGAATCCTCCTGAACACTTGCGGGCTTTTCAAAGGGGGATATCATTCTGCTAGATGACTTTAAAGCAGTGTTGTATCTCAAAATAGAGAGATCAGGAGGTTCGACCCCTCATTCAGGGGACTTCATTAAGAATCTTACAAATAAATTCAAAGAACTAGTCCTCCATGACATCTGGAAGGACCAACATGATGAATGGAGGGGCTACACATTCTTCTCCCATTTACACTGAACATTTTCAAGAATTGATTATATATTCCTACCCACCCACTTGTTACAATTAGTTTCATGCTCCGACATCAGAGTGATAGAATCATGCCCCGATATCTTTAACCATGGCCTGAGGAAGAGGCCCATGTGAGGGGGGGTGGAGGGGGGGGGGGGTGAGGAAGACTTTTCACTATTCCATACTGCGGCTCCCAACTCTTCGTGATGAAGTCAAAACCCACATCATCAACTACTTTCAAGATAACAATACACAGGAGACTCCAATGGAACTCTTTTGGGACACCTTCAAGGTAGTGCTTAGGGGAGTCTGTATCAGTAATGGGACTTAATGATGGATGCAAAAGTCCTCCACATGGTAATGGACATGCACCCCTGTCCTGAGTGCCCCAACTGTATTGATTTCTGTGAATTTTTGTTGTTATAAGTGAAAATGGTCATGCATGTGTGGCTTGACATAGGCCTGGCTCACGGATTGCAGGCCTGCTGGACCAGGATGGGAACCTAAAGCACTACCCTTATAGTGGTGAAAAGACTACTGCCTTTATCAGGAGTAAGGCAGCATGAGCAGGGTGGTGGCAGCATACTGTGTAGTGATCAGTAGGAGGGAAAATATCCTTTTTAACTTGTTCCACTATAGTGCTGTCTACAGGCTCACTCATTCAAAGTCCCTCTACCTTGTGCTTAACTCACACCTTGGTCTACATTGGTTTGGGGTATATTGCTGCAAAGTGCATGAGCGGTGTACCTGCACTGGGTGAATGTGTGCCTGTGAATATTACAATACAGGGATAATGAAGTTCTGTGCAATACATTTGTGTCAAATGCATGTGCTGGGTGTATGTGTGCCTGTGACACAATACATGAAAGATGCAGTGCTGTGTAGTGTGTACATTTTAAATGTATGTGTGCCACTGAATGGTACAATACATGATAGACTATGGGTTCTATTTTAGGAGATCCAGGGCTTCATGGTAAAACATGAGAAGAGGAGGTAGAGAAATCCCCCAGATATATTTGTGTTTAGCATCTTTCCTGTAGTCTGTGTGGGACACACTGGAGAACAGAAAGTGATGCTTCCGAAGCACACTTCAAAGGATGCTTTTTGATTCAGAAAGAGGTCACAAGGAAGGGGGCTGGGCACATCTCAGGAAGGAGATTGACTGATAAGAGAATCCAAAAGAGTAGGGCTGAGACCCTGGCCTAACCTTTTGATACACGTACCGTTATGACTGACATACAGATGTGAACTCTAGTCACTCTCATGGCAAGTGTCGTGGAGCTTTCAGCTTTGGAGTCTCTTCTGCTGTGACAGATTGTTTTCAAAAGGAAGAGAGGGCAAAGGACTGGGCACTTCAAAAGAATCAGACCCCAACATAAGCCTCAAAGACTCAGACTCTAAATCACATTTGGTGTCTGGAAATGGACTATAAGAAGTGGAGCTTGAAATCCCCAAATTCTTTTACTGTCAAGCAGCCATCCAGGCTATACAGGGAGAAGCTCTGTGAGGCTTCTGACTGTGCCTAGGACTGGGGGCTAAGGCCTGCTGGGTGAGGGGAAATTACCAAGGCAATCCAAGATCAACTGCCCTGGAGTCTGGAGCACCATCGCCTGCCTGCTTGCGAATACCAGTGTGCCGGTGAGGAAGAGGAGAGTGTTGGAGGAAATGAGGCCCAGTGAGGAATTCTGTTGAATGGATTCTTTATAAGAGGTGTGAGGAGGCAGCTGCTGCACCAATCGGGTCATTGCCCGTGTGCAGGAAAAATTCAATGACCACCCTTACACCAGAGTAGGGCCGCTGTCATGTGAGCAGTGAATATCACTGTGCCAATAAGGCCCGAGCCTGTGTGCATTGAGGTGTGGGCAACCCAGGATGCCCGGAGGGGTTCTGCAAAGCGAATTGTAATTGTCACTATGCCGATTGTGCCCGAGCCCGTGTGCAGTGAGGTGTGGGCAACACAGGATGCCAGAAGACGCCCTGCAAAGTGAATTTTAATCGCCGTTATGCTGATCGGGTCAGAGTCTATGTGCAGTGAGGGATCGTTGGCCCCCTTATGGCAAGAAGGTCTGCCGTGTAGGCATTGTAGTGTGAATTGGGCCATGGCCCTTGTGTGCTTAAGAGCCGGCAACCCCATCTGCCAGGAGGGGCCGGCATGCAGGCACATGTAGCGCCGATCAGGTAGAAAACCGTTTGCAGTAGAGATATGGTGACTCCGTATGCCTGAGAACTCTGCAGGTGTGGATAAAGCTGAATTTAAGTCTGCCAGCACCTGGGGAACCTGCTTGCTAGATAGCACTTCCGCGCTGGAACACTTTTGTCTTTAATACATACTCAGAGAGGACTCTTGAGACTCAAACTACTAGTGTAGCTTACACACGATGCTGGCTACAGTGAATGGGTAATAATCACTATGGCTAGACCACGAAGGAGAGGAACACTTGGAGCTGCCTACAAAACATTAGAGTCCTGACCTCAGGGAACTGTGTACTTGTTTGTGAATGTCTTATTTCCCTTTGTGTTTTTAATGGTAAAATAAATACTTCTTTTGTATTCATAAAAGTGAGTATTTGGCAGGACAATATTTTGTTGCTGCTGCTTGTATTTTGTGTTGTGAGCCTGTGCTAACCCCCTACATCTATGTACCCCGAAAGAGACCTGCACTTCTTGAACCATGCTAAACCTGGGAGTCAAGTGCTGAAGAGGTACTTGGCCTACTTACTCAGGATCTGTAGAAGGTCTGGCCAAGGGACATCAGGGGTAAAACGCCTCAACTCCCACAGCTGGGCCCTAGAACCCCTGGTCGCCCCGTGGACGGCTGAACAGAGCTCTCACACTTATGGTAATCACTGCAAAGTGAATGTAAAGAGAATCTAGAGCTAAGGGAGGGGGATGGACTATGGAGCATCACCCACACACTCTAAACGTAGGACACTGAAAGCCATCCGGGAGCAAATAAGGATCCTACACACAAACAAAGATGAACTCTCCTTATTGAAATGTAAACATTCCTGTTTTGTACAGAGCAACAACCTAGGCTCCCGTTTAGCCTGATTCCTGAGATAGAAACAGGAAAGTTCCTACGTAAAGAAAATCACACTTGAAGACGGTATAAAAGTCTTTAGATAAAAAGAAAAAATGGAACTCAAGGAACATTATTTCTGGTTCGTTCATACTCCTGTTTTTAACCTTAACAAGGATATCTAGGGATATTAAACTTATTTTAAGATACCTTTAGTTATTTATAATGTGTAATTTCCTTTCTTTTTGGTATACTTTTAGATGTGCCCAATTTACTCTATACTTTACTCTATAGTCTTGCAAATTAATACGTTCAGTTATTCGGACGGACCAAAAAGATCTCCAGCAAAGAGTCCCCCTGAGGGGCCCCTTGGACCTTATAGCGCCCTCAGGCAGCAGGGCAGTCATCTTGGTGCAGCAGGGCAGTTCTCTGAAGTACACAGCAGGCCACAGGCAGCAAGGCAGTCTTCTGAGAGGCCTTCCACAGGCCCAGAAGTGATCTGAAGAGTGGGTTTAAGGGTACAATTTTATACCCTGTGCTAGCTTTGACATGGTAGAAGCTTCATGAGTTTTCCCTCTGCAGAAGTGTCTGGAATTTCCTGCCTGCTTGCCAGTGCATAATTTGTAAAATAATAAGTGCCAGGGCCCTGACCAGGGGGCCAATGGAGCTAGCACCACCCATCGCCTGTCATCACTGCCAAAACAAGTACTAACCAACTCTTTCTCAGTGCAGATTAATCCAGGTCCCCCAAGCTGAAGAAATGGCTGGGAAAGCATGCAGTAGTCATTTTTAATGTATACTGTATTCATAAACAACCGTTATTCCTCTCATCTGTAAATTAAACGAGCAGGGCCACTATTGGAGGACTGTCATAAGTGCAGGTTGGACAATTAAGTGCCATTGTCGAGCACCAGGAACCAATTAGGTGCCGGTGCTGAGCACAGGAAAACACTGGCTCAAATCAAGCACTGCTCCCCGCCCAGGCTCCAGTGGGTCTGAAGTCACAAAAGGTTAGTGTGAAGTTCTCTGTGTGTGCAAGTGGTGCTGTGCTGAGCTCCGAACCCCAATACTGGTAGAGATAGCCCATCCTGACAACAGCCAGTCTCTCCATGGTGTGTCTGAGAGGGATACACAGAGGTCAATTGCCAAGTACGCCTAGTCAAGTGACCCAGGAAACAGGTTGCATGCACCAAATGGCTAAGGCAAAAAAATGCCATCTTTCTAAAAGTACATGCATGAAACACACAAAAGGTGATGGGAAGCTGCTTGCAATAATTCTAACCACTGGCAATACCTTGGGGTAGCACTGAAACCCATCATTCTTTTGCTCACCATGCCACCTCAAATTAGACCCAGCCATATGCAAATCAGTCTAGACCCTGCTTCAATCGGAATAGTCCAGCCTGAACTGCCAAGCTAGGTCCTCCCTGAAATGGAACACAAGCAACCCAGGACTGGTTTTGGCCTAGTTATGGGCTCATCTGCTGGGTACAGCTTCTTTCCAGTGACACAGTGAGCATGGGACCCTCATCTGGGCATACCTATGCCACTGAGGTACATGAAACACACAAAAGGTGATGGGAGGTTGCTTGCAAAAAGTCTAAATATTGACAATAGCTTGGGGTAGTACTGCAACTCATTATTTTTTTTCTCACCATGCCACCTTAGTTTGGATCCAGCCGTATGCATATCAGTCTTGGCCCTGCTCCAATCAGAACTGTCTAGCCCAAACTGCAAATCTATGTCCCCTTGAACGAGACCATTAGCTACCCAGAATTGGTTTTACCCTAGCTATAGGGTCATCAGCCAGGTACAGCTCACCATAGTGAAAAACTAAATTGTGAGTTTTCCACTACCAGGACATGTAAAACTTAAAAATACATGTCTCACATTTTCAGTACAGTGCTTCCTGTGCTATGTTATATGTATTTGTAAAGAGCACTATACCCCACAAGGGTATCCTGCCCTGTGAGATGTTTAGGGACTATCCTAGGGGTGAAGAGGAAGTATTGAAAAGGAAGTTTTATGCTTGGGAAAAGGGTTATTTTGGCAAGTTGAACTGGTAGTTTAAAACTGCAGGCAGGCTGCAATGGCAAGCCTGAGACTTTTTTAAAGTGCTACTTACGTGAGTAGCACAATAGCACACTAGCAGCATTTAATTGACCGGCTCTGGGTATATGGTATGCAACTTTACCAAGGACTTAAAAGTAAATTCATTGTGCCAATGAAATTTAAACCAATTTTGCCAGGCTTTAAGGACTGAGTACAAGCACTTTAGTACTGGTTAGCAGTGGTAAAGGGACCAAAAATAATTTTTGGGAAAATATTTTGGCGGGATCAGCAGATCCAACTGAAAATGAACAAAATAAAATAAACCATGGGCACCTATGCTTAGTTTATTATCATGCGCCGGGTGGGCTAGGTCCTGGGGGCATAAGGGCAATGAAGGCTGGGGATCATGGGGCCCCCTCCTAGGTTTATACAAAGCCCCAGGGACCACCTGGGGCAGTAAACAATAGACATGTGAGGAGGCACGCTCGTCCCCCTGTGCAGCCCCAGGGACTGCCACCTCCCTGGGGCAATGAACAGTAGACATGTGGGGGACCCTCTCTGCCCCCCCACAGCTCCGGGATAAGGTGCCTCCCCAGGGTAATGAATAGTAGACATGCGGGTGGCCCACTAGGCCCCCCTCAATATCAGAGACCACCACCTCTCCGGGGCTACAAGTCGCTGAGGCTAGACCCTTTTCTGCATCACTCTGCAAAAGCACCACCTGATGCACTGCTGCCTGGGGGATGAAGTCCCCTTGGATGCTGAGGGTTCTTGGGGGCTAACAAGCACCCTGTTACCACCAGTAAATCCCTCACAGTAGGATTGTTGAGAAGTCTTGGGAGGCTACGCCCCCATTCTCCATCACTCTGCAAGTGCACTTCCTGGTGCACTGCTGTTTGGGCAATGAATTCCCCTTGCCTCCTGAGGGCCTCAGGACTAAAGTGGACTTTCCCCCCAACCAGTAGAGCACCAGGAGGTATGTTTGCAGAGTGGTAGCGAAAGGGGGCATGGCCTCCAACAACATCTTAGCAATTCAGCTGTGTGGGACTTCCTTAAGGTAACAGGAGGGGTAGTTGGCTCCCAAGGACCCTCAGGAGAAAAGTGTACTTCATCTTCCAACCAGTAGTGAGCAAGGAGGAATGTTTGCAAAGGGGGCATGATCTCTGAAGACCCCGCAGCAATCCCGCTGTGTGGGACTTACTGGAGGTAACTGGAGGGGTAGTTGGCCCCTAAGTACCCTCTGGAACCATGGGGACTCCATCCCCCAGCCAGCAGTGTGCCAGGAGGCACGTTTGTAGAGTGTTGGAGAGAGGGTGTGTGGCCTCTAAAGACCTCTCAGCAATCCCGCTAAACCTAAGAAATTCAGTGAAAAAGCAAAGGTTACAGGGACATTATAGTTAGGCTCAGGTTTCACTCGTACAAAACCAGTAAAATTCAGCCTTTCTGTTTAGCTGAGCTAACTATAACTCATGCCCCTGAATGCACTGCTGATGACCTCACATATTACATCACTCATGACATGGTCAGTGACATCACACATGACATCTTAAATGACATCATCCACAAAATCAATAACACATCCCCTCGTACCCCACAGAATGTTTCATACACCCACTACCACAAAACCATTCACAATCCCATTCGAAGACCCAAAGCAGTACTTAGACACCCACTCACTGATTTATAAATCTAAACACACATCCAATCACCCACACATCAATACACACACTCACTTACCCCTACAGTCCCTCGCACATATACTCAAAAATCCATACAGCCACTGGCTCACCAACTCACTCATCCATACAGGCAGTCACACACACCCTCACACACCCACACAGACACTCAGACACCCATACAGATACGCATGTAAAGCATAAGAACTATATGTTAGCTAGTATCTGATGTCAGGGACTTGAAGATATTTAGGAAGAAGATATTAGCAAAGACCATATCTGTAATAAGAGTAGATATCATCAATGCCTACTCTCCATCCAAGGCAGATTTTAAGGGAGATCGAGATTTATCTCTATGCTGGTCTTGTGTAAAGGTAGATACTGTCTGTAAGGCAGATGCTTTGTCCTCATGGGTATGGATTGCCGGTTCAATGTCCCTGCCACGATGACGAGCTTCACCGGTGTTGCGGCATCTACTATCTAACAGTTGTTAAGAATTTTTAGAACTTTGGATAGACTGGTCGATAGGAGTATGTTGTATGTCCATGTCCTGAATTGACATTCTATCCAGGAAGTGTTGTAGATCTTCAGGGTTATAAAAATCTTTTGATTCGCCATTTTTGGTGATACGGAAACAAGCTGGGTCAAACAAACCATACTTGATCCATTTTCCTTATTTGTGGTCTCATAGATAAGGATGCTTTTCTCCTTTCATTAGTTTCTCTCGAGAAGTCAGCTGCCATGCGGATTTCATGACCATCATATATATATATATGAGCCTTGTGTGTGCGCCGTCTTTAATAGCTGTCTCACTTGTTCATGTCTCAAGAAGCAGGCGATAAGGGGTCTTGGATGAGAATCTGAGTCTCTGCTTGGAGGGCCAATACGATGAGCATGTTGAATTTCCAACAAACAATACAGTTCAAAAAGGGGAGTCTAAGGGAAAATGTAATGACCACCGGAAAACTTATTCCCCATAACATATATCAAAAAACGGTATGAAATCTTGGGGTCAATGGACAAACTATTGAACAAAGTATGTAGGTACTATTCAAAATTGTAACAACTTTACAGATATAAACCAATGACTACACCTCACAGAAATAAAACAGTGGGCATATCCCTTTAGAGGACGAATTCCCTCACTCACCATAGGTGACATGCTTCATCATTTGGGAATCTCCTCCCAGAGGAAACACCTAGTTCCTCCGGGGGCTACAACCTCCTCTCTAAGAGGAAGGAGCTCAGGGATGTTTTCTTCTTTACGTATAGGTGGAATAGACTAAATTCACAAATGATGAGCCTAGTGCATGTGAGGATAGACGCAGCGCAAAAAATAACAGAATGTGCAGGGAGTGCAAGAATGTAAAACGGAAACTTTATTCTAATACATCCCTACTAGGATTAAGAAAAACAGTGCACCAGCAGTGTAGTTTTAAACTGCTTCGGTGGAATAGAAAATAGTGGTCGACATGTTTCAGCCTAATGCCCTTTGGTGGGCAAAGCTTTCATCAGGACCTATTAATGGTGCTGCTGCGTAAATGTGTAAGTGATATCAACTGAAAAGGATATACGAACAGGAACTTGAAGCAGTCTATCTGTTCTTCTAAAAACCAATAGACAATAAATAATGTACAGCATCATATACAAAACATCTCTAGTTCTATTATCAAATGCCAAAGGTCTAAACACTGAAAGTGCTACTACAGATAGAAAACAAGGCTTACCCGCATTCCGCTGGGTAACCATTTCACCTCAACCTGGCAACAGCTCAGGATGGGGCACTGCTCTAAAAAGAAACGATGTGAAGAACATTATTAAATCAACCTACATGAAGGTCTTGGAAAAACATTCTTCCTATTTTAAACCTCATGTGGTGGGTAGTGTAAAAGTAAGGGAGAGAAACACGCAAATGCCAAATTAAAAAATCAAAACACACTCCATCCAACTAGTGACATTGTGTGTCTATGAGTATGCAGAAAAAAACAATTAATGTACATAAAAAGATCGCTAGAGATTGATGTGCATCTCAATAGAGTATTCTTTTCTTGACAATGTGGAGGAACCACTCCAAAGTGATTATGTATAGTGGCCACACGCAAGAAAGATGAAGGCTGTTGCACCAATCGCTTTAAACTGGCCAATAACCACAAGGCATGTGTCTGAAAGATACGGATAAAAAAGTAAATCTTCCATTCCGTTTTGAACAGATTTATGGAAGACTGGACCTCATCTGAAACGCTATTTGCATGCGTGTGAAATATAGTTTACCTCAGCAGGAAAAACAGTCAGACAGAATGTGGTATATCTGAACCCTCTTTAGCGGTGGACATTGGACATTGATGTGCATAAAGCGCCAGTTTCTTTCATGCCTTCGGTTAATCTGGGGTTTGTTTCGCTGCGTTTCGAGAGGGCACTTGTGTTACGTCTTTGCACTGTCACTTCGCAGAGGTCTCTTTCTTTGGCGCTGGGAGCGCATTGATGCACACATGAGTGCGAAGGGTAGCCACTCTCGTTTGAAGTTAGAGGGTCCGCCTCCTTCCCCCAAAAACTTCGGAGCCCTTCCAGTGGTGTGTGGAAGAAGTCCCGCTGACAGGCCCCAGCACAACACTGATCCCAAGGACCCGAGCAAACCCCAGAGCGCTGTTCCGGTTCCATCACTTTTAAGACACACAGCAAGGAAGTCCATGATCCTCCAAGAGCTACTTTATGTGTGTATTGCACCGGGGCTCCCGAAAACCGAGGCGGCCCTTGGAACGTTGTCAGAACGTGAACTGGAAACATTTATTCTTCTTCTTCTTCTTCTACTACTTCTTCTTCTTCTTTTTCTTCTTCTACTACTTCTTCTTCTTCTTTTTCTTCTTCTTCTTCTTCTTCTTCTTCTTCTCATCATCATAATTATTATTGCAATTATTATCATCATTGCTGTTATTATTACTTGTTGTTGCTATTATCATTATTAGCAGTAAGACTAGTTATATTTTATTATTTTGGGGAAAGGGGTTCTTTTCTGATAAACTGCAAATAAAATATGCTTAAAAAAGATGTAGACATTGTGTTTATTTTACCAAAAGGAGGCAGAGAATGCAAGTGACAGGTATGGAAACCCCTCTGGCGCTGATGGTGTCTTCTGAACCAGTTTTGAAACTTTTGGGAAACCGATTTTCGTTTACACTTGAAAATGTCCAGTTGCTGAAGCTCGCTGTCCTCCTCGGCCGTGGCTGGGACACATCAAGCTAAGCAAGCGCAGTGATTGGCTCAAAAGCAGCACGTTTTCTTTGCAAGTTGGAAACTAGTGAAAACACAAGTGTGCCAAGTGCGCACCGGACAGCGCCTTTTATAAACAATGGAAGGCAAGAAAGAACTCGCCAATGTGTCTGGGAATTGCCATGCCTCCGTGACTTAAAGTGTATGCAAAAACAAACGTTCCCGCAGTGTTATTTTCTTGTATGCCCGCCAGGCGCTATTCTTCACGACAGCCAGATGATTTTTAAAAAGAAAATAAAAGATGAACGGGGAAAAAAAACACCACACCCAGAAACGATGAATCGCGCACCATAGCTGACTGCGGGCGCGTTTACCGATTCATAAGCATTTATTCTCGGTGATATATGGCCGCGCAGGCCTGCATCTGAAGAGCTTTCTGTTCCAAGGTGCAAATTGCTCCCTTGGGGGCATAGTATCAAGGACAGCGTTAAAGATTATCGCCGGTTTAGCGGCAGCTAAAGCGGCGATATTGGGCTTGACAATATGCCGCAGAGAATAGGGGCTTGGGGGGGGCAGGCGACCGTAGGGAGTCCCCACCCCCGGGCAGTTTGGGAGGGGGTGTGTGGGGGGGGGTTTGCTGGCCTCGCGCGGCCTTTTTGAATTTGGGCTCCTTAGTAGCCCAAATGTAGCCTAATTGTAGCCCAAATATAGCCCAAATATAGCCCAAATATAGCCAAATATAGCCCAGGTATAAATACTTTGGGCGCCTGCTCCCGGCCGCCATTTTAGGTTTGGTGACCTGGTGGCCGGGAGCTAGGCTAGTGGCGTGTTTTTTGTCGTGTTTTTGTGAGCAGTTCGAGGGTTGTTCGTTTTGGTTTGCGATGGCATCTCACGATTTCCGAGTTCTCGAGGCTCTCAGGCTCTTGTCGGAGGCGGGCCGGATGGACCTAGTTGTCGGGGAAGTTGCAGGGCCGTCGCGCCCTCCGCGGCAGGCCTCGGCCGGAGTGGCGGCTGCAGTGGCCGCGTGTACATCGCCGAAGCGTTCCAAGCAGATGCCGGTGAGTGAGCGGGGACGCCCGCGTGTGAGAAAGGCGGTCCCCGCTCGTCATGGCCAACCGTGTCGGGCGAATGTGTCAGGGGAGGCGGGTGTAGAGAATGCGGCGGGGCTTGGGGCGGGTTTACTGTTGACAGCAGCGCGTTCCCTGTCATCCCCCGCGGTGGGGGTCGTTAGACCCGGCCCTCGTAACATAGCTAGACCTGACCCCTGCACCTCACACCAGCCCCCAAACCCACGGCCTAGCCGATCCTTCCCACCAGAACTCGCACGCACCCAACCTGGGCTTCCCCGTCCGTGGCCTTCTGCCCTTCGGCCACACCGGGCCCGCGTGCCCACTTCAGACAACAAGATGGCCGCCTGGCCCGAGCGCGACCCTGGCCTAGAGGCGCCACTCCGGCTGGAGGACATCACGCTCCCCTTGGGATGAGAGAGGGAGGAGCAGTTTCTATCACACCTCTGCGCTTCCCTGGGACGGTGGGTTTCGATCGACCTGCCGGCCTCCCCGAGGGCTGGCTCCACGCCTGCTGGGTGTCTGGGACTCCTCCCGACCCGGCCCTGAAAGGATCAAAAGACAATGGCAGGAAACCCCAACAAGCGACCCCCAGGTGACAAGACCCCTGCCTGCACGGACTCCGGACATCAAAGAGGAGTCGCCCTATAACAAGGGGTGCTCTGGGACTGCCCGGCAGATTCGCCTTGGAACACCTGAGCCCTGCTGAGTGACTCGCGGCTCCCTGAAGATCGTAAGACCTCCGAACTTGTGCCTGAGCCCTGCTGAGCGACTCGCGGCTCCCTGAAGATCGTAAGACCTCCGAACTTATGCTTGAGCCTTGCTGAGCGACTCGCGGCTCCCTGAAGATCGTAAGACCTCCGAACTTGTGCTTGAGCCCTGCTGAGCGACTCACGGCTCCCTGAAGATCGTAAGACCTCCGAACTTATGCTCGAGCCTTGCTGAGTGACTCGCGGCTCCTCGAAAATCGTAAGACCACCGAACTTGTATCCGAGCCCTGCTGAGTGACTCGCGGCTCCCACAGACTCTCTTGGTCCCGCCGGACCCCACGACGACAAGCGTATCCCCCAGCTCGAGGATTGTGAGCTGTGCGACGGGTACGCTCCTGCATTTGATCCATATCCCCAAAGACTGTCCCGCTACCTCCTACTCCCCTCCAAGACTCTGAGAGCCCACGCTCTGCTTGTATATATTTGCCGTGCTGATCATAAAGATCCTACCACTCCAATCAGATAAAGATTTGCTCGTAAGAACTCCTCGTGTGGTGTCTCTCTGTCGTGTGGTGCCGAGTGTGCGATCCTAGATACGAGGTTCCTCCCCTGAGGAGTCTCCCGCCAGTGCCCGGCTACGATACCTCAAGGGTGGGTCTCAGGGCAGTCAGGGCCCCCTCCGGGCCCCTCTGAGGTCGCCTTCTAACATTGGTGGCAAGCGACGGGATTCGGGCCCATAATCTAGAGATCGGACCGTGAACGGCTGACTCACTACCGACAAAGATGGCAGAAGGAAACGCCGTGGTTCTCATAGAAGACGACGCCAGTACCGTGTTCCAGGTGGAACAGCTGGAACAGTACACTCACAAACAGCTAAAACAATTCTGTAAGGAACTCAGAATCGCTACCACTGGTCTCAACACCAAAGAAGATATGCAAAAGGCACTGAAAGCTTGGGTGGATTCTGGAGCCTCCCGGCCAGAAGGAGCGGGGGAGCCCCACGACGAAGCTGGACCCTCCCAAGGAGAACGCAGCAGCAACCAGGTGCGAAGCTTCGTACCAGACGGGGGCCTATCCCCGGAGGAACTCGCAGACAGAGAAAAAAGTCGCCATCACGAGCTCGAATTAGCCAAACTCAAAATTGAGGGCGAGCTGAAATTAGCCGAGAAAAAGCTAGCAGTAGAACAGTTGCGAGTACAAGGAGAACTAGAAGAGAAGAAACTCCAACGAGAACACGAGGGAAAGAGACTTCAACTGGAACATGAACGCAGCCTGAAGGAAATAGAACTGAAAGCAAGAAGCGAAGAAACGCGGCCCCCGGGGAATCGGGAGGCGTCCGCCCCGACGGAACAGAAGGTCCACATCCCCAAGGATGTGGTCAAAGAATATTACAAAAATGATGACATTCAGCAGTGGTTCCGGGCCTACGAGGTCGCCATGGCCTCCCATCGGGTCCCACAGAAGGATTGGGGGGCTGGGTTATGGGGACGATTCCTGAGCGAAGGGAGAGACACCCTGCTCGACCTACCCACCTCCATGCAAACATCCTATGAACACATGAAAGAGGCCCTCCTCACAAGGTACGGCCTCACCCCGGAGATGTACCGCCAGCGGTTCCGGGACTGCAGGAAGATCCCAGGTACCACCTGGGTGGAGTATGTGAATTTCTTCGATGGATGGATCAAGGGCAGCAAGGTAATCACCCTGGAAGAACTAACAGACCTTATGCTGTGGGAACACCTGGCGGCCAACTGCTTTGTGGAACTCCGCCAGCATCTGCTCGACAGCAAGCTCACGGACCCAAGAAAGCTAGCCGTCGAGGCGGATCGCTGGACCAACACCCGGGTCTCCCGGGGCCCTGTAGGAGAGTACCCCCGAGCCAGTCAGGGACCACCCCGCCAGAGAGGGGGGGGAAACCAGGGAGGGCAGAGAGAGTCCCAGGCTAGTCCCCCAAAGTCCCAACCTCCACCTTTCCCGGCACCCCCACCAGCTCTATCCGGCCCCCCCCTTAGACGGGGGCACCGGGTAACGATCACTTGTTTCCGTTGCCAGAAGCCCGGGCATTACGCCAACGGCCCCGAATGCCCCATGGCCCCCTGGGGGAGGAGGTTGAGGAGGCCGAGGAGTGGGAACCCGCCGCTATGGCCCTAGTATCCTTAGGAGATAGAGAGATGGTCCCTGGGAGCCTCCTGCCCTCTAACACAAAGAAATATGGGCAGCTCGTAACGATCAATGGCCACCAAGTAGAAGCCCTCCGTGACACCGGGGCCAGCATCACCGGTGTCCTTAGCCATTTAGTACACGAAGACCAGGTCCTCCCCAACGTCTTTTGCCCTGTCATTTCAGCCGACAACACAGAAAGCCTATGTAAGGTAGCCCTGGTGCCCTTTGAGTGGGGGGGGTGGTCGGTAAACTGAAGGTTGCAGTGAGAACCTCCCAGCCCGTCGACTGTCTCCTGGGGAACGACCTGGAAAGTTCCCCCTGGGGATAAGTTGAGCGCAAGACCCATCTAGGGATGATGGGCCTCCCTGAGTGGGTGTGCGCCACCACTCGATCCATGGCGGCTCGACTGACCCCCCTGAGGGAAGTCGACGACGCCCCGACCTCTGAAGATAGGATGGTCCCAGCCGAGGGTCCCCCCATTACCCCACCAGAAGAGTTGATCGCCAGTGACGAACCCCCGCCTTCCGACTCCACCCCAGTCACCGAGTTCAGCGATCTGCCCGAATTAGCCCAGTGGCACCACGAGGGGGGCCCCTCCCGAGAAGAGTTCTGCCGAGAGCAGGCTACCTGCCCCTCCCTGGACGGGCCCCGGCAACAGGCAGAGGCCCAGGCCGCAGGCGACCAGACGGGGACGCACCGGGTGTATTGTGAGAATGACCTCCTGTACAGCGAACAGAAGTCGGTGGAGCTAGGGTCCGGCCAGGTGCTGGTGGTACCCCTACGCTTCCGAAACCTCCTCCTGGGCTTGGCCCACGATGTCCCCCTCGCAGGCCACTTGGGCCAGGACAAAACGTACAGTCGCCTTGTGACCCACTTCTACTGGCCCAGAATGAAAGCAGATGTAGGAGCCCACTGCAAGTCCTGTCCCACGTGCCAGGCCAGTGGGAAGAGCGAAGGGAAGAGCAAGGCTCCCCTCCAACCCTTCCCTGTCGTCAGTACCCCTTTTGAGCGGGTCGGGATCGACATTGTAGGGCCCCTGGACTCCCCAACTTCCCAAGGGCACCGGTTCATCCTCGTCCTGGTGGACCATGCCACCCGTTACCCTGAGGCCATCCACCTGCGCACCGTCACGGCCCCCGTGGTGGGCCGGGCGTTGATGGGAATCTTCTCCCGCATGGGTTTCCCCCGCGAGGTCGTGAGCGATCGCGGTACCAACTTTATCTCCCGATACATGAAGTCCTTATGGCAACAATGCGGGGTGTCCTATAAATTCACCACCCCGTACCACCCCCAAGGAAACGGCCTGGTAGAACGGTTTAACCGGACTCTGAAGGGGATGATCGCGGGCCTGGAAGAGCCCCTCCGGCGTAAGTGGGACATCCTGCTCCCCTGCCTCCTATTCGCATACCGCGAAGTTCCCCAGAAATCCTTGGGGTTCAGCCCCTTTGAGTTACTCTACGGGCACCCCGTCAGGGGGCCCCTCAGCCTGGTCAAGGAAGGCTGGGAGGCGGCGCCTCGGGGCCCCCCCCGAGATGTGTTCCGTTACGTCCTGACCCTCCGAAATCAGACTAGAAGGTTCCTAGAAATGGCCGAGGCCAACCTGGAGGCGAGTCAGGAGGAGATGAAGCGCTGGTACGACCAGAACGCCACTCTGGTCGAATTTCAGCCGGGCCAGCAGGTATGGGTCATGGCCCCCGTGAAACCCTGCGCCCTCCAGGATAAATGGACCGGGCCCTTCAAAGTGGTTGAGCGGAAGAGCCAGGTCACGTACTTGGTGGACGTCCAGTCCCCCCGGGACCCCCTCCGGGTCCTCCACGTGAACCGCCTCAAGCCCCACTTTGTGCGAACGGAGTTGAGCCTCCTACTGGCCACTGATGATGGGTCCGAGGAGGAGTCAGATCCTCTCCCCGATCTCCTGTGCACCAAAGAGAAGGACGGCTCCGTAGAGGGAGTGAACCTCTCCCCGTCTCTCACTCCCCAGCAGCGTGAGGATTGCCGCCAGCTCCTTGGGCAGTTTCCGGACCTTTTCTCCCTGGTCCCCAAGGTCACCGACTGGTGTGTCCATGATGTGGATACCGGGGACAGCCCCCCAGTGAGACACCGAGCCTACCGAGTCCCTGATCGGGTCCGGTCCTGTATCCAAGCCGAAGTCTCGAAAATGTTGACCCTAGGCGTGATCGAACCCTCAGACAGCCCCTGGGCTAGCCCCGTGGTCCTGGTCCCAAAAGCAGCTGCCCCCGGGGTCGCACCAGAACTCCGCTTCTGCATGGACTACCGGGGACTCAACGAAGTCACCCGAGCCGATGCCCCGAGCCGACGAGCTCATTGACCGGCTCGGGGCTGCTCGGTTCCTCAGCACCTTCGATCTCACCTGCGGCTACTGGCAAATTGCGCTCACAGAAGGAGCCAAGGAGCGGTCCACCTTCTCCACCCCGGATGGGCACTATCGCTTCCGCGTGATGCCCTTCGGGATGAAAAATGCCCCGGCCACCTTCCAGCGACTGGTAAATAGAGTCCTGGCCGGGCTGGAAAAATTCAGTGCCGCATATCTCGACGATATCGCAGTTTTTAGCTCTGAGTGGAGTGAGCACCTCCAGCACCTTCAGGGGGTGCTGACCGCCCTGCGCCAGGCAGGCCTCACCGTGAAAGCCAGCAAGTGCCAGATTGGGCAAGGTTCGGTAACCTACCTGGGGCACCAGGTCGGAAGCGGGCAGGTCGCCCCTCTACAGCCCAAAATCGACGCCATCCTAGCCTGGGAACCCCCCACTACCCAAACGGAGGTCCGAGCCTTTCTGGGCCTCACGGGCTACTACCGGAGATTCATCCGGAATTACGGCAGCCTGGTCGGTCCCCTCACGGGACTCACGTCCAAAAAGCAGCCCAAGGAGGTGCAATGGTCCCCTGCCTGCCAAGAGGCGTTCGAGGCCCTGAAAGCGCCATGTGTACTGCCCCCGTCCTCAAGGCCCCCGACTACTCCAAAGAGTTTGTGGTACAAACTTCTGCCTCCGAGCATGGCATCGGGGCAGTCCTCTCCCAGGTGAATGACCAAGGCCTAGACCAGCCCGTAGCCTTCCTCAGCCGAAGGCTATTGCCCAGGGAACAAAGATGGAGCACCATCGAGCGAGAGGCATTCGCCGTAGTCTGGGCCCTCAAGAAACTACGCCCTTACCTGTTCGGCACCCATTTCAAGGTCCAAACCGACCATCGCCCCTTGCGATGGCTCATGCAGATGCGAGGAGAAAACCCCAAGCTACTGCGGTGGTCAATCTCCCTCCAGGGGATGGATTTCACCGTGGAACATTGCCCTGGGACTGACCACGCCAACGCCGATGGCCTCTCCCGGTTCTTCCGCCTCAGCGAAGAGAACCCCCAAGAAGATGGGTAGTTCTCTCCGGCTTTCAGCTGGGGGGGACGCATGTTAGACCCGGCCCTCGTAACATAGCTAGACCTGACCCCTGCACCTCACACCAGCCCCCAAACCCACGGCCTAGCCGATCCTTCCCACCAGAACTCGCACGCACCCAACCCGGGCTTCCCCGTCCGTGGCCTTCTGCCCTTCGGCCACACCGGGCCCGCGTGCCCACTTTAGACAACAAGATGGCCGCCCGGCCCCAGCGCGACCCTGGCCTAGAGGCGCCACTCCGGCTGGAGGACATCACGCTCCCCTTGGGATGAGAGAGGGAGGAGCAGTTTCTATCACACCTCTGAGCTTCCCTGGGACGGTGGGTTTCGATCAACCTGCCGGCCTCCCCGAGGGCTGGCTCCACGCCTGCTGGGTGTCTGGGACTCCTCCCGACCCGGCCCTGAAAGGATCAAAAGACAATGGCAGGAAACCCCAACAAGCGACCCCCAGGTGACATGACCCCTGCCTGCACGGACTCCGGACATCAAAGAGGAGTAGCCCTATAACAAGGGGTGCTCTGGGACTGTCCAGCAGATTCGCCTTGGAACACCTGAGCCCTGCTGAGTGACTCGCGGCTCCCTGAAGATCGTAAGACCTCCAAACTTGTGCTTGAGCCCTGCTGAGCGACTCGCGGCTCCCTGAAGATCGTAAGACCTCCGAACTTATGCTTGAGCCCTGCTGAGCGACTCGCGGCTCCCTGAAGATCGTAAGACCTCCGAACTTGT
This sequence comes from Triturus cristatus, assembly GCF_964204655.1. NCBI lineage: Eukaryota > Metazoa > Chordata > Amphibia > Caudata > Salamandridae > Triturus > Triturus cristatus. The sequence continues at coordinate 105,167,261 of NC_140587.1, forward strand.
GCTTGAGCCCTGCTGAGCGACTCGCGGCTCCCTGAAGATCGTAAGACCTCCGAACTTATGCTCGAGCCTTGCTGAGTGACTCGCGGCTCCTCGAAAATCGTAAGACCACCGAACTTGTATCCGAGCCCTGCTGAGTGACTCGCGGCTCCCACAGACTCTCTTGGTCCCGCCGGACCCCACGACGACAAGCGTATCCCCCAGCTCGAGGATTGTGAGCTGTGCGACGGGTACGCTCCTGCATTTGATCCATATCCCCAAAGACTGTCCCGCTACCTCCTACTCCCCTCCAAGACTCTGAGAGCCCACGCTCTGCTTGTATATATTTGCCGTGCTGATCATAAAGATCCTACCACTCCAATCAGATAAAGATTTGCTCGTAAGAACTCCTCGTGTGGTGTCTCTCTGTCGTGTGGTGCCGAGTGTGCGATCCTAGATACGATTTTCCTCCCCTGAGGAGTCTCCCGCCAGTGCCCGGCTACGATACCTCGAGGGTGGGTCTCAGGGCAGTCAGGGCCCCCTCCGGGCCCCTCTGAGGTCGCCTTCTAACAGGGGTTAAGCGCGGGGGCGGGCACGGCACAAAGAGACGTTCGTCGTCTGTGCCGGAGGCTCCTTTATGTAGCGCGAGGGAGGGGGGAAGGGTGCTGAGTGTAGGCGGGCCGGCGGGCTTGGCGCTGGATGCAGGACAGGAGCGTGGGAAGGTTCTTTCTGCCAGGCCAGCTGGGATTGGGTTGGGGGATAGTTCTTTTGTCGCTAGGATTTCGGGTGGGCAGGACGTAGGGCTGGGGTCTTCAATGAGGCAGGTGACAGATACGAGGGGTTTGGTGAGGTATTCTGAGGCGGGCGTGGTAGACGACAGGCTCCGCGTGCATGGAGAGGCAGAGCCTAGTAGCCCCTTGTCGTTTTCTCCGGGCTCTTCCGTAGGGGGCGCGGTTTTCTCTGTGGGGGCGAGCTCTCTGGGAGAAGGGGAATGGGCGCAAGTGGAGGGGTGGTGTCCGGCGCAGGATTTGAGGTTACAGGGGGAGCGGGGGATTTCGGAGAAGTTACTGGCCCCGGGAGGGGTTGGTTGGCATTCACCGAGCGAGGAGTTTTTGGGGAGGGCTGGGGAAGGGGGGGTCGGAGAGGAAGGTTGGTTTTTGGGAGAAGGGGATGCAGCTGGGGGGGGCCTTGAGGGAGAGGGCCTGGACATTTTTCCCTCCTGGGCTGAAGGTGTCCGGGGTCTTGGTGGGGAGGGTGCATCTGAGTGGTCAGGTGCTCGGGGGCAGGACAAGGTGGAGGGTGACATGGCGAGGGTGGTTTATGGGGCGAGCGGTCGCGAAAGTATGAGGTCGGGCAGGTCGCTGTCTCTGGGGGAAGGGTATGGCGAGGTTTCGGCGTCCGCTTTGGGGCACGCTATGCTGGAGTGGAGCGGGGTGAGGAAGAGATGGTGTCGTCGCAGCTCGTGGGGGCGGGGCGAGCGGGTTTTTCTGGAGGTGGTCTATCAGGCGAGGGTTTTTTGAGTGGTCTCGGGTCGCGGGTAGCTGGTAGTTTTCATGCTCCCGGCACACCAGTCCAAACTTTTTCTTTACAGGGTAGGACACGCAGCAGAGCAGCAGACTCGGTAGGGCGAGGTGCGGCCCATTATCGCCGAGGAGAAGGGAGGATGAGGCCTTGCGCGGCACATTCCGTACCGGCGGGGGATCCCATCGCGGCCAGCTCACGAAGGTCCGGCGCGACCTCGCTGGCCCCAACGTCACGGCGGTCAAGGTGGATGGAGTTTTCTAATAGGATGGATTGTTATGTTAAGCGAAGTAGAGGGGAGGACCGGCGAGTACAGTCGGCTCCCCCGCAAGGTGGTTTTAAGGCCGTGGAGGCCGGTGGTGCTAGTTCAGGGTCCGGTAAGGCCCGTGTGTTGGAATTTGCTGAAGAGAATTTGCTGGTGGAAGAGCCAATATTGCTCGATTATGAAGAAGACAGCCCCGAGGAAGGGGAAATACGGGGTTATGAGGAGGGGGGACACTCTCATGTTTCTCGTAGTCTGTTACAGGTTTCGGGTGTGGCACCCACTGCACAGTCCGTGGTGGTGAAATCTAAAGGAGAGCACGGCCCGTCAGCGAGGGCGCATCCTCCAAGGGATTCTTCTGAAAGGTCGGCGAGGCGGTCGGAGTCGGTCCGCACACCCTCTTTAGAGCCAGGTGAGAGCGCTAAAACACAGGCCAAACCTATTATGGTGTCTGTGGGGTCTGGGGAGGATCGGGGAGGGTGTGTGTCGGAGGGGAGATTATATAGGGGGTACTATGTGAAGGATACAGGGGTTGGCACGGGGACGGAGGGAACGTTTCCGGGGGCCAAGGTGGAGAGTGGGTCAAATGCAGAGGCAGGTGATGGTAAGGACAAGCCGCAGAGCAAAGAGTTAAAGATCAAGAAGCTCCCTTATATGGGGGTGACTAAGCCTCTAGGTGCTCATTTAATGTTAGCAACAAAGGAGCGTATTTGGAAGGGCGAATATGTGGAGATTTTGAAGCTTTTACACAGGGAGGTGAGGTCTAAGGAGGGCTCTATGGAAGAGTAGTACGAATTGGCTAAGCGCCCAAAGGTGCCGCTGACGATTGAGAATTGGACGGCAGCATTTTTAATTTATGCTAGTGTATACTGTGAAAAGTTTCCCGAGCGCTGCGTGGCCATATTCAAGTATATGGATGTTATACGGAAGGCCTAGATTACAGGTAATGGTTACGCTTGGGCACAGTATGACGAGGAATTTAGGGCCCGTATGGCTTGGGATTCAGAAGCGAAATGGGGTGAGCTAGATAATGACCTGTGGCAACATACCATGGGGGCCGCGCCAGGAGGTAAGACTATTTTTACGGCTAGTGGTCTGCCTCTAGTTTATCGGCCCTTTCAGGGAAAGCCCACCCGGGGTGGGGTGGGAGGCTCAGCCGCATCACAGACTGGGGTCGGGGCATGTTGGGACTTCAACAAAGGCCTTTGTACTCGGGAGTATTGTAAATACCGGCACGAGTGTTCCAAGTGCAGCAAGCGGCACCCTCTCGTCAACTGCTGGGGCGTTAGGCCATCAGGCGGACAGCAAGGGCAGCAAGCAGGTGCAGGGATGTCTGGCAATGCGCAGCAGTCGCAGGGTGGACGGGGGGGATAGGGGCGCACAGGGTTCTGGGCCAAAGGGCTCCTACGCCAATTAAATTGGCTCAGCTCGAGGAAGCATTGGAGGGCTACGGGGATTTGGTGGCAAAACAGACTCTTTTGGATGGTTTCAAGTGGGGTTTTCATTTGGGGTACCACGGGCCCCGGCAGAGAAGGTGGGCGGATAATTTGAAATCCGCATCAGAGCACAAACTGGTGGTGCGTGAGAAATTGTGTAAAGAAGTGCAGGAGGGGAGGATGGCAGGCCCGTTTGGAGAGTGGCCAGTTCATAATTTGATCATTTCCCCTATTGGTGTGGTGCCCAAGAAAGAGGAGGGGCAGTTTCGGCTGATTCAACATTTGTCATGGCCTGAAGGGTCGTCAGTAAATGATTTTATCGATGAAGACACTGCTTCGGTGTCATACTCCTCAGTTGACGTCGCCATGTCACTTGTCGTGACCGCGGGCGCAGCTGCAGGCATGGCAAAGTGTGATATCAAGTCGGCTTTTCGGCTGCTCCCGGTTCATCCGGATGACTGGCCTTTGTTGGGTATACAATTCGAGGGCAAATGGTATGTGGACAAGGCGCTACCTATGGGTTGCTCGGTGTCATGTGCTCTTTTTGAACAGTTCAGCACTTTTTTGCAGTGGTTCTTCACGCATCGCACTGGTCACAGCTGGGTCACCCATTATTTGGATGATTTCTTTTTTGTGGGCTCTTCGGGCTCTTCGGAGTGCCGGCATGCTCTGGATTCTTTTCAGGAGCTTATGGAGGAGTTGGGGGTGCCGTTGGCTCCGGAGAAAACAATGGGGCCTGATACGGTCATCTCCTTTCTGGGTATTGAGCTTGACTCAGTTGCGATGCAGGCTCGTTTGCCTGAGGATAAGAAATCCAAAATGTTGGCTTTGCTGGACGCGATGTTGGCCCGGCCGAAGGTGACGGTGAAGGACATCCAGGTGTTGTTAGGCCATTTGAATTTTGCTTGTAGGGTGGTAAGGGCGGGGCGGACTTTCTGTAGGCGCCTGGGCCGGGCTTTGGCGGGTCAGCATTTACCTCACCATCACGTGCGTTTGTCAGCAGGCGTGAAGGAAGATCTGCGTATGTGGTCCTTTTTCTTGCACTCCTTTAACGGGGTACCATTGGCCAGGGACGAGGATGTGCAGTGGGATGTGCAAATGTTTTCAGATGCAGCGGGCAGTGATGGTTTTGGCATTTACTGGCAGGGGCATTGGTGTGCAGAGAAATGGCCACAGGAGTGGAGGAATGGTGGGCGGAGCATTGCTTTTTTGGAGCTTTTTCCACTTTTGGTGGCTTTGACCATTTGGGGCAAGGAGCTGGAACATAAGAGGGTCCTGTTCCGTGTGGACAACATGGCGGTGGTGCAAATAGTCAATAGGCAGTCAGCCAGGGATGAGCAGATTTTGAAATTGATGAGGGTGTTCGTGCTGGGCTGTTTGCGCTATGATATTTCATTTAGGGCTTTGCATGTGCCAGGTGTGGACAATGACATTGCGGATGCTTTGTCTCGTTCACAGTGGGGGAGATTCCATGGGCTGGCCAAGGAGGCGGACAGGACACCGACCCCGATGCCGGAGCACCTCTGGTCTGTCGGCAACGTAGGGTATTTCAACTGGTGGTAGGTTCTTTGTCTGTTTCCACGCGTACAGCATATGCATTGGCATGGAAGGAATTTTTGTCTTCAGGAGCTTGTAGGAGGGAGGAGCTGTGGCGCAGTTCGGAAGATGTGGTTCAATTTATCCTTGACCTCATTGAGAAGGGTCTGTCCAGAGTCACTATTGCTGGGAAGCTGGCAGGGATTGCCTTCATGGGTAAGCTTTTTTGGGGTTATTCCCCGTCTGCTGGGGAAATAGGACGCAGGATGCTTGAGGGTTGGGCTAGAGAGCGGGGTGGAACCGTGATGTCTCGTTTACCTATTTCCTGGCAGACGTTAGCACGTTTGTTGACAGTTTTGCCTGTAGTTTGCAGAGATGATTTTGAGGCTTCGTTGTTTGCTACCCTTATGGTGTTCATGTTTTTTGGGGCGTTTCGGGTTTCTGAGCTCCTTGGGACCAAGGTAAAGCGGGGTATTCGTTGGCAGGACGTGTTCTTCTCGGACACAGGTGTGAACATTTGGTTGCCTAGTTCCAAAACAGATCAGAGGGGGGTTGGTACGGGGGTGTGGTTAGAAGCAGGAGCCCCTAGTTGTACATGTCCGCTGCGTTTGGCGAGGCAATGGAAGACACTCTCAGGGGGCGATTTGGTTTTCCGGCACATGAATGGGGCGCGCGTCTCTGACTATCAGCTGCGTATGGTCCTGCGCAAGGGGTTACAGCATATTGCTTTGGATGGGGCCCAGTTTGGGACACACTCTTTTAGGATTGGGGCGGCGACTGAGGCACATAACCGGGGTTGGTCTCAGGGCGATATAATGCGCTTAGGGCGTTGGTCATCAGACTGCTTTAACAAATATGTAAGAGAAAATGCTCCACAGGCGCCTGCGTCCACCTCTTTGGTTTGAGTCTCATGCTTGTTTTTCTTTTCAGGTTCGGTGGCTGGGCCACACACAAAGGAATTGACGGTGTGGATTGTGGGGCATTCCTTCGTCAAGTGGGCGCACGTTCAAGCGTGCAAAAGTTATTTTGGGGGGAGTTTGGGTTTTAATAGCAGCCTTTTTCGAATGATCTGGAAAGGGAAGGGGGGTATGCTTTGGAGGGAGCTGATTCCATGTTTGAATAAAGCCATGGTGAGGGGACAATGCCCGGATATTCTTTTAATACATTTGGGGGAGAACGATCTTTGCAGTGTGAAAGGGGTGGTATTTTTGCGTGCCATGAAAAGGGATTTGGCGTTGTTGAAGGAGCAATGGTCCGGTTGTCATGTTCTCTGGACAGAATTGGTCCCACGGAGGGTGTGGAGAGGGGCTTTGAAACCCAGGGCTATTGACAGGTCTCGGAAGAAGGTGAATATGGAGATCTCCAGGTTTTGTCGAGATTTGGGCTTTGGGAGAGTGACACACAAAGATATCCGTTTTGAGGCGGCAGAATTTTTTCGTGGAGATGGGGTTCACTTGTCAAGGTTGGGCATGGACCTTTATTTGTTGGAACTTAGGGAGGTTTTGTCTCGGTGTTTGAATGTACAGAATCCGGCTCATGGTGTTTAAAGCCCTCTGTTGTTAGGGGGGCAGAAAGAGGGGTGGGTGGTGGTTTCACCGCCCCTCTCTTTATGGGTGGCGGGGGTTATGGTGAATTCTGGACAGTTTTACCGGAGGTTGGTGGAGTTATGTTGTTGAGTTGGGTTATCGACAAGGAAAGGTTAGGTTTGTAATTTTAGTTCGGTTACACAGTTTGGGGGCCGATAGCTGTAAAGGGGCAGGCAGGGGAGTTTGGTTAACGGAAGGTTTGTATTTAGAGATTGTCGGGGGGGTTATACAGGAGTGTAATGTTTTATAATGTTTTATATTGTTGTAATGTTGTAATGTACGGGCGGGTGTGGGCTCGAAGGTATTTAGGGGAGGGGGCGGGGCTAGGCATGTTATATTTAGTGAGGTCTAGTTTTGGAAGGCGTTTCTGCCAAGGTTTTTATATTGTAATGTGCACCTGTTTCCAATAAAGCGGCCTTTTACACACAATATTTTGGTCAGTGGCCTGCTTCCCCCCCTCCACCCCTCCCTCCCAAAGGGGGCTTGGGGGGGGCAGGCGACCGTAGGGAGTCCCCACCCCCGGGCAGTTTGGGAGGGGGTGTGTGGGGGGGGGGTTTGCTGGCCTCGCGCGGCCTTTTTGAATTTGGGCTCCTTAGTAGCCCAAATGTAGCCCAAATGTAGCCCAAATATAGCCCAAATATAGCCAAATATAGCCCAGGTATAAATACTTTGGGCGCCTGCTCCCGGCCACCATTTTAGGTTTGGTGACCTGGTGGCCGGGAGCTAGGCTAGTGGCGTGTTTTTTGTCCCCACCCTCCCCCCCCACAAAAAACACTTTCTCGTTTTGGCCCCCCCTTTTTTCTGGGTTTGATTTTCAGTTTCATTTTCCCCTTTTTTCCCTTTTTCGTATTTTTCAGGCGGTTTATGGGGACAGGTGTGCAGGGGGTTTTTCTATGTTTGTATTTTGTCGCTTGGAGCAGGTGCTGTGCGGGGGTTATGGTGAATTCTGGACAGTTTTACCGGAGGTTGGTGGAGTTATGTTGTTGAGTTGGGTTATCGACAGGGAAAGGTTAGGTTGGTAATTTTAGTTCGGTTACACAGTTTGGGGGCCGATAGCTGTAAAGGGGCAGGCAGGGGAGTTTGGTTAACGGAAGGTTTGTATTTAGAGATTGTTGGGGGGGTTATACAGGAGTGTAATGTTTTATAATGTTTTATATTGTTGTAATGTTGTAATGTACGGGCGGGGGCGGGCTCGAAGGTATTTAGGGGAGGGGGCGGGGGGCGGGGCTAGGCATGTTATATTTAGTGAGGTCTAGTTTTGGAAGGCGTTTCTGCCAAGGTTTTTATATTGTAATGTGCACCTATTTCCAATAAAGCGGCCTTTAACACACAATATTTTGGTCAGTGGCCTGCTTCCCCCCCCTCCACCCCTCCCTCCCAATTCCCATAGAAGCCCATGTTCTGGTGTGAACATGGGCTTCTATGGGAATTCTCTGCGGCATATTATCAAGTCCATTATCGCCGGTTTAGTAGCCGCTAAACCGGCGATAATGTTAACGCCGTCCTTGATAATATGCCCCTTGTTTTTTTTTGCAGTAAACCCTGCTGCATTAGCAGTGATTGATTCTGAGCGCAATTCGTCTCAGAGTGCTAGTTTAGAGGGGCAACACCGGCTTTTGGAGATTAACTGGGGAGTCTGTACATATTAATGAACCTGGGTGACATACTAACGTTTTGGTAATTTAGTTATGTGTGTCTGAAACCGTCTTTGCTATTTTCCGTTTGACCCCCGTGGTTGTTATACATTGATTTTAAATTTTTTTTTAAAAAAGCGCTTCCCGGACATAATTTTTCCCGTTCCAGAGGTGACTAAACGGCATTAAGTGTTGACTTATTTCTTGGAGGAGGGGTGGTCGCCTGCAACTCCTTCCGGGTTGCTGCAGGTCAGCCTTGCGCAGTGACGTTTCTGAGAGTCCAGCCTAAGACTGGGCGCGTGTGAGGGGCAGAACTAGGTCTATGCAGTTCAAGAAATGCACGCACGTCGTTTATTAGTGTTAAAACATAGTGATTAGGTCGTTCAAATAGAAACGTGAAATAAAGGTGAATATATGTGAGCGGTTGTGTATACAGCGAGATTAACTTTCTTAATTCAAGTACTTAAAACTAGTTATGGAAAGAACCCATACTCTTCTAAAGCAAATATAAACGCATGGTTATGGCGTCTTAAAGTCATGTTAGGCTAAGTTCTGTGATGAAGCCCATGCCCTCATATATGACTTTAGGTCATTTCATGTGCTGCTTTTCATACTAAGTTATGTTTTGTAAGGTATGTTAAATTTTGAAGTTTTAAGTTTTCTCATTCAGTGCAATGTGGTATAAGACTGCACATTTCTGAGGTTTGCCACGTATTGTCATAGTATGTTATATGGTGCTGTGCTATGGCACTGATTTTTGGCAAGTTATATTTCGTTGTGTTATTATTTCTTACAATATTGCATGATTGTGCACAACTCTTCACTTGTTAGGTATTCATTGTATTCATAGGGCAGCAAATACTTATTTTTTACACTAACATGTTTGTTTTGTGGCTCTGTCTCCGCTCTCTCATATACAATCGGGGAACCCATACAATTCTGGAGAACAAAGCCATCTTCGTCGACGCCGCAGGCTGGCTGGGAAGAACGACTGTTTTCCAGATTGTTTTCTAGTCATTTTTTCTTCTTTTACAAACATACGGCTCGAGAACTAAAAATAAAGAGCGAGGCTAGAGAACTTTGTTACAATGAAAAAAGGACCCATTAGAAGACATTTTTCGTGATCAAAGGACGAGGAGAATGGGGGCTCCTGGGGGTGGCAATCGCAGATTGTCCACCCCCGGGTTGCTTCGGGCAATGGTATGCCCAGACAGGTGGCGCGTGCAGCGCGCTCTGATTCAGGTCAGCGCGAGCGAATGGTGACGTAATAACCGTCACGCACAGCTGCTGAGGGGCGCTGAGGCAGGCGGTGGCGTTTTTTGGCCCACCCTCCCTCCCATGTGCACATGAGTGATACAAAAAAAAAAACCTTTTTGGGTGGTTGTCGCTTGGCCAGGTGGCAGAGTTGGAGGAGAGCAAGACAGGCAGGAAGGGTTGGGGGCATCAGTAAGAGTTTCGGACAGAGGGAAGCAAGGGAGCGAGGTTGGAGGCAAGGGGTAGGCAGGAGAGGTAGATAGGGGTTTGGGGAGGAGGATTAGGCACGACAACGTTAGGGGAAGTCGGTTGTTGGGGAAATTTGGTAGGGGTGGGGGGTGATAGTTAGGAATATCTATTTGTGATATTGTTGTATTATTTGCCACCTGTCCAATAAAGCGGCCTTTTACCCCACTTACTGGCCCAGGGTCATTATTATTGCCCGAAGCGAGTACAGGCATTCAAGGGGCTTGACTCATTCAGACAACTCCTTTGGAAGACAAAGGCAGCAAGCGCGTGCCCCCTCACAGATCCGCGCGACTCAGGACGCACGTGCGAAGCACTGCGGCGCATTCCCCACATTCTGGTCAAGTAGCTGCAGATTAGTGTTCGGACTTAATAAGTGAAGCGCTTTATTTACATCGGGAAAAAAAGACCTCTCACCCGTAAAAAGTAAAATAATTTAGCGCGTGTTCATTGGAGGATTGCAGATCTCCTCACCCGGGTCAGGTGGTGCTGAGGCCGTCCCGGCGGAGCATGGATTGATGTAATCGTCATTCATCACTTTACAGCCGCAGCACCTCTCGCGGGCAGAGGCCCAGCATGGAAGGTTCCTCCTGCGCCAAAAAACTCAAGTAGCTCTGGGGAGGAGGCGGTCCCTGGGGCTGCGGGGTGGGCTGTGTTCCCCCGCATACAATTAACTAAGCCCCAGGGAGGTGGCGGTCCCCGGGGCTGCGGGGGCCCACGTGGCCCCCGCTACATAATTAGACATTGCTCCCGGGACCTAGCCCACCCGGGGCTTATAGAAAATGAAGCGCGGGAGCTCGCGCTTCGTTTTTTTAAATAATTTTGTCCGGATTCGCGCACCCAGCACGAATTTGGCCGAAATTCTTTTAAAAAAATGCTTTTTTGGAGCCTGGGGTCCTTGTGGGACCCTTTGAGCAGGACTAGAGAGTCAGGCTGTTTCTCCCCTGCCCCCTTTTCTTGTGTTTTTTAATCTTTGTTTTACCTTATCCTCCTCAGATATCGATATTTTTCTTTTTTTAATTTCTCAGCAACTACTGAATGTCTGTATTTCTTTATTCGATGATTAAAAAACATCATAAAAGCACACATATACAGACAGTTAAAAGTACAATTAAATCATTTTCCAGAAGCCTGACTACAACTACACATTAGTAAACATCACATTTCATTTTAAAAAACAATCAAGTTGGTTCTCTAGTTGCCCTTAGTCGTACCGCAACTCTAATAAAATTCATGATACTACAGAGTGTCAGGGGGTCGGCCGCTTTTTGCAAAAAAATGAATGCATCTTTAGTATGTGCAAATTTCGCTTGCTTTAGGATTCTTACTAAGAATCTGCGCCTAGGCATTGAATAAAAAGGACACAAAAGTACAAAATGAAGGGTGTCCTGCGGAGACCTATTGTCGCAGCCGCAGGCACCCTTCTGCTCAATCGATAATGTAAAACCTGGTGGATCAGCCAGTAAGTAGGGTAAAAGATTTAGCCTAAAACGCGCCATTAAAAATCTATCCTGAGTGTTATGCATGAGGTACAAATACGGCTCCATCCCCTCACTGTTTTTTAACAGGTTATGGGCGTTCACGGTGCTTTTAATCCCTTCGGTCTCTGTTCTGCTTTCGCATCTCTGAGACAAGAATAATCTCTTTATAATCAACTTGTCTTGTGACACAATTCTCGTTGGATGTAAGAAGAGATCCTTGCGGCCAAGGTTTTCCAGACTGATCAATACATATTTCAACCATGGAATACTCAAGCTTCTATCCCTTCCCAGGCAGTCATTTATAATTTGTCTACTTAAGGTCGCCTCAGGGTTAAGCCAAGATCTCATCCATGCCAGAATTGGTCTGAGTTTGACCAAATCTTCTAAATATGGCCTCCCTAGTTCTCTATGGGCTATTACAGCAGGGGTGCTCTGTGGAATTTTCAAAATTGAGCGTAGAATTTTATTTTCCTCCCTCTGTAACTGCTGAATATTTACAAATCCCCACACTTCTGCGCCATAGATGGCCTTGGAACAACAAATCGCTCCATAAAGATTAATACTTTGCTCGGGGGACCATCGGCCCACTCTACGCCCATAGCCTGCAATAGCACCGTTGGAGGATATCAACTTGCAACAGCGTTCCTCAACCAGGGGTTTGAATTGCAAGGAGCCATCGAACAATAGGCCCAGATACGAAAAGGCCTGAACGTTTTCTAGTGTATGGCTACCTATTTTGTAAGAAAAATTATTACAGGGTTTATTACCAGCCAGCATCACATATAACTTGCCCAAGTTCACCGATAGGTCTAAGTTTGCCATGAACTTTACAAAACCATCTATTAGCAGCTGTAGGTTCTTAGGGGTACGTGCAAGTAGGACCGCGTCATCAGCGTAAAGGAGGACTGGGATGGGACGCGATCCTGCGCATGGGCAATCAGTTTTTAAATTGATCAGGTACTTCTCTAGGTTGTTAATGTAGAGTGAGAATAAAAAGGGGGCCAAAATACAACCTTGCCTCACCCCACTAGTACATGGGAAGGATTCCGTCAGCCCTCCCTCCATGTTGTAGCGTACTCTTGCTGAAGTGTCCCTATGTAGTTCCCTCAAGATGTTAATCAGGCCCAAGTCAATCCCCAAGTGTGTCATCATGGACCACAGTTTGTCCCGATTTACATGGTCAAAAGCGGCTGCCAAGTCCATGAACCCTAGATAAATGGCTTCATTGCTGGCTTTGGTATATTTCGCTACCAGCATATACAGGTTCAAACATTGATCACTTGTGGATCTCCCTGTTCTAAAGCCGTACTGCGTGTCCGAGATAATGTTATTCTCCTCCGTCCACTCGGTCAGGCGGTTCAAGATTACCCGGCCCAATATTTTGGCTGACACATCAATCAATGAGATTGGGCGGTAGCATTGTGGGCTGTCCCTGTTCCCCTTTTTAAAAATCGGGACGATTATGGCCGTTGACCAGGTTCGGGGAAGGCCCAACCTAATAGCGGCATTTATCACTCTCGTGAGTATTGGGGCCCATAGCTTAATATTACTCAGGAACAAATCTGGCGGTGTCCCATCAGGACCAGGGTCCTTATTTTTTGTCAGGCCCTCAATTCCCACTGTGATTTCTTTTAAAGTGAAATAAACATCCTGCCCTAGCTTGGTTGTCCCTCTCTCCTCTAAACTGGGTGCTGTGCCATAATTGTACAATCCCTTAAAGTGTGTAAGCCACTGGTCCGGGAGAATATTTGTCCCAATCACTGGTGCATTCTTATCCTGGAAACAGGGTTTATTGATTATTCTCCAGAACTCAGTGATGTCTCTCCTTTCTGCGGCCTCTCTTAAGTCAGCCCAAGCTTCGCCCTGTAGAATTGCTTTCCTTCTCTTAATCTCTTTCTTATACCTCAATCTGCACTGGGCTACTTTTTGTTTATCCCTTGGCCTTTCCTTAAGACTACCTTTAAGGTCCCTTAAAGCGCGGGAACAGTCCCCATCAAACCATCTTGGGCAATCAGTTCTCCTTATTGGGGCACTAGTTTTTAAAAGCCCATCCACCAGGTTGGTTATCTGCCCAAATGCTTCAATTAACGGTAACCCCTCCACTGTGGGATCAAGACAGCCATCAATGAAGGTTTTCCCTCTATCCATAAGGGATTTATAAAAGTGTTCCCCATCAATCTTTGACCACCTAAGCCGCCTCCCCTGGTCTGTTGCTCTCTGATCGATGCCACCTGACTGTTCCCTGCCAGACTGGGGCTGATAAAAAAGCTCCAATACCACAGGATTGTGGTCACTAAAAGGACTCCATTCAATCCCTGCGGCTATGACCCTAAGCTTTAGGGGGCTAGATAAGACAATGTAGTCAATGAATGACGAACAGCCTCGACCCTTAAAGGTGGGGGCGAGCATCCCATCTTTGTCCAAAGCCATCATATTCATGGTGTGCACCAAATCATGAGTGTCTACAACTTTGGTGAAAGCCAAGCCTTCCTGAGTGTGGCAAAAGTGAGGTCCATTTTTGACTGGGCAATGGGACCAGTCGGCATCAGTGGGAAGTAAAGCCGGGCAGAGGTGGCAGTTAAAATCGCCCATGACTGGTGCCCCCTTGCTCACTTCCATCTCTTGGTTCAACCTGTGATCCAATTCCAGGGGGAGTGGATTGTTATCTCCAGGGGACCCATTATTATAAACATTAAACAGGATTAACTTTAACCCTTTGCCCTTGAACCATACGGCCTGAAGGTTCTGCGAGGACCAGTTCGTGCCTTTCCATGATCCCTGTAGATTTAGGTCCACATATATTGACAGGCCACCCCTTGCTCTGCCTGATCTTGATTTTTGGGCTTGGACAAAGAAGCATTTGTACCCAGGCATTTGAAAGAGACTGTTGTCAACCACCCAGGTCTCCTGGAGGCTAATTATCTGAAACTGATTTATGTACTGCCTCCACTCACAGTTATTGAATTTATTTGCCAAACCGGCTATGTTCCAGGAGATAAGTTGTATCCCTCCCGAAATTTTGTGTGTGCCAGCTATGCCTGCCGGGTTAGGTGATATATTTGACAATCCCGTCGTTATTCTTAGTGCTATTCCACTACCCCGTGGTTTATGCTCGCTGCTCTTTTCCCTTGTCTTACTCAATGCTACGGTATCTCCCCCCCTTGGTGCGGTTAGCTGTAATGAGGATTTGCCAAGGCTCTCCCCCCTACAATTACACGGGATTTCGGCATTCTCCCGTTGCCGGGGGGTTAATAAGGTGTTTGTTTGTATTGTCTCTATTGCTGCCTCTTGTGGATCCTCCGGGGTCATGTTCCTCTCTTTCCATCTATACCAGGGATCTGCTGTGGGTGAGGAGCTATTGAGTCATTCATTCTCCTCAAGCGATGTCAGGGGGCTAAACCTATTTTGCCAGCTTGAGGGTCCAGGGTACCTTGCTCTAGGGCCGTCGCCAACATGCCCCTGGGCCCTATAATTATTGGGTCTCTCTATGTGTCTCCCCACTGATAAGGTTTCATAAGGTGCTACGTACCTGGGATAAAAATAGCCCAGTGGTAATGATTGTATACCACTAGAGTAATTAACTGACCTGTGCGACATAATATGTTCCACAATTCTTTTGTCCCTAAAGTTAACTATAATGCAGTTACCCGCAATGTCCTTGCGTCTAGAGCCTACCCAGTCTACCCTTCTGACATGTAGTATTTCCCCACTAGCGTTATCATTACTAGTCAAAGGTTTATTGATGTGAAGCCAATATGTGACCTTGTTGTGTAAGTCTACGTGTGTCTCGTTCTGGTCACCCCTTAATTCTGGTGCTCCTGCAAGCACTATAACATAAGGAGAGGCTTCCGGTGGGAGATTAATTGTCGGCAGGGGCCTGGGTGGCATCGAGGGGACATCAGCATTGGGCTGCTTTGGTGTTTGCACCCTTTCTGTTCTGTGTTGTTTTGTTATTTGTGGTGCTGATGACATTTGCTCGGGTAGGCCCTGATCATTCTGTGGTGCCCTAGTATTTAAAGTGGGGCCTCTATCCTGTTGTGCCGAGTGGGTCATTACTTCTGGAGCCAGACTCCCTTGAGATTGGCCGGCGTTCTGCCCCATCGGTTGGATAACCGGTTGTGGGCCTGTGTTGGTATCATGCATCACTATACAATTATGCTGTTCCCCTGTATTTCCCAAAATCCTACTTCTATTTTTTACCTCATTTAGGATTTTGTCCAGCCTACTAGCCAGCGGTTTTATTTGGGTTACTATAAATGATTCAAGGTAGTTTTGTAAGTCTAACACAATCTGCGTCGCCCATAAAGGTGGAACTGATTTCTGGACCACCTTGTCTGCCTGCTCAACCCTTGCTCTGCTTCTTGTTTCATTTAGGGGAATACTGGCACTACTTTTCCTCACTTTCCGTTTTTTCCGGTATACCTTCCGTGTCCCAAACCTTTGTGGTAAGTTGTTAGAGTCTGATACCCCCGTGTTTATCCCAGTATCTGGCTGCCCACATGGGAGATCTAGGTCCAGTATTTCTGGAGAGCAAAAGGGATAGATAGTCATGACTTCGCTTACTGGACCAAGTGATAGAGTAGGGGAGACCGGCTGAGGGATTAGAGACAAACGTCTCTCTGTTCGCTCAATTTCGCATGATACAGCCCCAATAGCTTTCTGTAGCATGCGATCAATAGCCGTAGGCTTTGAGGCTGGAGATGGGATTATACATATTTCAGGTGTTTGCAACTTGCGCAAGATCGGGGAATTGCACTTCGCCCTCGCCGCTCGGGTTTTAACCTTACTTGCCATAGTGTTAGCACAAATAGCACAAAAGGCCTCCTAACAGTCAGTGTCTCACCTCAATTTGGGTGCTTATTTACAATATGCAACGTGACATATATGTGTCCATGTCCATAGTCTCTAGCGCAAACACTTTTCTTACTTGAAATAGATCTCACGAGGGGTGGCCCGGCCTCCTTTGGCCCCTGACGGCCACAGACGGCCCGCCCTCTGCCCGGGCTCAGCCCGGCGCCGCCCGCACGCGTCCCGCGACGCGGAGGGGGCAGGCGATCTTTATGCGCCTCCGGGCGCTCTCAAGGAGGAAGTGGGCGGAAGCAGGAAGTCACAGGGCAGCTGGGAGCTGTAGTCTCCCCCCACGGCGGCCGCGTAGTTCAACAAACGCAGGCAGCGGAGGAGAACAGACAGCGTGTGGACCCCAGCAACAACGGTGGCAATGTCAGCTCCATGAGGTAAGCGTTTTGAGTCCCCCGCTCCACCGAGGGGCAGGCGATCTTTATGCACCTCCGGGCGCTCTCAAGGAGGAAGTGGGCGGAAGCAGGAAGTCACAGGGCAGCTGGGAGCTGTAGTCTCCCCCCACGGCGGCCGCGTAGTTCAACAAACGCAGGCAGCGGAGGAGAACAGACAGCGTGTGGACCCCAGCAACAACGGTGGCAATGTCAGCTCCACGAGGTAAGCGTTTTGAGTCCCCCGCTCCACCGAGGGGCAGGCGATCTTTATGCACCTCCGGGCGCTCTCAAGGAGGAAGTGGGCGGAAGCAGGAAGTCACAGGGCAGCTGGGAGCTGTAGTCTCCCCCCACGGCGGCCGCGTAGTTCAACAAACGCAGGCAGCGGAGGAGAACAGACAGCGTGTGGACCCCAGCAACAACGGTGGCAATGTCAGCTCCACGAGGTAAGCGTTTTGAGTCCCCCGCTCCACCGAGGGGCAGGCGATCTTTATGCACCTCCGGGCGCTCTCAAGGAGGAAGTGGGCGGAAGCAGGAAGTCACAGGGCAGCTGGGAGCTGTAGTCTCCCCCCACGGCGGCCGCGTAGTTCAACAAACGCAGGCAGCGGAGGAGAACAGACAGCGTGTGGACCCCAGCAACAACGGTGGCAATGTCAGCTCCACGAGGTAAGCGTTTTGAGTCCCCCGCTCCACCGAGGGGCAGGCGATCTTTATGCACCTCCGGGCGCTCTCAAGGAGGAAGTAGGCGGAAGCAGGAAGTCACAGGGCAGCTGGGAGCTGTAGTCTCCCCCCACGGCGGCCGCGTAGTTCAACAAACGCAGGCAGCGGAGGAGAACAGACAGCGTGTGGACCCCAGCAACAACGGTGGCAATGTCCGCTCCACGAGGTAAGCGTTTTGAGTCCCCCGATCCACCGAGGGGCAGGCGATCTTTATGCACCTCCGGGCGCTCTCAAGGAGGAAGTGGGCGGAAGCAGGAAGTCACAGGGCAGCTGGGAGCTGTAGTCTCCCCCCACGGCGGCCGCGTAGTTCAACAAACGCAGACAGCGGAGGAGAACAGACAGCGTGTGGACCCCAGCAACAACGGTGGCAATGTCAGCTCCACGAGGTAAGCGTTTTGAGTCCCCCCCATGGAAGGTTCCTCCTGCGCCAAAAAACTCAAGTAGCTCTAGGGAGGAGGCGGTCCCTGGGGCTGCGGGGTGGGCTGTGTTCCCCCGCATACAATTAACTAAGCCCCAGGGAGGTGGCGGTCCCCGGGGCTGCGGGGGCCCACGTGGCCCCCGCTACATAATTAGACATTGCTCCCGGGACCTAGCCCACCCGGGGCTTATAGAAAATGAAGCGCGGGAGCTCGCGCTTCGTTTTTTAAAATAATTTTGGCCGGATTCGCGCACCCAGCACGAATTTGGCCGAAATTATTTTTAAAAAATGCTTTTTTGGGGCCTGGGGTCCTTGTGGGACCCTTTGAGCAGGACTAGAGGGTCAGGCTGTTTCTCCCCTGCCCCCTTTTCTTGTGTTTTTTAATCTTTGTTTTACCTTTTTCTTGTGACTCGGTTACCGAGTCACCAGATGGCTGCCAACACTTCTGGTTTAGAGTGTTGGCAGCCAATCACAATGAAGCTCGCGTTCAGGAGGGTTCGCGAATCCTCCTCAGATATCGATATTTTTCTTTTTTTAATTTCTCAGCAACTACTGAATGGATTTACACGCTTTCTGAACCAAGCCCAACCTTTTTTGCCAAATTTGGTGTAATTCTGTTCAGCAGTTCGGGCTGTAGCTTTGTCTAAAGTTTCCTATGGAAATTAACATGGAGAAAATGTGTTTTGGGACCCCCCTTTTTTCTCGGCCCCCGCTTGGTTTTTACTTACCTTTTAAATGTTTACCATGCATATGCCTTTATCATGCATGCCTCTACAATGAAAATGTCAGTATTTTACAGGTAAGTATAAACCCTTTTTCTCCTAGAGGTTAGAGACAGGATGAATCTCTGGCAGAACCCCCAGATAGAAAACAGAGGAATTTGGGATGCGGTATTCCTTATTCCCTCTAAAGTGCTCATTTCTCAGTGGATTGTCAGGATTTCACTCAGTAGTAAAAAAAGCAACATGGTACACCAAGCAAAGTCCACTATTAACCCCCCCCCCCGAAGTTCCCAGTACCCCAGTATGTTGGCTCTGAAGGGTGGGGTGGCACTTCTAATAAGGTCCAATGTGTAACTGGCAGTGCTGTTATTCCTACTTATAAACCACTGCTGTTCCACCTTTACCCCACCACAGGAGTGTTTATTTCACAAGGAGTAGTCACATGCTGGGACAGGTCTGTTTAACAATGCTACAAACATGTGCCATCCTTGTAGGAAATTAGAATCTGCTTTCATGGATACCCCCACGTTTTGCTGTGTCAGTATATATTTTTTTACTAGTCTGACTTGGATCCTGCTAATCAGGACCCCAGTCACTGTGCTTTCTCCGTACATTGACCATGGAAAGTACTTTGGTACATCCACAATTAGCTACTGGTGAACCCTTGTAAATCCATAGTATATGGTACTAACGTACCCAGGGCATAGGTACCCAAGGGGCCTCCTATGGACTGCGGCATGTATTGTGCCACCCATGAGAGGGCACTCACACTGTGACTACATGCCTGCCATTTCAGCCTGTGTAAGCTGGAGCTAGCACCTCTTACAACAGATATACATTTTCATATATCTGGGGTCACTACACTTAAAACCTATAAGTCACCCCTGAGGCAGGCCTTTTAGTCTTGAAGGCACAGTGCTGGGTTGTAAGTATGCGGGTGCCCCTGCATGAGCAGCACACTGCTACAAACTGCAGTCGATTCTTCAGGTTTTGTAAGTGGGGTCAGCCATTTTGATACATATAGGGACCATCTGTTATTATGCAATGGCTAACTATATAGAGGATGAGCTGTATCTGGGCATGTTTGGTATAAAACATGTTGGAATCATACCTCAGCACTGTTATCAGTGTTGGAGGTATGATTCAATGCACTGGGGGTACTCCTCCGCAAAGTCCCCAGTACTCCTGGTAACAGCCTTTCAGAGTCTGCCAGCAAGCTAGTGCTGCCGCCAGCCCCAGACACGAGTCTGCCCTCCTGCTGCTGAGCTGATCTTCAGCAGGGGAAGGTAGAACAATAGGTTTCCTGTCACAGGGAGGTGGGACCACCTCCCAGACAGGCATTAGTGTATTGGCTTGGGTGCGAGTTGCTTCCCAGTGCCACAAGACTACTTTGAAGGGTACATTTGGTGCCCTCCTTGCATACTCCAGTTTGAGCCATTTCAGGAAGCCCTTGGCTCCCCCTCTGGAGTAAAACTGGACAAAGGACATGGGAGTATCCTCCCCTCTGTCCAGCTCCTCCTCTGGGAGGCACCCTGTGTCGCCCTAACTCCTTTCCTAGGGTATTTTGGAGCTAACCTGTGGGTAGGTCCTCAGATTCGTCACGGGACAAGACTCAAGCCTGAAACCACATCACTCTTCGACAGTCTGATCTCTCTGACTTTGCTGGACTTCGCCTGGAACCAAGACTGCATCAAGGAAGACTCCTGCTGCTCCTGGTCTTGCTGTTCTGCTAGTCTTTCTCGTTATCTGTGTCTGTGCTTCTTCCAGGACCTTCAACAGACCTGTGGGCATCAAGGACACCACAAGTAATCTCCCTTGGAGTGAAGGGTTTACTCTCCTGCATGTTCAGGCATCGCAACAAAGCTGAATGATCTGCTGCGCCTGACGTCCCACGGACTTCGAAAGGCTCAGTAACACAGGTGATGGTTCTGTAATTACCCCGAGGCCTAACCTGCACTTTCTGCAATTTTGAGGAAAGTATCCCTCGTTGGAACTGCTGGGACCAAACCAATGTGTCGGAAAGTGCCTCTTTTTGCATAGTTTCCCCCCACTTTTTGCTTGATATTGATTTTATTTTAATTTTATTTTGAAGGTTTTATATAGCGCGAACAAGACCCTTGTGGGTGTCAGAGCGCTTTACAACAAATATGGGAAATAGACATATAAATATACTAGATACTATTAGTTATATTAGTCCAACTGTGGTAACTATTACAGCATTACAAATATCTACAAGACTGCATCTAATAGTTCAAGTGAATTTGGCCAGGAGAATCGATTTCACTTCTTTTTTGAAGGATGCTGTGGGAGGATTCTGTCTTGTTTTTGGGGGCAAGGAATTCCAAATCCTTCAGGCCATTCCTGAGAAGGTGCGGTTATAAGTTTTCTTCTTGGTAAATCGTTGTGGTTTCAATAGAAGATTATAAGAACTCCTAGTGGTTCTGTTACCACCCAATAGTACTAATTTCACTGCAATGTATCGTGGGGTTTTGTGATGCAGTGCCTTGTGTGTCATACAGGCAGCTTTCTAATGGATTCTGGGATCAAAGAGTAGCCAGTTAAGGACACGCAGGTCCGGGGAGATGTGACAATTTCTTTTAGAGCCTGTGATTAGTCTGGTGGCTGTGTTGATTGACGCTCTTAGAGGGGCTGTCGTTGATCTGGGTAGGCCTCAGAGAGAGACACTCCCATATTCCACTCTGGGGATTACTAGAGTTTGATGCTCTTTGGCTAAGTGTGCCCTTGGTTCCTGCCAACCAGGTACCCAGAGCCTATGTTATTTCCGTGAAACTGTACTGTTGCACACCCAATTGACAACTATCTGGTCACATTTAAGTCCCTTGTAAAAGGTACCACGGGTACCAAGGGCACTGTGATCAGGGAAGGCCTCTAAGGATAGCAGCACATATTGTGCCACCCTTTGAGGCGTTGTAACTCAACACACACACTGCCATTGCAGGCTGTGTGTTTTGGTGCAGAGCAAAGTGAGAGTCGACATGGCACACATTCCTGTGTGCCCTGCCTACAATCCACTTCCATGGCACAGGTAATCCACCCCTCTAGCTGGATGCACTATATGACTGGTGAGGGTACAGGTGCATGAGCCCTGTACCCCTACAGTGGCTAAGTCTGGGAGTTTGTCACTACGAACTCCACAGCACAATAATGGCTTTACAGAAATCTGGGAAGTTTGATATCAAACTTCTCAGCACATTAAACCTACACTGATGCCAGTGTGGGATGTAATGCAATATGCACTCAGAGGGCATCTTAGAGATGCCCCCTGAAAAATGACCTAACTCTACAGTCCTGGCTGACTGGCTGCTCGCCAGCTGCCACCACCAGACATGTTTCTGGGCCCCTGGGTCGAGAGCTTCCCGCTCTCAAGATCCTGAAACAAAGCACATCCTGGGCAGAGGTGCCAAGCCTCCTCACCCAGGATGGGCAGGGTCCACGAGGGGAAGCTTCAAAGGCTTGCCTCCTTTGTAGACTGACCCAGCCATTTGCTGCTCCCAGCAACTAGCCCCAACCGGTTCTGACCCCCACTTTGGGTGTGTCAATCAGCGGAAAATCCAAGATAGGAGGAGATGCGTGCCCACCTCTGCCAACCCCACCCCTCAGGTGGGGAAGGCGAGGCGAAGCACAACTCTCAGTCCCAACCATCTTGTAGCTGGGAAACCCAGCCAACCAGAGTGAGGCTTATGCTCCCCTACCACTGGACCACTGGAGGGTGGCATACTAGGGGGTGTACCTACCCCAAGGAAGAGACCCATTTATCCCGACCTATACCTCCCTGAAACGCCCCTAAATTTAGTATTGAGGGGCTACCTGAACCTTGCCTTCTCAGACAAGAAAGAAGAAGAAGGACCAAAGAACCGTGCTGAAGGAAGAAGAGGAGGACACCATCTGACCCAGTGCTACTGGCATGTCTTGACCTCGTTTTCACAAGAGAGAGTGAGAGAATCAGCTCAGTTGCAATCTCTTAGGTACTCTAATATCACAAAAGGCAACTGCTGTTTTCTGTTCTCTGAGAGGATATACAGATTTTTTAAATCAGTTCTTTACCGAGGGATCCTGAACAAATGGTTTGTCCTAGTACATAACCGCTCTGGGTATTGGAATATCCAAAGATATTGGAGAAGACGCCTCACTCACTAATAGTGACATGCTTCATCATTGGCGTCTTTCCACACCCAGGTAAGATGGTACTACCTGGGCGGACTCAACCAAAGATGTTATGGGAGTTCTTATATAAAGTATTAACTGGTTATGCAGGGAACCAGATGGGTGATATATATAAAAAATACCTACAGGTATACCCAAATGCTATGCTTTATTCCTAGGGTACCTGGGATATGCAATTGATGGGGTTCTTTTGAATTCAATTTATTCAAATGTACCCTTTTTAAAATGCCAACATGTTTCGGCCCTCAACATGAGCCCGTCCGGTTCTGGGGCCTTCTTCAGGGCTAGATTGTCTACTCCTAGGTGTCCCTGCTTTTCGTTTGGCAATTTATTAATGCAAAAAGAATGAGGCCTATTGCACTCACCTATATTCCTTATTAGTCCAGTAGTTTTTCCAAAAGAAAAGGAGACAAAATTACATGGACAAATAGATTTGTATGGTGGGATCTCGCATAAGTAAAATGTACATATGCTATTATCACTGTGGCTTCTTCCACATACTTAGTCGAAGTGCTATAGGTGATTATTATCTATGAGCTATTACTCCGCCTGTGCTACTACCTTAAAGTTTCTTTCTTACCCATTGTGATCTCTGTATTTGTTCTGGAGTGATTTAAAAACTTTTTCTGTATTGCTATTCAAATGACATGCTCGGTGGTGTGCCCACTATGCACCTGACACCCATGGCCTGAGTTCAAGTGGCCCAACACCATGAGGAAGTCTACCCAGCGAGCCTGGCCTGGGATCTGGTGATCCCTGACATACTTCAAGTCTCCCGAGGATGCCTGCAGCCCCTATCTGGAAGGTCTCCTGGGCCGCAAACAGAAAGGAAAACCTGACACCATAAGACACCCCTGCCCCTTATGCCCCACAGCCTTGTGTCCCCTACCCGACAGTGTCCTGGCATCCCTCGACATCCCAACTTACCTCTCCAACTAGTGGTCGCTTTCAGAAGATATTTGTGCCCGAACCTGCAGTGTTTGTTCTGACCGGAGCTTCCCCATTGAAACCAGCTGGGCTCCCGTTGTCGATACAGCACCCTGCACCCGGCTGCCCCTGTGCTGCTGTGTGTGCACCTAGCACAGCGGTCTCCCCTCATTCCCAGGCAGAAAACATCAATATCTGGTTAGAATCAGCCAGAGATAGTATTGCCCCGTTACGGACAATCAAAAACAAAAGACCCCATGGAGCGCAGCGCTGGTTTTCGGACAATCTGAAGGCCATGAAACTGGCACTACGTCAAACTGACCCGAAGTGGAGACAGGATTATTGTCCTCACAAACAGCTCACTTTCATTGCCGCACTTAAAGATTACAAAAATGCCATCATCAAAACTAAATCTGAATATTTCTCTTCTAAAATCTTGGCATCCACTAACAGGGCCAAAGACATTTTTTCAATAGTGGATGAACTCGTCAAACCCGATCGCGTTGCCTCCAAACCCACTGCCTCCCAAACTTTATGTGATTCACTCAATAACTATTTTATTGAGAAAATTGTCAACATTAAACTAAGCATCATTCAGCCTCCTGCTTCTGTGGTCTTTTGTGGCCCTAATATTAATCCTCATTGCTTGGACTGCTTCCCTCTTTTACTCATGAAGCCTTCCTTTCCTTACTCAATAGGGTCAAGTCAGGATCCCCTTCTGATAGCTGTCCTCCTTCCATTTTTTTTTTTTTTTTTTTTTTAGTATTCCTCATATACCAATGTGAGCATTCTAGATGGAGAGTCCCGCCCTCTCTCCTCTGCTCCCGATGATCCGGCTCTGTTGTTTGTGACCCGAGGAGAGAAGGGAGGGAAAACAAACCCTCTAGTAGAAACTGTTTTCTTACTCCACTCCAATCTATTCAGTCATCACACCCCTTCGATAATTTGGAGGCAAGATACCAACAGCGCTCAGGTGAAATCATTGGAATACTCTCATCTGTTCCGCCATGCCACAAGGGCTGCCCAGATCTTATCATAGCTGGTACTGTCACAAGCCATATCAGATTCACTTATATATATGAGATGTTTCAGACACTCTGAGAAAGTAGGAGCATTCTCATTTTTCCATTCCCTACATATCTCTCGCCTTGCCAG
Organism: Triturus cristatus; assembly: GCF_964204655.1. Lineage (NCBI taxonomy): Eukaryota > Metazoa > Chordata > Amphibia > Caudata > Salamandridae > Triturus > Triturus cristatus. Next base: position 105,191,548 of record NC_140587.1, read on the forward strand.
GATGATAACATAGAATATAAATTTGGACGCCATGTCGTTGAGATCGGAATCTATAGCAGACCCAAACATGATCATCCCGGTAGTGACCACAACCTGTGTATCTAGAACCTCAGCCAAAAAGACTTGAATTTTGGACCAATAATCCTTTAGTTTTGGGCATTCTACGAACATGTGCAAGTCATCAGCGGCCAACAGATTACATCTCGGGCAATGGTGTGCTATACTTGTGATTTTAACGAGTTTTTTTGGTGATATATAAACTCTGTACATAGTGAATAGGTGATTTCTTTTGAGAGGGGCTGACTTAACCACTGAATGGAGCATGATGAAGGAGTTCATCCACCGTTCCTTTAAGCTATTAGAGTCTAGAACGATAACGTCCCCCCACAGCCTTTGCAATTCAGATTCTGTCACTCCCTCTGCCTCAATCAGAGCCCAGTACCAATAAGATAACTCCTTTTTCCATCTGCCCTTTCTACTTACTAGGTCAAACTTTGGGTTGGAAGCATTAACATCCCATGATATAGTGGTCCACCATCCCGAAAGCTGGTAATATTTAAATCTAGTAAGAGTTCCCCCTGTCAAACAGGATAACGATTCCCAATCTAAAAGTGCTGAATCCCTGTGTAGATCACGCCAATACGTTAATCCTGCTGATTTAAGGGGGCGTGAGAGCTGATCTTTGAGGCAATCTGGCGTCCCTGGAGAGTCCCATATAGGGGCCTTAGGGGCGTAGTAGGGAACTCCCAGCCTTTTCCTAATAAACATCCAATTTTTCAGGACTGTACCTAAAACTTTTAATCCCACCCTTTTGTAGTACATAGCATCACCATATTTAAATAAAAAGTATTCCTGCCCTTGAGGTATACCCTGGAGGAGTGCCTGGAACAGTAGACCCAAGGATGATGCGTCCGTCTTATCTGCCATGAGTCTAAAAATTTTAAAATGATAGGAGTGACAATATATAAATAGGTCCGGTAGAGCTAACCCTCCAGTTTTCAGACTTCTCCTCATCTTCTTCCAGGAGATTCTCGAAGTCTTTGTATTCCATATGAACGAGCCGATTTTTCCCTGGACTTTGGCTAGGTCAGATGGACTAAACATTAGTGGAATGGAATTAAATAGGAAGGTAATCTTGGGTAAAATGATCATCTTAATTAAATTTACCCTCCCAAAGATGTTCAGCGGGTGGCCTGACCAGCGTTGCAGAAGACTGCACACGTCCTTGTAGACTCTATTTAGGTTTGCTTTTGCTATCTCTGAGATATCCTGGACTAAGTGTATTCCAAAATACCTAATGCGTGATTTTGTACCTGGAGCTGCCACCTCCTGATTCCATTGCATAATCTCGGTCTTCTCCTTATTGATCTTATAGCCTGATAATTTCCCAAAGGACTCTGCCTGCTCCAGTAGCCTGGGAATAGCATCTTCCGGATTGGAAGTTAACATTAAAAGATCATCGGCATATAAGGCAAATTTTAAGGAGAGATCGGCAATATTAAAAGGTTTAATGACAGGGTCTAGTCTCAACTGGCAAACTAAAGGTTCAATATATAAATTAAACAGCAGAGGGGAAAGAGGACACCCCTGCCTTGTTCCACGTGAGATATAAACCCAATCTGTTAGCAAACCATTTATTAGGATTTTTGCCCTGGGAGTAGAATAAAGCAATCTAATTGAAGTAATACAATTTTCTGGAATTCCGAAGCCAGCCAATGTCGACCATAGGTAAGACCATTTAACTTGGTCAAAGGCCTTAGCTGCATCGATAGCCACAATGGTCAAAGGCAGTTTTTTTTCGATAGCGACATCTATGGCAGCAATGACCTGAAACGTTAATTCATTTAACTGCCTACCAGGGATAAAGCCTCTCTGGTCACCATGTACTATCGATTTTATAACTTTTGCCAATCTCGCCGCCAGGACGCCAGCAAAGATCTTATAGTCTGTGTTTAGCAGCGAGATTGGCCTGTAAGACTCAATTCTTACGGGGTCCTTATCCGGTTTCAAGATCATGGTGACTGTGGCTTCTGACCAAGATTGTGGAGTTGCCTCACTAAATATGTGTGTTTTATTAAACAGGATCGTAAGGGCCGAGACGACTTTATCCATGCCGATTTGATATATCTCTACCGGAAGCCCGTCAGGTCCAGCAGCCTTCCCTTTAACCATTCGTTTAATCTGATTATGAACTTCACCCTCTTGTATTTCTGAACTTAAGTATTTTCTATCTGCCTCTGATAGCTGTGGTAAATCGAGCTGATTTAACCACTCTTCTGCACCCTGATTCGGGATTCCTATTTCTTCCGCATAGAGATCCTGCATAAATCGTTTTGCCTGGTTAGAGATCAGGACATTGTCATGGGAAATACCCCCTATATCCCGTATATATAGGCCCTTGATCGAATTTCTGGCCCTATCGGACCTAACCTTCCAGGCAAGTAATCTGCCACATTTCTCCCCGTAGGCAAAGTTTTGCAGTTTACTTGCATCCCATCTATCTTTGACTATTTTATCAATGTGAGCCTGATATTCGACTCTCAAGGAGTCCAGCTCATTCTGTATGATGGCTAAGTTAGGCAGTTGATCTAACGAGGCCTTCTGTAACTGTTGTTCTTTCTGTTTTATTTTCATGAGCCGGTCTTCTTCTTCTCTTCTTCTCACTTTATTTCTCCTAATCATTAAGGTGGTTAACTGCCCTCTCAAACATGCCTTGAAGGCCTCCCAAACCGTTTGATCTGTCGCCGTACCGCTATTTACCCTGAAGAACTCAGTAAACTCAACCTCTAGGTACGATTTCACCTCCTTATTTAAGAGTAATGATCTATCCAGAGTCCACCTTCTTGATTGCTCACCTTGCTTAAACTTAATCATTAATTCTACTATAGAATGGTCCGAGAGTATGGCTGGAATATAGGATATCTTTTCCACCCCAGGAAGTAATGTTTGGTCCAGAAGAAAGATGTCAATTCTGGAATGATGCTTGTATCTACGGCTGTAGAAGGAGTAATCCCTGCCACAATCATTTCTGGCCCTCCAGATATCAAGCAAGTTAAAATCCTTCATAATATTTTTAAGCTCAGTTAGTGATTTGCGTGGGGGGGTGAATTTAGCCCTCGAAGTGCGGTCTAAAGTTTTGTTAAAAATCAGATTGAAGTCCCCTCCTATAATGATCAGTGCTTCATAGTTCAGGAGACTCGTTTTTAGGCTAAATAGAGCACCTGGGGCATCTAAATTAGGCCCATAGTAAGCCGCGCAAGTAAATCGTGAGCTGTCTACCACTAGAGATGCGGTCAGCCATCTACCTGAACCATCGGTCTCAAATTTCTCTACCCTAATCCTGCTGTTTACCCTGACTATGATTGCCACTCCCCTAGTGTTTCCACTCTGATCGGAACAGAGAAGGTCCTGAATCCATTTTTGATTCCTGAATGCTGTCTTACATTCTTGTGACTCTCAGTGAGTTTCTTCGAGAAGGCAGATATCAGCTTTTAATTTATTTAGACATTCGCAGATTCTACAAAGTTTCCTACTTTCCCTTAGTCCATTGACATTCCAACTTATAATTTTAATTTTATTTACAGTGCCTACCATAGAAGAAAATATTCTGAGATATAAGACTCAGAGAAGTCCCAACCATGTTTCTACAGAGGAATTGCATCTTATTTTTCTCAGCCTTTATGGTTGCATGAGGAATGTTTTTTTTTTCATAGACCCCACCCCCCCAAACCCATCCCACACCCTTGAGGAACCCTCCCTTACTGACCTTGGCGATCCTTCCATTCTTCGGGAATTTTTTCTTTCCTGTCCTGAATCCCCTATGACTCTCCTTAAAAACTCCCTCTCTTTGGGCATTGTTCCCAATCTTTTCAAGTTTGCTGAAGTGGTCCCCATCCTATAAAAAACCAGGCTCTGACCCTTCCACTCTCATCAACTTTCGTCCCATTTCAGTGCTGCCTTTTTTTGGAAAAATTTTGGAAACTTATGTTGCTGACTGTCTCAGCACTTTTGTTGAGAAGCCACTTTACTTGGACCCTCATCAAGCGGGGTTTAGACCCAAACACTACACGGAGTCTGTCATCTTGGCAGTCCTTGATGAATTACGAAGGGGGGCCGACCAGAGTTCCACGTAAGCCCTGGTACTCCGAGATCTCTCGGCTGCTTTCGACACGGTCGACCACCATCTTTTGGTTGACCGGGTCGGGAGCGCCGGGATTCGGGGTCCTCCTCTGGATTGGATCTCCTCATTTCTCTGTGACCGCTTTCAAGCAGTCCGTCTCACCAGTTTTCTGGCTCAGAAAAGGAGACTGACGTGCGGGGTTCCTCAGGGTTCTGCATCTCTCCTCTTCTCTTTAACTTATACATTCTTCCTTTAATTTCAGCCCTTCAAAAAAGAGATGTGGTTGTATTTAATTATGCTGACGATCTTCAGTTAGTTTTCCACATCGATTCCTCTCTCTCTTCTATTGAAAGCTTTCAATCAACCATGTTATTCATCAGCAATTGGATGAGTGCCAACCATCTCAAGCTAAACCCAGATAAAACCAAGCTGATCCTTACGGGTGGCTCAGGGAATCTCTGGAATTCCAACTTTTCGCCTCATTCTTGGGGATGCCCTCCATCTCCCGCGAAGTCGGTTAAAAGCCTGGGAATCGTTATTAGTAACGACCTTACGATGAAGGCACAGATTAATTCTGTGGTATCTGCTTGTTTTTTTCACCTTCGAAGAATTCGTAAAATAAGCAGATACTTGACCTTTGAGGCTCGGATTCAAGCTGTTCTTGCACTGGTGATGTCGCGTATTGATTACGCCAACTCTTTGTACGCTGGCATCCCGGCCTACCAATTAGACCAACTTCAACTGGTACAGAACCAAGCCGCGAGGCTTGTTTATGGTCTACCTAAATCTCATCATGTGAAACCCCTACTGAAAAATCTACATTGGCTTCCCGTGTGTCAACGCGGCCTCTTTAAACTAGGCTGCACCGTTTTTAAAGCCCTCTCGGACCACGGCCCGGCTTTCATTATGTCTAGACTGTCACGTTATGCCCCCTCTCGAGTACTGCGCTCTGCAAACATGAATCTATTAACCCCTCGTCCGTTTAAGCGAAACACGGGGGACTTTGCTTTTCGTTCTTGGCACCTCAGCTTTGGAATTCTTTTTCCCCTGATCTACGATTGTCTTCTTCTTATGTTCAGTTTAGGGCCTCCCTCAAGACCTGGCTGTTCATCCAGGCTTACAACTGAACTTTCCTCTCCTCTTGTTATGCAACTGACTGACTTCACTTAGCGCCAAGAAACCGTCTGGTGAACGTGCGCTGTACAAGTAATTTTTAACATAACAACATAACATAACATAGCAGCTATCTTGGATACCCCTTTGCACTGAGCTGAACCCTAGGAAGTTTGCTCCCACATTCAAGTGGTGTGCCTGTGAACTGCCACCAACCGGAGGCCCCCTATTTCCCCTATAACAATGGACCTCAGCACTCTTCACTCAGCTGCCCTAGTGTAGCTGACGGTGCTCTTTGAGTGCATCCTTGACCCTGGGGGAACCCTGGTTCTAACCTCAGAAACCCAACTCCCAAGACCGATTCCTCACCTTTAAAACCGATAACCTGATTTTCTCCCATTGAACTGCACTGAATGTTTTTCTGTGGATATAAAAGTTCTAAGTGTAGAGTTGACAAGTGTATGAAAATGTAAGAAACTGTGTTTTGAAAAAAACTGACTTACTTACCTTTTATCCAGGAGATGTCCCAGTGTGATATCAAGGCATATCACACTAAGTAGAAAAAGTAATCCTGAAAAGTAATCAAAAGTAATCCAAAAGTAATTACAACTGTATTTGCACATTTTTACAAACCTGTAAGAAAAGTCATTATTCATCCAGCTTGTTTTTTAACAATCTGTCTTGAAAAGTACAATCATATTTACTAGTTCCAAGTCCTGCTTGGTTCTATAAATTAAATACAACAAAGAAATATTTTTGGTACATACAATTGGTTCAGTCTTTGAGTGTGTGATATCATTTCTTGCCTGAGTATGTACAATAAATGCTTAACACTACCCTCTGATAAAACCTTACTGTTTGCCCACACTACCACAAAAAGAGAGTAAGGAATCATCTACGTTGACCTCTGTAAGCCACACTATATCTTACTTTCTTACTTTGGTATAATATATACAGAGCCAGCTTCCTACACCGTGTCGACTTGCCGTTGCCAAGGCTTGTTTGCTTTGCACTCCAGAGATCCAGAGATCTTCAGGCTACAAGAAGCTCCAGTCTCCAGCAACTCTTCTTGCCAAGTACAGCATCTTCACTGCACGCTCTGCAGCGTGGGCCTTTATCTTTGGTGAGCTGCTCGAGGTTCCCTTGCAACTCCTTTCCCTCGAGGGTCTTCTTCTGCTCCAGTGAGCTCCCCTGCTTGCTTGGGGCTTGCCCTGACTCTCCTGCTTGTGGTGAGTCCCTCGGAACTTGCTGGTCCCAATGTTGCTCCTTTTTCTGCTTTCCACAGCTGTTGCTGCTGCCAAGGCTTGTTGGTGCTCGGACCAGACACCAACCCCCTGGTTTTCGACTTCGACGTGGGACAGCTCGTGCATGGCTCCTGGTCTTCCTCAGCATCACCTGGTTTATTTATTTATGTAGAGTTTTGTATAGCGCAAACATGACCTCGAAGGGCGCTTTACATACGGTTTAAGTTGACAAAGGAACATCTAGGGGAGAGAAATCAGGGAAACAGTGGGACAAAATACAGCAGGTGCAGGATGAAATTGAGGAGGACAAAGAAAGCAGGTCGGGAGAGACCAACACGTAGGGCAATAAACAACAACAAGAACAAACGAGACAGAATACAGAAACTTAGCGTCCCACAGCTGCAGCAACAAGGTCACCGTCAACTCTTCTGAACCAACTGACATTGGTAAGCATTGCTCTTCCGTGCTCCCTGGTCACCTCTGAGTGGCATATACTCTGTCCTCTCTGTTTGTAGGTTCTTGGATTCCACCGGACTCTTGCACAGTCTTCTCCAGCTGCATATTTCCTGAAGTTCTCCATTGTGGTCTACAGCGGTTTCCGTTGTCTCTTCACACCTATACACCCAACTTCCCTGATGTAGGTATCTTGGTTCCCGGGATATCCAAGGGTGGGATGACTCTCTAACTTTCTGTCTTCCACTGGGTTTTTCAAGGTCCACTGAGAAGGGTTGTTCTTCAAAACTACAACCACGACTTCCCTGTTGACGTCTATTGGACACATGGCTGTGTTTCCCACTCTGCACGCAGCCTCCTTGGGGTTCCTCTGTACTTACCTTGGGTGGTTCCTTGTATCCCCAGTTCCTCTGAGTCTCCTGATCCAAGTCCCAACTTCAGTCACAGTCTGCATTCAACCTTTTAACCATGTGGTTTGTTCGTCCCCTGAACACCACTGTATTTTGTGCTACTTACCTTATTTGAAATTGAAGTATTATTGTGTGTTTGTGTTTATATCACCAGGTAGGAGATATACCAATGTGTTAGTCAGTTCTGTGTAATAAATAGACCTATTTTTATAGATACACTGTGTTTTTTTCTGTTTAACCTACACTACATGATGAAATCTGGTAAAACAAGCTGCTTAACACTCCTTCAAAATAGGCCTGAAGGGTGCTCTCCAGAGCAGCCACAGAGCTTTCTATGGTTCTCAAAGACCATTAAAATCACCATAAGGTTGCCTGGATTAGTGCAAGGTGCACCGTATACTAAGGGAGACTCCTACAATCCTAGATCAGATCATCAGATATAATAGCTTTCGCAGTGGATTTGCTGGCAGGACAGTGAGTCATTTGGCTTCATAAATTTAGCTGCCAATGTCCCCTGTCAGGGTTGCAGCTGCCCTCCCAGTCCATCGCACTGTAGCTGCTGGCATTGAATCCAGTCAGTTCCTGGAAGTCTCTGCTTTATAAGAACATAAATAAGCTGTATCACTTTCACTTTTGGACCTCTGGTTCATTTAAAGTGTAAAATGCATACAGATGATGGACAAATACCGACTGCTGAGAGAGAGAAAGAGGGAGAGAATTGGGACAAAAAAGGCAAGCAATGCATGATTTAGACTGATGGATGGATGACAGCTAGATGGATAGACCGAGAGCCATATAGACTAGCACTGAGAGAGAGTGAGAAGAACATTAAAAGGGAGAGAGTGCACCAGAGCAGTAGATCTAGGTAGACAGACGTACAGACAAGAAGAAAGAGAGAAGGCAAAGAGAGACAGGAAGGTACAGTGGGAAGTAGAGAAGTGACTAAATATTTAGAGATACGTAGGCGTCGGATAGGTTGCTAAATAGATAGATAGATAGATAGATAGATAGATAGATAGATAGATAGATAGATAGATAGATAGATAGATAGATAGATAGATAGATAGATTGATAGATAGATAGATAGATAGATAGATAGATAGATAGATAGATAGATAGATAGATAGATAGATAGATAGATAGATAGATAGATAGATAGATAGATAGATAGATAGATAGATAGATAGATAGATAGATAGATAGATAGATAGATAGATAGATAGATAGATAGATAGACAATGAGAGAGAGTGAGACGAACATAGAAAGTGTGAGAGTGCACTAGGGCAGTAGAGCTAGTTAGACAGATGTGTAGACAAGAAGAAAGAGAGAAGAAAGAGAGAAGGCAAAGAGTCACAGTAAGGGGAAGTAGTAGCGATAGATAGGTAGGTGGCAGATGGATGGATGGGTTGATTTCTGCCTGTCGTTGGCACTCATGTTTGGGGACCAGGACTTCTTTTTCGTCATCAGAGTTTGACTCAGAGCAAGAGAGAGAAGGGCAGAAAACGGGAAAAGAAGTCAGAAGTAGAAAGATGAAAGATAAATGGAGAAATCAGAAATGAAAAATAATGTACAAGAGTTAAAAAGGAAGGATGGGCGGTGAATTCCACTCCGCCCGCGGAGTTCTCCGAGTTTTTGGCACTCCGCGCTCTGCTTAGAGCGCGGAGTTCTTCAAAACAAAGTCCACCGACCACTGGTGGAGCGGAGTTTACCGGCAGCACGCGCTCACCCCTAGTTTTTACCTTGAACCTCATATCTGGAGCAGATGCAGCTTTGCATACACTACCGTTTCAGCCACATAAAGACATTGGCTTACCTTCATTTCCTCTGGCATACACACACATGCATCCACACAATAGGGGCCGAAGCAGATGAGCGTTTTTCATTTCCTCCTTTCACTCCTTGGCAGCTGAGTATGAATTACATTTCCACGTTCATGCTGTTGCAGCCTGTTTATCAAGTCCCAGAGATGAGCGGCTACAGCCCTCTTCCAGAGAGCTGAGAGACAAGGACTCATCAACAATGCAATGCTCTTCCTCTGGCTGCGTCGTGCTCCCTCCCTCATGCTCCACTGAAGCAAGCTGCACCATGCCCATGCAGTGCGTTTCTTTCAAGTGAGGTTGGAGCCTGGAATGGAGCCAGAAGCAATACAGAGGCGACAACCGCACCTTCATGAGACATGATGTCCTCTGGCAAATGGCGGCCACCCTGCTAACACATTGGAGCAGGTGGTAAAAGCAGACCACCCAGGCACGTTCGCGGAGTGATGGGCGACACCCAGTGCTGTGCCACCCAGGAACCCATCACCATCTACCTCACAACGCACTACGCCCACCTGTCGACACCCAGCACATAGAGCAGAGGAAAGAGACGTTTATACTCTATAATTGGGCAAGGATGGAAGCTCTACCCACTGAGGAGGGTGGGCCAGGCATCAGACCCCCAAGCAGGATACCAGACAGCCACTCAAGCAGGTGCTGTGCTTTTTTCTGATGTTTTCAGCAGAGTCTGCTTTAGTGCTTTGACTAGGGCATTAAAGGTGGCATCAAAGAGGTAGGTGATGATAATAACATAGCACTGCATGTAGCATAGCTAACAAAGCAGCATAATAATACAATATAAATAAATCACAGCACGCTTAGTGTTTAGAAAGAGGCTTGAATGTTACCCCTCATTCACAAAATGACAGGGATGGGCCTACATGTTGGTTTTATAGGGAACTCCCCCCGCCTGTGGAACTGTGCGGAATTCCATGGAGTTTTTCGATGATACAGCGGAATTCCATTGAGTGAAACTCTGTGAGCTCCACCCACCCCTGTTAAAGAGGTTGGAAGTGTTGGGTGGTGGAAGAAAGAGGCTTCAAGGGCAGTGGCAGCTGCTGACAATACGACATGGTGCATCAGCGCAGGGGGAAAATAATGTAAAAACAAATGTACACTTACCTTCCGCTGCCGGCTTCCGCCGCTTTGGTGATCCTCTGCTCCTGCTCCACACCTCGGTGCTCCTCTGCTCCCAGCACTGCAATCCCCATGGGCACAGGCTCCCAGACTGGTCTCATGCTCTTACCCAGCATGATAGAAGCACAGCATTGGTCTCAGCTGGCTGGATTAACGGTCAGTTAGAGCCTGGGAGGCTGTGCCTGTCTCCAACCGACTATGCAACACAGCTCAGGTTGGAGACATGTAAGTGCGCATGTCAGTTTGGCTGTCCTAAGATGGCTATTCAAACCGACTTGTGTACTTACAGTGCCCACAACTCCTCCTCCCTGGTTGCTATTGACATTGGATCGCCCTGCCCGCCCTAGACTCGGTGGACTTGGCTGAGTCAGTGAAAAAAATATTATAATAAAATTGTTTGAGTATGATTTTATTTTTCACCTGCTCCTTTTCAGCAGTGGGGTGATGCTCCTCCGCCATAATGGAGGAGCTGACACTATTCAGGTGGAATCAAAGTTAGGCTGCCTTGGCACTCAGCAGCCCCAGCATTTGACAGAACAGGTGGTGTGTTCCTAAGACAAACGTTGGTCCTACGCATTAGTTGCATAGATAGACAGGAGGGAGGGTATGACAGAGAATAATATAGAGAGTGAAAAGAGCAGAGTGGAATAAATGAAGAGATCAAGGCAGAGAGAGGGTTAGTCTGGGAATGATTTGGGAGTGAGGACTGGCTAACTGAAAGAGGAATTTGTGCACGAAGTGCCCATGGACAGACAGCTACTTGTAATTTGCATGTGTCGGGTTGTCTTTGACTAAGCTGAGAGTCTGAACTGAGGCCTTCAACTTATCTAAATGCCTTGATAACAAGATAGGGGTTAGATTCAGGTTGATGTGGAAACAGGGAAGCTTTTCAATTTTACCCTGACAGATTTCAGCAGGTCCAACATGACTCAGTATTTAGAAGGAAAGGTGCTGGAGCTGACATCCTTGGCTCACCTTTTTCATTCAATCCCCCTGTTTTTACTGACTTTGTTTTTACTGCCCTTAAAACTCTGAACACTTTACCACTGCTAACTGGTGGTAAAGTGTTTGCGCTCTTTCCCTAAAACTTGGTAAAATTGGCTTACACCCAATTGGAACTTTTAATTTGCTTGTATGACCCTAGTACAGTGGTACTGACTGATCCCAAGGCATGTAAATTACATTCTACTAGTGGACCTGCAGCACTTATTATGCTACCCACTTAAGTAGCCTTTCAAACAGATCTCAAGCCTGCCATTATAGCCTGTGTGTGTATTTTTCCACAGCCATGGCAAAGTAAACCTGTTGTCAGGCCTCAACCTCCTTTTTCAATACATGTAAGTCACCCTAGGGTAGGCCCTACACAGACCGGAGGGCAGGGTGCCATCTATATGAAAAGTAAGACATGCACATTTAAGTTGTACATGTTTTGGTAGTGAAAAACTCTTATATTTGTTTTTCACAACTGCAAGGCCGCCTCTCCCATAGGATAGCATTCTGTAACCTTATTACATTCAATAAGTGATTACATTCAATTGGGAGCAGGTAGGAATGTTGAGTCTAGTATCTAAAGAATTGTAATTTAAAACATCTTTAACCGTGAAGACGGATTTTAGGTCACAATTCTGAAAATGAAAGAAAAAATGAAATGCTGTTCCTAATTAAAACTAAATCACATGGAAAACCGGTTTTGCTTGGTCAAGGAATGTACGAGGATGGGGATTCATCCTTTTGGTATTTGAGGCCCTCACACACCTGGCTGGGTGTCATGCTTCATCATAGGGCTGCTCCTCATCGGGTCGGCGCTGCAATACCTGACGGGCTCCCTATGAGGGGCTCTTTAGTGGAGATCTTTCTTCCAAAAGCCTTTTGGTGCAGTGGGGGTGAGGGGCCTAAGGATTGTAGATGGTGAAGTGATAAAGTGTTATGTGATGGGAAGTTTATAACAGGTGTGGAAGTACCACTGAAAACAATTTTCTCCCACCCTGATTAAAAAGAAGAACAAAGGTGCAAATCTGAGGTAATGTCTAAGGTAGGGCGCTCTATTGTATGGTCAACATGTTTCTCGCCTTTTCGTAGCCAAATCGTGTGGCGATTCGTCAGGACTAAAGAGAGAACAAAACTATCTACACTTGGGTGGTGATGTGGTGATAACTGCTCATCGTTGCATCTACCCAAACATGTACTATATGCAGTACCTGATAGCACTTGACCAACCCAAATAGGGTTAATCAATTACGTCATCCATACCCGGCAGCAATCACACAAGGGACTTCCTTATGTAGTATGTGCGATGCACAGCTCGCCCGCAGATCTACATTTTTTTGCCGGGAAAGTTGCCACTTTGTTGTCCCAACCATTTGGCACCTGCAGCCTGTATCCTGGGTCACATCACTAGGTGTGGCTGGCAACTGGCCTCTCTGTAGTCATCCCAGACAGTGAGACAAATGGGTGCTGTTAGGATGGGCCATCTCCGTCAGGTTGAGGGGTTAGGAGCTGTCATCTGCCACACTTGCACTACAAAGACCATGCTGTAGCACACTCACAAAGTGGTTTCACAAAAGTCCTTGGGTCCCCAGACCAGCTGGGACCAAGGATGGGAGGGAAGACTCTCCAGACACCTCAGGGTTTGGAAGCCTCTAGAAGCTTATACTACTTTAAAGATGGCACCAAAGATAAAACCTCAGACCCAATTCTTTACTTCTAGACCAGTGAACTCTTTTAGGAAGAAGGACTTCTCAGCTATGAAGTCTGCCATGCTGACATGCTTGCTGACCAAGGACTAATTTGCTACCCACGACCTGCTGTTAATGCTTCAGGACTCTTCTGCTGCTGTGAACTGCTCTGCTGAATCCAGCCTGCCTGAGTGGACCCAGAACTTCAATTAATCTCCAAGGGTGAGTGAGCTGGCTCATTTGCAAGCCACAGGAGCAGAACAGGCTTCAAAGTTGACAGAACTCCATGCATCTCGCAGCAGTGAGACACAGCTTCAACTCTGGCCCAGCGGCACGCAACTCATTCTCGATGCCAACTTATCTCAGAGCAAGTTCTCGCAAGCCTCAGCGGCTGCATTGACACTGACACAGCTGAAAATTGACACCGGCCCAGTACTACGTATCTCATCCTCGTCGCCAATGCATCGCAGTGCCAGTCTTCTCAAGCCCCAGTGGCTCCTCGACAATGACGTAAGACCTCTCATCGCGAGGTCCCGTCTATTTTTCAGCTGCTGGCTCTGAGCCAGTGAGGAGCCGCCGCAGTTGGGTGGGTTTGAGGTTAGACACCTATGATTTTCCGCAAGCCCCGCATTTGACAGTACAGGTGGTGTGCCGCTAACACAAACTTTGGTACTCTGCATTGGTTACATACATCTATAGGTCGGAGGGTATGACAGAGAGCAATATAGACAGTGAGAAGAGCATAGAGTGGAATAAATAGAGAGAGCGAGACAGAGAGGGTTAGACTGGGAATGATGTGAGAGTGAGGACTGGCTCACTAAGAGAGGAATTTGTGCAAGAAGTGCCCATTGACATAGAGCTACTTGTTTTTCTAATGTGTTGAGTAGTCTAAAGGCCTTGATAACAAGCTAGGGGTTGGATTCAGATTTCTGTGCAAGCAGGGAACCTTTTCATTTTTACCCAGACAGATTTTAGCAGGTCCAATGTGACAAAGTATATAGAAGGAAAGGTGGTGGACTTGGCATCCTTGGCGCCAACGTTTTGCTTACAATCTTCCTGCTTTTGCTCATTTCCTTTTAGCTGGCCTGAGGACTCTGCACAGTTTCCCACTGCTAACCAGTGTTAAAATGCCTGAGTTCTTTCCCTCAGAACTTGGTAACACTGGCTCACACCCAATTGCAGTGCTTAATTTGAACCCGTGGTTTCCGGTGCTCAGCACAGCACTTAATTATCAACACCAGCACTTCTGACAGCTGCCACAGGGTGGCACTGTTTGTGAAATTATAGGATTAGCAGAACAATAGTTGTTTAATAACTCAATATACACTAAAAACAACTAATACCAGCCACCCAAGCCATTCTTATAGCTGTGGGGGCTTGGAGCAGTCTGAAATGTCACACTTGTAGCAGTATGATGGTTAGTAGTTGTGTTGGTCTGTCATTGGTAGCTCTGTCAGTGGCAATGTTCGGTGCAAGCTGTGGTGGCCTGACAAGGACCCTGTCACTTATCTTTTTACATATTGAGCACTGCCCAATTTGCACAGTTAATTTACTTGTAAGTCCCTAGTAAAGTAATATTTCCTGAACTCAGGGACTGTAGTTTAAATGCTACAATTGAGCCTGCAGCAGTTATTGTGCCACTCACTTAAGTATCCTTTCAAACATGTAACAGGCCTGCCATTGCAGCCTATGTGTGCAGTTTTAAACTGCCAAGTTGACCTGGAAAAATAAACCTTTTGTCAGGCCTACACCTACCATTTCAATATGTGTAAGTCACCCCTAGAGTAGGCTCTACACAGACCAGAGGGCAGGGTGCCATCTATGTAAAAAGCTTGGACTTGTACTTTTAACTTTTACATGACCTTGTAGAGAAAAACTCTTACATACATTTTTCACTACTGCAAGGCCTGCCTCTCCCTTAGGATAACATTGGCTTACCTTATTACGTTCAATAAGTTATAACGTTTAATTGGGAGTAAGTAGGAATGCCAAATTTGGCTATTAAAGAATTGTTATTTAAAATCCTCTTTAATTGTAAAGTCGGAGTTTAAGTCACAATCCTGAAAATGCCACTTTTAGAAAGTTGACGTTTTCTTGTCCCAAGCATTTGGTGCTTGCAGCATCTATCCTGGGTCACATGACTAGGCACAGCTGTCAGTTGATCTTTGTGTATTCCTCTCAGACAGTGAGACAAAGGGGAAATAGGAGTTGTTAGGATGGGCCATCTCTGTCAGGATGAGGGGAGAAGAGTTGTCAACTACTACACTTGCACTACAAAGACCTCGCCTCAGCACACTCACAAAGAGGTTTCACACTAGTCTTTTGTGCCCCAAGACAAGCTGGAGCCAAGGATGGGAGGGAGGAAACTTCATACACCTCAGGGGGGTGAAAGCCTCTAGAAACGTATACCACTGGAAAGCTGACACTAAGGATAAACAGTGGACTCTCACACCCAATTCTTCACTTCTGAACCTGTGGACTCTTCTAGGAAGAAGAACTGCCCAGCTGTGAAGTCTTCCTTGCTGACATGCTTGCTGATCAAGGACTACTTTGCTGCCCAAGGCCTGTTACTGCACCAGGACTCTTCTGCTGCTGTCAGTTGCCCTGCTGAATCCAGCCTGCCTGAGTGGATCCAGATCACCAAACAATCTCCTGTGGTGAGTCAGCTGGCTCACTGTTCAAGCCACAGGGACATAACAGGCTTCTTCAACATTGACACAAGTCCACGCAATCACGATGCAGTGCGACACTGCGCGCCTTTAACTCCAGCCTAGTCCCACACAACTGGTTTTTGAAATCAATGCCTCTCTGCGCAAGGTCTCGCAAGCCCCAGTGGCTTCTTCAACACTGACACAGCTCAACACTGACACCGGTCCAGCACTACCCATCTCGTCCTCTTTGCCGAAGCATTGCAGCACCAATCTTCGCAAGCCCCAGTGGGTCTTCCCTCGATGATGCAGAACCTCGCATAACAAGCTCTTGTTATGTTATGTAATGTTATAACATCTTATAAAGTGCGACAGCTGCCCCAGCAAAAAGGCATCCCGGCGCTGACAGCAGAGAAACAGACAAGACAAAGAGAAAGACCTATGACAGTGGAAAGAGTTGTGCTTTAATTGCCTTTCTGTATTCTAGGTAGTTATTCAAACTCCGAATCTGTACCGGCAATAAGTTCTAGAGCATAGCCGCCCTGGTACGGAAGGAACGCCCCAGGGCGCATCCTCCTTACTCGAGGGACAACGACCAAGTATTGCCCCAAAGAACGGAGTTGGCGCGTGGGTTCATAAGGCACCAACAAGTTGGCCAAGATTCCTGGAGTAGCATGTTTCAGAACCTTAAAGGCTATGCAGAGAGCCTTAAACTCAATCCGCCTCGCCACTGGCAACCAGTGGAATCGGCGAATGGCATCTGCCACAGGACAGGCTCTGTGCAGACCAAGAAGGATTCTGGCAGCCGCATTTTAGACCCTCTATAGTCTTAGAATTTCAGCTTTATTGACCCCCAAATACAGCGAACTGGCGTAATCCAGTCTCGACAAAATCGAAGCCTGGACGATGACTTGCTGGGTAGATGCGTAAAAAAAAACAGCAAAGGTCTGAGCCCTTGCAGTAGCCCAAAACAAGTCCCTGCCACCTTTTTAGTTTGATCTTGGAAGCTAAGGGACGAGTCCATCCATACCCCCAGATTTTTTACCACCTGCTGGGGGGGGGGGGGCATTGCCAAGGGTTTTGGGCCACCAATGCTCACTTCACAGCCCATGGTCTCTCCCCACCAACAACACCTCAGACTTGCAGGTGTTCAGCTGGAGACAGTTGGCAGTCACCCACTCGGCGACAGCCGCAATATTGCTTCTGAACTTGAGAGCGTCCCGCGCGGAGAAGTCCGAGAGTGCCACTACTAACTGTGTGTCGTCGGCGTAGGAGACCATCGTCAAACCTCTGTTTTTGGGTACCACGGCCAGGGGTTGGATGTATAGGTTAAACAGCAATGGGCACAAGGAGGAGCCCTGTGGCACCCCTTATTTGATTGAATGAGTACCTGACGTAAAAGGAGGAGCTGTCACCTGGAACGTCCTTCCTGTAAGAAAAAATGAAAGCCAATCTAGAGTAGAACCCACGATTCCGGCCTCTTCCAAATTTTGTAGCAGGATAGAATGGGACACTGTATCAAATGCGGCACTGGGATCCAATAATATCAGTGCTGACGTGCGCCCAGCATCTAGAGCCATCCGTAGGTGTTCGGTCACAGCCAGGAGCACTGATTCCATGCTGTGGCCTGGACGGAAACCATTCTGGGAGGGGTCTAAAGGTTCTTCGTTGCCGGCCCGTGCAGCTAGATGCGAGGACTTCGCATCTGGAGGCCCAGGCCACAAGGTACTGTTTAATGGCCTGAACTAAATCCTGTATCCAGCCCGCGCTTCATCGTGGTCAGCCTGAACTTTTGACTTGGATACGGTCTATGCGACCAGAAGTAGCTGCTTTTGGCTTCTTAGCTCATGATTTTTACAAAACCTTTACAATTGCATATCTCCAGTTCAACTAACTCAATGTATGTCATTTTGGAGAGAGCTCTAGAGGGAGTGAGAGGGGGAACGATGGAGTGACATTCCTGCTGACATTGAGGAAAGACGAAAGAGCGGCTTGTTCCACTCTCAGGTTTGGACTTGTTGTTTATTAGTTTGGATTTCCGAGGGGGAGAAGAAAGGGGCGTTGAGGACTTCAGATCGGAGGCTCTGGAGGCTGCCGCCTCCTGAAGCCCCCCCTGCTCTGAGGGGACCCAGTGACTTCTCGGAAATGCCCGCTTTGCAGGAACGCTGAAGCCGTTTCACTTTTATCTCCGGACATCTGTTATTTCAATCCAAGGGTAGTGGAGGGCGAGGCTTCCGGCCCCCGAGCGGTGCCGTCACACCGGGGGCTCGAGGCTCTGTGGCAAGGATACTGTTTTGTGTTTCTATTGCACGGGAAGGGGGTGTGAGATGTAACTTAGTCTCATCTGACACAATCAAATAATACACAACAGAAAGTAAATCCTCATATTTACATTAGAATCAGCATATTAGGGAAAATGACGAATGCCACAAAACGTAGAAGGAAAGAGATGGAAGTTACCACGAAACCCGGGCCTCCCGAAGTTCAAGTTTGAGCTAAATTGTACCCCAGCGATGTATCTCAGTGGGTAGGTGAGTACACAGGCAACACTGCAGGCTGGGGTTCCTTTGCTGGGTGTTGGGGCACAACCGCCCACCATTCAGAGCCCCCTCTCGATGGGTTCAAAGGGAATGAGGCCTGATGTTGTGTCTGACTAGAGTAGGTGTGTTGTCCTACTTCTATGTCACTGACTCCTAGGGTGGCCGCTCTCTATTGTTGTGAGTGGAGCTCTGATAGAAGCTGCCCCTACCCTCAGTGAGTAACTCCAAGCTCTTGGTAGCTCATCCATACATAGTGCCTCTCTACTGATCTGTCCCCTCTACCCTACATGTTTACTTCTTGAAGACACGCCTCTTATGTGCCTGTTTCCCTCCAGTCGTCTTTACTCTACTCTGCGCTCCATTATAAGTGGCCCAGTCACCCATATGGTGCCAGTGACGACTGCATCTGGAATACAAGTGATACCAAAATACCACTTGCCGCTGCTTCATCCCTCCCTTCACAGGAATTGGGCCGATCATAGGGATCAACCCACGTCGATCAGTGAGGTAACACTGTCTCCCCTGTTATTTCCCATTTCTTGGGTTCTAGCTTATAACAGCCCAGTAATTCTGCAGCCCGGAAACACCAACCGCTCTAATTGCAGGTGTACCCAGGCTCCAAGTGTCCGCGACCCATCCTTGTGCTGTTAGTGGGTCATATCCATACACTGTAAGTGAAAGTCAGGGCCCCTGTTGTCTTTTGACCGGAAGTACTAGTTTAGGAATCTGCTTACTTTAAGCGTGGAGGGTCACGCGTGGATCTTTTGGAGCGCCTGGCTGCACTTTGGTGTTGGCGGAATACTTGTGGCGCAGCAGCCAGTGTGACTGACTCCAGAATCCGGGGCTCACGGTTCGATCACCGGCAGCAGATTAGCCCAGCACCATGTGACTCTGGGCAATAGCTTACTTAATCTTCCTGACGGCCCCCAGCGCCTAGAGACCCTTACGAGTGATTGTTCGCGCTTTACAAATGTGGATTAATATTATTGGGTCTCTCTCTGAACACATGAAACGCAGTTGCCCAAGGCAAGGTTATGGCTTGAATCCCTTGAATTCTTCCGTATATTTCATTTGCAATATTGTGAAAAACTGGAATTCTGAAGTGGAGGAAGCCAAAGTTCTTGTGCTTAAGAAAACCCGCTGGACTCACTAGCCACGCTTACAATGGGAATGGTAGGGGATTCACCTGTATTCATCCTCAACCACATCTGTGGCCTGCTGGCATTCTGTGAGGTTGCCGCCAATAGGGTAGATGGTGCGGACATCAGAGGAGATAATATCCCAGCATGGGATCTGAATTCTTCTCACTATGGCTAATTGCTTTTAACTGGTACACCCAAACCCCAACTTGCATCTCTGAAGGAGGTTTTACTTGTCTAAGTACATTAATGGCCTGATTTAAAACTTGGTGGGACTGCCGCTATCCCTCCGTGGCAGCGGTTGCAAGTACTCCAAAGAGCTGAAGGAGTCCTGCCCACCTTAATTAAATGTGGGCTGGTTGAACCACTGTCCGCATCAACAGAAGGTTTACCATTGTTTAAGTTGTGCACCGCCATTAAAGTGGCAGACTCCTCTGTTGGCTGACAGTACTCCGTCGTCGTTGTGCTAGCTAATGGTTGTTTGCTGAATGAGTGAGTCCCTGGTGAAGTGGAGACTGTCAAGTAGTAATTTGTTATGTGTGAATATACACATACAGTGTGTATTCACGAAAAACATATGGTGGTACTCTGTAATGGCCATTTTTGTTAACTATTGCATGCCACACTAACAACATACACACACTATAGTTTGCGCACCCACAGTCCCCTCAAGTATAACACACACAAGCACCACAACGACAAAAAAAAATGCTTTCGGTGTCAATACAGGTGTGTTGATTTCACCTTGATAAGCTGTAAAATGAAACCAACTGTATTACACGGATGTATGACGTTACAACGCACACTTTTACAACGCATGCACTTACAACGCATTTTTTACAACGCATAATCCATTACAACGCATGACATTACAACGCATGACACTACAACGCATTTTAAAAAACTACCTTTACAACGCATTTCCATTACAACGCATACTACCTTTACAACGCAGACCATTACAACGCATAATATTAAATTGCATTTAAGGTAAGTATTAGATAGTATAGGGGTAAAAGTTACTTTTCTAACTCAAGGGGGTGCAACAGTAGGGTAAGTGTTGGATAGTATAGGGGTTAAAATTACTATTCTAACTCCAGGGGGTGCAACAGTAGGGTAAGTGTTGGATAGTATAGGGGTAAAAATTACTATTCTAACTCCAGGGGGTGCAACAGTAGGGTAAGTGTTGGATAGTATAGGGGTAAAAATTACTATTCTAACTCCAGGGGGTGCAACAGTAGGGTAAGTGTTGGATAGTATAGGGGTAAAAATTACTATTCTAACTCCAGGGGGTGCAACAGTAGAGTAAGTGTTGGATAGTATAGGGGTAAAAATTACTATTCTAACTCCAGGGGGTGCAACAGTAGGTTAAGTGTTGGATAGTATAGGGGTAAAAATTACTATTCTAACTCCAGGGGGTGCAACAGTAGAATAAGTGTTGGATAGTATAGGGGTAAAAATTACTATTCTAACTCCAGGGGGTGCAACAGTAGGGTAAGTGTTGGATAGTATAGGGGTTAAAATTACTATTCTAACTCCAGGGGGTGCAACAGTAGGGTAAGTGTTGGATAGTATAGGGGTAAAAATTACTATTCTAACTCCAGGGGGTGCAACAGTAGGGTAAGTGTTGGATAGTATAGGGGTAAAAATTACTATTCTAACTCCAGGGGGTGCAACAGTAGGGTAAGTGTTGGATAGTATAGGGGTAAAAATTACTATTCTAACTCCAGGGGGTGCAACAGTAGGGTAAGTGTTGGATAGTATAGGGGTAAAAATTACTATTCTAACTCCAGGGGGTGCAACAGTAGGGTAAGTGTTGGATAGTATAGTGTAATATTATGCGTTGTAATGGTATGCGTTGTAATGGTAGTATGCGTTGTAATGGAATGCGTTGTAAAGGTAGTTTTTAAAAATGCGTTGTAGTGTCATGCGTTGTAATGTCATGCGTTGTAATGGATTATGCGTTGTAAAAAATGCGTTGTAAAGGTAGTGCATTGTAAAAGTTGCGTTGTAAAGGTTGTTCCCCGTATTACACATAAGAAAAATTGCACTTAAGAGCAATGTACACATATACAAGGCTACAACAATTGACAAAACACAAGTCATAGAATGACAATTGTCAAAGTTGCTTACCTTGGTTCCCAGAGACAGCAGAGGTGTTAGGCATTGTGGTGAAGTCATGGCACCAGAGGAGGGACCTGGACAATGGTGTTGCAGACGGAAACGGAAGTGGTAAACAGTAAAAAAAAGGTACGTTTATACCTAATTTCCTTCAATTCCACCAACTCAAGGTAGGAGGTGTTCCCGCCACAGTTGCCTCGACAGAAAGGCACTTTGTAATTAGCTCGGCGGTAATCCTGGCTGGACTCCCTCCAACAGCTGCTTTTGCCTATGACGCCATCGACGTGGGCGAATAATCCTGGTGGAGTGGGCAGGGCTCGGGAGCTCTTTCGTCTACAGACCAGACAACATCTATTTACAGCGGACGGACCGCCAAGTAGGGCGGCAGAGAAAGCGGTAAAAAGCGACAGCTGGACCATTACTGCCAAGATCTAAATCAGGCCTTCAGTATTGACTGAGACAGCGCATGCACTGTCACTTGTGAGTCTCTCGTAAATAAAACCAAAACCTCAAGAAGGGCTGAGAGCCAGCCCATTTCTTACCAATACTTATTATTGTTTGTCTTAGCTAGCTTTGACATCTCTCCTATTTACTTGCCTCTTTTTAGTCGGCACCCCCTACTTTCTATTCCTGTGTTCAGTGGCGCATGGGCCAAGTGCAGTTTCCTGTCTGTGGCCAGTACCCTTCAACAGGCTGCACGCTTCGGGATGTACTATTTATAATTTTGAGGCTTGCTCCCTCCCGCCATGTCAGTGCTATCCTTTTCCCCCTTGCACCCTGCCCCTGTCTGTGGTCTTGTTTGCCCCTTCCATCTCTTGTGTTGCTTTCCCGTCCCACCCCATCCCGCTGTCTGCTGATTTGCTCAACTTCATCCCACACCTTTCCCACTTTGCTTGTTTTCTAATATGTAGATGCCTTCAAACAATATAAAAAGCTTTTGGATGATGAAATAAAATAAAATTCTATAAACAAAATATTTTTTCTTCGTTGCTGCAGCAGGTCCAATCCATCTTCGGCGCAGCCTCTCTCTGCCAGGTCCAAGCTCAGAAAGGTAGTAGTTCTACGGTCCTCTTCTGAGGTCTGGTGCCATGAGTGGCTCCTTTATGCCCAGAAAGTGTCCTCAGGAGATGCTGCTGTCCCTAGCCAATGGGCTACATTGTTCCCTTCCGCCTGATGACTGCTTCCTGTGAAATGTGGCATCCAGCTATATTAGAATGGTCTACTCTCCCCACTCCCAAGATGGCTGAACACTTCTATTGGTGTGTGGAGCTTGATAGTCCAACCTAGAGGTGTGGCTACCTGAAGGCTACAAGCCCATGGAAAAACGGGTTGACCAGTGTTTTCCCCTCACTGTGTCAATGCCTTATTGTCTACCTAAACAACAGAGCAGCCCCTCTTTGTGTGTGCTCACCATTTGCCCTTCAAATGTGGCTTCTCCTTTGAAGCTCTCCACTTGCGCTCACACCTTGTGCAGCTTTCCTTGCCAGGAGGCGATTAGACCTCCAACCCCGGTAGGCCAATTGTAGATTTTCCTGGTAGTTGTTCAACTCCTCTCAAGGACGCCCAAAGGTTGTCTAGAGGTCAGTTCTTTGTGTGAAACTGTAAACTGGAAAACCTTGGGCAACAAAGTGGCAACTTACTGAAGTTGCACTTCGCCCACCAGTGAAACTAAATTCTATTTAACCATCAAAGTGGGTTTAATGCACTGATTCTTTTGATACCTTGAAGTATAATTTTTAGTAGTCCCATTCAAAAGTTAGCTGGGCTGAGATGTGAACCTGTAACTCTGCACTCACCACTGGGGCTACTAGACTTTTAACAGTAAAAACGTCAATGTTAGTTTTTAATGTTAGTACCTCAAAATCATGAAACTACAGGTCCAAACTTTTAATATAATGCACCCTGCCTTTACGACTATGTAGGCCTGACTTAGGGGTGAGTTACACATATTAAAAAGAAAAGTTTGGGCTTTGCCATTGCTTGAAATGTCGAAACCGAGTTAGCATCTTAAAACTTCTCTTCTAGCCAGCAATTGCAGGCGGTGAGTCATAATTTTATCTTGCGACACTCATGGTGGCACAACTAGTGCTGCAGAATACTAGAGGCATTTTAACTTACATGCCCTAGACACCCCTGGTACCATATACTAAGGACTTATAAGTAAGTAAAGTTATGCCAATGGGGATAAGACAATTAAACATGTTTTTTAAGGGTCAGAACCCATACAATGAGTATTAATTAGTAGGGCTCAGGGCATTTCAGAGTCATTACACCAAAGCGTGGTAGTCTAATGGGGGCAGAAAGTGGGTTGAACCCACAAAAGCCAGCTACCTCACACATTGAAGTGCTCTGGTAAATCACAAGTCCCAATAAATTGGGGAGGAAAAATCTGAGCCTGGCCAATGTAGATCCATGACTTTCACTGAATGCCAAGTCACTTGGATTTACCTGGGCACCAACCTCACCCTCAAGAAACTCAATGCTAAAATACAAAGACAGGCAGGTGCCAGCTCTCTCTTCTAAGGAAAGTCAAACCATTTCTTTCAGAAAGTGACTTCAGAACTGCTGTTCACGCCCTGGTATTATATCGTCTGGATGGTGGCAATGCCCTTCGGCATGGCCTCCCAGACTCCATACTAGCACTGCTTAGGGGGATCCTACACACCATAGCATTTCTCATTCATGGCTTGAAGAAATATGCTCCCCTCCTAATGAAAGTCCATTAGCTTCCCTTCCTGGTCCGCGCCATTTTCAAAAACAGCTGCATCATTACACACCAGCACCCCTGTTTACCTTGCAGAGAAGCCCTCCTACTGGTGCTTCTCAGCACAACTGCAGCAGGACACCATGAGGCAGCAGAATAAGAAGTGTAAAAAAGAAAAACCAAGACAGCAGGTCTTGTCCATCTATGCAACCAGTATCTGGATCCACATCCCCGTATCCACCAGGACTGCTCAAAGTTTTTCTAATTTAGGAAAGAGTTGAAGACTCACGTCTTTCAGAGAACAATACGTCACAATGCATTTCCTGCCTACAGCCCAGCTTCTTCTCTTACTTGAGAAAAATATGCCAATCTTTGACTATGCATGGCACTCTGCTGTCTTTCAGCTAGGTATAAACATATCATTGCATACATACACACTTATAGTAAGTGATCCCACTGAATATTACAGGGTCTATCAATTTACCATAGACCATGTGTTTTTTCTCCAAGAGGTTAGAAGCAGGATGAATCTCTGGCAGAACCCCCAAATAGGAATTGAGGAATTCTGGAATGTGATATTCCTGATTCACTCTGTAGTCCTCATTTCTCAGTGAAATCTCAGGATTTCACTCAGTCATAACGAAAGCAACGTAGTACACCGAGATGAATCCACTATTAACTCCCCCCGAAGTTCCCCCTTCCCCAGTATCTCAACTGTAGGAAAGTAGGATCTGTTTCTTATGGTCACCCCCACATTAAATGTGATACTGTTTTTGACTAGTCTGACTTGCATCTTGATAATCAGGACCCCAGTCTATCTGCAGTCTTCCTAAACTGTTATGTCATGTACTTAGGTACACTCCAGATTGGATACTGGAGTCCCCTTGTTAGTCCCTAGTACATGGTTCCCATGTATCCAGGCCATAGGTTCCCCAGAGGCCTCCCAAGGGCTGAAGCATGCATTATGCCAACCATGAGAGGCCATGCAAAATGGAACCTACAGGCCTGCTATTGCAGCCTGTGTAAAGTGGTGCATGCACCACTTGTTTAAGATATAGGTTTACTATATCTAAGGGTCACTACACTTAAAACCTATAAGACACCCCTATAGCAAGCCTTGACAATCCTGAAGGCAGGGTGCTTGGCTCTAAGTGAGAGGGTGCCACTGCATGAGCAGGACACCCCTGCAGCCTAC
Source organism: Triturus cristatus (assembly GCF_964204655.1). NCBI lineage: Eukaryota > Metazoa > Chordata > Amphibia > Caudata > Salamandridae > Triturus > Triturus cristatus. Next base: position 105,216,865 of record NC_140587.1, read on the forward strand.
GGAGTCCATTCTCCTGGGTTGTTAGTGCAGCAGCCATTTACGACATATAGAGTGGCATTATGCGACCGTGTGATGACCAACTCTAAAACGGCTGAAAGTAACCCTATCATGTTTGGTGTCAAAGATAGTAGAATCATACCCCCACACTGGTAACCGGTGTGGAAAGTATGATTCCACCCTTCTGAAACAAGCTCTGCAAGGTCCCTGGTGTTCCTGGTACCAGCCTTCAATCAATCAATCAATCAGGGGTTTTTAAAGCGCGCTACTCACCCGTGAAGGTCTCAAGGCGCTGGGAGAGGGGGGGGGGGGTGCGCAGTCCGGGTCAGTCGAAGAGCCAGGTCTTGAGGTCCTTCCTGAACGTGTGAAGGGTCAGAGAGCGTCTGATGTTCACCGGGAGCTTGTTCCAGGTCTTGGCCGCGATGTAGGAGAAAGCCTTCTAGTCCCGGGCAGCACAAAATGGTTGCTGCCGACCAAAGACACATTTCTGCCTTCCTGCTTTTGAGCCAAGCTTGAGCAGAGGAAGGAGGAACAATAGGCATCCTGTCACAGGGAGGTGTGACCACATCCCAGACAGGATTTAGTGTAATATGGCAGGGTGGGTGCGTTTGCCAGCGACTGAAAGTTTGCAAGAGGGGCACATTTGGTGTCCCTGTGCAAAGTTCAGTTCAAACCAGTCCTGGGAGCAGTTGGCTCCTGCTCTGGCGCAAAACTGGATAAAGGACATGAGAGTAACTTCCCCATTGTCCAGACCCTTCCCTGGGAGGGTCTCCTGAATCTGTCCAACCCTCTCCCGTGGGTACAAAAGGGCTTACCTGGCTGTAGGACCCTAGATTCGATGTGGACAAGATTCTGAACCAGAAACCACTGAGCTTTGACCATCTGGACACTCTGGACTTCGCTGGACTTCTTTTGGGCCCTACTTTGTCTCCCTCTCAGTCTAAAGCATCGTCTATGTCCGTGCACCACACCGGCTCTGTGCAGGACCTGTGGAGCATCAAGGACAACTGAAGATATCTCCCTTGGATTGAAGGAGTCACTCCCCTGCAACCGCTGGCACCACATTATGACTGACCGGTCTACTGATCCTGAGCTCCTACGGTCTCCAAAGTCTCCAGAAACACAGGAGGTGGGTTTCTATGTCCCACAAGGTCTGAGCTGCCCTCTCACCAAGTTTGGGGACATAATCCCTGGTGGGGGCTGCAATACCCATACCCCTGTGCACCGTGATCCAGCGGAAAGGGACAAATTTACATATCCTCCCAGCGTCACAGATCCGTCATCACACAAGCTCATTCACTCACGCATTCATTGGTGGGGTCCATAACACCAACACTCACACGTTCCCACTCTCTGAATCCTCACGCAGGAGGATGACGTATCCGCTGGAGAGGTGGGGGGTACCTTATTACCTATAGGGAAGAAAATTTGTTACAGAATATACATCTTCACATCAATACCTATAAGATCCTAACCTTAACATCAAGGCTCTCCACCACTTGGTCGATGGACCAATTAGTTGGACTGGTTGATGGTGATTTAGAACCAGGTAAAACACATTAAAGCTTCAGAATCCTTCAGTAACCTACTTGAAGAACCACAAACTCATTCTCTTGTTAATCAATATTTAGTTTATCTAATTTCTTTAAATCAATTTATAATTAGCATTTTGGTTAATCAAGTTTGAGTTTTAATCAATCAACACAAATTGCATGACATTTTATATTTACCTATTCTTGCTATCGGGGTTCTTTTCTAAATCAATTGGCTCTGCATAACCCAAATCCTTTTGCTTATTCGTCCCAATTGAAAGCAGGCCAAGACTCAGCAAGTCCAAATGTTCCTTTGCTCAACACTGCTCAGTCCCAAAGATATCCAAAGGACCAAACAATCGTGCAAGCAAGTCGATCATGCAAATTCGGGACACCCCTCTGGAACGCACTCTCTCCTCGGGACGCACTAACTCCTCCCTTTTCTTCTACCCTTTTTATAATAAAATTCTGGGTAACATGAAACATTTATTGAACTGAAAAGAAATATGATTGGCCAATCTTGCGAAAATTGTTATATGGTCCAGTTTTCTCACTGTCTTGGGTTCTCAGAGAACTTGCTTGGTCACATCCTTAGTTTATGTCATGCTCATGCAACATTGTTGATTGTTCATTAAAGGTGACTATTGTTTTCTCCGGGTAATTTTCACTGACTGAATTCTGGCAGTCCTCCATGTTCCTATCCTTGACCAGGAACACTGTGCTCTGAATTGAGGATGCCTGGAGATCTTCGGAGCGATCAGAGTCTGCGTAGAAGACATCGCGCTCACAAGACGGAGGCCACTTCCGAACTCCATTTTGAATGTCATGCCTTGGTAGGCCCGAATGCCAATTTAAGCAAAACAAACACAAAAGAATAATTAATATGTGGAAATGAAGATTCTAATGTTAAACCCACACTAATCCCTTTATATATTAGTATTTTCCGAGCTTATAGTGACATTTAAAGCAATAATACTCACCCTTCGGCCCTAACAGAGACGCAAATGTCACCAAAGCAACATAAACCATGCAATATTCTATCACCACACTGTTGGACTTGGCCCTTTTTGAAGGGTCATCCCTAAACTTTTTGCCTTCCTCCTGTATTTTTTCTGACCTGGTGTTGGCTGATTTATGACTCTGGGCACCTTACCACTGCTCACCAGTGCTAAGGTGCATATGCTCTCCCTATGGTAAAATGTATACATTGATTGGTGTCCATGATTGGTTTATTTGGTTTACTGTCAGCCCCTAGTAAAGTGCACCAGGAGTGCCAGGGCTTGTAAATACAAATGCTGCTGGTGGGCTTGCAGCACTGGTTGTGCCACCCACAGAAGCGGCCTAGTAAAATGTGTCTAGGATCTGCCACTGCAGAACCTGCGCGCAGTCTGGTACCGTCGCGCTGACTGCGCAAGTGCACCCACTTGCCAGTCCCTAAACCTTCCCTTAACTACATATTAGTCACCCCTCTGGTAGGCCCAAGGGCAGGGTGCATTGTAGGCATAAGGTAGGACATGCCCTGATGTGTGTGGCATGTCTTAATAGTGAATTACAGCCATTTTCGTTTTTCACTATTGAAGGCTACCTGCTCTCCATAGGCCAGAACGGGCTGCTGGAATTACTACACCCTGTAATCCCAGTGGACTCATAGAGCATGGTAGAAAGTCATGTTTAGTATGCCTGAACTCAGAATAATAAAATACTTCTTTTAGTAAAGTTTATTTTAATATCCTGCGTTTGTAAATACTACTTTTAGAAAGTTAGTATTTACTGATCTGGCCATTCAGTCCGCCTCTGCGCTGGGTGTGTGTGTTCTGCCTAGCAACAGTAGGAGCAGGGTTGGGGAATCCCCAGAGACAGGCTGGCTGCCAGGTGGTGGGTAGAGAGATTACACCAGGATGGGTGGGAGGAGTCCACCCTTGACTCTGAATAGACCTGTGCTCTGACAGCACAAAGCCGGCTCCGCCCCCTGTGGAGCGGCTGATGTCTCTGCCCTGCTGCTGAATGGAAAGAGCAGAGTCACCACAACAAAGTGCTCAAAAACTGGACTGAGCCAGGCCCAGGCCCCCTGGCGCTAAAGAACAAAAGAATCGCACTATAAAAGTAGGAGCCTGGCTCCTAAGAAATCAGATCCTGTTGACGCCAAGACGAACCTCTGCCTGAAGGAGAAGGACCTGGAGAAGCTGAAGGAGGAATACTGTCTCTCTGCCTAAGAGACTGGCCTGCAGTGGGTGCCTGCTGCTGGAAGGAGAGGAAGAAAAGACTACAGAAAAGACTTTTAATCAACTTGTGCTGAAAACAATCTCCAAGGGCTTGCGTGTGAACTTGCCCCCTGACCTGCGCCCCAGGAACAGTGGGCGCTACCTTCCTGACAGAAGAGAAGTGCCTGGACGTGATTCTACAAGCTGACCCTGGAGAACTGATGCATCCCCTGACCTCGCTGAGCAACGCGACTTCTGCTGCTGGTGTGGCTGCGAACAACGTAAAGGCCTGACAGCCCGAGCACCCTGAACAACTGCCCCCTCGAGCCGTAGCTCGCAACGCAAGGAGGAGATCTACGAGTCTGAGTGCTGAGTCCCTGTGATCCCTGCCGGGTTATAGAGACCGCTGTAAGGACCGAGTGGTGCCCTGGTTCACGACCTACAGACGAAGCTAACAGCGCGCTGCGCTGCGACATCACCCCGGGGCTGCCCTCCTGCCTCTGCCCCCTTCGCGGTGACCTGTGACCCGCCCGAGCGCCCCACGAAGCTTCGCCGTCCCCGGGACCTGTGGGACTTCAGCGCGGCGTGGGACGCCTTTGGACAAGACTACCAGGCCGCCCCGAACTCCCCCTTTGCAGACTACAAGCTTCCGGTGAGTCCGCGCTAAAAGTACGGCCCGTACTCCCTTTCGTACGGACCGTACGTACATCACAAGCCTCTGGGTTCGCCCCGTACTGTTGCCTCGTACGCCTTTTTGAAATCAGCCGAGTTCGCAACGTACTGAGCTTTGAAACGTACTGCCAGGGAATCCCTTGTGCTGTGAAACGTACTGTGCTTTGAAACGTACTGCCAGGGAATCCTTTGTGCTGTGAAACGTACTGAGCTTTGAAACGTACTGCCCGGGAATCCCTTGTGCTGTGAAACGTACTGTGCTTTGAAACGTACTGCCAGGGAATCCTTTGTGCTGTGAAACGTGCTGCCAGGCCTGGGTTCGAACCGTACTGGCCGTGGGAGCAGTGTAGTTCGAACCGCACCTGCTCCGGACCGTACCCGCATTGAAAACCATTGCCGGTGCTCACGCGAGAAGCGTGAGACTCGGCAAGCGTACTCCGGCTCACGCGAGAAGCGTGGGAAACGGCAAGGCACTGTAGAAACCTTGCCAAGGGCACCCCAAAGGCGCTACGAAGTACCCCGAAGACCTAAAGAACTTGTTTTAAAGAGAACTGTGCCATTTCAAGACCTGTGGACTGCCCTTAAGTATTTAAAAGTAACTGGATTGAGATTCGCTAAGGGAACTGTATTTATGCAACCGGCCTGAAAGACAACCTTTTATATAAAGAGTTATATTTTGGATATAAATACAGCCTTGTGTCTTTGTGTGGTGGGGTGGTGATTATTGTGTGGGACAACTTGAACGCTTAACCTTATTCCCTCTGGAAATCTAGCCTGACTGCTCGCGCCACGTTACCTAGAGGGTGAGCAGGGGTTATTTTTAAAGAGGTGATCCTTTGCCCTGACTTAGATGAAAAGGGTCCCTGCTTGTCGCAAGTGCATACCTGCGCCAACCAGAGACCCCGGATTCTAACATTGGTGGCAGCGGTGCGGATTTACAGATTTGCGTTCTTGGTGTCTGCGCAGTGATTACTAGCCATTGCACAGTGAGGACAGTCCAGTAGCTTGAACCACAGAACTTTTAGAATTTTAACTTCGCTTGCCAAGAGAAGAAGATCCCTTGTGTTTGGAGTCATGCCGGGCCCAAACAGCATAGAGAAAACCGCGCTGAAAGCCTGGATTGAATCAAGGGGTGCGACCAAGGAAGTTACACCATTGAAACCAGCGGGAAGCGTTCGCAGTTTTGGCAGAGACCTGTCGCCAGAGGAGCTGGCAGACAGACAGGCCGCCAGGGATCATGAATTGAAGTTGGAGGAGCTGGAAGTAAATTCCCAATTTGAGCTAGAAAGCAAGAAGCTGGCTCTGGAAGAAAAGAAAATGCAAATGGAGCATGACTTCCTAATGAAGAAATATGATATGGAGCTCGAGAGGCTTGAGGCCATGAGTGTCTCAGCCCAGCAACAAGAAAGGTGTGTAGCTCAGAGATTGAGCTTTTCTGAGTGGGAGGAGGAATCCAGCTCAGATGGTGGCAGCAGTATTGAATTCTCTAGTGCTGAAAGAGTAGTACGCACACCCAGAGATGTGGCGCCTGACTTGAAGGAGGGGGTTAACACACACCAGGAGGTTCAAGGGCATGAGGTAGCTCCAGTAGTGCGCAGTATCCCTGAAGGGAATAGGGTAACTGGCGCAGGGGTTCATAGTCCTAGTGGCGGGAGGGACACTCTACTGGCTCTAGATGAGAGGCGCAGGGAGAGGGGTTTCCCCAACATTGAAGTCCTGGTAGGTGAGTGTGAAGACTGCCCAGAAGAGTGTGGGTTGTGTGACAGAGACAGTCAGATACTGTCTTGCCAGTCTCAGGAGAGTGGTGTAGAGTACGTGTGTGAGGCACTGGATGGTAAGGTGAAGGCTAGTTTGGTTAAAACTGCTAGGGGGCTGTGTGATCGAATTGTGGGAGAGCATATTTTAAGTCCCTGTTTTCCAGAGCTACGTCAACACCTGTTGGAGAGTGAGTTCTCTGACCGCAGAGAACTCACATTGGAGGCAGACCTTTTGGTGGATTCCAGAGGGTCTGGAGAGGCATTGGGGAGTGACCCTGTGGGGAGTGGCTCAGGTATCTTCCAACCCAGAGTGGTGGAAGTGGTGCAGAGTAGCCCAGCTAGGTCCCATGGTAGTGGGAGGGGTGTAGGGGCTCACGTCCTGTCTCAGTGGAGAAGGAGTGAGTGTGGGGCTGCGTGCCCCCAGGTGCCCGAAACCCAGTCTCAGAGCCTGGATGGTTCTTTAAGGGAACACCAGGCGGGGAGCCTAGGCTGTCCTGATGGGCCGCCCATTGAGGGGGATCCCCTAGTGTCTGGTGAGCTGGGAGTGTCTGTAAGCAGGCCTCCATCAGTTCTGGTGTCTGGCAGTACCGCTCCAGTTGGGAGGGTGCAGAGGTCCAGATTGAGGGGTGAGAGGGGGAAAGAGTCCCCAGTGGAAGAACCAGTGGGTCAGGGGCCAGCAAGAAGGGCTGCGTCCCCCGTGAGTGACCATGGTGAGACCACTTCTGTCCTGGGGGATCTTCAGGCACTGTCAGATGGACAGGGGTCGGGAGATCAGCGCCAGGCAGACTGTCACACGACACATGAGTTATGTGTCACCCTCAGGGGGGGCATGCGTGCTCCCCGGGAAGTCCTGGTGCGCCAGGCGAGCGTTCAACCGCATGGGTTGGACCCAGGGTTGGGAAGCCAGGTTCAGGTGTTGTCTGACCTGAAGGGTGGGACCACTGTAATCAGTGTCCTGACCTATGTTGCTTCTAGGGGTACCACGCCAGTTGGGAGTGGGCAGTACTCTGGAAGGGGGTGCAGAGGGAGGGAGTCCTCGCCTCTGACCCCGGCTCAACTGAAGGGTTTAGACCCTAGGTTGAAGGGCCAGGTTCAGGGTGTCCCCCCTGACCTGGGCACCCAGTTGCAGAATAGAACCCCTGAACTGGTGGGCGAATTGCGCAGGACACCTGCCACAGGTGCCATGGCAATTCTGGAAGGGGGTGCCACTCCAGGTGGGATGGTACAGAGCCCCAAGGAGGAGGACCGGGTGTGGGAGAGGCCACCCCAGTCTTTGGTCCAGCCACTGGGTACAGTCCCGGGGCTGGTGGGTCAGTGCCAGGATGTCATACCTGACCTGACAAGGAGGAGAATGGACAAAGGGTGCCAAGCACCTGGGGCTACTGCCCCCCGCTCCCTGGCGCCACAGAGGATTGAGAGCCCTGAGAGGCATACGGCCTGGGTCTCATCCCTGACTACTGTCAGCGGCCACTGTAGCATTTTGCTGTCTCTCTGGTGGGACACACCTGTGGGCCAGTTAAGGTTAGGTGCTGCACAGGTGGTGTCCACAGGCGAGGAGAAGGGTTCCCCATGGATTGGCTTGGTGGGCCCTGAGAGTATGGACAGAGGGAGTCCGATAGGTTCAGATTGGCGTAGAAATGGAGTCTGCCCCTGCAGTTGCGGGCCAGGTCCTTGTTCTATCGCCCCAAGCAGGGAAGACCATCACGGTGGTGATTGGTCTACCCTGCGTTTTGGCTGGAAGGGGGTTGTGTTGGACTTGGCCCTTTTTGAAGGGTCATCCCTAAACTTTTTGCCTTCCTCCTGTATTTTTTCTGACCTGGTGTTGGCTGATTTATGACTCTGGGCACCTTACCACTGCTCACCAGAGCTAAGGTGCATATGCTCTCCCTATGGTAAAATGTATACATTGATTGGTGTCCATGATTGGTTTATTTGGTTTACTGTCAGCCCCTAGTAAAGTGCACCAGGAGTGCCAGGGCTTGTAAATACAAATGCTGCTGGTGGGCTTGCAGCACTGGTTGTGCCACCCACAGAAGCGACCTAGTAAAATGTGTCTAGGATCTGCCACTGCAGAACCTGCGCGCAGTCTGGTACCGTCGCGCTGACTGCGCAAGTGCACCCACTTGCCAGTCCCTAAACCTTCCCTTAACTACATATTAGTCACCCCTCTGGTAGGCCCAAGGGCAGGGTGCATTGTAGGCATAAGGTAGGACATGCCCTGATGTGTGTGGCATGTCTTAATAGTGAATTACATCCATTTTCGTTTTTCACTATTGAAGGCTACCTGCTCTCCATAGGCCAGAACGGGCTGCTGGAATTACTACACCCTGTAATCCCAGTGGACTCATAGAGCATGGTAGAAAGTCATGTTTAGTATGCCTGAACTCAGAATAATAAAATACTTCTTTTAGTAAAGTTTATTTTAATATCCTGCGTTTGTAAATACTACTTTTAGAAAGTTAGTATTTACTGATCTGGCCATTCAGTCCGCCTCTGCGCTGGGTGTGTGTGTTCTGCCTAGCAACAGTAGGAGCAGGGTTGGGGAATCCCCAGAGACAGGCTGGCTGCCAGGTGGTGGGTAGAGAGATTACACCAGGATGGGTGGGAGGAGTCCACCCTTGACTCTGAATAGACCTGTGCTCTGACAGCACAAAGCCGGCTCCGCCCCCTGTGGAGCGGCTGATGTCTCTGCCCTGCTGCTGAAAGGAAAGAGCAGAGTCACCACAACAAAGTGCTCAAAAACTGGACTGAGCCAGGCCCAGGCCCCCTGGCGCTAAAGAACAAAAGAATCGCACTATAAAAGTAGGAGCCTGGCTCCTAAGAAATCAGATCCTGTTGACGCCAAGACGAACCTCTGCCTGAAGGAGAAGGACCTGGAGAAGCTGAAGGAGGAATACTGTCTCTCTGCCTAAGAGACTAGCCTGCAGTGGGTGCCTGTTGCTGGAAGGAGAGGAAGAAAAGACTACAGAAAAGACTTTTAATCAACTTGTGCTGAAAACAATCTCCAAGGGCTTGCGTGTGAACTTGCCCCCTGACCTGCGCCCCATAAACAGTGGGCGCTACCTTCCTGACAGAAGAGGAGAAGTGCCTGGACGTGATTCTACAAGCTGACCCTGGAGAACTGATGCATCCCCTGACCTCGCTGAGCAACGCGACTTCTGCTGCTGGTGTGGCTGCGAACAACGTAAAGGCCTGACAGCCCGAGCACCGTGAACAACTGCCCCCTCGAGCCGTAGCTCGCAACGCAAGGAGGAGATCTACGAGTCTGAGTGCTGAGTCCCTGTGATCCCTGCCGGGTTATAGAGACCGCTGTAAGGACCGAGTGGTGCCCTGGTTCACGACCTACAGACGAAGCTAACAGCGCGCTGCGCTGCGACATCACCCCGGGGCTGCCCTCCTGCCTCTGCCCCCTTCGCGGTGACCTGTGACCCGCCCGAGCGCCCCACGAAGCTTCGCCGTCCCCGGGACCTGTGGGACTTCAGCGCGGCGTGGGACGCCTTTTGACAAGACTACCAGGCCGCCCCGAACCCCCCCTTTGCAGACTACAAGCTTCCGGTGAGTCCGCGCTAAAAGTACGGCTCGTACTCCCTTTCGTACGGACCGTACGTACATCACAAGCCTCTGGGTTCACCCCGTACTGTTGCCTCGTACGCCTTTTTGAAATCAGCCGAGTTCGCAACGTACTGAGCTTTGAAACGTACTGCCAGGGAATCCCTTGTGCTGTGAAACGTACTGTGCTTTGAAACGTACTGCCAGGGAATCCTTTGTGCTGTGAAACGTACTGAGCTTTGAAACGTACTGCCCGGGAATCCCTTGTGCTGTGAAACGTACTGTGCTTTGAAACGTACTGCCAGGGAATCCTTTGTGCTGTGAAACGTGCTGCCAGGCCTGGGTTCGAACCGTACTGGCCTTGGGAGCAGTGTAGTTCGAACCGCACCTGCTCCGGACCGTACCCGCATTGAAAACCATTGCCGGTGCTCACGTGAGAAGCGTGAGACTCGGCAAGCGTACTCCGGCTCACGCGAGAAGCGTGGGAAACGGCAAGGCACTGTAGAAACCTTGCCAAGGGCACCCCAAAGGCGCTACGAAGTACCCCGAAGACCTAAAGAACTTGTTTTAAAGAGAACTGTGCCATTTCAAGACCTGTGGACTGCCCTTAAGTATTTAAAAGTAACTGGATTGAGATTCGCTAAGGGAACTGTATTTATGCAACCGGCCTGAAAGACAACCTTTTATATAAAGAGTTATATTTTGGATATAAAAACAGCCTTGTGTCTTTGTGTGGTGGGGTGGTGATTATTGTGTGGGACAACTTGAACGCTTAACCTTATTCCCTCTGGAAATCTAGCCTGACTGCTCGCGCCACGTTACCTAGAGGGTGAGCAGGGGTTATTTTTAAAGAGGTGATCCTTTGCCCTGACTTAGATGAAAAGGGTCCCTGCTTGTCGCAAGTGCATACCTGCGCCAACCAGAGACCCCGGATTCTAACACACACCTACTACTGTTAATAGGCGTACCACAATTAGTTATTAGAGTTATTCTGCCATGCAAAAAGCAATGAGTCCCGCGTGTAATTTGTGTTTATCAAAAATGCACATTGTTGATTAATATATTACAGCAGACAGTTAATTCAAATTAATATATAAATTGATTACGTCATTAGTATTTTCATGCAAAATAGTGAAGGTATACAAAATTTTGCTTTACCTGCTCCATCAATACCCCCTTTGGTGATTTTTAATATCACCCCAAATTCCCTTAAATTTTAATCCTTTTTTTTATATGGAAATGAATTCAGTTCTCTTAAATTTTTGTTATGTCACATGATTGTTTCCCCTGTTTCATACTCTCTTGTTTTCTTATACACATTCTCTTTCTATTCTTCTAGTTCTATATCTTCCATTTCTCTTTCCTTTCTTTCTTTCTCCCTTTTCTTAGCAGCTTCTATTTTTATATGATTTTGTAATTTTCTTCTTTTGCTACATAAACATCCTAGTCTCAGAATGAACACTAAAAATATTATACATGTTACTGGAATTAGAGAAAACAGTTTCAGCCTCAGTCAAAGTCAGTTATATTTCGAATATATGTCTTTAAATCTTGACTTTTGTCAGGAATATAAGTACAACAATGTTGCATCTTCAGCATTCCACAGACTTCTCCCTCTTTTGCCAAAATAATATCAAGGGCAAGTCGATTTTGCATCACCATGGCTCGCATGGCAACCATTTCTGTATTTACTAATAAAAACCCTCCAGCAGTGCTTGTCGATAAGGGATCCACTACTGTAGTCAATTTTCTAATTTTGTGTGCATTCAGAGATATCCCAACGGCTGGTATCAGTGCTCCAAAAATAACCCCTACAATTTCTGACCAACTTTCCCTCCTTCTGCGTGTTAGTTGTCTACCTATCTCATGCGCACCATCTTTTCCCCTTCCCACATGAAATATCTTTGGGAAGACCAGGCCTAGGTAACATGTGCCATACCAATGGTCCGGTAATCGATAATAAGCTTTGTTCCCACAGATAAAATATAATCCAGGGAACACCGGATCATTTCCTCCTTTAAATCCCCATCCTCCCATGATTCTATAAGTATCATGGCAGTCACTCGCACCTATGAAATAGTTATCATACACAGTTTGATTTCTTCTAATACACAATTTCCCTTTCTGAGGCCAATCTAAAGCCATAGCTGGACTAGTTTCTCCTTTCAAATTTTTTCTCTTTCAACGTCCCAGACTGTCTTTTCTTCCTTTCCCTCAGGTATCTTCCTTTGTATCTTGATTCTCCTTTCTTCTACCATATCTAAAAAAGTATTTTCTTCCCTCTTCAGACTACAAGTGAGATTATTCCTAAATACTGATTCTAAAGTTAATTCTCTAGTTTCTAGGAAGAATTCACCTAAAACTTTACCAGGTTTTACCCTATTAAATTCAGAAACTACGGGTACTTGTGAAAAAATGTTATCTACATCAGAAAAATAATATTCTAGTTTTCCTGTTTATTAAAATAAACTCGCTAATACACTACATGTTATGCCATATGTCACTGGAAGGTGGTGGTATGTAACTCCCTCAGACACTGATGCAGTTAACTGCATGCAGACGTAGCAGTCTCTCACATCCATGGTTTTTACATATTCATACAACAATTTTGAGAAGACATTGTTAGAAAAATCAGTTATGGACCTTTCCTTATGTAAGTAAGTTCTATCTATTTCTTAAGTTGGATGAATATCATGAATCTTTTCTACATTAGACTTATTCTCAGTTTTCCATGCTCTCTTCCTCAATACTCGGCCTTCTTGTACTTCTTCGTCACTGTCCTCAGATTCAGTTCCACCTTGACTCTTACTTTCTGTAGTTTTTCTTTTCACAACTTCCTTTTCCTTATCTAATTCTGTCCCTCATGTTTCTTCCACGCAATCTTCCTGCTGACTAACTGTCCCTTCTTCTACCTGGATGTGTGGTTTCCCTACACCTCCTCAGGGTTCTTCCGCAACAATCTTTCCCTCTCTCTGTATCTAGTACCTCACCATCTACCTCTGTGACTTCAGGTGGGATTTATCTCATTTTTACATGTGGAGCTTCTTTATCGAGAATTTCTTTGACAGTCGCTTCACTGTTTTCTTTTACTCTTTCATGTACTTGTACTTGTTCAGCATCCGACTCTGAACTAGTGTCAGAAATCTCCAATCTCCTTTTAAGGGTAGATTCTCTGGTGCTATAACTGGACTTGATTCTAACTCCCCCCTTTCAGGAGTTGTTCTTGTTCTTGTTTCTTCTGAATCTGACTCGGAACTGGTATCAGATTCTTCAAAGTATTCCTCTTCACTGTTATTCGCTGGATTAGGGATTCGCAAGGTATGACTAGCATGAATCCAATTCTTCACTCCGGCACATTTCACGGCCGTGGTGGTGGTCAAGATTACTTGACGCGGTTTACCCCACCGTGGGACCAAACAATTTCTTCTTCTATGCACTTTAACTCTCACCCAGTCTCCTGGACTTAGATCATGAGCTGGCTTCTTTTCAAGAGTGGTTGCATCCGATCCAACCTGATGAAACACAGAATGAATGGAATCAGCCAACCCCTTGCAATAATCCAACACCAAGTCATCAGATATAGGAAGTAGTTTGTTGACAGGAATGAAAACGTCTCATTGCCCTCCCCATTACTATTTCATGGGGACTCAATCCAGTATTCCTATCAGGGATAGATCTAATAGTCATAAGCACTAGAGGCAAGACATCAGGCCATTTCAAACCTGTGGCTAAACACATTTTTCCCAATCTATTTTTAATGGTGCCATTCACTTGTTCCACCACACCAGAAGCCTCTGGGCGATAAGCACAATGCAGTTTCTGCTGTACATTCAATGCTTCACAAATCAGTTTCATGATTTCATTATGAAAATGCTTTCCTCTATCTGATTCGATCGTGACTGGAAAACCAAATCTTGGAATTAATTCTCTCAATACTAGTTTTGCTACGGTAATTCCATCACTCCTTCTAGTTGGGTATGCTTCCATCCATTGTGAAAATAGGCAAACTACCACTAGAACATACCTCAATCTATTGCAGGGGGGCATTTCAATGAAGTCAATCTGCATTCTGGTGAAAGGCCCTCCTTCCCGTCCTATCATTCCTAGGCTCACCACTGTTTTCCTTCCCGGATTGTATTGCTGACATATAAGGCATCTCTGACACAGGCTCTCAACTACGAGTCTAAACTTGGAATTATACCATGTCTGTTTGAAAAGCCTAATCATAGCATCCCTTCCTACATGTGCTTGTCCATGATACATCCGTGCCATGGCAGAGACCATGCTATCAGGCATGACTGGTCTTCTATCCCGATAAACCCAAACGTGATCTGTCTCTCGGGGTGCACATCCTGATTTTATCCACTGTTTCCTTTCCTCGTCTCCTGCTTCTTCTTGTAACTGCCTCTCCTCCTCCCATGTATTCACAGTGTTAGTAAAAAGCAAGGGACATGAATTCATTTCCTTTTCCCTGCCTCAATTAACCGAATTCTGGTTGCGTGTACAATAGTGTGCCATGTCATTGGCAAACTCATTCCCCGCCTATATATAATCAGCGGTCTTTGAATGTGCAGCAGATTTTACTACTGCCAATTGCTTAGGCAGCTGTATGGCCTCAAGCAATTTTCCAACCACCTCAGTATTCCTTATAGGAGTTCCACTCGATGTCAGGAATCCTCTTTGGGACCAAATCTGCCCAAAGTCATGCACCACACCAAAGCTGTACTGACTATCGGTAATTACAGTGACTCTCAGATTCTTTCCCAACTTGCACGCTCTTGTTAATGCAAATAGTTCAGCAACCTGGGCTGATTTCACTCCTTTCGGACAAGATGCTTCCAGTACAGCTGCTACAGTACATACTGCGTACGCTGCACTCAAAATCCCCTCGTCTGTTCTCAAGCATGACCCATCCACAAACATCACATAGTCACTTTCTTTCAGAGGTACATCTTTTATATCAGGGCGTGGCTTAGTACAAAAATCATGCACTTCCAGACAATCATGATCCACATCATTCCTGACTTCCACATTCTCAGCATCAGGTAACAATGTTGAAGGGTTCACATTAAGACAACTCACAAAGCTCACATTTGTTGCACCTAAAAGGACCTTCTCATACTTAATTAGACGACTATGCGTCATAAACTGAGTGCGACTCCTAGTTAAAAGGATCGCCACGTCATGAGGCACAAACACTCTCACAGGATATCCCATCACAATTCCTTCACTCTGTTCCAGGCTCTTACAGGTAGCTGCTACAGCTTTCAAACAACCAGGTAATGCCTCAGCTACAGGATCTAGTACCGCCGAAAAATATGCAATTGGTCGTCCCAATTTTCCATGTTTCTGTACTAGTACAGATAATGCACATCCATTTCTTTCACTGCAATAGAGCTCAAACTCCTTTTCATAGTCGGGCATGCCAAGAGCTGGGGCTTCACACAAACCATCTCTCAATTGTTTAAAAGCCTTCAACTCCTCCTTATTCAATTCAATGGGGTATTTTACATCACACTTTGTCAAACGTACCGGAGGTTTTGCAATCAGTGAGAAATTACTGATCCATTGATGGCAATACCCCACCATTCCAAGAAACATTCTCACCTCTCTTTGAGTCATTGGGGCTCTCATTCCTTTGATTATCCTGATCCTATTGTCGTAAATTGGCTGCGATTAAATTAGCGTTAGAGGAATCCATCTGGTATTTAGAGGCTATCCTGTACATTTTATGGAATCCATTTTGTATTTCTGGCAGCCATTTTGTTTACCCTTGTGCTCTGTTTAAAGGACTGGCTATACTTAGACTCTGCTACTCTGCACATGCGCAGAAGAGTCTACCTGTCTATGCATCTGTTTTAAGTCTTTAATTGTCAGGTTGTTTCTACCAGAGTCAGCAACTGTTAGCTCCTCCTTTACTGTTGACTGTGCATTTCTGTATGACCATCTATGTATGTAATTCTCCTATGTGTGCTTGTACCGCCTTTTTCAGCCCCTGTGTGGGTATAAAAGACCCATGGTTCTTCTACTCTGTGTGCTACATTCATTCAGCACCACAGGGTGCTGTGTGAATGTGGTTCCACTTCATGCAGGTTTATTAAACCTTGTATTTTCTATTCCAGTTTCTGTGCCAACTTCTTCCCAATACTCTGAGGACTCTGTGCAGAGAAGGGCGAACCCCTTGCACTTGTAGGCCTAGCTGAGGTCTCTTTCAACAAATTGACGCCCAGCCGTGGGGCTCATAGGTGACTCGGATGCCCAAAGGATTGGTCGCGACGAAGGATTGGAATCTCGCTGTGGACGCGATCGCTGCCCAATAAGACCCGAGTCTTGGCAGCCACGGCGTTTTTCCTTTCCTTCTGATCTGACCATCCAGGTGGTGCCGGTCCTCGGCTGAGATCTCTTCTGTTGATTCGCCGTGCAGTGACCATTTGGTCGATTTTTGAACTTGGCAGTTGGAACCTGGATACCAAGTGATTGGTAAGTGTCCTTCTGTGGCGCTTGCTGTTGGTTTTGATGCCTGGGATTGGTAAGGTAGTTTAGTAACGCTTACTGTGGCTTTTGGATTTGGAGATTTGTGTTGGCCAACTTGGTTTGTTATGATATATATATATAAGTTGCAACCTATATAGGCAGGTAATGAGAAGAATTTTCTCCATCTGAATTGATTTGAACGGCACATCGTACTAAAGGTACCTTAAGTGCTACTTTGATTATAATACTGCATATTCTGCACTATTTTTGGCATGCCTGTTTTTAGCACACTTCATAGGAGGTGTAGCTCTGGTAGTGGTACCAATTTGAATTTGAAACTAGATGAAGCACACCAGCCCCCCCCCTGAGGGGATGTCTAATAGGGATATGTATATTAAGTATGGTCTTTCTTCTATATTGTACAGCGCTTTATGGAATAAATACACGCGTAAGGATCCTGAGTTGCGTTAGCCTATGTATGGGTCATTTGATTTACGAAAGATTGAGTATGTGGAACAATGTATATTTAAGCGAAAGACTAGACAAGAGATGTTTGATTGTGTAAGAATGTGGGAGAAAAAAAAAGTGCGTGAATGAATGAATGTGTTGCTTTCTTGGATGTACCATTTCTTTTTTATATAATTAGCCGGCTCCCCTAGAGGGGATACTTAACTAGGTTTAGGTATTTCTTCTTTGGTGACTAGTACCCCGAGGATCTAAATATGTACATAGAAAGGATCCTGGTATGTGCACTTAGTAACATTCATAAGTGATGAGATGCAGAGCGTTTTTCCTGGTGTTCTGCCAGCCAAATCTAGTGAATATGACTTGCAACTAGTATTTACAAATGGTTTGGTTTAAATACAGTCTGTGGGCTTTTGTTTCTGTCTTAAGTGTTGATCTGTGGGTTAAATGTGTGTTTAAATGTTGTGGTGTGGTATATTGTGTTTTGGATGTTGCTAGCACTGGAAAAAGTGTGTGATTGAATGACTGTGAATATGTGAAAGAATTCTGAGAAGTGAAATTGTTAAGGAGTAAGTTTAATTTGGTCTCATCACCATCAATGCGTCGCAAAAGGAAATTGAGAGGGGTGTAGTTAGAGAAAGAGCAACCCCTGTGATTTGATGACACCCTTAATGTACAAAAGTATTAATGAAGAGTAATTAGGGACCGGTTAAAAGTTTAGCTTGGGAAAAATTGTGGGTATTTCGAATTTGCAAATTGTTCCTATGCAGCTTTGTGTTCTTGGTGGTTCAGTGAGCCAATGTGCTGGGTCCAGATGGCTGTAGGTTCTGATTCAAGCTGAACCTGCTAATCTGAGAATAGAAACTAAAATTATGACCCCTGAAAAGAAATTGTATATCAAAATTAATTTTTCCATAGGGCAAATTATTGCAGTTTAGATTAGGAAGGCTTTTTGTCTTTGACAGCTTCAGGGCTGTGCGAGGCAGATTTTGACCTTGAAGCCTGTAAGGTGGGGGCTAGAAATAGGAGCGAGTAAACCAGGAGGTGAAATCACTGCTTAGAAAGCTTCTCTGACATGAAAATGTGTAATGTTTGCAGCAGGAGAGCCTTGGAAAGAGGTTGGGGCCAGGAGTGCTCGCAGTGGCTGGTTCTGCGCTGAGGGGCTATTTTTAGCTTCTCTGATAAGACAGGGCACCTGAGAAACGAAACTCAAGGAGCCTTCCTTGTTCCTATTTTGTGCAAGACCAGTTAGAAAACAAAAAAAGAAAAGGTGCAGTGCCTTTGGGAAATAATTTCCATGGAAGACTGTTTTTACTTTTTAAAAAATGTTTCATTAATCCTAGACAAATATAAAATGATGCTCTTGCTTGAAATTTTAAGGGCTATATGCCTATATAAAAACGACTTTCCAATTAAGAATTAATTTTCACAGTGGAAATTGTGGCCAAAAGCTAACATGGAATGTCAGTGACGTAATTTTACTTTTAGAAAGTTAAAATTAATGTGGCCTAGTGTCGCAAGCTGACTGCCAAGATGGTAACAGTTAATGTAATGGAAATTTATTTTTGTGTATTATGTTTTGTCTTCTGATTAAAAGTTATAAGTGTTATTTTGTCTGTTATGGGACATGTCTCTCTTTTGTGTGTACTGTATTTTTTCTGCTTCTGCCCACGGATCATTCATGGATTGTTCTGGGTGGTTTTAAGGCTGACAAGACACGTGAGTTGGATTGGAAAACGAATTAAAATGTTATAATTATGAGAGGGAAAAAAGTGAGATATGTGCATTAAAATGGCTATAGGTGGGAAATCAGGGTAAATAAATTGTGTTGAAATAGATGTATTTTTGCCATAACACCTTTCCAAAGAAATGTTCGTGTGTTTTTCATTTTAAGCATTTTTGTCCTTTTTATAAATTGTTCTTGCTGGTCCTATGTGTCAGCAGCGACACAGTCGGTTCAGCTGACAGCTGGTCATCATAAAGATGACCTACTGTCAGATGGGGGTGAGTAAAGCAAGGAAATCAGTTATTGATTTTAAGCCTGACAAATTAAGCCGGCCAGAATGTTCGACTCTGAGCTGGAGGTTCAGTAATTGTGCATCACTGCTCATTTATATATGCTATTGTAATTTGTCTATGCTTTCTGTGCTTGGTATACTGATGGCTTGGCATCTGTATTTTTATTTTATATATGTTTTGTTTTTGTGTCGTATTGACAATTCTATTTTAATACTAGTACAAGTTCTCCTGTGAGGTAAAGAGATGGTCGTGACGACGTCTATCTTTGCGCAGCAGTTGGCTGGAACTTGTTCAAAATTACTAAATTCCACAGATAGGATATTATAATTATCATGCTGTCACAATGGCAGACAACACATTATCAGTATTTGTCTAATTGGTATTGGAGATGAATACAAAAAAAAAAAGTTATGCAAGGCTAAAATATGTGTCACCTGTGGTTAGCCATGACTGCCCTTCTCTTATAGACAGGCAGCCGTCGGTCATATGTTTCCAAATTGGATATTATGGAACCATTATGATTTGTAGCCCCTGCAAAAAGGTGACCTGAATTTTTCTAATATCGCACTAGCTAAATCCTGTTCTGTTTCCTTGGAAGTGTATAAGTATGCCTTTGAGTCCTTAAAGGAAATCAGGTTTCCTTTTTCATATTCTTTATATGGGGATTAAAGGCCTAAAAAAAAAAACGGAATTGTGTGTTTTACAATACTTTAAATTAAGATACAAAATGTCACAGCATTTATCCTTCTGTATTAGGTATTAAAAGGCATTCACATTATCTGAGTGAATTGGCTGTTGCAGACCTGAATACCCATTACAGAACGACAGATTTGTATTGGCTTGAAAGGTTGACTTGAAAGGCGTGTGAATTCGACGCCTTTACGTGTCAAACAGCTGTGTCAGCAGGACTAATTCTATTTCTGACTCCGGCCACAGAAAACAGCTGAAATTACTACCCCTTAAAACACGGAGTAAAAATCCTGCATTTCAGACTGCTGTTTTCAAAGTTAGCAATGTAGTTTCATTATTTTTGATAAACAGAGGACAGATTGACAGTAGGGATTTATTTTCTTAATGCCTTTTTAAATAAGGATAAGAGTGGGATTTGATGTTAAATAATAATGACTGTCTTTTAAAAGTGGCGCAGACTTTCAAGTTAAGTTTCTGTTCTTAGGGCTGTGAATGACTGCGTTTAAATATGATAGGCAAGGAATGCAGCTCGCTTTTCATATGTGGACTCATCAAAATGATTAGATTTATTAAAAAAAAAGTGAAAAAAAAATATTTTGATTATATAAAAAATGTTATTTAACATACGTGCATTAAATTCGTTTTTTACTATTCATAATGCCTAATCATGATGCTGTGACCTCCTAGCATCCAAACTGAATTTAAGCCGTGCTATACAGCAATAGGGGGTCACTTACATGTGAAATGTCACTTTACCCAGGCGTACAAAACTTATTTTTATAAGGGTCTACATTATACGTTTCTGATGCCACATCTCTGAAATATGTAGAGGACATTCTGGGGATGACTATTATGCAAAAACATTGTAGGATATTTATTTTTAAGTGCCCTAAACATCAAAGTCGAAATTGAGTGAAATTCACTATTTAAATGAGGTTTCTCCATTCAGGGCAGCTTTTAAACTGCCTTAGGCTCCAGTAAATGCACATATGCAAGCATAGACTTAATAGCTGACATCTATACTGCTAGACAAGCACTCGGCACACTGCTTACAAATATACATATGTACAAAAACTGGCAGAAGTTATTAAGCTTACCTCTGAATTGCTGGTGGGCGGGATTGCAGTGGGTTCGCTGTCGTGCTTTCAGTCTTCATGGTCACTTTGAATTTGTACGACTGCATGACAACCTTTTATACAAGATGGAACAGCTGCATAGGTTAACGGCCGAGTCTTACATTTGGAAGCAGGGCCCGGCTTAACATGAGCTTTGACATTTCGACATTTGAAAGACGAAATGGCAGGGCAGGGACAATGTGCTATTTAGCTCCTCAGAGTTTGTTTATGCCCAGTTGCTACAAATTGAGGTTGATGGTGTTGACAGAATGAAACCTGTTACAGGTTTCCTACTGTCAAAAATGGGGGAGGAGGCTAGCTCCTCTACAAATTAAGGGTAGGCAAATTTATGTGTTCTCTCTCTTTTTCTTAATTTCTTTTGAGCCTGTCTGTGAAATAGCCATGAGACATTTAATTGGCTATTCAGTAATACTGTTTTAAACATTATTAGCATTAATAAAATGAATAAATATATTTTGCTATGTTACTACCCATCCTCTCTGATGGAATTATGAGAGGATGAGTAGCTAGATTGCTGTTTCCTTATTTGATCTTTAAGGGGAACTAGCTGTGGGTAGTTTTTGTTCTAAAATTCTCAGGTGATAACACCACTATTGTTTGTTATTCTCATGCTACATACAGTTTGGCAAGGGCATTGCTAGTTTTTATTGGCTTGTCTGTGTAAATAAATTGACAGTCCTTACTAGAGCTGATGTTGCATAGTTTGGATTGTGAAAAGTAGAATGCAGGGAAG
This sequence comes from Triturus cristatus, assembly GCF_964204655.1. Taxonomy (NCBI): domain Eukaryota; kingdom Metazoa; phylum Chordata; class Amphibia; order Caudata; family Salamandridae; genus Triturus; species Triturus cristatus. Next base: position 105,238,090 of record NC_140587.1, read on the forward strand.
ATGCCTATGTGATCCTTAGCAAACATTTTTTAGGAAAATATTGTTTTATAGGAGTCTGTGTGTCACAAGATGTTCTGTTGGAGAAAATGTACCCATTATGTTGAAGTTTTTAGTTCTTTATGTAATAGGAATCCTTGTTAAATTAGCAGTGTTAGATTTTCCTGTTGCTCCTATAACATGAGAGCACGTCCTAAGCATACAATGTAGGTGCTTTTATTAAGAGAAATCATTTTAGAAGTGTCTGCAGTCCTGTACAAGTAATGCAAAGTCTATGAGTAAAAGTGTAGAACATTTGCTTCTTTCTTGAGGGTCTTTAGATGATTAAGATAGGAATATACAGATGTAAGGATTTGGAGTATGTCTGTATTGTTTTTCTCTTTTCCTCAGAATTTAGTAAATGAACACAGACTTCCTTGGCTGCTTGGGATTGGGTGACGTATTACTCTTGTGAGTTCACCAAAGAGTTCCTTTTTTATTGCCAATAGGTCCAGGCTGTTGTTTTATTTACTCTCACATAGATGAAAGTGGTTCCAGGGTGCCTTGTTAATATATGTGGCGTCCCTAGACTAGGAAGTATTCTGAGACTATCCTCTCTGTTGATAGATTATTTCTGTGCCTTGTCTAAAGACCTTTTGTTCTGTCCACCAATAGATATTTTCTGCTTTACAACCATTGCCAGAGGGGCGCGGACATCAGATCCAGCTTGGAGAGTCAGCACCAGTCCAGCTTGAAGTCAAAGTGAAGGTAACCAGCACAGGCATTGCTGGCAACCAGGACCTCAGTGAAGGTAGAAGGCCGGAAGCACTGGGATGTGAAGTGTGTACCCCTGCCCTTCTTGGGCGAAAGACGGGGTCGCAAATCAGAAAGGAGAAATTGTGGATCAAGTTTTTGATGCCCAGCCGAGAGTCACAGACCGACCAGGAAGGCAAAAAAGTTTTTGCTTGAGGTAACCCCCTTTGAAACAAGGGTTGCTTCAGAGATCCTAGCATCAGGCCTCTGAAACCTGGTCCCAAAGTGGCTGTAAAGTTTTCACCTTTGTTGGTTAAGAGATACCTGGCCACGCTGAATGCAATCTATGGCCCCAACGAAAGAGCAGTGTGCCAGCAGAGCAATACAGGAGTTAGGGAAGGACTTGAGTTCAGGGTACAGGTGCTGTGTCTCTGGTGCCTGTTAAATTGAGATAAAGAAAACTGGTGCACTGCCTGAGACACTGGACAGGATCGCTGAGAGCTTTTGCCCTGGTGGGTGATTGCCCTATCCTGACAGAAGAAACTTTTCCCTTGAAACTGGGCCGTGATTCCTGAGTTGCGAGTTGTGCAGCTCCACCGTGGGAACAATAAGAGCCTGCCTGTGAGGCTCAAACGGACACAGGGAGAAGACTCCCCTCTGGTTGGTTGTACAGCGGCTTTAATTTCCCAAGGACTTCTTTCTCTTTTTTGTTGAAAATGTACCCCATTGGTCGTCCCATTTTTGAGGAGGAGCAGCCCTTTGCAGCTCTTCATCTTAATTCTCATGGTCCTGTGTAGTTCTCCTGGTCCTCTGGATCCAGGATCATTTTTGTAATAATATGTCTGACTGCTTTAATGTTTGTATTGGGTATAATGATAGATACTCTAGCCCTCATAAAGGAAACACTGGAAAAGTCTAGTGAAAATGTTTTATTAGATATGTAATGTTAGCTACTTTGATATTGAAATGGATGGTAACTGAAATGCATAGGAGCCTTGAAAATGTTTTTACTGGATGGTTCTAGGATTTGCTTAGGACTAGAAAGCTAATAATTCTGTTTCTGATAATAGTAATTACTCTCTCCTGCTATCTGTATGACCCAATTCTCTGTTCCCTTTGTACTTCTGCTTATACCTTATACATACCCGCTTAACAATATTTCGAATGAGAAATTCCCACCTAGCAATGAATTAGGATATTGATAAATTTATGAAAAATTAATTAATATGTATATTTTTCGTTTTCCTTCTGGATTATGGGAGATGTCTTCAGCTAACGCTAAAAAGGTCGTCTGTCGTAAATTGGCTGCGATTAAATTAGCGTTAGCGGAATCCATCTGGTATTTAGAGGCTATCCTGTACATTTTATGGAATCCATTTTGTATTTCTGGCAGCCATTTTGTTTACCCTTGTGCTCTGTTTAAAGGACTGGCTATACTTAGACTCTGCTACTCTGCACATGCGCAGAAGAGTCTACCTGTCCATGCATCTGTTTTTAGTCTGTAGCTGTCAGGTTGTTTCTACCAGAGTCAGCAACTGTTAGCTCCTCCTTTACTGTTGACTGTGCATTTCTGTATGACCATCTATGTATGTAATTCTCCTATGTGTGCTTGTACCGCCTTTTTCAGCCCCTGTGTGGGCATAAAAGACCCATGGTTCTTCTACTCTGTGTGCTACATTCATTCAGCACCACAGGGTGCTGTGTGAATGTGGTTCCACTTCATGAAGGTTTATTAAACTTTGTATTTTCTATTCCAGTTTCTGTACCACCTTCTTCCCAATAGTCTGAGGACTCTGTGCAGAGAAGGGCGAACCCCTTGCACTGGTAGGCCTAGCTGAGGTCTCTTTCAACACTATCTGCAGTCACTTTTCTTAGCCCTTTTTCAATTTTAATGCCTAAATACTGTACTTCCTTTTGACAAAACTGTAACTTTGATGATGATACTTTAAGTCCTCCATCTGCTAAATGATTCAGCAATGCAACAGTATCCACTACACAGGCTTCTCAAGTTCTCGATGCCACCAATAGGTCATCGATATATTGGACTAGTACCAAACTTTTGGGCATTTTTAAATCTTCTATGGACTTCTTCAGAATCTGATTGAATAACGATGGACTTTCTGTATACCCCTGTGGGATTCGGCACCATGCCAAAGCACGTTCGCCAAACCGGAACGCAAAAATCTGTTGGCTCTCAGGGTGCAATGGAATGGAAAAGAAAGCATGACACAGGTCAATGACTGTGTACCATTCTACATCATAAGGAATCTGGTATAGAATCACAGCAGGGTTTGGTACGATAGGACGACACGGTACAACAATTTTATTCACCTTTCTCAGGTCTTGCACTATCCTGAAAGTTCCGTTAGGCTTTTTCAGACCCATAATTGGTGAATTGCATGGACTACTCATTATTTCTCTCAAAAAAACTTGTTTAATCATTCTGTCTATTATAGTAGTAACTCCTGCAATTATCTCGGGTGTCAATTTATACTGTGTAATATTTGGGTAACTTACTCCTTCCTTTACAGTAATTTTTACAGGGTCTACATTTCTCATTAGTCCCACATCTTCTCCTGTAAAATCCCATACCTCCGTTTTTACTGTCTTCTTTAATTCCTGAGGCAATTCCTCTGGGTCAAATATAGCAAATGCCTCAGTAACCTCAGGTTCCATATTGGCTGTAGTAATTTTGTATAGTACATCCTCGTCAGGGGTCTCAAAGGCTATTATTTATTATTATTTATGGTTTGTAACGCGCTAGAATCGACTCTTCTTCCTCTCCTCGGCACCGTCAATAACTCTCTTCTGACTCACTCTCATCGCGTTGCAGCCAATACTGCGAAACAGCACTAGTGCGCGGCAGCTCAGTTACCTGTTCTTCGGTGTAGAATCCTGTCTCATTACTGTATCTCTGAGGGTTTACGCTCTGTGGAAAAGGCTGTTTTGGCACCTGACACTGTTGGGCAACAAACTGCTGCTGTCGCTGTGGTCGACAACTCACCTCATTCTGCACCTGTGGATTTAATGATGCATTATCGCCATTAGCACTTGGGGGTAATTTACACTCTGATTTCCAATGCCCTATCTTTCCGCAGTTATGACATGACCACTTCTTTTTGGCTTCTTCTATACTAATCTGACCTTTTCCATTCCCAATATTGGGTTTTTGTTTCATATGGTTCATGCCATTTGCCTGTTCAATCAGTTGGGCTTCCTGTCTTTCTGCCACTTTAACCTGAGCCCACATGGCCTTTTCTTTTAATTTACTTTGCTTGGCTTCAATCTCATCGCTAAAATACTTTGCATGCCTCAATACTTCGTCTATCTTTTTATTTTGCCAATCCACAGTATGCTGTTTAATCATTTCACTTACTTCCGGTCGCAACCCATACACAAATCGATATACAAAATGACTTAAATCTTTCTCACTCAAATTTTCATCACCACTGTATTGTTTAAAAGCCAATAACAATCTCTCATAATAGGCATGTACATATTCTTTTACTTCTTGGTGAGTTCTATCAATCTTTACCCAATCAGTTTCTTTTGGAGGTACTTTATTCTTCAGAAAGGTAACTACCTGTTCGTATTTTCTCATTACCTCTGGATGAGGGGCACCTGTTTTAAGATCTCTAGGGTATTCCTGAGTAGGCCAACCTATTGTAATTTTAAATTCTGCCCATAAATCTGCTGGCACAATTATGTCAAATAAACTGTTCAAATCTATCCACAGTACCTTTGATAATTTGATAAACCTGTCTACCTGCCTATATCATTCCACCGGCTTCTCGCGAAGACGGGGGAAGTCATTTGTAAATGATAGAATGTCCTGTCTAGTCCAGGGAACATGCACATAGCCTCCTCCTGGGATCTCCCTCATGGGACACTCAGTTACCACTTTCTCTTTTTCTCTTACTGGGAAAGCTGAAATCGTTTTGTCTGTTGCATCGTCTCGTTTCCGAAACCACCTGCTCTTCCATTTATCTACATCGCCCCATTTTCTTAGTAAAACAATTAGCTCTTTAATTTGTGTTAATCTTCCTGCGGTACTCAAATTCTCAATGTCTTTTTCAGCAAAGTTTACTCTGTATGGTTTCTTTAATGACTTTATTTTCTCAAAATTGATACCCATTTCACTCACCACTTCTTCCAATTTTTCATGCAAATTTCTCTTTTACATAAAAACATTAGCTCTTCATCCTGATATGCTTTGAAATGTTCTGTTGGAATAGTTCCTACTATTAATTCTTCAAAGTTATTTTTAATTTTGCCACATCTAAAGGTCGAGGTTCGGCATCTTTTTGCTGTAAACTCCTTAACCATTCGCTTAGTTCATCAGAAGTGGGACCTACAGGAATTATTTAATTCCTCACTCGTTCTAGACTCTTTGGTGATTCTGGGACTGATTCTGTTGTCATTAGTGTTTTATTTATTAGGCTATGATTCACTGTCAAATTTTTAGGAGTACTTAATCCATAAGTTCCTACCAATTGTCCCCATGGGTTTTCTCCTGAATCCCTTTTTCCAGTTTCAGCTTGTTTGTTACTGTTGTAAGGGATCGTTAGACAATTCTCACTATCCTTTTGCTTATCAAAGACAGGCATTACTGGTCCTATTGTTACAGGAACAGTTACAGCTTCCATATTTTTGGTCAATTCCCTAACCTTTTCAGTTAACTCCAGGGTTGTTATGGCTAATTCAGCTGAGTTTACATTTGTCATTCTATCGGTCGGTGTATTTTCTGATTCTCTAAAGGGATTATTTTTCCCTACCTCAGGTGGCGTTGGCTCAAATTTTATATTTTGTGGTGCCTCTTTTACTGGCGCACTTGGTGTCAACAACGTAGAATTTGGTTAGTACGGGGAAGGATTTTTATTAAACATGTCCTCGAGTACATCATCCTCCGACTCATTCACACCATACTTGTAGCCTTCTGATCCTGTATTGTTTCTCTTTCCATACACTTTTCTACTACTAGTCTCTTCAGCATTTCTCATAGGGAACATCCCATCAGCCATATTTGCACTCCGCCATCTCCTCATTCTGTCATCATGATTCTCCTGTCCACACGGTCTACCAAACATGTATTTATACCTTCCACCACTCCGCTGTCTCTCCATTTCATACATCTCATCTTCCCATTCTGTTAATGCTTCTAACTGAATAGGTCTAGGTCTCCGTTCTAATCTCATCATCCTTTCTCTTAAGTTCCTTAATACCGCTAAATTAAATGAACCATGTTCTGGAAACGCTAAAACTCCATCATCTTTTGTATACTTTGCCCAATTATCTAGCCAAATACATGTATGATACCCATATTTTGCAACCATGAAGGATGCGGGCGTTTTCGGTGGAGGAAGCAATTGTCCTTCTCTAGTCACAATCGGCTTATCCTTTTAAAATAAATTCTTGATCTTCCCAAACCATGACTTTTTCTCTTTCTCTGGTGGATCGTAACACATCATTTTCCTTTTTCTGTATCGCTAGATTTCCTCTACAACTATTCTGTGGTCTTATCCAATCGTAGAACGACTCACACTAATGTACCAATCAGGAGCGTCTATGTCACTTTTGTAATTCTCCAATCCCAGCGCAACTCACACTAGCGCACCAATCCGGAGCGTTTACGTCACCCTGTAATACTCCAATTCCAGTGCGGCGTACACTAACGCACCAATCCGGAGCGTTTATGTCTCTTAATGGCTGGCCAATCCCAGCGCGGTCTCTCTGACGTCAGCTTTCTCGCTACTCCTGTTTCTGCTGACCCCTCCTTTCCAAAATTTATCGGCAAACTTTCTCTACATTCTTTTTCACTCAAAATTTGTTAATAACGACATAAAAACACCACCATTGTCCTTTTCGCTAAACCAAAGAAATAGTTGTGATCTTTTACACAAGAATTCCATATTTCTCAAGAACAGCGCTTACCTCTGCCCTACCACGGAATTATTCCATTCGCCGATAAAGTAGCACTTACCCTTCTAGCAAGCATTAGCTGACTGTTTCTCTGGAGATAAAACACATGTGGAGACTACACAGCTCCTGAGAATTAAGGCCAGAGTTTCACGATAAAAGCGAATGCTATTTCACTTACACACATTCATACGGAAAATGTAGTTCATTTACACAAGAATCCTGTATTTTCCGAGAGCAGCGCTTACCTCTGCCCTTCCACAGAATTATTCCATTTATCGATACAGTAGCACTTCCCTCTACTTTACCTTTCTAACAAGCTTAGGGGAGACCTATTACTTCTCCAGTGATAAGCGTAATCAGATCTCACAATTGACTCCTGTTCTTAAGACCGAAATTTCACAGGTGGCCTTCGCTATCCATTCACCACTTTCACACAGAAAATCCCTACCGATAACACACGACGATGTTACTAATTTCGAACCAAGACAATGCGTCGGGCGACTCCAATCGTCACACGTTTTCCCCGTGTACCTACAGGGCAACAAGACAATACACCGTGCGACTTCACTTGCCACACGTTTTCCCCGTGTACCTACAGGGCATCCAACTTCCTACATCCCAGACGTCTTCAAAAACAACATAGAATGCGACACGCTTCAACATAGAATGTTAGAGCATAAATCAACAATCAAATCAAACATCCGCAATCAATAATCAATAATTAGAAATCAAAATAAATAAGCAATAATCACCAAACCAATGCAATAAAACCATAACTCTGCTACCAGAAAAACTGATCCAGCGGAAAGGGTCAAATTTACATATCCTCCCTGCGTCACAGATCCGTCATCACACAAGCTCATTCACTCATGCATTCATTGGTGGGGCCCATAACACCAACACTCACACGTTCTCACTCTCTGAATCCGCACGCAGGAGGATGACGTATCCGCTGGACAGGTGGGGGGGGTACCTTATTACCTATAGGGAAGAAAATTTGTCACTGAATATACATATTCACATCAACACCTATAGGATCCTAACCTTAACATCAAGGCACTGCACCACTTGGTCGATGGACCAATTAGTTGGACTGGTTGATGGGGATTTAGAACCAGGTAAAACACATTAAAGCTTCAGAATCCTTTAGTAACCTACTTGAAGAACCACAAACTCATTCTCTTGTTAATCAATATTTAGTTTATCTAATTTCTTTAAATCAATTTATAATTAGCATTTTGGTTAATCAAGTTTGAGTTTGAATCAATCAACACAAATTGCATGACATTTTATATTTACCTATTCTTGCTATCGGGGTTCTTTTCTAAATCAATTGGCTCTGCATAACCCAAATCCTTTTGCTTATTCGTCCCAATTGAAAGCAGGCCAAGACTCAGCAAGTCCAAATGTTCCTTTGCTCAACACTGCTCAGTCCCAAAGATATCCAAAGGACCAAACAATCGTGCAAGCAAGTCGATCATGCAAATTCGGGACACCCCTCTGGAACGCACTCTCTCCTCGGGAGGCACTAACTCCTCCCTTTTCTACTACCCTTTTTATAATAAAATTCTGGGTAACATGAAACATTTATTGAACTGAAAAGAAATATGATTGGCCAATCTTCCAAAAATTGTTATATGGTCCAGTTTTCTCACTGTCTTGGGTTCTCAGAGAACTTGCTTGGTCACATCCTTGGTTTATGTCATGCTCATGCAACATTGTTGATTGTTCATTAAAGGTGACTATTGTTTTCTCCGGGTAATTTTCACTGACTAAAATCTGGCAGTCCTCCATGTTCCTATCCTTGACCAGGAACACTGTGCTCTGAATTGAGGATGCCAACTTAAGCAAAACAAAGAATAATTAATATGCGGAAATAAAGATTCTAATGTTAAACCCACACTAATCCCTTTATATATTAGTATTTTCCTAGCTTATAGCGACATTTAAAGCAATAATACTGACCCTTCAGCCCTAACAGGAAAGCAAATGTCACCAAAGCAACATAAACCATGCAATATTCTATCACCATACCTACTACTGTTAATAGGCGTACCACAATTAGTTATTAGAGTTATTCTGCCATGCAAATAGCAATGAGTCCCGTGTGTAATTTGTGTTTATCAAAAATGCACATTGTTGATTAATATATTACAGCACACAGTTAATTCAAATTAATATATAAATTGATTACGTCATTAGTATTTTCATGCAAAATAGAGAAGGTATCCAAAATTTTGCTTTACCTGCTCCATCAACCGCGTTCATTTGCAAGTGCATATTATTGTTGCCATTTCTCGAGCAACTGCATTGGGCTTCAAGTAGCCCCAACCTCTGGCACCAATTCCTACCAAGAACTCTGGCCTCCTTGCACCGAGTGCTCCGTGGGCTGCTGTTTGGTGAAACTGCTCAAGGTCCTCTCGCGACTCCTGTGCCTCTGGCCTATGAGTCCACATGATGGTCAACTTTGCTTTTCTTTGGCTCCCCTGGTTTCTCCAGGCTTGTCCTGATGTTCCTGTGTTTGGTGAGTATCCTGGACCTCGCTGGTCCGAACCGTAACCTTCTTTGACCTTCTGCATGGGTTGCCGAGGCTTGTTGGTGCTACCGCCAGACACCGACCCCTGAGCACTCGGCAGCCTTTGTGGGACAGCTTGTATCTGGCTCCTGGTTGTCCTCAACATCTCTTGGTCCCCTTAGCAGCAGAGTAAAGAACCTCCACTACGCACCTGAAGCACCTGACATTGGTGGGCATTTGTCTACTGAGCCCCTGGTCACTCCTGAGTGACCCAGACTCTGTCCCCTCTGCTTTCAGTTACTCTTCAACAAGAATCCACCTTTGGATTCCAATGGACACTTTTCCTCCTTCCAGCAGTGGCTCTTCTTGGAAGTCCTCCATTGGGTTTGACGGAGGTTTCTGGCGCCACTTCACACCTATGCACCTAGCTTCCCTGGGATAGGTAACTCTGGCACTAGGGTATCCACGGGTGGGGTGGCTCTCCAACCTTCTAACTTCCACAGGGTTTCTTCGAAGTCCACTGTGAAGGGTCCTTAAACTTTAAAACTTCAACCGCGACATCCCCATAGAATTGTACGGAGCACCTGGTCATGTTCTCACACTGCACTCGTCCCTACTTACTCACCTTGGATGATTCCTTGGGGTCCCAGCGATTCTACATCCTCTAGACGAGAGGTCTTCAAACTTTTGTAGGTTGAGCCCCCCCAGCTCAATTTTTTCAGATGTTGGGCCCCCCCACCACCTGACAGAAATTTCTGGAATCTAGTACACTACATAAGCGACCGCCACACGCATATCCCGGGCCTTATCCAGCAAATAATGTTCAACACAATAAGAGTGTTTAGTAAAGTGCAGGTTGGTGAGTGGGTGTGGTGAAATGACAGAGGCTTATTACACAGCTCAAACACCATTTTCCAAGATAAAATGTGCGCAAATTGTTTTTACTAGGATGCTTTCTTTTACATATGACATAGATTGATAATAACACCACCAACATTAATGTGTCGGGTGTGCCTGTTTTTCACCACAGTGATGGTCAACCTGTGGATGGATTTTTGATACTGCCATCCTCAGGTTGTGCTCCACATCCAGTCTTGAACGGTACTTAGTCTTTAATACCGCAAGTGCTGACATAAATAGGACGAGCTGAAAGGCAAGAGAGTTTTGATAGTAGTTTCTCTCAAAGCTGAATATTCTGCAGACATTTTTAGCCAAAACAGGGACTGTAAGGGAGACAGTGTTGTCAGATTTTTCGAGCACTCCCTAGCTCAGAGCTGGTACACGAGAAAGAAATCTTCTCTAGATATCATTGACAAACGTTTTAGGCAGCATTATAATGGGATAACTGCCCACCAACCTGTTATGGACCCGAAGACAAAGTTGAAAGTCCACAGAGAGGCCGTTGAACGAACACCTAATTGAGAATTTCTTAGTGGTACGATAAGTTGCTTGCCCGAAGCAGTGGGAGTTAAGGACACGCCGGACTTATGTTTAAAGAAAAATAGAACTAACAATGAATGAATGATGTTGTCTATTTTACTTCAGAGCAATGTTTGACAGACTTTGCGGTGGCAGGGACATGTTAAGGATTTGGGTGCCCTGGGCAAAAACGAATTTGGGGACCCCTGTTCAGTACAGGTTTGACCTTAAATGATTTACTTTCAGCTCTGCCACACCCTCTTTAGCCAGGCTACTAACGGTGCACAGGCGCTATGGTCGAAATTCTAAAAGCGTTTACATCTAATATTCAGAGATAGTGATGTGTTTTCACTGTTGTAACAAAGCAGCAGCCCACTAATTTTACAGAGAATAATATCTGTGATATCCTCCAATTTCTTTATATGAGGACCCGCTTGGATCTAAAATAAACTTTGTTATGGTTGTTGCATGAAACAAACACATTTCTCTGCAAATAGTAATAGACTCCTTACATCAATCACATTAAAAAGAAATGAAGCAAAACGGTATTTACAAGAATCTGTTTAGGAATAATTCCGGGCCATCAGGGCAAAAACAGAGCTGCCTCTATCAAGGGGACCCCTAGAAGGCTGGATTGCAGTGCATGTAAATGTGTCCTTTTGTAATTTAGGTCGAAAACCTTGATGGGGCATGACATGCCCATACTCGTGTACAGGGGCGCAACTAGACCTGAGCTTCGGGTGGGGGCTATCACTCCCAGCCAGGGCTGGCCCAAGCACTTGTTGCACACAGTGCAACAGTCTCTTTTGGTGCCCCCTCCCACATTTCCTCCTTCATGAATTTCCTCACTACTACTCACCAACTAGCCACCTCATCTCTCTATAGCACCTTTTGGGCAACCATTTCATTTTTTTATAGCTCTACTCATGGTTTACTAACACTCAGTTCAGTGATCTGCATGGTACACATTCTTTGTAGCAGGCACATTAAACCCCTGCACTGTGTGGGTGGCAGGAGTGCTCATGTGAGTGCACGGTGAGCCAAGCGACTGTGAGAGTAGGGTAAGAGGAGGAGCAGGGTGAGTGAAGTGACCATATGAATATGGGTGTGGATGTAAGTGCAGAGTGGGACGAATGAATGTATGGTTAGTGGTGGGCTTATTTGAGTGAGATTGCAGATTGAGCAGTGAGGGGGACAAGTGAGTGAAGGAGTAGTGTGCTCGTGTGACTGCAGGGTGAGGTACAGGGTGAACAGCGCAAGTGCATTGTGAGTGCAGAGTGATCACTGTGAGTGCAGGGTAAGTGGGTGAATGGTGTGAGTGCATCAGGATCAGTGTGAGTGCATTGTGATCGTTGTGAGTGCAGGCTGAGCTGAAAGTGAAGGGCGAGAATGAGGAGCGAGTTGTCTGAATGCAGGGTGCGTTCCCAGACACTTCAAGTTAATCAGCATGTTATTGACGGGGCGTAGGGTTTCAAATGTGTTAAACTATTTCTATTATGCCAGTAACCAGGGATCAGGCTGGAGGAAATAAATACTGTGCTGATCTTGCGACAAACTCCCAGTCTTGTGATTAGGGTTGCCAGCTCATTATTTTGATGTCCCAGGCGGTACAAAAATAAAACGTCACCAAAAGCTGTATTGTCAGTACTTGTCTGTGCATACTTTGAACAGCAAATAAAATAGAAATAACTTTTACTTGTGTTCTAGGGTTTGCCTGAATAATCCATGACTGTAATAAAAGGGAACAAAGACAGAAAAGTCACATCACAAATCAATACATGCTTCTTTATTTATATAACCATATTTTAGTGTCAAGACAAGCAATTTGGAGGCTGCTTAAACTACACATGGCTGGCTGGCATTTTTGCGCCCCAAGTTTAAAATAAACTTGTCTCCTTTCTGGGAAGAGCTAACCCTCCCAGGAGGGAGTTAATTCATAGAGCTGAAGTACTTGGGCTGCAGTGGGAGGCAAGGAGCCTCCTCTGCTATGAACCCGAAGGAACAGGACTGTCTGTTCCTTTGCTTTCGGTTTTAGCAGAGGAGACTTCCTGCCTCTCACTGCAGCTGAAGCATTTCAGCTCCGTGAATTAACCCCCTCCTGTGCCACTTAACATAACAAAAGCATGGGCAGGCCGTGCCCCATCGATGTCCCCTCTCTCCCCCTCCAGCCATACCGGAGTTCTCCAAGAAGACTTGCGACCACGCAGGGAACAAAGGTAAGATTAGAGTGGAGTGCGCGCCCCCCCCCCTAGGATGGTGTTGCGCCCCCCCCAGGGGGGCGCACCCCACAGTTTGAAGAACTCTGCTCTAGACAGTGTGTATTAGTGCTATTTACTATTCTTTCTGTGTTACAGTATTGTGTGCTTTGTGAGTATCTTCGTGTAGAATATACTGTGTCATGCTAGAGAGTGTTATATCTATAAATACATATTTTTATAACTACTGTGTGGTCCTCCTTCCATTTAACCAATACTATAAGGTTGCATTCTGGTAAAACAAGCTGCTTAACATTCCTTCAAGACTAAGCCTGAAGGCTGCTCTCGACAGGTACCACTTGGATGGCTTTCTAAGGTTATCTTTGACGTCTTAAATAAGGGTTGTTTGGACCGGTGCAAGGTGCCCACTTTAATTAGTGGACAGCATATACCAGGCCAACTACTCACATTAACTCTCAAGGGTGGGGTGACACTTCTAATTAGGTCCAATGTGTTATTGGCACTGCTGTTGTTTCTACTAATAAACACTAATAAACCACTGATGTTTCCCCTTCACCCCGCCACATGAGTGTTTATGTCACAATGAGTAATCACATGCTGGAACAGAGCTGTTTAACAATGGCACAAACATTTCCATCCTAGTTCAGACCATCTAGACACAATGGCTTTCAGAGTGGATTTGCTGGCAGAAAAGGGAGCCACATGGCTTCATGAATTGAGCTGCCAATGCCCTCTGTCAGGGCTGAGGCTGCCCTCCTAACCTTTTGCACCCTGGCTGCTGGTATTGAATCCAGTCAGTTCCTGGAATTCTCAGATTTCACTGAAATCACTTTTGGACCTTTGGTTTATTTAAATTGCAAAATGTGCGCAGACAATGGATAGATATAGAATTTTGAGAGAGAGAGAGGGAGAGAATTGGGGATAAAGATGGCAAGTAATGTATAATTTTGACGGATGAATTAACAACACCTTGATGGATAGACAGAGAGCCTTATAGACTAGCACTTAGAAAGAAACATAGAAAGAGTGAGAGTGCACCAGCGCAGTAGACCTAGGTAGACAGACGTGCAGACAAGAAGAAAAAAAGAAGGCAAAGAGAGACAGGAAGGGAGAGTGAGAAGAAGATAAATTACTATGTAGAGATAGGTAGGTTGGCAGATGGATGCATTGTTGTGGTTGCCAGTGGTGGGAACAGCCACTCATGTTTGGGGACCAGGACTTCTTTTTCACCATCATATTTTGACTCCGAGCAAGAGAGAGTAGGGCAGAAACTGGAAAAATAAGTAGAAAGAGAAAGATAAGTTATAAATTAGCAAAGCAGAGAAGAAAAAGGGTGCGCAAGAGGAGCTAAAGGGGCAGGAAGTGTTGGATGGTGCAAGGAAGCGGCGTTGTGTAGCAGTGGCAGCCGACACAAATAAAAGGTGATGGGCAGGTGGAGGGGGAACAGAGGAGTGCAGGAAGAAGCTCCACGGGGAATGGGGTCAATAATAAAGAAATAAAACGTACCTGATGCTGCTTCTGCCGCCACGCCTTGGTGCTCCTGAACCCAGCAGTCAGTGGGACAGCATCAGAGAGCAGCACAGGAATTGGCCATAGCGGGCGTGTTTTTAACACTCACTCAGGCACAGTCTGTGCTGTTTCTCAAACCCGGCTGTGCAATACAGCTGGGTTGGCAAAAACTAACTGCGCATGTCTGTTTTGCTGGCATAAGACGGCTGGCGAAACAGGCATGTACAGGCATGTATAGTTAGCAGGGCACATCACTCTGCCCCATCTGCCATGGCCTGGCTCGGCCATTTCCTACACACCCTGGCTCAGCCAGCAGCTGAAAAATAACATGATAATAAAATATTGTTTTATTTTTCAGCTGCTGGCTCTGAGCCATTGGGACGACGCTACTCCTCCATTGCGGAAGAGCCGCCGCTGTCGGGTAGATTCAAGGTGAGGCAGTTTGGTATACAGCAACCCCTGCATTTAACAGTGCAGGTGGTGTGCTCCTAAGACAAACTTTGGTCCTCTGCATTGGTTACATAGATAGATAGGCGGGAAGGTAGGTGGGAGGGTATGACAGAGAGTAATATAGAGTGAGAAGAGTGAGAAGAGCATAGAGTGGAATAAATAGAATAGAGTGAGGCAGAGAGAGGGTTGATTTGGGAAAAGTGTGAGAGTGAGGACTGACTCGCTGAAAGAGGAATTTGTGCAAGAAGTGCATATGGACAGAGAGCTACTAGTATTTCACATGTTTCGGGTAGTCTTTGGCTAAGATGAGGGTCTGAACCAAGGTCCTCAGCTTAGCTAAAGGTCTTGATAATAAGCTAGGGCTTAGATTCAGACTGCTGTGTAAACAGATAACCTTTTCAATTTTCCCAAGACAGAGTTCACCAGGCCCAACATGACAAAGTATATAGAAGGAAAGGTGCTGGATCTGACATCCTTGGCGTGGTCTCCCCCAACTTTTTGCTTTCAATCCTCCTGTTTTTACTGACTTCGTTTTTGCTGGCCTTCGGATTCTGCAGATTAGATATAAGTCACTAGTAAAGTGGTACTGACTGGACCCAGGGCATTTAAATTAAATGCTACTAGATGGCCTGCAGCAGTTATTATGCTGCCCAATTAAGTAGCCTTTCAAACATGTTTCAGACCTGCCATTGTAGCCTGTGTATGTAGTTTTAAACGGCCATGTCAACCTGGCAAAATAAACCTTTTGCCAGCCCTCAACCTTCAGTCAATCAATCATTCATTCAAGGGGTTTAAAGAGCGTGCTACTCACCCATGAGGGTCTCAAGGTGCTGGAGTGAGGCTGGGGGTAGGCAGCTCCAGCTCAGTCGAAGAGCAAGGTCTTAAGGTCCTTCCTGAAGATGTGCAGGTTCGGGGAGCAACTGATGCTTACTGGGAGCTCGTTCCAGGTCTTGGCTGCGATGTAGGAGAAGGCCCTTCCTCCTCCCCTGCTTCTGCGGATGCGGGGTGTCTCTGCCAGTGCGCGGTCGGTGGATCGGAGATTTCTTTTGGGTGCGTGGAAGCAGACTCTCTCGTTGAGGTCTTTGGATCCGATGTTGTGGAGGGATTTGTAGGTGTGGGTGAGAAGCTTGAAGGTTATTCTCTTCTCTTCGGGGAGCCAGTGTAGGTCTCGGCGGTGTTGAGTCATGTGTTTGTGCCATGAGGTCCCGAGAACGAGCCTGGCCGCGGCATTCTGGATGGTTTGGAGCTTGTGTAGAAGGGTCCTGCTGATACCAGCGTAGAGGGCATTTCTGTAGTCCAGTCTGCTGGTTATGAGTGACGTTTTTTCTGAGTTCGGGGGGTATCCATATGAAGGTCTTTCGGAGGATGCGGAGGCAGTTGAAGCTGGTGGAGGTGATGGCATTGATCTAGTGGGTCATGGTGGGCGAGGAGTCAAGGATGATGCAGAGGTTCCGAGCATGATCTGTCGGGGTGGGGTGACTACCAAGGGCAGACGGCCACCAGGTGTCGTCCCAGGCGGAGGCCGAGGGTCTCAGGATGAGGACCTCTGTTTTCTCTGTGTTGAGCTTCAGGCAGCTGTCCTTCATCCAGGCCGCAACGTCCATCATTACTTCCTGGAAGCTGAGCCTGGTGTCTTCGGGGTCCTTTGTGATGGAGAGGATGATCTGGGTGTCATCGGCTTATGATACTATGTTGAGCTCATGCTGTCTGACTATGGTGGCGAGGGGGGCCATGTAGACGTTGAAGAGCGTGGGGCTGAGCGATGGTCCCTGTGGTACTCCGCAGTTGATCTCCGTGGGTTCGGAGATGAAGGGGGGAGTCTGATCCTCTGGGTCATGCAGTCTGGTTGCGAGGGTGTGGTGTGAGACGGTGTCAAAGGCCGCGGAGAGGTCCAGTAGGACGAGGGCCGTGGTGTGTCCCTGGTCGAGTAGCATGCGGATGTCATCAGTGGCAGCGAGGAGGGCGGTCTCGGTGCTGTGGTTGCTGTGGAATCCATACTGGGAGGCATCTAGGATGGAGTTCTCTTCGATGAATGCAGTCAGCTGGGCATTTCCGAGTCTCTCGGTGACTTTGGCGGTGAAAGGGAGCAGAGAGATGGGCCAATAATTTTTCAGGTCTGTTGAGTCGTCCGTGGGCTTCTTGAGGAGGGGCTTGACTTCCGCCCACTTCCAGTCATTAGGGAAGATGCCTGATTAGAGGGAGGCGGTGATGGTCCGTCCTAGTTCTGGGGCGATGGTGGTGGCGTCTCTATGGAGGATGTGAGGAGGGCAGGGGTCCGTGGGTGCTCCAGATCAGGTTTTCATCATGGTCTTGGTAATGAGTTCCACTGTGGCGGGAGTCCAGGTGGTGATGGTCGGCTGGTTGCCCACGGAGGGGGAAGGGGTGTTGAGCGGCTTCTGGTCACTGAAGTAGTCGTAGAGGGCCTTAATTTTCTGATGGAAGTAGGAGATGAGCTTGTTGCAGAGTTCCTGGGATGGTGTGACATCTGTGGCCTCGCTGGGGGGGTTTGGTGAATTGCTGTATGACGTTGAAGAGTTCTTTGGCGTTGGTTGCAATTTTGTTCTTGATGGTGGTCCGTTTGGTGTCCCTTATGAGCTGGTGGTACTCCTTCAGGGCGCTCCTGTGGATGTTTAGGTCTTCTGTGGTTTTCCGGCTTTGCCATTTTTTCTCGAGGCGTCTGCAGGTGCGCCTGGCAACTTGGAGTTCGGTGGTGAACCAGGTGGCCTTCAGGGGGGCGTTGTTTGGCAGGCTGGCCTAGGGGGGTGATCTTGTCGGCGCATCTGGAGATCCAAAGGTGAAGTTCTTTGGCTGCGGAGTTGGCGTCGGTCGTGGTGATGGGAGTGTGTAGGAGGAGGGTGGTGTTGAGGTGTTCCTCTGTGATTTTGCTCCAGTTCCTTCATGGCGGGCGGAGGGCCAGTGTGGGTGTGGTGGTGGTGGTGTTGAAGGTGAAATGGACGCAGTGGTGGTCGGTCCAGGGGGGCTGGGTGGTGTGGCTGAAGTGAACGTTTCACCCTCCTGTGAAGATGGGGTCGAGGGTGTGTCCTGTTCTGTGCGTGGAGGTGTTGACGAGCTGCTTCAGTCCAAGGCTGGAGAGGTTTCAATCCATGTAAATCACCCCTAGGGTAGGCCCTACACAGACCAGAGGTCAGGGTGCCATATAATTAAATGGTTGGGCATGAAGCTTTAGGTTTTAAACGTTCTGGTAGTGAAAAACTATCAAATTTATTTTTTTACTACTGCAAGACCTGCCTCTCCCATAGGATAACATTGTGTTACCTTAGTACATTAAATAAGTGATCATTTTCAATTGGGAGCAGGTGAGAATATCGAGTTTGGTGTCTAATAGTACGGGGAACAAACTAATGTCATTATTGCCTCATTTTTCCTTATCATAAGAACAATAAAGAAAATATTCTCGCATTTCCGTGAGACACTACAAACAAGCATTTGCAATGCAATAGGTCTCGCATTTACACGAGTTTGAACTATTGACATTGTAAATGACAATGCCTTTTATTTATGTTTTGGTTTTTAAGACATAAATAAAAGCCATTGTCATTACAATGCCAATAGCTCAAACTCGCGTAAATATGACACCTATTGCATTGCAAATGCTTGTTCCATTTGTTGCATGGAGGATGAGGCGGGGGAGGGGGGTATTGGGGGTGCAGTTTAAAGACCGCCAGGATTGGCTTGATGGTTCAGATTGGAAATATTGTTTTAATATATCAAGAAGCCTTTTTGACATTGAACTTGAAACAGTAAACCACTGCAAAATGATAGTCTGGCTGAGCAGACCATCCCGCCAACCAAAGAAGCACTTATCCCGGTGCCGAAGAAACCTAGACAAGTAATTGGAGAAGGGAAACAGTAGTACCCCTCTGTGGATAAAAAGCTTACGCAAGAAAGACCCAGTTCCAAGCACAGCCTCCAAATACACTGGCACAAAGGGAGGTGCTTTCCCAAATGCTGAAAAGCTTAAAAACAGAAACGATCCGCAAAAGGGAAAGGACGCGCGTCGAATAAGTCAAACCATGAAACTCTCAGGTTTGCTAAAAATGTTTCTAACTTCTTTAATTTTTCATCAAACATTCGAACCAAGAATGCACCAACTTTCAATATTACTATAATATTAAAATAATTTTGTTTGTTTCAATGCCATTGACTTGACTGTGACCTGAAGGTGTCGGTGTTTGACGTGTCCTATACCAGGTTTAATATATGTGCGGCTGCTTATACCTATTAAGATACCACCAGGTCTCTCTCAGAAGCTGGCAAGAGAATACAGGCGCCATATCAGCCCATCCTCCCGTCTCTTCCATAAGACAGGCCGCAGGACCGCGGTGTGAAGAGCACACGCTGAGACAGCAGGGTGAGCTGTGCTCCTGTGAGAGAAAAGAAATGAGCCTGCGTCCCCCAGAATAGAGCTCCTGAGAAGCAGGAAGGGCCAGAGAGAGAGGCGAGAGACAGATGAGACACTTGGGGAGGGGAGGGGAGGGAGGGTGGTCTTCTTTCCCATAAGACCCTTTCCCCTCTACTCGCGAGGTGTGCCCATTTCTGCCCTGAACACAGGTGGGAGAAGTGAGAATCGTGACACAAGAACAAAATATCATGATAGTGAGGAGGAAACTCCAGTGTAGACTATTCAGAGCAAGTACACAGCACTCACGGACAACCAGAGTACGGCGCTGTCAGATAATACAGTGTGCTGACAGATGGCGAGGATGGTGTACACACGGTAGGGGAGGCGTACTCACGAATACTAAAAAGTGCAGCATCAGTGTACGTGAGGCATGTTCGTAGGTATTGCAAACGCACACAGTCACAGATGCTTGCAGCATTGTGTTCTCATACTTGCAGTCAGTGCAGTGTACTCACGCACAGACACTGCTAGCGCAGATGGAAGGTGAAACTTCAAGACAACAGGATGTAGATACGTACATTCGTTTATATTGCTGGAGCAGAGTTTTCTTTTAGAAAATTCAGGGGCTTTTGAAGCTCTGGCATGTCTATGTGTTTTATTAATTATTAATAATTAACAATTAATTATTTGTCTTGTGCAAGTGTGTTTTTACTAATCAATCCGTTTGTCTTAACATAAGAGAAAGTTACACAAGGGTTAGCATGCGTGTGCTGTTTCTGTTTTCTAAAAAATAACGTGCAAGTTTTTATGTTTAAACGTTGCTGTGTGCTGTTTATTTTGAGCACAAAACGCTGTCTGAATTAATGCTTTTTTATGTTGCAAAAGCTAGATAAATACATACACATAAGGGTATTAGTGGGGTTAACACTGTTTAATCATTATGCTGTAGTAACGTTTATTTTGTCTCTTTAATTAAGATGGTCTATTGTGGCCTATGAAGGCCTTAACCGAGTTGACTGAATTTTGAAGCCTGGCTGTGGCATATTCTGTGATGTGACAAGGGAGACCCCTGCTGGAAAATGGTTTTGAAGACAACTGACCATAGTCCTAGCTGTGTAATTTTCCATGAGGACATCAGCAGTTTGGAGGATCTCCAAAAGAAATGGAACGTCCTTGGTGATCTCTGTGAAACAAAGGAGCCTTGGAGAAAACTTGTGAACTGTGGCTCGATTGCCGAGGAGAGACGGAACTTATTAAATACATTGTAGTTTTTGGTTCCTGTTCCGTAGTTTTATATTTTGTGAACTTTCCTGAGCGAAGATTTTCAGATGTAGCAATGATACATTCCTTCCTTCTCGCTTTGCTTAATGATTCAGCGGATGCTGAAAACTTTATGTGTGTTTCCATTGTAATTTTTACTATAAGAATGTTAGCTTAGGGAGGGCTTTGCCACTTGCCATTTTACCTTTGCCGCGTGAACTTGCGTTGCTGAGGATCGATGCTGAGGGACTTCGTCTTGAGAGACTTTACCGAGAGACTTGTCCTGACCCGTTCTGACACTTAGTTAGAATAGGTAACTATGAGAAATGATTTATTCTGATTGATTTACTTTGACTAATATTTAGATAAAGCAATATAACTTTTAAACATGGTGTTGAATATTCTTTCTTGTCAATTATTGTGTACATTTTTGATCATTATTGTATAGATTATATAGAGTATGTTTAAGGACAATCACTATAATTAGGTCCTATCGTCCTCGATATAGATGCAGGGTGGTTTAGGAGTTTTCTTCCCACAGGTTTATTGCCAGTAGAGTATTTGAGCGTATGTTAGTGAAATGGGCCCTAGCGTATGATGAATGTATGTGCGTGTAACTGTGAGATTACTCTATCCGTGGTAGTGGGCATATTTTAGATACCCTGATCTCTATCAATTTCTCTGGTAGCAGAGGATGGTTATAGATGGTTGTCTTGATCTGATAAGATAAGATTGCTTGTATATTAGCTTATTGATTATTGATTTTATTTTGATGATATTGGTATATGTACTAATACTATATGTTGGACTCGTCATGTTGAGTTATATGTAGTGCTTCTGGAATTTGGAAGCTGGTAGCAGTTCCGTAGTAGGGCAGAGGAAGGTATATGCTGCTCTCGGGAAAGACGGGATTGTAAGGAATAACGTGTGACAATTGAAGTTGCGCGTTCACATTGTCTGGGTTCGGAATCAGTGACATTGTTGTATGTTACTATTAGAAAATATTTCTGGTATATAAGGAGTGTGTATGATAGTGAAGGTTATTTGTGAAACTCTGGTCTTAAGTCCCAGGGATCCGTAAGGATTTCCGTTAAAGCTTATTGCGGGAGGAGTAATAGGTATTCTCTGAGCTTGTTTGAGGAACTGGGCAGAGGTAAGCTGCTTAGTTGTTGTGAGTTATAATTCTGTAGTAGGACAGATTGTGCGCTGTTCTCGGGAAGCAGGATTCTGTGTGCATGTACTATATTTTCTTGTATGAATGTGCGTGAATGAATATACATTTATTGATTGTAAGACTCTTTGGATATGTCCTAGAGGAAACAGTTAGGAGATGTATGAAAGTTTGTTGATTCTTGAGAAATAGATTCTCTTTTTACTATTCTGTGGTTAGCGAAGCAGACAATGGAGATGTTTTTATGTTGTAACTAATAGATTTTGTAGAAATTTTGACACGAAGTCTACTGAGAGTTTTTGTAAAGGAGGGGTAGACGAGTGACAGAGACAGGAGACAGCGACTGCAGCGACTGTTGACGTCAGAAAGTCCGCGCTCTGATTGGATAGTGGATCAGAATAGGGTTCGCGCTAGGATTGGTGCATTACTGTGAGTCGCGCAGGGATTGGAAGAGCAGTTTAGTGACGTAGACGCTCCAGGATTGGTGCGTTAGTGTGAGTCGCGCTGCTATTGGTTGAAAAGTTTGTATTGTATATTTATAATCCGGAAAGAGTAGAGAGTTTTGGTAAGCGCTAAAATGTATTACCAAGAAGAGAAAAAGAAAAAGACATTCTTTGGAAAGGTTAAAAAGTGGTTTAGCAAGGATAAAGAGGTTAAGACGAGAGAGGGTGAGTTGCTACCTCCAGCGAAAACACCTGCATCCTTCATGGCTGCGAAATATGGATTACATACCTGTATATGGTTGCAGAATTGGGTTAGGTATACTAAAGAAGATGGTGTTCTAGCATTTCCAGAACATGGTTCATTTAATTTGGCCGTGTTGAGAAATTTACAGGAAAAGATGTTATGCTTAGACCCGAAGCCAAGACCTACGCAGTTTGAGGCTTTAGTGGAATGGGAAGAGGAAGTTCATGAGCGAGAAAAGCAAAGATCTGGAGGGTACTATAGGTACATGTTTGGGAGGAGACATGATCGTGAAACACATCATGATCGAATGAAAAGATGGCGAGATGTTAGTATGTCAGAGGGATTATATCCTATGAGAACAGTTGAAGAAGGAGCAGTTGGAGTTAATGAGTATGATGATGAGGTCTTAAATGACATGATTTACAAGAGACCACCTCCATATAGACCAGAACCAGATGAGAGTACACCAGTTGTTTCTCCGATAAGAGATACAGTCTGTATTATTGAGAAAGAAAAAGTGACACCTGAATCAAGAGGTAGTAGTTCGTTCAGGGAGAGAGAGAATCGAGGTAGTGAGGAAAATGCCAGACAATTAGCAAAAATGACAACAGAACTGACTGAGAAAATTAGGGAGTTAACGAAGAATCTGGAAGCTGTTACGGTGCCTGTAACTATAGGTCCGGTTATGCCCGTGTTTGACAAGCAGAAGACAGGTGAAAATGGACTGGTGATTCCATATGTTTGGAATGATTTGACAAATTCAGTTGGTCCTTCAGGAGATTCAGATAAAAGAACAGGGAAAAGTGACCTGAGACAAACCAGACATGACACATGTAGTGAACTATTGGATGCTAGTGAACCTAGTTGTTCAGGGATGCCAATTTTATAACCGCAGAAAAGAGTGGTTCCAGTGAGAAAAACTGCTGAAATAACAGTTGATGATTTGAATGATTGGATGAAGGTTCTTCAGAAAAAGGATAAGGATTCACAAGTTATTGATGTGGTTAAGTTACGTATAGAATTAGAAGAGCTTGTGACAGGAACAGTTCCAACAGAAATCCTGAAGAGTCATCATGATGGTGAGCTGATGTTTATGTGTAAAAGCATAACATGGAGAGCAAGAAATACACATGATAGACTAAGAGCGATAGCAAATGAGCAAGGAATTGACATTGAAAAAGTAAAGGCTTTACAGAAAACCTACAGGATGGATTTTACTGAGAAAGACATAGAAAATTTGAATGCTTCTGGTAGAACAGGACAGATTAAAGAAATGGTGGCATTATTGCGAAGATGGGGTGATGTAGAGAAATGGAAGGATAGATTGTATAAGAAAAGAGAGGAATCTGAAGATAGAACAACTTATTCAGCATTTCCAGTGAGAGAAAAGGAGAAACCAGTGGAGCATTATCCCATGAGAGAAATACCTGGAGGAGGATATGTACATGTTCCATGGACCAGACAGGATATTTTATCATTTACGAATGATTTCCCTCGATTGAGAGAAAAGCCCGTCGAGTGGTATAGGCAGGTAGACAGGTTTGTGAAATTGTCAAAAGTGCTGTGGGTTGCCCTGAATAGTCTGTTTGATATAATTGTTCCAGCAGACTTGTGGACTGAGTGTAAAATAGTTGTGAGTTGGCCTACTGAGGAATATCCAAGAGATCCAAGAACAGGGGCACCAGATCCAGAAGTAATGAGGAAGTATGATCAGGTGATGGTATACCTGAAGAGTAAAGTACCTCCAAAAGAGACAGACTGGGTTAAGATAGATCGTACACAACAGGAGGCAAAAGAATCAGTTCATGCTTTTTACGAGAGGCTGATACTGGCTTTTAAACAATTCAGTGGAGATGAACACCTGGGTGACAAGGATTTGAGTCATTTTGTATACAGATTTGTATATGGTCTAAGACCTGAAATTGGTGAGAGAATTCGTGAGCACACAGTGGATTGGCAGAGTAAGAAAGTAGATGAGATTCTGAGACATGCAAAATATTTCAGTGATGAAATTGAGGCAAAACAAAGAAAGCTGAAAGAGAAAGCAATGTGGGCACAAGTGAAAGTTGCAGAAAGACAGGAAGCACAGTTGGTGGAACAGGCAAAAAATTCAGGAAATAATGCAGGGAATAGACCGAGATTTGCAGGAAAAGGAAAGGGAAGTCTTGAGGAAGCAAAGAAGAAGTTTCCGTGTCACAACTGTGGCCAACTGGGACATTGGAGATCTGAATGTCCTAATCCACCATTAGTGAATAATGAGGGTAAATCCTTAAATCAACAGGTGCAGAATGAAGGAAATAACCAACAGCAACAACAACAGAAAGTTGTGAGACAGCAGAGTCAAGAGCCAAAACCGCCCTTGCCGCAGAATAGAGGGGTACAAAAGTATAATCAGGATTCGGGATTCTTCAATGATGAGCAGGTAAACAAACCAAGACGTTCTAACAAGGTACAACAGTACTTGTTAAAGAGTGAAGGGAGTGAGTCTGAGGGTGATTATTGACGGTGCCGAAGAGAGGAGGAAGAGTGCATACTTGGTGCAACTCTAGAAATAGACCAGGCAGGACCATTTGTGGATGGGAAAATAAATGAGGAGAGTGTTACTTTTTTGGTAGACACAGGTGCGACAAGATCAACTGTCAGGTCAACAGATGTTAGAAATCTTCCTCTCTCGGATGAAGCAATCCAAGTAGTTGGTGTAGCCAATACACAAATCAGAACACGTCTTACTGAACCAGTAAGAGTACAGATAGGGACATTTTCAGACATGCACAGATTTATTGTCTGTGACACGAGTCCAGTGAACCTGTTAGGTAGGGACCTATTGTGTAAAATGAACTGCACAATTTTTTGTACACCAGATGGAATAGCTTTTGAGACACCAGATGATGATGTTTTGTACCGAATGACTCTAGAAAATAGAGAAAGTGAGTTAATTGGTGCATTTGCTGCGTTTAATCCGGTGGATTTGCCTCAAGAGCTGAGAGAGACAGTGAAAAGAGCAGTTTGGGATTTTACAGGAGAGGATGTGGGATTGATGAATAATGTAGATCCAGTGAAAATTGCAGTGAAAGAGGAAATTACATATCCTAACATTCCTCAGTACAAAATGACACCAGAAATAATTGAAGGGATAACTCCTATAATTGAGAAAATGATTCAGCAAGGAGTCCTGAGAGAACTATTGAGTAGTCCGTGTAATTCACCGATAATGGGACTGAAAAAGCCCAATGGCAAATTTAGGATCGTGCAGGATCTGAGAAAAGTTAATCAGATTGTGATGGCATGTTGTCCTATTGTGCCAAATCCATCAGTGATTTTGTACCAAATTCCACATGATGCTGAGTGGTATACTGTGAGAAGTTGGCCTGGTATATGCTGTTCACTAGTTCTAGTGACCACCTTGTACCATGCCAAGCAACCCTTATGGTGTGGTTGTAAGTCAACCTTTTTGGACTAGCTGCCCTAGTGGTAGCGTAGGCTAAGCAGTCTTTGAGGCTAAACTCGTGATGCGTGTTAAGCAAGCTGTTTTACCAATAGTAACCCCCTTTTATACCAATGAAAGGACACCACACAGATATATATTCAAAATATATATGTATTTATTTCTCAAAGTAACCCCTAGTCTCTTTATGAGCACAGGAGCACAAATCGTCAAACAAGATTATCACAGAATACACAGAAGTTGCACTTTATATGGATAGGCCCTGGTGGCCACTCGAACCATATACTAAAATAGTGGTATAAGTACCACGAACAGAAAAGGGAAAAGGCCTAGGGCCTCTAGAATCGCTGGGCCTACAAGGAGCTAACTTCAGTTAGTGACCAGGAGGTCCACGGGTCGCGTGTGCAGAGCAAATAGTCACACGCGTGCTCCCATGGGTTTCAATGGGTGCGTAAAAAGTACAAAGTTACTGCAAAAGGAATCTTCCGGATGACCTAGGAACTCAAGATTTGGAACACAGGCACTAGAGATGTAATACTACACTTGGGCACAGGAGTGCCAGCTTTACCTCACCCACAGGAAGCGGGTGCATAGGCCTCGAAGTGCGTCGGGTTTCTTCTATCTGTTCCGTGGGGCCTGAAGACAAAAGTGCTGCAGGCGGTCGGTCGGGAAGAGATGCAGTGGATCCAAGGGTGGACCGGAGATGTTGAAGACCTGTAAGCAGAGGGGACAGTGTTCACAGTCACTAGCCAGTGACCCGCGTGGCACCAGGTGGGTACCAGGCGATGTCGGGTGCAAACAGGAAGAAGGTGTAGCTTGTTTCTGCAGCCACGTGGTCCCTGAAGGTCGACGACGTCCAGGAGTCAAGTCACGAGCTGTCCCACGCAGGCTCTCGCTGTCGGCGGTGTCGGCGACTTGATCGAAGCAAACAAGCCTTGGCAAAAGCAATTGTTGTAGGCAAGGAGATAAGCTGATGGTTCTGACCAGCAAGGTCAGAGGAACTGCTCCTTTGGAGGGGAGCAGGGGCCAGTCTGGAGCAACCAGACCAGCAGTGTTTGTCGTAGATTTCGTCGCCAAGATGGCCACTAGCCAGCGGGCCAGCAACCGGTTAGGCGCGTCGAGTGGCAAAATGCAGAAGGGCCCCACGCAGATCGTGGAGATGCTGGAGGGCTCACCTTTGGTGCAGATGCTGCTCGAGGGTTGGGCTTCTCAGATCCCAAAGCACAACTTGGAGGGAGCCTCGGTTGTTGCACTTGTCAGCTTGTCGTAGTCGTTCCAAGATGGCTGGCTCCACGTGTCTCAGTGCCTCCACGCGTCTCCTCTTTTCAGGGACTGTGGATCGGGCGGTGAGAGGTCTGGAGGTCCAGGTCTTGTCAGTCTCTGGGCTCGGGCTCCGGCGGGAGGCGGCGGCAAAGCAGACGTTGATTCGCTGGATGGTGCTTGCGTTAGCAAGGTGGTCACTCCCTGACCACAGGGGAGATTGGCTTCAGTCCTCTGTGCGGCAGAGCATCGAAGTTCCCGTCTTCTTCTTAGTTTCAAGTTGATTCCAGGATGTCTGAAGTCTTAGGACACAGCTCCTACCTTTAAGCGGATTCTAGGGGCCGGACTACCTGCTAGGTCCCTCCCTAAGGGTGGGACCAGGAAGGGGGGTGGTTACACCCCCAATCCTTTGTCCAGCTCGCCCCAGGCCCGGGACTGGTGTGCCCCAGGACCGGTTTGAACTGGCATATGCCCCGAGGCTCCTTGTGAGCCACAGGCATGTCTGGTTCCTTTCAAGCCCTACCTGACCAATACACAAAATCCTGTCTGGGGTGGTGCACGCACCTCCCCTGGCAGGAAACCCTTTGTCCACACCTCCCAAGCTGGAAGGACTCCCAGCAGCAGGAGGGCAGACTTGTGTCTGTGGTGGCAGCATCCATTTTGTGGAGCTGAGGCTATGTCTGATTTTACCCGGGTTTCAGGTACTGTACATGTCGTGTCCCTCTAGAAGGGTGGAATGCTAACCCCGTCGCCAGAATTGGCGAGGGGTTAGTATTCCAATTCGTATGACACCTTACTCGACATGTTTTGATAAAGCCAAACCAAAGTTAGCATTTAACCGCGAGGTTCATAATGCACTTAAGAGTATATGGTATGACGATATCTGGAAACAGTAGAAGGAAGTTGTTCCGACCACTGCAGACAGGCTCAGCTCATGCCAGAGCACCATCCCACATGGAACCAAGTACTCTGCCTTCAGGATTGTTAAGGCCTGCCATAGGAGTGACTTATAGGTTACCAGGTGTCCCATTTAAGGTTAGGTATAGGTATACTACACCTAAGTAAGAGGTGGTTACACCAACTTACCCCAGCTGAGTGATCAGCCAGTTGTGTCAGATTTGTTAGGCCAAGCCTGGGGTGGCATAATACATGCTTCAGCCCCGGGCAGGCCTTGGGTACACCAATGCCCTGGGTACCTAGTGTACACTGGTACAGGGGCTGACAGGGTGATCCACTTCCAATTGGTTATGCACCTAAGGTGCATAGTTTTAATTTAGTAGAGAGAACAGCAGGCTGGGGGTCTGATTGGCAGGCCCACAGCCTCAGTATGTCAAAAACCAGTGAAGCAAAAAGCAAAAATTTGGGGTGACCATAGGATAGCAGACCCTACTCTCCTACACAACCCCCCCCCAAACGCTGGGACATTAAACTAGCCTTGACCAGTCTCGTCTTCATGTCCTAAGTGGAAGTACCTGGAGAGACCATCTGCATTCCCATGGTCAGTACCTGGCCGGTGCTCCACTGTAAAGTCCATACCCTGTAGGGAAATGGACCACCTAAGCAGTTTGGGATTTTCACCCTTCATCTGATTTAGCCACAAGAGGGGCTTATGGTCGGTCTGAATCTTGAAGTGAGTGCCAAACAAGTATGGCCTCAGCTTCTTCAGGGCCCACACCACAGCAAAGGCCTCCCTCTCAATAGCTGACCAATTCTTCTCTCTGGGGGTCAACCTTCTGCTAATAAAAGCAATGGGTTGGTCTTGACCATCTACATTAAGTTGTGACAGCACAGCTCCCACACCCAACTCAGAAGCATCTGTTTGGACAATAAACTCTTTGGAGTAGTCAGGACTTTTCAGGATAGGTGCAGAGCACATGGCCTCCTTCAGGTCATCAAATGCCTTTTGACAGCTTACTGTCCACTGAACCTTTTTGGGCATCTTCTTGGATGTCAGATCATTAAGAGGAGTCACAATGGACCCATAGTTCTTAACAAACTTCCTGTAGTACCCAGTCAAGCCCAAGAAAGCTCGAACTTGAGTCTGGGTGGTTGGAGGGGACCAGTCCTTGATGGATTGTATCTTACTCTCCAGTGGTTGAACTTGGCCTCCACCTACAAGGTGGCCCAAATATACAACCTTACTCTGCCCTATCTGGCACTTAGTAGCCTTGATAGTGAGGCCTGCCCTCTGCAGGGCATCAAGAGCCTTCTTCAGGTGGATCAGGTGATCCTCCCAGGTGGAGCTAAAGACAGCAATGTCATCAAGATATGCTGCACAAAAGTCATCCAACCCAGTGAGGACTTGGTTCACCAACCGTTGGAAGGTGGCAGGTGCATTCTTCAGACCAAAGGGCATCACCACAAACTGATAATGCCCACCTGGGGTTGAGAATGCTGTTTTGGCCTTAGACTCCTCAGCTAATCTGATTTGCCAATAGCCAGCTGTTAAGTCAAATGTGCTCAAAAACTTTGCAGAAGCTAGTTTGTCTATGAGCTCATCTGCCCTTGGAATAGGGTGTGCATCTGTCCTGGTGACAGCATTGAGTCCTCTGTAATCCACACAGAACCTCATCTCTCTCTTGCCATCTTTGGTGTGAGGTTTGGGGACCAGAACCACTGGGCTAGCCCAGGGGCTCTCTGAGGGTCCAATGACCCCTAATTCCAGCATTTTATGTACCTCAGCCTTTATACAGTCCCTGACGTGGTCAGGTTGTCTGTAAAGCTTGTTCTTTACAGGCAGACTGTCACCAGTGTCCACAACATGGGTACACCAGTCAGTTTGACTAAGTATCAAGGAAAACATATGTGAAAATGATTGTAGAACCTGTCTACATTCAGTCTGCTGATGGGCAGTGAGGTTGCCTCCAAGGGTCACTCCTTCAACTGAGCCATCTTCAGGGTTCTGAGACAACAGGTCTGGGAGAGGGTCACTCTCTTCCTCCTGTCCCTCATCTGTAGCCATGAGCAAGCCCATGTCTGCCCTGTCAACATATGCTTTAAGCCTGTTAACATGAAGTACCCTGTGGGGACTCCTGGGAGTTCCTAGGTCCACCAAGTAGGTGACCTCTCCCTTCTTTTCCAGGATTGTATGGGGTCCAGACCATTTGTCTTGGAGTGCTGCTGGGGCCACTGGCTCCAACACCCATACCTTCTGTCCTGGCTGATACTCAACCAAGACAGCCTTTTGGTCATGCCAAGCTTTCTGTAAGGCCTGGCTTGCCTCAAGGTTTTTGGATGCCTTCTCCATATACTCAGCCATCCTGGAGCGGAGACCAAGTACATAGTCCACTATGTCTAGCTTAGGCTTTTTGAGAGGTAACTCCCATCCTTCCTTCACCAAACACAGTGGGCCTCTCACAGGGTGCCCAAACAACAATTCAAAGGGGCTATAGCCAACCCCCTTTTGTGGGACCTCTCTGTAAGCAAACAGAAGGCAGGGTAGAAGGATGTCCCATCTTCGCCTGAGCTTTTCAGGTAATCCTTTGATCATACCCTTTAGGGTCTTGTTGAATCTCTCAACAAGCCCATTGCATTGTGGGTGATAAGGGGTGGTGAACTTGTAGTTGACACCACATTCCTTCCACATAGCTGTCAAGTATCCTGACATAAAGTTGGTACCTCTGTCAGATACTACCTCCTTAGGAAACCCCACTCTGGAGAATACTCCCAGCAGGGCCCTGGCCACAACAGGTGCTGTAGTGGTCCTAAGGGGAATTGCCTCTGGATACCTGGTGGCATGATCCACTACCACCAGTATAAATCTGTGCCCAGATGCAGTGGGAGGATCCATGGGACCCACTATATCTATTCCCACTCTTTCAAAGGGAACCCCCACCACAGGTAGTGGTATCAGGGGGGCCTTTGTTGTGCCACCTGATTTGCCACTGGCTTGGCAGGTAACACAGGAGCGACAAAACTCCTTTGTATCTTCATTCATATGAGGCCAGTGAAAGTGAGGGACAAGTCTGTCCCAGGTCTTATTCTGGCCTAGGTGTCCTGCTAAAGGAATATCATGGGCTAAGGTAAGAAGGAAGCCCCTAAATTGCAGAGGTATAACCAACCTCCTGGTTGCACCAGGCTTGGGGTCTCTAGCCTCTGAATAAAGGAGCCCTTCATCCCAATACACTTTATGGGTACCTTGAGCATTCCCAGCAGCCTCAGCAGCAGCCAGCTGTCTGAGGGGTTCAAGAGAGGGACAGGATAACTGAGCCTGCCTCAAGTCAGCCCTTGAAGGTCCCCCTGTCCCCAGAAACTCAACCTGATCAGGTTCAAGCTCTTCAGGGACAGTTCCTTCAGGGTCCTCTAGATCAGCTTCCTGGGAAGGCTGATCATCACTCTGAGGCAGGGGGGAAGGCACAGCCTTGACCCTCCTGTTCTTCTTCTTGGTAGGTGCTTGGTCCATTGTTCCAGGATCCAAGACCTGTGGTTCAGTGAGGCACTTTTTGGCCTGTGACCTGGTCACAGCAAGGACATGTGATGATATACCTAACATCTCTGCATGAGTCCTGTACTCCACTTCTGACCATAGAGAACTCTCTAGGTCATTGCCCAACAAACATTCTACTGGGAGGTCTGCACTAACCACAACCCTTTTGAGGCCAGTTACCCCTCCCCATGAGAAGTTAACAACTGCCACACTATGTGAAGTAGTGGCATTGCTGGCATTGGTCACCAGGTAATTCTCACCTGGTATGTACTGTCCAGGATCCACAAAGCCTGGTGTCACCATAGTGACACTGGCACATGTGTCCCTGTAGGCTTGAGCCACTTTTTCGTTTATTAAAGGAGTCTGTCTGTACTTGCCCAGGTTACTGGGGCTCACAGTCAGGGACAAATCAATGTCCCCATCACAGATCAGGACTGCCTGTGTCAGGGTTCTGTCTAAGTCAGAATCTCCTTCAGTTCCCATAGTGATTCCCACTACACCCTTTGTCTGGGGACCAACACTGCTAACAGTAGTACTGGGAGCAGGTGCCTTAGGGGCAACAGTGTTGGGGGCTCCACCCTTTTTGCAATCACTAGTCCAGTGAGTTGTATTTTTACAATGATTGCACCAGGGTTTCTTTTGACCTTCTTTCTTCTTTTTGGACTGTTGGGACCCACCCTCCTTAGCAGTAGTTTGGGGCCCTGTTGAAGACTTCTGGTCTTTAGGTTTCTGATCTCCACCCTTTTGGTCTGTTTTCTTCTGATCACCCCCTTGGCCCTGGTTCTGGTTCTTTTGCTTAACCCTGGTTCTGACCCATTTGTCTGCCTTCTTTCCCAATTCTTGGGGAGAGGTCAGATCAGAGTCAACCAAGTGTTGATGCAGTTGCTGGTTTTGACAGTTATTTAAAATCTGTTCTCTCATCATCAAATTATACAATCCTGTAAAATCAGATACCTTACTTCCCAGCAACCAACCCTCCAAAGCCTTAGTGGCACATTCAATGTATTCAGACCAGTCCTGAGTCTGTGTCTTTTGGGTGTCTCTGAACATTAACCTGTACTGCTCAGTGGTTAAGCCTAACCCATCAACTAGGACACTTTTCAGGACTCTGTAGTTTCTGACATCCTCTTCTCTAACAGTGAGGAGTCTGTCTCTGCCTCTTCCCTCAAAGGAGAGCCAGAGGATTGCTGCCCACTGGTCTTCAGGAACCTGCTGTACTTTGCAGGCTCTCTCAAGAGCAGTTATCCACTTGTGGATGTCATCCCCACTTTTGTAGGGGGGCACAACCTTAGACAGGTTTCTATTATCGAAAACCCTATCTTTGTCCTTAGGGACAATGCTGCCACCAGTGGGTATAGACCCACTCTCTTTATGCTGTCTAGCCTTGCTCAGTTTCTCTTCCATCAGGGCTACTTCTAGCTCCTGCTTCCTGATCCTCAGCTGGGCTTCTTGCATCTTGGCCTCATGTTCCCTCCTCTGAGGGGTGGTCATCCTTCTCCTGGAGTGACCTTGAGAGCCTCTAGAGCCATGGGAGGCATTGGAGTCACCTGAGCGATTCCTTTGCCTTCCAAGCCCTGTGTTAAGTCCACTGGGGAGATCCAGTGGGGTGAACCCACTGTCAGTCCCCAATAGCCTTAGTTTAGCTGGGCCAAGTATAACACTTGGCACTGGGCTAGTTCTCCCTTCATCCTCACCACTTTCTGTATCCCCATCACTTTCCTCCTCTGTAGTATGGTGTTCATCTAAGGGATGGCTATTGGAAAGGGGTACCTCAGTGGCATCTTCAGAAGGGGGGCCTCCTGTTCCTGTCCCTAAGGGGGCTAACTGGGAAGCTTTCTGGAGCTCTTTTTGATTTTCATCATTTTGCAAGAGCTCCCTGAGCACAGCAGAGGTAGGGTTCTTGGGCTGTTTAATGCCTCTAAGAGTTGCCAAATGCCTGAGCTCATTCTGATTAAGGGTAGCAAAGATGGATGGTGCCCTCGGGGGGTCACTCTCAACAGAGATGGGTACAGTGGACCCCTCTGCCCCAGCCATTGCTCTTAAGTGTGGGTGGATGTGTTGCAATCTACCTACACTTGGGTTTACCTACTAAACCTATCTAGTAGTTGTAGTCAGGGTGTGCTACTCCCTTTGCTCTACAACAACTAAGTTCAGTAGAACTTAAGTATATCTAATCTTGTTTTATATGTACCTACAGGTACCTATGTGATCTTTCAATTGGTAACCAAGAGATCACAATGGTAAAACACAGCAAGCTCAAATCCAACCGCTGCTCACCAATGTGAGAAGTTGGCCTGGTATATGCTGTTCACTAGTTCTAGTGACCACCTTGTACCATGCCAAGCAACCCTTATGGTGTGGTTGTAAGTCAACCTTTTTGGACTAGCTGCCCTAGTGGTAGCGTAGGCTAAGCAGTCTTTGAGGCTAAACTCGTGATGCGTGTTAAGCAAGCTGTTTTACCAATAGTAACCCCCTTTTATACCAATGAAAGGACACCACACAGATATATATTCAAAATATATATGTATTTATTTCTCAAAGTAACCCCTAGTCTCTTTATGAGCACAGGAGCACAAATCGTCAAACAAGATTATCACAGAATACACAGAAGTTGCACTTTATATGGATAGGCCCTGGTGGCCACTCGAACCATATACTAAAATAGTGGTATAAGTACCACAAACAGAAAAGGGAAAAGGCCTAGGGCCTCTAGAATCGCTGGGCCTACAAGGAGCTAACTTCAGTTAGTGACCAGGAGGTCCACGGGTCGCGTGTGCAGAGCAAATAGTCACACGCGTGCTCCCATGGGTTTCAATGGGTGCGTAAAAAGTACAAAGTTACTGCAAAAGGAATCTTCCGGATGACCTAGGAACTCAAGATTTGGAACACAGGCACTAGAGATGTAATACTACACTTGGGCACAGGAGTGCCAGCTTTACCTCAC
Source organism: Triturus cristatus (assembly GCF_964204655.1). Lineage (NCBI taxonomy): Eukaryota > Metazoa > Chordata > Amphibia > Caudata > Salamandridae > Triturus > Triturus cristatus. The sequence goes on from NC_140587.1 coordinate 105,272,403, forward strand.
CCACAGGAAGCGGGTGCATAGGCCTCGAAGTGCGTCGGGTTTCTTCTATCTGTTCCGTGGGGCCTGAAGACAAAAGTGCTGCAGGCGGTCGGTCGGGAAGAGATGCAGTGGATCCAAGGGTGGATCGGAGATGTTGAAGACCTGTAAGCAGAGGGGACAGTGTTCACAGTCACTAGCCAGTGACCCGCGTGGCACCAGGTGGGTACCAGGCGATGTCGGGTGCAAACAGGAAGAAGGTGTAGCTTGTTTCTGCAGCCACGTGGTCCCTGAAGGTCGACGACGTCCAGGAGTCGAGTCACGAGCTGTCCCACGCAGGCTCTCGCTGTCGGCGGTGTCGGCGACTTGATCGAAGCAAACAAGCCTTGGCAAAAGCAATTGTTGTAGGCAAGGAGATAAGCTGATGGTTCTGACCAGCAAGGTCAGAGGAACTGCTCCTTTGGAGGGGAGCAGGGGCCAGTCTGGAGCAACCAGACCAGCAGTGTTTGTCGTAGATTTCGTCGCCAAGATGGCCACTAGCCAGCGGGCCAGCAACCGGTTAGGCGCGTCGAGTGGCAAAATGCAGAAGGGCCCCACGCAGATCGTGGAGATGCTGGAGGGCTCACCTTTGGTGCAGATGCTGCTCGAGGGTTGGGCTTCTCAGATCCCAAAGCACAACTTGGAGGGAGCCTCGGTTGTTGCACTTGTCAGCTTGTCGTAGTCGTTCCAAGATGGCTGGCTCCACGTGTCTCGGTGCCTCCACGGGTCTCCTCTTTTCAGGGACTGTGGATCGGGCGGTGAGAGGTCTGGAGGTCCAGGTCTTGTCAGTCTCTGGGCTCGGGCTCCGGCGGGAGGCGGCGGCAAAGCAGACGTTGATTCGCTGGATGGTGCTTGCGTTAGCAAGGTGGTCACTCCCTGACCACAGGGGAGATTGGCTTCAGTCCTCTGTGCGGCAGAGCGTCGAAGTTCCCGTCTTCTTCTTAGTTTCAAGTTGATTCCAGGATGTCTGAAGTCTTAGGACACAGCTCCTACCTTTAAGCGGATTCTAGGGGCCGGACTACCTGCTAGGTCCCTCCCTAAGGGTGGGACCAGGAAGGGGGGTGGTTACACCCCCAATCCTTTGTCCAGCTCGCCCCAGGCCCGGGACTGGTGTGCCCCAGGACCGGTTTGAACTGGCATATGCCCCGAGGCTCCTTGTGAGCCACAGGCATGTCTGGTTCCTTTCAAGCCCTACCTGACCAATACACAAAATCCTGTCTGGGGTGGTGCACGCACCTCCCCTGGCAGGAAACCCTTTGTCCACACCTCCCAAGCTGGAAGGACTCCCAGCAGCAGGAGGGCAGACTTGTGTCTGTGGTGGCAGCATCCATTTTGTGGAGCTGAGGCTATGTCTGATTTTACCCGGGTTTCAGGTACTGTACATGTCGTGTCCCTCTAGAAGGGTGGAATGCTAACCCCGTCGCCAGAATTGGCGAGGGGTTAGTATTCCAATTCGTATGACACCTTACTCGACATGTTTTGATAAAGCCAAACCAAAGTTAGCATTTAACCGCGAGGTTCATAATGCACTTAAGAGTATATGGTATGACGATATCTGGAAACAGTAGAAGGAAGTTGTTCCGACCACTGCAGACAGGCTCAGCTCATGCCAGAGCACCATCCCACATGGAACCAAGCACTCTGCCTTCAGGATTGTTAAGGCCTGCCATAGGAGTGACTTATAGGTTACCAGGTGTCCCATTTAAGGTTAGGTATAGGTATACTACACCTAAGTAAGAGGTGGTTACACCAACTTACCCCAGCTGAGTGATCAGCCAGTTGTGTCAGATTTGTTAGGCCAAGCCTGGGGTGGCATAATACATGCTTCAGCCCCGGGCAGGCCTTGGGTACACCAATGCCCTGGGTACCTAGTGTACACTGGTACAGGGGCTGACAGGGTGATCCACTTCCAATTGGTTATGCACCTAAGGTGCATAGTTTTAATTTAGTAGAGAGAACAGCAGGCTGGGGGTCTGATTGGCAGGCCCACAGCCTCAGTATGTCAAAAACCAGTGAAGCAAAAAGCAAAAATTTGGGGTGACCATAGGATAGCAGACCCTACTCTCCTACATATACAGTGATTGATTTGTGTCATGCGTTCTTTTCAATTCCATTGCATCATGATAGCCAGCCGATTTTTGCATTTAGGTTTGGCCAGCGTATTTTAGCATGGTGTCGTATCCCACAGGGGTATACGGAGAGTCCTTCGATATTCAATCAGTTATTGAAAAGATCGTTGGAAAGTCTGATCATGCCTGAGAGTTCAGTGCTAGTGCAGTATATTGATGACCTACTTGTGGCATCAAAGACACGTGAAGCTTGTGAAGTGGATACCATAGCTTTACTGAATCATCTGGCAGATGGAGGGTTAAAGGTATCTCCAGCCAAATTGCAATTTTGCAAGAAAGAAGTGCATTATCTTGGACACAATATTGAAAAAGGTCTGAGGAAAGTGACTACTGACAGAATCTGAATAATCAGAGAAATGAAAGCTCCAAAAACCCAGAGAGAAGTGAGAATGTTCCTGGGTATGGTGGGATATTGTCGTCAGTGGATAATTAATTTCTCGCTGATAGCAAAGCCACTGATTAAATTGACAAAAAGTGAAATGACAGATCCATTGGATCTGGATGCAGAACAATTGGCAGCATTCGAAGAGCTCAAAAGTAAAATGTGTGAGGCTCCAGCTTTGGGTATGCCAGACTATGAAAAGGAGTTCGAGTTGTACTGCAGTGAGAGAAATGGATGTGCACTTTCAGTGTTAATCCAGAAACATGGACAATTGAGAAGGCCTATTGCGTACTTCTCATCGACACTTGACCCTGTAGCTGTGGGTTTACCAGGTTGTCTAAAATCTGTGGCTGCAACATGCAGAAGCCTGGAACAGAGTGAGGGAATCATAATGGGGTATCCTGTAAGGGTATTCGTACCTCACAATGTGGCAATTCTTTTGACAAGAAGCAGAACTCAGTACATGTCACATAGTCGGTTGACTAAGTATGAAAAGGTGATTCTGGGAGCATCAAATGTGACTCTTGAGAGATGTGTGAATGTGAATCCAGCGACACTCTTGCCGGATATTGAAAATGTGGGTATAAAGATGGAAGATGATCATGATTGTTTGGATGTGCTTGAGTACTGTACAAAACCAAGACCAGACATAAGGGATATTCCCTTACCTGAGAATGACCATGTGTTGTTTGTGGATGGATCATGCCTGAGAAATGATAATGGTGTGCTATGTGCAGCATATGCGGTGTGCAAAGTTTCGGAGGTCATGGAAGCATCACCATTGAAAGGAGTGAAATCTGCGCAAGTTGCTGAATTGATGGCATTGACAAAAGCTTGTGAGATTGGGAAAGATTTGAGAACAACTGTGATGACTGATAGTCAGTACGGATTTGGAGTGGTGCATGACTTTGGCCAACTGTGGCTACAAAGAGGTTTCTTGACATCGGGTGGAACTCCGATAAAGAATGCTGAATTGATTGGAAAATTGCTTGAGGCGATACAGCTGCCTAAGGAGTTAGCAGTTGTAAAATGTGCTGCCCATGGTCCAGGGGATGATTTTATAACGGTTGGAAACCGTTATGCAAATGATGTTGCACAATACTGTGCCAAGACAAATCAATCCATTAATCGGGAAAGAGAGGGGGAAATGTCTTTCCTTTCTGTGATGTTTACTAATGTCCTAGAAACATGGGATGAAGTGAAGCAGTTACAAGATGAGGCAGGAGAAGAAGAGAAACAAGATTGGATTAAGGCAGGATGTGCTCCAAGAGAAACAGACCATGTTTGGGTCTACAGAGATGGCAGACCAGTAATGCCCAACTCAATTTTGTCGTCAATGGCAAGGATGTATCATGGCCAGGGACATTTGGGGAGGGACGCAATGGTCAGGTCGTTCAAACAAACCTGGTACAATGCAAAATTCAGGACAATTGCAGAGAGCATCTGTCAAAGGTGTTTAATTTGTCAGCAATTCAACACTGGGAAAAAGACAGTGGTGAGTCTAGGGACAATTGGCAGAGAAGGAGGTCCTTTTACAAGAATGCAAATTGATTTCATTGAAATGCCCCAAGTGAACAGACTGAGGTATGTTCTAGTGGTAGTCTGTCTGTTTTCAAGGTGGGTGGAAGCTTACCCGACTAGAAGAAATGATGGATTGACAGTGGCAAAATTACTGTTGAGGGAGTTGATTCCTAGGTACGGGTTTCCAGTTACAGTTGAGTCTGACAGAGGTAGACACTTCCAAAATGAACTCATAGGTTTGATTTGTGAAGCATTGAAAATACAGCAGAAGCTACATTGTGCATACCGACCAGAGGCTTCTGGTGTGGTTGAGCAGATCAATGGCACAATAAAGAATAGAATTGGAAAAATGTGTTTAGCCACTGGCATGAAATGGCCAGATGTTTTACCTCTAGTCCTGATGACTATGAGATCTACTCCAGATAGAACTACAGGTTTGAGCCCGCATGAGATAATTATGGGACGTGCAATGCGCCATGCATTCGTGCCTGTAAATAAATTGGTGACAATAACTGATGACATGATTTTGGATTACTGTAAAGGCCTGGCTGACGCAGTTCATTCTGTGTTTCACCAGGTTGGAGAAGAAGCTACCACACTTGAGAAGAAGCAAGCCCATGATCTGAGTCCAGGAGACTGGGTGAGGATTAAGGTGCACAGAAGAAGAAATTGCTTGATTCCAAGGTGGGGAAGGCCGAGACAAGTTATTCTGACTACGACGACTGCAGTAAAGTGTGCTGGAGTGAAGCACTGGGTACATGCAAGTCATACTCTGAGAGTTCCAAACCCAAAAGAAGGAACTGGTAAAGAGTATTTTGAAGAATCAGATTCCAGTGATGGTGAAGATCCTGAAGATACGGAATCAGTGAGAAAAGAAGCAGAGAGAGCTTCAAGAGAATCACTGCGAGTATCAGAGAGAAGATCAGATTCTGTAAAAGAGCCTGAAGTTTCAAGTAGCAGTGGAGGAAAAAGAAAAGAAAAGAGAAATCACACAGAGACTACTCCTGAATCAGAAGAGGAGGAGATTGAAGAACCACTTGAGATTATTCTTGAAGAAACAGGGTCAGAAGAAGATAGAGAGGGACAGATTGCGGAAGACCCCCGAGGAGGTGTAGGGAACATTCATGAGGAGCTAGGTGAAGGGACAAGTAGACAGCAAGAAGATTGCGTGTCGGAGACCCGAGGAGGGACAGAAGTAGGGAAGTCTCAAATAGTGGTGAAAGAATCTGTGAAAGAAAAGAAAACTGCTAAGAAACGAAAGCAGAAGGCAATTGAAACAGAATCGGATGATGAAAATGAACAAACAGAGGGTCGAGTTCTGAGAAAGAGAACTTGGATTGGAGAAAGGAATGATAAAGAATTAAGGCCGAAAAAGGTTGTGAAAGGAGATCGTTGGCCTAACAACAGAGTTAAAAGGGTGAAATACAGAGTAATAAGAGCAAATTCATCAAAAGCTGAACAAGTGAATGAAATATCGAGTCAAAGTTCAAAGGCTGAAGGGAAAGAATCAAAAGAATCGAAAGAACCAGAAGGAGTCAAAAGAGTGAGAAAACCTAACCAAAAGTATAGGTCGCCGGAATGGATGTATGTGACACTGCCTGAAGGTGAAGAGGTGGAAAGTCAAGGAAATCCAGAGGAGACCGTACAAGGAGTGGTTGAGGAAGATACTGGTGAAATCCTGAAAGTACTCTTGACTGACATTGGAGAAGAGTCAGATACTGAGGATTTGGATTTGAGTGTTGGAGATCTGATACAATTTGATGTTGAAGAAATTGGAGTGAAAAATGACGAGTATCCAAACTGAATAAAAGAAGGATTCACTTGGACTGAGTGAACGAAAAGATCTTTGGAGAAACTGAAGAGTTTGGAACAAACGTTGAAAGTTTGAAAAGTTCTAATTTTAGTAGTGGAGTAGTAGAGGTTAAAGCAGAAATAATAATATGGCTAACATAGAGAATAATCAAAATAGATGTGCCTTCTTTAAAAGGTGGTGTAGGATGTGCTGCTGCTGTACTGGATTATTAATGCTTCTATGGGGTGTTTTAGTTTTATTAGTTACTTTTAAGGTTGAATTTGAGATGAACACAGAGAATATGACAAATATAGAGAAGAATTCACAAAAAGTAGATCCAATTAGAAGTAGTAGTTACATACACAAAGATAGGTCAATTAATAATTTTTCTAGTAATGTTTTTTCAAAGTTGTTATATGAATATGTGAAGACAATGGAAGTGAGGGATTGCTATGTCTGCATGCAGTTACCTGCATCTGTTTCAGAGGGTGTTACTTATCACCATTTACCAGCTACATATGGTATTTCTTGTAGTATTTTAAGTAGTGTTTTTTATTTGTTAGGGAAAATAGATTATAAGATGTCTAACAGAGATAGTATTTTTGGGCACTTGCCAATGAACAAAGAACTGAATCCAGCTAAAGAAGCTAACACTTTTGGTGAGATTTTTATTGAAGAAAAAGGACTAACATTAGATTATATTTTTAAGAATAATTTAACTTGCAGTCTGAAAGAAGAGGAGAAGGCTTTCCTGGATATGGTAGAGGAAAGGAGAGTGAACATGCATGAGAAAGCGGGAAAATATGTAGTGAGTGAGACAATTTGGGACATTGAAATGGGAAAAGAGTTGAAAAATGGGGCTAGTCCAACTTTAGCTCTAGATGCACCGCAGAAGGGTAAACTATGCATTACCAGAAGGAAATCCCAATATGATACATATTTTGTGGGGACTAGTGAGTGCCATGAAACATACTTCGTTGCGACAGGTTGGGGTTTCAGAGGCGGAGAAGATACAATTTTTCCAGGAGTGTACTATGTGTGTGGGAACAAGGCTTATTACAAGTTGCCTGATCATTGGTATGGCACATGTTATGTGGGCCTGGTTTTTCCTAAGATTTTTCATACAGATAAAATAAGAGATGTAGAAGATATTAACTTATTAACACGTTTTAAGAGAGAAACTTGGTCTGAAATTGTGGGTGATATTTTTGGGGTTTTGATTCCAGCAGTGGGAATTTCTTTAAATGCTTATGGAATTCGGAAACTGTCCACAGTGGTTGATCGCTTATCGACGAATACCGCAGGAGGGTTTCTTTTGGTGAATACGGAATTAAGTGCCGTACGTGCCATGTCTATGCAAAATCGACTTGCCCTTGATATTCTATTGGCCAAAGAGGGTGGAGTCTGTGGAATATTGAAAGTTCAACATTGTTGCACTTACATTCCTGACGAAAGTAAAGACCTGAAGGTCTATATCAAAAATATTACTGATTTACATGAAGAATTAGTACCACTTGAAACTGGGAGTTTGTGGACTAAAATAGCTAATAAGATGATAGCTGTTAAGAATTTTATTGCAAAAATAGGTAGTACTATTATAGGTAGAATATTGTTTCCTTTGTCTTGTATAATTGTTGCTCTATTGATACTAATATGAGTGTGTGTGTGTTGTAAAAAGAGGAGAGGGAAAGAGAAATTAAATAAAGAAAAGGAAAAGAAGAATTTGAAGAGGGAACCACAAGAGATTGAATTAGAAGAATTGAGGGAGAGTGTTTATTTAGAGACAAAGAGAGATGATGAAAGAGTGACTGGTGTGTAATGTTGTGTAAGGGGAAAAGACATTTCTGATTTCTCCTAAAATGGGATTAAATTTTCACAATTTTTTTTTTTTTTGGGTTTATTTGGTGATAAAATCACCAAAGGGGGGATTGCTGGAGCAGAGTTTTCTTTTAGAAAATTCAGGGGCTTTTGAAGCTCTGGCATGTCTATGTGTTTTATTAATTATTAATAATTAACAATTAATTATTTGTCTTGTGCAAGTGTGTTTTTACTAATCAATCCGTTTGTCTTAACATAAGAGAAAGTTACACAAGGGTTAGCATGCGTGTGCTGTTTCTGTTTTCTAAAAAATAACGTGCACGTTTTTATGTTTAAACGTTGCTGTGTGCTGTTTATTTTGAGCACAAAACGCTGTCTGAATTAATGCTTTTTTATGTTGCAAAAGCTAGATAAATACATACACATAAGGGTATTAGTGGGGTTAACACTGTTTAATCATTATGCTGTAGTAACGTTTATTTTGTCTCTTTAATTAAGATGGTCTATTGTGGCCTATGAAGGCCTTAACCGAGTTGACTGAATTTTGAAGCCTGGCTGTGGCATATTCTGTGATGTGACAAGGGAGACCCCTGCTGGAAAATGGTTTTGAAGACAACTGACCATAGTCCTAGCTGTGTAATTTTCCATGAGGACATCAGCAGTTTGGAGGATCTCCAAAAGAAATGGAACGTCTTTGGTGATCTCTGTGAAACAAAGGAGCCTTGGAGAAAACTTGTGAACTGTGGCTCGATTGCCGAGGAGAGACGGAACTTATTAAATACATTGTAGTTTTTGGTTCCTGTTCCGTAGTTTTATATTTTGTGAACTTTCCTGAGCGAAGATTTTCAGATGTAGCAATGATACATTCCTTCCTTCTCGCTTTGCTTAATGATTCAGCGGATGCTGAAAACTTTATGTGTGTTTCCATTGTAATTTTTACTATAAGAATGTTAGCTTAGGGAGGGCTTTGCCACTTGCCATTTTACCTTTGCCGCGTGAACTTGCGTTGCTGAGGATCGATGCTGAGGGACTTCGTCTTGAGAGACTTTACCGAGAGACTTGTCCTGACCCGTTCTGACACTTAGTTAGAATAGGTAACTATGAGAAATGATTTATTCTGATTGATTTACTTTGACTAATATTTAGATAAAGCAATATAACTTTTAAACATGGTGTTGAATTTTCTTTCTTGTCAATTATTGTGTACATTTTTGATCATTATTGTATAGATTATATAGAGTATGTTTAAGGACAATCACTATAATTAGGTCCTATCGTCCTCGATATAGATGCAGGGTGGTTTAGGAGTTTTCTTCCCACAGGTTTATTGCCAGTAGAGTATTTGAGCGTATGTTAGTGAAATGGGCCCTAGCGTATGATGAATGTATGTGCGTGTAACTGTGAGATTACTCTATCCGTGGTAGTGGGCATATTTTAGATACCCTGATCTCTATCAATATGCACCGAGCACTTTTTTCACACATTGCACGGTTCACACTGATCGCTCTAATTAGATAGCACGGCTCTGTGAGATTATTTATCAGTGGAACGTAATTTGTAAGGCCCTCCGACTCAATTATTGATATACTAGCAAAAGGATGGGGAGAGGACGTGGCGTAACAGCCAGAGCTGCTGATTTTGGAACTAGAGAACCAGGCTTTAGTCTCCGCGTCGGCTCAATATCCTGCTGTGATTCTGGGCAACTCACTTAATCTAACGGGCACAGTTAGAGTGCTGTACTCACAGATAATGCTAGTGCAGTGTACTCACACACAATGGACGTGCAGTGCACTCACACAGAGTATTAATGCCTCTATGATAAACCCAGCCCAGTGTGCATACAGATAATGCTAGTGCAGTGTACTCACACACAATGGACGTGCAGTGCACTCACACAGAGTATTAATGCCTCTATGATAAACCCATCCCTGTGTGCTTACAGATAATGCTAGTGGCAGTGTACTGACACACAATGGACGTGCAGTGCTCTCACAAAAATGACCAATGCAGTATACTCATAAATTAAGCTAGTGCCGCATATTCACGGGTAATGCATCTAGGATAAATCCAGTCTAGTGTGCTCACAGATAATGCTCGTGCCCTGTTTTTACACATGATGCTAGTGCTGTATGTTCACTATCTGTGCAGAAGGAGCCGCCTGCGGGTGATTCCTCAGGAGAATGGTTTCTCAAACGACCGCGCGTTTCTTTAAAAGGGAATAATGGAAATATGAAACCTTTTAATGCCAAATAATGCACAAAGTAACACTTGGCTTTAATGAAAGCACACCACCAAGCCATACATTGTATCCTTGAATAGAGTTTATGTCGGAGTTCGACCGCACACATGAAGCACTCGGAAGCTGCACGGACGCTATGCGGATAGTGAACAGCACAGCACCGCCACAGTGCACGGGGTTTACAAACAACCAGGATGAATTGCGCAGTATCCGAACAAGAACAAAACTGCTGCTGACATTTATTCCTCGACAGGAGAGGGCACCGGACTGGAGGGAATTGCGAGGCCCGGATCAGTAATGAACCGTGAGCTCTGAGCGCATGAGCAAAAAGCCTGCCCGCGGGATGCGGAAACGCAGATGTAACAAGACATCAACAGAGCAGATTTCCCTCTCTCATAAACACTGAGAAGGGGGAAACCAGGGGGAGGCCTCCGGTCCGAGGGAGCGGTAACATTTTACTTTAGGCGATAATAATTCAAAGGCCTCGGGTCATAGGTGGGAGGAAAAGCACCGGTAAAGACATCGCAAAGTCAACCTTTTGCAAAAAGTAAAAGAAATCGCAAGGCTCTGAATGCGACAATACCCTCCCTGTCTCTCTGTCGCGGCGGCCTCCCTCGATGCATCTCTCTCACCGTTTATCATAAACGGTGACGCCAGCCAATGGAAATGAGGGGCGGGGCTTAAAGCCCTCTTCTGAAAATCCTCTCCTACAAAATCTCTCGCGGAGGCGGAGCAGGGTTCTTCCCTGCAATGCCACGCGAGACCTAAAAACTGTTGTGACAGCTTTAGTCATGTCCAAACTTAACTTCTGCAATGGTCTTTACTTGAACATGCAGCAACAACACTTAAAAAGATTACAGGTTGTTCAAAATGCGGCAGCACGCATACTGCTACGCATTCCCAAATACCAGTCTGTTAGACAGGCACTACGTAATCTCCTTTGGCTACCTGTCAAACAGAGAATCAGTTTTAAGAACATGTGCATTACCCACAAAGCACTTCACAACGGAGGTCCAGAATACCTGTAGAAAAGATTCAAAGGTGTCTTCCAGTCAGACAGCTCCGATCTCTTAAGGCAAAAAATGTGCATGTTCCAAATTCAGACTTTCCTATTGGGGCGCAAGAAGCTTTTTGGTCAATGCTTCGAAAACTTGAAATATTCTTCCGTTGAATATTAAACCTATATCTGATGTCCTGCTCTTGAGGAAGGCTCTGAAAACCAAGACTAACCGTCTCTTTGCCCCTTGTACTGTGAAGACCATTGCTATTGGAAGGAGCGACAAGACACCGTCGGGGATACGTGCATGCTATACATTTTTTTTAACATACAAAGAATTGTCATTTTTAAACCATCTTTAATGGTAAAGGCGGATTTTAAGTCACAATTCTAAAAAATGCCACTTTTAGAAAAATATGATCAAAAGTTTCCTTTTCTGGGGTTTTATTGCATTTTACTGTCTTCTTTCTTTACTGTAGAAAAGGGAACAGAAAAGAAACTGCAACTCAAGAGGACAGTACGCCATCCCGAGTTCTCCTTCCATGCACGACTCCAAAACTTTGGCATTCTCCTCAAAGTTCTCTCTCTGCATTTTCAGGCTTCCTCCTTTTTTGCTTCCTGGTGCTGATGTCAGAGACAACAATGTCAGTGCCTTTGGACCACACGGCCTAGGCTCTTTAGGGTCTTTTCCGTTGGCCATATTAATAGGACACGCATCAAACCTTTTACGATACCCCTCCTCTACAATTGGCTGATCTGGCCAGTCAAGCACATGTTCTCAAAAGAGGTAGTCTACATTCTTCTGCAAGTGATCGGGGTGGTGTTCAACCTGAAATTAAAAGGGTTTTAAGGCTAGAAACCACTGTAACATCGTAGGGTTCGAGTCCTTATGTCTGGCCCGCCAAATCAAAGGGGCATAATCCGTGAGCAATGTAATGGTAGGAGATAATATTGCGATGCCTCCACTATGAATTTAACAGCCAGCCATTCTTTTTCAATAGTTGGATAATGTTCCCTTGTTAGTAGTTTTCTACTAATGTATGCAACTGGGTAGAAATCACCTTTGCAGTCAGGTTGAGATAAAACTGCCCCAGACCCCATTGGTGCATCTGTTTGTACTATGAGAGGGTCATTGGAAGTTGGGACAGAGTAACATGGGCTCCTTACAAGGACTGGCTTGCTAAAGCTCCCCAGTTGTTGTTTTGACCAGTTCTGTATCTTTGCAGGTTGGTTGTTTTTTAATAGATCTGTGAGAGGAGCAGCTAAGAAGTGTGGGATAAAACATCTGTAATATCCTACCCGTCCTAAGAAGGAGTGCATCTCTTTTTTGGTGGAAAGAAGGGGAATGTCTTAGTTTGCTTGAACCTTCTCTATCTGTGGATGGATGGTGCCTGCCTGAATTTGGTAACCAACGTATTTGATAGAGTGTGTGGCATGAGTAAATCTTTTTGGACTGGCTGTGAGCCCAGCAGCGTGCAGAGTTGAAAACAACGAGGGCAAGTGTTGGAAGTGTAATATCCAGGATGTGCTGAAAATGACAATTTCATCCAAATATGCTGCCGTGTATCCCCTATGGGATTTTAATAACTTATCTGTTAGCCTCTGGAAAGTTGAAGGGGCTCCATGTAACCCAAAAGGAAAAACTTTAAAATGGTAATGTCCTGAAGGGGTGGAGAATGCTGTTTTCTCCTTGGCTACTTGAGCCAAAGAAACTTGGCAGTAGCCTTTTATCAGGTCTAGCATGGGCAAAAAGGTGGCTTTGCCGAACTTGTTTATTCATTCGTCCATCCTGGGCATATGGTACGTGCCAAATCTTTAGATACTGTTAAGTTGTGAAAAGTCTATGCAAAAGTGCAGAATACCATCCGGTTTTGGGATCAGGACGATGGGGGAACAACAATCACTGCTTGAAGGTTCACTGATGCTGAGTTTTAACATTGCAGCTACCACTCTTTCAACCACTGCAGGAATGTGATAAAGTTTTAGCCTGACTACTTTGTTCCCTTCAGTTATTATGCTATGTTGGACCAAATTGGTTTTCTCTGGTATTCCTGAGAACAGCTTAGGGAAACAGTAAAGATTGTTTAGTTGTTTTCTTTGATTCAGACTGATATTGATATTCTCTAAGCTTTCTTGTCCTGTTGCAGGGAAATATTTGATCGTCAACAGATCCGAAATTGTTATCAATAGGGTCTGCCCCCCTTTTTGGTTTCGGGCTTCCGAATGTCTCCATTTTTTAGCATACTTATATGATATATCTACCCATCCTTCTATTTATGTGGTACTGCCACGCTGTAGGATACAGGGGTCATTTGTTCAATCACTTCATAGGGTCCCTGCCATTGGGCCAGCAACTTACTGTCTGACGAGGGGAATATAATCAAGACCTCCTCCCCAGAGATGAGGGACCAGGTTTTCGCTGATTCATCATATTCATGTTTTTGCATCTCTTCGGCTATCTCTAAGTTTCTCTGCACCTTTTTCCACATCAACTGACCAGTGTTCTTCAAACTAGCAGCAGATTCCAATAAAGTACGACCCTCATCTTCTTCCTCCTCCCACTGTTCAGCCGCCATATCGAGGAGGCTGCGAGGTTGTCTACCAAAGAGTAATTCAAAGGATGAAAAGACTGTGGAAGCCTGCGCATGATTGTGTATTGCAAAAAGTACCAAAGTTAACTTTCTATCCCAGTCCCTTCCATATTTGGAGACCAGTTTCTTGAGTATTGTCTTGATGGTTTGGTTATACCTTTCCACCAAACCATCGGTTTTGGGGATGGTAAACTGCAGTGTGAATCTGCTGCATCCCCAGAATCTTGAAACCTGTGCATAATATGAGACATGGTGTTCCTTGGTCTGTAAGCATTTCCTTTGGTAATCCCATCCTCGAAAAAAAACTTGACCATTGCTTGGGAAATAACTAGGGTTGCCATGCTCGTCAGAGAGATAGCTTGTGGATATCTTGTTGCATAATTAACAAAAATGAGGATATATTGACATCTCTTTGAAGGTGGTACCAATGGTACAACCAGATCCATTCCCACCCTGGTGTAGAGGATACTTATGATCGGGAGACGTCCTATAGGTACTATATGGTCAGTTGATGGATTTACTAACTGATTCCTAACAACACTCCTATATAAGAGCCCCTTTCTGACAATAAAGTGTGGTCTACCTGTCCTGAGTTTTCCTCTCCCGCAAAGGTCCATGGATGCTGAAGAGTTTGAACTTCGCGTTGGGCGATCCTGAAAGTGTGCTAGTGTTCCCATTCAGCATCTGTAGGGAAAAAATGATTGAGGCTGAGGGACCTTAGTAAATGGGAATATTCGTTTGTTTTGATGCTTCTCAAGCTTGGTTAACTTAGTCCTTTGTCTGACATTCCTGAAAGTCTGGATAGTCTGGTCCAATGCTATCATCTATCTCTAAGTGTCTTCCCACAGGGATGGTGGTAGGGCACCAGATTTAAGGGATTCCTCATATGCGGCTAATAACTGCGGTGCCAGGAGATGTTTACAGTGTTTATAGGATTCGCCAGTGAATCCATCAAGGCTGGGTGCTTTGTAACCCTCTAAGGAATTGATGGCTTGTACAATTTACTTACTAGAAAGAGGTTCCCTAAGGAACTGACATTGTGGATTAGAGAGTCACACTATTGCCACCTCCTCCCGGTTATGATATGTTAATGCAATTTATACAGCGCACGTATACCCAACGGTATCTTGGCACTAGATGAAGCAGAGCCTAAACCAGAACACTCTAATTATTTAACAAAATCCTAGTTCTTAAAAAGCCATGTTTTAATTTCTTTCCTGAACTGAAGCAGGGAGGGGATGGTCCTGATATGAGGCGGGAGACTGTTCCAGAGTTTTGTAGTACTAGTAACAAAGCATCTTCCACCCGAGTTTGAATTCCTTACTCTGGGGATTGTGAGAGTATTAAATCCCAAAGAATTATGGGATCTGTTGGGAACATACAGGTTAGCCACCTGGGCCGTCACTTCTCCAGAAAGTTGGGTAGTGTGGAGACATGTGTAGTATTGTAGTAATGTCTATAGTACTTCCTCGTTGGAGGTGATCTTCGTTCCCCTATCAGCACATAGTTTGGCTATGTAGGAAGTGCCTCTCGGTGGCAGAGAAGTCAGGCCATAGTGTACCCAGGGTGTTCACCCTTTCTGTGTCTACGGACTCTGGCATGTTTACCTAGAATGAGGACCTCGTGTTCTGCCAAGTCACAGTACTCAGTCAGCAACAAGGCTCAGGCACGCAATTGGAGCTCACTGTGATACCGTGCAGAGATTGAATGTAGGTCACTCAGCTCTTTCTCGAGACGCACAAGTCCTCTGGGTAAATCTCTCAGTACTCCATAGTGTTTGGATGTGCAAATGCCCCTGATATATGCTTTAAATGCCTCCCAAAGGGTGGTGTGTGAGTCCACTGAGCCCTCATTAAGACGGCAGTAGTCTAAATTTGCAGTATGCAGTTCAGAGCGCAAAAGCGCATCTTGTAACGCCAGTGCTGGAAAACACCACTGTCTCTCCTGGCCACCTCAAAAAGGGACACCAAATGTGACATGTAGAGGAAGTAGTCTGAAAGTATGATGGTTGAATGTTTGGCAGAATCCAGCCATGTGCAGATAGTCGCGGACAGAAGGCAATAATCAATATGTGACTACGTATTGTGGGGGGCAGAATAGTGGGTGAACCCCAATGGTAATGCACCCTGTAAGTGCCACGAATCTCTTAATGTATGTGTATCACAAATGCCCCTTAGTATTTGGAGTGATCTCAGCTTACCGGCCAGAGAAGACGCCATGGTGTCAAGGGTGGAGTCCATTAGGAGATTAAAATCCCTGCCCAAAATGAGGTGGTCAAAATCCATATGCCCAATCTGAGTGTGAAGCGTCTGATAGAACTCTGGGGAGTCCACATTAGGTGCATAGATGTTAACTAAAAGTACAGAGTGACCGGCCAGCATACCTGTGACTAGGGCATATCTGCTGTCGTCATCTATGACAAAATTTGTGGGGTGAAATGGAATTTTTTATGAATTAGCGTACAAACCCCTCTAGAATAAGTGCTGTTGCAGGAAAAATAGCAGAGCAGGCTCCATGTGGATGCAAATGTGTGGAATCTCCCAGGAGGGAGATGTGTTTCTTGCAGAAAAGCAATTAGTGCTCTGTGGCGCATCAGATATTGCAAAACTTGTTTGCCTTTACGAGGGTTGTTTAGGCCTCAGATGTGAGGTTAACGGATCCCAGCTCAGGGTATCCTGTGTGGATTATGAGTGGGTTCTAAGAGATCTAGGAAGTGGTTAAGGCATACGACTAGGTTGAACACTGAAGTATCTAGGAAAACAGCAAATATAAGATAAAACAGTTGAATTAATCCCTCCTCCCCTCACCCTGCAAACATTGGCCCGGAGAATCACCAAATACACTACCCCATCCATACAAAGGGGGAAAACAGGTATTATAGGTGTGTAAACCACTGGGGGTGGCAATGCTATGGCGTTCACCCAGTTATTATTAGGTACTTATGGATAGGAAATGAAATGAGTTCCCAGAAGAAATGCAGGACAAGTGGTTGAGGGCTTGAGCGGTCCCACCAGTCCAATCCCATAGAGTAGGGGTCATGAGGCGCAGTGGCGTAGCTAGGGTGGGGCGGTGGGGGCGGTCCGCACCAGGCGGCACTATTTTGGGGATGACAAAGGCATTCAGATAAGGCTTGGCTTGCTTTCGTGGACGTTCGGGGACGGGCAGAGAAGGAATAGGACTCGGGCAATGTCTTCTTCTTTTTTGTGCTGGCAGCTGTCCCCCCCTCTCTTCCTATTATTCCCTTTCTTTCTGTCTTGCTCCCACTTACTGAAAACCATAACTTGAAGAAACGGTTCACAACCTCTCTTTCCTTTTTTCATTTAGTTGCTTCCCTGTGAAATGGATCCAAAAAAGAAAAATACTCTTGCGAGAAATGCCCTTTTTCTGACATTTTTCTATTCCAAAGTGCAGCGGGATGGAGAGAAATAGAAGGTTTTAAATATGAAAAATAAATACATAACTAAATAAAGCAAGACAGTGTGGTTGCAAAGTGGCCAGAGTGGTTTTATTTACATCCAAATACATCAGCATCACTTTACAGAGTTTGCCAGTGAAGCGCTACTTTTTGTTTTCTCGTCTTTCTTTGAACAGCATTGTTGTCCCCAGGTGGGAAAGTGTACCATTCCTGGAGGTACTGCAATACCTGGTTGATGAGTGGATTGGAAAACAAAATGTGCACCATGGCTCTGTGTTTATGGATGTGGTCTTTTTAAACCATACTGCTTACGTTTTGTAATGATATAAGCAATGGACATTGAAACGGTTCCCTTCAGGGCCCTCTAGTCATGTCCTTAACTTTTCAGGTAAAACCACTCGCTGATTTCTGAAGAGGGAGGGAGAGATCGGTAAGGTAACCATGTTGTTTCTGCCTACATTTCACATGCTTTACTTAATCTTGCATTCCCTATGAGTGGTTACTTTTACTTTTTTTTTAGGCAGCATATTACTCTTATCAAGTGCATAATTTGAATTGAGCCACATCCAAGTGTTTATAGCGGGCACAATTAGGTTGTAGCTGAAGGCAGTGCGAGTTTCTCTCAGTGGGGAAGTATGGTGTTCAGTGGGGGAGAGGATGTGGCACTATGGCCAGAGCTGTTGAATTTGGAACTGGGGAACCGGGTTGAGCCTTCATGACCAGTCCACCAGACCACTCTACTGAGGGAGCACATTCCCATGCTAGACCTTAGAAGGCCCCACTTGACCTTAAAAGGCTTGATGTCTTAGCACAAGCAGGTGTACCCTAGTGGTGTCAATTGTGGGTTAACTTTAAAGGCCTGTCCACCACAATCCATACTGAAGTTCATCTCCAGTCTAGCGGGCAGGCCTATGAAGCAGCACACCCTAGAGCAACAGTGATCCAGTCTCTGTGACTCTGTCACTGAGGTCACATGAACCTTGAGCAGGTTAGGGCGATGCGAACGGTGTGACCGCACTGGGTACCTATTTCGGGTGGGTGTGTAGTGTTTGCAAGTAAATTATGGTTTAAAAAAATAAGCTGCCTCCTTCCTGGCCTCCAGCAATTTTCTGAAACAATAAAAATGTCATAATAACTTCGGTGATTAATGTTCTTCCTAGAGAGAGATCGGAGTTTTGTCTAGTGGAAGGGTTGACTCCTGGAAAGGTAGCAAAGAGGGTTAATGTGCCTGCTGCAAAGAACATGTACCATGCAGATCACAAAGTGCACTGCTTTAATGGGGGGACCATGATGAATGGTCATTTAATGTTAGCTGTAGATGATGGATCCCTGAGCAGTGTCATGTATGTGCATGTTTGCATTATGCTGAGGGGATCACCAGGTAATTATTCACGCAGCTCTCTGATGGATGTCACATGCAGTTTTCCGGAGTCCCCCGATAGATCATGCAGTCTGTGTGTTCTCTTTTGTACTGCCAGTCACCGGTGTATTTAACTGTATAGCCTTGGACCGTGTCATGTATGTGCATGTAACTTGCATGATCGAGGTAACTATAAGCGGTGATACTACGTGTCTCTCGGACCTCTTTCAAGTGCTCGCAGTCCTTTTTCCCCAGCAATCCCCCCTCCCCAGGGGCGGAAATCTGAGGGATAGGCCCGGGCGCCACAAGCTCTAGCTACGCCTCTGTTGAGGCGGCCATGTGTCATAAAGAGGAATTCAGGCAGAGCCGTGAAGGTGTCAACCTGTAGGGAATAGATCAGCAATGGCGCGTTAATGTAGGTCAAGGAAGAAACCTGTCAGGGGTATGATGTCATGATGGCGCACAGTTCCTGGGGTGTTGGTTACAGAAGGCCTGCACCACTGCGTTAAAGAAATGGGTTTTACTGTTCGGAGGTGTGCCGGATTAGCATGTCAAAAAGTAGACTCATTTTTCGCAGTGTGGGTTTGACTCAATGTGCTTCCTGCACCATCATGGTAAAGTCAGGAAATAGGGAGATGGTGGAGCCCTGCATTGCAACAGACCATTCTCTGGAGCCAGTTGCATGGCCACATTCCGATAGAAGAAATTTAGCAGTCTTGCTATTATAGGTCTCGGGGAGCATCCAGGGTTGGGGTGCGGGACCATTGAGCATTGTGCCCGTTCCATTACAAAGGTTGAAGTGAAGTGTTGTCTGCCCAGCATGTCTGCCAGTAATCTCTTGACAAACAAATCAAGGTGCCCTTGTAGGTAGACTCAGCAATCCCCAAAATGTGCTGGTTGTTTTGCCTACCTCCAAGTCCTCATTTTCAATGGCCACAGATTTGAAATTTTTTTCCATTCTCTCCAAGCTCTTCGTGGCCTGTGCAGCCCCATCCTTCAGATCTGACAGCCACCCATCTAATCTGTTTTCATGGCAGTCAAGTTTTTCATCCAGTGTCCAGTCTTCTGGCCATGGTGTCAAATCTGCCTTCAATGGCTCGGAAACCAGCCCTAAATTCAGCCATTATAGCGTCTGTGCCCGTCAGCTCTTCCGGGCCAGGGCTTCCTGTGGCCCTGCCCTCCACCACAGGTCTGATATGTGTAGCGTCTGAGTGTTTAGGCTTATCGATGTTGAGGCTTCGCTGTTTTAGGTCTCCGCGCACCATATCTAGCAAAGTGGAGAGGTGAGAGCGCTGCCCCAAGATGCGTTGAGATTGCAGATTAATAGGAATGGCCCAGCAGGAGTTCAACAGAGAGGTGGTCTATAGCAGATATGCCGGATATTGGACATTGGTGATCAAATTAAAGGCAGGGAGTGGATCTCACTGGGGATGAAGTGGTGGTTGACAGCCCTGCAGAGGCTGTTAGAGATCCCTGGGGTAGTACGCTGTGCCACCTATCTCCTGAAGGAAGGTTGTTTCAAAGAGTAGTAGGGGCAACACCACCAGAGCAACCTCCACCGTGGATTCCTGGTCTTTGATTTCTGGGGCTCACTGTCACTGTTCAAGAGGGGAAAAAGAGGGAGGTCGCTACAGCTCCACGGCGCTCACACTGTTTGGGCACTCCACTGCCAGACCTGATCGAAGGCTGCAGAGGCTCAGCGTACACTTTTCAGCCCCCGCCTCACTGTTTCTCCAAGCCGCGGCCTCACACTAGGCAGGTGCTCTCCCACCCATGCAGCGGGTAATGACTGTTGTGCCATTCTCCCTCGTGGTCCGGCTGGGCAGACACCGCTGCTCTCCGGCAGCGCGAGTCTGTTAGGCCCCCCTCTTCACATATGCCTCCCCGGCTGCTGGCTATGGATATTTAGATGGATGGCGGATGTTTGTATTTACAGCATCAGAGCCAAATTAGAGTGCGGCCATCTTCCTCTGCGCCAAGCCACGCCCCCAGTTTTACTTAATTTTGCACTACATGAGAGCGTTAGCTGTGTCCAGGATGTTGTATTTTTGTATTATGTTTTTGGCAGCCAACTTCTCTTGTGTAGTACATACTGTTAACTGAGACACCTCGAGGTGTTTATAACAGGCCACGATTGAGAGCTCTGGAGTTAAGGCTGAAGGCACTGCAAGTTTCAGACAGTGCCTGTCAGTGGGTCAAACATGAGTTCAGAATACCTGGTCATCACGCCTTTGCCTCGCTGCAGAGCACACAGAGGCATCAATTGATTAATGCAATAGAGCTGGCTGGTTTTAGGGGCATGCAATTGTGTAATATATCTGGATGCAATAACAGGAAACTTGGAGAGACACCAAGATACCAGTCGGGTGGCACACTATGGAAATCATGGACCTGCAGTTTATGTTTCAAGCCATGCCTAAAGATACGTGTTCAGGCCCCTTTTAGAGACTCCTCAATTGTTTCATCTCACTTCAAGCACTATATTAATTACAAAAATACTGATAATGGCACAGTTTTGACTCTTCTTAATCGAAAGACCACGTTGACCACCCCAAATAATAATAAACTTATTTACAGCCTGCGAGCATTATAAGACAAAAAACGTTGGTGTCCTACCATAAATATAAAAACTGAACTGCTATGTGTCCCTGATATGGATAAGCAACACAGTCATCTAAGCTTCAAATAAATGTGATTTTTTTGTGGCATTTCGAAAGGTAGAATGCATAACTCACTTATAACACTATGGATGTTAGCTAATAACTAACTCCCAGTTGTTGAAGCGGTGATGTCCTTTCCTCGTATGACTTGAAAATCCACGCCCACATTCAGAACTGTGGCTGCAATGCTTAACATACACGGTCAAAGGCTCTAGAATCTTGACAAGAAGAAAAGGTGATGGGGTACAGAGTAGAGAGATGGAGGATGAATAAAGGAAGGCGTGAGGATAGAAAAGATGAGTAAGAAAAAAGAAAAGGAAGGATTAGACAAAAGAATGGTAAGGAACAGATGGATGAAACAAGAGTGAAGAAGTGATTAAAAGGGAAAGTGACAAATATTTCAGAGGGTTGATTCTTGAGGAGTAGGGGATGATGAGCATCATAGGGTAGAGAAGATGAAGAGAATGTGTGAGAGGTGGATGAAGAAAGATGAAAAAGGAGTCTGCATGGAGCATGATATTGATGACCAAAATGTATGATGCGAATTGTGGGATGGGTAAGCATGTACTGTGTCGGGCGATAAGAGGTGAGCAGGGGGAGAGAAATACAGAATGGTGAAAGTGGAAGATGACACATGTGAAGGATGGGGATGATGATAAGGGAGGGTAATGAGGAAATGATAAGTGGAGGGGGAGGGACCCGAGAAGCAGTGTGATGAGACTGGAGGATAGTGGTAGAGCAAGATGAAGTTGAGATTCATTGACGCGGTGGGTGATGGGTAAAGAATAAATAAATATGATGGGAGTGGTAGAGACTAGTGGGAGACAGGAGAATGGGACAGAATACGAAGCCTTCCAGTCACTGTATAGGAGAGAAAGTTCAATTTTGAGGCACTCACATGAGCTACATGGTTCCTCCTTGTTCCTCTTAAAATACATTCTGCTCAAGCAAGTGACATCAAAATAGTGGTTGAGAAAATAGTAGGCCTTGGTGGAGTTTGTGAAGTTCTGCTATGCGGAACTCCGGATAGTGGCTAAAAAACTCTGACGTGCTACACGGAGTTCCGAATGAAGGCGAAGTTTGCCGGATGCCCGGACGCCCGTTAGCATTGCCATGTGCAATGCAGAGTGCGTCCTAGCATAGCAAATCACATGTGAACAGCACTACATGGTTCCCATGTGGGTCCTTGCACTGGAAATCATGAACGAATGGCACCAAGCGGTTTCATTGGCGCAGCCATCTTGTTTTTCTATTCTCTGTTATGTTGCTGCGCCTAATTTTCGATCCCCCTTTAATCCCTCCCAATCAAACTTATCTACCCCTCATTTTTATTTATCATATTAGTTTGTATCTTTGTGTATTGTTTGCTTTTTGACATTTTTTGGGTGCTTTTCATGACTTTTTGTATTTTGTTTATTTTTACCCGTACTTCCTCATTTCTTCTTTCCTTCCTTTTCTCATCTTTCTTTGCCCCACCCAGCACCATCTTAGTGAGAAGGAGGTGGCAGTACTAGTTTTTTTGGTGCAGCGCCACCTCCCCTCCATGCTGGCTGCAGGCAGCCGGCCCTGCAGCGGATACCCCCTGAGGGTCGTCGGCTGCACTTGGAGAGGGTGGGCCAGTGTGTGTGGCACACCAGCCCGGTTCAGCGCACCATCAAGCAGCTGACGCACCACTGGAAAGATATCTTAGACCAGGAACAGGACCTGCTTTACCTCCTAGGCATCGAGATTCCAGGGATCGGTGAGTATTCATTATTTGTTGTGTTTGCTTTCTACGATGCTAAAAAAAATATCCGAATAGCATGCTGCTCATACTCAGAAGTAAGTTACATTTACTTTATTTTGAAATAGTATTATTATGTGATCCACTTTCTAGTTTCTGCTTGGCAGGTGCTCAGCGATACCTAATCGAACTCATCATTGACGCTCGCTTTGGCTGATTAATTAGGAAGCCATTGCAGACTGTCCTCCTGTCACCATAGTGAATTAGTGATATCAGTGAGTATTGCGTTCTCTCTGTGACTTTGATTATGTAGCTCATATAGTTCCAAGCTATTTCACAGCGATGTGTAGTATGCATCTATGCATTGCAAAAAAGGGAGTTTGAGTTGGTCCTAAAGGGAGTTGAGTTGAGAAATGAGAATAGAATCAAAGATCATTCACTGCAGTGCATTAGTTCCAAAAGTAGTTTTTGTTAAGGTAATTTGGAATAGGGATTTTAGGATCAGTATGGGCAACTCAACAATAGTTGATAGACTTGAAACGAGTACAATAGGTGATCTGTTTTAGAGCAGTACAATTATGTGACAGCGTTTGTCTGTCATAATAATTTTGCGGAGATTAACTGAATCACCAATCTGTTTTTTTTTACCTTCTTAATTTTTTACATCAGCACCCAAGGGTGAGAAGAGGGACGCTGTAGAGGGTCTGGGAGTAGCTGGTCATCAGGAGGTGCCAACCACCAGCACCGATGCCGAGAGTTCTGCTAACCGCAGTAAGTCCTCCTATTATTTATTAGTATTACTTCCCAAATGTTGGGTTTTATGATTGTTGTGGGCTTAGAGGAGAATCTTGGATAATTGGAATATTGGTGCTCAGTTCCAGGATGGGAGCTACTGCCTGAAGGGTGATGTTGCTGGTGAGAAATAAAGTTTCTCCAATACCCTTACCTGTCATCTTCCTTCCACATGGCAACGGGATATGAACCCAATCATGCAAAGCACAATGGATTCAACTTTAGTTTCAATTCTGTTATCCCTGCATTCTCTTTTTTTCCCTTATATTACATGGTTTTCTTTTTCGGTAGCTGACTTTTTCCGGTCTGTAAACTCTGTAGTTCACGTATTTTCTGCTTTGTTGGTAATCTTTCCCTCTCTCCTATATATCTTGTGGTACTGAGGGAGTAAGACTAAGAATAACACAATTTTAGTACTCTACTGTCTACCTTGAAGATTGCAGTCCCAATTAAGCTAGTATTTTAAATAAAATTCACCATGTATGTTTATTGAGAAGGCTTTCTTTTTCATGCTCATGCTCTCACAGTTATGATCACCAGAGAGTGGCCATGGTCATGGACACCCCCCCAATGTTGTTTCATTCATTTATACAGTATACCGAAAGATTTCCATAACATTGCAGCATGGCTGGAAAAAAAGTATGAGGTCCCACTCCCATTCAATTTGTCAACTAACACCATATGTCTTTCATTGACCATTATTCCACGCCTGTCTTGCCTAACATTTGTGAACCAAGCAAATGCCCAGAGTGATATTTTTGTTAGAAGATACTGCACTGCTAACCGAACTGTAGTGATGTATTGTGTTTGTATTTTTTGATTGAATAATTAAGCGGTGTGTATCTGGCATCTAAAATATGTATAATGTTTTATTTTAGCAACACAGACCACCAGTAAAGCCGGATCCAGTGCTGCTGCAGGAGGAGAGTCAGTTGGAGGGGGAGAAGCTGCAGCAGAGACGGGCACTGGTAAGTAACATAATTGTTTGCTTATTGAAAGTTATTATTATACTCACCAGCTAGTACCAGGGCGTCATCAACCCATGACTGCGAACCCCACAGCTTTAAAAACTGCAGCAGTGGGTGAGTTATTATGACCTCTTCTGTGAAAGAATGGAAGCTTAATGGAAAAGGAAAATGGTATATGAGTGAAAAGGTGGGTGGGTGAAAGGATGTGTGGGTGGGTAAAGGGATGGATCGGTGAAAGGATGGTTGGAAAAAAGGGTGGATATTGAATGGATGGATAATAGATTGGAAATTTTGGTGAAAGACTGGATGAGAGGAAGTAAATATTAATCATGGTGGCTATGGGTATACTAGAATGACAGGATGACTGAATATATATACTGTTTGGATGAATAAGTAAGGCAGCTCTTCTCATTGAGAGGGGCATGCTGCTCGTCTACTTTGCCTACTTTGTTTATGTCAGGTTATCACAGCTGTGGTTCAAAGTGGGGTGTATTTTTTATTTTTTGTTCTACTCCCTTAACTCATTGTATTGTTTTTAAGTGAGCAGGATGTATGCCATTCATCATTCATTACCTCCCCTTACCCACCCATGACTTTTTGCCACCTATGACCGAAGTGTAGTCTGGTTTAATTTGTGACTTCATTGTTGGCTGTGCAATGTATGTCTGCTTCAGTTAATGTGGCATTTACAAAGTTTTCAGTGTTTTGCAAACCAACATACAAGATGTGCTTCCATTAGCCCACTCAGTGATCTCTTAGGATTTCACTCCTTTATTTTTTCCTAGGTTCTTCCGTCCCAGCCTACCACAAAATTGGAAAATCCATACTTGTCATGTGCCTCATTTGATTTTATAACCATGTAAAGTGAAGTGATTACAGAATCAGATTTATCCCTTTCAGCTTCTGTCGAGTAGTACAGTGACTGAATAAGCCATAGATGATGAATCGATGATCAGTGCTGTGACCTCTCTATTCTATCAAAAGCGGTATCCTATCTGTCTAATCCCTCTATTCTACCCTGCAGTACAGTAAGTCAAGTTTCCTTTCCTTACTTACTGCCCAGAGAATGAATTTGTTGGCTATAATATTTTGTGATGGGCGAGGCCAGTGAATAAAATGGGAGTAAGTACATGACTTGAGGTGGAGTTTGGTTTATGGGATTGTCGGAGGGACGGTCAGAAACAGAAGCGAGGAGGCCATATAGGATCAATGCTGTAGCATTTATTGTTGGGATACAACAATATGTAAGGATCAAGATGTAGTTTTAAATGTCAGAATGAAAAGAAGATTAACTAAAGTATTCCTGTTGATTCAGCACAGGATGTTTTGTAGATTGTCCTCCAAGGATTCTTCTTTCTTGGGGCTATCGGATGGCACCAGCACCTCTTGAGCTTCTCTCGTGGTCTGGATTCCCAGAGCTCTAGCAGTCACTCAAACAAAGGAAAAGAAACAGCGGTCACTGTACACGTCCTATAGATCTAGCCTAACCTGTCACCACACCACGTGATAGGTCCTGCTAACAGGAGCGAGGTACGAGTGTAGAACACACAAAAAAAGGATAACCATACAAAATGGAGGGATAAATATCAAGGAGAACAGAGATGATTAGCCAATCCCTGATCCTACATTAGGTTATCTAATAAATGCAGGATTTTGTACCTAACAAAGGGGGGCGGTAAGTGAGGGATGTTGTAGGAAAGAATTAGGGCTAAGGTGAGAGCCAAGAGTGTTTACTGCCTCACCCAAAGTCCCCCCCAAGCTGCTCCCCTTCTCCCTGGTGTTCCCTCTGTCCCTGTCACATACCGCTGTCTGCCACAACTCTCCTGAGTTGTGGCGGCTCGTGCGTGTCCTCCGGGATCCACCACTCCTCTGTCCAGGTATCGGGGACCTCTGGGTCTTCGTCTGGGCTTTCTTTCGTGATGTACCCGTGGCAAGTAGCTTCCTCTAGGGTCTTCTCTGTTCCTCCGGCGTCTGCCTCGTTCTCCGGTTCTATCGGCTTCCTTCCAGCTGATGCGCCGACCGAGTTCGTTTCCGGCTTTTTCTTCTTCTCGTGACCTTCTCTGGTGGTTTCCAATTGGTCAGTTCGGTTGGTCCCGCTGCTTCCGGGATGAGCGGTTTCCGGGTCAATCCTTGCGTACTGTGGGGCGGGGAAAAGATCCTTTGTTACTGAGTAGTTTGCATTGGTTGTGTCGTCGCCATCTTCATGAGACAGTAAGGTACCCAATCGGGTTTTACCTCTGGGTTATCGGGTTTAGGGCTGTCATTCCCAGGGTCTTCCTCACAGGGATACACTGTGACAAACCTTCCAAATACAATATATATAGCCCGTTCGTTTCCCAGTAGTGCAGTCCATCATTTTCCACAATGTCTACTTATGGCAGACAAGATAATATCCACATTTCATGCGTGAGGTGTGTGACGTAGTATCTTATTTATTATTCATCTGCCTCTTTGGAGTCAGGGTAGAAAGAGAAATGCATTTGGAGATGAACAGGGCCATAGGAATTAAAAATAGATAATTGACAACTACAGCTGTCCCAGCTGCAGACAGTAGCAAAATGCCTGATGCGCTGGCTAGCAACGAGCAAGGCTCCATTTTTTTTAGCACAACACACAACTCGAACTCCACAGTGCATAATGCTGTACTTAAAGCTTCTGTTTATAGTTATTTGAAAAGACTTAAGAAGAAAGAAATGAAATCACAGTTTTTTAATCTGGTGTTTTTCTGCCTTAATAATTTTCGGACACACAGTCAGTACTTTTTATACAAGGCATGTTTGGGGAAAACAAAATTGGCCTTGTGACTCCCCTAATCATAATCACATCAAATTCCAATGGCCCTAGAGGACCAGCAGTGTACTGCTACTGTGCCACCCACTAATTTAAAACAATTGTTTGCACAGAGCATTATTTTCAATTTGTCTTTTCTTTTCTCAATATAGTTACTCCTGCTGGTCCATCTGTGGACCCAACAAGCAGGAGATAGTGGCACGTCTGTTGTGGCAGAGGATGTACCACATACAACAAGAATACATGCGGCTGGTGGTCCTGGAAGAGAAGGAGGATGAAATAGATGCCTCTCAGCCTGGCCCCAGTGCAGCCGGTCCCCCTCAACCTCCAGAATAAAGGCCATCCCATCACCGGTGCCGCTGCCAGCTGCCATCAACTACTACCAACCCCTCCCACACTGACAACAGCAGGCTATTGCTGTGGCGCATCCTTCAGTGGCTGGACACCATAGAGAGCCTACTCACCACAATGGAGCAGAGCCTGGACCAGCTCTGGACTCAAATCCGGAATGTCCTCTTTTAGCCCTTTTTAAATTGTTTTTGTTTGGTGGGAGGGACTTGTGGCTGGGTGGGAAGGGAGTTGGAACCAGGTGTTTTGGGACATTTTGGGACATTGGGAAATTGGGGCTTCAGTCAGTTCCTTTGGGGAGATGAGTGGGCATGTTGTAGGGGTGGAAAGTGTGGGTTTCTTTTTAAATAAAACAAAATAAAGGGGAAACTATATTTTATCAAAATTAATACCTGAAGTAGTTTATTTTATTTTTACTTTGAATTGCTGCCTTCAGTTTTTACGAAGCCTGTTTATGTCCTTGTAAGAGAGAGTGTACTGCTTAGTTATAAAGTTATACCTCTCTAATTATCTTGACCATTAGGGGGGATGATGCCATGACCTATATTGTCTACAACAACCTAGATAAATGATTACTTGTAGTAGCTGTTAGTTACTTACTTACTAACTTAACTAGTTCACTTCACTTCATAGTTGTCTTACCTGAATATAGATGAAGCAATAACAGGAAAGGCATCACAACTTCACAAGCGAGGTCCTACGTCCACCCAGGAGAACTTCAACTGTAGGATTATCCATCGTAGGCAACTAAATGGAAATAAAAACACAGAGTTTGGGAGTTATATCAAAACTTTACAAAGAATTGACACCAGAGGACTACATGATGACACAACAAAAATTCCTGATAGTAATGAAATAACAAAAAATAACAATAGTAGTAATTTGGCTAATGAGGAGCTACTAGTAAATTAAAATATCCTCGAGTTATAAAAAACTGAGTTATAAAAAATTGACTCAAAGTCTGGAGTGGACAAGCTTAGGCATTTATAGTTATGCTACACAAGGCCTGAATGATAATGCAGACGACTGATGTTCTTCGTTCCATATCTAAAATACGGATCACTTTTTATGAGGGGGTGGTTAATTGTGGCCTCAATAGTGGGCTATTGCTTAATAGATCCTGCAGTGAGTAGGTGTTGCTTTCATCATATCCACCCTACCAAGTGTGTGATGCATTCATGGTGTAAATTAAGCCACACCTCAATAAATCAGACAGCCTGCTGGAAGGGTTTAGGGGTTTGATGAAGAGATAGAAAAGGGGATTTGGGGAAAGGTTTGACAAAGACAAACATCACACAAGGAAAACATTCATCTGAGCAGCACATCATTCAGCATCAATCTGTGGTGGAAGGAAATGAAGAAATTAGTATGACAGAGTAAAGTTAAATGGATTGCAAACCTCCGAGACCCAAGTGATCAGATATCTAAATGTTCTGTCTACTAGGTTGTGAGTGAACCCACCCACCCAGTTCTCCAAATATTATTGATAAAAGAAAAATTATACTGTACTGCAAAATTAGGTGGTGCATCCGCATTCTCCTCGGGAATGCCCATCACTCTTGGGTGCCTGTCTGGACTGATCCAGTAGGTAAGCAGGAGTTTTAAGCTCAGCTTTTGCCTTTCATTCATGCAGGAGACTTGAGGGCCTTCAGATTGTAAAACAGAAACTATATTTTAGAGTAATAGAGAAGGAAGGTAAGCTTCATGAAGAGTGTATCAAGAAGACTCAGAGGCAGAGCAAAAAAACAAGAGGGGAACTCAGCGTTTCACTTTTGCCACAAGTGTCAAACACACACACACACGCACACACACGCATGGAAAAATGATCGCCCATCACTCCGGCCTCAAACATTGGGACTCAATCATTTCAAGAAAGTTCCCACATTACAGTTCAATGCCCTCCCTGACTGCCTGCCACCAAATGAATCATCAATCATCATCACTCACTCACCATTGCAATAGTTGTAGTTAACTCTTCCAATCTAAGCACAGGTAGTTTAGGTATTAAGTATTCATCTTTGACGCAGGCAATACAAAATCCGCGATCTTTTGGGGCTGACCTGCTAGTGCTATGTAATGCAAAAAAAGTTAGGCAATAGGCATGCGAGGGGGGCCAGCTTTGTCTCCAATGTCATGAAGGAATTATGAAGGCTTCATCAATGTACACTAGTCCAACTGCAATCTGGCAATAAATGTGATACAAAATGGTGGGGTAGCATAAATCTGACACAAAAACATTAATATTTAATCTGCTATTTTTTTGTTTGTTGCACAGATAGAAGAAACGCGAAATAATTAAAAACTTCTATGGGAGCACTGGCATACTTAGACCGGGATGTAGAGTTCATCCTTAAGCACAGGTGGTTCCCCCTAAAGTTGGTTCAGCTAACACACTTGATTCTGATCAATCATCCTCCCCCTCCTGTGCTGTTTCAGCAACGGTGTAATTGTGTGGCATGAAATGTTGGTTTATTTTGATCAAAGTCAATCAATCAATCAATCAATCAATAAGCTTTATTTCGATTTAAAATTAAATCATAAAAGCAATACATTGAAAAGAAAAACCTCACAACCAGTCAATACAATACACAATCTTCAAGTTCATTACAATGGATTAATAAACAACTCCTGTGGTTTTACATAATCTTATAGCTGCCTTCAAAAAGTTTAAAACACAAAATAATGTAAAGTGATCAGTAGACCTTTTTAAAAACAGTAATGCCACCCTTACATGTTTAAACTTAAGTTTCTTGAGCAGATCTTTCAGATACTGTCTCCTTGGCCCAGCATAAAAAGAGCATAAAAATATAAAGTGAAGGGTGTCCTGTGGAGATCTGTGATCGCAGCCGCAGGGTCCTTAATCACTAAGTTTATCAATAAAACCCTCTGGCACTGCTAATAAAAAGTGGATAAAACCAAATCTAAAACAAGTCATTAAAAATCTTTCATGTGAGTTAAGTACAAAAGACAGATAGGGTTCTATACCAGTAGTTGTTTTGACCATGGCGTGTTCTCTCACAGTCCGCTTTAAGAGTTCCGCCTTTTCACGAGTGGTAACCAGAAAATTAGAATGCAAGATCTTTATACTTCCCTTGTCGCTGGGCCTAATTATCTCGGGTGCACTGTACAGTTCCTCACGTCCCAACTTCATGAAGGTGGTTTTAACGTATCGCAGCCACGGGATTCTGCTGCTATGATCCAGGTTCAAGCAGTCCAATAAAACAGATTTTGTTAGGCCAGAATCTTCATTGAGCCAAATTTTAAGCCAGCAGAGAAGAGGTCTAACGGCCACCAAGTCAGAGAGATAGCTAACCCCCAACTCCTCGTGTATGCTAAAAGTGGGTGAGCTAGGCGGAACTCTCAACAAGCTTTTCAAATATTTATTTTCCACAGTTTGAAGTTTAGATGTTTCTATGAAGACCCAAACTTCGCTACCATATAGAACCGCTGAACAACAGATGGAGTTATACAATTTTAAAATTAGACCGGGCGTCCAGTACCCCAGCGGAGTGGCATATCCCTTGATGGACCCTGTAATCCTGGACATATTAAGACATTTTTCGTCTATTAGATTTTTAAAATTCAGCTTTACATAAAAGGTTATGCCTAAATAAGTGAACATGGGTACGTTTCCTAGTACATGTGTGCCAATTGTAAAGTTCTGTTGTCTTCGTGATTTCTCCCCTACCGTCATCACATATGATTTAGTGAGATTAGTAGACATGTCCAGATTTGTCATAAAAGTTGTAAAACCATCTATTAAAATTTACAGTGCAGAGGGAGTGCGGGCCAGGAGAACAGCATCATCTGCGTATAATAGGACTGGAACTTTACATGAGCCTATCCTAGGGACATCTGTCGCAATACTGCTGAGAGTGGAGTCCAACCCATTTATATATAACACAAATAAAAAAGGTGCAAGAATACAACCCTGGCGCACCCCACTTGAGCATTCAAAACTTTTGCTTAGATGCCCCGCGGGCGAGTACCTAACTACGGCTGATGTGTCGGAGTGAAGAGTATGCAGTATGCCTATAAGTGGTGGGTCAATCCCCATATCGCCAAGCAGTGCCCACAATTTGCTGCGATTCACACGATCGAACGCAGCTGAGAGGTCCATAAAGGCCAGGAATAATGATCCCTTTTTGGCTATGGTGTATTTGGCACTAATTAAATATAAGTTGAGACATTGATCCACTGTGGACTTTCCCTTCCGAAACCCATACTGGGTGTCGGTAATCACCCCCTTGAGTTCTGCCCAGTCCTCCAGTCTGTTTAAAATCACCCTACCCAAAACCTTCTTGGTGGCGCCTATTAACGAAATAGGACGATAACAGTGGGGACTGTCCCTATCCCCCTTCTTATAAATCGGGACAATTATTGCAGAGGACCATGAGGATGGCATTTTACTTGCAATAGCAGCGTTTAAAACTCTAGTCAGAAGCGGGATCCACACTTCAAGGTTGCTATGATAAAGATCTGGCGGACTACCGTCGGGACCCGGGGCCTTGTTACGGTTTAGGGCAGCAATACCTACACTAACTTCCTCCATAGAGAAAAATAGTGACTGTGTGGAATCAAAGTCAATCTCTCCACATTTTGAGGCGAGAGACTGGTCTTTCTCACTGTAACAACCGCACCAACTTCATTGAACACACGCTCGGCAGACACACTGGCTACATTACAAGCTAGATACTTTATTGCCAGCCAGCCTGCTAAGCTCTGGCCTTTGGCGCATCATCCCATACCAACACATCAATGGACTTTGATCCAAATAGACCTCTTTTGGATCATCTAGATACTCTGGGAACATCAGGTGGCTAGTCATTGGTGCTGCCACTTGCTCAACCTCTTATGCCATTGCCTCTGCACTGGACTATAAGCCCTGCCAATTGAAACCAACACAATGCAGAGGTTGGGTCTGGTCCTTCTGTTGCTGTTGTTGTTGGTGTTCTGGTTAAGGGTGTTGATGGCTGCTGTGAGCTAAGACCGCCCTTTCTGGAAGTTGAAGATGGCACCCCAGAACTGTGGGGTGGGACTCTAAGTCCCAGCCTTTCTTCATCCAGGTTTCCTGCTTGCTCTACAGTCCACGTATTGGATTTTGAAACCTTCCCTTCAGGAAACGGATGGAAAGTGGGCTTTTGTACCATGGATCATGTAGTGTGGCACAGATATACTCTTTGGATTCAATGATGTCATATTGCAGCCTTGTAGTACAAGCCAAGCGACAGATTAAACTCTCATCCAAGGCATGTGCTTCTATGTTTTAATTCGCACCTGCAGGGGCGTACCTTTTAGACACTTTCTTTACCTGGCTCTGTAGCAGATGCAACAACTGGATAGCTTGGCCCATCGTACTGGCCCATCGTACTGTTCTCCTTGCTAGGTCCCATCTGAAAACCTGCACAAGGGGTTAGCATCTGTGTCAGGCATTTGACAAGGCCCCATTTGTCCGTATCCATGTTCATAGCTTTCCCAACTGCATCTTCTCGTCTTTGAATGACATAGTCATTGATCTCTTTGTACTGCTCGTAGAGACGTTGCAACATGGAATAGTTTGAGTCCCAAAGTGTTGGCTCCTCCCTTATCATGGCTTCAACTAGTGCTCCACAACTGCTTCTGGGCTTTAAAAGAATGGCTTCAATGTGTGCAGATTCGTCTGCAGGTGGTTAGGATGTTGCTGACAATGTCTTCATTTTTTTAGAAAGTCTTGTACCACCAGGTTGATACATTGGGCAAAACACAGTACTCTGAAATAGCGTCCGTCTGAGATAGACTTGACTATGTTACTGACATTGTCCATGGCAACAAATGCAATTCTAAGACCTCTGGGTCACAGTCATTCATACACCTTGCTGTTAAATGTATCCAAGATGTTTACAGCAGTATGTTATTTCTCCATGGCGAACATGGCCACTGTTGCATTCTGACGAACGCTCTTAAAGCTTTCTTCTTCCTAGACCTGCAGATATCGTTTGCTTTCCCCTGGCAAAAGAGATCCAGTGATGCACATGTAATCAGCCACCTGACAACTGATCCACATGCCTGTCGTCAGGTGGATAGGGTGGGCAATACTTTGTTGCAAAGCATGTCCTACCAACTGCAGCACATTGTGATGCAGCTCTGAAAGAGCAACTCTGACAAAATAGGTCTAAATTGATACCTCCCATTTCGGGCAGATGGCTTCCACAAATTCAAAGAATCTTGTTCCTTTCACAAAAGAAAAAGGGAGGAGGTGCAGCTCTAACATTTTTGCTAGCTTCCCATTAAACAAACGTGCGGTTGGTGGTTCCGCTCGTAGGGCCCCTTCTGCCTTAACATGCGCATAATAGTAGCCTGGATTTTCTTATTTTCTGGGGCCACTGATACAGGCGTCTTTTGAGAAGTAGATCGCAGTGGTAGACTCAATGTGGGTTGTGGAGGGGCAGTCACTGTATGACGTGGTGTCTCCATCTCACTCCAATCCTATGCCATTGTGAAGTCGCAGAGTTGGGTATTTCTGCTGGCGCACTGCTGGGGACAGAGCTGCTTTACGTGAAGATGTCACCATCTTCTACCTCATCATCACCTTCCACTGTGATACGACTTGTAACAGATGTTCTCCGGGTCTCCTCACGGCCATGACCACGTTCAGCAATTTTTTTAAGATGCGCCTCCCACTTGATTGTGTGGTGTTTTTTCATAGGGACTGTTTGGCCTCCAGTACCATGATGTGTACCAGACTTACCTCGACAAACATTTGTGTTGCAAATGCTGCATACTGCAATGTGCTCCCGCTCTTTGCTAACTATGAAAAAGTCCTAAACTGGGAGGAGTACTTTTTTACTGTGCCAATCCCTGCAGAAGAACTGGAGGTAGGTGGGATTGTCATTGAGTGCCTCTCTGCTTATACTGAGGTCGGAGTTGGTGCAGGTCTCAGCTGGAGCTTTACAAATATGGGAGATTGCGGTGCTACCTGTGCCACATTCCTCGGAGCAGGTTGAATAGCAAAGTCGGACTCATCTGTGTCACCTTCCATAATAACTGACTCACTGTTGTCATCCTCCTCTTCATCCCCTTCAATAAGTCTAAGTCTTTCAGGATAATTTATTTTTCCTTGCCTCTTCTGCAGTCTCCTTGACTCTGACGGGATCTACTTCATGTCCCTATCATCATCATCATCATAAGTGGTACTTGGACAAAATGGTGGAGCAGTCACTTTCCTTTTCCTTGCAGGAGATCTGGGAGCCAATGATTCTAAAAGAGGAGGTTTTTTCTTGGCAGGAATCTCAACCTCCTGTTCTGCTCCAATGTCAGAAAAATGTACTATTGCTGGCTGCAGCTGCTGTCCACTTTGCTCGGTTTCCTGAAATGATTGTGTGCTACATTCCAAAAGGCACAAATCCAATTCAGCGTCACTAATCTCCGGCGTCAACATAATTACAGTGTTGCCTCACTGACAGACATGGTCCTGGGCTTATGTTGGGGTGGTGCTGTTGATGCAGGAGTGCTTCTCTCAGCTTGCTACCCAGAGGCCGGAGCGGCAGGCACACCACGTGGAGGTCCAGACAAGGTTTGGAGTGACATGCCACTGGTGGGAAGCTGCTTTTTCTCACTGACCACTTTCTAGGAAGCATCTTTCTTTGGGGCAGTTGCATAATTCTGCACAAGCGGAAGATATTGGAGGGCTGATAAGTGACTGTACCGGGCCTTCTGTTTTGCAGTACTGTGGGTGATGTCTCTTCCCTTATGCACCTAAATGCAAACAAACAAGAAAAACATTTAGTGTGAAACTTGGCATTGTTTCCAGTTTGAATTAGTACAGACAAAGGCAATAGTAGGGTGGTTGTGTTATTAACTTAGGTAACCACTTTAAAGTCAAACCACACCACCATACCATCATTCCCCATCACAATAACACACAATATATAGAATGATAGAGCTCTTTCCTTTATGTTTATAAATTCTAAAGAAGAAACCTGCTGCACTCAGGGAACCAAATGGGTAAATGGAATAGTAATTGTTTAAAAAAATGGAGGTTAGTGTGGGCCTATGGCAGGTAATGTGGTCCAAGGGGGAATGGAATAATAATCATCATCATTACACAAATTAATTATGCTAAATGTCTACTCTAAAGTGCACGGCAGCCAGGATGTCCAGCAGGAAATTGAATTATATACCTAAAAAAGTTAATGCTGTTGTGTGGCTATGCACCTATGGTGGATGGATGGATGGATGATGGTTCGACCTAGGCAAAATGAGAACAAATAATTGACAATAAAAAAAATTGGGAAAAAAAATGTATTTACAAAAATAATAATAATTAAAATAACTTTTTTTTAAATTAAATATAAAAATAGATTACAATTAAACACATTACATTTTTAAAAATGGACATTCAAAAATG
This sequence comes from Triturus cristatus, assembly GCF_964204655.1. Lineage (NCBI taxonomy): Eukaryota > Metazoa > Chordata > Amphibia > Caudata > Salamandridae > Triturus > Triturus cristatus. The sequence continues at coordinate 105,308,329 of NC_140587.1, forward strand.
TAAATTATAATAAAAAAATTAACAAAAAGTGAAATTACCCTCAAGCATATTATTAAACTGGTTTCTCATCCTTCCAAGTAACCTTTGGCAAAGGCACACTGGTTGGACGCACAAAATGGCTGACAGCTAGTGCCACATTGCCAACAACAACACTGAGCAAGAAGGCATGGGGAACAAAGAAGACATACAGGCCTCTGGCAAAATCAGTCAGGAGGCGTAGAAAACAAAAAACACATGCAGAAAAATCACACTGGCTGCCTACATAAAATGTCCGCCAGCCACATGGTAGCAAAAACAACAACAACCAGAAAAGAGGCATGGCCACAGCTAGGAACACATGCAGGCCTTTAGCAAAAGCATACTGGCTGCCTACACAAAATGGCCGCCAGCCACATGGTCACAACAACAACCAGCAAGGGGGCATGGCTACAACATAGAACACATGCAGGCAAATTGCAAAAGAACACTGGCTGCCTACAAAAAACAGCCATCAGTCAAATGGTCAAACAACAACAAGCAGGATGCATGGAAAACAAAGAACACATACAGGCCTCTTGACACTGACTAGACAAAAAAATGTCCACAGGCCACATGGCATGGGGAACAAAGACAAATGGTGGCCTATGGCAAACGCACTCACAAACTGGCCAGACAAAGGCGGCATGGTAACAGAGACAATAGCATTAATTCAGCAATGCCAAAAACAAAAATTAACTGGGCTAAAAGACAATACACATCCTCCAAAGGCATAAAATATAATGGTGCCACAAAGTGAAATATACCCCCAAATAACCACATTTTGTAATTTAGTTCAACAGACACCACATAAACAGCTATTTCAAGCATCCATGACTACTACTTGGCCTACTGGCTGGAAGGACCATTGACAGAATAGGCCACATAGTGAATTAAAGGAATATTGCAAATTTATTAAATGACATGGAGAATATGTATAATTTTTCCTTTACAAAAGAAGAAGAATTACATTTTAAAAAACCTAGGCCCATACTGAAACTTAAGGTCACCAACCACAACACGTTTTAAAAATTGATTAAAAGTACAAATAAATCCTGTTGCATGCCCCCAATCAAACAAACAAAACCCTTATATACCAGTTTTTTAACATACTTGTGAAATCTCAAATATAAAGTCCTTAAATCCAATGGTATATATGCAGCAGACAAGTAGATTGATCCTTCCAAATCCAAATCAAAATGATAAGTGACCAGGAGAGGGACAAAGCACTGGAAGGAGCCTCCTGGACAGGAACAGGACATTGGAGTCTCTGGAGGCACTTCCTTCCTGCTGGAAAAAAAGGTTAAGAAAAGGTTTCTCACACAAAAAAAACAACTCCAACAGCCAGTTAGAGAAGAAAATCCACTCGAAAAGCCTCTCAGCTGCTTCTCGAGCACAAAAGGTGCTCCAGCAGTTCATTTGTGATCGTTACTACATTGGTGCGATCATGGCTGGTAGCCGTGTGAAGTATTGCATGATCTCACTAGTGGGCTAGATCATCGTGGCGCTTGCGAGCGAGGGCCAAAACAAATCTCGAGTGCGCAAACTGAAATAAAACCTCTGCTTTGTGCCTGGGAAAGTGGAATTCACGAACTTTGCGCTCCTCCGCAGAGCATGGAGTGACCGAATTTCTTATGCTCTGAAAGCGGAGCAGAGTTTTTTGCCTGGGCCTAGAAAATAGCCACCAAATTACAAGTCCTTGAAGATGTACTCTTGGCACAGTGAGCAGATAGGGAAACAAACAGGCCCATATTTGATGTTTGATTTTGTTTTGATGCTCAAGTTGTCACCTTTGATTGTTCTTCCAATTGTTACCTCACTTATTTAGTTAAAAAATGCATAACCCAGGTCTTTGCAGATCTCATATGTGCTAATGTGTCTGCTCTATATAATCAAGGCCTTAGTGATGCCACTGTTTAGAACGTGGAGAGCTACTGCTGCAGATCAGGGCATACAAATTCTCCCTACTTCCACGGATAGAGTAATTTCACAGATACACGCACATACACTCACTACACGCTTGGGCCCATTTCACTAACACACGCTTGATTACTCTATCAGCACTGAACCTGGAGAGAGAAAATTCCTAACACACCCTGTATCTACAGTGAGGCTAATGTGATCAGTTTGATACTGTCCTGAGTCATGATTTAAACAACAATAATCAAAATAGAGTACTCAATAATCGACAAGAAATAATCACCAACACAGTAATTCATAATTGAAATTTTATCTAAAATTAGTTCAAATGAAAGTTAATCATTAGCAAAATCATCATTCTCATAATTACCTAGTCTAGCTAAATGTCATAAAGGTCAGGACAGGTCTCTCAGTAAAGTCTCCCGAGTCGCCGTCCTCACAGCATCGATCCTCACCAACGCAGGTTTGGGAAGAAGTGGCCTTAAACCCTCTCTAGTCTAACAATTTTTATAGCAAATCTTACAACTTAAAGCAACATAAAATGTTCTGAATATCCGTCAAACCACTGAGCAGAGCGAGCAGGAAAGGATGTAGCATCGCTACATTTAGAAAATCTCCGCTCAGAAAAATCACAAAAATAAAAAGACGGAAGAAGGAAACTCGAGTTTTGCAAATGTTACTTTCACGCACGTATTTCCTCGGAACCATAATGAAGCCACCGCTGTAATCACAAAGTTCATTGTGGCTCTCTTGTCCTCCAAGGTTATTTGGACGCTTGACTGGAGTCGCTGTCATCACGGAAACTTTCAAAACTCCAGCAGAAGCCATGGTCAGGTGACTGTCAACCATGTTCAGCAAGGCCCTCTCATCAAAATTCGATCACTCGAGTGCAGGCTGTAAAAGGCAGCCATCTTTTCACAGGCCAAAACGGACCATCTTAATTAAAAGAGACAAAAACAACGTTACCACAGCATAGTGATTTAAACAGTGTTAACCCTACTAATACCCTTATGTGTATGTAATTATCTAGCCTTTTGCAACACACCAAAGCATTAGTACACGTTATTTCAAAAGCGTTTTGTGCTTTTAAACAAACAACACTTAGCAACATTCATTTAATTAAACCTGCACATTATTATTAAGCAACATATATGCATTCCCACGTATAGTTTCTCTCTAGTTAATTCGTTGGTTAGTCAGATTTTTCACACAAAACCAATAATTATCGATTTTAGATTAATGATTTTAGTCACAATTATAGACAAAGCTGGAGCTTAAAAACCCAATAAATTTTCAACAGAAAACCCTGCTCCAGCAATCCCCCCTTTGGTGATATCACCAAAATAAACAACCAAAAAAAAAAAATGTTAGTCCCATTTTAGGAGAAATTGGAAATGTCTTTTTTCTTTTCCACAACACTACACACCAGACTCCCTTTCATCATCCCTCTTCGTCTCCAAGTACACACTCTCCCTCATCTCTTCTAATTCTATCTCTTGTAGATCTCTCCTTGACCTCTTTTCTGCATTACTTTTAATTTTTCTCTTTTTCCCTCCCCTGTTTTTACAACACAAACACACCAATCTTAGTATCAACAAAGCAACAATTACACAGGACAAAGGAAACAATATTTTACCTATAATACTACTACCTATTTTAGCAATAAAACTCTTAACAGCTATCACCTTATTAGCTAATTTAGTCCAGATACTTTCAGCTTCCAGTGGTACCAATTCTTCATGCAAATCAGTAATATTTTTGATATAGACCTTCAGGTCTTTGCTTTCGTCAGGAATGTAAGTGCAACAATGTTGAACTTTCAGCATTCCACAAACTCCACCCTCCTTGGCCAATAGAATATCAAGGGCAAGTCGATTTTGTATAGACATGGCACGTACGGCAATCATCTCCGTATTCACCAAAAGAAACCCTCCAGCGGTACTTGTCGATAAGCGATCCACCACTGTTGACAGTTTCCGAATCCCATATGCATTTAAAGAAATTCCCACTGCTGGAATTAAAGCTCCAAAAATATCACCTACAATTTCTGACCAAGTTTCCCTCTTAAAACGTGTTAGTAAATTATTATGTTCTACTTCTTCTATCTTATCTATATGAAAGATCTTTGGCAAGACCAGGCCCACATAACATGTGCCAACTGGATCCTCTCCTCCCTTGAAACCCCATCCTGTTGCAATGAAGTATGTATCATGACACTCACTAGTCCCAACAAAATATGTATCATATTGGGATTTCTTCCTTGTAATGCATAGTTTACCCTTCTGTGGTGCATCTAGAGCCAAAGTTGGACTAGCCCCATTTTTCAACTCTTTCCCCATCTCAATGTCCCAAATTGTCTCACTCACTCCATATTTCCCTGCTTTCTCATGCATGCCCATTCTCCTTTCCTCCACCATATTTAGGAAAGCCTTCTCCTCTTCTTTCAAACTGCAAGTTAAATTGTTCTTAAAAATGTAATCTAATGTTAATTCTTCTTTCTCAACAAAAATCTCACCAAAAATGTTAGCTTCTCTAGCTGGATTCAGCCTTTTATTCATTCGCAATTGCCCAAAAATGTTATCTTTGTTAGACATCTCATAATCTATTTTCCCTAGCAAATAAAAAACACTACTTAACACACTACAAGAAATTCCATACGTAGCTGGTAAATGGTGATAAGTAACGCCTTCTGAAACGGATGCAGGTAATTGCATACATACGTAGCAATCCCTAACTTCCATCGTCTTCACGTATTCGTACAACAACTTTGAAAAACCTTTGCTAGAAAAATCATTAATTGACCTATCTTTATGTATGTAAGCATTACTAATTCTAGTTGGAACTACTTTATGCAAACTCTTCTCTGCATTAGTCACATTCTCAGTGTGTATCTCAAATGTACCTATTGTAACTCTAAAAGTAACTAATAAAGCTAGTACACCCCATAACAGCATTAATAATCCAGTACAGCAGCAGCACATTATACACCATCTTTTTAAGAAGGCACATCTACTTTGATTATTCTCTATGTTAGCCATTTTACTACTTTGACCGTGTCTTTTGACTTAGCCTCTATTATATCACTACTGGAACTTTTGAAACTTTGGATTACTTCAAACAGCTTAATTTCAGACTTTCTTCTCTTCACTTTTCTCCAAGTGACTCCTTTAGTTCACTCAATTTGGATATTCATCACTCTTCACTTCAACTTCTTCGACATCAAATTGTATTAAATCTTCAACAACATCCTCAGTATCCAACTTTTCTTCAATGTCAGTCAAGAAAACTTCCAGGATTTCACCTGTTTCTTCCTCAACCACTTCTCGTACGGTCTCCTCTGGATTTCCTTGACTTTCTGCCTCTTCACCTTCAGACAGTGCCACATACGTCCATTCCGGCGACCTATACTTCTGGTTAGGTTTTCTGATTCTTTTGATCTCCTCTGGTTCTTTCGACTCTCTCTGCTTCTCACCTTTTGCTGGATTTTGACTCGACACTTCGTTCACTTGTTCAGCTTTCGATGTATTTGCTCGTATCAGTCTGTATCTCAGCCTCTTTATTCTGTTGTTAGGCCAAAGATCTCCTCTCACAACCTTTTTTGGTCTTACTTCTTTATTATTTCTTTCTCCAATCCAAGTTCTCTTTCTCAGAACTCGACCCTCTGATTTCTCATTCTCACTTTCATCTGATTCTGTCTCATCTGCCTCTTGTTCTTCAGCAGTTTTCCTTAGCTCCACAGTTTTTCCAACCACCAATTGAGATTTCCCTAACTCTTTCCCTCCTCGGGTCTCCGACACGCAGTCTTCTTGCTGTCTACTTGTCCCTTCACCTAACTTATCAGGAATGTTCCCTACACCTCCTCGGGGGTTTTCCGCAATCTGTCCCTCTCTAGCTTCTACTGACCCTGCTTCTTCAGGTGTAACCTCAAGTGGATTTTCAACTTCTTCATCTGATTCAGGAGTAGTCACTGTGGAATTGCTCCTTTCTCTTCTGTTTTCTCCACTGCTCGTTTGAACTTCAGGCACCCTTACAGAATCCGATCTCCCTTCTGAGACTCTCAATGGTTCTCTTGAAGCCTCCTCTGATTCTCTTTCAGAATTTCGATTTCTTCTCACTGACTCAGCTTCTTCATCATCGCTTGAATCTGATTCTTCAAAATACTCCTTACCAGTCCCATCTTTTGGATTAGGAACTCTCAGAGTATGACTTGCATGCACCCAGTTTTTCACACCGGCACACTTTACTGCAGTTGTCGTAGTCAGAATAACTTGTCTTGGCCTTCCCCACCTTGGAACCAAGCAATTTCTTCTTCTGTGCACTTTAATCCTCACCCAGTCCCCTGGACTCAGATCATGAGCTTGCTTCTTCTCAAGTGTTGTAGCGTCTTCTCCAACCTGGTGAAACACAGAATGAACTGCGTCAGACAGGCCTTTACAGTAATCCAAAACCATGTCATCAGTTATTGTCATCAACTTATTGACAGGCACAAATGCATGACGCATTGCACGTCCCATCAAAATCTCATGTGGACTCAAACCAGTAGTTCTATCTGGAGTAGATCTAATAGTCATTAGCACTAGAGGCAAGACATCAGGCCATTTCATTCCAGTGGCTAAACACATCTTACCAATCCTGTTCTTGATTGTGCCATTCATCTGCTCCACAACGCCAGAAGCCTCTGGTCTGTATGCACAATGTAGCTTCTGCTGTATGCTCAATGCTTCACAAATTAAACTCATGAGCTCATTATAGAAGTGTCCACCTCTATCAGACTCAATTGTTACTGGAAACCCGTACCTAGGAATCAACTCTCTTAACAGTAACTTTGCCACTGTTATTCCATCATTTCTCCTAGTCAGATAGGCCTCCACCTATCTCGAGAACAAGCAGACTACCACTAGAACATACCTCAATCTGTTCACTTGGGGCATTTCAATGAAATCAATCTGCATTCTCGTAAAAGGACCACCCTCTCTGCCTATCGTTCCCAGACTCACCACTGTCTTTTTCCCAGTGTTAAATTGCTGGCAAATCAAACATCTTTGACAGAAGCTTTCTGCAATCATCCTGAACTTTGCATTATACCAAGTCTGCTTAAAAGACCTGATCATCGCATCCCTTCCCAAATGTCCCTGGCCATGATACATTCTTGCCATTGTCGACAGCATAGAGTTAGGCATGACTGGTCTACCATCTCTATAGATCCAGACATTATCACTCTCTCTTGGGGCACAACCTGCCTTGATCCAATCTTTCTTTTCTTCTTTTCCTGCCTCATCCTGCAACTGTTTCACTTCATCCCACGTTTCTAGGACATTAGTAAACATCACAGAACACAAAGACATTTCCTTTTCTCGTTCCCTATTAATCGAGTGATTATTCTTAGCACAATACTGTGCAATGTCGTTTGCAAAACGATTTCCAAGTGTTACAAAATCATCTCCTTGTCCATGTGCAGCACATTTTACAACTGCTAATTCTTTAGGCAGCTGTATCGCCTCAAGTAATTTCCCAATCACTTCAGCATTCTTTATTGGAGTCCCACTCGACGTCAAGAAACCTCTCTGTAACCAAAGCTGGCCAAAATCATGCACAACTCCAAATCCGTACTGACTATCAGTCATTACAGTCACTCTCAGATTCTCCCCAATCTCGCAAGCTTTCGTCAATGCCACCAATTCAGCAACTTGAGCAGACTTCACTCCTTTCAACGATGAAGCTTCCATAACTTCTGAAACTTTGCACTCTGCATATGCTGCACCCAGCACACCATCATCATTCCTCAGACATGATCCATCCACAAACAGCACATGGTCACTTTCAGGCAATGGAAGATCTCTTATGTCTGGTCTTGGCTTTGTACAGTAATCAAGCACATCCAAGCAATTATGATCATCTTCGTTCTTCACACCCACATTTTCAGTATCCGGCAACAGTGTTGCTGGATTCACATTCACACATCTCTCAAGAGTCACATTTGATGCTCCCAGAATGACTTTCTCATATTTAGTCAGCCGACTATGTGACATATATTGAGTTCTGCTTCTCGTCAAAAGAATTGCGACATTATGAGGTACGAATACCCTTACACGATATCCCATTATTATACCCTCACTCTGTTCCAAGCTTCTGCATGTTGCAGCTACTGATTTCAGACAACCTGGTAAACCCACAGCTACAGGGTCAAGTGTCGATGAGAAGTACGCAATAGGCCTCCTCAGCTGTCCGTGCTTCTGAATTAACACTGAAAGTGCACATCCATTTCTCTCACTGCAGTACAACTCAAACTCTTTTTCATAGTCTGGCATTCCCAAAGCAGGGGCTTCACACATTCTACTCTTCAACTCCTCAAGTGCTGCCCTTTGTTCTCCATCCAGTTCTAATGGATCTTTCACCTCACTTTTTGTCAGCTTAATCAGTGGTCTTGCTATCAGGGAGAAGTTACTAATCCACTGACGACAATAACCCACCATCCCCAGAAACATCCTCACTTCCCTCTGGGTCCTTGGGGCCTTCATTCCCCTGATAATTTTAATCCTGTCATCAGTCACCTTTCTCAGACCCTTTTCAATATTGTGTCCAAGATAATGCACCTCTTTCTTGCAAAATTGCAATTTGGCTGGAGATACCTTTAACCCTCCATCTGCCAGATGATTCAGTAAAGCTATGGTATCTACTTCACAAGCTTCACGTGTCTTTGATGCCACAAGTAAGTCATCAATATACTGCACTAGCACTGAGCTTTCAGGCATGATCAGACTCTCCAATGATTTTTTCAATAACTGATTGAATATCGAAGGACTCTCTGTATACCCCTGTGGGATTCGACACCATGCTAAAATACGCTGGCCAAACCGGAATGCAAAAATCGGCTGGCTGTCATGATGCAATGGAATTGAAAAGAAAGCATGACACAAATCAATCACTGTGTACCACTCAGCATCATGTGGAATCTGATACAAAATCACAGACGGATTTGGCACAATGGGACAACATGCCACAACAATCTTGTTAACTTTTCTCTAATCTTGTACAATCCTGAACTTCCCATTCGGCTTCTTTAGCCCCATTATCGGTGAGTTACACGGGCTACTCAGTAGTTCTCTCAAAACTCCTTGCTGAATCATTTTCTCAATAATAGGAGTTATTCCCTCAATTATTTCTGGTGTCATTTTGTACTGAGGGATATTAGGATAAGTAATTCCCTCTTTCACTGAGATTTTCACAGGATCTACATTATTCATCAATCCCACATCTTCTCCAGTAAAATCCCAAACTGTCGTTTTCACTGTGTCTCTCAGCTCTTGAGGCAAATCCTCTGGATTAAACACAGCATATGTACCAACCATCTCACTCTCTCTATTATCTAGAGTCATCCGGTACAAAACATCCTCATCAGGTGTTTCAAAAGGTATTCCATCCGGTGTACAGAAAATAGTACAGCTCATCTTGCACAGCAGATCCCTGCCTAACAAGTTCAATTGACTAGTGTCACAGACCACAAATCTGTGCATGTCCGAAAATTTCCCTATTCTTACCCTTACTGGTTCGGTAAGACGTGTCTTGATTTGTGTATTGGCTACACCAACTACTTGGATTGCTTCATCCGAGAGAGGAAGATTTCTAATATCTGCTGACCTGACAGTTGATCTCGTTGCTCCTGTGTCTACTAAAAAAGTAACACCTTCTTCATTTATTTTCCCATCTACAAATGGTCCTGCCTGGTCTATTTCTAGAGTTGCACCAAGTATGCACTCTTCCTCCTCTCTTCGGCACCGTCAATAATCACCTTCAGACTCACTCCCTTCATTCTTCAACAAATACTGTTGTACCGGGTTAGAACGCCTATGTTTGTTTACCTGCTCATCATTGTAGAATCCCGAATCCTGATTGTACTTTTGGGACCCTCTATTCTGCGGCAAGGGCGGTCTTGGCTCTTGACTCTGCTGTTTAACACCCTTCTGCTGTTGCTGCTGTTGATTACACCCTTCTGTCTGCACCTGTTGATTTAATGATTTATTTTCATTATTCACTAATGGTGGATTGGTACACTCGGATCTCCAATGTCCCAGTTGGCCACAGTTGTGACAAGGAAACCTTTTCTTGGCTTCCTCAAGATTCCCCTTTCCTTTCCCTGCATATCTGGGCCTATTCCCTGGATTATTCGCCTGTTCCACCAACTGTGCTTCTTGTCTTTCCGCAACTTTCACCTGTGCCCACATTGCCTTTTCTTTCAGCTTTCTTTGCTTTGCTTCAATTTCATCACTGAAGTACTTTGCATGCCTCAGTATCTCATCTATTTTCTTACTCTGCCAGTCCACTGTATGCTTCCGAATTCTCTCACTAATCTCAGGTCTCAGGCCATATACAAATCTGTATATAAAATGACTCAGATCCTTGTCACCCAAGTGTTCATCCCCACTGAACTGTTTGAAAGCCAGTATCAGCCTTTCGTAAAAAGCATGAACCGATTCTTTCGCTTCCTGATGTGTTCGGTCTATCTTAACCCAGTCTGTCTCTTTTGGAGGTACTTTATTTTTCAGGAATACAATTACCTGATCATATTTTTTCATTACCTCCGGATCTGGTGCTCCTGTTTTCTGATCTCTTGGATATTCCTCAGTAGGCCAACTCACAACTATTTTACACTCAGCCCACAAGTCTGCTGGAACAATTATATCAAACAGACTATTCAGGTCAATCCATAGCACCTTCGACAATTTCACAAACCTGTCTACCTGCCTATACCACTCGACAGGCTTTTCTCTCAGTCGAGGGAAATCATTCGTAAATGATAAAATATCCTGTCTGGTCCATGGAACATGTACATATCCTCCTCCAGGTATTTCTCTCATAGGATAAGCATCCACTGTTTTCTCTTTTTCTCTCACAGGAAATGCTGAATAAGTCCTATCCACTGATTCTTCCCTTTTCTTATACCACCTATCCTTCCACCTTTCTACTTCACCCCATTTCCGCAATAATGCAATCATCTCTTTAATCTGACCTGTTCTGCCAGCACCATTTAGATTTTCAATATCCTTATCCGTGAAATCCACCCTGTAAGGTTTCTGCAAAACTTTCACCTTATCCATGTCAACTCCCTGTTCACTCACTATTGTTCTTAATCTTTCATGTGTATTCTTAACCCTCCAAGTGATGCTTTTACACATGAATAACAATTCTCCATCATGATGCGTTTTGAGTATGTCTGTAGAAATTGTCCCTGCAACAAGCTCCTCCAATTCAATGCGTAACCTGGCCACATCAATTGCCTGTGAATCTTTAGCCTTCTTTTGAAGAACTTTCAACCAGTCATTTAAATCCTCAGCTGTTATTTCAGTAGACTTTTTCACTGCACCCACTTTCTCTGGCATCCTTTGTGGTTTTAAAATCGGCATCCCTGAACAACTAGTATCACTAGTATCCAATCTCGAATTAGATTGCACCTCTAATCCTCCACAACATGTGTCACTTCTTGATTGTCTCAAATCATTATTTTCCATCCTTATTCCTGACTCTCCTGAAGGACCAGCCAAACTTGGTAATGTATTCCCTACATATGGAACCATCAAACCCTTCTCACCCGTTCTCTGCTTATCAAAAATAGGCATAACCGGACCTATGGTTACAGGCACCGTAACAGCTTCCAAATTCTTCGTCAGCTCTCTAATCTTTTCAGTCAGTTCAGATGTAGTTCTGGCCAATTCTCTCGTATTCTCATCACCACAGCGATTCTCTCTCTCTTTTTCTCTGAAAGAGCTACCACTTTTTAAATCAGGTGTCACGACTTCTGTCTCAATGATACGCAAAGTATCTCTTATTGGAGTAGCAACTGGTGTGCTCTCTTCTGGTTCTGGTCTATATGGAGGTGGTCTCTTGTAAATCATGTCATCCAAGACCTCATCCTCATAGTCATTAACTCTATACCTTTTCACTTCTGCTTAAGGTACCCCTCTTGTTTCCTTTCTTTCTTCCTTCTCTTCAATTTCCCTCATAGGATATAATCCTTCTGTCATGCTAGCATCTCGCCATCTCCTCATTCGATCATGATGAGTTTCACGATCATATTTCCTCCCAAACATATACCTATAGTTGCCTCCAGACCTCTGTTTTTCTCGCTCATGTACTTCATCTTCCCATTCCACCAATGCCTCAAATTGTGTCGGCCTTGGTCTTGGGTCAAGACACAACATCTTTTCCCGTAAGTTTCTCAACACAGCCATATTAAATGAACCATGTTCCGGGAAAGCCAAAACACCATCCTCTCTAGTGTACCTAACCTAATTGTCTAACCATATACAGGTATGATACCCATATTTCGCAGCCATGAAGGATGCAGGCGTTTTCGTTGGAGGTAACAATTCACCTTCTCTTGTTTTAATGTCCTTATCCTTGTCAAACCATCTTTTTAATTTACCGAACAAGGATTTCTTCTTTTTCTCTCCTTGGTAATACATTTTAGCGTTTACCGAATCTTTTTAATCCCTTCCGTAAGGCAACTGCACGGTACAATCTTTTGTCCAATAACAGCGCGACTCACACCAACGCACCAATCCTAGAGCGTCTACGTCACCCTGTACTCCTTCCAATCCCTGCGCGGCTCACACCAACGCACCAATCCTAGTGCGAACACTATTCTGATTCACTACCCTATCAGAGCGCGGTCTCTATGACGTCAGCAGCCGCTGACTGCAGCTTCTGCTCTGTCTCCTGTCACTCGTCTACCCCTCCGTTACAAAATCTCCTCAGTAGACTTCGTTTTAAATTTCCACAAAATCTATTAGTTACAACATTTAAACATCTCCATTGTCTGCTTCGCTAACCACAGAATAGTAAAGAAAATCTTTTTCACAAGAATTCCGTCTTTCCCTGAAACAGCACTCACTTCTACTCCACTACGGAATTAATACTCTCGTTGACACAGTAGCACATCTCTCTACTCTGCCCTTCTAACATGCATTCATTAACTGTTTCCTCTAGGACTGCTCCAAAGAGTCTTACAATCAATTAAATGCTCATACATTCACGCACTTTCACGCAAGAAAATGTAGTACATACACACAGAATCCTGCTTTTTCCGAGAACAGCAAACAGTCTGCCCTACTACAGAATTATAACACACGTTAACCAAGCAGTGTTTACCTCTGCCCAGTCCTTCAAACAAGCTCAGAGAATACCTATTACCTCTCCAGCGGTAAGCTTTAACGGCAAACCTTACGGATCCCTGGGACTTAAGACCAGAGTTTCACAGATATCCTTCGCTACCATACGCACTCCTTTTATTCCGAAAATATGTCCCTAATAGTAACACACAACGATGTTACTGATTCCGAACTCAGACAATGTGACGCGCAACTTCAATTGTCACACGTTTCTCCTGCATACGTACAGGACCAACAATCCCGTCTTTCCCGAGAGCAGTATATACTTCCCTCTGCCCTACTACGGAACTGCCATCAGCTCCCAAGTTCCAGAAGCACTACATAAAACTCAACACGACGACTTCAACATATAGTATTAGTACATATACCAACATCAACATTAATAAATCAATGAATCAAAAGCCAATGTACAAGCAATCTAATCAGATCAAGAAAATAATCAAAACCATTCCTCTGCTACCAGGAAATTGCTGCAGATCAGGGCATACAAATTCTCCCTACTTCCACGGATAGAGTAATTTCACAGATACACGCACATACACTCACTACACGCTTGGGCCCATTTCACTAACACACGCTTGATTACTCTATCAGCACTGAACCTGGAGAGAGAAAATTCCTAACACACCCTGTATCTACAGTGAGGCTAATGTGATCAGTTTGATACTGTCCTGAGTCATGATTTAAACAACAATAATCAAAATAGAGTACTCAATAATCGACAAGAAATAATCACCAACACAGTAATTCATAATTGAAATTTTATCTAAAATTAGTTCAAATGAAAGTTAATCAATAGCAAAATCATCATTCTCATAATTACCTAGTCTAGCTAAATGTCATAAAGGTCAGGACAGGTCTCTCAGTAAAGTCTCCCGAGTCGCCGTCCTCACAGCATCGATCCTCACCAACGCAGGTTTGGGAAGAAGTGGCCTTAAACCCTCTCTAGTCTAACAATTTTTATAGCAAATCTTACAACTTAAAGCAACATAAAATGTTCTGAATATCCGTTAAACCACTGAGCAGAGCGAGCAGGAAAGGATGTAGCATCGCTACATTTAGAAAATCTCCGCTCAGAAAAATCACAAAAATAAAAAGACGGAAGAAGGAAACTCGAGTTTTGCAAATGTTACTTTCACGCACGTATTTCCTCGGAACCATAATGAAGCCACCGCTGTAATCACAAAGTTCATTGTGGCTCTCTTGTCCTCCAAGGTTATTTGGACGCTTGCCTGGAGTCGCTGTCATCACGGAAACTTTCAAAACTCCAGCAGAAGCCATGGTCAGGTGACTGTCAACCATGTTCAACAAGGCCCTCTCATCAAAATTCGATCACTCGAGTGCAGGCTGTAAAAGGCAGCCATCTTTTCACAGGCCAAAACGGACCATCTTAATGAAAAGAGACAAAAACAACGTTACCACAGCATAGTGATTTAAACAGTGTTAACCCCACTAATACCCTTATGTGTATGTAATTATCTAGCCTTTTGCAACACACCAAAGCATTAGTACACGTTATTTCAAAAGCGTTTTGTGCTTTTAAACAAACAACACTTAGCAACATTCATTTAATTAAACCTGCACATTATTATTAAGCAACATATATGCATTCCCATGTATAGTTTCTCTCTAGTTAATTCGTTGGTTAGTCAGATTTTTCACACAAAACCAATAATTATCGATTTTAGATTAATGATTTTAGTCACAATTATAGACAAAACTGGAGCTTAAAAACCCAATAAATTTTCAACAGAAAACCCTGCTCCAGCACTACCAGTAAAGAACAGCTGCAGAGACAGAGAAGTGCCAGGCCTGATTGCGTATACTCATGCACCCACATAAGCACATGCACACCCCTCATTACTTTACATACACAAAATCTGTACCCTATACGGTGTAGTAGTGAAGCTGAGGCTGACAGAAGATGGTGAGGTGGAGAGTTCAGGGTGCGGTAGAGAGAGAGAAGGGTGAGGTGAAGAGAGGGGAAGGTAAAGCAGAGAACCAGGAGGGTGATAGGGAAGTGGCTGAGACAGGAGGGAGGATAGTGAGAACAAAAAAGACCCCAAGGGGGAGAGAAAGGTGGCAGGTCTTAAAGACAGGTGGGTGAACAATAGTGAGAGGAGAGTGCGCTGACAGAACTATATGGGTGAAGAGAAGAAAGAGAAGGGCACAGTTGGTAAACATGTGGATAGGTGGAGAGTGATTGGAATGAGGTGAAGAGAGAGAGATGGAAGAAAGAAGAGGATGAGGTGAGCGGGACAGCAAGGTGAAGTGATGACTAAGGATGGTGAAGTTAAGAAAGACGAAGGAGAGTCACAGAGAAAGGAGAGCGTGGTGGAGAGAGCAGAAGAGATCAAGCCCATAGGTTTAACCCGCTAGAAATATACAGTTAAAACAAGTACACGAAGGTCTACTTGAAAGCCGGCAGTATGTATGGTATGCAGCTCACATCCATACAAGACCATCCAGCATGCCCAGACCCAGCTGTCAGAAACCTGGGAGACTTTTGGCAACCCCACTCATCTTTGTGGCCACTCATGTATCTTATGGCCTTCCCAGGTCCAAATCCTGGAGATGGGTCTTACTGCATATGAGATATGGTCTGAGATACCCTTTATTGAGACCACTATGGTAGATTTATCACTGATAGAGTAGGATTTCCCAAACTCAATTAATTTCCATTCGCATTTTGCAGATTATAGATGTCTTTCCTGGTTTCTCTCCAATTATTGCTGTGGCCTGGCCTCCATTCGGAAGCGATCACAAGTGTTTCAGCCAGCCTCATATCCTGCCCGCCTCCTATAGGGGCTCCTGCTCCTGCTGCAGCACCTGGAGGCCCTCCGAGGAATCCAATCAGTCCTCCAAAGACCGCTCAAGCTATCGCTCCCGCAACCGATGCAGCTGTTTTCTTTAGCACTTTGCTTCATTCCGGGCCCCTTCTTCTTTCTTCTTGTACTCGTACTTTAGCGTTTTATCTTCTCTTCATGTTTTTTTCATTTTCTTCTCCTCCCCCTCCCGGTCTTAAGCATTCTTTGTGTGAATTTCCTCCAACTCTTTTTTAACCTTTTCTTCCAACTCACACTTTTTCTTTTCGTGCTCCTTTTCATATTTCCTCTTGATTTCCTCCTCCTTTTCCTTGATCAAGCGCTCTGCTCTCTCAAACATTAACTGAGTGTAGTACGACCCCCTGTCCTCTTGCACCATCCTGCCTATCATTTCCAAGAGCTCAGACAGCTGTCACTTTTTTCTTCTACTTTTGCTCTATTGTTGAAAGCACAGTATCAGTGTTTTCAGCCTCACACCTACTGAGTGAGTTTCTTCCACAGAGACCTTTGAGTCAATGAATCCTGGAGTGTCAATACTCATAATCCTTCTGTTCAGATGGTGAGCGATCTCCTTCTGACACGCTGCTGTCTGTGAGTTTGCACTTGCTTTAGATTTAAAGACTCTGGCGCTGAGGATGCTGGTTCCGGTGTCGCTCTTCGCAGATCCAGTTTTACCAACAAAGATTATCCACAAGTCTCCTCTGTAAGAGTTGCTGTTACCGGCATCAGCACCTGCGAAGAGAATTTGCCAGAAATCAGAAAGGGATAGAAACAGGCACACAATCTGTTCGGTATAAATGTTGGCCTCAGCAGTGCAGGCCTCTCCAATGAGGCGCTCGTGGTGTGAGCTACTGGTAGCTCTCCACCTATCTGGAAGTAGCTCTCCAGTGGTCAGCCAAGCCTACTAAATTAAAATTAGAAGCTTTTGATTAGTTGAATTAATATGTGTATACCAAGAATTTTAAAATGGATATTAAAGACAAAAAATGTGTGAATTTTTAGAACGTATAACCTGATATTTGGAGAAAATGGTTGAGTTTCAAAATCATATTTAAAACTGAAGTGTGAGTAATAAATCATGTGGCTTTGGGGAAAATGATTACTAATATTATTATTGGTCTCATTGCGTTACATCAATGGCTGTTATGTATTACTCATGTAATGCACTGAGCTGGCTAACTTGTATATGATGGCCACTAAACTTATCAAATACTGTCACTATTACAAGAGTAATAATATTAGTAGTTCAGAGTGGTTTTCTTTGAACATAAGTAGCTCTTCTTACAGAAAAGGTTGGAGATGCCTGTTCTAAACAGTGGAAGCACTAAGGCCTGGATTATATACCGCAGTCACATGAGCACAAATGAGATCTAAATAAGTGAGGTAACAATTGGAAGAGCAATCAAAGGTGACAACTTGAACAATAAAATCAAACATCAAATGTGTGTTTGTTTCCCTATCTGCCCACTGCGCCAAAAGTACATCTTTAAAGGTTGATGACTGGGCGTGTAATTTAGTGGCTATTTTCTAGGCCCATGCATAAAACTCTGCTCCGCTTGCAGAGCTTGAGGAATTCGGGCACCCTGCGCTTTGCGGAAAGGCAGAGAGGACCTGAATTCCTCCTTCCTAGGGACAAAGCAGAGGTTTTATTTCCGTTTCCGCGCTCTAGATTTGTTTTGGTGCTCGCAAGCGAGTGCCACAATGATCACGGCCACGGCGCGCCTTCCACTCATGGCGGCGCCAATGTAGTGCTGATCGCGAATGAACCGCTTGAGCAGCTTTTGTGCTCAAGAAGCAGCTGAGAGGCTTTTCGAGTAGATTTTCTTCTCCGATTGGCTGTTGGAGTTGTTTCTTTTTTTTTTAACAATTATTTTCAACAGGCAGGAAGTGCCTCAGAGACTCCAATGTTCTGTTCTTGTCCAGCAAGCTCCTCCCAGTGCTTTGTCCATCTCCTGGCTACTTATCATTGGGATTTGGAGCTGGAAGGATCACTCTCCTTGTCTGCTGCATATATAGCATTGGATTTAAGGACTTTGTGTTTGAGATTTCAAGTAAGTTCAAAAACTGGTGTATAAAGGTGTTGTTTGTTTGATTGGGGGCATGCATCAGGATTTATTTGCACTTTTATTCAATGTTTAAAATGTATTATGGTGGGTGGCATTCAGTTTTCAGTAGGGGCTTACTTATTTTTTTGCACGTAATTTTTCTTTTGTAAAGGAAAAATATTGTACAGTTTAGTACATTTTCTCCATGTCTTTTAATAAATGTACAATATTAATTTAATTCACTATGAGGCCTAGTCTGCCAATGGGCCTTCCAGCCAGTAGGCCCAGTAGTAGTCATGGATGCATGAAACAGCTGTTTCTGTGGTGTCTGTTGAATTGAAACATTGTTTAGACATGGATGATATTGAATTAAATTGCATAATGTGCTTTTTGGGGGGTATTTCACTTTTTATCCACAAACAGTGTATGTGTGGCATAATTATATTTGGTGTCTTTGAAGGATGTGTGTTGTAAAATGTTTTATCCCACTTGATATTCGTTTTTGGCATTGCTGAATTAATGCTGTTTTCTCTGTGTTACCATGCCACCTTTGTCTGGCCAGTTTGTGGGTGTGCTTGCCATAGGCAACCATTTGTCTTTGTTCAGGGGACATTTTTGTTTTATAGTTAGTGTCCATAGGACTGTATGTGTTCTTTGTTTTCCATGCATCCTGCTTGTTGTTGGTGGCTATTTTGTGTAGGCAGCTAGTGTGCTTTTGCCATAGGTCTGCATGTGTTCTTTGTTGTGGCCATGGTCCCTTGCTGGTTGTTGTTGTGACCATGTGGCTGGTGGCCATTTTGTATACGCAGCCAGTGTGCTTTTGCTAAAGGCCTGCATGTGTTCTTTGTTACGCCATGCCTTCTTGCTGGTTGTTATTGTTGTTGCGACCATGTAGCTGGCGGCCATTTTGTGTAGGTAACCAGTGTGCTTTTGCCATAGGCCTACATGTCTTCTTTGTTTCCCATGCCTTCTTGCTCATTGTTATTGTTGACCATCTTGCAGTGGCTGGCAGCCATTTTGTGCGTCCAACCAGTGTGCTTTTGCCATAGGCTAGCTTGGAAGGATGAGATATCAGTTTAATTATTGCTTGAGGATAATTTATTTTGTTGTTAATTTTTTATATAAATGTTTTACATTTTATTTATTTAGATTATTTAATGTTCATTTTTAAAATGTTATTTGCTTTAATTGTAATTTCTTTCAACCCTTTTCATGCGTCGGATGGCTGGGAGCCGTCTGATGTCACGGTGGGCGTGTGCATCGGACGTCTCCCGGCCGTCCTAGCACCCACCCATGGGGGAAGTGCTGGCGTTTCCCCGGTGGGCTGCCCCTAAACCTGCTCCTACCTGCAAATGAAGAGGAAGACCTTTCTCTTTTCCCCCCGCCCTCCCACCACATCATGTAATGACGTCAGCGCTCCTCACGCGCTGGAATCATTACATGAAACCGGAGGGTCGCTCCCCTCGGGGGATACATTTCATGGATGGGTCTGCCCCCCCGTGGGGGGGGGACAAATCTATAAAAAATACATTAATTAATATGGCACTATGTGACCACTAGGCCACCAGGGATTTTTTGTTTTCTAAAAGTGCCTTTGAGTTGGGGAGCTGCCCCTTGGGCAAGGCGCACTCCCCTTGGGGGATAATTGTTTTTGTATGGGTCTGCCCCCTCTTGGGGGAGGCCGATCGAATTAATATTTATTTCCTAATAAGTCGCTGTGAGCCCACTGGGTCACCAAGGATTATAATATTTTTTTAAGATGTTTTTGGGGAGCGGCCCCTTAGGCAAGGGCTTTTCCCCTTTGGGAATCATTTATTGTGGCCAAATCTATTCTAGGCCCATCTGCCCCTAAGGGGGGCAGAAGCCATTAGATTCCAGGGATTGTTTGTGTTGTTGGGGAGCTGCCCCTTGGGCAAGGGTCGTTCCCTTTGGGGGATCATCTATTTTGGCCATTTCTGCCCCCTTTGGGGGCAGATCAGCCATATGTTTTCAGGCCCATCTGTCCCTTGGGGGGCAGAAGCCACTAGACACTAGGGCTTTTTAAATGTTGGTGTTGGGGAGGGACTCCTTGGGCAAGGGTCGCTCCCCCTTTATGAGAGTGTATCTTTTGGCTGTCTTTGCTCCTTGTGGGGGCAGATTGGCCTTATGCTTTTAGGCCCACCTACCACCTTTGCTTGGCTGGTGGATAATGTGTGGACAAGTGCATTATTTGCATATGTGATTGTAATTTCTTATTTCTCCTTTTTATTCTAGTGCAAAGTTTTTGATTCTTGTTTGCGGTTTCGGCAGTGATTGATCTGCAATTTTGCATAGTTGCATTTTTTTGGTAAGAAAAACATTTTTGTTGTGTTTACTCTAAATGAGTATTAATGTCATGCATGAATGAATTTTTTGTAAGTGGTGTCATAATAGCAGCATATTTAGTGTTTTGTGCATAAAATTATTTTCGATGTGTTTTGCGTGTCTTATGTGTAATTTTCTTTTATTTTCTTTTTTACTGAGATACTGTTGGTCCTTACTGTGTCTGGACAGAGTAGGTGGGGGTGAGTCTAGCTGCTTCTGGCAAGTAAGTGGTATAGTGTTGGAGTATATAAGTCTTGGTGATAAAGCTACATTTTGTTTATTTCTTTTTTTACAAAGGGTTTGTTGTTGCTGACTTGTTTGACAAGTTACCTTTATTAGTAAGCTTTATGGCCAGCCGTAGAATTACTGCTCAGCAGGTTGTTGGTATGCTTTTTGAATGTTCCTCTGAGCAGGATTATGAGACTGACAGTGCATCTGATGGAGAGGAGGGAGGGGAAGATTCAGGCAGTGAGTTTTCTTTCCACATGGAATCATCTGATGATGAAGCTACTCTCAGTGCGGATGAAGCCACTCTCAGTGCAGATGAAGTGCCTGTTTTAGAGGAGCTGATGGTGCAAGAGGCATCTGGATTGCAGCCTGGGGCTTTAAGGCTTCCCATTGGAAGTGCTGGACCCTGGGTTGATCCAAAAATGGTGCAGCCGGTGTTGCCTGCCTTTAGTGGTGATACAAGGTGTAGAGTGGATTGTGAATTTTTTTTGCCTATACAGTTTTTTCAGCTGTTCATGGATAATGTATTTTTGGCTGAGATTGTTTAGCAAACTAATTTGTATGAACAGTTTTGAGGTACAACAGTGCCAGACTTAGGCTCCACTCTACTACCAGTGGACTCCCACAAATCTGGATGAGATGAAGAAGTTTTTGGGTTTGACTTTTTTGATGGGCTTGATAAGGAAGCCGTCCATGGCTTCATATTGGTCTACCAGTCCCTTGATGGCAATGGCCATATTTCCTGCAGTTATGAGCCGTGATTGGTGTTTACTTTTGCTTCGGATGCTGCATTTTGTTGATAATGCTTTGGCGTTGCCACGATATCACACTGACTGTGACCGTCTTTTTCAGATTCGGCCTGTTCTTGATCACTTTGTGGATCGAGTTTCAGAGATCTATACTCCAGGGAAATAAAATAGCTGTTGATGAGTCTTTGGTCTTGTTCAAGGGCCGTTTGGTTTTTATGCAGTACATTCCTAGCAAGAGGGCACGTTATGGAATTAAGATGTATATGTTGTCTGAGAGTAGGACAGGATATGTCTATAATTTCTGGGTGTACGCTGGTTCCACTATTGACCCCCCTGGTTTTACGTCCACTTTTGGAGTTTCAGAGAAAATTGTGTGGGATCTTGCTATAGGACTGTTTAACAGAGCCCACAATTTGTACCTTGATAACTTTTACACTGCTGTGCAATTGTTTACGGAATTGTTCAAAGTAGACACTTTTGCTTGTGGCACAATCCGCTCTAACCATAAAGGTTACCCAAAAGAGCTTGCTTGCAACCAGCTTCAGAGGGGACAGTGCAGTCCCTTGCGTTGTGCGGAACTGCTAGCTGTGCAATTTCTGGACAGGAGGGATGTGTACATGCCGACTACCATTCCTGATGAGAGTACTACACCTGTGACTGTTTGGGGTCAGGTTGCTGAAGTGGGCAAACCTGTGTGCATTGTAGACTACAATAAGCTCATGGGTGGTGTTGATAGAGTAGATCAGAGGTTGGAGCCTTACACTGCAGTTCGTAAGGCGTACATTTGGTATAAGAAGTTGGCCATCCATCTCTTCAATTTAGCAATTTTCAATGCTTTTGCTGTGTTCAAGGAGTATTCTCCAGCGTCAAAGATGACTTTTGTTCAGATTCAGGAGTCTGTGATAGGCAGCCTTGTTGTTGTGGAACAACAAGGCAACAAGACAGGAATGTGAGGAAAATGTTTTTTTTGACAATTGTTTAGGTTTGCAAGGGATTCTGGGTAGCAGTGTTGTGTGCACTAGGCCTACCCACACAAGTGAGGTACCATTTTTATTGGGAGACTTAGAGTAACACAGAATTGTAGAGCAACTGTTATTTCCTATTGACGTTTGATGCATTTCTGCCTCCCAAATGAAAGACAATGTGTAAAAAAGAAGTCATTTTGAAAAATGGCCTATAATTCTCATGCTAGTATGGATACTCCCAATTTTGGAAATGTGCAAATATCTAGTGTTTCTAAACTCTATATTCTGTTCCAATTTCAGAAATACATAGGTGTCTTTCATACCGATTTTTCCATGTATACATTTTCCCGAAATAATTGCTATATACAGGGTACATAATAAAAAACCATTGCAAGACGCTGCTCAGTTATTGGCTCTGGGTTCATCGGGTTCTTTGTGAACCTACAAGTCCTATATATCCTCACAACCAGAAAAGTCCAGTGGATGTAGCGGTATATTGATTTCAAAGAGCTGTCATAATTAGAAGAAGTTACAGGTGAAAACAATGACACAAATGGCTGTTTTTTTAACTAATTTACAATTTTTCCTACATTTAACTGTTAGTTTCTATAAATAAACCTTGAAGGATCTACACAAATGACCCCTTGCTAAATTCAAAAGTTTGTCTACGTTTCTAAAATGTATAGCTTTCCAGGATCCATTATTGCTTTAACACCCATTTCTACCAGTAACTGGAAGGAGGTTGAAAGCACAAAAAATAACAAAAATAGGCTATGTCCCAGAAAAATGCCAAAACTGTGTAACAGATTTGGTTTTCTGACAAAAGTCTGCTTGTCTCTGAAAGCTGGGAAGATGGTGATTTCAGCACCACAACCCCTTTGTTGATACCATTTGCAGGGAAAAAACAGACGCTTTCAACTGTAGCCCTTTTTTCCCATTTTTCCCCCCAAAACTAAAATTTAGCTGTATATTGGCTAATTTCTGGGTCCCCTCCAGGGGAATCCATAAACCCTGGATGTCTTTAGAATCCCCATGATGTTGGAAGAAAAGGACGTAAATTTTGTGTGGATATCTTATGTGGTCTACAAGTTACAGGGGCCTAGGCGCGAACTACACTAAATAGCCAAAAAAAGACTTAGCACAGGGGGCGAAAAGGCCTAGCAGCGAAGGGATTACATTTAATTTTCAAAAAATGTCTTTGAATTATTATTATTTTTGTCATTTTAATATTTTTTCAATTTTGTTTTATTGTCAATTATTTTTTTCCGTATTGACGTTTTGGTCGATCCATCATCCATCCAGCCACACAACAGCATTACATTTTTTAGGTATATAATTCAATTTCCTCCTGGACACCCTTGCTGCAGTGCACTTTAGAGTAGAAATTTGGCATAATTAATTTGTGTAATGATGATGATTATTATTCCATCCCCCCGTGGACCACATTACCTGCCATAGGCCCACACTAGCCTCCATTTCTTAAAAGATTACAGTTCCATTTACCCATTTAGTTCCCTGAGTGCCACATGTGTCTTCTTTAGAATATATGACCATAAAGGAAAGAGGTCCATCATTCTATATATTGTGTTTTATTGTGACTGGGAATTGTGGTATGGTGGTGTGGTTTGATTTAAAAGTGGTTACCTAAGTTAATAAAACAACCACACTAATATTACCTTCATTTGTACTAATTCAAACAAGGCCACGTTTCATACTAAATGTTTTTGTTGCTTGTTGCTTTTAGGTGCACAAGGGAAGAGGCATCACCCACAGTATTATATGGTATACAAAAACTCTCCTTTCTGCATATTGCTTTAGTAGGCGGAATCTCTCACCATCTTAAAAATGCTCACTAGGAGTCCAGAAAAAGCCAAGAAACAGCAATGACTGCCAAGGCCTCTGAAATAAATGTGCATATATTAAGCAAACATCATACAGTGAAAAAAGCTCTATACATGTTATCCTTTTTACAGTATATATTAGAAATCAAATAGTGTAGATGATATATAATCGCATCTATAAGTGCGTATATAAAAATGAAGAAAGACAAAACATAGACATCAGACACCAAGAATGAAAATATCCCAATCTATGATCTAAGCTTCAACGTATACCACATCCAATAAACAACTCCTACATACAACAGCCCATATAAGATTTAGGAGAGCCTGCGATAGTAATGAACACTTCTGTATAAATGGTAATAATACTATAGATCCTAATGTCTTGAGTTGGTGCTCTCTCCATTCATTAATTGTAATCGATGTTTCTATGGAAATAATATTGATATAATCAATCTCAATGTCCTGTACAAGTGCTCTCTCCAATAGCTATATACAGTGATCCTATCTTGGCAGTCTCCAGAGCTTGCGCCGATGCATGTTTCAGTGATGACCCCGGTGTTCATGGATCAAATCTTCCTGAGGTAATCTTGGAAGGGATACCTCAGCAGCTTTTATGCAGAAATATGTACTGGTTATCAGAGAGCGTCACAGTTTTTCAAATCATAAATGGCTAGAGACAGTCTCTCTGTGAGCTTACAACAACTCATGAACACGGAAATCAGGTTCCCTTCTGGATAACTCGTGACAAACATGGCAGGCCTGAACAGCTTTCCAGATCTATTGTTGGGGTATCCGTAAGAAGGTACGCCTCTTCCGAAACTGAATGAAATCACCTACAGTACTGCCAAACAGAAGGCCTATACAGCCACATGTCAGTCCACCAATCTCTTCCGCTTATGCAGCTTGGTGCAACTGCCCCAAAGAAAGATGCTTCCAAGAAAGTGGTCAGTGAGCAGAAGCAACTTCCCACCAGTGGCATGTCACCCCAAACCTTTTTTGAACCACCACGTGGTGTGCCTGCTGCACCGGCCTCTGGGGAGCAAGCTCAGAGCAGAACTCCTGCATCAACAGCACCACTCAACCTAAGCCCAGGACCATGTCTGTCAGTGAGGCAACCACTGCAATTATGTCGACACCGAAGATTAGCGACACTGAATCGGATTTGTCTCTTTTGTAAAGTAGTACACAATTGTTTCAGGAAACAGAGCAAAGTGCACAGCAGCCGCAGCCAGCAATAGTACATTTTTCTGATGTTGGAGCAGAACAGGAGGTTGAGCTTGCTGCTGAGCAAGAACCTATTCTTTTAGAATCATTGACTCCCAGATCTCCATCAAGGAAAAGGAAAGTGACTACTCCACCATCTTCTCCAAGCACCACTTCTGATGATGATGATAGGGACACGAAGTGGACCCGTCAGAGTCCAGGAGACTACATGAGAGGCAAGGGAAAAGAAATGTTCCTTAAAGACTTATAGAAGGGGATGATGAGGAGGATGACAATGTGAGGTAGTCATTGTGGAAGGTGACACAAAGGAGTCTGACATTACTATTCAACCTGCTCCAAGGGATGTGGCACAGATAGCACCGCTAGCTCCCATATTTGCAAAGCTCCAGCTGAAACCTGCATTAACTTCTACCACAGGTGTAGCAGAGAGGAAATGGATGACTCTGCCACCTACCTCCAGTTCTTCTGCAGGCATTGGCACAGTAAAAAAGTACTTCTCCCCAGTTTAGGACTTTTTCATGGTTAGCAAAGAGGGTGAGCACATAGCAGTATGCAGCATTTGCACACAAATATTTGTCGAGGTAAGCCTGGTACACATTATGGTACTGGAGGCCAAACAACCAATATGAAAAAACACCACACAATCAAGGGGGAGGAGCACCTTAAAAACAATTGCTCAACATGGTCTTGGCCACGAAGAGAGCTGGAGAGCATCAGATACAAGTCGAATCACAGTGGAAGGTTATGATGAGGAAGAAGAGGGTGACATCTTCATATAAAGCAGCCCTGTCCCCAGCAGTGCACCAGCAGAAATACCCACCTCTGTGACTTCACAATGGCACAAGATTCAGAGTGAGATGGAGACACCACGTCATACAATGACTGCCCCACCACAACGCACATTAAGTCTACCACCACTGTCTATTTCTCGAAAGACGCCTGTGTCAGTGGCTCTAAAAAAGAAGAAAATCCAGGTTACTATTATGGGCATGTTTAGGCAGGAGGGTCCCTACGAACTGAACCATGCAAACGCACGTTTGTACAATGGGAAGCTGGCAAAAATGTTAGGGCTGGACCTCCCCCCTTTTCTTTCGTGGAGGGAGTAGGATTCTTAGAATTTGTGGAAGCCATCTGCCCGAAATGGGAGGTATCAAGTTAGATCTATTTTGCCAGAGTTGCTGTTCCAGATCTGCATCACAATGTGCTGCAGTTGGTTGGACAAGCTTTGCAGCAAATTGTTATTCACACTATTCACATGATGACAGACATGTGGATCAGTTGTCAGTTGACTGATTACATGTGCATCACTGGATCTCTTTTGCCGGGGTAAAGCAAAATATATCTGCAGGTCTTGGCCCTGAAGAAAGTTTGAAGAGCGTTCTGCGGCATGCAATAGTGGCCATGTTCACGATGGAGAAATCACATACAGCTGTAAACATCTTGGGTGAATTTAACAGCAAGGTGTATGAATGACTGCGACCCAGAGGTCTGAGAATTGGTTTTGTTGCCACAGACAATGGCAGTAACAGACTCAAGGCCATGTCAGACGGAGGCTATTTCAAAGTCCTGTGTTTGGCCTGTTGCTTCAACCTGGTGGTACAAGACTTTCTAAAAAACAGAAGATATAGTCAGCAACATACTGACCACCTGCAGAAGAATCTGCACTCATTTCAGCCATTCTTTTAGAGCCCCGAAGCAGTTGCTGATTATTCAGCGTAATAATAGAGCACCAGTTAAACCCTGATACAGGAGGTGCCAACACGTTGGAACTCGACCTATTACATGTTGCAACATCTCTTTGAGCAATACAAACAGATCAATGACTATGTCATTCAAAAAGGAGGGGAAGCAGTTGGGAAGGTCATGACTATGGATGCAGACCAATGGGTCCTTGTCAAATGCCTGACACAGATGCTAACCCCTTTTGAGGTTTTCACATGGAAAGTTAGTAAGGAGGACTGTACAATGGGCCAAGCTATCATGTTGTTGCATCTGCTACTGGACCAGGTAAAAATGGTGTCTGAAAGGTTCGCTCCTGCAGGTGTGAATGAAAACACAGAAGTGCATGCCTTAGTTGAGAGCTTAAATAAGAGAGAAGGTACCCCTATGAGAACTGTAAGGTCCAAGAGCAAGGGGAAATGAACAACTAATATAAAGAAATACTCCTATCTGACCTTCATTTCTTTGTAAATGGCCTCCAGTAGGCTCATACTCTAGGTAGATACACAGCACAGCACTAAACCAGACTCATTATTCAAAAAATATATATTTATTTTCTTTAGTGTACAAAATATATCTTAAAATGCTTTTTGTTTTTATATAACTTTTTACGTTTATGTCAATTCAGTTGGACACAATAGTACACTTATTTCTTGCCATTGATAAACAGTAAACAACCTAATATATCACAAACACAAAAACTATAATCTCTACATCACAGTATTATCTAAAGAAAAGGACAGAGTGACATATACAATGCAATAAATAATATCATAAAATGAGTTAGCTGCAACCCCACTAACAACCATCCATCAGTCGTACTAACCAATCATAACCATCTCATACACGCAACACATTAACACCCAAAAAAGAATGAATTCTCAGGGGATATTCCTACTATTTCATATGATATACACCCAATCATCAACTATGTGGTACGATTTAGTCTAAAAGTCTTCCACTGGTGTGTTGTCGTAGGCAAGATTCCCATATGGTCGGTCAACACACGTTTCGGTGGGTTAAAATTATGACCACCTTCATCAGGACCGTTTAAGTTGAGAAGAGATCTCAAAGATGGATGGGGGTTGTCTGCGAGATAATAACACAAAAGGAAATAATACTTTTTAAATTTACAACGTCTGTAGTGCTGCAATAAATACCTAGGGACTAAGTCAAAAGATCCAATAATTTGCAA
Organism: Triturus cristatus; assembly: GCF_964204655.1. Lineage (NCBI taxonomy): Eukaryota > Metazoa > Chordata > Amphibia > Caudata > Salamandridae > Triturus > Triturus cristatus. The sequence continues at coordinate 105,336,566 of NC_140587.1, forward strand.
AAAACCGACTTGCTAACATGCAAACCCGTAATGCATGCAACCACTATAGTCCTGACAGAAATCACTGAGGTCTGTGAAAATATTTCAGAGACAAAATCCGTAGGTGTGCTTCATAGTGCTACTAACTCCCAAGAAGAGTGCGCCTCAGGTGAAGTTCGTGAGAACCGTGAGACAGATGCCTTAGAAAAGGCAAGAAAAAAGCAGAAAGACAAAATCTAAACGTCTATAATGCATCCAATACACTGGAAGGTGCTTCATCCATCTGAGAATAAAATAGCAGCTGGTTATAACCAGATAAGATGTTAAGGGTACAACGAACATGTGAGCGAGGTTGTTTTATCCAATTCTGCAAGATGATAAGAGGAAATTAGATTAAGCTGGGGAGCTCTGTAGGTAACAAGATAGGCAGATTGTGAGGATCGGTTGTTGTTCTTACCATCTATTAAGTGTGCCTCGGCCTAGTACTTTGCTGTGTCTTCTTTCCAAGTTATTTCTTTTAGAGCACTCACAATAAGGCAGGATATCATTTCTGAAATAGAAATAATGTGGACAAAAATGTAATGTCCAATACTAAAAAGCAAAACCACGTCTAATCTGGCTTTGTAATAGTTTAGATTTTTTAAATCTAGTGCACAAAGGCCAGTACGTGTGTGGTATTACGTCCCAAGGCACGAACAATGGAAAAATAATTAAATCCTGCCATAACTTCAGATCCAGTACTTCCCATCGGCATTGCTAAGAAACATATCTCCCATATATTACTCCCATGTCTACCACCCGTAGCCACCAGGTAACTCTGGCTGTAGATCTCCCAGATTACCTATACTTGCGATAAATTCCAAGACGTACTACAGACGGGAAAGGGCCAGCAGGTCTAATCCGCTTGCATGTTTGGAGACCTTTTGTTTCTGCAGTCAGACTACCAAATGTGAATAGTAACTGGTACTGTGGTCTGCGCTTCACACACTTAAAATGTATTAAGATGTAAGGCACCTACTGGTGTTTCCGGTTATGAGAAAACCAAGGTATATCCTAAGGGTGCCGTTCACCACCCGACCCATTGCGTGTGATCCTATGCGTATCGCTCTCTAACCCAGTCGAATGCCAGCTGTGCCTGTTCTAACCACCTTTTACATGAAGGTGACTTTCTGACAAAAGCAGTCAAGTAACGGGCACGGCCCAAGGGATTACCTCGATTCCTTTAGATAGACCCATTGTATTGCCACTTCGGTTCGTACCGCTACAGTCTGGTCCACAAGTCTCCTCAGATCAGATCCATCTTAAAGATAGAGTGAGCATGTAGTTTTATATTGTATTTCAGTGGTTAATATGTATCACCTGTGAGCGCTGACTAGCGTGATAACGTCATATCATTATTCTACGGGATGTCGCCATCTTAGAGTGACGAAATAGAAATATGGACACTCTCCTCAGTACAGTAGGGAGGAGTCCAATTCTTGCACTGTTTTGTGTAAATGAAAGAGAAAACTCCTAAGGTCTAAGAATCTGAGTTCCTGATCGCGGTTAATTTCAGCAGGGGGATGCTTCATGTTAGAATAAACTGGCAGTGAGAGTCGCCAAATTGTAGTGACAAAAAACCATGTTGGTAAGAACAGGCTAAGAGGAAAAAAGAAATTGACACAGATCCTCGTTATTGCAGAGGAGGGTCCAATAATAGCACTAATTTATGTAAAAGATTAGGAGTACCAATAGATTTGGCCTCATTCATGTCCCAAAAAGGCGGGCTTCTCCTCATTAAAGTAGGATTTCTAGGAGCACGAGATCCCAGGAGAGAACGACAAAGGTATATATCGCATCAACTGCTGCCAATACCAACTGCACACTCTGTGATCTTCCTACTGAGCTTTAGTTGTAGTCAATGTAATCTAGTACTCACTTGTCACTGTGTCTCTACTATGGCTAGTCTTCTAAATGCATCCTCTAATTACTATGTTAAACCATAATTAGAATTAGAAGGCATCCAGTATGTCTACCAAACACTCTGAGATACATGAATTGTCTCGTGTGATCACTCAGAGACCTAAGTTATAAAGGTGCCTTCCGTCAATACTATGTGGCACAGTAGGTCTCATGGGACTAGAGTCAAATGGAAAGAGAAATTTCTAGGTAGTGTTGCCTAACATGAGAGGTGTAACACAGTGCAAGTGCAACCAACATGAAGGGTCCTCTTCATGTTACTATTCATAATATCTCTTCATTTAATACTTTACATACAGTGTCCAGTGTGAAAAGTTAGAAGTTCTCTCTTTTCTTACAGATTTTTTCTGCATCTATTTCTGGTTTATATTTGACTCGCTCCAGGATTAGCCATCTAACTCATCTTTCATGTGGTTGTGATCACAGCAATGTCTCACTAATGGTGCCTGTAATTTATGTGTTCTGATGGCCGATTTATGGTCCTAAAAACGAGTCTGGAACTCTCTCCCTGTCTCTCTTATATTTCCTAAGCCACAAGGGCAAAGGATCAGGTAGACTTTGTTTGAACTTCTACAGTTGGGTATATCTCTCAGTTGTCCTGATTTTCCACCATAACTCCATTGTTGTACCATGATGGCAGAATCACAGGCATGGCAATTGCCGCATCTGTGATTCCCTTTAACAGGAGGGAGTCCATCAATTGTTGTCTGTCTATGGATTCCCTTTGTTTGGAATCTGCTGTGCACTAGTCTGTCCCTCAAATTTGGATTTCTTTTATAGGCTACAGTGGGTTTCTGCAATGCTTCCTCTTATGTGTTCACATTGAGGATCTTCCAATTTTTATTTAGAGTGTTTTTAATCTTGTAATTTATGTTAGAATGGTTCACCACACACACTAATTTGTCCTGATGCTGTTTCCTTTGCCCAGAACTGAGAGCGTCCCTGTTGTATTATTTAGCTCTCTTTAAAGATTGTCTCACATGGCGCTTGGGATAGCCTCTAAGAAGTAATCGTTTTTGTAGCTGTTCTGCTTGGTCCATGAATTCTCTACTGTTGGTGCAAATGCGCTGTATTCGTAAAAATTCTCCGGAGAGTCTTTTTGACAAGATGGGTGAAAACTACTGTGTTCCAGAATGGTATTCTTCACAGTCGGTTTTTCTATATAGACTCACTTCTATGGTATCCCCTGTGCCAGAAATCCAAATTTTAAGAAATTCGACTTCTCCTTGGAATATTTGGCTGTGAACTTGAGATTTACATCACTAAGATTGAGCCAAGTGATACAATTTCGAAGACCCGTCTCTTCACCTGTCCAGATAAAGAAAATGTCGTCTATAAATCTCCACCAACATTCTATATTTTCGTAAAAAGGCTTCACTTCATTAAAGATATGCTTGTGCTCATATTCACCAATAAAGATGTTAGCCACACTCGGATCACAGGAAGCCCCCATGCTGGTCCCCTTGACCTATTGGTGTAATGTGTGTTTGAATCCAAAGTAGTTGTTATGAAGGACAATATCAAGGTATTCCAGGATGAAACCATCAAGTCTCTCCCCAGGACATCTAGCCAAAAGAGCTGCCACAGACTCTATGGATAGGTCCTGGGGGATGTTGGTATATAATGCCTCCATGTCAAAAGTGACCAGAAATTGCTGTTCTTTGTTGAATGGCATATGTTCTATTTCTGCTATTATGTGCCCAGTATCGCTGATGTAGGATACATACTGCGTAGTTAATGGGCTTAGGAAAGCATGCACAGTGGTTCTGTATACGAGTTGATAGGCGATACAATCGGCCGCAATGGGGGTCCTGTGTGTCCTTGTGTGTCTTTGGGACTCCATATATAGCAGGTGTCACAGCATTTGTTTTACTCAGAAAGTCACATTCTTTTTTTACAGATATTTCCATCCTGTGCACTGGATTTAAAATATCTAAAATATTATAAAGCCATATTAGACGTGGTTTTGCTGTTTAGTATTGGACATTACATTTTTTTCCCATTATTTTTTTTTCAGAAATTATATCCTGCCTTATTGTGAGTACGTGGTAGAAATAACTCAGAAAGGAGACACAGCAAAGTACTAGGCGGAGGCACACTGAATAGATGGTAAGAACAACAACAGATCCTTACAATCTGCCTATCTTGTTACCTATAGAGCTCCCCAGCTTATTCTAATTTCCTTTTATCATCTTGCAGAATTGGATAAAACAACCTCGCTCACACGTTCCTTGTACCCTCAACACCTTATCTGATTATAACCAGCTGCTATTTTACACTCGAATTGATGAAGCTCCTTCTACTGTATAAGGTGCATTATAGACTTTTAGACTTTGTGTCTCTGTTTTTTTCTTGCCTTTTCTAAGGCATCTGTCTCACGGATCTCATTTCTTTTCACAATCTTTACCTGGGGCGCACTTTTCTTGATATTTAGTAGCACTTTCAAGCACACCTACGGGTTTTGTCTCTGAAGTATTTTCACAGAGCTTGGTGATTTCTGTCAGGACTATATTGGTCGCATGCATTACGGGTTTGCATGTTAGCAAGAGGGTTTTTCGCAAATGATTGGATCTTTTGACTTAGTCCCTATGTAGTTATTGCAGCATACAGGCATTTTAAATTAAAAAGTATTATTTCCTTTTGTGTTATTATCTCACAGAGAACCCCCATCCACCTTTGAGATTTCTTCTCAACTTAAACGGTCCTGATGAAGGTGGTCATAATTTTAACCCACCGAAACGTGCGTTGGCCAACCATATGGGAAACTTGCCTACGACAACACACCTGCGGACAACTTTTAGATTAAATTGTACCACATAATTGATTATTGGGTGTATATCATATGAAATAATAGGAGTTTCCCACGAGAATTCATTTATTTCTGTGTGTGAATGTGTTCCGTGTATGAGATGGTTATGATTGGTTAGTATGACTGATGGATGGTTGTTAATGAGATGGCAGCTAACTCATTTTATGATATTATTTATTGCATTGTATATGTCACTCTGTCCTTGCCTTTAGATAATAATGTGATGTAGAAATAATAGTTTTTGTGTTTGTGATATATTACATGTTGTTTACTGTTTATTAATAGCAAGAAATAATTATACTATCTTGTCCAACTGAATTGACATAAATGTAAAAAGTTATATAAAAAACAAAAAACATTTAAAGGAATATTTTGTACACTACAGAAAAAAAATATATATTGTATAATGAGTCTGGTTAGTGCTGTGCTGTGTATCTACCTAGAGTACGAGCCTATTGGAGGCCTTTTACAAAGACATATAGGTCAGATAAAATTATTTTGTTATATTGGTTTTCAAGCTTAATCCTTCGCTTGGCTTGTAATACAAGGCTGTAACATGATATCATCGAATCCAAAGAGTACATCTGTGCCACACTACATGATCCAAGGTACAAAACAATTCTGCCCCTTTTCATTTCTTTTTCTGAAGGGGAGGACTCAAAATCCAAGTGATGGACTGTAGAGCAAGCTGGAAACCTGGATGAAGAACAGCTGGAATGTAGAGTCCTACCTCATAGTTTTGGGGTGCCGTTGTCAGCTTCCAGAAAGTGCGATCCTATTTTACAGCAACCAACAACACCATCAACCAGACAACAGGCAACAACAGCAACAGAAGGGCTGGATCCAACCTCTGCATTGTATTGTTTTTAATGGGCAGGGCTAAAGCTCAGTGCAGAGGCAATGACAAAGAGGTTGAGCAAGTGGCAGCACCAATGACTATCCACTGGATGTTCTAGGAGTATCCTTATGATCCAAAAGAGGTCTATGTTGATCAGATTCCATTGATGCATTGGTATTGGATTATGCCCCAATGGGTAGTGCTTAGCAGGCTGGCAATAAAGTATCTGGCTTGTACTATCGCCAATTTGTCTGCTGAGCGTGTGTTCAGTGCAGTTGGTCCTCTTGTTACAGTACGAAAGATTAATCTCTCGCCTCAAAATGTGGAGAGATTGACTTTGATCAAAATTAACCAACATTTCATGCTACAAATTACACCATTTCTGAAAAAGCACAGGATGAGGAGGAGGATGATCGGTCAGAATCACGTTTGTTAGCTGACCAACTTCTGGGTGAACAACCTAAGTTTGAGGACAAACTCTACTTCCTGGACTAAGTATGCCAGTGCCCCCATAGTACTTTTTTAATAATTTCTCGTTGAACTTCTATCTTTGTAGCAAGTGAAACAGTATTATTTTTGTGTCAGATTTATGCTGCCTACCATTTTGTAGTCACATTTGTTGCCAGATTGCAGTTGTACCAGTGTGCATTGAAGAAGCCTCCACAATGCCTTCATGACATTGGAGACAATGCCGACCCCCCTTCCATGCCTATTGCTTATCTTGTTTTGTATTCCATAGCACTAGCAGGTCGCGCCAGAAGATCGTTGATTTTGTGTTGCTTGCATCAAAGATGAATACTTACGGGCAGATTTACAAGCCCCTTGCGCTGCCAGTACGTCACTTTTGGTGAAGCGCTGGCAGCGCATTTCTCTGCTCCATATTTACAAGGACAGGAAAAGCCACCGTGCGTGGCTTTTCCTGTCCTTGTAAATACAGCCCCTTTACACGCAGCACTTTGTGTGAAAGGGGCGTTCCATGGGTGTTGCAACACCCATGGAACAAGACATATTTCCAGATTTACGAGGAATCATAAACCTGGAAATGCGTCAGTATGCTGAGCCACCCTCGGCAAAGCGAGACGCAACAAAGAGAAATGTTTTCATTTCTCCTCGTTTTCCTTCCTCTTTCAATGCGTGCTGCATTCTACAACATGCATTGAAAGAGGGATATGCCTGTAGTGATTGTTTTCGCGCAGGAAGGTGCCCCTTTCTGCACAAAAACAATCTCCCCATGATGCAGGCATCCTTGCACCATGGTGCAAGGGTGCCTGTGCCGGCGCATGGCAGCTGTTTGTGCGCCAGTGCAGGGGACAGCACAGGAATGCAACATATCATTATAAATAATTTGCATTCCTGTGCTCTAAAAGTGCAGCAGCGTGGCGCAGCCAAAGGGCTTGCAGTGCCATGTTGTGGCACTTTCTTGTAATGAGCGATTTTTCCATGAGGTGACTGGCCTTTACAAACATTTCTTAGTGAAAATGAACTAACCTGTACAGTTGACTCCTATGATCCTTCTGTTTTTTCATCATCTAGGATTGCTGCCCCAGAGAATCGTTTGCATCAAAGGGGAAACAGAGAACCTACCACCATGCTTTCTATTGCAACAGGTAACCATTGCATCAATGTGTGATCTGATTATCAAGTGATTGTGAGTAATGTTTGATGATTCATGTGGTGGCAAACAGTGAGAGAGGGTGTTGAACTGTAATGTAGGATCTTGCTTGAGATGATTGATTTGTAATGTTTGGGGCCTAAGTGATGGGTGATCACCCTTTCCCTGATGTTGATTGGCCCTTTCACATTTAGCCAGATTTACTTGCAGGGTCCTCTCCTTTTTTCTGGTTCTTCAGTCACTTAAGTTAACAAACAAAAACCTATACAAAATACTGCAATTCTGTTTCTCTACTTGTTCTTCAATAAGAGTGCACTAGATGTCTATCTTGCTCAGGTCATGACTGATATGGGACGAAGATACTCGGAGTCAGGAGGAGAACTCAGGCCGGAAGCTGACGGACTACCTCATGAACAGCTAGAAGCAACAAGTTATCAACTTCAAAGTCAAACCAAGAGTCTGGGGTGTACTACTCAGTTATGTGGAATGGAGAGAGGTGCGTTTATCATTGAAATGCTGTTGCTGTGTGTGTGCGTGTGCACGTATGCATTTGTCTGCGTTTTGCACTTGTGCCAAAAGTGAAATTCTGAGTACCCCTCTTGTTGTTTTTTGCTCCGCTCTGAGTCTTCTTCATAAACTCTTCATGAAGCCTAACGCTCTTCTCTTTGACTCTAAAATATAGTTTCTGTTTTACAATCTGAAGGCCTTCTAGGCTCCTGCATGAATGAAAGGCGAAAGCTGAGCTTAATACTCCTGCTTACCTACTGGACCAGTCCAGACAGGCACCCAAGAGTGATGGGCATTCACAAGGAAAATGTGGATGTACCACATAATTTTGCAATACAGTATCATTTTTCTTTCAACAATAATATTTGGAGAACTGGGTGGGTGGGTTCACTCACAACCTAGAACACAGAACATTTAGATATCTGATAACTTGGGTCTCGGGGGCAGAAGGACTGTTTGCAATGCATTTAACTTTACTTTGTCATACTAATTTCTTCGTTTTCTTCCACAACAGATTGATGACGAATGAAGTGCTCCTCATTGCCCAGTTGAATGTTGTCCTTATGTGATGTTTGTCTTTGTCAAACCTTTCCCCAATCCCCTTTCCTATCCATTCATTAAACTCTTAACCCTCTTCCCCCAGGTTGTGTGATTTATTGAGGTTTGGCTTAATTTACACCATCAATGGATCACACACTTCGTGAGGCCGATGTGATGAAAGCAACACCAACTGACTGCAGGATCTTCTAAGCAATTGCCCACACTGGCCTCAATTAACCACCCGCTCACAAAAAGTGATCCATATTAGATATAGAACGAAGAAGATAAGTTGTCTGCATTATCATTCAGGCCTAGTGTAGCATAACCGCAAATGCCTAAGCTTTCCCACTCCGGACTTTGAGTCCCTATTTTTATGACTCGAGGATATGTTAAGTTACTAGTAGCTCCTCATTAGCCGAGTTACTTCTATTGCTTTTTTTTTATTACTATCAGGAATTCTTGTTGTGTCATCATGTAGTAGTCTGGTGTCAATTCTTTGTAAAGTTTTGATATAACTCACTAACTCAGTGTTTTTATTTCCATTTAGTTGCCTATGATGGATTATCCTTCCTATTAATCCTACCGTTGCAGCTTACATAGGTGGACATAGGAGCTCGCTTGTGAAGTTGTGATGCCTTCCCTGTTACTGCTTCATTTATATTCAGGTAAGACAACTATGGAGTGAAGCGAAGTATTTAAGTTAGTGAGTAACTAACAGCTACTACAAGTAATCATTTATCTAGGTTGTTGTAGACAATATAGGTCAAGGCATCATCCTCCCTAATGGTCAAGATAGTTAGAGAGGTAGAACTCTATAACTAAGCAGTACATTATCTCTCTATCAAGCACATATACAGGCTGCATAAAAACTAAAGGCAGCAGTTCAAAGTAAAAATTAAACAGACTGCTTAAGGTATAACTTTTGATAAAATATAGTTTCCCCTTTAGTTTGTATTACACAAAGAAACCTACCCTTTTCACCAACACAACATGCCCACCCGTCTCCCCAAACAAACTGACCCAAGCCCCAATGTCCCAAAATCTGAAATGTCCAAATAAACCTAGTCCCAACTCTCTTCCCACCATCCCCACCCAGCCACAACAAGTCCCTCCCACCAAAACAATTTTATTTTTAAAAAAGGGCTAAAAGAGGGCATTCTGGATTTGGGTCCAGAGCTGGTACAGGCTCTGCTGCATCGTGGTGAGTAGGCTCTCTATGGTGTCCAGCCACTGTAGAATGCCCCAAAGCAATGGCCTGCTGTTGTCAGTGTGGGAGAGGGTGGCAGTAGTTGATGGCAGCTGGCGGCGGCACCGGCAATAGGATGGCTGGGAGCCTGGAGACTGAGGGTGACCGGCCACACTGGGGCCAGACTGAGAGGCATTTATTTCATCCTCTCCTCTTCCAGGACCATCTGCCATCATTTTTCTTGTTGTAGGCGGTACAGCCTCTGCCACCACAGATGGGCCTCTATCCCCTGCTTGTTGGGTCTTAAGGATGGACCAGCAGGAGTAGTTATATTAAGAAAAAAAAAGACAAATTGAAAATAATGCTCTATGCAAACAATTGCTTTAAATTAGTGGGTGGCACAGTAGCAGTACACTGATGGTCCTCTAGGGCCATTGGAATTTGATGTAATTATGATTAGGAGAGTCACAATGCCAATTGTTTTTCCCCACACATACATTGTATAAAAAGCACCAACTGCATGGCAGAAAAGTATTAAGGCAGAATAACACTGGATTAAAAAAAAACAGTGATTTAATTTTTTTTTCTTCTAATAGCTTTTTGAGTAACTATAAACAGACACTTTAAGTGGAAAAATAAATTACAGCTCTCTAATGAGTACGGCATTATGACCTGTGGAGTACAAGTTGTGTGTTATGCTAAAACAATGGAGCCATGCTCATTGCTAGTCAGCGCGTTTACTATTTTGCTACTGTCTGCAGCTGGGGCAGCTTTAGTTGGCAACTATCTATTTTTAATTCCAATGGACCTGTTCTTCTGCAAATGCATTTCTCTTTCTACCCTGACTCCAAGGAGGCAGATGAATAATAAATAAGATACTATGTCATAGACCTCAAGTAGGAAATGCAGATATTATCCTGTCAGCCATAATAAGACATTGTGTAAAATGATGGCCTACACTGCCAGGAAAGGAACGGGCTATATATGTTGTATTTGGCAGGTTTGTCACAGTGTAGTCCATACGTTAAACTTGACATCAACTCATGCACTTACTTAAACTTTACTCACTGGCCTCACCCATCACCACATAATATTTCCAACAAATTAATTCGCTGAGCAGTAAGTAAGGAAAGAAAACTTGACTTACTGTACTGCAGGGTAGGGTAGAGGGATTAGGCAGGTAGGATAGAGCTTTTGATAGAATAGAGAGTTCACAACACTGATCATCGATTTGTTATCTTTGTCTTATTCAGTCACAGTAATATTCAACGGAAGCCAAAAGGGAAAAATCTGAACAGGTGTAAAATAAATCTGTTACGGGAAATCATGAAATATATTCTGGAATCACTTCACTTTACATGGTTATAAAATCAAATGAGGCACATGCCAAGAATGGATTTTCCAATGTTGTGCTAGGCTGGGACGGAAGAATTTAGGAAAAAATAAAGGAGTGAAGTACTAAGAGGTGACTGAGTGGGCTAATGGAAAAACATCTTGTATTTTCAGTTTTCAAAACACTGAAAACTTTGTAAATGCCACATTAACTGAAGCAGACATACATTGCACAGCCAACACTGCAGTCACGAATTAACCCATACTGAACTTCGGTCATAGGTAGCAAAATGCCATGGGCGGGAAGGAGAGGTGATGAATGATGAATGGGATACATCTGGCGCACTTAAATACGAGTCAAGGGAGTGGAGCAAAAAATAAAAGATACTCCCCACTTTGAACCATAGCTTTCATAACCCTACATAAACAAAGAAGGCAATCAGCATGCCCCTCTCATTGAGAAGAGCTGCCTTGCTTATTCAGCTAAACAGTCCAAATATTCATTAATCCTGTCATTCTAATTCACGCATAGCCACCATGATTAATCTTTACTTTCTCTCATCCAGTCTTTCACTAAAATTTCCAATCTATTTTCCATTCATTCAATATCCACCCTTTCTTCCAACTATCCTTTCGCCCATCCATCCCATAGAAAGCCTTCTCAATAAACATACATGGTGAATATTATTTATAATACTAGCTTACGTGGGACTGCAATCTTCAAGGTAGGCAGTAGAGTACCAAATATGTGTTACTCTTAGTCTTACTCATACAGTTTCACAAGATATATAGGAGAGAGGGAAATATTACCGACAAAGATAAGTGAACTAGAGAGTCTAGAGACCGGAAAAAGTCAGCTACCAAAAAAGAAAACCATGTAATATAAGGGGAAAAAAAGATAATGCAGGGATAACATAAATGAAACTAAAATTGAATCCATTGTGCTTTGCACGAGTGGGTGTGTATCCCGTCCCTGTCACCACGTGGAAGGAAGATGACAGGTAAGGGTATCAGAGAAACTTTATTTCTTGCCAGCAACATCACCCTTCAGGCAGTAGCTCCCATCATGGAATGCAGCACCAGCATTCCAATTTCCAAAGATTCTTCTCTAAGCCCACAACAATCACAAAACCCAAAATTAGGGAAATAATAATAATAAATAATAGGAGGACTTACTGAAGTTAGCAGAGCCCTCGGCATTGGCGCTGGTGGTCGGCACCTCCTGCTGACCAGCTACTCCCAGACCCTCTACAGCATCCCTCTTCTCACCCTTGGGTGCTGATGTAAAAAATTAAGAAGGTAAAAAAAACTATTTAGTGATTCAGTTAATCTCGCAAAATTATTATGACAGGCAAACACAGTCACATAACTGTACTTCTCTAAAACAGATCACTTATTGTACTAGTTTCGAGTTTATCAACTATTGTTGAGTTGCCAATACTGATCCTAAAATCCCTATTCCAAATTATCTTAATAAAACTACTTTTGGAACTAATGCATTGAAGTGAATGATCTTTGATTCTATTCTCATTACTCAACCCCCTTGATGGACCAACTCAGTCTCCCTTATTTGTAATGCATAGATGCATACTACACATCGCTGTGAAATAGCTTGGAAATGTATGAGCTACATAATCAAAGTCACAGAGAGAACGTGCTACTCACTGATATCACTAATTCACTATGGTGACAGGAGGACAGTCTGCAATGGCTTCTTAACTGCCTAGCAGAAACTAGAAACTGGATCACATAATATTAATATTCCAGCATAAACTAAACGTAACTTACATCTTAGTATAAGCAGCATGCGATTCGAAAAAAAAAATTGCATCGTAGACCGCAAACACAACAAATAATTAATACTCATCGAGCCCCGGAATCGCGACGCCTAGCAGAAAGAGCAGGTCCTGTTCCGGGTCGAAGATATTCGCCCAATGGTGCGTCAGCTGCCAGACGGTGTGCTGAACCTGGCTGGTGTGCCATACAAACCGGTGCACCCTCCCCCAGCGCAGCTGGCAATCTGCAGGGTGTATCCGCTGCCAGGCTCTCAGCCTGCAGTCAGCATGGAGGGGAGGTGGGGCTGTACAAAAAAAACTAGTGCTGCCACCTCCTCCTTACTACGATTGCCTGCGTTGCACAACTGGGAAGCAGCACCGACCGCAAGGAAGACGACCCTCTGCCATGGTACTGGGTGGAAAACATGCAAAAAGAACAATTGAATGATGGATTTAACCCAGATGTCTTGACTGGGGTGAATGTTTTGATTTGTTCTGCATTCTGTCCATCAATTGTGTTTCTTTTGCTTTCTCGCCCTAAGTGCGCCAGGTATGCCGAGACGTGGGCCCTGGGCTCACTGTGCCACTGGAATCAAGCTATCCTGGCTCAAGAGGGGTGAAACCCCGAAACCGGTCCTAGGATGCTTGTTTCCAGTCCAGGGAGGACCTGGCTTGGCAGTTCGGGCTGGACTGTTCCCATGAGGCACAGGGTCAAGACTGATTTGCATATGGCCAGGCATAAACTGGGGTGGCATGGTGAGCAAAAGAATGATGGATTTAACCCAGACCTCTTGACTGGGGGTGAATGTCTTGATTTGTTCTGCATTCCGTCCCTCAATTGTGTTTCTTTTGCTTTCTCGCCCTAAGTGTGCCAGGTATGCACAGACATGGGCCCTGGGCTCACTGTGCCACTGGAATCAAGCTATCCTGGCTGAAGATGAGTGAAACCCTGAAACCGGTCCTAGGATGCTTGTTTCCGGTCCAGTGAGGACCTGGCTTGGCAGTTTGGGCTGGACTGTTCCAATGAGGCACAGGGTCAAGACTGGCTTACATATGGCCGGGTCTAAACTGGGGTGGCATGGTGAGCAAAAGAATGATGGATTTAACCCAGATCTCTTGACTGGGGGTGAATGTTTTGATTTGTTCTGCATTCCGTCCATCAATTGTGTTTCTTTTGCTTTCTCGTCCTAAGTGTGCCAGGTGAGCCCAGACATGGGCCCTGGGCTCGCTGTGCCACTGGAATCAAGCTATCCTGGCTGAAGAGGGGTGAAACCCCAAAAACGGTCCTAGGGTGCTTGTTTCCGGTCCAGGGAGGACCTGGCTTGGTAGTTCGGGCTGGACTGTTCCCATGAGGCACGGGGCCAAGACTGATTTGCATATGGCCAGGTCTAAACTGGGGTGGCATGGTGAGCCAAAAGAATGATGGATTTAACCCAGATCTCTTGACTGGGGGTGAATGTATTGATTTGTTCTGCATTCCGTTCATCAATTGTGTTTCTTTGGCTTTCTCGCCCTATGGTACTGGGCGGGGCAAATAAAGATAAGAAAAGGAAGGAAAGGTAAGAAGAAATAAGGAAGTAATGGCAAAAAAAGCCAAAATACAAAAAGTTATGAAAAGAAAAAAGAATCAAAAACCATAAAATACCTGAACACAAAGACACACACTAATATAATAAATAAAAATGAGGGGGTAGATAAGTTCGATTGGGGGGATTAAAGAGGGATCAAAAATTAGGCCCAGCACCATGACAGAGAGTAGAAAAACAAGAAGGCTGCACCCATGTGAACCGTGCGGTGCCGTTTGTGCGTGCTTTCCAACGCAAGGACACATATGAGAACCATGTAGTGCGATTTGCAACGCAAGGACGCACTCTGCGTTGCACATGGCAACTCAAAAGGGCGTCCAGATAACTCTGCCTTTATTCAGAACTCAGTGTAGCAAGTTGGAGTTTTTTAGCCACTATACGGAGTTCGCATAGCCGGACTTCGCAAACTCCACCAAGGCCCTCTATTTTCTCAACCACTATTTTATTGTCAGTTGTTTGAGCAGAATGTATTTTAAGAGGAACAAGGAGGAACCATGTAGCTCATGTGAGTGTCTCAAAATGTAACTTTCTCTCCTAAACAGTGACTGGAAGACATTGCATTCTTTCCCATTTTCCTGTCTCCCACCAGTCTCTACCACTCCCATCATATTTATTTATTGTTTACCCATTACCCACCGATATATCTCTCATTCTTGCTCTACCACTATCCTCCAGTCTCTTCACAATCCTTCTCTGGTCCCACCCCTCCACAAAATCATTTCCTCGTTACCCTCCAATGTGACCATCTACCTTTCTCGTCATCCCCATCCTTCACAAGTGGCATCTTCCACCTTCACCCTTCTGTATTCCTCTCCTTCTGCTCACCTCTTATTGCCCGACTCAGTACATTCTTACCCATCCCACTACTCGCATCACTCATCAGTATCATGCTCCATGCATGCTACTTGCTCAGACTCCATTTGTCATCTTCCTTCATCCACATCTCACACATTCTCTTCATCTTCCTTACTTTATGATGCTCATTGTTAGACCTGCCAGTCCACTGGCTGTCCCCTCCTCATTTTTTTTTCCTTTACCCTCTCATTTTTCTGTCCACTAGTTTTTTTGGTGTTGACTTAGAGGCTCTGGGCACCCCATTAACACTAATTGATGGTGTGGCGCAAGGTGCTTCCCTAAAATGGAGGGAGGGAGAGAGCTCTTCCACAAAATGGTGGCCTAAAACTGTCACCTCAGAACCTGGGCCATAGGCTGGCATGAGGAGTTCCAGAACCTTCTGGACCACTCTGGATAGTCAGGGCACAGGCTATATATAGAGGTGAGTTGCGTCGGCCATTTTAGGTGGGGTAGAAGGTGTGAAGTGAGGTGGTCAGGAGCAAGGCACCTGAGTGGGGAGGTAGGTGCGCTGGAGGGGGGGGGGAGAACTGACTGTTCTTAGGGCCTGCTTTTTCTCCCCCCACAGTTGATACTACCCCCTACCTCGTGACCTAGCCTTGCCTTCAACCTCTAACTCTGGGATCACGTTAACCGTCTGTGTTTCCCGCCTAATCAGGACCCCTGAAGAGAACTGAGTGAGAGGGTGACCTTCACCGACCTTATCCACCATTTCCCTGACTTTGCTTAGCTGAGGCGACCCTGTGAGAGTAGGGGGCGCTGGGTGTCAAACTATTCACCACCCCTCAAACTGTAGGCCTGGCCTTAATTTCTACACCCCCAATTGAGGAGATCCTGAAAAAACTCACCACTGTGGCCTGGGGGCCAGAAAGATTGTCCCTGCAATTGCTGGGGCCCGCGGAGAAGCCCGGGGCCCTGTCGCTGATGTCACAGCTGAGTTTGTGTGGCCCCCAGGGCTGAGGAGGCCGCTAGAGTTCAGGGAGGGCCTTGTTAGGCCGAACAGACTAATCGAGGCCACGTAGGCCTGAAGCCGGTGTCTCCTGTCATCTGACGGGGGCGGACTGTCAAGCGCCGCCCCCGCCGCTTCACCACTCGCTGACTGGGCCGCGCCCCCGCAGGCCGCACTGTCATTGGCGGCTGCGGGTGCGCCCTGGCTGTGGTACGTCGTCAGTGCGGAGCCTCGAGAGGTGTGACCGACCCGGACATCGCCGGGAAACCTGCACGGCTGACGGAGGATCTTCGCAAGGGCCGGTGAGGCCGAAGTCTGAGGTAAACCCTGGGGAGGAGGGCGGGAGGCTTGGGAGAAGGCCAGTGCACGCCGCTCCCACGGGGAATCCGATCGTCGGGCCTGCTTGGCCCTGCAACTACCCCGGAGTGAGGAAGCGGTCGAACCATGGCCCAGTGAATTTGTGCCAGTGTAATACTAAACGTTGGCCCCCAGAGTGGAAATAAATAACTGCCTCCCCAGTCAACATGAGTCCCCTACGGAGGTAGCCAGTTCAATGCTCAGCGCTTGGTCCCCTTGATTAAAAGCATAAGTGAAGCACTATATTTAATGACTCTACTCAAAGTACTATGTGATCGCTAAGAGAATCGCTATATTTAATGTCTCTACTTGAACTGCTATGTGATCCATAAGTGAAGCGCTATATTTAATGACTCTACCCAAAGTACTATGTGATCGCTAAGAGAAACGCTATATTTAATGTCTCTACCTGAAGTGCTATGTGATCCATAAGTGAAGCGCTTTAGTTAATGACTCTACTCAAAGTATTATGTGATTGCCAAGTAAAGTGCTATGTCTAAAGACTCTATTTAAAGTGGTAGGAAATCGCTATGTGAAGTGCTATGTTTAGACACTCTATTTTAGGCGCTATGAATTCGCTATAAGTAGTGCTATATTTAATGTCTCTATCCAAAGCACTATTGAATTGGCGGTACTGTGATTGATCATCAGGTGGCGTGCTTGATTTTGTAAGAGATTTAAAATGTCTATGCAATGCCAATCTGGTCACGAAGAAATGTTTAGACCCTAATGTGAAGCGGATAAAAGCTAATTAGGGCCATTTGAAAGGAAAGGAAAAGAACGATAAAAGAGAAGATAAAGCTTTTCTAATTTCTCTAAATTCCTTGGTGTAATGTCGTTTTTAGTGGTGGTACGCTGGAGTGCTGAGTTGAGTGGAATTCAAGCACGACATAATACTCCAGAATGAAGCTTTATCATCTGAGCCAAGCTACCAAAGGTCTTTAGGTCCAACACTCATCATCCCCTACTCCTCACAAATCAACCCTCTGTGAAATATTTCTTCTCTTCCCTTTAAATCATTTCTTCACTCTTGTTTCAACCATGTGTTCCTTGCTATTCTTTTGTCTGATCCTTTCTTTCCTTTTTTTCTTACTCATTTGTTCTATCCTCATGCTTTCCTTGAATCAACCTCCATCTCTCATCTCTGTACCCCATCACCTTTTCTTTTTGTCAAGATTCTAGAGCACACTCAGAAACTTGCAGTGCCTTCAGCCTTAACTCCAGAGCTCTCAATCGTGGCCTCTTATAAACACCTCGAGGTGACTCAGATAAAAGTATGTACTACACAAGAGAAGTTAGCTGCCAAACAAATAATACAGAAACATCCTGGACACAGCTAACGCTCTTATGGAGTACAAAATTAAGTAAAACTGGGGGCGTGGCTTGGCGCAGAAGAAGATGGCCTCACTCTAATTTGGCTCTGATGCTGTAAATACAAACATCCGCCATCCATCTAAATATCCGTAGCCAGCAGCCGGGAAGGCATATGTGAAGAGGGGGGCCCAACAGACTCGCTCTGCCGGAGAGCAGCGGTGTCTGCCCAGCCGGACCACGAGAGAGAATGGCACAACAGTCATTACCCGGCTGCATGGGCGGGAGAGCACTGGCCTAGTGTGAGGCAGCGGCTTGGAGAAACAGTAAGGCGGGGGCTGAAAAGTGTACACTGACCTTTGACAGCCTTCGATCAGGTCTGGCAGTGGAGTGCCCAAAGAGTGTGAGCGCGGTGGAGCTGAAGTGACCTCCCTCTTTCTCC
Source organism: Triturus cristatus (assembly GCF_964204655.1). Lineage (NCBI taxonomy): Eukaryota > Metazoa > Chordata > Amphibia > Caudata > Salamandridae > Triturus > Triturus cristatus. The sequence continues at coordinate 105,354,600 of NC_140587.1, forward strand.
CCCCTCCGGTGATAGCAGCAGCACTGCGGAGAGTACTCGCTGGGTCCAGAGGGTGCGAAGTGGGAGAGGCAAGCCTGTGTGGCTACGACCGGCCACACAGAGCGTACAGCACAGGAAGCGGAGGATGCTGAGCCAGGACCTCACACCAGGGGGAGGCCGGAGATGCCTGTGACTGGCGTATACTGGGGGTTACTGCCTCTGCACCCTGAAGGTATCTGCGTGCTCTGGTTGGGCAATATGGTCCTATACCCCTTCAACGGATGAGGACTCATATCAAGAGAGGGCACATGAGCTGAAATCCTGAGGCTGAGCACGAGAAGGGCTGTGACTGAGCCCAGTGCTCTGAGAGGGCTGGGTGCGCCTTTAGCCTCACTGGACTGTTCGCATCAGGAAAGAGACTTTCAAATCTTGAAGGTGGCTGTATAGCATGGGCTGTGACAGTTGTGATAGAGGGCTTCATTTGAGGGGCCTGTAGTAGGGTAGCAGCCGTCACTGCATATGATGAATAAGTGGTTTATGGCCTGAAAGGGCTTGTGGTTGCCTACTTCATCGGCCATATCGCCTGAAGCCCTGGTGCCCCCTCCTTCAACTGACTCAACGCATATCCTAGTCCCTGCAGCTGACGCACTCACAGTGATACATAGCTGTGGTTGGTGCAGTGATCGCCCTGCCCCCCTGGAGGAGGCCAGAGGGTGGGGCGCCAGGGCATAGTTGAGACTGGCAGAGGCTGCGAGGAGAAAAGAATGACATGGCTGGCTGCACCTTGCACCCCACGCAGCTCAATGAAATGGACAAGTACACTGTTGCTATCCATGCCCAGGTAGCTGGAGCTGGAGCAGGGGGGTCCATCAATGATCCACAGGAGAAGGAGGACATGCCAAGCCGGGAACCCTCTTTAGGAGAGATAATGGCTGCTATACAAGACCTAAAAGGGTTAATTGAGCCTAAATTGAACGCTGTCACGATCACAGTTGCCCTCCTAAGAGCAAACTGAGAAAAAATGACTGAAAAGGTGACAGCGACAGAGACCAACATTGGTTCCTTCAGTAGCGGAGTGCCAGACAGAACAATATTCGGGTTGTGGGGGTTCCTGAGAAAGCAGAGGGACCTAGTGTGGAGCTCTTCTTTGGAAGACTTAATAACTGAACAGCTCAATCCGAAGAGACTCCCACTTTTTCATGATAGAGCAGGCACATAGGGCACCGGTCCCCCTGCAAAGTCTGGGGCCTGCCGAGGACCATTATCGCAAGGGAGTTCAACCATAAATATTGTGATGCTTTCCTTCAAGCGGCCTGTGCGAAAGGCTATTTGAATAAGCAACTGTCCACTTCTTTCCAGACTTTACCCTGCAGGTACAGAGGCAGCATCGCAACTTCATGGAGGTGAAGAAAGCACTACATGCAACGTAATTGAAATATATGATACTGTTCCCAGTCAGACTTTGTGTCATTGCGGAGGGCTAAGCCTGGCACTTTATAATGCCAGAAGAGGCGTGAGACTGGCTGGAGGGCTGGCGCGCCTCAGGAGGCAGGGAAGTACAAGGGGAGAACGATGATTTAATGAACTGGGCTCCCTTGATCAGGTCTCCTGGAGGTGCCTTTAAATCAGGAGGAGCTGGGAGACAATGGAGGTGCTAGTAAATTGTACACTGTCCTGTATGCAAAGTGGCACTTAGAGACACGTGGTAATGCTGACTGCAAGCTGTTGTAAAGAGACTGGGAGGAACATCCTGGGGCTATAGTGCAATGTGCCTTGGCTCTGAGTGGTACCCCCAGCTGCGGGGCACTAACAAGTTTTCATACTGAGGGATGTCATGATTGTTAACTAATTTCTTCCACAGGCGTTTTCAAGCTATGCTTGAGCTTTAACTATGTTGTTGATTGGGTGTTGTTGATTGGGTGACAGGCACTCTTCATTTTGGGTTAGTGTCCATTCAGAACCAGCTTTGCAGGGTTGCTAGGTGAGAAGAGTCGAGGTACTGAAGGTGTAAGTTTTGTTTGAGTTTGCTGTTGTTTTGTTTCAGCTGTAGATATCTATGGAAGATCTTGAGGAGGCCCAACAAGGGGGTGTACGCTCTGGATATGGTTCTTTCCTGTGACAGTATGACACATAGTAGTAGTAGTTTGACTGGCCCATTCTCTGTGCAGGTATCACCACAAGATAAAAGTTTAAGGAATGTAAATGGGCTAGGGAGTAGGATCAAAAGGACTATGATACTGAAATATTTAAAGAGCCACTCACCTGATATAATACTGCTGCAAGAGACACATCTGAAGGGCAATCACTGTAAGGTGCTGGACAGATTGGGATTCACCCTGGGGTCCCTTGCGGGCTATACTGTGGACTCTAGAAGGGAGGGGATACAGCTAAAAACAATCTCTGCCCTATACCCCAGAGTGCCCTCTGGCAGGTTTGTGGTAAAGTCTGGAAGCTGGGAGGGATACACACTGAACCTTTGCTTCACCTATATCCTGCTGAGATTGCACGCACAGACGTTGACGGAATTGGGCTCCTAGATTCTAAACATGTCAACTGGCATCCTTATTCTGAGGAGGGACATGAATGCTGTGGCGGACCCCGGGGCTGACAGGGCGAGGCAGCTGGGAGGAGAGAAAGGGCCCCCTGCCGGCATTTTTGGAAGCATTGGGTTTGGTTGACCTGTGGCAGGAACATAGCTCTCTTGAGCGACAATCCACATAATACTCTGTGGCCCATACTATCATTTCCCAGTTAGATTACCTATTTAGGCAACACCTGCGTGCCCCAATGGAGGTTCCTCTCTGTGGGTGGGCATCTGTGACACCACGAGTTGACCCTTGGTACTTGAAAGATAAGGCACAGCTGGCGCAGCTTAGAGAGGTGGCAGAGAGGTATTGCCAAGATAATGAGGGTACTCCAATAGTGATCTCTGGAAGGCGTATAAGGCAGTAATAAGGGGACAAGCAGTCTCCATGATTTATGAAAGGAAGAAGACCCAACAGGCCACTTAGATGCACTTGAGCAAGATATCCAGAATTTAGAATACAGTTTACTTGTGCGAGAAGAAGAGGGTGTAAGACACCAGCTCCGCCTCAAGCAGAGTGAGTTCAGAGAGGTGGCAGGGGATGCAGCTCTGGCTACCCAGCGTCGGTTGTATGACGTGGGGAGCAAGGCTGGTAAATTTCTGGTGTGGCTTGAGAAGAGGGATCGAGGTAGGATCTGGGTGCTGGAAGTACGTGATAGTGCAGGTGAGATAAGGACAGCGGCAGATATTGCAGACACCTTTGCATTCTACTATGTAGAAGTCTGCACATCCACTTGCCTCATAATGGCTGAGGCCTGTGCTGAGTTCCTCACAGATATAGAGAACTAGCTTTTGGGTATGAGAACAGAGTGCCCTAAATGGTGATCTGACCTAAGGCGAAATCTTAACTGCACTAGGAGACCTGCTATCCAGGAAAGCAGTAGACCCAATTGGGCTCCCTGTTGAACTTTATAAAGCGATGTGCAGTAAATTGTCTGGACATAGGCTGGCGATGTTTCAAACAGTGTTGGAGTAAGGGGAATTGTCGCTAGACCAGCGTATGGTGATCATGGTGGTGGTTCCCAAAAAGCATAAACCACCGTCTCACTGTGTGTTGTATGTGCTGGTAGCACTGCCAATGTTGGCAACTACAGTTATTCACCCTGATCAGTCAGTTTTCATGCCGTGTAGAGGAACACGGCTCAATGTGAGATGCCTGTATGCTGTGCTTCATATGAAGCGGGTGGCCCACGTGGACCTTGCAGTGGTGCTCTCCCTTGACGCCAGTATAGCGTTCAATAGCATAGAGTGGAACTATCTCTTTACCGTACTGGACTGCCTACATTTTGGCCTGAAGTTTTGTGCTTTGGTTCGGCTCCTATATAGAGGGCTGGTGGCAAGTGTCATGAATATGTGACGTTACAACGCATGCAATTACATCGCATTCTGTTGCAACGCAAAACTTTAACCCGGCTTTCTGTCGGGGGATCACTGGAAGTTGGAATAGATTAATTTTCTATTCCAACTCCAGTGTGTGCAACAGTAGGGAAGGTGTTGGAGTTAAATCCAACACCTGCACACACTTGCGTTGCAACGGCATGTGATGTAATCGCATGCGTTGTAACGGTTGCGTCAAAAAGGCTGTTTCCCAGGGTCAGGGTCAACAACATACTATTGTGTACCTTCAGCTTGAGTAAGGGTGCAAGGCAGGAATTCCCGCTGTCACCAATGATTTTCACACTGCACTGGAGCCATTGGCCACCTGGGTTCGCAGAGACCCTCTTATAAAGGGGGATGAGCAATATCAGTGATTGGGAGGAGAGTATATCTCTCCGTCTTGCAAGTTAAACGACTGCCTTGGTTAAAATGTCACCAGGACCAGAGCATGCCTTTGCAATACATTACATAGGTTACTTACTCTGACTATTTTTTCAAAATAGGATATATAGTTATGTAAGCCGACACTTTAGTATTTATAAATTAATGCCGCCCTCTGTTGAAAGGGAATAATATGATATTATGACCTTCAGTTGTTATACTACAGATCTATTAGTCAATATGTGGACGGTAACATATCATTGATAACTTACCCTCCGTGTTCAATTAGATGTGTGCGGACATTGCTACAAATGATATTTTTTTTCCCACATAAGGAAACCCTGAATCTGGAACGTAAACAAGGTACCAAGTATTAGGACTCTATGGTTATAACGAATGGTATTTATACTACTCTATAAAGTAGCCATTCCATTGTACCTTTATTTGTTTTCTTTAATCGGGCTTCAGTATCTTATATACTCATCTCCAAACATTCCATTGTGGCAATATCTTGAGAGTAAAGGCTACAGGCGTTGGAGGACTAAGTTCAACAGGGCTGAAAAGAGATGGTATGGGATGTATTTAAAAATACATCACAAGTATGTAATGTGTTTGAGGACATAATCATATTTCGCCAATAATTATACATTTCACTCAAAAATTCTTAAATTCGTGATTTTCCTACCTAGAGATGTGACACTAGTATCTGATAAATATCATAACTAAAGTAAATTAAAGCACTTCCTACTGGTCGCTGAACTACAGCTACCGCAATGCTTAGTTCTTCCTATCAATATGAATAAGCTTTTATGAAATGGTATGGTTTGTGTAAAACCAGGTTCTATCTATGAAGATCCCGGCTAGTGGTATTTTTTCCGCTAGTCATACTGTGCTGTGATATCCTCCTATGTGCTAGACGTGGTAACAACATCCTATACCCAGCTAGTTCTACCTACATAGCTGGACCCGCCCGCAACATATCACCGAACTATACTGACAAGACCCACTAATCTACTTGTAAATATGTGGGAGATCGTAAGGATCCTTACACGTACCTACTTCTGATGGCGCCTGGAGTCGATAAACTTCACGATGGAAAAACGGTCACCAAGGCAGTCGCTTAACTTGTAAGACGGAGAGACGGGCGCCCAAACGGTCGGAACGGATTTTACACAAGTTCGATTCTGATGTTTTATAGGAGGTGCTCGGATAGAAAAAGCCCGCGCTAATGGAACGCGCACACATGGTGTGTTTGTAAAACCTAAAAACCGGACTAATCATTCATCAGTGCGCCCGCCATCTTTGATTGGGCAGAATCTTGGACAAATTAATGATGCTATATTTGGAAAGTAAACTCTTCCCGACATTTTTTCTTTTTTTTGGTTTATAGGGCTTTATTATTCCTATGGGGTCTAAAAAAGTGGTTGGCATCATTATAACTAGTGTTGCAAAACATAATGGATTTTCTAATAAGGCGGCTGATGTTATACACAGCTACTCAGCTGCTTCTTACTAATAATAGGGTATTCACAGATTAGTATATTTTAACAGCATCTCCCCCAATCGTTTATATCTCTAGACAGCTGTCAATTCTGATGACAACCCGAAATATTATCGGAGATATGACTAGTGATCCATAACCCCTTGGGTTTTCTCGTGATACAATAAACGTTCTCCACAGCTACTCAATTGTATTTTACTTATAGCAGGGTAATATTCCCCAACTGATTTTTAATGGAAGTACCTATCCTAATAGGTTTTACCTATAGACAGCCGTTTGATATGATAATAGCCAAAATTGAGTGAACTCATACACGGTCCTCTAACAGATGGCTAATGTTAATAACAAATAACTATATATGTTTGGAGGTTGGACAACTGTGTAATATAAGAGAATGACATGTTCAATGGTAACAGACTATATGGTAAGTATTTAAAATAAAGTTGACCAAGGTCTAGTGACATTCCATTGGATGTCTTTGTTCAATCCATGTTTGACACTGTCAAAACTAAAAATACAAAAGGTTTCCCTTCTCTTACGTTCTGTATCCATAGGTGTGCCTGCTTGACCTCGAATTTTTTCTAAAATGCACCACCTAATGTCTCCTTCAGAGTGTTGCTTATCTAAACAATGTTGGACAATAGGAGCTGTAATCTTGTTTGTTCGGATAGACGACTTATGTTCACTGTATCTTATGCGGAACTCACGCGATTTCTCCCCAATATATGCTAGCCCACAGGGGCATGTTAGCATATATACAATATTATGACTCCTGAAATTTGTGAGATCTTTTAACTTCACATTAGTTCCCTGATATTGGATGGGGTCTGCAACAATGGCAGTCTCACATGCATGGCAGGATCCACATTTGTGATTACCCAAGATGACTGGAAGACCAGTCATAGTTGTCTGTCGCATGGTGTTATATGGGGGGGCCTAGTGTGTACCAGGGTAAAACGTAGATTCAAATTTCTACGGTATGCCACCAGTGGTAGTTCCAGCTGTGTTTCACTCTCTTTTGTATGAAAAATGTTCCAGTTTTTTTGGATGATGTTTTTAATTTTGAAGTTAAAAGGAGAGTGATTAACAACACACACCACTTGATTTTTAGGGGCTCGATGTTTTACTTCTAAAAGAGCGTCACAATTATAATATTTGGCCCTTTTATAGGCATGTCTAACTAATCTATGAGGGTAACCCCTAGCTAGTAATCGTGTTCTCAAGGCATCTCCACATTTATGAAAATCTGACATGCTAGTACAATTTCGTCTTACCCTAAGGAATTCTCCAAAGGGAATCGAATCCCTCTGGCACGCTGGATGAAAGCTTTGATATTGCAAAATATTGTTTTGCTCTGTAGGTTTCATAAACAGGCTGACTTCAAGAATGTTATTTAATCCAGAGATCAATATATCTAAGAATTCAACTTCTATGGAACTACTTTTGGCAGTAAACTTCAAATAACTGTCACTTGCATTTAACCATAGAATATATTTATTCAATGAATCACTGTCTCCCTGCCAGATGAAGAAAATATCGTCAATGAAGCGTCTCCACGTTCCGACATAGTCAAAAAATGGAGCCGCCTCGTTGAAGACATTCCTAATCTCCCATTAGCCCATATAGGTGTTCGCTATGCTGGGAGCACACGAGGCTCATATGCTGGTACCTTTCACTTGTTGGTAAATACACCCATCAAAGTCAAACATTTTATTCATGAGAACTATCTTGAGACATTCAAGTATAAAACCATCTGGTCTCTCTCCAGGAGATCTCTGTAGAAGTGAAGCCACTGATTGTAACGCTTGACATTGAGGGATATTGGTGTATAAGGCCTCAATGCCAAGCGTCACCAATATCTCTGTGTTTGAATTATATGGCATACCTTCAATTTTACTAATAATGTCACCTGTATCCCGGATATAAGAAGCATAATTCTGTGCCATTGGGCATAAATAGGAATCGACATATTTAGATAGAGGCTCAGTACTTGAACTGATAGTTGAAATGATAGGACGCATAGGAGGAGCCAATACATTTTTATGCGTCTTCGGTAATCAATATAAGGCTGAGGTTTTGGGACTGGATTTATTTAAAAAGTTATATTCCTCCTGACAAATGTCACCACGATCTAAAGCTCTGCCAGTTATTTCTTGAATGGTGATTTTTAGTTTCGATAGTTCTCTAGGATGTGATTTTTTATAGTGCTGAGGGATAGCAAGCATCCTGGACATCTTGTCATTATAATCACTTTTATCTATGCCAACTATCCCCCCTCCGTTATCACATGGCTTTATAATAAGATCTTTGTTTGATTTGATGTTATTAAGAGCCTTATTTTCTAAGTGTAATAAATTGCTATGTGTGGGGATGAGGTGTTTGATAACTCGGGCTAGCTCTTTAATCACATTCTGTTCAAAGATGTTCACCTCTGATGTCCAAGGTTGGAGTGAACTGGGATGGAGGCTTACACTTTGACTGATTTTCACCGTCATTTTCCATAGGTCGATCAAGGAAGAATTTCTTTAATCTTACTTTTCTAAAAATGGAAAAAAGATCTTCATGCAATTTAAACAAGTTAGGGCGAGTACACGGGACAAATGAGAGGCCACGACTGAGAACCGAACGTTCTTCTTGATTCAAATTTACTGAGGAGAGATTAAAGATCGGTAATACATCATTGTCCTTATGGTCAGCCTCACTAGTCAACTCATCTACCACCAGTATTGCTGATTGTGAGTTTTCATGTAAGGCTGTTGATTTGGATGTTGAGGGGCCATCTCTTGTGGTTCCCACTTGTTCGGTGCCCATCTCCTGTTTCTCCCTCTGTATTGTCCCCTTGGTAAAAAAGGGTATTGGCCACGGAATAGTTGTAGTACCATTTGTCTACCCCTGTATGGACGGGGATCATAATGTGTTCCTGCCATATCTTAAGCATTCTCATTATCTGAGTCGGACGAATAAGTGTTCGAAAAATTGATAATCCTCCTCCTGTAGTTGTTTACATATCCTTGACGGCCCTGATTCTGATTGCCTTCCTGATAATAAGATGGATTAAGGTAAGGGTATGCATGGTCTTCGGTGTTCCACCTGATATCCTTTTTTAGTTTTTCAGTTTTTTTTATTTGTTAAATAGATCTCAAAATCCTTCATATCTTTGTTGACTGTCTCAAGTCTTTTTTTTTTAAGTCCTCATTCGCCAATAGATGCAACAGAGCTATTAAATTACTCCTATGGGTTCCCTCTTGACTTCCCCACTGGAGAGCTCTGTATCTATTTGGAGTTGCTTTACACAGAATCTCTCTAAATAGTTGTTCTAAGGAAAGACTGGGCACCATATAGAACCAGAGAGATGAAGTATATCATATGTAAGGCTTAATCATTGGACCAATATCTTTATTGTTCAAAATTGCCCAACCAAGCCTTGCATGGAATCCAAAAGTCTGATCTATTTTCCCTATTGTTATTTGATGCTTTCTTCTCCAGTTTAAGTCTATCCATTTTCATCGTATATTTAATGGAGATGACCCAGTCTAAAAAGGTAGGAAGTATATCCTTTATCCATTTTTTGCAGATTTCTTTTCTTGCAATCAAAATCAGATATAAACATAGTTTATTTTCCCATCTGGAAAGAGATTCATACTCCGGTAATAGACCAAAAAACACTAGAAGTCGGCTTACCTGGATATTTAGACCCATCATATCTTCCATACCTTTGTTTATCATCGTCCAATAATTGTGAAGTTTGGGGCAGTTAAAAAACATATGAATATCATCAGCTTCACGGAGAAGACATTTAGGGCACTTTGGAGTTAGATCCTTCGAGAACTTCGCGAGTTTCTGGGGAGACCACTACACCCTGTGAACACAAAAAATATGGTTCCTTTTCAAATAAGCTGGCTGTACTGTGGTATATAAGATGTCATGAGATACTTGCCAAAGATATTTGAGTTGAACAACAGACAGGCTCTCTCCCCACAGCTGATTCGGTAATTTGAATTCTCCTTCTTCCAGGTCCAGCATTTGCCAATACAGAGTTGATATCTCTTTCTTCTTCCCAATTCTTTTCCAGAGTAAATTTTCCAATGCATTAGGCAAGCCCACCTCTGACCCAACATTCTGATACCAGCTTCTTACTTGCCAGTACTTAAATTTCGAAAAGTCTGTTATCAGTAAGTGTTGGACCCGGCCTCGTGGCGTGGTCCCTAACCCTATGGATTGTACCCGTTCCCCGCCCCGGCCTTCACGGGCCACCCGTCTGAACTGCACCAAGGCCCTTCACCCGGAGCTGCACGCGGTCGCATCCTCCTCGTGGCTCCGCCATCTTGTTGGCATCCACGTCACACTATGCACCAGCCAGCGCGTCCCTGCTCAACCCGGCCTCGACCCCAGCGAAGCCCCGACATCCAGGCACCACGAACTGGCCAGGGGGCGCCGCAGGGACCATTCATCGCCCCCGGCGGAGGACAGTATCGATGGGACCCCCAACTGTCCTCCCATCCCTAGGTGTGATCGGTCTGCAACTCTCTTGGGCCTGGCGCCACTCCTGCTGGGCGTCTGGCCACCTCCACCCGGCCTCTCCGCCCCCCTCGGGCGCCTGGGTCCGCATATCAAAGGGCTCCAGTCCTATATCTGGGGTGACCCCGCCACAGATCGGCAGTTGTATCCCGGAATCGAGAGCCCTGCTGATTGAATCGCGGCTGACCCTACGGAGAAGAACTTTTGTCGGAACCATCACGAGCCCTGCGGACTGCATCACGGCTCCTTCTTGTGAACATTTTGAAGCCACTCGGAACATCGGAGCCCTGCTGACGCTGTCGCGGCCCACCCTCGCTGAAACCTCCCTCGGAGCCCTGCTGACGACGTCGCGGCTCGAGCTGAGCAGAAAACACCTTGAGAGCCCTGCTGATTGAATCGCGGCTCTCCCTGAACTGTACGCCGGAGCCCTGCTGACACCGTCGCGGCTCGACCCCTCCGAGGTCGGAGGCCCTCCAGCTTGAGAAGAAGAACTGGGCCCCAGGTACCCTCGTACCGCATCCCTGCCAAAGACTGTCCCGCTACCCCTACCCTTCCAAAGAGACATTGAGACTTTTGGTGGATCCCTCGATCCCTTCGTGTAAATATTGACCTCGTAACCTTCTTATTGATGATAAAGCATTTCTTGTCTTGAGACAACCTCCTTGAGTCCTGTGTGGTGGTGTTACTGTGCTAGTACGTGATCGGAGAAGGATCTCCCAGGAGACTTCTCGGCAGCGCTCGGCTACTTCATACAGTGGGAGGGCCCCCCTTGGTGGTCTCGCCGACTCCTCGGGGTCCGCCTTCCAACATTTGGTGGCCAGCGACGGGATCCGAGCCGAACGCAATACGTACCAGCCAGTACCCACTAGCTACCCATCCGAACGAACAGCATCATGAGCAGCCAGGAAAACAACGCGACAATGGAGTTCCAGCCCGAACGGCTGGAGGAATATACGCACAAGGAATTAAAGCAGTTCTGCAGGGACAAAGGCATTGCAACCACCGGCCTAGGTACCAAAGAGGAGATGCAGAAGGCTCTAAGGGCATGGTGGGAGGCCGGGGCAGGCCCCTCCCAGGAAGAAGGTCCCCTGCCCCTAACTGAGACCACAGCAACCGCACTGACTTCGGCAACGGGAGGAAGAAAGAGCCTGGAAACTGGCCTCTCCGAAGACGAAATACGAGAGCGGGAGAAGGTCCGGAGCCACGAGCTAGAGCTCGCACGACTGCGGCTGGACGGCGAACTCCAGCTGGCAGAAAAGAAACTGGCCCTAGAACAGCTAAGGCTTCAAGAGGAGATCGAGGAGAAGAGACGACACCGGGAGTTGGAGGAGAAGAAACTGACTCTTGAGCACGAGCGCAGTCTCAAGGAGCTCGAGATCAAGGCCAAGAACGGAGGGACCAACACCCCCAGTACTAGAGACACTCTACCACCTTCCGAGACCAAGGTACATATCCCGAAAGAGGTCGTCAAGGAGTATTACAAGAATGACGACATCCAGCAATGGTTCAAGGCCTACGAGGTGGCCATGACCTCTCATCGGGTGCCCCGAAAAGACTGGGGCGCGGGCCTGTGGGGGCGGTTCCTGAGTGAGGGTCGAGACACGCTGCTCCAGCTGCCGGAGGAGGTGATGACCTCCTACGATCACATGAAGGAGGCCCTGCTCACCCGCTACGGGCTCACCGCGGAAATGTACCGCCAGCGGTTCAGAGACTGCAAGAAAATCCCGGGCACCACCTGGGTGGAATATGTGGACTTTTTTAGTCGGGCCCTAGAAGGGTGGATCAAAGGGAGCAAAGTCACGACCTACGGGCAGTTGGTCGACCTCATCGTGTGGGAGCACCTCTCCAACAATTGCTTTGTGGAACTGAGACAGCACCTCCTCGACAGCAAAATGACCGACCCACGAAAACTCGCCGTCGAGGCCGATCGATGGGTCAATTCCCGGGTCCCCCGGAACTCAATGGGGGAGTACCAGAGGAACCCCACCGGACCCCCCCGCCAGCGCGGTGGAGGGGGAGGGCCGAACAGGAACCGAGACCCTCCCGCCGGGGCCCCCAGGAGCCCCCCTCGAGGGCCACCGCAGCAACAACTCTCCCCGAGCCTAGCCCGAAGGGGGGCGCCCCCGGCCAGACCCGGACCACGGCCACCAGTGACCTGCTACGGCTGCCAACAGACCGGACACTATGCCAGCGATCCGGTCTGCCCCCTGAACCGAAGAAACGGGGCCGGCGGGCCCCCGCCCCGACAGCTGGCGGCCGCCGCCCTGGGAGAAGGAGAAGAGGAAGAGGAGGCCCTCGACCGAGGAAACACTGAGTGGGAGCCTGCAGCCATGTCCCTGGTCTGCCTGGGTAGCCGAGAAATGGTACCCTGCACCCCCATCCCAAGCAACACCCAGAAGTACCGGCAGCAGGTCACGGTCAATGGACAACGGGCCAAAGCCCTTCGTGACACAGGCGCCAGTATCACCGCTGTCCGCTGCCACCTGGTGACCCCTGAACAGATTCTACCGAATGTCCTGTGCCCCGTGCGGACGGCCGACAACAGTGAAAGCCTGTGCCAGATGGCCCTGGTCCCCTTCGAGTGGGGAGGGGTGACGGGCCTGCTGAAAGTGACGGTGCGCGATGACGCCCCTGTCGACTGTCTCCTGGGGAACGACTTGGAAAGTTCCCCCTGGGCTCAAGTGGAGCGACGGGAGCACCTCCGGATGTTGGGACTGGCTGACTGGGCCTGCGCCATCACCCGGTCCATGACCGCCCCAGCCGAGGGGCTCACACCCCCTACCACCAGCAGCGAGGAGGAGGCGGACACCGACCCTGGGCCCAGCGAATCCTCCCCCGAAGAGATGGCGTCCCCGAGCGCCCTACCAGAACTGACACAATGGCGACATGAAGGGGGCCCCACCTGAGAGCAGTTCCAGCAAGAACAGCAGTCCTGTCCCTCTCTCGAAGGGACCCGACAACAGGCGACCGCGCAAGCCAACGGTGACCGGACCGGCACCCACTGGGTCTACTGGGCCGAGGGCCTGTTGTACAGCGAACAGAAAGTGGCAGAACTCGGGGCCGGCCGCGTGTTGGTGGTCCCCCTCCGCTTCCGGGAGTTCCTTCTCAACCTGGCGCATGATGTGCCCCTCGCCGGACACTTGGGGCAAGACAAAACGTACAGCCGTCTGGTGACCCACTTCTACTGGCCCCGGATGCGGAAAGACGTAGACAACCACTGCCGGTCCTGCCCGACCTGCCAAGCCAGCGGGAAGACGGGGGGTCGGGTCAAGGCCCCCCTCCAGCCCTTTCCAGCCGTCAGCACCCCGTTCGAACGGGTCGGAATCGATATTGTGGGGCCCCTGGATCCCCAGACCGCCCTGGGCCACCGCTTCATCCTGGTCCTCGTGGACCACGCCACGAGGTACCCGGAGGCGGTCCCGCTCAGAACTATAACGGCCCCTGTGGTAGGTCGGGCCTTGATGGGGATCTTCTCCCGAGTGGGATTTCCCCGCGAAGTGGTGAGCGACCGCGGCACGAACTTTATCTCCAGGTACATGCGGTCCCTGTGGCAGCAGTGCGGGGTCACATACAAGTTCACGACCCCCTATCACCCTCAGGGGAACGGACTGGTTGAGCGGTTCAACCGAACATTAAAAGGGATGATCCAGGGCCTGGAAGAGCCCCTCAGGCGGAGATGGGATGTTCTGCTGCCGTGCCTCCTGTTTGCCTATCGGGAGGTCCCGCAGAAATCCCTGGGGTTCAGCCCGTTCGAGCTATTGTACGGACACCCGGTCCGCGGACCGCTCAGCCTGGTCAAGGAGGGTTGGGAAATGAAGCCCCAAGGCGCCCCTCCTGACGTCTACCGATACCTCCTGACTCTCCGGAACCAGACCCGCAAGTTCCGAGCCATGGCCGAAGCCAACCTCAAGGCCAGCCAGGAGGACATGAAGCGGTGGTACGATCGGAACTCCTCCACCGTAGAATTCGAGCCCGGACAGAAGGTATGGGTCATGGCCCCGGTCGAACCCGGCGCCCTCCAGGACAAGTGGACCAGGCCCTTCAAGGTAGTGGAGAAGAAAAGTCCCGTCACCTACCTGGTCGACCTAGAGTCCCCCCGGAACCCCCTCCGGGTCTTACATGCGAACCGGCTAAAACCCCACTTTGCCCGGACCGAACTGAGCCTGCTGCTGGCGACCGACGAGGGGGGCGAGGACGACTCCGAACCCCTGCCCGACCTCTTGCAGTCCAACATTCAGGACGGATCGATCGAAGGGGTCCAACTCGCCTCTTCCCTGACTCCAGAACAGCGCCATGACTGCCAGTGACTGCTGCGGGACTACGCAGCCCTCTTCTCCCTCACCCCGGGGGTGACCCACTGGTGCGTCCACGACGTCGACACCGGGGAGAGCCCCCCCGTGCGACACAGAGCCTACCGGGTGCCTGACCGAGTGCGGGCCTGCATCCAGGCCGAAGTAACGAAGATGTTGACCCTGGGGGTCATCGAACCCTCCGACAGCCCGTGGGCCAGCCCTGTCGTCCTGGTGCCCAAGGCCGCAGCTCCCGGCCACCCCCCAGAGTTGCGATTCTGCGTGGACTACCGAGCCCTGAATGCTGTAACCAAGACCGACGCCCACCCGATACCCCGGGCCGATGAACTCATCGACCGCCTGGGGGCCGCTCGCTACTTGAGCACGCTGGACCTCACCGCCGGGTTCTGGCAAATCCAGCTCACCCCCGGCACCCAAGAAAGATCCGCCTTTTCGACTCCGGATGGCCATTACCACTTTCGGGTAATGCCCTTCGGAATGAAGAACGCCCCGGCCACCTTCCAGAGGCTGGTGAACAAGGTTTTGGCCGGGCTTGAGGCCTTCAGCGCGTCCTACCTAGATGATATTGCCATATACAGCAACCACTGGGCAGAGCACCTCCTTCACCTGAAAGCCGTCCTGGCCGCCCTCCAGCGGGCCGGGCTCACCATCAAGGCCAGCAAATGCCAAGTCGGCCACGGATCCGTGACCTACCTGGGCCATCAAGTGGGGAGCGGGCAGGTGGCCCCCCTCCAAGCAAAGATAGATGCCATCCAGTCCTGGGAACCCCCCACTACCCAGACCGCTGTCCGGGCGTTCCTGGGCCTCACCGGATACTACCGGCGGTTTATCCGGGACTATGGGAGCATTGTTGGCCCCCTCACAGAGTTAACGTCCAAAACGCAGCCCAAGAAGGTGCACTGGACACCCCGCTGCCAAACAGCCTTTGACACCTTAAAGTCAGCCATGTGCACTGCTCCGGTGCTGCAAGCACCGGACTACCAGAAAGAGTTCGTGGTACAGACGGACGCCTCCGAGTATGGGATCGGGGCTGTCCTATCCCAAGCCGATGAAAAGGGGCTCGACCGACCAGTGGCCTTCATCAGCCGACGACTACTGCCCCGAGAGCAACGCTGGAGCACTATTGAGCGTGAGGCCTTCGCTGTGGTGTGGGCCCTCAAGAAGCTCCGGCCCTACCTCTTTGGCACCCACTTCCGGGTCCAGACCGACCACCGGCCCTTGCGGTGGTTAATGCAAATGCGGGGCGAGAACCCCAAGCTACTGCGGTGGTCCATCTCGCTACAAGGGATGGACTTTGACGTCGAACACCGGCCCGGCAATGACCACGCCAACGCCGACGGCCTGTCCCGCTTCTTCCGCCTTGACGAGGAGAATCCCCAAGGAGATGGGTGACTCTCCATGCCTTCGGCTGGGGGGGACGCCTGTTGGACCCGGCCTCGTGGCGTGGTCCCTAACCCTATGGATTGTACCCGTTCCCCGCCCCGGCCTTCACGGGCCACCCGTCTGAACTGCACCAAGGCCCTTCACCCGGAGCTGCACGCGGTCACATCCTCCTCGTGGCTCCGCCATCTTGTTGGCATCCACGTCACACTATGCACCAGCCAGCGCGTCCCTGCTCAACCCGGCCTCGACCCCAGCGAAGCCCCGACATCCAGGCACCACGAACTGGCCAGGGGGCGCCGCAGGGACCATTCATCGCCCCCGGCGGAGGACAGTATCGATGGGACCCCCAACTGTCCTCCCATCCCTAGGTGTGATTGGCCTGCAACTCTCTTGGGCCTGGCGCCACTCCTGCTGGGCGTCTGGCCACCTCCACCCGGCCTCTCCGCCCCCCTCGGGCGCCTGGGTCCGGACATCAAAGGGCTCCAGTCCTATATCTGGGGTGACCCCGCCACAGATCGGCAGTTGTATCCCGGAATCGAGAGCCCTGCTGATTGAATCGCGGCTGACCCTACGGAGAAGAACTTTTGTCGGAACCATCACGAGCCCTGCGGACTGCGTCACGGCTCCTTCTTGTGAACATTTTGAAGCCACTCGGAACATCGGAGCCCTGCTGACGCTGTCGCGGCCCACCCTCGCTGAAACCTCCCTCGGAGCCCTGCTGACGACGTCGCGGCTCGAGCTGAGCAGAAAACACCTTGAGAGCCCTGCTGATTGAATCGCGGCTCTCCCTGAACTGTACGCCGGAGCCCTGCTGACACCGTCGCGGCTCGACCCCTCCGAGGTCGGAGGCCCTCCAGCTTGAGAAGAAGAACTGGGCCCCAGGTACCCTCGTACCGCATCCCTGCCAAAGACTGTCCCGCTACCCCTACCCTTCCAAAGAGACATTGAGACTTTTGGTGGATCCCTCGATCCCTTCGTGTAAATATTGACCTCGTAACCTTCTTATTGATGATAAAGCATTTCTTGTCTTGAGACAACCTCCTTGAGTCCTGTGTGGTGGTGTTACTGTGCTAGTACGTGATCGGAGAAGGATCTCCCAGGAGACTTCTCGGCAGCGCTCGGCTACTTCATACAGTGGGAGGGCCCCCCTTGGTGGTCTCGCCGACTCCTCGGGGTCCGCCTTCCAACAGTAAGTATAGTCAACTCTTCCCATGATAATAAAGATTTTCCTACTACTAATTGTCCCAAACACCAAATCCCAGCATCTATCAAAGGAGTTGACATAGCATCTCTTGTCCAACCCGGCGACCCTGGAGCATTCCAGACAGGTGCAAAAGCACTAAAGTAGCTAATCTTTTAGAATTTTCTAACTTTTGCCCAAAAACCAGCCAGATCACGTAATATTTTTAGTCGGACCTTTTTGAAGAATCTCGGATCTCCATATTTATATAAAAAGCATTTACTTCCATCTTCCACATCCAAAAGCATCGCTTTGAACATTATTCCCACGTCCGAATCATCAGGGGTGCCCAAAAATTGTTTTCCTAACCTCAAAGAAAAAGTTCTGGCATACAAAACTAAATCAGGTAAACACAACCCCCCCTTATTCTTCATCCTCCGGAGCTTCTTCCAAGATATTCTAAGTGCTTTTGAAGCCCAAATAAAGGTGTTGAATTTAGACTGAAGCGATCTTAAACTCTTTTCCTCAAATGCCAGAGGAATGTTCTGTAATATAAAGATTATCTTAGGTAAAAGCATCATTTTTATTAAATTTACTCTGCCTATCAGAGTTAATGGAAGGTAGGCCCAACCTGTTAAAGAATTTTGTATTTCTTTCGCAACCTTTCGGAGGTTTAATTCTGAGATCTCAGCGATGTTTTGGGTAATCAGTATACCTAGATATCTAATGACATTCTTTGTTTGATGGATGCAAGTACTCAGATTCCATGTCATACATTCTGTTTTTGTGGCATTGATTTCATAACCTGAGATTTCTCCAAATTTTGTTGCTTCCTTATATATTAATGGAATTTAAACATTTGGATCTGATGTAAAAACCATTAAATCATCAGCGTATAACGCCACTTTTTTTCCCAATCATTAAATCTGAATGACTGTATGCCTGAATGTCTTCTTATCTTTTCCGCTAAGGGTTCAATGTATAAGTTAAAAAGCATTGGAGATAAAGGACATCCCTGCCTAGTGCCTCTCTGGTTTCTAACAGGGGCAGATAGATTCCCATTAACTAAAATTCTTGCTATAGGTGCCTGGTATAACAAAGAAATCGATCTACAAAACTTTTTTCCTAGATTATACGCTTTTAATATATAGTTTAAGTAGACCCAATTGACTCTATCAAAAGCCTTCGTCGCATCAACCATTATTATAGCTAATGGAAGTTTGTATACCGTTGCTATGTTAATTGCCCCTATCAAATTAGAAGTAAGCTCCGTTATTCCTCTGCCTTTAACAAACCCCTTCTGGTCTCTGTGCAAAAGACACTCCGCTACCCCATTTAACCTCTCTGCCAATATTTTTGTATAGATCTTATAATCAATATTTAGCAGAGAGATGGGTCTATATGAGTCGCAGGATCTAGATGATTTAGAGGGTTTGAGGATTAGCGAAACCGTAGCTTCATTCCAGGACGGAGGAATATCCCCTCCTTGTTCAAAGATATGGGCAAATAATGCCATCAGCACTGGGGCAAGAACATCTCTTAAAACCTTATATAATTCCGCAGGTAACCCATCCGGGCCCGTGGCTTTCCCACTTTTGCCCAGATCAATGGCTCGAGCTATTTCAGTTCTCGAAATTGGTAGATCCATATTCCGTGCCTTATCATCAGATATCATACTAATGGGAGTGTTACCCATCCAGTCTTTTATTTCTTGATCTTGAACCATCAGATCCTCACAATACACTCCTTCAAAATAGGACTGAAAGGACCTTTCAATTTCATCTGAGGTATTAAGGGTGTCTCCTGGAACAGCCGAATCTAGCTCATTGATGGTACTGCTTGCCAGGTCTTGCTTGGTCTTCCAAGCTAGAAGTTTCCCGCTACTTACTCCATACTCAAAATGAGCTAATTTACTGGCTTGCCATTTCTTTCTTAATCTTGCATCGAGAACTGCGGCCAGGTCTAACCTAAGAGATTGTAGCTTTGCTAATGAATCATCATCTGTGGTAGAACACTGGTGTATATTTACATGATTTTCAATATCTTGTATTTTTTTTTCTATATCCTCCAGCTCAGCTTTGTATTTTTTCTACCTCACATGCTGAATAGATGTTATCAACCCCCTTAAAAAACACTTATATGCGTCCCAGACCATAGGACTCGGGGCACTACCCAGATTTATTTGAAAAAAGGCCTCTGTTTCTGATGCTAATTTCTCGATTGTTTCTTCTTCCAGAAAGATGGCACGCTGCACCGTCCATCTTCTGGCCATTGGTCTCATTGGTATCTTAAGTGTTATGGAAACAGCTGAATGATCAGAGAGATGTTCCCCTACATGATTAACATCTTGTACCCATTTCTTTAACACTGTACTTAGAAGAAAATAATCTATTCTAGATTTATGATTATATTTCTTGTTATGGAATGTAAATCCTCTTTTATTGCCCATCTTATTTCTCCAAACGTCATACCATGCAAATTGTTTTATTGTGGTTTTAATCATTGTCGCCATCTTGTGATCTATTATGGCCCTGCTTCTCTGTTATTTATCAAGAGTCGGATCGAGGACCACATTAAAATCTCCCGCTAATAATAGCGGGTCTGTATAATTTAGTAATTCAGACAATAGATTTCCAAAGGGCCCTGGATCATCCGTATTTGGACCATAATAACCTGCTACTGTAAACTTCCATGTATGGCATCTAATTCTAGCTATGGCCCATCTCCCCATTTTATCCACTATACTTTCCTCGAGAGATAAAGCTGTTTTTTTTTTTTAGTTATAGCAACTCCCTTAGTAAAATATTTTTGCGTAGTACAGCTAACACATTGAATCCAGTTTCTAGACTTACAGAGCTGTTTTAACTCACTTTCCAACAAGTGTGTCTCTTGCAATATAAGGATCTGCTCCAGTGCATCTTTTAAATATGGAAATATTTTTTCTATCCTGTATTTAGTTCTTAACCCGTTTACGTTCCAAGAGAGCACCCTTAGAGCAAACATCTGATTATTTACAGGGCAGGCCATATACTTGATCTAAGCTCCTATCTAGACAACTGTTATTATATAGTGGCGATTTGGACCTAAACTCTTTTTTTTTATTTTCTCCCACTGCTCCCCACCCAGTGCTCCCCCCTCCAGCCTTTTAGTGAACCCCCCCCCTGAAGAACCCCCCTTAACCTCCACCATGGCCGTTTACCTAGGCCTATGGGACAACTCTACTTAAGTCGGGAGCTTTTGTATTGAGTTTTTGCAGCCATCCATACCCCGGATAAACATTTTTTGGGCTCGCGCCCCCCCCCTGAAATAGATTTTTTTTATTAACATTTTAGATATACATCCAGCAATAAAATATACAAAGAACAACCAGGCCATGATACAACAGCATCCATCATCCAGATCAGCATTGGTATTCAGTGTCCAATGCAACATCAATAGCACTTAGTCCATAATAGGGTTGCAATACACAATTACTCGACTGGGTACATTTGTAAATAGTCAATCAAGTACTTCCAATAATCTCTAGGTCTCCACCCCCTAGAAAGTTCTTCCTCATACGTTTTTAGAGTATCTTTACAATACGTTAAATTATGTATCCATTTTTTTACTGTAGGTACCTGCCTACTGTTCCAACATAGCGACACTCTTCTTTTGGCCAGAGGCAGTGCAATCACACAAAATTTACGCTCTGTAGACCTTAACTCAGGCACAATCCCCAGCAGGCAGGTTCGGGCTGAACATTCAATATCCATACCCACCATGGCACCTATCATCTGCACGACCTTTCCCCAGTATTCCGCCACTGCAGCACAGTACCAGGCCAAGTGAAGGAAATCCGCCCCCTCCGCTCCACAGCGGCAGCAACGGGAGTCGTCCCTCAGCCCATATTTGTAAAGTCTGGCTGGTGTATAATAGGTCTGATGTAGATATTTATAATGCAACATGCGTAGATTGCCATTTGGTGTTAATAACCCTGTCAAAGAGCAGGCCAACTCCCATTCTTCCAACGTCAGCGGGTCAGCCAGCGCATTGTTCCATTTTTCCAGTGACTTATTCGTGTTTCCCGCTATGTCCTCTTGCAGTTTACCGTATAGCTTTGACACTAATCTCATGGAAGTGGGGGTAGTGATCAAAAACTGTAAAGCACGCAGTGGAGGTGGTTCCTCCGGGAAGGAGGGGTATAGTTTCTTTAGGGCACCTTGTAATCTGTGATACGTGAATTTAAATAATAACGTTTGGTTACTAATGAATGTCAGCTCATCCAGTGTTTGAAATGTCCCATTATTAAACAAATCCCCCATAGTAGTAATGCCCACTTGCCTCAGTAGCCCCATACCCACTTTCTCGTGTGTGACCGACAGTTCTGGATGGTACTGCAGCGGTAATGCAGGTGCATATAATGGCAGCTTATGCGCTTTTTTGCCCATTGTTCGCCACGCGCTGTTCGTAGCGTCTATTGTGGTTATATCTTGTTTGTGTAGCGGAGCCCTTGCATGTGTAACAATTGCCTGCAATGGAATTGGTGCCGCATCTCCCTCATCAATGGCAACGTGGGTCAAGAACGGGATGGGGTGATACCAACAATGCGCATACTGCGCTTGCGCGCACAAATAATATAACAGGAAATCCGGCACTTTGAACCCTCCCTGGGCATATGGTAGCGTTAGAGCCCTTAGTTCAATCCTGGCCTGCTTCCCCGCCCATATCAACTGAAGGACCATTGCTGAGATTCTACGAAACTCCGCAGCCGGGGGCTTAATTGGTATATTATTAAACAGATACAGTAACTTAGGTAAGAAGACCATCTTCACGATGGCTAATCTATCTGCTAGTGATAAGGGCAACTGGATCCATCTGTATATTTTTACCTCCAAAGCCCCAACAGCCCTTCCATAATTAGTGCGGATGACAAGCTCCGGGTCCCGGTGATACCAAACTCCCAAATATTTTACCGGCTCCGTTTGCCATTCAATTGGATACTCCAAAGGGTACGGATGTGTGGTGTCTGTCAGCGGTATCACCACCGACTTGGCCCAATTAATGTTAATGCCTGATTGTTGTGCAAACCTAACATACTCCCACAGCAATGCATTCAGATTCGTCTCCGGATCACGTACATATAGCATCATATCATCTGCATATAGCGAAATATGTAGTGGCCTCTGCGGGAATTGTAGAGCTGAGTAGTGATGCCCTTGCCGTATTTTACATGCCAATGGCTCCATTGCAAGTGCAAATAATAAAGGGGACAGCGGGCATCCCTGCCTTGTTCCCCTTTCTATAGGCATCGGTTCAGAGATATATTTATTAACTCTTATACGTGCCGTCGGTGCCGTATACAGCAGTTGTATCCATTGCAGACACCTAAGTGGAAAACCCATTCTGCGCAGAACTGTGTGTAAATATGGCCATTCCAGCGAATCAAATGCTTAAGCCGCATCCAGGAGGATTGCGGCAGCCTTGGTCGTGGGGTTCAGGTAATGCGATAGTGCAAACAACGTTCTGGTGTTGTGCGCTGTGGATCTGGTGGGTATAAATCCCGATTGGTCCGGCAGTATCAACCGGGTCATCAGCGGCTGAAGCCTATTACCTAAGAGTTTTGCAAGAATCTTTACTTCAACATTGATGAGGGACAGCGGTCTATAGGAATCACAGCATTCAGGATCTTTGTTCGGTTTCAATAGTGCAATTATAAGTGCTTCCCGCAGAGTGGGCGGCAGCAACATCTTGTCATGAGCGTTTCCATACATTGCTACTAAGTGCGGCGCCAAGGGAGCAATGAATTCTTTATAAAATTTGCATGTAAACCCATCAGGGCCCGGTGCTTTCCCATTTGGCAGAGATTTAACCACCTCCACTACCTCTTCCACAGTAACAGGCTCCGACAGGTAAACTCTATGCGTGTCAGACAGCCACGCTATCGCTACATCATCCAGATATTCCCCGATCTCATCGACTGATGCCGTGGGCTGCGATTCATACAATTCGCCATACGTATTTCGAAATTCCCTGAGTGTATCCTGTGCTCCAAACTGCAGGTCCCCCCTGCCAGTACGCACCGCCCTGACAATCTGTGGTGCCCGCCCAGCGCAGATTTTAGCTGCCAAATTTTTACCCGGTCTACCACTCTCACCGTAGGCCCTGGCCACCTGGCGTTTCGATGCATACTTGAGCTCATCTTCTGCAAATGTTTGGTATTCAGATAAGATAGTTCTGATGTCACCCAACGTTTTAGTGTTTTGCGTTTGTTCGTATTCGCGCTCTAATGCGCGTAGTTTCCCCTCACGCATAACGATCTGTTGACGTATATCTTTAAGTATGCCTGCGCTGGTTCCTATACAAATCCCCCGAATGTTGGCTTTAAACGCTTCCCACAGCAACCCAGGATCCCCCGTGGTGGGCTCGTTGAATTCAAAATATTCCTTGATGGCTTTACTTATTGCGGTGGAATATAGTGGGTCAGACAGTGCATTGAACCTCCAACTAAACGGTGGTGGCACATAATGTGGCTGAACTAACGTGAGCAGGACTGGATTATGGTCTGACAGTGTCCTAGGTAAATGATTCACTGACCGTGCCCATAGCATTACTTCAGCAGAACCCAACCAATAGTCAATGCGAGACCAACTGTTATGAGCTGCTGTCGTGTGTGTTGCCTCCCTACTCTCGGGATTCCTCATCCTCCATATATCAGCAAGACCCCTGTCAAGCATTATATCGTGCAATTTCCCCAGGGCCCTTTTGTGGGGTTCAGTGGAGGTGCCCGATCTATCTAAACTGTCCTGCAGTGCTATGTTAAAGTCGCCCCCCCCAGATCAGCGGAATATCAGGCAATGTACTAATTTTGCTCCATAGTGTGTGGTAGAAGTCAGGATCATCCACATTCGGACCATATATGTTCAGCAGTGCCAGTCGTTGCCCCCGTAGCCTGCCCGTTATTAGAACAAACCTCCCAACCTCGTCCTTTAATGTAGTATCAACATCAAAATGCAACCCCTTCTTAATCAGGATCAACATCAAAATGCAACCCCTTCTTAATCAGGATCATGACCCCTCTTGAATACGAGGAGTAGGACGAGCTATGGACTGCCTCTGCCCATCTGCTCCCAATAGACCTAGTTGTTACAGGTGCGAGGTGCGTTTCTTGCAAAAATGCAATATCTTATGTGGTGGCGGTCCAAATATGCCAATATATGTCTGATTTTCTGGGGGTTATTGAGCCCTCTGACATTCCATGTCCATAAATTTAGCTGTTTACTATGCAGCTGACTCTCGTGTACCATGTATCCAGTACTTCCATACAGTGACGTCTATGTTCTCGCAATTGGTATCTCCGTGTGTGTCCTTGAACTCATCTTTCTGAGTGTGCCACCTAATGCATCCCCGTACTACCGCAATGCTTCTCATGCACCATGGCCTACTAAACATTTCCCAATTCCAACCCTTCCACCCCCCACCCACTTCAGCAACCCAACTCTGCCAAAGACTGTCCCCATTGAAACCAAACGTCATAACCTAACTTGATGTGGGGAACACCCGCGTGGGGGATCCACCAAGAGCACACAACTCCATCCAATCTAATGGACGTGGTCGGGTACACATTCGTGATGCAAGCGAGACAATACTTTACAACATTGTGGTCAGGACAGCCTGATCAATAACCGTTTCTTGATTTTCTTATGACGTCTTTCCATATCATGTCCGTAGGGGTGTCTTCTCCACCAATCATACCATATCTCCCCCACCCCATCTACTTCACCGCAAGAAATGAAACACGAGGGACACCCATATTGTGGAACAGAAGGGGATCATAAATCGCCCCTGCCACCAGGCCATTTGTAACAGTTCAGTGTCTGCCCTGGGTCCGCCATCCGCTCCCAAATTCAACACAGTTCTCATTTTCGGCAGGAGCCGACGCATCCCCCCCCGGCATATGCAACATTCGCAGCCATCCATTCCAGCAGATCCACTCATGTTACCTTCCCTTATGCAACGGGTCAGTCCGAATCTCTGCTTTGGTCCGTGCGTTTTTGCTCCTTACGCCTAGTATTGATCCTCTTGATAAAATCTTGTGCAGCTTTAGGCGTCTGAAGAATTGTCGCCCGACCCTCATGTGTCACCTTCAGGCGTGCAGGATAGAGCATAGCATATTCGATCCCAAGTCCCGCAGCTTCTTTTTAACCTGGTTGAATTCTTTACGTGCTAGCTGCACTGTCATAGTGAAGTCTGGATAGAACTCCAGCTCATTGTCCTGATAGCTGACCTGGCGTTTTTCACGGGCCATGCGGAGGATGACATCTCGGTCCCGATAATTCATGACCCGGGCTACTATGGGTCTTGGAGGCATGCCCGGCTTCGGCCTCGGGGCCAAGGTTCTGTGCGCGTGCTCTACAAGGAAGATGGCGGAGAGGTTCTCTGCCCCAAACACGCTTCGGACCAACTCTTCAACATACGTTTCCATCTTCGCTATGTTTGCGGATTCCGGAATGCCTGCGATACGTATGTCATTGCGGCGTGACCGTGCCTCTAAATCCTCCGCCTTGTTTTTGATGACATCCAACAGCCTCTCCATATCCGTACATTTTCGGGCAGTGGCATGCGATTCATCTTCCACCGCTGAGATGCAGGTCTCAGCTTCCACCAGCCGCTCCCCGTGTCCATCCAGCTTAGCAGACATGTTGTCTACCCGTAGTGTTATGGAGTCCAGTTTACCATGTATGTCCTGCAAGCTTTGCTGAATGGCCTGCAGGGCGCCCTCCATACCTGCTGGTGTCTCCGGCGTGTCGTCCGTCCCCGTTGCAGAGGTTGCCAACGCACCTTTCGCGGATTTTTTCGCCTCAAAGTGTAGTTTGGATTGGACTCGGTCCTGCTTGCCCATTACGACAGTCCGTTCCTCTCTCCAGCTACAGCACACTCCCTGCGTGTGTCACCACCGCAAGTTAAGCAGCCCGGTCCTTAACCAGCAATGAGGGGCTGCACTTGACGCTAGAGCAGCACCACAAAGCGCCATGCCATGCCCCTCCGGTATCTCCGTGTCACCAGCCGCCGGGCCCGCGCTTTTCCTTTACCGCTGGGTCTGGCAGCACTGGCTCATCGAGTAGCACCAACGTAGCTGTTCTTCGCCCCCATGGACACACCTCAGAGGCTAGTTCCACATCACACATATGCTGCCAATCCAGCTCCGCCAACCAGTGCCACCGGTACGCTCCTTGAGACTGGCGTAATGCATGTGTCCAGCAGCGCGGGTTCGGCAGTGCACAGCTCAGTGTCAGGGCCGGTCCGTCTCTGGCCGCGCCCCTCCCCCACCAGCGATGATAGTATCCGTAAATGCCCACTTTCGTGCCTCTCAGCAACCGCACTCCAAGCTGGCACATGGTCCATCAGCGCAGCGCAGGGTGCAAGCGCCGCAACGGCAGAGCCGGTTCATGCTCTTGTGCTCCCCTTCTTCACCGGCAATGGCGGCCGCCATTTTGCGTCCCGAGCCTCTCCCGCTGCCTCGCTCTTACTACATAACCCTCTGGGGCTCTCTGTAATCACCCGGCACCAGCTTCAGTCACAGCACCACGGGGCTTCTACGGTGTCCGCGCCAGCCTGGTCCGCCTTTTCCAAGTGCGCTTGACGGGCTAATTTCGGACTGGGGATTCCGCCGGGCGCCGCCATCTTGTCAGCCTTCGATCTCTTCCAGCAGGCCGTTTCCCCCGTTCCTCTCTCCAGCTACAGCACACTCCCCGCGTGTGTCACCACCGCAAGTTAAGCAGCCCGGTCCTTAACCAGCAATGAGGGGCTGCACTTGAAGCTAGAGCAGCACCACAAAGCGCCATGCTATGCCCCTCCGGTATCTCCGTGTCACCAGCCGCCGGGCCCATGCTTTTCCTATACCGCTGGGTCTGGCAGCACTGGCTCATCAAGTAGCACCAATGTAGCTGTTCTTCACCCCCATGGACACACCTCAGAGGCTAGTTCTACATCGCACATATGCTGCCAATCCAGCTCCGACAACCTGTGCCACCGGTACGCTCCTTGAGACCGGCGTAATGCATGTGTCCAGCAGCGCGGGTTCGGCAGTGCACAGCTCAGCGTCAGGGGCGGTCCGTCTCTGGCCGCGCCCCTCCCCCACCAGCGATGATAGTATCTGTAAATGCCCACTTTCGTGCCTCCTAGCAACCGCACTCCAAGCTGGCACATGGTCCATCAGCGCAGGGTGCAAGCGCCACAACGGCAGAGCTGGTTCATGCCCTTCTGTTCCCCTTCTTCACCGGCAATGGCGGCCGCCATTTTGCGTCCCGAGCCTCTCCCGCTGCCTCGCTCTTACTACATAACCCTTTGGGGCTCTCTGTAATCACCCGGCGCCAGCTTCAGTCACAGCGCCACGGGGCTTCTACGGTGTCCGCGCCAGCCTGGTCCGCCTTTTCCAAGTGCGCTTGACGGGCTCATTTCGGACTGGGGATTCCGCCGGGCGCCGCCATCTTGTCAGCCTCCGATCTCTTCCAGCAGGCCGTTTCCCCAGTTCGCTCTGCGATACCGTTTCGCCACTCCGTCTGCCCACTTCTGCGCTTTAATACCATGCCATGCTGTTCCGACCCTGTATTTTCGTCTTTACGATCCGCTGGGACTCCCGCATGCCGCTTTTTTCCTCTTGTTCATGGTCCCGACCAGCGGAGCTGACTTAGCAGGCAGCCATACCACTGTGCGCCCTCTAGCTCCCCCGTCCCCCCCTGAAATAGATAATAGGAAGGATTCCGCCTCTTCCACCCTTCTGAATATCTTCATGATGTTGTTCTGCATTACTTTTAATGAGGCTGGGAATTTTAATTGTGCCGTAGCACCCAATTTCTTAAACGGTTCCAGCAATTTTCACAATTCCCATTGCCTTGAAGCTGTGATAGCTGAGACATCTGATCTTATCTGGAAGGTTATGTCATCTACGATCATTTAGTTTAGTTTAAATGCCTTATTAAGTATTTCTTCTTTTAAGGTATATGTGAGGAAATGAACTAAAATCTTCCTTGGTCTTGTTTTATTCGGATTGAGCCTAAAAGGATCTTTGTGGACTCTCTGGATATCCCCCATTAGAGCCTCCACCGAGCATTCAATACGTGTAGCTTGTTTTATTAATTTTGCTACATACTCCTTTATTTGACTGCCTTCTACCCCTTGTGGAACTTTGAGCAAACGTATGTTGTTTCTCCTTTGAGAATTTTCTAACAATTCTAGTTTATCTTGTGCTTCCAAATTTTTCCCTTTTAGTGCAGTAATAGCACTTTTATTCCCTTCTATCTGATTCGTTAGCTCAGTTACAGTGAGTTCTAGCACCATTGTTCTGGTAGTAAAGGAGTCCATTTTAGTTTCTAACTTTTCGCAGTAGGATTTGATGTCTGCTTGGTTTTTCTCTGAAGTTGAAAATCTCTCTTTCATTTCTTTAACCAGCGCCTGTAGCATATCACACATTGAAGCTGTCGGGGCATCACCCCTAGTATTGTCATTAGATAATGAACCGGATATCTGTGAGGGGCCTCTTCCATTTAAATCCTCTAATGCCCCTTCAATTGCCTCCAAAGTACTTTCGGAATCATTAGACCTTTCTAGGACTGTTCATTCAGCCTCGCCCATTAGAGAGAGAAATCTATTGGAGGTAGGGAGGCTAGAGATCAGCTCATGTTGGTCTGGTATAGGGGTCTGTTGTGTAGGCTTTAATACCAACATACTGGGAGTTGCTTTGAAGTAGCTTCTCAAGGAGGGAGTTAACTTTGAATAATCTTTAAGCCGGGAAATGCTTTTTCTATTTGTATCTCTGATTTTAACTAAATTCAGATCTTTTATCAATTTACCGTGTAATGGCACGTTTTTGTTGGTTTTATTGATTTTAGGCTGCTGACTACCAGCTTTTTCTATATCGACATCCCCTTGAGTGTCTACCATGGATAAATTGGTTTTAGAGCTCCTTAAGGAGTACCTAATTTGTCCACAGCCCGAACTGGATGTCATACAAGTTCTTTCAACCCCCCTCTGGCACTCTGTCCTACCTTCTTGAGTCGACCGGTGCACTTTGAGGACTTTGTGCAGGCTCTCTGCTTCGTGCTCCCCCTCCTCCTCCTTCGTTCTTGACACCCGGTTCAAATCCTTACTTGGTAACCGAGGCAGCCTTGGTTCTACCACGCCTGTGCTGCCCCTGCCTCTTCCGCCCTGGAAGGGGAGCACTGCAACTGCTCTCCTTCCCCTCTCCAGCTCCCTGGCAGCACGAGTCCACACCGGCCTCCAACCTCCCGGAGCAACCTGGATGCTCCCTGCTGCCACCACCTCCTCCAGCCCGCCAAACCGCTCCGAGCGCCAGGCCAGCCCGGAGGACGCCGAGAGCCGGAAACCAAAGCCGCACCGCCCCGAGGCCCAAACAATCGATCCGGCGGACACACCCGCACAGGCACGGCAAAGGTACGGCTCCAAATCAGTCCATCAACCCCCCGGAGCTCAAATGCGAGTCGTTCCCGGGGTAGGCATATGCTCCAAATGGATTTTTACTCCCGACTATCGGAGCCTCCCGCGACATGCTACGCGCCGGCCGCCATGTTCTTTTCTTATTATCTGAGTCGGACGAATATGTGTTCGAAAAATTGATAATCCTCCTCCTGTAGTTGTTTACATATCCTTGACGGCCCTGATAATAAGATGGATTAAGGTAAGGGTATGCATGGTCTTCAGTGTACCACCTGATATCCTTTTTTAGTTTTTCGGTTTTTTTATTTGTTAAATAGATCTCAAAATCCTTCATATCTGTGTTGACTTTCTCAAGTCTTGCTTTGGCTTCTTCCAAAGCTGTGGAAGTATTTAGTTTTTCTTTTTCTTCCAACATCATTATTTCTTGACTCAACACTGACATAACCTCTCTGGCTGTTTCTATTATAAGAATCATCCAGTCCCTGGAGCAGCAGTTCGCAATATGTGACCACCGCTCCAGGAACTTGCGGATTTCTACAAAGAGGGCCGGGACATTACATACCCTTAGGCCAGATGGTATAACCCCAGCTCGCAAGTATTCGAGCATATAATGTGCATGAGACTCCATGCGTTTGAGTTTCTTTCTTAAGTTTAACAGATTGTTCCACTCCCCATTGTCACCCTTGTTTAGGGAATATGAACTCTCACTTGTCATCACCTGTCCTATTAATGCAGTGAAGTCATCATCTGTAAATACAAAGGTTTTAAGCCCTTCCATCCTAATAAGTCAGAAGTGATGGTTATACAAGGAAAGACTGGTCCTGAGAGACAAAGATTTCTTTCCAAAATAACATAAATCACCAAATAGTGCCACAATTAGTGTAATTTCTATAGAAAAATAAGTAAGTGAATTATTTTCCAAGAACGTGAAACATAAAACACATAACACAACAACATAAACCAAGGTCCAATCAAATATCAACAATATTGATTTTACTATACCAACAATTGTAACACAATCCCATAGTTCAAAGAGGAACACTTCATCAGGTCAGGGAGAAGAGGGGAAAGAACAGTAAACCACAGTGAGAAAGCTCCCTCGTGACCTAAATTAAATTTCTTGCTCACAACTATGAAAATTGCTTCTTTCACTCTGCCCTTAGATAGTAGGGGTGGTATGATTCGAGCAATCACTAGAGAAATGTTGGGGCACATCTTTTGGTGTTCTATGTTATTTGGAGAAATGTGGTATGGCTAATCTTTACCCACTATTATATTGTAATGTATACGTGTAGGTCCAATCGATATTACTTTTATTTTTGATAACTTGGGCTGCATACTTATTGTACTTATACCTTTTTAGGTGTCCCCTGGGTGTTGAGACTCTGGTGTGTTATCTGGCGGGTCCTGATGAAGGTGGTGCATACACGTTCTTCAAACCACCGAAAAGCGTTGACCAATGATATTCTGATCCTGCTATATGCAGTTGCTTTAAGTGGTCAAGGAGATTGAAATCAGCTTTATGTCTCCCACTCTCCAGAAAATTGCAGTAGTGAATGTAGCATGAATGTGCTTGATAAGTATGAATGCATGTGAGCTTGTTGAAATGCTGTTTTTGCTGTTTCCTCACCTGGGGTTATATGATGTCTAGTTGTGAAATTGTCAATACAATGAAAAGTAATGTACATATGTTGGCAATATTTATTTGAGATGTTTATATAATTGAAAACAATAGAAAAATAATTTTGATAAAAGAATAAGATATTTTTGATAAAAAAAGGAAAAAAAAAGAAAGAGAATAAACTGAATTAAAAAATTACAAACATGTATATGTCTCTGTATTCTGCAATGGTTTAATTATATGCACAGCTCATGTTGAATTCCCAATTGAATCGTAAAAAAGAAATTTAGGTCACGAGGGAGCTTTCTCAATGTGGTTTACTGTTTTTTCCCCTCTTGTCCCTGACCTGATAAAGTGTTCCTCTTAGAGGGGGTCCCCCTTTTTCCCTTGCAGAGTATATCATGATACGCAAATGATGTACTACTGTACCTCTTGCAACCTACGATGCCTGTGGCAGGTTTTCCGCATCTTTGGAGACCACTCCGGTTACTGCATTAACTGGGATGAATTCTGCATGTACCCGCTGGAGAGCAGGGTGCCTCTTCTGCTGCTGAGCAGTACCATACCCATTGCACTCAAGAGCTTCACATTTCTGGCCATTTATGTCACACGGGGTGCCAGGGAAGATTTGCGAAGGAACCTACATGAGTTTTTTGACAGGTTTCATTGTGATGTGGATCACGTTAGTGCTCTGCCATTGTCATTAACGGGCATTGCTGCCTTATACAAGATGATGGCACTACCCCAGTTTTCATGTGCATTCTAAAATACCCCCTATCCAGTGCCTTGGGCCTTATTTCACTAAATAGATCAAGAAGATCGATTTCTTCTGTGGGACGATGGGAGTGCCAGAATAGCGCTTCAAAAGCTACAGATGGTAGTTTATGATGGTGGCCTTGTTGTCCCCATTATTCTCAAATATTTCTGGGCCTCCCAGCTTGTAGTGATAAATGAATGGGTGTATGCGAATCGGCAGGAGCCCACACTACAGGTGGACAGGGAAGCGATGGGTTTCAGGGACTACCCTGCACTTCTGTATGGGAGAGGGCGGAGAAAGGCCCTATCAGCGCATACTCGGGCGGTGGTTGGAGTGTAGTTGGAGGCTTCAAAATTCCTGGGATGGGTGGGGAAAGTGATGGCACAGACCTCCCTGTGGGACAGTGATTTGCTCTCGGAGGTGGGTGCCCTGACAGGTTTCTCTTGCTGGGGGCTCCTGGGCATTGACCTCTTGGGAGACTTGTGGAATGGGACAGGGCCTTTGCCAATTGAAACACTTCAATGTGTTTGGCGGAAACAGCCACACAGCTACCTGCAGATGATACATGCCCTGAGGATGCTCATCATGGATGATGTATATTTGGCGAAGTCCTCCCCTTTAGTGGACAGGTTTTTACTTGATCCTGTGTTGGATGAGGGTATATCACTGACATATAGTATGGTAATGACCAACACCCACGACACAGAGAAATGGGGAGAGGCATTGCAGGGCCCCCGAGTTATAGCAATAAGAGCAGGTTTTAGATTGATCCAGCTCCGTATGCTACACAGACTAGGGAAGAAAGCCACATGTCACTGTTTGAGGGGTTGTGGGCAAGAGGATACGTTTCTGCATATTCTTGCTTGGGTGGCCAAAAGGAATGTGGCCAGATCGTGGGGCTCACTGACCCTGCCAGGGATTCATTATTCGGAGAAAGACATGGACTTGTGCCAGCAGGCAGAAAAAGCAGTGTACCAGAGCTGGGGAAGCCTAAAAAAATGGCAAAGGGTATAGGGCGGCTGGGGTGCCTACCGTGAACATAGCTGCACATTGGGGTAGGTGCTATGGAGCTGATACGATGAGGATGTATGAAGAGACAGGGTCCCAGCATTTGAGAGGCACATTTATCTATGAACCCTCAGTTACCTATGTGTCACTATGACAGGGTGTGGTGGCCAAGCCTGCGACTAACATGGCTGCACAGCACCGAAGCTCTGCTGGATTCTGCCCCAAATGGCACTGAAATGAGCTCTGATAACAATCCTGCTCCATCCGAGGAACGATACTGGCAGCCGGAATAGTGAGGCCATGTTTTGGCTACCCCAGCAATAAATAATTTGGCAAAGCTGAGCAACAGAAACCCAGGGTAGCGGGAGGCCTAGCCTCTCAGAGGCCACGCGGTGACAGAGACATGGGTAAACCTGAGGTGCAGAGTCCATCAGGCCCCGCTGGGTCACCCGTTTATATCCTCTGCCCGATTGCCACTGTTGCACACCTACACACTTGTCCTGGACTGCCAGCCGCATCTCTAATCACACCCACCTAGTACTTTGAGCTGAACTACATCTGCGGCCTAAGACTACACGGGCTGCCTTGTGCCCGGTGCCATGGTTGCTGTAGTGAGCCACCGGCTCCTGTAATAAAATGTTGCCACTGCAACTCCCTGGGCCGGGCGTGCCGGGCGCCCACCAGAGAGTATAAATAAACAGTGACGTCAGCGCTCGTGGCTGACGGCACGGATCCCAAGAGAGAGTGGTCACGTCCATTATTTGATCCCCCGTTTATATATGCCCCAGCACTGTGAGTGTCTCTTGCCATGCCATACCCTGTAGTGACCCTCACTAACTTACATTGGCGACAATGTGAGTGTGCAGCCTGCGTGTGCCCTGGCGACGTGGATCGGTGTCGATTGCGCGTGCTTGTGCCTCCGAGGCCCGCACCACGAGGAAGGTGTTCCGCTGGCCGTGCTGTTGCTGTGCGTTGCCCAACTGCAGAGGCGGTGTCGGTGGTAGGCCAGCGACTGCGGAGGCGAAGGTGAGGAGCCCGGAGGGCGGACCCGTGCAGCGGGAAGAGAGCGTGGTGTGCCCTAGCCGAGTGCCCGATCATCTCAGTGCCTGCAGCCTTCACCAGGGGCGCACGCTGACGACGGCAGCAGGGGCGTAGGAGACACTAAATTTCTGGGGGGGACAGGGACAACCTTGTGGACTTTCCAGTGACCCTATACAAATCGCCCATTGTGTGAGACCGTACGCGCGTTAAATGTATACAATGGCATAGTTATGAAGTGAAATATTAAGAAAGGCAGGCAAGTAGTCACAGTCTGCAAGTATGCTTTATTTTTATTTACATTCACAATAAAGACCAAATGGGAAATAAATATGTATATGAATCTTGCATCTTCATGCACCAGGAAAACAAAGGTGGGACGAAAAAAGGAAAAATAAACTAAATGCTCTTAGCGACATTCCTACATCTCAAAATGCAATTGGACTAATTAGAAATTGTTTTTCTTGCTGCAGGAATCTGTAATAAAATTATGAACTTAATTTTGAAAAGCCAAACAATTTCTTGCGCCGTTCAGTGCAGAGGACAAATTCTTTCGCTATTGTATGTAGGTCAACTGAGTCCATCATCTCTTTATGTATGTTGCATATGGCAACATGATTCAGTCTTTTTTGAGACATAGTTGATCTTAACCAAGTTTTCAATCGGCGGAGGCCACTGAAACTTCTCTCAGCCTCACAAGACGATACTGGTATAACTAAAAGAATCTGTAATAGCTTCTCAACCTGTGAAAAGAAAGCTCTCTCTCTTGGAAGCATTTTTCGGAGTATGTCTGCCAGTTCTGGGACTGAAGAGTACTTGAACATGCTTGATAACATAGTCAATTGAGCAGAGAGCAGCAAAGGGTCCGTTTCTTTGTACTGATCAAGAGTCAATGCCATTGCCTGTTAAAAGCACTTGTTCAAGTTTTTCATATGTTTGGATGCCTTCCTGGTCAAAACGCTGAGTGAGATGAAGAGAAACAGTATCTAAAAGTTCGAAATACTGAGGGCGATAGTAGTCCCTAACGGTTGCAGGATGAAAAGTTTCTGCTGCTCCATCATCTATCCGTTTAAGGATTCGGCGCAGTCGTGGTACTTCAATGGCATTAAGATGGTACTTAGCAATCATGTGGTTGTTGGCATCAAGCAGACTGTCAAACGACTCTTCACTACGGAGCTTTAGTATTGCACT
Organism: Triturus cristatus; assembly: GCF_964204655.1. NCBI lineage: Eukaryota > Metazoa > Chordata > Amphibia > Caudata > Salamandridae > Triturus > Triturus cristatus. The sequence continues at coordinate 105,389,860 of NC_140587.1, forward strand.
TTTTGCTACATTAACAGCAGCTAGTAGCCCTGATATAGTTTGCTGGCGTCCTTGTAAGGCAATATTCAAACATTCCAGAAGCTGCAGTACTTGGAGAGCAATCTGAAGACCTAGGACAGTTGTTCCTCTCTGAAACTGTGCCAGCATACCACGAGCACGAGCAGACACATCACCACTGGACTTGGATGTTGATAAGTGTTCTAGGGTTTCCAGAATAGGTTCATAACTATCCATTACTTTTTTTACAGCTTTTACACGTACCGTCCAACGTGTTGGACACAGAGGCTTTATTTTTAACACATTTGCAGGGCCTTCTACACTGTGTTGGATGAGGTCTGAGAATATTGTACGGCATGTCATAGATTGCCCAAACAGATTACCAAGTTCGTGGACATAAAGTAGTGCATCTTCCATTATGGAACATTTATGTGCTGCAGCCTGCATCACCAGATTTGTACAATGTGCTCCACAATGGACATAAAGAGCAAGTGGCTGTTCTTGGCGTATTAATGCTTGCGCACCATGGTATTTCCCTGCCATATTTGCTGCACCATCATATGTTTGTGCTCTCAACTTTGACAGAGAAAGACCATGACGGCATAAAACATCTTTGACAATTGTAGCAATTGCAGTACCAGTGGTATTATCAGCCTGATACAGTCCAATGAAATCCTCATGAGGATACAGATCTTGGTCAATGTAACGAATACAAAAGCTTTCTTGTTCCTGACCAGATATATCCTGTGTGCCATCAACAATTACTGCATATGGATTGTCACCAATATTTTTACGGATTTGTTGCAAAATTGCACGGGACAATAATTGAAGAACTTCATTTTGGATGTCTGGGCTGAGATATTCTGCTCGATTTGCTGTAATCCACAGTTTTAAAGATGGTACATCTTCTGCTCGTGCACTAAGAAATTGACGGAAATTCCCACTGCTGTCATCATGACCTCGGAGTGCAAGGCCTTGTTTTGCCAGAAGAGCTATGGTATGAATGATTTTGTTAAGACAAAGCCAGGCTTCTTTATGTTGTTGTTGGACTTGCTGTGATAACTGTTGATTGATTGACTGGCCTCCTCTATACTGTACAAGTTGACTCACAGCATATGAATGAGCACAACTGTTCTGGTGCTTTTTGAACCTTTCAATTGCCTTCTTCCAGTTGGTGTAACCTGTGCTGCAAAATGCCTCCTCTGTGTTCTTGGAAAGCTCAGTTAATTTCAGTGACTTAGCCTTTGCACAGTGAAAGCATAGTACTCCTGCCACTCTACTGCTGTAATGAAGCCAGGGGAAATCCTGGAACCATCTTCCTTGAAAATGTAGAATGCGCTTTTTCTTCATATGGGACTGTGTTACAATGATTTGAACTGGCAATGTGCTCTCGTGCGGTTGGTTTGGTTCCACTGTGCTTACAAATGTTTCCTCTGTATCCTGAAGACTAGTTGTTGATGCATAAGAACTGCTGCTTGATTCGTCTGAGGCAGTGACAACTCCACAAAATGTTCCTGGGAGCGGTGTGCAATCACTTGATATTTCTAAAGCTGTGGCCCCAACTCCATATTGAATTGCAGACTGCAGTTTAGACATATCATCACTATGAATCGTGTTAATTTCTGAGTTGTCTGAATATAGGTTCACTTCACTTGGCTGTTTCTTGGCAAAGAATTTCCGAATGTCCATTCTAAGAAAAAAGGAAGAAATAAGTTTGTAGCAGTTGCAATGTGGGGACATACAGAATATTTAACTGCAGTTCAAAAGTTGCAAACAGTCTTTTGTGTGCACTCCCCCCATGTAATCAGCACAGGGAGTGTTGGGGTCAAAACCTACCTCCAGTGTAAGGATCCTCTTCCAATGTAGTGCGACAGTGAGGGGAAATTATGCATGTGCACAGGCTTCCCAGTTGTTTTATAACACCTTTAGGTTTCCACAGCAAGAAGAGCATTCTAGTCAGCATCTTACCTGACTAAAGTGTTACAGCAATACATAAGACACTGCAGTATATGTTTTATGGTGGCAAAGGAACCTACCTGAAAATTTTATTTTAGCGGAAGATGACAGGCAATGTGGGCAAGCAGGTTTTCAAAAGCGAAGTATTGTTGTACTTGTAGCAAAAAGAATCTGTTGGGGAAAATTATAATACATTGTAAGGCTTTTGGTCTGAGTAATACAAGTACTGTACTACAGAATTGTTCAGAACATAGCATAGAAAGAGAAAATGCACAAATAATGTGATGCTGAGAAAGGGAGTACATTACCACAATCTGACAAAAAGTATCCAAACAGTTTGGCCAAGAAACCATTATTTTTTTACGCTAGACAATACTATAGTGCACTTACTTATTAGCAGTAGTAGTGGCAGCCGTAGCCCTCTGTTGCGATTTTCTTGATCCACTCACTGGCTGTGAGTTGCTGGTCGGACTGACTACTGGATTCCGACGGCTGATAGTGCTGCGTTTCCTTCTGCCCTGGGACGCTGGAGACTTACCAACAGGCAATGGTTCAGGTGAGCCGGAGCTCAGTCTGTGGACTTGGAGGAGGTTCTGGCTACTCAAATGCGGTACTAAGATGACCCCACTCAGTTGCTAAATGGTGACAAGTACAAAGAAATCAAACTGAGGGACTTGAGACAAAATCTTCACTAGCAGTATCCTGAGCCAAGATACCAGCAGGTGTAAAACTCCACATAGTCTTAAGAACAATAGAGAATTGTGAAACACAGAACTAGGAGAGAGTGTGAGTGTGTGTGAGATGCACGAAGGCTCAAACATGGTGCAGGTAACCTCTAGCCTCTATTCCACCAGTACTCTGCCATTGCCTGCCCTTGCTTTAAAAATATGTAAAGGAGTGAGTACCAAATTGCCAGTTCCCAGACTTAAAAATCAAATAACGTCAATGTGACCTTCTCTCCCTTTCTAATTTTTTTTTATTTTATTTCCAGCGTGTGCATCGCGCTCCTTCTGCCAGTCCTTTAACTCGCTGCCCTGAGACTTTTTTGCATGATTGGTCCATACACTGATTCTGCATAATTTTCTGCTCTACGTCTGTTTGGCTGGTTTTAGCACGCACTGGGTGTATCATTCTGACCTGCCAGTCATGAAAACTGGTCAGTGCCTCTACCAGTATTGCCATGCAGACCGCAATCCCATCAACTACTTTTTCTACTGGGGAGTGGAATTTACACCAGCATAAACAGGGTGCGCAGTTCAGTCTTATATATAAACAGGTTCATTGCCCACTCCTTGTCTCAGGCTGGAGACCACTAAGGGCCTGTGCTGGTAAAGGCCAGTTACCACAGAAGTTGTCCTGCTCAAAATGGAAGCTGCACGTCATCTCTGCCTTCTGGTGCCACAATTGAAGGAAGTCTGGTGTTCTGTCATGCCAATTTTCCAAGCAACGAAATGACAGGCACCCGACACGAAAAGCTGATAACCGTAATTGCCCTGAGAACTTATAATTTATAGATCAGGAAGTTTCTGACTTCCAGTTTTTTTCTAATGTCCTTGGGTGCAACCCTGTGTGACTTTTGCTGATGGGGGGTGCGCTGCATTACTCGTTAATCCCAAGCAGGTTTGCTTTGAAGAAATGTGTTAATGTAATACTGAGCCCAGTGCATGAACGTCCCTCGCTTATGTGACACAGCAACACCCTCTATGTAGGAACCACAGCCAAACTCCGAAAACGACTCCAACGCATACAGAAAGCCTCTGCATGCCTCATCCTCGACATCCCTCGCCACAGCCACATCACAGATCACCTGAGAGACCTGCACTGGCTCCCCGTCAACATGAGTATCACCTTCAATCTCTTCACCCACGCTCAAAAGGCACTCCACAACACCGGACCAGCATACCCCAACAAACGACTCACCTTCTACACCCCGAACCGCCAGCTCCACTCAGCTGACCTCGCCATTGCGATAACTGCAACAGCACACAGTAGAGCAAAAGCCTTACTCTGCACGCTAAAGCAGGCACCAAAATCAAAATGTGGGGTCTGTGGGATTCTCCTCCCAAGAAAACATTGAAAGAAGAATGGCAAATGGTGCCTTTTAAAGGAAATTAATTTACTGAGAAAGAAGGGTTTATAAAGCAGTGGGACCGTAGGGTCTTGAAATATTAAACACATTAAAAACTGCCCCATGTCTTACTGCATTAATATGGGCAACAGTTTCTTTAATGTGCAAGTTGCACAATGTGACATCTCCAGGACCTTTAAAGTGGGTGCTTGCCCAGTGTCTTGCATTGCATGCCGCATCTACTTTGGAAGAAAATGGTCTAACTAGGCTTCAGGAAAGCACCTACAGCTGCTGACTGCTATCAGTCATAGAGAAATATGTGCAGACAGGTCTTTAAGTAGGCTGAATTAACCAGGGGCTCTCTAAAAGGGAATATGTGAAATACATTTCTGTGATTCCCATAGTTTTCCACATGACCGGAATTTCGGTTTCTCTCTCAGAGGTTAATGCATCCAGATGTATAACACAATACCTTACATCCACCTAAAACCTGCAATTACTATTGGTTTTGTCAATGGTTGTTAACTGTTTAAAATAAATGAGTAAAAAGACTGATTTGTTATAAATAATCAACATTTTAATCCTAAAATTGTGAGACTGTGAATTAAATGTCATTGAGGCCTGCGGAAGGAGTAAATACAACAGTGTTTTAGACTGATGTTATGTATTTTATAGCCAGTGTGCATTTTAAGAAGTCGATACATATTTTAATAGTGATTGCTTTCTACAGTGTAATTTGACAAACTCAACAGTCCCACTGCTTTAAACACTTTTCTTCCACACAAATTAATTTGCAAATCTTTTTTCAGTTTTTTTTCAGCAGTAGAATCCCACAGACCCCACATTTGTCCTTAAAGCTTGCTTGCTACATAAAATTCGTACCCAACTTTTTCGCACCACTATTTTCAAATGTCACCAGCCGCCACTGGCGTGCAAGGGTGCATAATGGCCCAGTCCTGCTTCATGAGAATACCATGTCAGTTGCACTGTAATCTTGTTGTGTTACCTTCAAATTATTGGGATCAAAGCCCGTAGAGCTCCTATTTTCCAAAGGCTAACTTTTTGGTGAAAATGAGAACTGTCAGGTTCCCCCCACCCCCTCCTACTAAAGTAAGCTCTGGTGACACAATCTTATGTGTAAACATAACAGTGGATGCCATGTCAAAGTGACTTTGCATTGTGCTACGTTGTATATGTAGCAATGTGTAAAGTGCTTAGCTTATAGCTTTTTCGAGCTCTTTTTATTTATCTGGTCTTTAGAGCATGTTTTTGGTTCAGAGTTTGAAAATGTGTTTGGTGGGTTGTGGTTCCATGTATGTATTAAAGTCATCAAAAAGGTCCCTAACCTTTCCAAACTCAAAACGAATTCCCCAAACTCTGCCAACTCAGAAGCCAGTCAAGTCCATGCCCCCTTTTTAATCATGCACATTGTATTGCTTGTTTGAAAACCTCAAACTCACCCCCCCCCTAATATTATTGACTAAGCTATGTCAATATTTGTAGGGACGTTGGTTGCAGGTGTCATCAACAAGCAGGCGAATTAACCATTGGAGCTAGCTATGTGTGCAATATTTGTTGTGTAGCCTTCTGTCTGTGCATTGTTGGACCTCTCTGGCAGTTTGGGAGATGTGGATTAAGTCAGTGGACAATGTTCTGAAAGGGGGTGTGTCCTGTTCTATGACACCGACATATGTGGTTTCTTTGTTAGCGCGTGGTTTGTGTATGTCCCAGCCTTTAATGCTGTCCTTATCGCTGCACGTAGGTGTGTTGAAGGTAGGTTTATGAGTAATCCGCCTAACCTTTGTCTCATAATGTTGTGCAAGTTTGGGGAAATTATGCAACATTATGTAAAATTATGCGAGGTGCCTACATTTTTGTCATGATATCCGATGTGACATTTCTGGATGTGGATATACCTTGCATAGAAAAGTTACTCAAGGTACCGCAGGAGACTGGTTTGGGCAGAAAACCTTTATCAGCAAAAAGCAAGTAGATTTTCACATTATGTGAAATGCTGTAAATTTCACATACTTTGCATAATGCGAAATTAAGAAAATGCCTGGGGTTATGCCCACATATCAGAAATAAGACAGCTGTAAGTCTTACACCTATATGTATTTCAAGGATTTACTGGCAGGGAGCGTTACCTTGATTTGAAGAAGCTATGCTATAAAGCTCCTGGAAACACATTCAGTAGAAAGTAGTGACGACAGTCGGAGAGATACAGCTAAAGAGAGGCTTTGTAGGTTCTTTTGATCCTTGCCCTATCATCATCATCAAGTTTATTTCAGATTTTCAGAATCCTTTAAACCGCTTACAGTACAGTTTCATTATTCATTAAAGCACAATATATATATATATTTTTAAAACGCATCACGATAAAAAGAAGAAAATAATAGCAACTGCAAAGCCTTTGCGAATGATAGCAGGCACCCGGCGTTTCCCCAGTGGGCTGGAAGGGTGCGGGCTGCTTTGAGAGCGGTGAGGGCTAGGGACAGGTTTTGCAGTAGTGCTGCAATATTGCCCCCGTAACAAAATCAGCAGTGCTGGCTGCCAGTTTAGTTAAGCAGCAGTTCTTCACACTAGCACCCTCACCCATCCCCTGACCCCACCCCCCCAACACCCCCACAACCAACAGAACCCTTGACAAGTGTGTCCTACGTCAACATGAACCCACACAAGGGCTTTCAAAAATGCTCAGGCTCGACCCTTTCAGTTTATTGCGATAACTGCAACAGCACACAGTAGAGCAAAAGCCTTACTCTGCGCGCTAAAGCAGGCACCAAAATCAAATCTTTGGCCTTATATAGTGGAAGCTCGGCACAGGGTCATTGGAGCTCTTTACATGAGCAGCAAGTTATAATTAGACAAGGTAGCATTATTGTTTTGAAGGCATAGGAAGAATAAGTTTTTCGCCCATAATCACAGAATGGTGTGCAGACGCTGGGACCCAAACCTGGTTTCCCACTTTCAAAGCTGGCAGCTCTGGTGACACATCCATTTAAATTCTGAGCATCTTTACATAAACCTTGTGCTGAAGAACTACATATCCCTGTGCACGCCCGTCATCCATACGAGGAAGTAACTTACAAGTATGCAGTCTTTGCACAGGGGTCCCAACTGCAAAGTCCGGTGCAGGTAGTCCAGCGCCAATGCAGAAATCCAGGCTAAGTACACGCAGAGGGGTTAAATATTATTGAATCAAGTCAAGGAAAACCTAGCAGGGTCTGAGCACAATACTTACTAGAAGCTGCTGATGCTCACTTTGTATTTCAGCAGGTGAAGCGCAGAAGAAGCGGAAGAAACACACCTGGGATAGGTACTCACGCAGGCCTCACACTTCGTGGGAGCGTGCTGCTGCAGCCCTTCCGTCTTCAAGCCGCCAACAGACACGGGGGCGAGGAGTCAGGACAGGTCAGGTCACTCAGCAAATCAATCCGTGCACTGGCTACAGGCAGCAGAGGTGAGAAATAAATAATTCCCGGAGCCTCGGGGGTGCTGCGCCACACAAAGAGTTCAAAAGGGCATAGGCAGGGGGGCGAGTGGCCTCTGACGTCACATTATGCTGTGACTATCGGATCATTGGCGGCTCACAGACAGGTAACGAGAGGCGCCAGGTCAAGTGCAGGGCCATTAGGTCATGCAGCTCCGCCCGCACTTTTTTTCGTGCTCTAAGGGAAATGTGTTTGTCCCCTCGTCCCCCCCACCCTTGTCCCCTGCGTCCCCCCCACTCCAAAATCTGGGGGGGATATGTCCCCCGCGTCCCCCACAGTTCCTACGCCCATGGACGGCAGCCCCTCCCTATTTGCAGCGCTGAAGCGGAGGTGCGCCCCATAGACAGGGGAGGAAAAGGAAGACGCGGAGCAAGAGAGCAGAGGGTGTGAGGAGCCGGTGAACTGCCAGAAGTGAGCGGAGGGGGCAACACAAGCAGTCAAGACTCCTGATCACGAGTGCTGGTGCCTGGAAGGTGGTGCATTGGAGAGACAGTCCAAGCAGGGCAGGGAAACAGCCGTGCAGGACTGAGTGAGGCCAGTTTCCCTCTCTGTGAGATCTAGTGGAGATGCGGTGTAGGGCAGGCACTGTTGTGAACAGGGGGGAGCAGAGCTCATGAGCACAGAACCCAGACCAGCAAGTGGACATGGGCCAGGTGCTTCCAGTGCAATGTCACAGCAGGCAGGGGGGAGCGCCCCAGGACCGTCAGAGCACATCTCCCACATGTCATTGAAGGCGCTCCTACTGTTTAGTCAGCTAGCTGATCCAGCCACAGTGGCGCCAAGATGGTGCAAATGGATTGGGCAACTGGAAAATTATTTCATTGCCATGAGGGAGAAAGATAACGCAGTGAAGCACTCAACTATGCTACACATGGGAGGGGAGGAGCTATATGAACTTTTTCAGGATCTCCCAGATACTGGGGACAGTGACGACTACAACAAGGCTGTCAGGGCACTCAACCGCCATTTTGACCCGCAGGTCAACCCTGATTTTGAGCATTTCAGACTACGCCAGGCAAAGCAAAAGGAGGGGTCGGTTGACATATTCCACGCACGTCTCAGGAAGTTGGCAAGTTCGTGTGTGGGCATTGGTTGGCCATTTGAGATCAGGGCGCAACCAATATTGGGGTGCAAGTCATCGGAACTGCGCTAGCTCATCTTACACCTACCGGGGATATCATTGGACGACATATTGGTGTTGGGAAGAGAACACAAGCTGGCAGATGCAAGTGCGGGAGAGATGGAGTCGGCGCTGGTGAGACGACCGGCCGCTCAGTAGCCACTATACCCAAACCCCATCAAAGAGGAGCGTGTAGATGCCCTCAGGAAGTTTAGCGGCCATGGCAGAGAGGGTGCCAATGTCAGTGGGGAGCACCCAGGAAGATGTGGAAACTGCAGCCTGGAGAGTCATCCACTGAGGGGGTGCCCGGCACGAGGAAAGCAGTGCTTTAAGTGCAACAAGTTTGGTCATTTTGCCAAGGTCTGCATGGGCACAGCCAGGTCAGCAGCAGGTAGAGGCAGACAAAGAAGACAAAAGCCCATGGTGCGCACCGCTCAGGAAGCAGAGGAGTTAGAGAGCATGTGCCGCAGGATGAATGTCACGGAGGACGACAAGGAGGGCGATGTGTTTGTAATCTCGCACACCAGAGGTGCCGTCACAAAGAAACGACCACCCCCAATGTGTCAACCGTGGGTGGGGGATAACTGCATCAAGGCACTCATCGACACAGGGGCCTCCGTCAACATCCTCGATGCGGTACAGTATGAACAATTGGAGCCAAGAACGGTGCTCCTCAAAACCAAGGCAAAGATCTTTACATATGGCGGAGACGTTCCAATTCCACTACTAGGCGTGCTCAAAGTGGAAGTCCGGCATGGTGAACAGGCTGCAATCACTCGATTCCACGTAACACGAGACAGCGCAGGGTCGCTCCTGGGGTGTCACTCTGCTGAAGACCTGGGGTTAGTGATGCTTGCGAGGCAATTTTACCAGTCCCATGCATGTCGGTGATGGCTGAATTCCCAGAGCTATTCAAGGGCCTACGCTGTTTGAAAGGGGTCGAGGTCAAACTCCACAAAGACAACACTATCAAGCCGGTAGCTCTAAGGCACCGCAGAGTACCATTCCACCTGAGACCTTTAGTGGAGGCCAAGCTGGAGCGTCTGGAGCGAGATGGAGTCATTGAGAAAGTGTCAGGCCGTACTCCGTGAGTATCACCGTTGGTGATTGCCCCTAAGCCCAAGCAACCAGGGGCAACCCGCCTGTGCGTGAACATGAGATTGTCCAACAAGGCCATCAAGAGGTAGCGCCATATTACACCCACCATTGACGAGATAGTCGCAGATATCAATGGAGCCAAGTGGTTTTCCAAAGTGGACTTAAAATCCGGCCATAACCAACTAAGGCTGGAGGAGAACAGCCGCTACATAACCACTTTCTCCACACACTTGGGGGTCTAGAGGTTCAAGCGCCTCAGCTTTTGGGTGTCTTCAGCGGCGGAGGTGTTCCAGGATGCGATCAGGGAAGCACTTTCTGGGCTGGTGGGTGTCATCAATGTCAGTGACGATGTCCTTATCTTATCCAACTCTCTTGAGGTACATCACGTGAGACACCGGGCAACGATGCAACGGCTCGTGGAGCAGGGTTTGACTCTACACAAAAAGTGCAAGTTCTACACAAATGAACTAGAGTTCTTTGGGTACCGTTTCTCGGCTCGAGGACTGCAGGTGGATCTGGCAAAGGTGGAGGCCATACGGGCGGCAGCGGTACCCCAGAACCAGTCCGAGGTGTGGAGTTTTCTAGGAATGGCAAACTACTGTGGGAGATTTATACCACATCTGGCCACGCTGTCCGAGCCGCTCGGAACTCTTACGAAAAAGGATGTCAAATAGCGATGGTCCAGTGCGGAGTCGAAAGGCGTTCACAGACATCAAAGAAGCACTGCTGATGGGGGCGACCATGGCTTACTTCAAGCCAGGACACCCGACGGAGTTAGTGGTCGATGCCAGCCCACTGGGACTGGGAACAGTGTTGCAACAGCAGGATGACGGCGAAGAGTGGGTCCCCATTGCTTATGCCAGCCGTGTGCTTACTCCTGTGGAAACCAGGTACGCCCAAATTGAAAGGGAGGTGCTGGTTATCAGGTGGGCCTGCCAATATTTTGATATCTACCTGTGTGGTCACAAATTCACTGTGGTTACCGATCACAAACCACTTGTACCTCTATTCAGTGGCATGGCCAGGAGTGGGCTGCCCAGCATTGAGAGGTGGGCCGTCCAAATCCAACACTATAACTTTGACGTCATCTACCGCCGAGGAGTGAATAACCCCGCAGACTTCTTGTCCAGGCATCCAATGGCAAATCAGCAAGTGGCACCGTCCGAGATTGACGAAGGGTTGGAGTCGTTTGTAAAGCAGATTGTGGACGCAGCGTGTCCAAGGGCACTGTCGGTGGAGGACACCGTACAGGCTACCAACGTAGATGTTTGTCTCCAGGCGGTCAATGATACCTTGCATAACCATGAGTGGAAGACATTCCTTCAAGGGTCTGGTGGGTTGACGGATGAGGAATGGGAGGCAGTGCTCAGTCTGTGGAGATGTCGGGAGGAGCTGAGTGAAGGTTGCCAAGGGGTGATACTCCGGGGTGCACGTCTGGTGATACCGTCATGGCTCTGGAGTAGGACTGTGGACGTTGCCCATCAAGGACATCAAGAGATTGAGAAGACCAAGGCCTGCATTAGATCCAAGGTCTAGTTCCCCGGTGTTGATCGGATGGTAGAAGACAAAGTGAGGCGCTGCCCCCTCCAACTCTTCCCATGATCACCGAAGCACCTAGTACCAAGCCCTGGGCAAACATTAGCATTGTCTTTGGGAGTTTTCCGGACGGGAGGCACACGGTGGTCCTGATCGACAGATACTCTAAGTTTCCTGTGGTGGAAGCGGTACACTCAACGGCTTTTGAGGTCCTGAGGCCGATTCTTGGCAAAATCTTTGCTCTGCTATGAACGCCTGAGGAGGTACGCACAGACAACAGACCACCTTTCCAGGGACAGGAATTCTGCGAGTATCTGAACCTACACAACGTCCGTCATCGCAAACTAATGCCTCAGTGGTCCCAAGCCAACGGCGATGTCGAGAGGTTCATGAGAACCATGAACAAAGCCCTGTGAATTGGTGTAGACCAGGAGGAAGACCTTGAAGGGTGCCTACAGAGGGTCTTACGTGCCTATCGACCAGAATCACCGACGACCAGCTAACCTCATCACTCAGCAACTCCACCCCAACCATCGCAGATAACGATGACCCCAACACCGCAGCCCGAATCCTGCACAGATGGATCTCTGACAGCGCTAACACCATAGCCCCCCTCAAGAAAAACAACAACACCTTCGCCAAGAAAGCTAAATGGTTCACCACCGAACTTCGAGAGTCCAGACGCACTTGCCGCAGCCTCGAAAAGGCCTGGAGGAACACCAAAATCCACAGAAGCCCACAACAACTTCAGAGCTGCCACCAACGCCCACCACTAACTCATCAGAAAAACGAGGAAGAAAGCGATTGAAGACAGGATCTCCACTCATGCACACAACAGCAAAGAACTCTTCAACATCATCAAGGAGTTCGCCCAACCCACCAGCGAGTCCACCGACATCCCGCCGTCACAAGACCTCAGCGACAAACTCAGCACCTTTTTCCACCACAAAATCAAGAGCATCTACAACAACTTTGACGAAGACAACCAACACACTGAACCCTCACCAACCACTCCCGACACCCTGAAGCCAGCGATCGACAACTGGACAGCCCTCAGCACCGAAGACACACTGAAGACGATGAAGTCAATCCAATCCGGGTCCCCCACGGACCCCTGCCCCACCACATTTTCAACAGAGCCACCAACACCATCGCACCCATGCTCTGCCACACCATCAACTGCTCCCTGGCAACCGCCTCATTCCCTGACGACTGGAAACACGCTGAGATCAACCCCCTCCTGTAGAAACCCTTGGCGGACCCCACCGACCTCAAAAACTACAGACCCATCTCCCTCCTCCCGTTCCCAGCTAAAGTCATTGAGAAAGCCATCAACAGCCAACTCGCCAGATTCATCGAAGAGCACAACATCCTCGACTCCTCCCAATCTGGCTTCAGAAAAAAACTTAGTACGAAAACCACCCTCCTCGCCGCAACAGACGACATCCGCACCTTACTGAACAAAGGAGAAACAGCAGCCCTCATCCTCCTCGACCTCTCAGCGGCGTTCGACACAGTCTCTCACCGCACCCTCATACACAGACTCCATGACGCAGGGATCCAAGACAAGGTCCTCGACTGGATCCGCTTCTTCCTCTCCGGCAGAGCGCAGCGGGTCAGACTCCCACCTTTCCTCTCAGACCCTACACTTACCATGTGCGGAGTCGCCCAGGGGTCCTCCCTCAGCCCTACGCTCTTCAGTGTCTACATGGCTCCTCTCGCCTCCATCGTCAGAACCTACGGACTCAACATTGTGTCATACGCAGAAGACACCCAACGCATCCTCTCCCTATCCAATGAACCCAACACCGCCAGACACAACTTTTGAGAAGGAATGGAAGCCGTCGTCAAATGGAAGAAAAACAGCTGCCTACAACAAAACACCAACAACTCTGAAGTACTCATCATGGGCCCAAACCCCGATGCCTGGAAGGACACCTGGTGGCCCCCCGCCTTCGGAAGCCTGCCCCCCGCCATGGACCACGCACGCAACCTGGGAACCATCCTGGACTCAGAGCTCAAAATGGACCCCCAGATCAACTCCGTCTCGTCCTCCTGCTTCCACACCCTCTGCCTCCTATGTAAGACCTTCAAATGGATCCCCCTCGAACACAGAAAGACAGTCACTCACGCCCTGGTCACCAGCAGGCTCGACTACGGCAACGCACTCTATGACGGAATAAACAAAAACCTCACCCCAAGCTACAGAACATCCAAGACTGGTCCTCAACCTGCCAAGACACTGCCACATCTCCCAGCAACTTCTCACACACCACTGGCTCCTCATCGAAGCTAGAGTCACCTTCAAGATGTTAACCCACGCTCACAAGGCCCTCCATGACACCGGACCAGCATACATTAACAGCCGACTCAAATTCCACGCACCCCAAAGGACCCTACAATCAGCCCAGCTCTCCTACGCCGTGCTCCCCCGCACCAGAAAGACCAGATCGGGATTCCGCTCCTTCTCCTTCCGCGTGGTCAGAGCCTGGAACGACCTTCCGCTCCACTTCAGACAGACAACATCGCTCCCCATCGTCGCAAGAAATCTCAAAACCTGGCTCTTCGACAGACCCCCTCCTTGATGAACTGGAACCTGTGACCCCCTGCGCCTTGAGACCCTTACAGGTGAGTAGTCACGCTTAACAAACACGTGATTGATTGACTTATCGCCAAAGCCCGCATGCCACGATGGGTGTGCTCCTAGTGATCTGCTAATGCGGAGGAATGTGAGAGATGTCGTTCCTACCAGTCCAGGGTTGGAGCCTTCTGTTATCGTACACAATACAAGCAACAGCAGACCAATGACAAGGCGAGCCTAAAGCGGAAGGCCAGGAACAGCTATATGCGCAGAGGGGACCAGGTGTCGTTAAGAACAGACACCCAAGCTTGAAGTTCCTCACTCCCTTTGAGAGGGAACCATGGGAGGTGAAACGTTTTCACAGGCTCATGATCACGGCCAGAAAAGGGAGACATCAAATAGCGAGAAATACTTCATGGTTCAAGAGAGTAGTGGGCCCGGGACCAGTCAGGGCTGAAGAAACAGAGGCTCGTCAGGAAGGGAGTGTACCCCTGGTGAACGGGGATACCCGGGTGTCTGAAATGTAAAATCCCCAGGGAGATGAGAAAGGACTTCAGGAGGCAGAGCTGCAGTCAGGGGCAAACAGTGAGCTAACGGAGGGTGCCAGTCTCCGAGGAGGACACCCCTACCGGCTGAGAGACAATCCACACCCTAGTACATGACTGAAGGATGTAGGTGTTTGGTATTACACAGTCAGCACACACAGTTATTTGTTTGGTTAAGTTTTGAGTCATTGGGCCACCCGTTGGTGGGAGGGAATGTAGTGAGCCACCTGGCTCCTGTCATAAAATGTTGCCACCGCAACTCCCTGGGCCGGGCGCGGGCAGACCAAGGAGTATAAATAAACGGTGACGTCAGCTCTTGTGGCTGACGGCACGGATCCCAAGAGAGAGTGGTCGTGTCCATTATTTGATCCCCCAATTATATAGGCCCCAGCACTGTTAGTGTCCATTGCCACGCCATACCCCGTAGTGCCCCCCACTAACTTACAGTTGCCTCTGTGCCCTGCCTTCCCACCTGGGACTGCATCGGTGTTGACCTCACTGAGATGTGGGGGTGTGTTGGAAACTAGGGGTGTAGGGGGGGTAAGAGTTGAACATTCTGACAAACACAAGGTAATGGGCGGCCCGACTAATCCAGGCTCCCCTCTGGTGACGAGCTCCAGGTGAGTCTGGGGAGCCACGCCGATTGAGCTGTATTGGGTCGCTTGCATACGAATCCCCCCTCCCCTGCCCGGTCAATCCGTTCCACCCCCGCAGCTTACTGTGATGACTCTGCCTACACCATGCATTGCACTGGGTCCCATGCGCTGCTGTGACCACCGCTTACTATAGGCCGTTGTCTGTTGATAACTCTTCTCCGGTTTGGGCCTGGCCATTGCACCGGCGCCCCAGCCCTTCCTTACCTGCCTCATTGACCGCACTGTACTGCTCTCTTCTGGGGCCCTCACCAACTACTGGTCCGTCCAGGGGCCATTTTCACAGAAGCCAGTGCCACGCTGCCCCCTACACTTGAGCTGGAGGTGGGGGTGTGAAATCTGCCCACCCCTCCTGTCGTTCCTCAGCCACATAATTGGCACACACCACCCACCTGATTAATCGCCGAACCAGGAGCTTCTGGGCCTCTCTGTTTCTGGACTTGGCTACCGGCCTTCTGGTGCACCACCCCAGGGTACCTTTCCCCACATTACTCCTCAAACAGTGAGCCCCAGACATCAAAGACTAGGAATCCACAGTGGAGGTTGCTCTGGTGGTGTTGCCCCTACTCCTCTTTGAAACGATCTCGCTTCAGGAGATAGGTCGCACAGCGTACTACTCCCAGGATCTCTACCAGCCCCAGCAGGGCCGTCAATTACCACCTCATCTCCAGTGAAGCCCCCTTCCTTCTCTACCCACTCAGGACTGTACCATTTAAAAGTCTTTTGGGTTACATGGGGCCCCTTCAACTTTTCAGAGGCTAATAGATAAGTTCTTAAAATCCCATAGGGGATACACAGCAGCATATTTGTCATTTTTAGCCCGTCCGGGAAATTACAATTCCAACACTTGCCCTCGTTGTTTTCAACTCTGCACGCTGCTGGTCTCACAGTCAGTCCAAACAAATGTACTCTCGCCACAAACTCTATCAAATACTTTGGTTACCAAATTCAGGCAGGCACCATCCATCCGCAGATAGAGAAGGTTTCTGGCAAACTAAGACATTCCCCTTCCTACCACCAAAAGAGAGATGCACTCCTTCTTAGGACTGGTGGGGTATTACAGATGTTTTATCCCACATTTCTTAGCTGCTCCTCTCACAGATCTATTAAAAAACAACCAAACTGCAAAGATACAGAACTGGTCAAAACAACAACTGGAGAGCTTTAGCAAGCCAGTCCTTGTAAGGAGCCCATGTTACTCTGTCCCAACTTCCAATGACCCTTTTGTATTCCAAACAGATGCACCAGTGGAGACTGGGGAAGTTTTATCTCAACCGGACTGCAATGGTGATTTCCACCCAGTTGCATACATTAGTAGAAAACTGCTAACAAGGGAACATTATCCAACTATTGAAAAAGAATGGTTGGCTGTTAAATTCTCAGTGGAGGCATCGCAATATTATCTCCTACCATTACATTGCTCACGGATTATGCCCCTTTGATTTGGCGGGGCAGACATAAGGACTCGAACCCTAGGATGTTATGATGGTTTCTTGCAACCCTTTTCATTTCAGGTTGAACACCACCCGGTCACTTGCAGAAGAATGTAGACTACCTCTTCCGAGAACATGTGCTTGACTGGCCAGATCAGCCAATTCTAGAGGAGGGTTATTGTACTCGAACTTAGCTGCTCCTTCCACAGATCGATTAAATAATAACCAACCTGCAAAGATACAGAACTGGTCAAAATAACAACTGGAGAGCTTTAACAAGCCAGTCTTTGTAAGGAGCCCATCTTAATCTGTTCCAACTTCCAACAGCCCTTTTGTATTACAAACAGATGCACCGGTAGGGTTTTGGGGCAGTTGTATGTCAACCGGACTGCAATGGTGATTTTCACCTGGTTGTGTACATTAGTAGAAAACTTCTAACTTGGGAACATTATCCAACTATTGAAAAAGAATGTCTGGCTATTAAATGCGCAGTGGAGGCATTGCAATATTATCTCCTAGGACATACCACTATATTGCTCGCAGATAATGCCCCTTTGATTTGGCTGGCCAGACATAAAGACTTGAACTCTAGGTTGTTAGGATGGTTTCTAGCCTTGCAACCCTTTTCATTTCAGGTTGAACACCGTCCAGGTCACTTGCAGAAGAGTGTAGACTACCTCTTCCGAGAACATGTGCTTGACTGGCCAGATCAGCCAATTCTAGAGGAGGGGTATTGTAAAAGGGTTGATGCCTGTCCTATTAATATGGCAAAAGGAAAAGACCTTGAAGAGCCTAGGCCATGTGGTCCAGACGCACTGACATTGTTGTCTATGAAATCAGCACCAGGAAGCAAAAAAGGAGGCAGCCTGAAAACGCAGAGAGAGAACTTTCAGGAGAACGCCAGAGTTTTGGAGCCGTGCATGGAATGAGAGCTCGGGATGGGAAGAGCATGGAAGAAGAGGAGCGTCACCAAGGAGAGGAAGAGCGGGACACTGTGGAAAAGGAAGAAGGAACAAGAGTCGTAGAAGGAGCCAATACAATCGCAATCCCCAGCAACCCAAGGGGGGAGAGAAGACCAGAGGACCACCAAGTCTGCCCAGAGAGTCATGGCCAGTTATTCGCAGATGCCATATCTCCAACCCCAAGTTGTGGTTGCAGGCAAGTCCCACTTTGAAGTTTCCTTGGTTGGTGGTGGCATTATAAAGGCCAATAGACTGACGGTCTACCCAAATAAAAAAGGGGGGTAAAGAGAGTGGTAAAAGGGAAGAAGCACTCACAGTAACACAATTTTTCTTTATTTGCACACAAAAGCACGTGTGTTGGTGACGGTCTCAAAAGAGGACAAAAATGGAGTCTCAGTGAGGGCCTTTCTTTGTTTTTCCTCCGAGGCACTACTGTGACACACATATGAATATTTAAATCGGGAGAATGGAACATAGCAAAGTCATGCAGTCCCTCTGAAAGAGAAAAGAACCTGATTACGCACACTTCAAGTACAACACTTGGAAAATAGACTTGTACTGTTTTCTTGAGTTGCAGTTTTTTTTCTGTTCCCTTATCTATATATTTTTTTAAAAAAATTTTTATTTGCAGCAAACAAGAGCAGCAATGCACAGCATGATACAGTCGTAAAGGAAGGTCCAAAACAAAACCTCAACATCATTACAGTTCGTTCAATAGAAAGATAGTAACTCGACATGCTGCCTCCAGCAGGCGTCCATTCCTGTATAATTACCTACTGGCGGTCGCCAGTAGGTAGTAATAGTTAGGACCCCTTTTCCATAGGAAATCCGCAACATTCTATTTTGAATAACTTTGGCGCCGGTCGATGAATCCTCGCGAATTTCTCAAAATAGGTGGGGCGCTACGCTCCGCTCCTACCCTGAAAGTCTCGGGGGGATTCGTCAAGCGGGGGCTGAGATAAAAGGGGGGTCCCAAAACGCGTTTTTCCCATGCATTTTTCCATAGGACCTTTAGAACGAGCTACAGCCCGAACGGCTGAACAGAATTACTAGAAATTTGGCAGAGAGGTAGTCCCTAGGTCAAGGAAGTGCCTTTTGTAGGTTTGGTGTAAATCTGTTCAGTAGATTCTGAGAAAATAGCCTTTAAATCAATATATATATCTGAGCCCGCTTACGGTACGCTTACCGTACGCTTACCGTAAGCGTACGGTGGCGTGCGCGAGCGCGATTCTGATTGGCTCTTAGATCTTAGTAAACATTCGAATCGGCCGAAACCAGGAAGCGGCGTCCGCCATTTTGTCTCTCGCACTGAGTGTTATTTATCAAACATGATGGCCAAAAACATGTTACGGGGCTGTTTTGACAACTCCCTCCCACATAGTCATGTTGAGGTAGTCCCCAAACATCCCCCAAGAGCAAAAACGGTTTTATTTTTTTTTCGGCAATTTCGCGGAGTACGCTTACCGTACGCTTACCGTAAGCGTACGGTAAAAATTTTTTTTAAAAAAAAACACTATCCACACTTACCCCACCCCCTGCGCTTTTGGTGGCCGCAGGCCTCCAAATGTGCAGGGCTTATGAATAGTGAAAAAAAACTTAATTTTGGCAACATGAAATTATAAAATCGAAATAAAAAAAACACTATCCACATTGACCCCACCCCCTGTGCTTTTGGTGGCCGAAGGCCACCAAATGTACAGGGCTTATTAAAGTTGATAAAAACCGTGCACGGAACGAACTGCGTTAAGTGGGCGCGCACGCCTCGAATGGCGTAAAGTAACTTAGCATTTAAAAAACCGTACAAATTCACTGAAAAAACCATAGGTTTCACACACGTTATAGTTAGGAATTAGCATTTAAAAAACCTTGCAAATTCACTGAAAAAACCATAGGTTTCACACATGTTATAGTTAGCGGAAATTTTACTGATAAAAAACCTGTGAAATTGCCCCGTTATAGTTAGTGCTGGCAACTATAACTCACGCGACCGCAATCTTCTGCTGATGACATATGTGTCTTTATGAAAAAAAAATATTTGTAATATATGTATAGCTAAAAATGTATGGAAGAAGACATGGGCAAATAAGTGTCTAAATACAGTATTAGCATCAGCAGAGGATTGCGGTCGCGTGAGTTATAGTTGCCAGCACTAACTATAACGGGGCAATTTCACAGGTTTTTTATCAGTAAAATTTCCGCTAACTATAACATGTGTGAAACCTATGGTTTTTTCAGTGAATATATATATATATATATATATATATATATATATATATATATATATATATATATATATATATCCAGGCTCGTTGGGGTGACCACAAGGCAAGCAGCACTCGAACACGACACTCTTTTCCCCAGTAAAAGCATTTATTTGGTATGCACAGCTTCGCTTCTCAGTCTATTAGCATACGACTGCCACCTGACGCGTTTCGTAGTTCACTTCCTCAGAGGCACCGCAGTCGAAGGAAGCAAGCCGGGCCACATCCTCCTTTTTAATCCAATCGTCCGCTGATATGCAGCTGCTCTAGATGAGACAAAACGCAATGATTAATGGGAGATGTAGTCCGTAATTACTTGTCCATAGATGGTTGCTTCCTCAATAATTGCAAGTTCATAGCTCTACATTGAGCCCCAAGGAGTGAAGCCGCGCTCAATCCATGCGCCGTGCTCCACATTGAGCCCCGTACCTCGGAACTCGTGGCCCCCTTCACATGGGGTGGTGCTCGCTCAGCGGCTGGCCTGCCGCTTGTTATATCCAGGCTCGTTGGGGTGACCACAAGGCAAGCAGCACTCGAACACGACACTCTTTTCCCCAGTAAAAGCATTTATTTGGTATGCACAGCTTCGCTTCTCAGTCTATTAGCATACGACTGCCACCTGACGCGTTTCGTAGTTCACTTCCTCAGAGGCACCGCAGTCGAAGGAAGCAAGCCGGGCCACATCCTCCTTTTTAATCCAATCGTCCGCTGATATGCAGCTGCTCTAGATGAGACAAAACGCAATGATTAATGGGAGATGTAGTCCGTAATTACTTGTCCATAGATGGTTGCTTCCTCAATAATTGCAAGTTCATAGCTCTACATTGAGCCCCAAGGAGTGAAGCCGCGCTCAATCCATGCGCCGTGCTCCACATTGAGCCCCGTACCTCGGAACTCGTGGCCCCCTTCACATGGGGTGGTGCTCGCTCAGCGGCTGGCCTGCCGCTTGTTATATCCAGGCTCGTTGGGGTGACCACAAGGCAAGCAGCACTCGAACACGACACTCTTTTCCCCAGTAAAAGCATTTATTTGGTATGCACAGCTTCGCTTCTCAGTCTATTAGCATACGACTGCCACCTGACGCGTTTCGTAGTTCACTTCCTCAGAGGCACCGCAGTCGAAGGAAGCAAGCCGGGCCACATCCTCCTTTTTAATCCAATCGTCCGCTGATATGCAGCTGCTCTAGATGAGACAAAACGCAATGATTAATGGGAGATGTAGTCCGTAATTACTTGTCCATAGATGGTTGCTTCCTCAATAATTGCAAGTTCATAGCTCTACATTGAGCCCCAAGGAGTGAAGCCGCGCTCAATCCATGCGCCGTGCTCCACATTGAGCCCCGTACCTCGGAACTCGTGGCCCCCTTCACATGGGGTGGTGCTCGCTCAGCGGCTGGCCTGCCGCTTGTTATATCCAGGCTCGTTGGGGTGACCACAAGGCAAGCAGCACTCGAACACGACACTCTTTTCCCCAGTAAAAGCATTTATTTGGTATGCACAGCTTCGCTTCTCAGTCTATTAGCATACGACTGCCACCTGACGCGTTTCGTAGTTCACTTCCTCAGAGGCACCGTCTATGGACAAGTAATTACGGACTACATCTCCCATTAATCATTGCGTTTTGTCTCATCTAGAGCAGCTGCATATCAGCGGACGATTGGATTAAAAAGGAGGATGTGGCCCGGCTTGCTTCCTTCGACTGCGGTGCCTCTGAGGAAGTGAACTACGAAACGCGTCAGGTGGCAGTCGTATGCTAATAGACTGAGAAGCGAAGCTGTGCATACCAAATAAATGCTTTTACTGGGGAAAAGAGTGTCGTGTTCGAGTGCTGCTTGCCTTGTGGTCACCCCAACGAGCCTGGATATAACAAGCGGCAGGCCAGCCGCTGAGCGAGCACCACCCCATGTGAAGGGGGCCACGAGTTCCGAGGTACGGGGCTCAATGTGGAGCACGGCGCATGGATTGAGCGCGGCTTCACTCCTTGGGGCTCAATGTAGAGCTATGAACTTGCAATTATTGAGGAAGCAACCATCTATGGACAAGTAATTACGGACTACATCTCCCATTAATCATTGCGTTTTGTCTCATCTAGAGCAGCTGCATATCAGCGGACGATTGGATTAAAAAGGAGGATGTGGCCCGGCTTGCTTCCTTCGACTGCGGTGCCTCTGAGGAAGTGAACTACGAAACGCGTCAGGTGGCAGTCGTATGCTAATAGACTGAGAAGCGAAGCTGTGCATACCAAATAAATGCTTTTACTGGGGAAAAGAGTGTCGTGTTCGAGTGCTGCTTGCCTTGTGGTCACCCCAACGAGCCTGGATATAACAAGCGGCAGGCCAGCCGCTGAGCGAGCACCACCCCATGTGAAGGGGGCCACGAGTTCCGAGGTACGGGGCTCAATGTGGAGCACGGCGCATGGATTGAGCGCGGCTTCACTCCTTGGGGCTCAATGTAGAGCTATGAACTTGCAATTATTGAGGAAGCAACCATCTATGGACAAGTAATTACGGACTACATCTCCCATTAATCATTGCGTTTTGTCTCATCTAGAGCAGCTGCATATCAGCGGACGATTGGATTAAAAAGGAGGATGTGGCCCGGCTTGCTTCCTTCGACTGCCGTGCCTCTGAGGAAGTGAACTACGAAACGCGTCAGGTGGCAGTCGTATGCTAATAGACTGAGAAGCGAAGCTGTGCATACCAAATAAATGCTTTTACTGGGGAAAAGAGTGTCGTGTTCGAGTGCTGCTTGCCTTGTGGTCACCCCAACGAGCCTGGATATAACAAGCGGCAGGCCAGCCACTGAGCGAGCACCACCCCATGTGAAGGGGGCCACGAGTTCCGAGGTACGGGGCTCAATGTGGAGCACGGCGCATGGATTGAGCGCGGCTTCACTCCTTGGGGCTCAATGTAGAGCTATGAACTTGCAATTATTGAGGAAGCAACCATCTATGGACAAGTAATTACGGACTACATCTCCCATTAATCATTGCGTTTTGTCTCATCTAGAGCAGCTGCATATCAGCGGACGATTGGATTAAAAAGGAGGATGTGGCCCGGCTTGCTTCCTTCGACTGCGGTGCCTCTGAGGAAGTGAACTACGAAACGCGTCAGGTGGCAGTCGTATGCTAATAGACTGAGAAGCGAAGCTGTGCATACCAAATAAATGCTTTTACTGGGGAAAAGAGTGTCGTGTTCGAGTGCTGCTTGCCTTGTGGTCACCCCAACGAGCCTGGATATATATATATATATATATATATATATATATATATATATATATATATATATATATATATATATATATATATATATATATATATATATCCAAACCACTCTCCCTCCAAGGTTGAAGAAAGTAGAGCACACACGGGTTAACAGAACATCCGCTCTTTATTCATTACCATCGGCATGACGCGTTTCGTTTTATAAACTTCTTCAGATGCCGCCAAAATTTTCAAATGGTTGTCCAGCCCACTTTTGTAGCGAAAGCCCCTCTTCGATTGGCTGAGGCAATGCTGACACTCTCACACCGGGAAATGCCTGAGCTCAGGAATCTGAGTTCGCTGAAAAAACCATAGGTTTCAGGAACGTTATAGTTAGTTGGACATTTCACTCGTACAAAACCATAGAAATTCCGGTGTTATAGTTAGTTCAGCTAACTATAACTCGCGCCCCCGCAATGCACTGCTTATGACATCACATACTACATCATTCATGACATGGTCAGTGACATCACTGATGACATCTCAAATGACATCACTGATGACATCATCCAGTGACTGTGTGTTTCCGTAAAGTTTAAATTTGTTTTATATATATGCCAAGCTGTATTGAAGAATGAGTGGGTGTATAAGTGTCTGTATGGAGGATTTACTAGGTACATGACTGACTGTATAAGTGAGTTATTAAATGTGTCTTTCTGAATGCATGGGTTAGTGACTAAACTGTGTGAAAGTCTGTATCAGTCAGTTTGTTGTTGTGTAAGCTGCTGCATGGGTAGGTGAGTAGCTGCAGGAGTGTTTATGTGGGTTATTGATTGCTTGCCTGAGTATTTGTATGGCTGCCTGAGTGTGTGTGTGGTTGGGTGGGAGGTGTGTGTCTCTGTGCATAGATGTGTGAGTGGTTGATTCACTGGGTGTATGGGTTTAAGAGTGCATGTGGAAACAGCTGTATGGGTGGGTGAGTGTGTGTATGGGAGTGTTGGTGAGTGAATGGATGTCTCAGTGGTACATGTGCAAGTAAGTACATATGTAAAAGGCAGTATATGTGGGTGATGGTGTATATAAATAACTATGTGTGAGAGTCGGTAATTGTGAGAGTGGCTGCATGGATGAGTGTGTATTTGTATCAGTGATTCTATAAGAGAGTAATTATGTGTTAGTATCTGTATGAATAAGTGAGGTGGTGTCTGTATAACTGTATAGGTGAGTAAATGTAAGTATGATTGTTTCTTTGCATGACTGACTAGGTGTGTGAGGAACTCTGGATATGTGGCACTGTGTGAGTGTCTGTATAGGTTTATGAGTGCATATGATAGTGTTGTATTGATGAGTGACTGCATGTATGAGTGACTGTATGGGTGAATGAGTGGATGCGTGTGTAGACCTAGGAATCAGTCAGCGCGTATTTAGGAACTGGTATTGATGTGTCTATTTTTTCGAAAATGGCAATCTATATTTTAGAGTGGGTGTATCAAAGGTTATATTCAGGTGTGAGGAGGTGCATCAGATGTTCACGTGAGTGATGTCATCAGTGATGTCATCAGTGATGTCATTTGAGATGTCATAGGTGATGTCATCAGTGATGTCACTGACCATGTCATGAATGATGTAATATGTGACATCATCAGCAGTGCATTGCGGGGGCGCGAGTTATAGTTAGCTGAACTAGCTATAACACCGGAATTTCTATGGTTTTGTACGAGTGAAATGTCCAACTAACTATAACGTTCCTGAAACCTATGGTTTTTTCAGTGAATTTCTATGGTTTTTTAAATGCTTATTTCTAACTATAACGTGCCTGAAACCTATGGTTTTATTAGTGAATATACAATATAGACCAGGATAATAAATGCAATGGTACAATGGAATGATACAATGACAAGGACACAGTCACTTAGATCGCCAATGGGGGGGGGGGATACACCTGCATCTACAAGCTGGGCCATCAGTGCTTTCCCTTATCTATATTAAAGAAAAAAAACAATAAAATGCAATAAAACCCCAGCAAAGGAGGCTTGTGGTCATATTTGATAGCTTTACAGACCAACTACCAGCCGCACTTAGTCATAAGACCCAGGATACAGGCTGCAGGAACAAAATAGTGGGACAAGGAAAATAACATTTTTCTAAAAGTGCAAAAACCTGTAGAGGTT
Organism: Triturus cristatus; assembly: GCF_964204655.1. Classification (NCBI taxonomy): domain Eukaryota; kingdom Metazoa; phylum Chordata; class Amphibia; order Caudata; family Salamandridae; genus Triturus; species Triturus cristatus. Next base: position 105,414,936 of record NC_140587.1, read on the forward strand.
AAGCCCAACGGACCGGGGCCAGGTAGGGCTATTCAAAATTCAGAACACAAAACAATGAACCCGGCTCCATACTACCGTACACTCCTACTACTCATGGAGTAACGAACAGTCAACTCTTTTATCTGTCCGAATGGAAATTTTATTAGACCATTCCTGTTTCTTATTAATTTAAAAATTGATCAAAACAAGTTTTTTTTGACTGAAAAAGAAACACAGACTTATCAAATTCACACATGAACTTACACGTATATACAATTCACATTAACATACACTTAAAGACAAAAATGGACTTAGACACTGTGAAAAAATTATTGGCAACAGCTTGCAACATGACAAAAGCAGCAAATTAATTCATACATCATATACAAAATTTAGTAATAAACATGAAAATATCCAATGTTATGAACCACATGTTTTATTCCAACTCCAGCGCCAAAAGAGTATCTAAATAGTATATCAATCCTTTATCCAATAATTTCCTTTAACTCTTGCCGCATTCAGAATGAACTAAATGCCTACCAAAATGCAAACGCGTTTGAAGACCCAGGTGTGAGAAGTTGGCCTGGCATATGCTGGTCACTAGTTATAGTGGCCACCTTGCACCAGTCCAATTCGACTCTTGGAAGATAGATTTAAAGACAACCTTTTAAAGAAAGCTATCCTAGTGGTAGCTGTGAAGAGCAGCCTTCAGGCTAAGTCTCTGAGGAATGTAAAGCAGCTTCTTTTACCTTATAATCTCTTGAATTACCAAATGAAAAGACACCACACAGGTATATATATCAAATATATATGTATTTATTTCTAAATATACTCTACTAATCTCTTTATGAGATTAGAGTCAGGTAAACATTCAAAAGATCAACAGTTCTCAATAAATTAAGCACAAATATGACTGTAGCTCTAGGGGCGCACCAGACCATATACTAAAATAGTGGGTTAACAAACTCGACTTGCAAAAGTAAGAGGCCTAGGGCCTTGGGAATCGCTGGGGCTTCACTTCTGCAGTGTTATCAGGTAAGTAATCAGCCCACAGGAGACGCGTGCAGTATCTAAACACACACGCGAGATTCTCATTGGTTTCAATGGCAAAATGTCGCAGTTTGTAATTTGCAGTTCTAGGGCACTTTGGAGTGGACAACAAGCAAACAACTTACAGGGTAAGTACTTCGATAGCCAATGTACACTTGGGCACCGTAATGCCAGAGTTACCTCACCCAGGGAAGCCGGGTGCATAGGTGTCCTTTGGTGTCGGGTCGCAATGCTGTTTTCAATGGAGATCGGGGAAGTCTTGCCACTTGTGTCGTCGAGAGCAGTGTCCGCTGGAATCCGACGATGGTTTGGAGTTGCAGAAGACCTAGAAATTGAGGGGACAGAGTTCAAAGTCACTTGCCAGTGACTGGTGGCCAGGATAGATGACCACAGCTGTCGCGTCTCTTCAGGTCGCTGATGTCGTTTTGTCTCTTCACTCACGTGGTCCAGGAGGGATCGATGAAGAACAGCAGCTGGATTCCGGAGGTCTCACAATGTTTGCAGCTGTTGGCGGTGTCGGCACTCGGATTGGAGTCAACAAACCTTGGCAACTGCAAGTCTCAAGTGGATGGAAGATTGTCGATGGATCAGACCAGCAAGGTCCGATGGACTTACCCAGCAAGGGTAAGTGAGGGCAGGCCCAGAGCAACCAGGCGAGCCCTTGAAGTGGATGTGAAAGTCTTCTGGAGGGCTGCTAGCCAACAGGCAAGCAACCGCAAAGACGCCTTTGCAGGAAAAGTTTAACAACAGCCCACGGTCACTCGGGACGGGGTAGGCTGCTCAAATTCAGTACCAGACCTGCTCAGGACTTGGACAACAAGTGGTCCAAAGCACAACTTCGTTGGAAGTAGTTTAGAGCTTGCACTCGAAATCAGTGCACGGTTCCCTGGTATTACTGTTCCTCATCACTCGTGGGGTCCAGATGCCACAGCTTCGCTGGGGACTCAAAATGGCCGACGAGAGGTCAGGAAATCCACTTCAGGGGACGCAGGGACTTCGGGCTCCGGCGGGAGCGGTAAAGGTTGCAACCGTAGTTCAGTAGTTTTGGTGCCTGCCATGCAGGGGAGTCACTCCTTGACTACAAGGGAGATCCTTCGGTCTTCTAGAGATAGTAGAACGTTGAAGGGCCAGGATTCTTCTTCGTAGAGCGTCGTCCAGGTGTAATCTAAGTTGCATTGGCAAGCTTTGGTATCTTATACCGAAAAGATGGGAGGGACTAGCTCTAGGGCCACTCCTCTAGGAGGGCCAGGGTAGTGGGTGGTTACACCCACTTCCCTTTGTCCAGTTTCGCGCCAGGACAGGGGCAGGCAGCCCCTGAACTGGTTTGAGCTGGCATATGCACAGAGGAGCCTACTGCTCCCCCAGTGCAGGACTTCAAAGCACTCTAAGAGTGCACCCACCCAGCTCCAATACACTAAATCCTGTCTGGGAGGTGGTGACACTTCCCTGTGACAGGAAACCTTTTGTTGGGCTCCCTCCACTGCGAGTTTCGGTCAGCAGCAAGAGGGCAGCCCGGTGTCTGTGCTGGTGGCATCCATTTTGTGATGCCAGGGATCTAGAAGATTTCTACTGTGTAGTACAGTGTGTACATGTCGTCCCCTCTAGAAGGGTGGGATCCTACTCCCACACCAGTTACTGGTGTGGGGGTAGGCTTCCAAGTTGTTTGACACCAAACACGACATGTTTTGATGCAGTCATTCCAAAGTTAGCATTTACCGCGAGGTTATAATTCACTTAAGAGTATATGGTTTAACTGCATCCACAAACAGCAGCAGGGAATAGACTCTGCCAGCTGCAGAGGGGTCCTGCTCAGGCAGAAGCACCCCCTCACATAGTAAACCAAGCACCCTGCCCTCAGGATTATTAGGGCCTGCTAGAGGGGTGACTGATAGGTTTATATGTGTGTGTATGGTGAGATATAGGAACCTATACCTCAGTGAGGAGTGCTAACACTACCTCACACAGGCTGCAGTAGCAGGCCTGTGGTTTTAGATTGTGAATGCTTCCCAGGGGTGGCATAATACATGCTGCAGCCCCTGGTAGGCCTGTGAAGTACCAATGCCCTAGGTACCTAAGGTACCATATACTAGGGGCTCACAAGGCACCAGAGTATCCAATCACTAGTGCATCTAATATGCACACCAATCATTTAAGGGAGTAAGCAGATAGGCTGGGGTCCTGGATAGCAGGATCCCAGCCAGACTAGTCAAAAACCATTCAAACACCAGGAAAAAAATGGGGGCAACCATATAGTCAGATTCCACCTTCCTACATAACCCCCCCCCCCAAACGAAAGGAGATAAGGCTAACCTTGCCTAGTTAAGCCTTTATTTCCTGAGTGGCCATATAAGGAAGAACCTGCACTAGCATGGTTGCTCCCTGTCTCATGGTCCACTTGGGAAATCCTACCCCAAGGGGTTTTGGAGTTTCTCCAAAGTCTAGGGAAATTACCTGTATTGTTTTCTGGTACATAAGTAGGCTGGTGGGGTGTCTGAGTCTGGAAGTGAGGCCCTATTTGGGGTGGTCTCAACTTCCTCAGCACACTGGTCACCATGGAAGCCTTTCTGTCCATGACTGTGTCATATCTGGCCCTAAGGGTCAACCTCTGGCTGCCTACAGCTGGGGGTTGGGTCCCTCTGGTTGGAATAGTGGAGGGCACTGGAATGTTTGGGGCAACTATGCCCCAGGTTTCCCTTTGCCCAACAGAGTCCATCTGGGGGGCACCTGTACCTAGGGGTAAGGGGGATCCCTCAGTTTGTAGAGGAATAATCACCTGGCTAGAACTACTCTGCTGGGTGTCCCTAATCTGCTGATGAGAGGGTTCCTCTGGACAGGGGCCCATTAAGGGTCCACTGACCTCCCTGACCTCTGCAGCCCTGGGCTGACTGAGGCAGGGTAGAGAGGGGCAGGATACCTGCTCCAGACTGGGTGCCACCTTGGAAGGATCCTCTGCCTTCAGAGTTGTGGCCAGGACAGGCCTGACCACTTCTGGGGCAGTTACTTCACAAGGGGCAGGTGCAGTTCCCTTAGAAAGCTGACCCTTACCTTTAGTCTGGTGGGGGGAGGACTGTTCCTCACCCCCTATGCTCTCTGTTTGTGTGGAGTGATCCATAGGTTCAGGCTTCACTCCCCTTAATTTCTCCTGTGGTGGAGGTGAGGCCCTCAGGGTCTCATCCACTCTCTCAGGGATGCCTAACATTCTTAAATGTGCATTGTGGTCCACCTCAGCCCAGGCTGAGATTTCCAGATCATTCCCCAGTAGACAATCTACAGGCAGGGTTGGGGACACTGCCACTCTCTTTGGGCCCGTGACCCCTCCCCAGCTGAGATTTACCACTGCCATGGGATGGTCTGTCCTAACTCCATCAATATTGGTCACATGGTAGCTAAACTCAGGTAAAAGCTGTTCTAGGGGCACTAGTCTCTTTGTCACCATGGTGACACTAGCCCCTGTGTCCCTGTAGGCCACAGCCTTCTGACCATTGATCATGGGCTCTTGTCTGTACCTGCCCAAGATATTGGGAATCATGGTAAAGTTGGCAAACCCCATGCCACCATCACAGACTAGAGTTGCTTGTGTAGGGGACCTGGTTAGGCCAGAGTCCCTCTGAGTTCCCCAAGAAAGCCCAACTAACTTTTTGGGTGCACTCCCACCACCTGGGGGATTACTACTGGTAGTAACAGGGGGTGTTGGAGCTGCATTGGGAGGAACATTCTCTTTATTGCCATTCTTTGGACAGCTGGAGTCAGTTTTCCAGTGTCCAGGTTGCTTGCACACATGGCAATATGGTTTCTTAGTGGAAGAGGAAGGATTTTGGGACCCACCCCCAGAACTGGGTTTTTGGGGCCCTTCAGAGGACCTTTCTGTTTTATCATCCCCACCTTTCTCTTTGGGCTTAGTGGAATCTTTCTTCTGGTCACCACCTTGGTTCTTGGGCCTAACCCTGGTTGTGACCCATTTGTCTGCCTTCTTTCCCAATTCTTGGGGAGAGGTCAGATCAGAGTCCACCAGGTACTGGTGTAAGAGTTGGTTTTGACAATTATTAAGGATCTGCTCTCTCATAATCAAATTATACAATCCTTTAAAGTCAGTGACTCTACTGCCAACTATCCAACCCTCCAGAGCCTTGGTAGCACAATCTACAAAGTCCACCCAATCCTGAGTCTGTGCTTTCTGGGTGTCTCTGAACTTGAACCTGTACTGTTCAGTGGTTAAGCCAAACCCATCTATTAATGCACTCTTCAGGGATTCATAATCATTAGCATCCTCTTCTCTAAAAGTGAGGAGCTTGTCTCTCCCTTTGTCTAAAAAGGAGAGCCACAAGATTGCTGCCCACTGTTTCTGGGGGACCTGTTGAACTTTACAGACCCTCTCCATAGCAGTTATCCATTTGTGGATATCATCCCCACTCTGGTAGGGAGGAACAACCTTGGACAGGTTCCTATGATCTGGCATGTAATCTCTGCCTCAAGGGACACTGTTGCTGCCATTAGGGGCATCTAACCCCTCCTTCTTTGAAGCTCGAAGGCTTCCCTGTCTAAGGCCAATTGCTTGGTTCTGAGGGCAAGCCTAGCTTCCTCATACTGGAGCATCTTGAACCTTCTGTCAGAGGAGGTCTCCCTGGGAAAGTTGGAGTTCCTCTGTGGAATAGATTCTCTTCCAGAGTGATATGACCTGTCAGAGTCCCTTGAGAGGGACCTAGGCCTGTCTCCCACTCTGTCAGCTCTCTTATGGAGATTTCCTCTATTCTCTTCAGACCCTTCTGGGTCTGGCCCTTCACTCACAGAGTCCAGGTCATCTTGATTTTCATCATCAGACCCAGAGACTATGTGTGACCCACCCCCTGATGCAGACCCACTAGCTCCTAGAGCTTGTTTCAGGTCATCTGCTACTAACAGATCTATCAGGTGTTGTGATGAGGGACTCCTGCCCACCCTCAGGTTTCTTTCAAAGCATAAGGCCTTCAGTTCAGTGTAGGCTATATCTTTGTACTGAGATGGGGTGGACACACTGGCTCCACCCTGGTGAGACATACTAGTGTTGTGCAGTGTTGTATTACCTACACTAGTTGAGGCCTACTGGACCTAGCTTGAGCTGTAGCAAGGGTGTGCTTGTCCCTTCACAAACAGCTCTAAGTTCAGCAGAACTTATTGATACTAGCTTGACTTTATATGTACCTTGAGTACCTTAAGTGGTTTTCAGTTAGTAATTCAAATAGAGATTTTCTGGTAAAACAATGGCAAGCTGGAATCCCACACGCTGCCCACCAATGTGAGAAGTTGGCCTGGCATATGCTGGTCACTAGTTATAGTGGCCACCTTGCACCAGTCCAATTCGACTCTTGGTAGATAGGTTTAAAGACAACCTTTTAAAGAAAGCTATCCTAGTGGTAGCTGTGGAGAGAAGCCTTCAGGCTAAGTCTCTGAGGAATGTAAAGCAGCTTGTTTTACCTTATAATCTCTTGAATTACCAAATGAAAAGACACCACACAGGTATATATATCAAATATATATGTATTTATTTCTAAATATACTCTACTAATCTCTTTATGAGATTAGAGTCAGGTAAACATTCAAAAGATCAACAGTTCTCAATAAATTAAGCACAAATATGGCTGTAGCTCTAGGGGCGTACCAGACCATATACTAAAATAGTGGGTTAACAAACTCGACTTGCAAAAGTAAGAGGCCTAGGGCCTTGGGAATCGCTGGGGCTTCACTTCTGCAGTGTTAGCAGGTAAGTAATCAGCCCACAGGAGACGCGTGCAGTGTCTAAACACACACGCGGGATTCTCATTGGTTTCAATGGCAAAATGTCGCGGTTTGTAATTTACAGTTCTAGGGCACTTCGGAGTGGACAACAAGCAAACAACTTACAGGGTAAGTACTTCGATAGCCAATGTACACTTGGGCACCGTAATGCCAGAGTTACCTCACCCAGGGAAGCCGGGTGCATAGGTGTCCTTTGGTGTCGGGTCGCGATGCTGTTTTCAATGGAGATCGGGGAAGTCTTGCCGCTTGTGTCGTCGAGAGAAGTGTCCGCTGGAATCCGACGATGGATTGGAGTTGCAGGAGACCTAGAAATTGAGGGGACAGAGTTCAAAGTCACTTGCCAGTGACTGGTGGCCAGCAGGATAGATGACCACAGCTGTCGCGTCTCTTCAGGTCGCTGATGTCGTTTTGTCTCTTCACTCACGTGGTCCAGGAGGGATCGATGAAGACCAGCAGCTAGATTCCGGAGGTCCCACAACGTCTGCAGCTGTTGGCAGTGTCGGCACTCAGATTGGAGTCAACAAATCTTGGCAACTGCAAGTCTTGTGTGGATGGAAGATTGTCGATGGATCAGACCAGCAAGGTCCGATGGACTTACCCAGCAAGGGTAAGTGAGGGCAGGCCCAGAGCAACCAGGCGAGCCCTTGAAGGGGATGTAAAAGTCTTCTGGAGGGCTGCTAGCCAATGGGCAAGCAACCGCAAAGACGCAAAGACGCAACAGCCCACGGTCACTCGGGACGGGGTAGGCCGCTGAAATTCGGTACCAGACCTGCTCAGGACTTGGACGACAAGTGGTCCAAAGCACAACTTCGTTGAACGTAGTTTAGGGCTTGCACTCGAAATCAGTGCACGGTTCCCTGGTATTGCTGTTCCTCGTCACTCGTGGGGTCCAGATGCCACAGCTTCGCTGGGGACTCAAAATGGCCAACGAGAGGTCAGGAAATCCACTTCAGGGGACGCAGGGACTTCGGGCTCCGGCGGGAGCAGTAAAGTTTGCAACCGTAGTTCAGTAGTTTTGGTGCCTGCCAAGCAGGGGAGTCACTCCTTGACTCCAAGGGAGATCCTTCGGTCTTCTAGAGATAGTAGAACGTTGAAGGGCCAGGATTCTTCTTCGTAGAGCGTCGTCCAGGTGTAATCTAAGTTGCATTGGCAAGCTTTGGTATCTTATAGTGAAAAGATGGGAGGGACTAGCTCTAGGGCCACTCCTCTAGGAGGGCCAGGGTAGTGGGTGGTTACACCCACTTCCCTTTGTCCAGTTTCGCGCCAGGACAGGGGCAGGCAGCCCCTGAACTGGTTTGAGCTGGCATATGCACAGAGGAGCCTACTGCTCCCCCAGTGCAGGACTTCAAAGCACTCTAAGAGTGCACCCACCCAGCTCCAATACACTAAATCCTGTCTGGGAGGTGGTGACACCTCCCTGTGACAGGAAACCTTTTGTTGGGCTCCCTCCACTGCGAGTTTCGGTCAGCAGCAGGAGGGCAGCCCGGTGTCTGTGCTGGTGGCATCCATTTTGTGATGCCAGGGCTCTAGAAGATTTCTACCGTGTAGTACAGTGTGTACATGTCGTCCCCTCTAGAAGGGTGGGATCCTACTCCCACACCAGTTACTGGTGTGGGGGTAGGATTCCAAGTTGTTTGACACCAAACAAGACATGTTTTGATGCAGTCATTCCAAAGTTAGCATTTACCGCAAGGTTATAATGCACTTAAGAGTATATGGTTTAACCGCATCCACAAACAGCAGCAGGGAATAGACTCTGCCAGCTGCAGAGGGGTCCTGCTCAGGCAGAAGCACCCCCTCACATAGTAAACCAAGCACCCTGCCCTCAGGATTGTTAGGGCCTGCTAGAGGGGTGACTGATAGGTTTATATGTGTGTGTATGGTGAGATATAGGAACCTATACCTCAGTGAGGAGTGCTAACACTACCTCACACAGGCTGCAGTAGCAGGCCTGTGGTTTTAGATTGTGAATGCTTCCTAGGGGTGGCATAATACATGCTGCAGCCCCTGGTAGGCCTGTGAAGTACCAATGCCCTAGGTACCTAAGGTACCATATACTAGGGGCTCACAAGGCACCACAGTATCCAATCACTAGTGCATCTAATATGCACACCAATCATTTAAGGAAGTAAGCAGATAGGCTGGGGTTCTGGATAGCAGGATCCCAGCCAGACTAGTCAAAAACCATTCAAAAACCAGGAAAAAAGTGGGGGCAACCATATAGTCAGATTCCACCTTCCTACACCAGGCGAATAGTACTGGGACTATCATCAGGGCTTCATATGTGGTTCATAACATTGGACTGGTTACCAGAGGTTCAAAAGTGAAAGTGAAACTACTTATTTGTTTTTTTGTAAAGCAGACATTTCCAGGAACTCACTGGATTCAATACCAGTAGCCAGGGTGCAATGGGCTGAGAGGGCAGCCTCAGCCTTGACAGGGGGCATTGAGAGATCAATTTATGAAGCCAAATGGCTCCCTTTTCTGCCAACAAATCCACTGTGAAAGCCATTGTGTCTAGATGGTCTGAACTAGGATGGAAAATGTGTGCGATATTGTTAAACAGCTCTGCTCCAGGCTGTGATTACTCATTGTGAATTAAACACTCATGTGGCAGGGTGACGGTGGAACAGCAGTGGTTTATTAGTGTTTATTAGTAGGAATAACTGCACTGCCAATAACACATTGGACCTCATTAGAAGCGTCACTCGGCCCTTCAGAGTTAAGATACTGTGGTACTAGGAACTTCAAGGGGGGGGGGGAGTTAATGGTGGACTCATCTCGGTGTACTGCGTTGGTTTCTTTATGACTGAGTGAAATCCTGAGATTCCACTGAGAAAGGAGGACTACAGAGGGAATCAGGAATACCACATTCCAGAATTCCTCATTTCCTACTTGGGGGTTCTGCCAGAGATTCCTCCTGCCTCTAAACTCTAGGAGAAAAAACACATGGTCTATGGTAAATTGATAGACCCTATAAGATAGAGTGGGATTACTTACTACAAGTGTGTATGTATGTAAATGGGAGGTCTATTGCGCAAACCTAGCTAAAAGACAGCAGAGTGCCATGCATAGTCAAAGACTGGCATACTTTCCACGAGTGAGAGAAGAAGCTGGGCAGTTAATGCATTGTGACGTATTGTTCTCTGAAAGATGTGAGTCTTCAACACTTTCCTTAATTGGAATAACTTTGGGGCAGTCCTGCTGGATACAGGGACGTTGATCTAGATACTGGGTGCATAGATGGACAAGGCCTGCTGTCTTGGTTTTTCTTTTTTACACTTCTTATTCTGCAGCCTTATGGTGTCCTGTCTGCAAATGTACTGGGAACCAACAGAAGGTGCACCTCTCTGAAAGATAGTCAATGGTGCTGCTGTGTAATGATGAAGCTGGTTTTGAAAATGACGCTAACCAGCAAGGGGAGCCAATGGACTTTCATTAGGATGGGAGCAATTTGATCATATTTCTTCAGGCCCTGAATGAGAAATGCTGGGGTGTGTAGGATCCCCCTAAGCGGTGCCAGTATGGAGTCTGGGAGGCCATGTAGAAGGGCATTGCCACCATCCAGATGAGATAATACAAGGGAGTGAACAGCAGCTCTGAAGCTGCTTTCTGAAAGAAATGGTTTGACTTTCCTTAGAAGAGAGAGCTGGCACCGGCCTGTCTTTATAATTTAGTAATGAGTTTCTTGAGAATGATGTTGGTGCCCAGGGTAAATCCAAGTGACTTGGCATTCAGTGATCAAAGTCGTCCAGGTTCATGTTTTTCCTCCCCAATTTAGTGGGACTTGTGATTCATCAGAGCACTACAAAGTGTGAGGAAACAGGCTTTTGTGGGTTCAACCCACTTTCTGCCCCCACTTGTCTACCAAACACTGGTGTAATGACTCTGAAATGCCCTGAGCCCTGCTAATTAATACTCAGTGTATGGGCTCTGACCCTAAAAAAATACATGTTTAATTGGCTTATCCCTAATGGCATAACTTAACTTACTTATAAGTCCTTAGTATATGGTACCAGGGGTGCCTAGAGCGTGTAAGTTAAAGTGCCTCTTGTATTCTGCAGTTCTAGTTGTGCCACCATGAGTGTCGCAAGACAAAATAATGACTCCGGAGCCGATTCACAGAATTAACTTAAGACAAAATCCTAAACTTACTACTTTTGGTATTTACAGAAGTTAGGATTTTGTCTTAAGTTTGTCTTAAAACTAACTTAAGACAGACTTAAGACAGACTTAAGACAGACTTAAGACAAACTTAAGACAAACTTAAGACAGACTTAAGACAGACTTAAGACAGACTAACTGAAGTCTGTCTTAAGTCTACAATTGGCCTACTAGTGGAAGAGGTCTAATCACCTACTGGCAGGAAAAGCTGCCCAAGGTGTGAGCCCAAATGAAGAGCTTCAAACTAGAAGCTATGTTTGAAGTGCAAATGGCGAGCACACACAAAGAGGGGCTGCTCTGTTGTTTAGGTGGACAATAAGGCATTGACACAGCGAGGCGAAAACACCGGTCAAACTGTTTTTCCATGGGCTTGTAACCTTTAGGTATCCACACCTCTAGGTTGGGCTATCAAGCTCCACACACCAAGAGAAGTGTTCAGCCAACTTGGGAGTGGGGAGAGTAGAAATTCTAAGATAGCTGGATGCCACACTTCACAGGAAGCAATCATCAGGCGGGAGGGAACAATATAGCCCATTAGCTAGTGACAGCAGGATCTCCGGAGGACACTTTCTGGGCATAAAGGAGCCACTTATGGGCCCAGACCTCAGAAGAGGACCGAAGAACTATTACCCTGCTGAGCTTGGCCCTGCACTCCCAATAACACATTGGACCTCATTAGAAGCGTCACCCGCCCCTTCAGAGTTAAGATACTGGGGTACTAGGAACTTCAGGGGGGGGAGTTAATGGTGGACTCATCTCGGTGTACTGCGTTGGTTTCTTTATGACTGAGTGAAATCCTGAGATTCCACTGAGAAATGAGGACTACAGGGGGAATCAAGAATACCACAATCCAGAATTCCTTATTTCCTACATCAGTTCCTACGACAGTTGCCGGCAGACGTTGTAGAGTTTGGCGTTTAGCCTGGTGAAGAGACTAATAGAGTGAGGAATCCCTGGGATGCTTTTAAATGAATCATGACTGAGGAGTTAGCGTATAAGTTATTACAATGAGTGGAGTGAAATATCACCACAGGCATTGATTAACTTCCCTGGAGGCCGACCATTAGCCGCTTTTGACCACGTCTTTTTTGCTCCCTCACCCTTGTCCTGAAGAGGCCAAGATGTAAGTGACGGCCGAAACGAGCTCGCGTCGACAGTCCTTTGACAAGAGAAGTCTAACAAGAAATGAAAATTGTTTATGTTTAAAGGCACTTTTGAATTAAGGTTTTGAGAGGGGTGATTACCTCATGTGCTTAAATGACGACCTCATAGTGGATTGCTTTTATTTAATATGCAAACACTACATGAATTTCTAATGAGTGGGTAGTAAGAACTTATGGATTTTTGTTGCTTTTGTTTTATTTGTGAAGTACACTTTGTTTGTATATATGTCTGTATGTTTTAAAGGAAAAAACAACAAAAAATAATAATGATTAGTTTTTCTAAAAATTGTGTCTGTGGTATGTGATGTTTTGCTCTTGAACGAGGTACATGAATTAACGACAGGATTATGGACTGCCTCTAGGCTAATAGGGAGTTCCCTATGAGTTAGTAGATTTATACATATATTCTTTCCTCCGTGCCAATTTTCTTTTTCTACTTGTTGTAGTACCTTTACCCAGGTAGAGGAGGGTCATTTGGGTAAACCCCTATATACCTTTGAATACTAGCAGTGAGATGCTACACCAAAGCTGGATTGGACCTGCTGCAACAACAAAGAAGAAATCTTTTGTTTATAGAACCTCACTGAACAGCCAAAAGTTTTTTTTAATTGTTTGAAGGCATCTACATATACATAGAAAACAAGCAAAGTGGGATAGGTGGGGGATGAAAGGGTGCAAATCGGCAGACAGCAGGAAGGTGATGGGACGGGAAAGCAACACTAGACAGAGAAGGGGCAAACAAGACCACAGACGGGGGAGGAGGAAGAGAGGGGGTAAGTAACATCACGAACAGCAGGAGGAGGGTGCGAGGGGAAAAGGCTAGCACTGACATGGCGGGAGGGAGCAAGCCACAAAATTATAAAATAGTACATCCAGAAGCGTGCAGCCTGTTGAAGGATACTGGCCACAGACAGGAAGCTGCACTTGGCCCATGCGCCACTGAACAGACAAACACAGGAAGAGAAAGTAGGAGGTGATGACTAAAGAGAAGCAAGTAAATAAGAGAGATGTCAAAGCTAACTAAGACAACCAATGGTAAGTAATGGTAAGAAATGGGCTGGCTCTCAGCCCTTCATGAGGTTTTGGTTTTATTTACAAGTGGCTCACAAGTAACAGTCATGCACTGTTTCAGGCGACACTTAAGGCCTGATTTAGAACTTGGCAGTAATGGTCCAGCTGTCGGTTTTTCACAGGCTTCTCTGCCCCCCTACTTGGCGGTCTGTCCGCCGTAATTAGATGTTGTCTGGTCTGTAGACAAAAGTCCGCCTGAGTCCTGCCGAATCCACCATGGTTTATTCGCCCGCGTCGATGGCGTCATAGGCAGGGAGGGAGTCTAGCCAGGATTACTGCCAAGCTAATTAAAAAGTGCCTTTCCGTCTAGGCAATTGTGGCGGGAACACCTCCTACCTTGAATTGGTGGAAATGAAAGAAATGAGGTATAAAGTAAACATACTTTTTTTTTTTTACTGTTTACCACTTTGGTTTCCGTCTCCAACACCATAATCCAGGTGCCTCCTCTGGTGCCATGACTTCACCACGATGCCAAACACGTCCGCTGTCACTGGGAACCAAGGTAAGCCACTTTGACAATTGTCATACTATGACTCGTGTGTTGTCAATTGCTGTAGCCATGTATATTTGTACATTGGTCTTAAGTGCAATTTGTGATTATGTGTAATGCAGTTGGGTTCATTTTACAACTTAGCAAGGTGAAATCAACACACCTGTTGTGACACCTAAAACATTTTGTTTCGTTGTTGTGGTGCTTGCATGTGTTATACTTATGTTGCGTGTGGGTGCGCAAACTATAGTGTGTGCCTGTTGTTTGTGTGGCATGCAATAGGTAACAAAATGGCCTTTACAGAGTACCAGCGTAAGTTTTTTGGTGAATACGCACTATATGTGTATAATCACACATACAAAAGTACTACTTGACAGTCACCACTTCCCCAGGGACTCACTCCATCAGCAAACCACCATTAGCCAGCGCAACGTTGACATCTAAATCCGCTCAGTGCAAACCTGCCGGCCTAACGACGACAGAGAACTGTAAGCCAGCAGAGGAATCTGCCACTTTGATGGCAGGTCACAACTTACAGAATGGTAAACCTTCTGTTGATGCGGACAGTGGTTCAACCAGCCCACATTTAATTAAGGTGGGCAGGACTCCTTCAGCTTGATGGAGTACTTGCAACCGCTGCCACGGAGGGATAGCGGCAGTCCCACCAAGTTTTAAATCAGGCCATTAATGTACTTAGACAAGTAAAACCTCCTTCAGAGATGCAAGTTGGGGTTTGGGTGTACCAGTTAAAAGCAATTAGCCATAGTGGAAAGAATTCAAATCCCATGCTGGGATATTATCTCCTCTGATGGCGGCACCATCTACCCTATTGGCGGCAACCTCACAGAATGCCAGCAGACCATAGATGTGATTGAGGATGAATACAGGTGAATCCCCTACCATTCACATTGTAAGCGTGGCTAGTGAGTCCAGCTGGTTTTCTTAAGCACAAGAACTTTGGATTCCTCCACTTCAGAATTCCAGTTTTTCACAATATTGAAAATGAAATATACTGAAGAATTCAAGGGATTATTCAAGCCATAACCTTGCCTTGGGCAACTGCGTTTCATGTGTTCAGAGAGAGACCCAATAATAATAATCCACATTTGTAAAGCGCGAGCAATCACCCGTAAGGGTCTCTAGGCGCTGGGGGCCATCGGGAAGATAAAGAAAGCTATTGCCCAGAGTCCCATGGTGCTGGGCTAATCTGCCGCCGGTGAGCGAACCGCGTGCCCCCAGGTTCCAGAGTCAGTCACCCTGGCCGCTGCGCCACACCTCTTCCGCCAACACCAAAGTGCAGCCAGGCGCTCAAAATATCCACGCGTGACCCTCCATGCTTAAAGTAAGCAGATTCCTAAAATAGTACATCCGGTCAAAAGACAACAGGGGCCCTGACTTTCACTTACAGGGTATGGATATGACCCACTAACAGCATAAGGATGGGTCGCGGACACTTGGAGCCTGGGTACACCTGCAATACAGAGCGGTTGGTATTTCTGGGCTGCAGAATTACTGGGCTGTTATAAGCTAGAACCCAAGAAATGGGAAATAAATGGGGAGACAGTGTTACCTCACTGATCGACGTGGGTTGATCCCTGTGGTCTGTCCAATTCCCGTGGAGGGAGGGATGAAGCAGCGGCAAGTTGTGCTTTGCTATCACTTGTATTAGGGCTC
Source organism: Triturus cristatus (assembly GCF_964204655.1). Taxonomy (NCBI): domain Eukaryota; kingdom Metazoa; phylum Chordata; class Amphibia; order Caudata; family Salamandridae; genus Triturus; species Triturus cristatus. The sequence continues at coordinate 105,430,299 of NC_140587.1, forward strand.
CCGGTTTTATGGTATTTCTTTTTTTGCCATTTCTGTCTGTATTTATCCATATTTATTTTTTCCTAATTTTATCTGCATTTATCCATATTTATTTTTGGCATTGTGGAAAAATAAAGCTGAAATTAGTATATTTCCACATTTATTTAACCGATTAATATGCGCTCATGCTTGAATGTCTGCCAGGTTCCAGTGCTGTGAACACAGCAGAAGATAAATCAGGGCACTTCTATGAAACTATGCAAATTTCAGTATCAACCTTGTGCATATCTAATGCTGTTAAAGCCTATTTACTAAAATTCCTTTCTTTTTTAAAACCCTTATCTATTGGCCTGGCAGTCATGGCAGACAGTATTTAGAATTACTCAAAAAAGGAACCCAATTTCTGTTTTTATCCACATATAAAAATAAATACAGACAAGAAAATGAATGTTTTTGTCTTTATTTATCTGTAAAAATCAGAAAAAAACAGAAAACAGAAGCCTTACTTATATTCCAAATGCAGTCATCACCGGCACCATATGGGTGACTGGGCCACTTATAATGGGGCGCATAGTAGAGTAAAGACGACTGGAGGGAAACAGGTACATAAGAGGCGTGTCTTCAAGAAGTAAACATGTAGGGTGGAGGGAACAGATAAGTAGAGAGGCACTATGTATGGATGAGCTACCAAGAGCTTGGAGTTACTCACTGAGGGTAGAGGCAGCTTCTGTCAGAGCTCCACTTACAACAAAACAGAGTGGTCACTTTAGGAGTCAGTGACATAGAGGAAGGACAACACACCTACTCTGGTCAGACACATTAGGCCGCCCCACATTATAGTCGCTTTGAACCCATCGAGAGGGGGCTCTGAATGGTGGGCGGTTGTGCCCCAACACCCAGCAAAGGAGCCGCAGCCTGTAGGGTTGCCTGTGTCCTCACCCACCGACTGAGATACATCGCTGGGGTACAATGTAGTTCATACTTGAACTTGGGGAGGCCCGGGTTTCGTGGTAACTTCCATCTCTTTCCTTTCTACGTTTTGTGACATTCGTCATTTTCACTCATATGCTGATTCTAATGTAAACATGGGGAATGATTTTTAGTTGTGTGTAATGTGATTGTGTCCGTTGTGACTTACATCTCACACCCCCTTCCCGTGCAAAAGAAACACAAAACAGTATCCTTGCCCAGGGACATCTTAAGGATTTTGGGGGCCCTGGGCCAAACATATTTTGGGGGCCCCTGTTGAATTTATGATCCAATTTGAGCCCCTGTTTCCCACGCAGTTTCTGCTTCCTCAGCTGCATTAGCGGTCCAGTTTGCATCATAGGCAAACAGACGCGTGCAGCTGACAGCGGTAAGATTTAGTGTTTCCAGCCCTGCTACTAGGTTTTTAATACATTTTAAATTGTATATTGTGTCTTAATTACTCTGTGCTTTTTAACAATTTCTTCTACCTGCGCGCACTTGCACTTTACTTGATTCTGATTGCCTGCACCTCCTTAGCTGCTCCGTTTCGCATCTCGCTTTTTCTCCAGTCCTGGTCCGCCGTGGCTGATACGCCGATTGTGCGGAGGGCTGGGGCTGCTATCGGGCTCCTCACTTCCGCCCACGTATTTTCCGCTTCCTCAGCTGCATTAGCGGTCCAGTTTCATCAAAGGCATTAGCCTACACATTCCCGATGCAAACGGACATGTGCCTTCGGCGTGCCGCTGGTGTGCCAAAGGCAAGGCCCTCTGTGCCCGTCAGCATCCCGGAGGCGTCTGGCTCTGGCCATGCTGCCGAGTTCCCCTCCGGTGAGTTTCTTCCACTATATTACAATAGGGAAAAACTGCTTAGCCTTTGGCGGCTACATTATGTCAGTGTACAGCCGCTGATCCGAGCTTGGAGGTAGACTTTCGATTTAATAAGTGCAACTGGTCTCTCCTCCAGCCTAGGAAACTCGCATCCAAGATCCTCCCACGCAACAATAAGTGTAAAAACAATAAGAAAACAGAGGACTTAAAGGCCACCCTTTTAAATTGTCGTTCTACGCAAGAGCATGAACCACACATTTATGACCTACTTTTAGACGAACAGCCTGATCTTTTATTTCTCACTGAGACCTGGCTGTCTGTAGCCTCCAACCCTACTATCACCTTGGCCATCCCTACGGGTTATAAAATCTTTAGAAGAGACCGACAAAGTGGGAAGGGGGGCGGTGTCACCATAATTTACAATTAAAAACTAGACTGCTCTCCCATACCAATGGAAAACAACGAGGGTGCAGAGTCCTTAGACTTCTGCTGTACCTTATCCCCCCATCATAGCATAGCTGTTTTTCTGATTTACAGACCTCTCGGTGGAATTGGAAGTGTTATTACTATGCTTAATACAGCCACCACCTCCCTGGCCTTAAAATACAACAACTGCCTTATTCTGGGAGAATTCCATATGTTTATGGACAATGGAAAAGACACTCAAACAATTTCCTTGTTGGGGACGCTGCAGGCCTGCAACATGTTTTCATCTATTTCTTCGGCCACCCATGGGAAGGGCCATATCCAGACCCCCCAGCATTTCGCGATTTCGCGATTCACGAAAAAATCGCGAAATCGGCAGATTAGCGCGATGGCCGCGATATTTGCCGATTTGGCCGCTAAAAAGGGTCTCCCTGAAGAAAGGAAATAATTAAGGCTTATTATTGGTTGCACGTGGCACACACGTCACTAGGTGTCACCGTGCAGCCATAAGATCACTGCTTCCTCTGCATAACTCAGTGTAAAGCTAGCTGTGGTCGTAATTTTAGAGCTCTAGGAATGGGGCAGATTTTCACCCACTGTACCAAGTGCTGAAACTGAAAATATAAAAGTGCTGGTTTTCACTGTCTCAGAGTACTTGCTGCATCTTAGAAGTACCAGTATTATTCTATTAAAAGTGCTGCAAGTTTCTAAGTCACCGTGGCTGGAATCGGCCTTGGCACTGCCCGGTCCCGTAGCTTCGAGGCAGCAGCAGTGAGTGGAACTGAGCCATGCTGTTCCATGTCTTAGAGAATGTTTGTCCACGCCATTTTATACGTCACTGTTTATCCTGCGTGATGTGCGTATATATAACTTGACGAAGGTTGTACACGCTGTGTAACGTCACTGTTATTGTGTGTGATATGTATTTATATACTTTGACGAAGGCTGTGCGCGCCGTGCCACATCTGTTTATTGTGTGCGATATGCATATATATATCTTGCCGAAAGTATGCACATGGTTATATCACCTGAGTTACCTCATTGTTTATCACGTCTGTCATTAATTTCTTTATGTAGCTGAAGGTTGTGCCATACAATTTTACCTCACACATGGGCCATGCCACGCCAATATTTATCAGGCTTCCCCTTATCCTGACTGAAGGTTGTTCCATACAATGTTATGTCACGTACGCCAAGTCTATGTGATATGCCATCGTGAAAGATGTTCCATGCAATTTTATAACACATGTGCCACGCCGTTGTCATGTGCGCCATGCATGTGCATACATCGATGAAGCCAGTTCATTGTATTTTCTATGTGCCATCCATATCAATTTTGATGAAGGTGGTGCTGTGTCATTTTATATCACATGTGCATGCCATCATGTGGCTTTATGAACATTCCTTAAAAATCTTCGTTCACTGATCACACGCCAGTTTGCAGCTGCTTCAGTCTCATATTTCACCAAGGCAGTGGCCTGGCAGTCCTTTGTATTTCCCTTGCGGAACAACACAGATATCTAGGAAGCAAAGCCTTCCGTCAGTGTTCCAGTCTGATCTCTACGCTTGCTGTGTTGATTATCTCCGCCTTGTCTTAACTCTAAGCAGACCACCCAGTGTATGCTTGCAAAAAATGCAAAATGTGTTATTTACGTGTCCCTCAAAACTTCAAATGGTGTTAAAAGGATGCAAAGTTCTGCCTTTTACTCATCTACCCTTCATCCGGATTTGAATAACTGATTAAAAAAAAAAGAAATCGGCAATTAAAATTGTAATGACTACAGCACCAGAGTCAAGAATGTCATAATTTAGTCATAAGATTGATAATGTTCTTAGAACATTCCGGAAATGAGTTGGGTCATAATAACTTAATCGGCAGCCATCTGCAATATCTAGAAAATGTTATGTTGTTTTATGAAATAGCGCCAGAGATTGGCTTCCAGACATTTCTGACAATTACCCTGAGGTGAGAGGTATAACAGCAACACATCCCTCTAGCGCGGTTTCAGCTCCTGCTAATTAGTGGCAATATTTGCAGTCCCCCAGAACAGGAAAACATGTCTGGTCAGTGGCCGATCGCAATTCTCGCGCGGGGGGGGGGGCGGCAAGGGATGTTGGGCGGGTGGTACAGGGGTATGGGGTAGAATATAACTAAAACTTACCTGATACCGGTCCTGCGCCACCACTGCTCCCGGGGCTGTCTGGAATACGCATGCTCCCTCCCCTCCTGTAGCTAATCACAACGCTGCAATGGCAGCATTGTGATTAGTGCGGAGTCGCGGGCAGCGCCCAGCCGGGCGTCTGTAGGGAGGCCATTTTCTCTATGTAAGCTTCACGCACCCTACATAGAGAAAATTTAGAGAAAATGAAGAGTGTGCATGACTGCTTTGGTTGGCCCCAGGGCATGCCACTCCTCCCCGACCCGCCCGCCCCCAACCAGGCATATGCTCAAACCCGCCCCCAACCAGGCATACCCCTGTCTGCTTTCTCACAGTGCGAGAAGCAGAAACAAAATGGTTTTTAAAATACCATTTTATTTTCTGCTTCTCGCACTGTGAGAAAGCAGTGGGGCAGCGCTCCTCCGCCCTAATTGAGGAGCCGCCCCTGTAAATCTCTCCCTTTCAAATGTAAGAAGTGCTGGAACTTGGCACCCACAGTACCTGCCTTTTTAACACTGGTCAGGGACATGTGTTTCATCCAGTGACTGAAACAGAAATATAAAACTACATGTACTCACTATCTCAGAATATCTGTTTTCTAAAGAGAAGTGCTAGTACTCTTCCATTCTTTTAAAGATTCTTTGCAGCGCTAGCAGGTTGATTATCATTAAATCCATCTTAAAAACTTTCTCTCAATTTGTTGGACAGTTCCATTAGACATGGGAAAGGAGCCCACGTCTACTGATCTTCAGTATAGGGCTTCAAATGAGGGTGAAGTTGATTTGGAGTGGGGAGGGGGAGCGGTCCCCTTTCGGGGCCTAGTGCTCGCCTGCTGAGCATAGTTGGACTAGCATCATCTGTATGCTATGTCATCTTTATTGACTGATTTCTCTTCTTTAACGCCGAACTGGGGGGGTGCGAGGGAGGAATGTAGCGAGATGACTCGTGGAAGTATGCTTACCTGTCTGTAAACCCTCTATCCCGGGAAGATTGCACCTGATAATGTACACTTATTTGGATCAGCCACTAGGATCATGCACCCTAGGGTGCCTGAGGAAGAGGTTTCCTGCCTCACAGATCCGGGAGGCAGCGGTGTCCTGGCAGGGGTGCCTACATGGGCACTAGAACATCTCCGGGAGAAATCCAGCTCCCTCCCGCGAGCTTAGGACTGGAGCTGTGCTTTCGTAGAGCTGCAGACACTTTAAACATGCCTATTGCAAAGTGGAATATTCTGCTGAAACAGTTTCCATTGATTTCAGACTGAAAATGAATGATTATGAGTAAAATTAAGTGCCGCAAAAAAGCCGCTAAATTTCCATATTTGTGCCGCTAAATTTCCATATTTGTGCCGCTAAATTTGCTAATCCATGCCGCAATATCCTGGGGGGTCTGCATATCATAAACCAAATCTTTCACAACGTTGACATATAAGCAAGCCTTCCTCTTCCCATTACCTGGTCTGACCACCTCCTATTAAAATGTGTCATTCCCAACTCTGCCACAGCCCCTCGGGCTAACACAGGGCAGAGGGTCCCTAATTACAGGACGTTCCATAAAATATCCATCCCGATGTTAGCAGATGCCCTCGGTTGTTCCTCACTGGAGCTGTCTGGCGGCCCCGACTCGGACACCCTCTCAATAGATTCATAGCTCCGTACCAACATTGGTACAGTGGTACCAGTTGTTTCCCGCTCCTCAAAGAGGTCGGCCTCACCAGCTCCGTGGTTTAACAGTTCCCTCAGATCTAGCAAAAGAAATTGTAGAAAAATGGAACGGAAATGGCGTAAATCCTATCTACCTGAGGACAGGAAGGTGTATGAAGACACCTTAAAAGCTCATTACATTCTTGTGAAGGCAGCCAAGAAAAACTTCTTTCAAACCAAAATAGAAAATGCCCAAAATAAGAGTAAGGAAATCTTTAGCATAGTTAAATCCTTTACTGTCCCGAAAGCAGGCACAAAGGAAGGGCCATGTACGGAAGAATGGTTTAGGCAAATAGCTCAATTCTTCCACAAAAAGATCTCTGTGATCTAACAAGCCTTCAGTAACATCTCAGAGGAAGAACTGACCTTCTACCTTAGTTCCAATAGCAACTTTCACCTCTTGGATCCTCCATCTTTACTAGTTTCCCTGAGTTTTAGCTTGAAGAGTCACTGACCCTTCTCCAAAGCATTAAGTCTGGCTCTCCTACCGACCCATGTCCAGCGAATATCCTGAACCTATTAGCTCCCACCATAAACCCCACGGTAAACCAGCTCTTTAATGCTTCCCTCCCCTCAGGCAACATGCCGAAATTATGGAAGAATGCTAAGATTCTTCCACTGATGAAAAAGGCTAACGCCAAACTGACGGACCCTGCCAACTACAGGCCAATCTCCCTTCTTCGTGCCCTCTCCAAAGTATTAGAAAAGCATGTAAACAAGGTCCTCCAAAAACACATTGATGATGGGAAGCTCCTTCATGAGTCCCAATCCGGTTTTAGGGCTAACTACAGTACAGAGTCCGCTCTCCTGGATGTGACTGAATTTCTTAAGGGTAAGCTGGACCAGGGAGGCAAGGCTGTTCTGATAGTGCTCGATCTGTCGGCGGCCTTCGATACGGTCCCACATGAGAGGCTCCTGGAGAGACTTGCTGACCGACCTGGGAGGGCGCCTTAACATGGATGTCATCCTTCTTGGCAAATAGATCTCAGGACATCTGGCTCCCACCTTTCTCATCCCCAGTTCCGGCCATGAATGTAGGTGTCCCTCAGGGCTCCATTCTCAGTCCTACCCTTTTTAATATATATCTACCCCCCTTGCATTTCTGGCAGAGGAAGAGAGCGCCAAAATTGGTTCCTATGCTGATGACACTCAGCTGATTTTTACATGTGAAAAAGGAACTGACTTTGATGGTGCAATGATCAGGTCTTGCCTCACAAAGGTTTTTAACTGGCTTAAGATCAATCAGCTGAAGTGCAATCCTGACAAAACTGAAGTTATTTTCTTTGGTAATCCAGAAACGCCTGACTGGAGCTCTTGGTGGCCAAAAGATCTGCTGCCCCCGCCCACGGAAAAGGAGAAAGTCAAAAACGTAGGAATTGTCATAGACAAGACACTCTCCATGCACTTTCCAATCCAAACTCTAACTGGCGCTTGCTTTGGCATACTCCGGATGCTAAAAAAATTCCTGCCACTGTTACCGCATGAGAGTAGAAAGATCGTGGTGCAGGCTCTGGTGACATCAAAGCTTGACTATGTCAACAGCTTGTACCTCGGTCTTCCCAAAGCCCTTTTCCAGCGCCTACAAGTAGTACAAAACGCGGCCAGAGCCATCCTGAGACCTAAACCCAGACCTAGTATGAACCCTATTCTTAAGTCTCTACACTGGCTCCGCATAAAAGAACGGATCAACTTCAAAGCGATGACCATCTTCTTTTAAGCTTTCCACGGTTTAGGAGCCGGCTACCTAAATAAGCGCGTTAATCACTGCACAACATCTAGACCCCTAAGATCTTCCAATGCCTACCTGCCCATCGTGCCTAAAATATGCCGTACCCGCACTGGAGGCAGATCCCTCTGCTTTCTAGGCGCAAAATTGTGGAATAGACTCCCTGAGTCTCTGAGACTAACCACAGACCTACTCTCTTTCAGGAAGAACTTAAAAACCTGGCTTTTTAATAACTGATGGGTCTTCTACGCACGTTTTCCTCCCGCTGTCATGTGCCAGGACACTCTAGTCTGAGTGGCTACGCACTTTATTAAATACATTATTTAATTTAATTTCATTAGGTCCCTGACAGTGCAAAGGAACACTCGTCCAAGTTCTTAGGGCCTTGTTTATGAGGCCTTGTTTCACTTTTATGAAGCCGGTGTGTCACTTTTTGTGACTCACCTGCAGCGACAAAAATGTGCCATGTTGCGCCCTATTGGCATCTAGGCAGATGCGTCACTTAGTAAACCCCTGCACCCCATTATACCTGCGGCAGGTATAATGTATGCAGGGTGGGTGTTCCCCCGCAAAAAGCCTCGTAAAAATGGCACATTGAAATCTATGAAAACTCAGTGCGCCACTTCTAGGAGGCCATTGCGTCAATATCTTACACCTGCCTCACAGCAGGTGTAAGACTGATGCAGTCCCTTTCACATGGGGCTTCCCCCATGTGAAAGGACACATTGCTGGACTTGTGTCTATTTTCAGACACACCCCAGCAATGCATCAATTTTGCGCCTACAGATACGCCAGAAATACTGACGTATCTTTAACTCCATGCGACATGATGCGACATACAGTAAATATGACGCATCCGTCATGTCGCAAGGAGGGTGCACTAAGAAGTGACGCATCCCTGTTTTCACACAGCGATGCATCACTTCTCATAAATAAGGCCCTAAATGTGTTTACATCTAATATTCAGGGATAGGTATGTGTGTTTTCAATATTGTAACACACAGCAGCTCACCAATATTACTGCAAATAATCTCTGTGACGCCCTCCCATTTCTTATATGTTAGGCCTTGTTTTGATCTAAAAGAAACTTTTTTTCTGTATATTGCATGAAACATAAACACAACATTCGCAGCAAAATGGCTGTACTAGACTCTCACACATCAGGCACTTAAAACATAAATTAAAGGAAAACAGTATTTAAAACAATCCGTTTAAGAAATAATCAAGGTCATTAGGGCAAAACTCTGGAGAATGGAGCTGACTCTGTCAGGGGGCCCCCTGAAAGGCTGGGGCCCTGGGCCAGAGCCCACTTTGCCCCTGCATTAAAACGTCTCTGTCCTTGCCACAGAGCCTCGAGCCCCCGGTGTGACGGCACCGCTCGGGGGCCGGAAGCCTCGCCCTCCACTACCCTTGGATTGAAATAACAGATGTCCGGAGATGAAAGTGAAACGGCTTCAGTGTTCCTGCAAAGCGGGCATTTCCGAGAAGTCACTGGGTCCCCTCAGAGCAGGGGGGGGCTTCAGGAGGCGGCAGCCTCCAGAGCCTCCGATCTGAAGTCCTCAACGCCCCTTTCTTCTCCCCCTCGGAAATCCAAACTAATAAACAACAAGTCCAAACCTGAGAGTGGAACAAGCCGCTCTTTCGTCTTTCTTTAATGTCAGCACGAATGTCACTCCGTCGTCCCCCCTCTCACTCCCTCTAGAGCTCTCTCTTTCTCTCTCTCAGACAGTGTACATAATCCTTCACACAGCTCATGACGAGGCCTCAGCCATTAACCCTATCCCTAAAGCCCTTGTAGGCACAGGTCCTAGTGCTATCTCTAGGGTTACAGAGATGGTACCGGCCCACACTTCACATACACATCCTACAAGTCTTGGCTTCAGACAGCAGAGCTGTCGCTCCAGTTAGGAAGATTCTACAGACTGTGCCCTCCAGCAGTGAAGCTTTGCCTCAGGTGGTTTATATTCAGGCCCTTATCTCATACGTGTGATACAGGCTCATGCTTCAAACAGCTATCCTACAAGGCAGGGGTTAAAGCACTACTTCCACAGGTCTTGCCTTTTTTTGCAGACCCTTTTGTAAGAAATTGGGTTATTGGTTGAGGGGAGTGAAACCCTACTCAAGCAGCAGCCACAATCCTTATCAGCGTGAGACACAAGCAAACCCAATTCTTTATGTTATGTTAAGAAAAAATATCGCGCGCATGTATACCCGGATTTCAAGAACCAGTTGTATGGTGCTAGGCTGGAGTCAAAGGCGAGCAGTATCGCACCTCATCGTGATTGCGTGGACTTGTGTCAATGTTGAAGAAGCCTGTTATGTCCCTGTGGCTTGAACAGTGAGCCAGCTGACTCACCACAGGAGATTGTTTGGTGATCTGGATCCACTCAGGCAGGCTGGATTCAGCAGGGCAACTGACAGCAGCAGAAGAGTCCTGGTGCAGTAACAGGCCTTGGGCAGCAAAGTAGTCCTTGTTCAGCAAGCATGTCAGCAGGGCAGACTTCACAGCTGGGCAGTTCTTCTTCCTAGAAGAGTCCAGAAGTCCAGAAGTGAAGAATTGGGTGTGAGAGTCCACTGTTTATCCTTAGTGTCAGCTTTGAAGTGATATAATTTCTAGAGGCTTTCACCCCCAGAGGTGTCTGAAGTTTCCTCCCTCCCATCCTTGGCTCAAGCTTGTCTGGGGGAAACAAAGGACTAGTGTGAAACCTCTTTGTGAGTGTGCTGCTGCGAGGTCTTTGTAGTGCAAGTGTGGTAGTTGCAACTCCTCCCCCCTCATCCTGACAGAGATGGCCCATCCTGACAGAACCTATTTCCCCTTTGTTTCACTGTCTGGGAGGAATACACAAAGATCAACTGACAGCTGTGCCTAGTCATGTGACCCAGGATAGATATTGCAAGCACCAAATGGTTGGAACAAGAAAATGTCAACTTTTAAAAGTGGCATTTTCAGAATTGTGACTTAAGCTCCGACTTTACATTAAAAGAGGGTTTTAAATTACAATTCTTTAGTCACCAAAGTCGGCATTCCTACTTACTCCCAATTAAACGTTATAACTTATTGAATGTAATAAGGTGAACAATGTTATCCTAAGGGAGAGGCAGGCCTTACAGTAGTTAAAAATGAATGTAAAAGTTTTTCTCTGCAAGGTCATGTAAAAGTTAAAAGTACAAGTCCAAGCTTTTTACATAGATGGCACCCTGCCCTCTGGTCTGTGTAGGGCCTACCCTAGTGGTGACTTACACATATTGAAATGGTAGGTGTAGGCCTGACAAAAGCTGCACACATAGGCTGCAATGGCAGGCCTGTTACATGTTTGAAAGGATACTTAAGTGAGTGGCACAATAACTGCTGCAGGCTCAATAGTAGCATTTAAACTACAGTCCCTGAGTTCAGCAAATATCATGTTACTAGGGGCTTACAAGCAAATTAAATGTGCCAATTGGGCAGTGCTTAATCTGCAAAAAACATAAGTGCCAGGGCCCTCGTCAGAATGCCACCACAGCTTGCACCACTCAGTGCCATTGCCAGCGCTGCCAATGACAGACCAACACAACTACTAACCATCATACTGCTGCAAGTGTGGCAGACCCCCAAAGCTATAAGAATGGCTTCGGCAAATGGTATTGGTTGTTTTTAGTTTATATTGAATTAATAATCCTATTTTTCTGCTCATCTTTTAATTTCACAAACAGCACCACCATTTGGCAGCTGTCATAAGTTCCAGTGTTGACAATTAAGTGCTGTGCCAAGCACCGAAACCACCGGTTCAAATTAAGCACTGCAATTGGGTGTGAGCCAGAGTTACCAAGTTCTAGGGAAAGAGGTCAAGCACTTTAGCACTGGGTAGCAGTGGAAAAGTGTGCAGAATCCGCAAGCCAGCTAAAATTAAATCAGCAAAAGCAGGAGGATTGAAGGCTAAATGTTGGGGCCACCACCTTTCCTTGTATGTACTTTGTCATATTGGACCAGCTAAAATCTGTCTGGGTAAAATTGAAAAGGTTCCCTGTTTGCACATCAATCTGAATCAAGCCCTTAACGTCCCTTGAACAGTGAGCCAGCTGACTCACCCTTGGAGATTGTTTGGAGATCTGGGTCCACTAAGGCAGGCTGGATTCAGCAAGGCAGTTAACAGCAACAGAAGAGTCCTGGTGCATTAACAGAAGGCCTTGGGTAGTAAAATAGTCCTTGGTCGGCAAGCAAGTCAGCAGGGCAGACTTCATAGCTGGGAAGTCCTTCTTCCTAGAAGAGTTCACAGGTCTAGAAGTAAAGAATTGAGTCTGAGGTTTTATCTTTGGTGCCTTCTTTAAAGTGGTATAAGTTTATAGAGGCTTCCAAACCCTGAGGTGTCTGGAGTTTCTTTCCTCCCATCCTTGGCCCCCGCTGGTACAGGGGCACAAAGGACTAGTGTGAAACCGCTTTGTGAGTGTGCTATAGCATGGTCTTTGTACTACAAGTGTGGTAGGTGACAGCTCCTACCCCCTCAATTTGATGGAGATGGCCCATCCTAACAGCACCTATTCCCTCTTTGTTTCACTGTCTGGTAGAAATACACAAAGACCAGCTGCCAGGCACACCGCGTTATGTGACCCAGAACACAGGCTGCAGGCGCCAAATGGTTGGGACAACAAAGGACCAACTTTCTAAAAGTGGCATTTTCAGAATTGTGACATAAAATTCGTTGTCACAGTTAAAAATGTTTTAAATTTCAATTCTTTGGACACTAAACTTGACATTCCTACCAGCTCCCAATTGAATGTAATCACTTATTGAATGTAATATGGTTACCCAATGCTATCCTATGGGAGAGGCGACCTTGCAGTTGTGAAAAACACATTTAAGAGTTTTTCACTACTAAAACATGTGACACTTAAATGTGCATGTCTAACTTTTCAAATAGATGGCATCATGCCCTCTGGTCTGTGTAGGGCCTAACCTAGGGGTGACTTACATGTATTGAAAAGGGAGGTTAAGGCCTGGCAAAAGGTTTACTTTGCCAGGTTGACATGGCAGTTTAAAATTACACACACAAGCTATAATGGCAAGCTTGAGATATGTTTGAAAGGCTACTTAAGTGGGTAGCATAATACGTGCTGCAGGCCCACTAGTAGAATGTAATTTACAGGCCTTGGGATCAGTCAGTACCACTTTACTAGGGTCATACACGTACATTAAAAGTTCCAATTGGGTGTAAGCCAATGTTACCAAGTTTTAGGGAAAGAGCACAAGCACTTTACCACCAGTTAGCAGTGGTAAAGTGTTCAGAGTGTTAAGGGCAGTTATAACAAAGTCAGTAAAAACAGGGGGATTGAATGAAAAAGGTGAGCCAAGGATGTCAGCTCCAGCACCTTTCTTTCTATATACTGAGTCATGTTGGACCTGCTGAAATCTGTCAGGGTAAAATTGAAAAGGTTCTCTGTTTGCACATCAACCTGAATCCAACCCCTATCTTAATATCAAGGCCTCTAGATAAATTGAGGGCCATAGTTCAGACTCTCAGTTTAGTAAAAGAATGACAGACACATGCAAATTACAAGTAGCTGTCTGGCCAAGGGCACTTCTAGCACAAATTCCTCTCTTAGTGAGCCGTCCTCACTCTCAAGTAATTCCCAGACTAACCCTCTCTCTGCCTTGATCTCTTTATTTATTCCACTCCACACTTTTCACTCTCTATACTATTCTCTGTCATACCCTCCCTCCTGTCTATCTATGCAACTAATGCATAGGACCAACGTTTGTCTTAGGAACACACCACCTGTTCTGTCAAATGCCGGGGCTGCTGACTACCAAGGCTTCCTAACTTTGATTCCACCTGAACAGGGGCAGGTCCTCCATTATGGCGGAGGAGCATCACCCCACCGCTGAAAGGGAGCAGATGAAAAATAAAATGATACTAAAATAATTTTATTATCATTTTATTTTTCACTGAGTAAGCCAAGTCAGCCAAGTCCACCGAGTCTAGGGCGAGGCAGGGCCATCCAATGTCAATAGCAGCCGGGGAGAAGGAGTGGTGAGCACTGTATGTGCACATGTCGGTTTGACTGGCCATCTTAGGACAGCCAAACCGACATGCGCACTTACATGTCTCTAACCCGAGCTGTGTTGCATAGCCGGTTGGAGACAGGCACAGGCTCCCAGGCCCTAACTGAGCGCTACGCCAGCCAGTTGAGACCAATGCTGTGCTTCTTTTATGCTGGGTAAGAGCCTGAGAGCAGTCTGGGAGCCTGTGCCAATGGGATTGCAGTGCTGGGAGAAGAGGAGCACCGAGCACGGAGCAGGAGCAGAGGATCACCAAAGCGGCAGAAGCCGGCAGCGGAAGGTAAGTGTACATTTATAAAAATTATTTTCCACCTGCGCTTACCTACCATGTTGTATTGGCAGCAGCTGCCACTGCACCTGAAGTCTCTTTCTTCTACCACCCACAATTCCAACCTCTTTAACAGGGGTGGGCGGAGCTCGCAGAGTTTCACTCTATGGAATTCCGCACTATCATCGAAAAGGTGGGTGGAGTGCCCTATAAACCAACATGTAGGCCCATCCCTGTCATTTTGTGAATGAGGGGGAACATTCAGGCCTCTTTCTAAACACTAAGCATGCTGTGATATATTTATATTGTATTATTAAGCTGCTTTGTTTGCTATGCTACATGTGGTGCTACGTTATTATCATCGAAAAACAAGCTTGGGGAGTGAAGAGGTAATGTCTAGCGTGGACACTGGAGGTGGACACGTCCTTCTCTAGAAATCTGAACAAAACAATGGGATCCACCTTAAAGAGCGTGTTACCTATCTTGGTAGGGCACACACAGTGTTTGCTTAAATACCCCTCACACTCCAAAAGGGCCCTTGGTATCATGCTTCATCATAGGGGTCTTTCCTACAATGAGGGGTGCCCTGAATGTGCTGAGGGGCGCTTCTGGGACTCTGGGAGGACAAACAACCGCACTGACGCAGCAGTAAAGAACATGACCTGACTAGAAGAAAGGGGTGAAGGAGAACTGTAAATGTTAAGAGGCGACTTCAGCAGACAGCCGCTGGGAAGAAACATTCGGAATCCAGCCGAAAAGGTCTGCCCTGGACTGGCAGTGATGACGGTTCAAGACATCTACGGCCCAGTGGGGAACCGCTTGCTCCCGAGATCGGACCGCGCCTGGGAGTGAATGACGGCCGTCTTAGAGCTTATAGGAGTGAGAGCGGCAGAGCGGTGGAGGTGGCCCCCTCGTGTTGGAGCCCGTCAGCAATGGTGCGCCCCCTCCCCTTTGGTGGGCGCCTGGGTCTGCGAGACGACTACAGTGCCCTGAACTATCGGCTATCTTCATGGAAGGGTGTCCCCATACAGCAGGGAGAAAGAAAGGCCAGATGGGGGCGGACAGCGGGGAAAGCCCTGAGTCAGCGCTCTGGCCACATTTTGACACCCTGCCCCACCCACAGGACTGCAGCGATAGGCATGACTCTGGCAGTGTGCGGCCCAGGCCATAAACCCGTCCGACCGGCAAGTATTAGGACTACTCCGTGTACCGGACCGGGAGGCCTTTGGTGAGACCTGGGTACTGACGGGCTGCGCCATTACGAAATTGCACCGGCATCTGAGGTGGGGCAGTGGTTAGTGTGTTGGGCGCTGAGTGTAATCTGCAGCTGGAGGACTGGAATCAGTACCAAAGAGACAAGGCGCTGATGCCCCACCAGGAATCAATGGTTATGAACTGCGAAACAAACTCCAAATAATGAACTCTCTACTGCATCACACAAGTGTTATAACTGCCCAAACTAACTGTACCAACCAAGATCCCTATCGCAGTGCACGGCTGGTGACGTGAGAACGTGTGGTACAATTGAATGGGACTCAGTTGGGTGTATTGAAGAGGCACTTTATTCATACACAGTGCTGTTTAGGGCTGCGCGATCACGAGCTGTGGACCCGCCCCTGTGCTTGAATCAGTCGTGGAAGGCGGTCAGAACAGTTAGCTCAATGCACGGAACCGCCCTCTGAGGTAGTGCCGTAGTGAGCGTGCCGGAGACCCCGGAGGTCGCCCCCCCGGGGGCCCGAGCGGTTTCGGGGTGTTGGACTCCACTGCTGGCAGCGTGAAGGGAGGAGTCACAGCCCCACTCAGTTTCTGGAGGGTCATGGTGCTGAAGAACCGAGGTGTGGAATGGACAGTGTTGGAAACAGCCCCACTCCCACTCCGCAGGGTGGTGGTGGACCTTCCCAACACAATGGGGTAGCTTGGCTCGAGTGGTCAGGAAACAGGCGCAGTGCTAAGCATACAATATACCCATACAATAACCATGCGTGCATCCGTTCCAAAAACGACTCTACACCGTAAAAATTATGAAAATATTCTCTCTTTATCTTTTTCTCTTAGTTGCTGATTGGGAAAATAAATAAGTCAATCACAATATATACATTCTTAAATAGAGCAGGTCAAATAAATATTTGCTGTTTGATGAAATAAATAGGGGTGATCATAAATAACAGGGCATAAATACAAGTGCAATATATACAGATAATTAAATACTTTGAGGCAATAAACACTGTACCAATAAATTCTGTACCAATAAATACCGTACACCAACAAGTCCTGTGGACCTATACATAAAGTGCAGCAATAAATAGGTAAAAACTCAATAAATACAGTACCCCCAATAAATAATTAACAGTATACAGCAACACTCCTGTAATCAGATGACACTTCACTTCTGAAGGGCTGATTTGGCCCAGGCACAGCTTGTAGGGTTGTGGTAGGCTTGGGGGGGGGCTACTCCCTGGCTGGGTTAAGGCTGAGGCCTAAACTGAGGTAGATCAAAGGGGGGAAATTCCAATGCCCTGGCTTCCCTCTCCACACAACCTCTCTAGGTTAGTCCCAGTTCACCCCAGGCACAGTCAGGTGGGTTTCAGCACCTCCCTAGCCCCTTAGAGCAGTCTCTCAGGTCTCCACAGGGCCTTAGGCGCCCTCTACTCCACTTACTGCCCTTTTTCTGATGTTCCAACGCCGCTGTAGTCGTGTCGACGCCGTGAGGCGGTTCCGGTTCGGTCTCGGCGGCCTCGGCACAATGTCAGTTCTTTGACGACGCCGGCAGGCGGTTCCGGTCCGATGTCGGTGGCCTCGGTTCGATCTCGACCTCCGATTCGACGGCGTCGGGCAGTCTCTTCACGATGTCGACTTCGGGCGGCTCCGGTCCGATGGCGCTCTCGGCTCCGATGACGTCGGCCGGCCTGACCTCGATGTCGACTTCCGGCGACTCCGGGGTGCGATCCTCACCCCCGACCTCCGGTGCTCCTCCTCACAGGTTCCGGGCGACTCCGGAGTGCGATCCTCACTCCCGACCTCCGGTGCTCCTCTACCTCGGTCTCCGACGACTCCGGAGGGCGGACTTCACTCCTCCGATGACGCCGCTCGCTCGACCTCGGTTCACTTCCTCCTCGACCTCTGGTATTCCTCTCGACCCCCGTCGGCGCCCTCTCACGACCTCAGGCGGCTCCGGGTACGACGTCTGCTACTTCAGTCAGCGCCGCCTCTCCACCTCGGGCTCCAGGTCTTCAGGCTACTCGACGCCGGGCTCCAGGGAAACCAGTTTCCAGGTCAGGATCTTGCTGCTTTCTTGGTTCTAAGGCCTGTTCCTGTTGTCCAGGTCCTTAGGATGGTTTTCTTCTGTCTTCTTCCCACACAGGGCTATAGGCTGGGATCCATCAGTAGGGACAAGTATCAAGGGTGGGTTTATGGACCCCACTCCAGGCACAAGTTTCCACCCCTGCTGCTTCACTCCTTCCTCCTTCACTGTTGTGCTCCTCTCTCTTCACCAGTCAGGTGCCAACTGCCAGCTCCAACTGCCAACTGCCTCTCTTATCCTCCCAACATTCTAAACCGCCTCCAACGGTCACAGGGTTCTGGAAGCTCCTGGAATGTTCTGGAAGGTGCTGGTATGTTCCAGTGGATGCTGGTGATGTCACAGGTGGCCACCATTTTGTGCTTCAGGCCCTCAGACAGAAGTTTCAGGGGTAGCTAAAATGGCTCCCTGAATCTGTAGCAACACGAAAAAGTCTGGTGGTTCCCAAAAAGGAAAAATTCAAACAGGGTTTGAGGCAAAAGTGGGACAAAATAAATAATGATGAGGAGGGACCACCCAAAGGGCTGACAGGTCTAACACGCGTCCCCCCCAGCTGAAAGTGGGGAGAGCTACCCAACCCCTTGGGAGTTCTCATCACTAAGGCGGAAATACCTTGAGAGACCGTCTGCATTGGCGTGGTCCACTCCAGGCCGATGTTCCACCTGAAAGTCCATCCCCTGTAGGGAAATAGACCACCTCAACAACTTGGGATTCTACCCCTTCATTTGCATCAGCCAACGAAGGGGTCTGTGGTCGGTCTGAACTAGGAAGTGCGATCCAAACAGGTATGGCCGCAACTTCTTCAGAGCCCATACCACTGCAAAGGCTTCACGCTCTATTGCACTCCACTTCTGTTCCCTGGGAAGTAGTCTCCTTGATAGGAAGACCACGGGTTGATCCAGACCCTCTTCGTTGAGTTGCGATAACACTGCCCCAATGCCATGTTCTGATGCATCTGTCTGGACAATGAACTTCTTGGAAAAGTCTGGGGCCCTTAAGACCGGGGCCTCGCACATGGCTTTCTTCAATTTCTCAAAGGCTTGCTGACAAGCCTCCGTCCAGACTACCCGTCGAGGTTGTTTCTTGGACGTGAGCTCCGTGAGAGGGGCTACGATGGTACCGTACCCCTTCACGAAGCGGCGATAGTATCCCGTGAGGCCCAAAAATGCTCGGACCTCAGTCTGTGTCTTGGGGGGTTCCCAGGCCATGATGGCCTCGATCTTCGCCTGGAGGGGTTGCACCGTTCCCCTACCCACCAAGTGTCCAAGGTACACTACCGACCCCTGCCCGATCTGGCACTTGCTGGCCTTGATCGTCAATCCAGCTTGTCTCAGGGCCTGGAGTACAGCTTGCAGGTGACGCAAGTGATCCTCCCAGCTGTTACTGAAGACGGCTATGTCATCCAGATAAGCAGCAGAGAAACTCTCCATTCCGGTGAGGATCTGGTTTACCAGGCGCTGAAACGTGGCAGGTGCGTTCTTGAGCCCAAAGGGCATCACACAGAACTGGTAGTGGCCATTGGGCGTGGAGAAGGCTGACCTTTCCCTTCCTCCATCAGTCAACGAGATCTGCCAGTACCCTGAAGTAAGGTCAAAGGTACTTAGATATTGGGCAGCTCCCAGCCGGTCAATCAATTCATCCGCCCTAGGGATCGGATGTGCATCAGTCTTTGTCACTGAATTCAGTCCCCGGTAGTCCACACAGAACCTCAGTTCTGGTTGGGCACCCGGTGGTGCAGCTTTTGGTACTAACACCACCGGACTGGACCAGGGGCTGCTAGAAGGTTCAACCACTCCTAGCTCCAGCATCTTAGTGACTTCACTATGAATGCTGGCCTTCACCTTGTCTGACATCCGGTAGATCTTGGACTTCACAGGTGGGCTGTCTCCTGTGTCCACGTCATGGACGCACAGGTGAGTCCTACCCGGGACAAGGGAGAACAACGAAGAGTACTGCCCCAGGACCTGGCGACAGTCCTCCTGCTGTTCAGGAGTTAGAGATGGGGAGAGAATCACTCCCTCCACCGACCCATCCTTCTCTTGAGACGCAAACAGATCAGGGAGAGGCTCGCTTTCCACGTCCTCTCCTCCGTCAGTCACCATCATCAAGATGACTTCGGGCCTCTCGTGGTGGGGTTTGAGGCGGTTGGCATGCAGCACCCGCAGGGGCTGACGAGGGGTCTTCAGGTCCACCAAGTAGGTAGCCTTACCCTTCTTCTCCAACACCTCAAAGGGTCCTGACCAGCGATCCTGGAGGGCACTAAGCTCTCCGGGTTCGATCACCCACACCTTCTGGCCAGGCTCCAACTCCACCGGGTGAGCGTTGTGGTCATACCACGCCTTCATTACTGCTTGGCTGGCTTCCAAGTTGTCAGAAGCTTGCTTCCACAACTTAGCCATTTGGCTCCGGAAGGCCAGCATGTAGCTCACCACATCCTGGGGGAGCTTTCTGGGAGTTCTTTCCCATCCGTCTCTCACCAGGTTAAGAGGTCCGCGTACAGGGTGCCCATACAGAAGCTCGAAGGGGCTGAAGCCCACTCCCTTCTGTGGCACTTCCCTGTAGGAAAAAAGTAAACAGGGTAGGAGGACGTCCCATTTCCTCCGCAGGCTTTCAGGCAGACTTCTGATCATGCCTTTCAAGGTTTTATTAAACCTCTCCACCAGACCATTGGTCTGGGGGTGGTAAGGAGTTGTGAACCGGTAGGTCACTCCACACTCCTTCCACATTGCCCGCATATACGCTGACATGAAGTTGGTCCCCCTGTCGGACACAACTTCCTTGGGAAAACCCACTCGGGTAAAGATTCCCATCAGGGCCCTAGCCACAACAGGTGCTGTTATGGTCCTCAGAGGTATTGCCTCTGGGTACCGTGTGGCATGATCCACCAGGACCAGGATAAACCTGTGACCAGCTGATGTTGGTGGATCTAACGGACCCACAATGTCGATGCCCACCCTTTCAAAGGGGGTGCTAACGACAGGAAGTGGTTCCAGGGGAGCTTTCAGCTTCACCCCTGTTTTCCCACTGGCTTGGCAAGACACACATGTCCGGCAGTAGGTATCGGACGACACTTTCATCTGAGGCCAATAAAAGTGTGGGACAAGACGGGCGAAGGTCTTGTCTTGCCCCAGGTGTCCTGCCAAGGGTATCTCGTGAGCCAACTCTAAAAGGAAGGCTCGATAACGTTGAGGAACTACCAAGGCTCGTGACGATCCATGTAGGGGTGCCTTGGGTTCACTGTAGAGGAGGCCATCCTCCCAGTAAACACTGTAGTTCCCTTCAACGTTCCCTGCTGCCTGGGCTTCGGCCTGTCGCCTCAGCCCCTCAAGGGTAGGGCACTCCCTCTGGCCCTGGCAGAATTCCTCCCTGGACGGGCCTCCCTCCACGTGCCACTCGGCCGGGATGGGTAGGTCCTCCAGGTTGGTAACGTCCCCCTCCGCAGACTCCTGGTCCACCACCTCCGGTGGCCTATCCGTCCTACGGGGTGGAGACGCCGAGGCAGGCTCCTCCTGTCCTCGGTTCTTCCCTTGACTGGCAGCTGGCTGGGCCTTTGTTCCAGGCTCCAGCCGGAATGAACTCCCTCTTCGGGTAGTCACGGACCTTGTGCTAACACAGGCCCAGTCAGGTGTACCCAGCATCTCGGTGTGAGTCCGGTATTCCACCTCCTTCCAAGCGTTGTGCTCCATGTCATTGCCCAGCAGACAATCGACTGGCACGGCAGGGCTTACGGCAACTCGAAGTGAACCTGCAACCCCCCCCCCATTCAAAGGGAACCTCGGCCACTGGATAGTGACCGGTTCTGCCGTCAGCCATCGCGGCTGGGTGGAGTACATCGGGAATTACCTGCTCTGGAGACACCAGCTGGCTACGCACCATAGTCATACTGGCTCCTGTGTCTCTCAGAGCCTCCCCTCTTTGGCCGTTGATGGTGATCCACTGCCCATACTTTGCGGTATTTGCGGGCACCTGGATCTTAGGAACCATCTCCCGTTCTCCCAGGGACACTAAAGTGACACCCGCCCACTCCCTTCCCTTAGTTAAGGGCATCTCCTCCCCGAGCACTACACTAGCTACTCCGGGGGGCTTTCCTCCAGTGGGAGGGGGTGATCGTTTCTGACACTTCGGATCTCCTTTATAGTGTCCAACGCCACCGCACTCGTAGCAATGGACAACCCTTGGCTGCTGACTCTGGCCAGGATTAGGGTTTCTGGGTGGGTTAGCCTTAGAGGTGAATCCTGTTCCCTTCCCTTGGAAGTTATTTTGGGGGCCTTTGGAGAACTCCTTTTTCTTTTCCCCTCCTTCCTTCTTCTGGGGGGCGCCCTGTCCGGCCTTTTGAGTGTCCCCTCCAGTCCCCCTTGTGGACACCCGGGTACTAGCCCAAATGTCCGCCTCCTCAGCAAGCTTCCGGGGGCTGGTCAGCTTGCTATCCACCAGGTGTTGCCGCAGTTCAGGGAAACATTTCTCGAGTAGGTGTTCCTTCAGTACTAGGTCAAACAGCTCCTCGTAGTTCCTTACTTCACTGCCCTGAATCCAACCTTCCAGTGCCTTCTTTGCATAGTCCAGGAAGTCCACCCAATTCTGTGTGCCCAGCTTGTGACTACCCCTGAACTTCTGTCTGTACTTTTCAGGTGTTAGTCCAAACTTTCTGATGAGCGCCAGTTTCATGGTGGGGTAGTGGGTCTGCTCATCCTCTTCGAGGGCCAATAAAGCATCCCTACCAGCTGGAGGCATGTACTTATACAATCCCCCTCCCCAGTACTTCACTGGAACCCCATGGGCCCTCAACGAGACCTCATAGGCTGCTAGCCACTTGGCGATGTCGTCACCCGCCCCATAGCTAGCTACTATGTCCTTTGGCAGGTAAGGTTTGGATTCCCTGGTGACCTCTTGGTTTTGGCTGCCACCATTAGGAACAGGTTGTGCCCCTATTCTTAGGATCTGAAGCTCTATCTCTTTCAGTCTTATCTCATGAGCCATCCTCTCTTTCTCCGTCTCATGAGCCAACCTCTGTTCCTCCTTCTCCTTCTCCAGCTTTGCTAAATCCCATGTGAGCTGTCTTTTCTCTCTCCGATCTGCTAACTCCACGCTGGATAAGCCCCCACTAGAGACAGTGCTGCCCTTCCTAGAAAGTGTCCTGGGCCCTGCTGACAGGTTCCCCACCTCAGGTTGGTACATCTCAGCCCCCTCGGGGTTAGGCTCTCCATCCCTGTCTTCCTCCTCAGCCTTGCTTTCTCGGCGTGCCTCCCCCCAAGCCCTTAAGCTGGTTTGGAGTGCACCCTTCTTTGCTCCTGGGGGACAGTACACCCCCTCCCGCTGGCAAAACTCCCTGAGTTGGGCCACAGGGTACGTTTCTAAATCTTCCAGTACAAACTCCATCTTGCCCACTCAGGTTAGAGGACAGGTTTTGTGCAGTAACAATGCAGGGGGGTACCTTTAGTAATACCTCCTCCCACCACCAGAGTAAATTTGGAAAAAACAAAAACCCACAATTTGGAAGGCCGCTGTGAGAAAACTCCCGGTGTAGGCCTATGGACTACCCACAGTTATTGTTGAGTATATGTAGGCACAGCTCTATCCCACCACTGAACACCAATTTATGTTGGAAACAGCCCCACTCCCACTCCGCAGGGTGGTGGTGGACCTTCCCAACACAATGGGGTAGCTTGGCTCGAGTGGTCAGGAAACAGGCGCAGTGCTAAGCATACAATATACCCATACAATAACCATGCGTGCATCCGTTCCAAAAACGACTCTACACCGTAAAAATTATGAAAATATTCTCTCTTTATCTTTTTCTCTTAGTTGCTGATTGGGAAAATAAATAAGTCAATCACAATATATACATTCTTAAATAGAGCAGGTCAAATAAATATTTGCTGTTTGATGAAATAAATAGGGGTGATCATAAATAACAGGGCATAAATACAAGTGCAATATATACAGATAATTAAATACTTTGAGGCAATAAACACTGTACCAATAAATTCTGTACCAATAAATACCGTACACCAACAAGTCCTGTGGACCTATACATAAAGTGCAGCAATAAATAGGTAAAAACTCAATAAATACAGTACCCCCAATAAATAATTAACAGTATACAGCAACACTCCTGTAATCAGATGACACTTCACTTCTGAAGGGCTGATTTGGCCCAGGCACAGCTTGTAGGGTTGTGGTAGGCTTGGGGGGGGGGCTACTCCCTGGCTGGGTTAAGGCTGAGGCCTAAACTGAGGTAGATCAAAGGGGGGAAATTCCAATGCCCTGGCTTCCCTCTCCACACAACCTCTCTAGGTTAGTCCCAGTTCACCCCAGGCACAGTCAGGTGGGTTTCAGCACCTCCCTAGCCCCTTAGAGCAGTCTCTCAGGTCTCCACAGGGCCTTAGGCGCCCTCTACTCCACTTACTGCCCTTTTTCTGATGTTCCAACGCCGCTGGAGTCGTGTCGACGCCGTGAGGCGGTTCCGGTTCGGTCTCGGCGGCCTCGGCACAATGTCAGTTCTTTGACGACGCCGGTAGGCGGTTCCGGTCCGATGTCGGTGGCCTCGGTTCGATCTCGACCTCCGATTCGACGGCGTCGGGCAGTCTCTTCACGATGTCGACTTCGGGCGGCTCCGGTCCGATGGCGCTCTCGGCTCCGATGACGTCGGCCGGCCTGACCTCGATGTCGATGCGTCCAGGTAATTCCCCAGGTCTCTGTGGAACATGACATGATATAATCACCTCAAATTATTAGATAGGAGCGTGCGGGGATAAAACCATTTTGATCAGCGTGGACCAACCGCTGGATGTGCAGCAGAAGCCTACTCGCCAGTGCCTTGCTTAAAATTTTTAAATCCAAATTCAGCATTGACAGGGACCTAAATTCTGTCATTGTTGGTTGTACATTCAAGGTTTTTGGTAATGGGATCACTAAGGCTTCCCTAATGAAGGGTGGCAACCGTTTTTCTTGAAGCACAGACGCATAGGTCTGTTCCAGCTTCGGGGCTAAAATATCTACAAAAGTAATGTAAAATTCGGCCGGTAGGCCATGCGGCCCAGGGGTTTTGCCTTGTGCCATGTCTGTGATTGCCAACCTAATTTCGCCTGCCTTAACTGGCAACGCTAGAGAATTACTGACGTCTCGCTCCAACCCTAGCAGCCTCAAATCGTTTACATAGGCAAGCAACAGTTCCTCCTGAGTGGTTTCCGGCAATCCGTAAAGCCTCTCATAGTATTCTTGAAATGCTTTAGTAATAACCTTCGGGGAGAAAAGCACCTGTCCAGATGCTTTGGTGATACTAGGAATCCGCGCTCCTCTGCTTTCTGGTCTGATCAGCCAGGCCAATAACCTCCCAGCCTTACCTCCCTCCACATGTTGTCGCTCCTGATAGTTTTTAAGATCAAGGGCTCCCAGCCTGTCCCAGGCAGAATTATAACTGCTGCATATCTCAGCCAACCGTTCTTGCACTGCCACCCCTCTTGCACCCTCTCTGTCCAAGTTTTGAATCTGGGCCTTCAATGTATCCAATTCCCTGGCAATCTCTCGCCTAAGTCCCACCACCTGCCCCAGACAGTGTCCCCTGGTAACTACTTTAAATGCTTCCCATTCCACCACTGGGGAGCTGGCGGTATCCTAATTTTCTGTAAAATAGGTGACTAGGGCTGCAGAGAGGATTTGCCGAAATCCATCATCTTCTAGCAGGGAGGGGTCCAACCTCCACAACGGAATTGGGGCCCGCTTGGGGGTAGGGGCAAATGTCATAAGCAGGGGACTATGGTCAGAAATAGATCTGCCCAAATATTCGGTCCCGGACAGCTTTGGAGTCAAAGAGGTGGAACAGAAAAACATATCCAGCCGTGTATGTAAGTCGTAAAGGTGGGAATAATATGAGTATGTTCGTTGGTGCATATTATGTCGTCTCCAGATATGCAACAGGTTCCATCCTATGGCCCATCTCCTGAGGCCCTCTGCCGTATTGGGGGCAAGCGTACCTCATAAAGGGGGGTAGATCTATCCCATTCAATATCACACACACTGTTGAAATCCCCTCCCAATATGAGGCTCTCATGTGCCAGACCCACCAGTATTCCAGAGAACCGTTCCAAGAAGGGAATCTGTTCACGATTAGGAGCGTACGCACTGCCTAGTATTATGTCCCTGCCTTTCAGCTTGCCCGTGATAACAACAAACCTCCTGTCTGCATCTATTAATTTTAGGGAGAGCTGAAAAGGGACCCCCGGCCGATTCCACACAAGCACTCTCCTTGCAAACGGAGAGTAAGTAGTTTCATATAGTTGTCCTCTCCATCTACGCTTCAGCCTAACCACGTCTACCTCCGTGAGGTGCGTCTCCTGCAGTAACGAGACATGCACACCCCTACGTCTAATATAATTCAATTTGCTGTAACGTTTTGAGGGTGAGCCCATTCCTCTCATATTCCACATGAGGAGCTTGAACCCCTCAGCCCAATCCATCCGGCGCGCCACCTGCCTCTTTCACTATCCCCCCACAACCTCTTTCCTCCCACCAGCCCAAAGGTTTGTGGCCGACCTCCTGGTGTATAACAACAAACTCAACCTTTCAACTCCCATACCCATGAGCGGACTGAAAACAGTCAGCTGCCCAACATTGCAAAAATATTGTATATTAGTAACCTACAACAGGTTGTTAAGGTCCCAGGCTACAAGCACAAAGACCTAGTGGTTCAGGCCCCCAGCTACGTGCACAGGGACCTACGAGGGAGCAACTCTGAACTCTTACAAACTTCGTTAGCATGCATGACGTCCCAGCCATGGATGCCCACTCCCGCCCGTGCCCAGGAGCATCCTCCCACTTCCCCCCACCCCCCTTCCTCTTAAGGAAGAGGACTGGGTTATTCGTATACAAACAAGATCAATCATCCTCTTAAAATAGGCAAAAGAAGAACAAGGAGAGGTGGGAGAAATCTAAATTTCTACCATCCCCTAGGTGCTTATCCCGAAAAAAATCGGCTGTCTGTGGAGTCACATTTGGTATGCCGACACTGCCGGTGTGGGATGGGTCCGATTCCGATTCATCTGTGCCCTGTTTTGATTCCGATCTTTTCTCCTGCGACGACTCCCCCTACTCTGCATCAGTTCCGCTACTGCTTGTAGTGCTTCCGCTCTCTCAGCCACCCTCCTTGACGGGCTTCTTGGTATCCTTCCGATGTTCTCGTCTCCTGAGCCTTTTCCCTAGTTCTTTTTTTTCATTCAGTTGCTTCCCATCGCGGGGTGCCAGGTGCCCTTCCAGTCTATAGGTCCAAAGCCATTACCAGACAGATTTAGGGTCATCACAGAACTGCGTTTTTCCAGCTACCATTATTCTCAACCGAGCTGGTAACATCAACGAATATTGAACTCCCTCCTCTCGCAAGGCTCTTTTAACCTCTAGAAAGTTAGTACGGTGTCTTTGGACTTCTAGAGTGTAGTCTGGGAACAGGGACACCTTATAGTTCTCCACTGTATAGGGCCCTTCCGAGCTTGCCTTTTGTAGCAGTAGGTCCCTTTCTCGAAAGTGAAGTAATCTGGCCACCACAGGACGCGGCGGTCTCCCCGGGGCCGGTGGTCTGGCTGGCACACAATGAGCTATTTCTAAGGTGTCGAAATCTGACAAGCCCCCACGGAGCCACCACCTCCCGGAGTCAAGTCTCCAGGTATGCAATCATGTCCTGTCCTTCCACTCCTTCAGACAGTCCT
The DNA here is from genome assembly GCF_964204655.1 of Triturus cristatus. Classification (NCBI taxonomy): domain Eukaryota; kingdom Metazoa; phylum Chordata; class Amphibia; order Caudata; family Salamandridae; genus Triturus; species Triturus cristatus. Next base: position 105,457,389 of record NC_140587.1, read on the forward strand.
AAGACCCTCACGTTGTTCCTTCAGTTTCTTCCTTCGGCATCTTTTGCCCTTCGCTCCAGAACACCAATTCTGCCAGAGAGTTCATCAACCTTTGAGGCCAATACCTGTTGCGCCGGGGCTAGCACTTCCAATGTCGTCTCTGTTAGTTTCACCCTGTCAGACAATTTAGCATGTTCTGCCCGCAACAGGCCCAGACCCACCACCACTGTGCTGATGTCCTGATGTTGTGTTGCTTTGGTATCAGCGATGGCTTCTAAAATCTTGACCAATTGTTGCTGTACTTGCACTTCCTGTAGATTTTCCCCCGGTTCTGCCTGTTTCCCTTTAGGCTTCCCCTTGGACAGTGTCAGATTACAGTTCTAGCACTTCTTGCTCACGGCCAATAGGACTCAGTCACCAATGACTCTGCTTTACTCTGCTCCAAAGTGAGGCGAGAACTGCCGCTCCTACCGTCTAATTGTACTTGTGGGGGTCTTGTCCATGGTGAATACAAGTCTAAAGCACTCTTTCCGACACCCTGTCTGTTAGACCTGTCAGCCCTTTGGGTGGTCCCTCCTCATCATTATTTATTTTGTCACACTTTTGCCTCAAACCCTGTTTGAATTTTTCCTTTTTGGGAACCACCAGACTTTTTCGTGTTGCTACAGATTCAGGGAGCCATTTTAGCTACCTCTGAAACTTCTGTCTGAGGGCCTGAAGCACAAAATGGTGGCCACCTGTGACATCACCAGCATCCACTGGAACATACCAGCACCTTCCAGAACATTCCAGGAGCTTCCAGAACCCTGTGACCGTTGGAGGCGGTTTAGAATGTTGGGAGGATAAGAGAGGCAGTTGGCAGTTGGAGCTGGCAGTTGGCACCTGACTGGTGAAGAGAGAGGAGCACAACAGTGAAGGAGGAAGGAGTGAAGCAGCAGGGGTGGAAACTTGTGCCTGGAGTGGGGTCCATAAACCCACCCTTGATACTTGTCCCTACTGATGGATCCCAGCCTATAGCCCTGTGTGGGAAGAAGACAGAAGAAAATCGATATTAAACGTAGTGAACGGTCGACATGTTTCAGCTCTTGTCATGCCCAGAGGAGGGTCAGGGAGCTTTCTTCAGGACCTCAGGTGAATAAAGTGAATTGAATTTTTTTTTATCAATTACATGTAGAAGTTCCAATACCAATTCAGTTCGTCAGGGTTAGTACCTATATACAGAAAAAACGGGGAAAAGGGGAAGTGGATATGAGCGTCCTTAGTAATTGCAAGGGGTAAAGTGGCCAAAGGAGCTGCAAAGGTAACGGAATTTGAACAATACGAAAGCAACTATAATTGGCAAATCTTTATATACTTTTGGTATACATTTTTATCAGCAAGTGAAGTTTTGAACCATCGCTCTTACTAGGAGAGCGATGCTGATAAAAATGTATACCAAAAGTATATAAAGATTTGCCAATTATAGTTGCTTTCGTATTGTTCAAATTACGTTACCTTTGCAGCTCCTTTGGCCACTTTACCCCTTGCAATTACTAAGGACGCTCATATCCACTTTCCCCTTTTCCCCGTTTTTTCTGTATATAGGTACTAACCCTGACGAAGTCCATCTGAATTGGTATTGGAACTTCTACATATAATTGATAAAAAAAATTTCAATTCACTTTATTCACCTGAGGTCCTGAAGAAAGCTCCCTGACCCTCCTCTGGGCATGACAAGAGCTGAAACATGTCGACCGTTCACTACGTTTAATATCGCAGAGGATTCATAACACATCCTACCTGCAACTTGACCTTTTTAACGCTTCCCCAGCACCTATCAGAATAAAGACTTTTTTATAGGTAGCATGAGGAATACTTCATTTTAACTACTCACTTCACTTGAGCACTCCTCACTTTTTTATTTTATCATTTTTTTCCCTGATCACTACTGGAAGATTCAGTGGTTCCCTCCGGGTTGGAGGATGCATGGAATAAACCCAATGATGATGCTATCACGTATCTAAAGGCGGAGAACCAAGATATACCGCCCATACATAACTTGACGTGATTGAGGGTTTTTTACCTATATCGGATACAACCACCTGAACCCTGGTGCCAGCAACAAGTGATCCATTCTCCCTTGATTATATATGACTAGCTGGAAGCCGTTTGGATCACAGCCTCTTCTTTTTCCCTACTTTGATTGTATCATGGTAAAATGGTGTCTACACCATATGACATCTATTGGATGACCTGACAGGGTTGTCCGCTATCACCATTGCTTTTTGCTCTGGCGATGGAACTTTTGGTGGCACGGATCCGACAGGAAGGCGAGAGATTGGGTGTGTAGCTGGAAGGATCCCGTCACATAATACCGTTATATGCAGATGATGTCCTTTTATATTTACGTGATGGGTCTAGCGGGATCCAGGTAGTACTACGTATACTAGAAGAATTTGCAGATCTTTCGGGTTTGCAGCTTAATAAGAGGAAGACCATGTGTTTCCGTTGCACCCCACCCTATCGAGTCCCCTGACTCTCCCGCTAGACCTGGAATGGGCACCGATCTTATTTAAATATTTGGGAATTTTGGATTTATCATTCTCAAGGAGATCTGCTAGAAGAAAACCTTGGACGTGCACTAAGTGCACTTTGGACGAATGTGGCCTTTTGGCGTACACTTAAATTACCAGTCATGGCTAGAGTGGCACTATCCAAAATGGTAATATTACCTCGTCTCCTTTATTGTTTTGTCAACTTACCAGTGATAATTCCTAGGAGTTGGTTCAAGACACTAGACTCGATTTTGAGAGACTTGGTGTGGGATGGCGGACGAAATAGAGTGTCTTTGCAGACCCTGAGACTCCCGCTGGAAAGTGGTGGATTGGGAGTCCTGGATTTCGAGGCCTACTATTTAGCAGCCCAACTGCAATGGCTGGCCCTCTGGCTAGATGGGAGGGGACATGATACACTATCTCAGATCGCTGATGCACCACAGGTGGTTTTGCTTCCTAGGATGCTGGACCGTTGTCAGGAGATTAACCAAATGGGAGTGTTACTCTCTGTTGCAATGACATGCTGGGATAGATGTGCGGCACGATCCAAAGATACACAGCTATATGCACCTACCATCCCTCGTGTAGGACTCCCCCAGGCAGGAAGGGGCCCTCCTCTCACGGGACGGCAACTACAGGGGTGGAAAGATGCAGGAGAACAGATAGTGGGGGACTGCTATAGAGATGGTGAACTGCTTCCACTAGACGAATTTCTAGAATACCATGAGCTGCCACCGGGACATTCCTGAACTACCATAAAATACAGAGAGCATTGGCTGACCTATCGGAGAAGGCAGTGAAAGAACCAGACACACATGCAAGTTTACAGGCAATGGTGACTCTGGACTCGGCCGGCCAGTAAAGTGACTCTATCTGGCGATTATGGCATTGAAGACCCACTCGTTACCTCGCCTACGGGGGAGATGGGAAAGTACTTTGAATAGACAGTTGACAGACAAGGAATGGAAGAAGGTCCTAGGCGGCGGAAAAAGGTGTCCAGAAATGCGGCTTTCAAATATTTACAATTTAATATGCTCCATAGAACTTATCTCACCCCACACCGCCTGAATGTAGTGTACCGAGGGGGGGATCAGGTATGTGCCAGATGCTCACATAGAGACGCTGACTTTGACCATATGGTTTGATACTGCCCGGGGCTTAATGATTATTGGGCTAGGGATGTGGACATGATAAACAGGGTGATGGCCAAAAATCTGGTATGCACCCCAGAGACTTGTCTCCTGGGTTTATTCCCCAGACCCAAGCCTAAACGATTGGGGCTTAGATTTGTAGATTTGGCCCTGCTCCTGGCTAGGAGGAGAATAGCTCTTAAATGGAAGGTGCAACAAGCTCCTTTAGTAACTCACTGGGAAGACGACGTATCTTGCTGGGCGAGGGCAGAAGAAAGAGCCTTAATTAAGGAGGATAAAATTGCAAAAAGGCGAAAGCCGTTAGCATAACCCTGGGCTGATATCGTGAAGGCATGGGAAACGCAACATTTACCCGTACAGCCCTCAGATACAAACCCGACTGACTCTGATGACTCACGATACGTACACACGCCTACATGTTAGAAGCTGTGAGATGGATGACGGTTGGCTGCGGGGATTGGGGCATAGGAGGAGAGGAGAGGATGAGGACTGGTGGCCTTGTAGAGCACTGCCATTGGACTACACGCTGATACCCCTTTTTTTTGTTTTGTTCCCCCCCAAATACAGGACCCACTCGGGTCCTGTGATCCTGGACCCACATAAGCCTGTACACTATGGAAGGTAACACTGATTAAGACCCCTGGATGTATGTTACAAATTGTAGTTATAGGTTTAATTTTCTAATAATGTGGAGTGAGTTCACCTGCGTAGTTTCTCTTACTTTTTAATATGACTTTTATTTTCCTTGACACCACAGCTGACCAGATCAATAGCCGGTAAAATTATATCTCGTGGAAAATTTACGGCTAAGGTAGACATCATAGATAATCAACCTGTAAACTCCCTATAGATAATCGTGCCTTGGGGAAGTACTTCCTTTACTTACTGTCCCTGTAGATACACTAGTCTGGAAGAAGACTTTGCTTTGGGATTGTAGGCCATGTACAGCAGTCAAATTACTGTGCAGGGACTGATACCCCACGGATATGTTTACTGAAACAGGATGTTTGTAATATATGCCTAATGTGTAAGAGGGTCCTTCATACATGTAAATGTAAATGTATTGAATCGCTTCTTGATTTAAAATATAAACGCCAATAAAAATGATATTTAAAAAAAAATATATGACAAAGGTTCAAGGTAAAAACTAGAGGTAAACTCCGCTCCGCCAGTGGTCGGCTGACTTTTTTTGAAGAACTCCACGCTCTAAGCAGAGCGCGGAGTGCCAAAAACTCCATGGGCGGTGCAGGGTTCACCGCCCATCCTTACTTTTTAACTCCTCTTGTAAATTATTTTTCATCTCTGCTTTCTCCATTTATCTTTTATCTTTCTGACTTCTTTTCCCATTTTCTGCCTTTCTGTCTCTTGCTTTGATTCAAACTTTGATGATGAAAAAGAAGTCCTGGTCCCCAAACATGAGTGTCAACCACAGCCAGAAATCAATCCATCTATCCATCTGCCACCTACCTATCTATACATAGTTAGAATTTTCTCTACTGCTTACTATCACTTACTGTCACTATTTGCCTTCCCTCTTTCATCTTGTCTGAACATCTGTCTAACTAGCTCCACTGCCCAAGTGCACTCTCACACTTTCTATGTTCGTCTCATTCGCTCTCATTGACTGTCTATCTATCTATCTATCTATCTATCTATCTATCTATCTATCTATCTATCTATCTATCTATCTATCTATCTATCTATCTATCTATCTATCTATCTATCTATCTATCTATCTATCTATCTATCTATCTATCTATCTATCTATCTATCTATCTATCTATCTATCTATCTATCTATCTATCTATCTATCTATCTATCTATCTATCTCCTACGTATCGCTACATATTTAGCTACTACTATACTTCTCACTGTACCTTCCTGTTTCTCTTTGCCTTCTCTCTTTCTTCTTTTCTGTCTACCTTGATCTACTGCTCTGGTGCATTCTCACTCTTTTAATGTTCTTCTCCCATTCCCAGGATGCTTTTTTCCAGTCCAGGGAAGACTTGGCTTGGCAGTTCGGGCTGGACTGTTCCCATGAGAATGTATTCAACCCAGATCTGTTACTGAGGGTGAGTGTCTGCAAAGTTTCAGCGCTCCGTCCATCATCTTCTTGTGTTTGATATGCCTAGATATCACACTGGGACATTTCCTGGATAGAAGGTAAGTCAGTCAGTTTTTCTCAAAACACAGATTCTTACATTTTCATACACTTGTCAAGTCCACACTTAGAACTTTTAGCCACAGAAAAACACTCAGTACAGTTCTATGGGATGAAATCAGGTTATCGGTTTTAAAGATGAGCAATCAGTCTTGGGAGTTGGGTTTCTGGGGTTAGAACCAGGGTTCCCCCAGGGGTCAAGGATGCACTCAAGGTGCACCCTCAGCAGCACTAGGGCTGCTGGGTGCAGAGTGCTGAGGCTTAATGTTATCCAATGGGATAATGTTACCCAATTGGGGAGAGGAGTTGGCCTAACGGCTAGGGCAGTCGACCTCAAATCTGGGGAACCGGGTTCGAGTCTCGGCAATGATGCTGAACATCCTGTAATTCTGGGCGAATCACTTAATCTCCCTGTGCCTAACAAAAATGAATGTGTCCTCATGTAACGCAGCTGGTGCTATGTAAAGTGCTCTGATACCAATATCTTCGGGTCAAGTGTGCGCTATATAAAACGCTGTAAAAAAAAAATGGAGGATAGGGGGTCCTCCTGTTGGTGGCTGCTCAGGAACACGCCACTTGGATGTGGGAGCAAAGCTCCTAAGATTTAGCTCAGTGCAAAGGGGGGTCCAAGATAGCACACAAAGTGAACCCACAGCGGTACGGGGGCACCTGGGTGCAGTGTGCTGGATCGACATCGTGAGCCCAGTTGGTTTCAAAGGGGAAGCTCCGGTCAGAACAAACACTGCAGGTTCAGGCATGAATATCTTCTGAAGGCGACCACCAGTTGGAGAGGTAAGTTGGGATGTCGAGGGATGCTGGGACACCATTGGGTGGGCGACCCAAGACAGTGGGGCATCGGATGAAGGGGTGTCTTATGGCGTTGAGTTTGCCAAGGGAATCCTGCAGATAGGGGCAGAAAGCATCGTCGGGAGACTTGAAGTAGGTCAGGGATCACCAGATCCCAGGCCAGGAATGCTGGGGAGACCTCCTGGTGGTGTTGGGCCACTCGAACTCAGGCCGTGGGCGTCAAGTGCAGAGTGGTGCAGACTTATAGATTTTGCCAGGTCCAGAGTCTGTTGGAGAGCTAATCCAGTGCTCACGGGAGACAAAGTCTTTTTTAGGGAAGGCAGGGAAGGTCCTCTGGGTTCTGGGGGGCTGCTGGCTGCAGGACACACTGGGATTCTGCTGGAGAAGGTCTAGGTTGGGACAGGCTGGTAGAGCTGGGGCCAGGTCAGTTTGTGTCCTTCTCTTCTTCCTTCAGCATGACTCTTTGGTCCTTCTTCTTCTTCTTTTGTGTCTAAGGAGGCAAGGTTCAGGTAGCCCCTAAAAACTAAATTTAGGGGCATTTTAGGTAGGTATAGGTCGGGACCTTCCTTAGGGTGGGTACACACCCTGGTCACACCCTGGTATGCCACCTTCCAGTGGGAGCGGGTCATAAGCCTCACTCTGGTTGACTTGGTCCCCCATCTTTAAGATGGTGGGGACTGAGAGTTGTGCTTCGCCAAACCTTCCCCACATGAGGGGTGGGGCTGGCAAAGGTAGGCACACCTCTCTTCCTATCTTGGTTTTCCCACTGATTCTCACGCCCAAAGTGGGGCTCAGAACCAGTGGGGGCCAGGTACTGGGAGTAGCAAATGGATCTGTGAGCTTACTAAGGCGGCAAGCCTTTGAAGCTTCCCCTTGTGGATACTGCCCATCCTGGGGGAGGATGTTTCTCACCTCTGCCCTGCTTTTTTTGAGGACCCTGAGAGCGGGAGGCTCCCGACCCAGGAGCCAGAAATATGTCTGGGGGTGGCAGCCGGTGAGCAGCCAGTCAGCCAGGACACTAGAGTTAGTTTGTTTTCAGAGGGCATCTTGCCCTCTGAGTGCATTTTGCATTACATCCCACACTGGCATCATTGTGGGTTTAATGTGCTGAGAAGTTTGACATCAAGCTTCCCAGATTTCCGTAAAGCCAATATGGTGCGGTGGAGTTCATAGTGAAAAACTCCCAGACCATATACTCTTTATGGCTTTACTGCACTTACAATGTCTAAGAATGAACTCAGACAGTGGAATGGTACAGGGCTCTTGCACCTTTACCCTCACCAGTGGTATAGGGAATCCAGCTAATGGGGTGGCTTCAGGGCCGGACTGGGAACAGAAACCGGCCCTGGCAAACTGCTCAGCCGGGGGGGGGGAGTGCAGCCGAGCCGTTTGCGATGGCCAGTTTCGGCTGTTCTTGTTACTCTGCACCAAAACACACAGCCTGCAATGGCAGTGTGTGTGTGTTGAGGTACAGCTCCTCTTAGGGTGGCACAATATGTACTGCAGCCCTTAGAGACCTTCCCTGGTCACAGTGCCCTTGGTACCCATGGTAGCTTTTGCAAGGAACTTACATGTGACCAGAGAGTTGTCAATTGGATTTGCAACAGAACAGCTTTAGGGAAATAACATAGGCCCTGGGTACCTGGTTGGCAGAAACCCAAGGCACACAGCCTAAGAGCATCAACATCAGGCAAAAAGTGGGGGGCAACCATTCAAAAAGGAGCACTTTTCTACATATGGGTGCGGTCCCAGTGGTTTCAACAAGGGATACTTTCCTCAAAATTGCAGAAAGGGCAGGTTAGGCCTTGAGGGAGTTACAGAACCATCACCTGTGTTACTGAGCCTTTTGAAGTCCGTGGGACATCAGGAGCAGCAGACCGGTCAACTTTGTTCTGGTGCCTGCAGATGCAGGGGAGTGACCCCTTCACTCCAAGGGAGATTACTTTGGGTGTCCTTGATGCCCACAGGTCTGTTGAAGATCCTGGAAGAAGAACAGAGACAAACAACAAGAAAGACTTGCAGAACAGCGAGACCAGGAGCAGCGGGAGTCTTTCTTGATGCAGTCTTGGTTGCAGGCGAAGTCCGAGTGTCCAGACGATCAAAGAGTGATGTGGTTTCAGGCTTGAGTCTTGTCCCATGATGAATCTGAGGACCCACCCACAGTTAAGCTCTTAAAAACTTTAGGAAAGGGTTTAGGGAGACTCAGGGGTCAGGGAGGGGTCAGGGAGGACAGAGGGGAGGATATTCCCATGGCCTCTCTTCAGTTTCACTCCAGAGTGGGAGCCAAGGGCTCCCTGAAATGGCTCAAACTGGAGTATGCAAGGAGGGCACCAAATGTACCCTTCAAAGTGGTCTGGTGGCACTGACAAGCTTCCCCACCTTAGCCCAACACACTAAATCCTGTCTGGAAGGTGGTCACACCTCCCTGTGACAGGAAACCTATTGTTCTTCCTTCTCTACTCAAGCTCAGCTCAGCAGCAGGAGGCCAGAATCGTGTCTGGGATCGGCAGCAGCACTAGCTTGCTGGCAGACTGCAAAAGGATTTTACCAGGATTACTGGGGACTTCCCGGAGGAGTACCCAAGTGCATGGAATCATACCTCCAACACTGGTAACAGTGTTGGGGTATGATTCAAACATGTTTGATACCAAACATGCCCAGATTCAGCACAACCACTACATAGTTTGCCATCGGATAATGACAAATGGCCACTATTTGTATCAAAATGTCTGGCCGTACTTACAAAGCCTGGAGAATAGACTCTGGGGTTTGTAGTAGTGTCCTGCTCATGCAGGGGTACAAGCACACTGACAACCCAGCACCCTGCCTTCAAGACTAAAAGGCCTTAAGGTTTTAAGTGTAGTGACCCCAGATATAAGAAAACGTATATCTGTCATAAGAGGTGCAACTTACACAGGTTGCAATACCAGGCCTTTAGTCACAGTGTGAGTGCCCTCTCATGGGTGGCACAATACATGCTGCAGTCCATAGGAGGCCCCTGGGGTACCTATTCCCCAGGTACTTTAGTGCCATATACTAGGGACTTACAAGGGTTCACCAGTAGCCAATTGTGGATGTACCAAAGTACTTACCATAGTCAATTTAGGGAGAAAGCACAGTGACTGGGGTCCTAATTAGCAGGATCCCAGTCAGGCTAGTCCAAAAAAACATACTGACACCAGCAAAAAGTGGGGGTATCCATGAAAGCAGATTCTAATTTCCTACAAGGATGGCACATGTTTGTGGCATTGTTAAACAGACCTTTTCCAGCATGTGACTACTCCTTGTGAAATAAACACTCCTGTGGTGGGGTAAAGGTGAAACAGCAGTGGTTTATTAGTAGGAATAACAGCACTGCCAGTAACACATTGGACCTTATTAGAAGTGTCACCCCACCCTTCAGAGTTAAGATACTGGGGTACTGGGAACTTCTCGGTGTACAACGTTGCTTTCTTTACTACTGAGTGGAATCCTGACAATCCACTGAGAAATGAGGACCATAGAGGGAATGAGGAATACTGCATCCAAAATTCCTCTCTTTTCTATTTGGGGGTTCTGCCAGAGATTCATCCTGTCTCTAACCTCTAGGAGAAAAAGGGTTTATACTTACCTGTTAAATACCGACATTTTCATTGTAAAGGCATGCATGGTAAAGGCATATGCATCGGAGACAATTAACAGGTAAGTAAAAACCATAGATATAAATATATATACAGATTGACCTCTCGGTACATGCCAATGACTAGCCAGGACTCTATTGACATATTCAAAGACCTTGTAACTAATGAATTGAAATGCTTACAAGAGAACGTAAATAAACAACGTGGCAGCAATTCTAAGCAACACAAATAGTATTATGCTTCAGTAAACAAGTTAACCAGTGATGGGAAATGCATAGTGAGAAACTCCGACAAGGGAGGTAATGTGGTTTTATGGTCAAGGGAAAAATATTTGAAGGAAGCATATGTTCAGTTGAATAATGCCACTTGCTACACCCGTACAACTAGAGAGATTATGATAGAGTCTCCTGCACAATACAATGTAGAGCTGTTGGGGTGGCAAATGCAATGTTTGATCAGCCAGGTGGAATATTTATATTTAAAAAATTGATGCCCCAGTGATTCCAGTCATATACTGTGGAAATTTGGATTTTTATGATCAGTTATGTCCCCTATCTTGGACCCCAACGGTTTCATGTATAAATCACAAGTACATGTATGTTCCCTCCAGTTCCAGTTATGAAGACGCAAACACATGTGCGTCCACCGCCAACATGTCCTCTTTCAGATCCGCCATGAATGGGCCGGATATTCTATTCCTAAGTATGAAAGGCCACCGGCTTATATGGTTCACTTATGCCATTTTACAGTCCAGGCGAGTAGGCCCTGATTCTGCCATCAAGCCTTTTCTTGCCTTCTGCCTCTGAAAGCTCCAGTCTGAGCTCGCATCTGTATCCATGAACTTTGTCCTACTCCCTGCGCGGCTAACGGTGCCTGACATCAGCCTGTTGCCTGCCAAAAACTGTATTTCACCTTCGAGATTATCTGCTCCGCTCCCTACCCAATGCATTCCTGTCTAGTAGTTTAAGTAAACATTCTTCCAGCTACCGAGCAAAAGGCCCGACTTCTCTGTCATTATGCAAGTAATTCATAGCCCTGTTACTATGGAAGATTTCTGCCCTCGCATCTAGTATAGACACTTAGACGCTTGTACACGCACTCACAGTCAGTATAGAATAGATTTTGTTCGAAAGACCTTTCTTTTTGGATAACACAGTTCTTTAAACATAGGATGTTAGATATGATTTGGGATTAGGTTGACTTGACCCTCCAGACTTCTGTCGCCACATGTAGAGCTAAATGTCAAGTCCCCTTCACCCCCTAGTTGCACGTCAATCACACGTCATGCTGCTGCGCGCGCATTTCTGCCAAGTATTTCTGCTGACATTGCGAAATTCTTTCATGGAACCACCCTATTATGACATCATACCTGATGACGTTCTTTAGTTACGCCCAGTTACACCCACTCTAGCTACGCATGTATGTTTTATCTTTGCTATCAATTGTTACGCCTCCTCCATCTGTTTCACTGTAATGCCTATTGTATAAAAATGATTACTTGTCAATAAAGTACGCCCTTCACTTCCTGAACCTTCGTGGTGATGGAACATGAAGTCCTCAATTTAAATTGATTTTGGAATAAAGCCCGTTCCGAACCTCTAATACCACGGATTCTGCCTCTTATTTTACTGAGCTATTGTTATAGATTTTCCGCATCAAATTAAGTTCCGGTAATTAAATTATTTATCACATAAATGGCGCCCGAATAGGGACACTTTCTCATCTCACGCGCCGGCGGTGCGTTGCAGGCCCGGTCTCCTGTCACAGTTGGACGGACAACAACGCGTACCCACAGGATTTCCTGTATCTCCCTCCTGCCGAGCGGGGGTAACTGAGGCTGCGATCAACACCCAGACGAGGCGGTGAGAAGTGCGAAGTATCCCGACCAGAGCCTAGCTGAGAGAGCAAGATCCGAGGTATACAGAGGCCCACCAGTTTCCGAAGTTTCCGAAGTTTCGAGTCGAGTCCAGTCCGGTTCAAGTTCAGTTCAGTTCCGAGGCCTTCCGCTCCGAGCTACCCGGTGAGTACCATTATCGGGGAGGCGTTCTGACGTGCACATAGTTTGTGCCGGTCAAGACGGGTTTGGGTACACAAATCCGGTCTGCACTGTTTCAGCAGTGTATCTGTACTGTTTAGCAGTATATCAAGTATGTCTAGTATATAATTCAGAATTATCTGGTTAGTACCAAGTATTATGTGTAGTGACTAGTTCCCTAATTGGCCATCATTGTTTATTTTCATTAAATGTTAAATGTTAAAATGTTTTAAATACGTTCTGTATATTGTGGTGTGAATGACTGTTCATTATTGTGTTTTATGGTATTAAACGTGTTCAAAATTAGGTATCAGATCAGTTCTCAATATGCCGCTCTTTTCGAAATTAAGACAGATCAAAACCAGAAAAGGGGTACTCGAAGAAGCTGTTCCCATTCCTCCTAGGGACACTCCAGGGTACTTCATGTATCATAAACATGGCCTAGACGCCATATTATTTCTTGATCTATGGGTAGACTACACCAAGGAATTACCAGAAAGTCAGAGGTGGCCCGCAGCTGGGACCTGGGATGCAGATTGCATTATGAAAGTAGAAGAAGAATTATGGAAAAAGAAAGCTAGACAGTCACAGAAAGATGCCATTGAATTATGGCGTAAAGAATCATATAGACGTACAGAAAAAGCGCTCAGACAGGAAGAGAAAAGTAAGGAGAATTTAAATAAAGTTCGAGAAAATGTATTAATTGAAGAAGGTACTCGAGTAAAAGCAGAGCAAACAGACAGACAAAGAAATGCCCTTGTGAATGGTATGTATCCTCTTCTGGCCGAAGGGTTACCTAAGGCTACTCCAGAGATACCAAAAGACTTGCCACCCCCATTGTTTCCGATAAAAGTACATCCCAAAGGGCATCCCAGATCCGCAGAAGATGTTTTTCTTTCCTCTTATTTAGACGACGCAGCTCCCGAGTATGCTAATGCTGCGCCACATAGACCGCCTGCCGAGGGGGTTCAACGCCAAGACCCTCCTTCGTCTGTACCTCTGCAACAGCAAACCCCGACACAAGTTCCGGCAAGCACATCTGTTTCTACATCTGCATCCACACCTATGGTTGCTATATCCCGTTCAACGAATCCTTTCACATCCAGCACCCCAGGTGGTGCTACCGGAGGTACATCAAGCATTTTTTCCACGCCACCCAGAACAAATAAACTTTCCTTTCAAGAATTAGCCCACCAACGTACGCCCAAACTAGTAACTCCCAACACGCTCAAGGAACTTCTAATAGATTGTAGATATGACCCTGTGCCCGGAAAAGGGGACGAAATGATGCTGGCATCATTACGTATCCGACGAGCTGCAATATAATTAGGGAAGCTACTAGGAATGACTGCACATTTAGAAAATATATATCACTTTATTCAGTCAGGGCGAGACCCTGAGAGTATTAACAGAGCCATGGAGTACCAAAAAGTGGAAATCAATGGGGGAACTGTTACGTTTCCTCATAAACTGTGTGATCAGAAATCAAGATCAACCAGGGGTAAATCCGGAAGAAATGCAAATTCTTACCACATGGGGTAAGAATATATCAGAGGGGAGACATGATAAACGATCATGCATAGTAGCTATGAGCCGAAAGATCCGCAAAGAGATAGAACGAATACACGAAGAAAGATTAGCAGTAGACGAACCTGAACAAACCGAGGACGAGGAAGAATTAGAACTGCCCACAGGACAGTTAGAAACCATGGCCTATGTAGGTAGAGGAAGGTCTTGCAATAATACTAGATGCTTTACTGATCCGATACGTCCGATACGTCCAGATAATAGCAGAAAATTCCAAACTCCTATAATAAATATAAGGTCCCCCGAACATTCATTCCAAGCCGCTGACAAATTACTCCGAGAACGAAGGGGTTATCATATACTCGATTCTATGGACGAACAAGAATTAGCCAGGTCAGCCGTTCACTGGGTTGATAGTCCTGGAAAATATGGTGATGATACACTAGCGCATACGTTTTTGAACCTCGCCCCAGATGAACAGCGTTTAGCTGGTATCTATATGATTCAACAACTCCTTATATTATATAAAAGCCAACACTACGATCCTGGCCCCTTACCTGATATATTGACTGAATTACTCACGAATAAATGGAGAGGTTCCGGTACTAAGTTAATTAGAGAAATACTAGAATCCAGAAAGCAGTACATCTTTTTTGTATGTCCTGAACATGTCTCACTGCCTATCAAGGAAAGAACGACGTATTACATGGATAGACAGAACCCCTTACGCGAAGTACACCCGATAAAAGGTGATGACAATGAGTTTAAACGTGTGTTTGTATACACACCCATATCCAAAATAGAACTATTAGAAATGAAGAAAGTGGTACCCAGTCATGACAAAGACCCAGCGGGTTTCCACCGTGAAATTAAAGATATGTTACTCATGGGAGAATATACCTACCCCGACATTATGACAATATTGAAGGTATTAATGCCTGCGGGCATTTACGAAAAACTCAAGGAAAAGGATTGGGAGGTGGGAGACCAGAAGATAGATTGGACAGCATTAGAAAACGAAGAAAAAGCTCGAGGTCCAGGTTCAGGGCTCGGGGACAAGACCAAAGCACTACCAGGTCTACTAGTACAGGTACTGCCACGTTTATTAACTACGAAAAAGGAAGACTGGGGTGCAATCTCAGCCTGTAAACAAAAATCAGATGAAGACACTAGTGATTTCTATTCCCGATTTGAGAAATGTTTTGGTATAAATAGTGGAATAAAAGCAAGTAGCGAGTCGTATCCACATCTGTTTGTGACAAAATTGGTTGAAAATGCCTTGCCCCAAGTTAAGAATAGAGTATTGAAGTTCGAGAGTACCTGGCAAGGTAACACTCCGTCACAAATGTTACAAATGCTACAGTACCATCACAATAGAATTAGAGAAGAACAAGAACATGAACATAGACGCATGAAAGACACGAAAATGAAAATGCTAGTTTCCCAGACAGTTCCAGTTGACGGTCATAAAAAGGGTATAACACAGTCCAGTGTTTCAACAGGTCCTGTAAAAGGGACATGCAACTATTGTAAACAGCCAGGTCATTATGTACACGATTGTCCCGTTTTAAAACATAATATCGCCATAGGTAACACAAAAGAAAGACCACGGCCACTTAGACAGGATCAGAACCAACCAGGAGCACCGCAGCATGCACAGTCCATGCCAGCTCCGCAACAGTCTATGCCAGCTCCACCACCGCAGCCTATTGCTGCCACACAAACAACGACCCGACAGATGTATCAGACCGCACAGTATGACTACCCTGATTACCAACGATACTCATGAAGCAGCCTAGAGAGGGAAGTTGGCTTACCCCTTATTGAGGTCCCCGTAGATCAAGAAGGACCTTATGTACACAGTGAACTATTAGGCCAAGATAGAAAATTCTTACTTGATACAGGGGCAAGCCGAACAACAATAAAACGTAGTGAAGTTCCAGGGGCACCCCTCTCAGGCTCACGGAATATTTCCCTTGGCTTTTCAGGAAAACCTATCATTAACGAAGTATCACAGCCTCTTCCACTTACGATTGGTCCCTTGACACGAACTACAGATTTATTACTTACTAAATCATGTCCAGAAAACCTGTTAGGCATAAAAACTTTGAAAGCTCTAGGAGCTATAATATGTTGTTCTCCAGAAGGAGTAAGATTGTTTTTACGTGATTTCAAAGGGCACTACGTGTCCCGAGACATGGATCACCGACTGCAGACTTTACCGACACATTTATGGGCACAAGGCCCTACAGATGTTGGTTGCATGAACATTACACCATATCGAGTCACACTAAAGGCAGGAGTGGTACTTCCACGAATGCGACAATACAAGTTACCCCCGGATGCTGTAGTGGCTTTACTGCAAATCATTGACGAGCTTATTACCCAAGGAGTGGTTGTGGAAACTGACTCCAATGTATGTAATTCACCGATAATTCAGATTCTTAAACGAACCGATCCAACAGCCCCGCCAGTATATCGATTGGTTATTGATCTGCGCGAATTAAATAAATGCATAGTACCACAATACCCCGTAGTCCCAGACATTTCTTCATTACTGACAGCCATTGATTCCGAAGCAACATTCTTTACTGTAATTGATCTCAAGAATGCCTTTTTCAGCGTCCCAATAGATCCGGAAAGCCAATACTTGTTCGGATTTAGTTTAAATGGACGTAGCTTTAAATTCACACGCGCACCCCAAGGATTTACAGAAAGCCCCAGCATCTATAGCCAAGCACTGAAACGAGAACTCGACAGTATCCACATGCCAGTCAACACTGCCCTGCTTCAATATGTCGATGATCTGCTGATCACCGCTAGAAGCGAACCTGAATGTGAAAAAGCCTCACTGACGGTTTTACAATTTTTGGCCGAAAAGGGGCACAAGGTGTCCCCTTCTAAGCTGCAATTCTGTGTCCAGCGAGTTGTTTACCTTGGTCACTCGCTGTCCAAGGAGGGAAGGCAGCTTACATCAGATCGCATCCAGTTAATTGCTAATATGCCAATACCCAAGACACAAAAGGAGGTGCGGGCTTTCATAGGCCTCACTTCATATTGTAGGCAGTGGATCCCTCAGTATGCATTTCTAGCAAAACCACTCATTCAATTGACAACACAGGAGGCAGCCACATCGACTGTTCTCCCTTGGACTCAGGAACATACACAAGCTTTTGAAAGCCTAAAGAAAGCCTTATGCCAAGCACCTGTTTTAGCAACACCATGTTACAATAAACAGTTTACACTCTTCGTTACAGAACGCGAAGGTACTGCCTTGTCAGTACTCACACAGGAACAAGCAGGATCACACAAACCATGTGCTTATTTTTCTAGTACATTAGATCCCGTAGCTCAGGCTTTGCCTGCATGCCTGAAATCAGCGGCAGCAACAGCTTTAGCAATCAGACAAAGCGATGCCATAGTATTAGGACATCCATTAACAGTACAAGTACCACATGCAGTAGAGGTTCTCTGGAACCGCACACAAACACAACACTTGACTATAGCACGACTCACTGGTTACGAATTAACATTGTTTCAGCCACATATAGAAATTAGACGTTGTAGTACATTGAATCCTGCCACACTGTTACCAATAAACGGAACAGACCCACTAGCACATGATTGTATTGAAGTTATCACTATCACGACGAAACCCAGACAAGATTTAACAGACGTCCCATTGTTAGACCCAGACCTGACGTTGTATGTAGATGGTTCATGTATGAGAACAGGTACAGGAGAGCTAGTGGCCGCTTACGCAGTCACAACAGACACTGAAATCATTGAAACAAATTGCATAAATACCTTGTCAGCTCAAGCAGCAGAGCTCATCGCTCTGACACAAGCCTGTATTCAAGCCACAAATAAAAAAGTCAACATATACACTGATTCACGTTATGCATTCGGAGTTGTACATGACTTCGGCGTGCTGTGGCGAGAGAGAGGTTATTTAACTTCTCACGGTGCCCATATTCAGCACGGACCCCTCATTCATGCCTTATTAGATGCAAAACATCTACCCACTGCAATATCAATTATGAAATGTAAAGCCCATACGAAAGTTACTGATGTCATTTCTCAAGGCAATGATCTAGCTGACAGAACAGCTAAACAGACTGCTCAAACTCAAACATCCGACAAGACAAAGACAATAGTCCCGACACCAACACATTGCATGACGGTTAAGGATCCCGCTCTTGACGTATTTGACATACAGACACATGCTACACCAGACGAAATAAAGAAATGGACTGAATTAGGAGGGATCCAAATGGATCAAGGTTGGATGACGAAGGAAAAATCTGTGTGGTTCCTTCCTGATTCAATGGTCCAAGTTATAATTAATACTGTACATAGTCCAGCACATCTAGGAGAAAAAGCTATGCTAGACAGCATTCAACACATTTGGTTCAACAAACATTTACGAGCAGCAGCTAAACAAAAGGTTCGTACCTGTATGATCTGTTGTCAGTTTAACCCAGGTAAAAGCATTCCCGTAGAACAGGGTGGATTTCAGCCTCCTGATCACCCTTTTGAAGTCCTCCAGATGGATTATATCCAGATGGAACGATGTCGAGGATTCAAATATGTTCTCGTAGTTGTTTGTGCTCTTTCCCGTTGGACAGAGGCATACCCGGTTTCAGATTACACTGCCCCGACTACTGCCAAACAGTTAGTTCGAGAATTCTTCCCACGGTACGGTTTACCACGTGCTGTCTACTCAGATAACGGCCAGCCGTTCTCATCCGAACTAATGAAACACGTTTCACTTTTGTTAGGCTATCAGTGGAAATTTCACTGTGTCCGACACCCCGAGGCAGCAGGTCTCGTGGAACGACATAACCAGACCTTGAAAATTAGATTGTCCAAAATTTGTAGAGAGAAAGGTGTCGACTGGGTAGTAGCCTTACCAGTTGCACTCTTTTACATGAGAATGGTAGCACACTCTCGAACAGGGCTATCCCCTTATGAAGTGATCTTCGGTAGACCACCAAATATGTGGGGGACGCCTATACCACGCAAAATAACTGATATTGACTGTAATATGCTGACAGATTACTTGGCTTCCTTGATGTCTGCACTACAATCTTGTCGTTCACAGGTAGCTGCAGCCTTTCCCGACAACACCGAGGTGAAACCCCATGACGTAATTCCAGGGGACTTGGTATTAGTGAGGAACTTTGACCGGAAGTCTCAGCTGGATCCTAGGTGGAAATCGCCTCAACTCGTATTGTTAACGACGAGGACAGCCGTGAAGATCGAAGGTCGAAAAGGCTGGATACATTCAAGTCATATCAAGAAATTTCATGGACTACCGTCAGACGTAAACGACACACCTTGCGTGTCTTCACCGATTGACTCTAAACTTCTTTTGGTTGAACTGAATAACAATGAACAATATAAACTAAAACTTCGGTCTAACAAGTCAGGCAATTTGATTGTTTAAGTCCTCTCCAAGGTGAATCGGTCGAATTTGTCTCTGACATGTATCCCTTAGACCTGTATAGAGAAAGAAACAGAAGGATGAAGTTGAAACGACATGCGTACTGTAAATCACTGCGTAGTCATTGCACAGTGACGTTATTAATTTTGTTTTTCTTAAGTCTTTTAATAATTACTGCAAGTATATTGTTGCACATATATTATCCTATTTCTAGACATGTTTACAATGTTACTGCTGAACATTCTTTTAGTGAATTACCCCCGCATGAGTTGTCCTATAGATTTGCGCTGCGCAACAACACTTTTATTAGTATGTTACATCATTCCCATCAGGTTAGCAATGCTACAAATTGTTGGATATGTGGCCGACTCCCTCCCTATCAGAACTATAAAGGAATTTTTCCTCTTTTTCCATACCCATTCACACACAATGGCTCCTGTGGAGCATGGTTTAGTTTAATTAATTCCCTAGGTTCGAATTCTGCAGTTTATCCAGACAATTGGGTATGGGGAAATCTGAACTTAGTTTTGCTCAAAGTCTGTTACCCTAACAAGGAGGGACTTCCCAAAAGAATAGGAACTGATCTAGAAAATGAAGTATATGGATTAGGTAATTTTACGCTTAATCTCATGATCCTGAATGTCGAATCCGAAGCTACTCCAATTTTGCCCGCCATGTCAGTATTTCCAGTTAAAGGTGAATTATGTGTAAGAAAGAATGGTTCCATACATATGGGCCATAGTAGATGCACCACTGTAATAGAATTTAGTGATCAAGGCAAGTCTACATTTAGAGCTTCCCGCCATTCCTACTTCATATGTGGTCAGACGGCATATATACGTTTGCCTCTAGATTGGGATGGTACCTGCTACATCGGATTCCTTTTGCCACCTGTTTTCCTAGCTCCTCCTGATTATCACAGAAACACTCATTTAGTACACAATAGAGAAAGGAGAGATCTCCCAATAGTCGATTACACTGAGACCGCATGGGAAAAATACACAGATTTCAATAAAGGTCTCTTTCCCTATATAGGTACAGTTACTAATAGTAAGCTGATACGTAGATTAACTAGAACCCTTGAAGCAGTAGTGAACGAAACTATTTCCGCCTTAGGCAATTTAACAGAAGAGCAGTCTGCTATGCGGATTGTTGTGCTTCAAAATCGTCTTGTCCTTGACGTCATCCTGGCCGATAGGGGCGGAGCTTGTAGGGTCATCGGATCAAGCTGTTGCATTTTCATACCAGAAAATTCGCCATCTGTATATAAAGCCATAACTCGCCTTCATAAGATTGTAAGCCAGATACACCAGAATCCAGGCACCTGGACTTGGTCCGGTTGGTTTTGGAGTGTATTATCTACCTTTGGATGGAAGGTCCTATCCTTCCTAGGTATTGGCTTTCTCATATTATTCAGTTGCTGTCTATGTCTACAATGTGGACCAGCGATCTGTGGTCTGTGTGCCACATCGTGTATCCCACCACCAAGATTTCATTCATCACGGAAGAAGAAAGAAGAACAAATGATGCTATATGAACAGATCAACGGATTGATGAAGATTGATATCTCTTAACGGGCAAGTAGGGGACAAGGAGGGAATGTGGAAATATGGATTTTTATGATCAGTTATGTCCCCTATCTTGTACCCCAACGGTTTCATGTATAAATCACAAGTACATGTATGTTCCCTCCAGTTCCAGTTATGAAGACGCAAACACATGTGCGTCCACCGCCAACATGTCCTCTTTCAGATCCGCCATGAATGGGCCGGATATTCTATTCCTAAGTATGAAAGGCCACCGGCTTATATGGTTCACTTATGCCATTTTACAGTCCAGGCGAGTAGGCCCTGATTCTGCCATCAAGCCTTTTCTTGCCTTCTGCCTCTGAAAGCTCCAGTCTGAGCTCGCATCTGTATCCATGAACTTTGTCCTACTCCCTGCGCGGCTAACGGTGCCTGACATCAGCCTGTTGCCTGCCAAAAACTGTATTTCACCTTCGAGATTATCTGCTCCGCTCCCTACCCAATGCATTCCTGTCTAGTAGTTTAAGTAAACATTCTTCCAGCTACCGAGCAAAAGGCCCGGCTTCTCTGTCATTATGCAAGTAATTCATAGCCCTGTTACTATGGAAGATTTCTGCCCTCGCATCTAGTATAGACACTTAGACGCTTGTACACGCACTCACAGTCAGTATAGAATAGATTTTGTTCGAAAGACCTTTCTTTTTGGATAACACAGTTCTTTAAACATAGGATGTTAGATATGATTTGGGATTAGGTTGACTTGACCCTCCAGACTTCTGTCGCCACATGTAGAGCTAAATGTCAAGTCCCCTTCACCCCCTAGTTGCACGTCAATCACACGTCATGCTGCTGCGCGCGCATTTCTGCCAAGTATTTCTGCTGACATTGCGAAATTCTTTCATGGAACCACCCTATTATGACATCATACCTGATGACGTTCTTTAGTTACGCCCAGTTACACCCACTCTAGCTACGCATGTATGTTTTATCTTTGCTATCAATTGTTACGCCTCCTCCATCTGTTTCACTGTAATGCCTATTGTATAAAAATGATTACTTGTCAATAAAGTACGCCCTTCACTTCCTGAACCTTCGTGGTGATGGAACATGAAGTCCTCAATTTAAATTGATTTTGGAATAAAGCCCGTTCCGAACCTCTAATACCACGGATTCTGCCTCTTATTTTACTGAGCTATTGTTATAGATTTTCCGCATCAAATTAAGTTCCGGTAATTAAATTATTTACCACAATACCTAATATCGAAGGTCCATAAGGATTTGGAAAACCCTCCAGGACGCCCTATAATCTCTGCATTAGGCAGTGTGTTTGAACATACTTCAAAATATGTTGATTCTTTTTTGAGTACCTTTGTTAAAACACTACTGTCCCACGTAAAAGATACAGGAGATTTTTTTAAACACATTTATGACTTCCCCTGGGAGAATGATCTTTTATTGATAATGGTTGATGTAAGCACACTATATACAAGTATTGCTCATGCAAATGATCTCAATGCAATAAGACATTTCCTAGGAGCAAGGCCCCTCAAATTATGGCACCATACATTGATGCTTTTAAGGATGGTGGTAATTTGTTTGATAAGTAATTTCTTCTTATTTAATGATGAATTATTCCACCAGAAGTGCGGCACAGTGACGGGCACCTTCTTCACCCCCAGCTATGCTAATCTGCATATGGACTGGTGGGAGGAGCAGGTGATCCAATCGCAAATCCAGGCAATATGGGAAAATGATATTGTGCTGTGGTACAGGTTCATTGATGACCTTTTTATTATCTGGAGAGGCACGAGAGCAGAGGCAGAAGGTTTTTTAAATCAAATTGAGAACAACAACTTGAATTGACACTTTACAAATGTAATTAGTGAAAAAAGTGTGAATTTTTTAGACTTAACGGTGTATGTAGCCAATAATCATCTGGAAACAAAGTTGTACAGAAAGCCCACTTCGGGTAATACCCTTTTACACGCAACCAGTTTTCACCCTAAGAGTTTAAAAATGAGCATTCCTTATGGTGAAGGTTTAAAAGCAACAAGAAATTGTAGTGAAAAGCTGAGACAGAAACTCTTAAATCAAGATTCAGGAAAAGGGGTTATCCAAATGAGTGGGTCAATACTGCACTTACAAAAGTAGGAAAACAGCCAAGAGATCAAGTAGTGTTTAAGGATAGTAGGAGGGAGAAAGATATCCTTCAACAGAAATAGTTGACACATTTCAGGATGATAACCGCATACAGTGGAGGGGCAAGATGGCGGTCGCGTCTGCGATTGTGTGAGGCAGGCTGTGGGCGCTCCTCGGTGCTAGCCCCCCCTGCTTAATCCCCCCGGCGATGAATGCAGTAAGAAGCTGTTAAAAAACTGCTGGGTATGCTGTGGCTTTGGCACTACCTGTATTTCGGATCTCCGCGGTCTCCGCGAGCAGCTCAGTATGAGCATGGTGGTTCTCTCAGTTACCGGAGGAGCTTCGGAGTGCTCTGCTTTCGGCGGCGGCGGCGAGTGGCTGCAGCACGGTCGGAGGGACTGCTGGAAACCCGGGACTGGAGTGCACAGACAGCAATGGCGCCCAAGAACGCCAGTAGGGGTCCCAAGACTCAGGCTGCAGCTTCAATAATTTCGACCCCCTTGCACATGCTTTGGTCTCTGCGGGGAAAGGTTGAGGTGGCACTGCTGGTGTACGGCTGGCAAAAGTTAATTTATTTTTTATTTTTTTTATTTTTTATTTAATTTATATGGCGCGTTATAACCACAGGGGTCTCTAAGCGCTGTCTGACCAGATTTACGTGAAAGATGTTACATTCACTTGAAACCAGCTGTGCACCTAAGATCTGCTCCATGCTTGTTTGAACAGTACCGTTTTTAGTTTTTTTCTGAAGGAAAGTAAGTTACTTTCCTTCCTGAGCTCTGGATCCAATTTGTTCCATAAAGCTGGGAGCGTGTTGGAAAAAGCACGGCCCCCCACCGTGGTCAATTTAAAGCGGGACTGAGACAGAAGAGTGGCGTCCGACGAACGCAAAGTCCTACCCGGTGTGTAGGGGGATAGTCGGGATTTCAGGTATTTTGGTGCTTTGCCATACTGAGCCTTGTGAGCGATACACAGTCCTTTGAAGACAATTCTCTGACGAATTGGCAGCCAGTGCAGCTCCTGCATCAGGGGAGAGGCATGGGCAGTCCTGGGTTTTTTAAATATCAGCCTAGCTGCATCGTTCATAACTCCCTGTAGTTTGTCCAGCAGCCGCTGTGGCAAACCTAAATAAAGGGAGTTCCCGTAGTCCAGCCTAGCCAGAATTGTGGCTGAGACCACGTGTCTCAAAGTAGGGAATGAGAGTAGGGCAGAGATCTTCTTTAGTTGTCTTAAGAGGCCTGTACTGGTGCCTACTACAGAGGCAACTTGTTTTTCCATGGATAATTTATTATCCACATATAGGCCTAAGCTTTTGACTGCAGCTGCCGGTTTTGGTGGTGCGCCCAGCTCCCTATGCCAAAATTTCTCACTCCAAGGGTTACCCGAGATGGAAATGGGCAATACTTCCGTCTTATCCGGATTAACTTTCAAGGAGTTCTCGGACATCCAATTGACTGTAGTTTTCAATATGTCCTGTAACCTAGTGGATGCTCCTGGACCATCATCCAGCCGGATGATTATCTGGGTGTCATCGGCATAGTTGTACACTAGGCAGTCCATCCTGTTCAGGAGAGCAATTAGTGGCTGCAGGTAGATGTTGAAAAGTAGGGGGGACAAGGCAGAGCCCTGTGGGACCCCGCAGGTGATCGGAGCAAGGGTGGAAAGTAGATCCCCCAGCTGCACTCGTTGTGTCCTACCCTGCAAAAATGATGTGAGCCATGCATGTGCTGTACCCACGACGCCAAAGGATCTCAACCGCGCCAGAAGCTGTTTATGACACACGGTGTCAAACGCCGCGGAGAGATCCAGTAGTACCAGGGCGCTCGGTGTTTTTACATCAGCTCGCATCCTTAGCTCATCTAGAATGGATAACATAACTAGTTCCGTGCTGTGATTAGCACGGAACCCTGCCTGATTGGTCTCCAGCAGGTTGTTACTCTCTAGATGGCCCGATAATAGAGCTAACACGTGCTGCTCAATTACCTTAGCAAGGAAAGGCAGCTGGGAGATGGGCCGGAAATTTTTCAGACATTTTGTATCTGCTCCAGGTTTCTTCAGTAAGGGGATCAGGCGAGCCTCTTTAAAAGCTAAAGGGATCTGGCCTGTATGAAGAGAGGTGTTCAATAGGTGCAGAACCTCTTCCTCTATTCCTGGCATTGCCATCTTGAATATGTCAGGAGGGCAAGGGTCCACCAAGGAACCTGATTTAACTCGGCCTATGATTTTAAGTAATTCCTGTTTGGAAATAGGGGATAACTCAGCTAATGGTGGAATATTTAGCGGGGCAATAAGGTCCGGTATGCGCGGACATTCGAGGGGTGCGGTTTCCGCAATTTCGTCCAAGATATCAGATATCTTCTTTACGAAGAAATCCTGGAACCTCTGACAGTCCTCCTGGGTGAACTCGGGACTTTGCTCCTTGTTCACCCTGAGCTCCGCCAGGACCCGAAAAATTTCTTTTTGCGGATTTCTTGCAGTAGTTATTCTTTCCTCAAAGAAAGCAGCCTTCCTTGATTGTATGGCTAGTTTGTACTGGGCTAAGGATGAAACATATTCTTGTTTGGAGATGGCGTCGTATTTTTACGCCATGCCCCTTCTGGGGTCGCACGGACCGGAGATAGCGCCACAGGGAAACTATTAAAAGTCCCTGGAATATTTTAAAAGGCGCAAGGAAAAGGTAAGAGTCTTGATGCTGTTTCACCGGGGGATACAGTAACTCTTCAATCTGCACTGACAAATGTTACACCTGCGCCCAGAACACAACAAAAGTCCTTAATATCTCCAATACAGCAAGGGGCAATGGTGGTAACAGTGAATGGAGAGACTGTGTGTGTGCCAGAGTTAGGACGCAGCAATACAGACGCCGAATCGGACATTTGTCAGAGTGAAATACCCCCCAGACGGGAATAGCAATATAAATGTGAATATGGAGAAGGAATCGGGCGATTTATTAGAAACATCAGAAGTATTGGAGGTTCCATCTTCAGTTTCGGTTCATGGGAGCTCTTGCGAAACATTACTAGATACCGGATAACAGTACAGTATGGGTTGGGTATGTGTTTGGCTGCAAGGTTATGGTGAATAGATTTTTTGGAACCATGGTTTTTAAATTGTTGGAATATAGCTTAGGGTTTGGTCAAAGTAAGCAAGGAAAGTCTAATTCAGCTTTTTATAATTATGGGTAAACTTTCTGTGTGTTCATGGAACATTTGTGGCCTAAATGAAAAAAAGAAAAGAGGGATTATGGCCCAGATTCTAACCACAATGCAGGTGGATCTGCTCTGTATACAAGAGACTCATATTGCATGGGACAACCGGAAGTGGTTGAAGGATCTGGGTATGGAGCTATTGGGCTGTACTCGGCAGAGCTCAACCACTAGAGGGGTAGCTATTTTGAAAAGATTTGGTTTGGGGGCTTGCAAACGGGTTAAAGAAGATGTTTGGGGACGTTGGGTTATCATTGAATTATGGATTGAGGGTGCCCCAATGACGATCTGCTCAATATATGGTTCTAATCTGGATGATCCAGATATGCTTCATTTTTTGAGTATTGAATTAGCGGCATGGCCATCTTCGCTGATTCTCTGTGGGGATTTTAACCTCCACTTGGAGGGTGGCTTTGATATAACGAGTGATTGTCTATATGATGGGAAGAAAACTAGAGTTTTCAAAGCCACCAGAGGGCTAGTCAAAGAATTCGGGTTGGTGGATGTATGGTGTGCTAATGGTAAGAGAGCTTAGGGGGAAACCTTTTATTCTGCACCTCATAAAAAGCATCTGCATCTTGACTATTTCTTTATAACATTAGAGAAAGTAAGAAACGCTAGGGTTGATATTAAACCTAAGATCATATCAGATCATAATCCTATTGTGTTGGAATTGGATTTTAGCTGCAGATTGTCTCAAAGAGCCTGGACTTTTGAACGCAAACTTTTGCTCGATCCTGTATATTGCGAACAAATGTGTAAATGGATCTCTGAATTTTTCAAAAATAATCGAGGCTTCGCCTCAGATTCTATTGTCTGGGACGCATTTAAGGCGGGGGTCCGAGGGAAAACGCTAAGCTACTCTATTAATAAACAGCGAAAATCGCGGGGTGAAGTTCAGGATGGGATGAATAAATTAAGGCTATTAGAAGTTGAACTTATGGGGGCGGTAATCAATGGTCAAAATATGGAACAAATTTTAAGTGATATTGCCGTCCAAAAAATGAAGATATATCAGAATTTTGCTGTGAAATTAGCCACTAAAATCGCTATATATAGGTCTGAACTGTATGAAGTAGGTGAGGATACTGGTCGAATACTGGCAAAAAGACTGCATCAGAAAGAGATAGCCAACAGGATTAATAAGATTCAGGATCATCTTGGGCAGGTTCAGGGAAAGTCAGGGGAAGTGCTCAATGTGTTCGGTAAATCTTATCATCAGCTGTACACAGAGGATGATATTAGTGGAGTAGAAGAGAAATTGAAGGAGTTCTGTATCAATATCGAAATCCAAAATTGGACACATGACCAAATGGACGAACTAGATGCAGATATCACTTGGGAGGAGGTGGAAGCAGCAATAACATCATTGGCAGCAGGTAAGGCCGTGGGTCCCGAAGGTATCCCCCTTGAATTTTATAGGACTTTTCCCCAAGTCTTAAAACCAGAGTTTATGACTTTATTTTTGGCCGCGCAAAGAGGAATTGAGCCAGAGTCTTGGCGCAAAACTACTATTATCGTTTTTCTGAAAAAGGATAAGCCAGATTTACTACCTACGTCGTACAGACCAATTTCATTAATTAATTCTGACATCAAAGTCTATTCTAAGGTTATTGCTATGCGCTTAGCTGGCGTTATCTCTGCACTGGTCTCTAATTTTCAACACAGGTTTATCCCAGGCATAGATACTGCTGACCATGTGAGACGTGTAATTTCTTTCTTGGACTGGGCACAAGCAACCAAGACCACGCTGGGGGTAATCCTGTTGGATGCCGAGAAGGCATTCAACAGGGTTTCCTGGCCATACATGTGGGAGGTTTTGAGACAGAAGGGATTTGGCCCTAAGATCCGACAAGCCGTTAGGACATTATATATCTGTCCGGAAGCAAGTATACGAATCTCCGGTCAAGAGTCGGGTTCATTTAAGATAGGTCGAGGCACACGACAAGGGTGCCCTTGTTCACCTTTATTATTTGCTTTATATATTGATTTTTCTTTTGAATAAGTTGAATCGGCTCACAGATATAAAACTAGTTCAACTGCGGCATATGGAGTATAGAGCATTAGCATATGCTGATGATATTGTTGTGGTCACAAGAGATATTGTTACTATGAATCCAGTATTGACAAGGGTGAACTCAACATTGGAGCGGCTGGATCATTTGCATTTATTCCTTTATGGTAGATCTAATGTATTAAAAATGATGGTATTGCCAAAGTTCTTATATATGTTTAGAACAATCCCCCTAGAATTCCCTGTGTCATGTTTTAAGAGGCTAGAGAGGAACTGCTCAAGATTCTTATGGGGGTATAGTCGACAAAGAAGGGCCTACAAGAAAATGGTGCTACCAAAAGATCGTGGTGGCTGGGGTAGTCTACATTTCATATTGTATTACTGGGCAGCTATGGTAGTCGGTGACAGGGCTGAAATTTTGCCTTGCCACAGGTCATCAATATATGAATTTGGGCTGGGGGACGAGACTATGGAATGCCTAGTTAAAATAATAGAACCAAGCTATTTTAAGAAAACTAAATTCAAAATTCTTAAGGCAGCCTATTCTGTTTGGAAGCAAGTTAAGTGTCAGTTATGTGTCTCTAAGATGAATGCTTATACTCCATTTTCAGCTCCCGGGCTACTTCCAATAATTTTTCGTGATCAAGTGACCGATAGATGGGGATTAAAAGAAATTAGTTGTTTAGGGGATTTATGTGTTGATGGTCAACTAGTATGGTTTGCAGATTTGCAAGAGAAATATGGTTTAGGCAAACATGAGTTCTTTAAATATCTCCAAATTCGTAGCTATTTAACCAAGAAAGTGTCCAGATTTGAACAACAGCTTGTCAAGATTCCGCTTATCGAAAAAATGAAGAAAAAAAGATCTATTGGTCAATTTTATGTACAACTAGTAGAGTCATTTCCTGATGATTTAGATGTCTGTCAAGGAAAATGGGTAAGAAAATTGGGGGTCGAGGATGTCAATATTAGGGAATCGTTAGGGCTCGCTAATCGAGTTCTGATGGCTGGGAGGATGCGCACTCAACATTATATGGCCTTATATGATATGGATTATACCCCAAGCAAGATCTCGAAATGGGGAACATCTTGTGGGGCCAAATGTAATAGATGTGGCCTGTATGCAGCGGACTCAGTTCATATGTTTTTTCTATGTCCTAAATTAGGGGATTTATTTAGGGAAATTGAGCTGTTTTTAGGTATAATAACTGGATCCTCTCTGAGTATAACTAGAGAATTTTTTTTTTTTTTTTTTTTTAAAGATTTTATTGTGCATAAAAAGGGTTACAAACACGGGCCTACAACCACCAGGGCCGGCCGCTAGTAGTCGAAGTGTTCCAGCATATCAGAAAACAATGACTGGCCCACAGGGGCTCCGCACTATCACAGTAGATCAGACTGCACATAAGGGAAATCAGAATACACACTTTTAGTATAAATAACAACAAAAAGAAAAATACAAAAATACAACAAACAAGGCGAAACGACTTATGAAGGGCGGCGAACACCAGCCGGGGGAGTCAACACCCAACCACCCGAGGGCGGTCAATAAAAGAAGACCTGAGAGGGGGGGGGGGCAACGAGAGAACCAAATCTGTACTCCAAAGTACGAGATACACTAGGAACCCTCAAGGATCAGGGGGACGAGGCAACCCCGGACGTATCCACCAAGGGGGGAGCACAGATAGACCCACGATACGCGTTCCACTGCCCCCAAATTCTACCCCAAGCCCCCGGTTTACCACGAGCCACATACACCGTTTTCTCCCTGAACATGCACCAGTCCATGTTCTCCTTCCAGGCGTACACGGTGGGAGGCCGCTGGGAACCCCAAAGCTGTGCAATATCTCTCTTTGCAGAGAATTGGTTTTAATAGTGGTTGGCTCGGACACTATTGCACAGACTAGTTCAGGAAGCCTTATATCTTTTTTTGTTTATTTGTATGGCGGTGGTATGGGGTTGTATCACTAAGAATTGGATTAGTCCTGATCCACCATCGTTTTTGAGTTGGCGGTCAAGGTTGTTAGCCATATATAATTTATAATTAGCAATTTATAAAACTAAAGGAAAGAGGAAGAGAGTAATGGGAGACAAGATTTGGTCTGCCATAACAGATTGGATTTAGGTGTAAATAGGTCTAGTTATGTTTAGGATTTGTTGCTGTGCAATTATACATTATCTTGTTTTGTAATCAAGTATTTTGCTTTTCTTTACCCATCCCTATAATATTTTGTATTAATTATATATGTGATGTGTTATAATTTTGTGGATTGTCCAATTTTTCTTGTTTCTTTTCCATATGATTGTATCATAATCGTGCTGCCTTATGTTTGTAAACATCCTTGCATAAAAAAAAAAAAGATAACCGCATACAGCCTCCAACCTGCTACCCTGAGAGGTATTTTAAATAAATACTGGCATCTGATACGTAATGATACAGTATTGAGCAAAGTTGCACGCCGCAAACCTGTACTAACATTCAGAAGAGCACCATCAATAAGACAGAGTTTAGAGAGCAACACACTAAAGGAAGTCAAAGTAGACAGTGGTACATTGTGGCTAAGGAGAAAGCAGGGTTTCCTGAAGTGCTCAAAATGCAAGGTATGCAAGTATGGGATAAACATGGAGACCTATACCACTGAGTTGAATCCAAGATCAAGAAAAATAAAAAATAGACATACATGTAAAACTGATCATGCAATTTACGTCTTACAATGTCTGTGTAAACTAAAGTATGTGGGCAGTACAGCTTTGGAAGTACATAAGCGTATTCTCCAGCATATTCGTGCTATAAAAATTATCCTGTAGCACGACATTTCCAGGAACATCACAATCAGGATGTAAGAGGGCTCACGTATTATGTAATTTACTCTGTCCCAATAAGATCAAGGGGGGGAAATTGAGAAAAGCCATTAAAAAGACTTGAGTCTAGATATATAATTGAATTAAATTCCAAGAGTCTGAGTGGTCTAAACATTGGAGAAGATTTGCACACACACCTATAAAGATATTTGTAAAAGAAAGTTAGCGCAATTCCTCCCACCTAGAGCAATAAAAAAATAAGGGTTTTTTCACACCATGATGTATGCATGATGGTATGTACTGAAGAAGATTTTGATTCACATATTAATTCACAATTTTGATATTATTAATTTGCACAAGTACCCGGGATAAGCAGCCTGATGAGAAATATTAATTTATATGGGTGTCATTTAGCCTTAGGCAATAGCACGTGAACGGTTGCCATGCCCTCTGGGGCTGAACAGCTTGAAATGTATTTCACTAAGAATTGTGAATAGCGATGCCCACTTGGGAAATAATGGGATGTTCACGTGACAAATGTTTAAGAGTTTTTGCTATGCTATCCTGCACAAAAGTGAAATGTGAGGTAATAGCGAGAAATGGAATGATTATTGACAATGTTATGCATTATGACTATCTCCTTAAACAAGAGTTGAATATGGTTTTATTTTAGCCATTTTACACCTGTTCATATTTTGGAGCAGATGGGTAAACTGTTTAATGTACAGTGGCGCTAAACTAGTCATTTAAATTGGTGTAGGCTTCGACATTCGCTGAGGATATTTGTCGAAATTGTATAAAAACCACGGGTCTCTTGTTTATGTCTATGCACTTGAAGTACTAAAACTGAAACTGACGATGGTTAAAAGATTGCCGGAAATGGTGCCTCGCCATTGGTGAGCAAGGCTGTGTTCAGCCGAAACGTGTCCGATGGCTGTCTGACAAAATAAAATATTTGGATCGCACACGGCGTTGTCTTCCTTGTTGTACAGAAGTGGTATTATTAAATTGGATTTGCCTGCAAAATCCTTTGACGACGCACCCTTTGATTTGGAGAAAATCGGCCATGCGCGCACCGTGAAAAACCCTTAAAAAAAACATTTTAAACTGTTTATAAGCTTATAGAAGATATTAACTATGCTGTTCAACTTTATCCATATTAAAAAAAAAAGAGCTGAGCCATTCCATATTACAGGATACAGTCAATCTATAACTATATACATAGGTAGTTTATTGTAAAATAAATATATAAAAAATATAATAATACATAGATAAATTAGCATTTAAAAAACCTTACAAATGCACTAAAAAAAAACATAGGTTTAACACACATTATAGTTAGAAATTAGCATTTAAAAAACCATGCAAATTCACTGAAAAAAACATAGGTTTCACACACGTTATAGTTAGGAATTAGCATTTAAAAAATCTTTGAAATTCACTGAAAAAACCATAGGTTTCACACACGTTATAGTTAGGAATTAGCATTTAAAAAACCTTGCAAATTCACTGAAAAATCCATAGGTTTCACACATGTTATAGTTAGCTGCATATTTCACTCGTACAAAACCATTGAAATTCCCCCGTTATAGTTAGTTCAGCTAACTATAACTCGCGCGACCGCAATCCACTGCTGATGACGTCACATATTACATCACTCATGACATGTTCAGTGACATCACTCATGACATCAATGATGACATCTCAAATGACATCACTGATGACATCATCCTGTGTAAGAGTGGCAGACCTTCTCTTATCCGAATATAAACTTTGATACACACATTGAAAAATACAAACTAAAGTTTTGAAAACTATAGAGATGATACCAATACCAGTTAGAACAACCTATTCAGTAATTGCAAAATCTACATACGCATCCACTCATTCATCAACACTTCTATATAGTCACTCATACATGTACTCAGTCATCATATGTACTCATACACCTATACAACCTGTTACACACCTACACTCATACACAGAGTTACTCACACACATACTCACACATGCAAATAAACATCCATTTACTTGCATATACAGCTATACACATACTACTACACGTACTTCTACAGAAACGTACACATACTTACTCTCTTAAACAATCACTTATAGAGACACATACTTATTTATACAGGAAGTCTTCCAATCTCTCACTCTCATATATCCTCACTTATATACATCAATACTCACATATATTAGTTTAAATCATATGGACTTACTCATAAAGACACTATTGAGACAGTCATTCACTCTCTTACTCACCCATACACACACTCATCCACCCATACTGTCCTGCTCACATGCTGTCTTCAAAACACACACAAACAGTGAGTCACTCATTCATGCATCTATACGCTAGGTAACATCCCCCACTGAACCATACAGACACTCATACTGATACTCTAAAAACGAACTAATAACCCATATACACAGTCATGTTGCTTCTCATCAACCCATGCAGCCACTTATACACAAAGTGAGACACTGATACAGATATTTAAATATTTAAACATTACTCACTAATACTTGTATTCACTAAGATACAGTTAATAAGTCATTTATACAATTAATTTTTCAAAAAAACCCATCCATTTAGACACTTATTTACCCATTTATTCTTCCATTAGCCTTTAGATATACATATATAAAAAATATGTATTTTTCAGAAAGACACATATTCACTGGATGACGTCATCAGTGATGTCATCAGTGATGTCACTGACCATGTCATGAGTGATGTAATATGTGACATCATCAGCAGTGGATTGCGGTCGCGCGAGTTATAGTTAGCTGAACTAACTATAACGGGGGTATTTCAATGGTTTTGTACGAGTGAAATGTGCAGCTAACTGTAACATGTGTGAAACCTATGTTTTTTTCAGTGAATTTGCAAGGTTTTTTAAATGCTAATTCCTAACTATAACGTGTGTGAAACCTATGGTTTTTTCAGTGAATATATATATATATATATGTATTATAGTTAAGACCTATTTTCCATAGGAAATCCGCAACATTCTATTTGGAATAACCTTCGCACCGATTGACGAATCTTCGTGAAATTTTCCAAACGTTTGGCCAGCTCAGGTCCGCTCCTATCTTGAGAGTTTCACTGTGATTCGTCAAGCGGGGGCCGAGAAAAAAGGGGGGTCCCTAAACGCGTTTTCCCCATGCATTTTCCCATAGGACCTTTAGCCGCAGCTACATCCCGAAATGCTGAACGGAATTACACCAAATTTGGCAAAGAGGTAGTCCTCAGTTCAGACTCATGCCTTTTGCTTAAATGGTGTAAATCAGTTCAGTAGTTCCTGAGAAAATGACAGTTAAATGTACATATATATCTATGGCCTCGGAGGATCCGCGCACCCTCCTGATCACAAGCTGAATTTTAATTGGCTGCCAACACTCAGGAAGTTTTGGCAGCCATCTTGTGCCTCGGTGAAACCGAGGCACAAGAAACCCCCCAAAAATGTCACAAAAAGCGAAAAGGGGCAGGGTAGAAACACCCTGACCCCCTAGGCCTGGTCAGGGGATCCCACAAGGACCGCATCCTGCCGATAGAAAAAAAAATTCAGCGCGGGCTCCCGTGATAAATATACTAATTTGCCCCTGGGGGGGCCACATCCCGGGGGCAAAATGAAAAATGAAGTGTGGGGGGGCCCCAATCCCCCCCACACTGCCCCGGGGACCGCCACCCCTGGAGCTCTAACATAATATAGGCGGGGGCTCACGGCCCCCCCGCAGCCCCGGGGACCGCCACCCCTGGGGCTTCTTTAAAATGGGTGGGGGGCTCTTAGGCCACCCCAGCCCCAGGGACTGCCACCCCCTGGGGCTTCAAAACATTTGGTGTGGGGGGCTCCCAGGCCCCCCAGCCCCGGGGACCACCACCCCCTGGGGTGACTTCAAAATGTGGAAGGGGGGCCGCGCAGCCCCCCTCCTGGAGCCTTGTATAGGCCCTGGGGACCGCCAGCCCCCAGGGCCGGCTCCTGCAGTGTCCCGGGGTGCCCACCCCTGGGACACTGTAGTTTGCAATGACAGGGCGGGAGCCTCGCGGCTCCCGCCCTGTCATTGCAAACTGCTTTGCTTCATTGAAGCGAGAGCAGGGAAAAATGCAGATTGCTTTTCCACATGGGGAGCAGCATGTTAGCTGCTCCCCATGTGGAAAAGCATTGCCGTCTCCAGCAGGACGCGGGGAGCCAGCTGGGACCGTGGGGGGATTGGGGACCCCCACGGCCCCCAACAAAGAGGGCCAGCCCTGGGTGATGGGGTCCTCGGGGCCATAAGTGGCCACAGGAGGGGGGCAAGGCAGCCCCCCTCCAAAATAAAACATTTTTTAAAAAAGGGCCATGCCCAGGAGATGGGGTCCCCGGGGCAAATTATGGCCTCGGGAGGGGGGCCACGCAGCCCCCTTCCCGTTTTGTTTTTTGTTTTTTTTTAAACAAATTTGGGGCAGGCCCTGGGAAATGGGGTCCCCAGGGCCAATAAATTACGCCCCCTCCTTGCACCACTCTGCAAACGCGCCCCCTGGCGCTTTTGCAGAGGGGGAACTAATTCCCCTTGAATACTGGGTGTCCCTGGGGGCCAACTAGCCCACCAGGAACCTCCAGTATGTGCCAGGGGGCTGCGTTGCAGAAAGGTGTAATGGGGCCACGCCCCTTTTTACACCTCTCTGCAACGCAGCTCCGTGGCGCATACTGGAGGCACCTGGTGGGCTAGTTGGCCGCCAGGGGACCTCAGGATTCAAGGGGACTTTATCCCCCAATTTAAAACACACCACGGGGCGCGTTTGCACAGTGGTGAAGGTAGGGGGCGGGCCCTGAGGTGATAAGCATTTTAAGTTGGGGAATTAATTCCTCTTCATTCCAGAGGTCCCCTAGGGGAAAATTAGCCCACCAGGTACCTCCAGTAAGCGCCACGGAGCTGCGTGTAAAAAGGGGTGTGACCTCTGAACACCTCTCTGCAACGCAGCTCCCTGGCGCATACTGGAGGTACCTGGTGGGCTAGTTGGCCCTCAGGGGACCGCAGGATTGAAGAGGAATTAATTCCCCAACTTAAAACGTGCCACAGGGCATGTTTGCACACGTCACCTCAGGCCCTCCCCTTCCTTCACCATTGTACAAATATTCCTCTAAAATCAGTAGAACTACGAATTCCAATTTACTCACCTGTTATCAGGAGAGAACCCAGTGCTGCATCTTTTAGCCCAGCACTGACCCTGAAAAGTTATTCTAAGCGTACTTACCAGTAACTTGTATTTCCTTCAATAGGAATCCATTGTGTGGTTTTCACCAGAAAAGTTTCTAAGTGTCCATTTTTGAAACATCAGTGATGTCATTTGAGATGTCATCAATGATGTCACTGACCATGTCATGAATGATATAATATGTGACATCATCAGCAGTGGATTGTGGGCGTGCGAGATGTAGTTAGTGTAACTAACGATATCGGAGGAATTTCAATGGTTTTGTTTGAGTGAAATGTCCAGCTAACTATAACACCCCTAAAACCTATTATTTTTTCAGTGAATTTCTAAGGTTTTTTAAATGCTAATTCCTAACTATATCAGGCCTGACACCTATGGTTTTTTCAGTGAATTGCAAAGGTTTTTTAAATGCTAATTCCTAACTATATCAGGCCTGAAACCTATGTTTTTTCAGTGAATATATATATATATATATATATATTCAGCAGTTAGTTAGCTGAGCTAACTATAACTCGTGCCCCCCGCAATGCACTGCTAATGACCTCACATATTACATCACTCATGACATAGTCAGTGACATCACTGATGACATAACTAATGACATCTCAGATGACATCACTGATGACATCACTGAAGACGTCTGAAATTACATCAATGATGACATCATCCAGAAAAACACTGACGCCCATTAACTTATCTCAAACCCGTCGTGATGGCACCGCGAAACTGCCACAAAATATCCATGACTAGAGATATCCCTATAGTGTTCGGATTTAATTTCACAAAAACTTCTGAACAGATTAGCACCACATAACAAAAAGCACAATCTGTGTAACAACATTTACTTTTCTGCCAAATTTGGTGTCATTTCATCCATCGGTTTGGCTGTAAGTTCGTCAACGCATTCCTATGGGAATTAACATTTGAAACTTACCCTTATTTTGTGCCCCTATTTCTTGGTCCCCACTGCACGGATCACCCCCAAATTTTCCATGACACAAAGAACCTACTTTTACACTGTTTTGGGGAACGTTTCATGTAGATTGGTCAAACCATGCCAAAGTTATAGGTAAGTCAAAAAATGCTTTCCTATGGAAACTAGCTCCTAACTATAGCTACCTAGCGGAAGTCAGTAATGTAGAGGAGGAGGGCAAGTGTAATATAAAAATTCACTGGGGGAGGACTTGCCCCACCGAATCTCTTCTCATTAAAGTAGCCCCCTTTAGATTTTGAATGATTGTTGTTTTTGTCCTAATTCGCAGACTTCGATTTTACCATTGGTAGATTGTTGAGATTCATGTTAACCATTGATGATTTTTTCTATTATATTTTAGAGATGTTAACATATTTATTTATGTAATTTATCTCATATTTGCATTTTTGTACATTGATTTAATGAAGGACTCAATTTTGCACTTTCATTGCACTTGCACTTTCAGGTGATCAAAGAGGATTCACTGTATGAGAAAGAAAAAAGGGGAAAAAAGAAAGAAAAAGAGAAATAATTAATTAAGAAGATTCAAAGAGGACACATTCACTTAGCAAGCAAAGTAAATAGTTTAATAGTGTATTTGCTAAGTCTAGGCCCACTGTATGCACAGCGTGGCTATGTGTATACAAGGGTGAGAAAATTGTGTCATTATTGTGTGAGCAAGGCAGCAGAGACTGCCAAAATGCGAAACGCCATAGAGATCTGGATAAATATACTGTTTAAGAAGATTCCAGCAGTGTCTGTACCTGTTTTTCTAGAAGCAGGATGTGGAAGTTATATATATATACATATATATATATATATATGTGACAGTGATTAGACTTCATTTATCTCTGCCCGCCGGTAACGCAAACTGCTCCTGAAGGACGGAATGCTGAGACAGCAAAGGAGATTGTTGCAGAAACCTCGGTAAATATTACAGAGTTAAACCGGAGGTGGAGCGAGTTACCAGGGTACGTCAGGGCAAGAGTCCAGAGGACGGAATCCATTTGGAACAAGGTCGGACGACCACACTGCATTCTGGGCAATGGAGTTTCTGAAGGGCCGGGAGGCCTCGGCTACATTAATTTTCAAGGAAACCTCAAACGAACGGAATAGAGACAAAATGGGTGCAAATCAATCCCTGACTACACTGAGTATTAAACAAAAGGGTTATCTCTTGGAGAGATTACGTAAAAAAGAACTAAGTAAATGGTGGGAGGCCACATCCCTCCAAAATTATCTGGATGTAGATCGTATACCAAGGGGTCTGAGGATCTTTATTGTACCCACACTGAAGAAACCTAAACAAGAAGTCCTGAAAGCATGGCTTGACAATACCACTGCCTGCTCCAGAACAATGCTTCAAATTCTTATCAAAAACGTATGGGAGGAGCATAAAGAGTTGGGTGTCGAAATGCAGAAAATACTGGATGATCTAGCTAAAGAGACAGACCAGAAAGAAGTGAAGAAAATTCTAGCAGCAGTAAATGAACGGATATTAGTTTTTGAAAAGGACATCATTGAAAGAAAGCAGAGGAAGTTTGAAAGGGATGAGAGGGATTACAGGTCCGGGAGAATCTTGACATTCGCAAAGAAGTTTGATAAATTGTGCACCAACCTTACCAAAGACCAGGCATTGGGAGCCGCTGACAAGGGAAGATGAGAGTCTGGCACAAGTCTGAGCTCTGATGTGGGATCCATAGACACTACCAGCTCCTTCCCACCAGAAACTATGTCTTTTTCCGAAGAACTGCACCTCATGCAGGAGGCAAACGAACACTCAATAAGAGGAAGGACAAGGTTTCGAGGGAGGGGAGGAAGAACACAAGCAAAAGAAGGCGAGATCGGCGGAAGAAAGAACAACACTGGCATGGGAACAAAGGGTCAGAATCAGAGAGGGAAGTAATGGATGGACAAGAACTTACGGTAATGAACCTCTCTAACAGACGCTTAACTCCGATAGAAGAACAGGTCCTTAAATTAGGATTAACTTTTTGCCCAGACTTTCCCCTTGATTATGCTCAAACACGTATTGATATGTATTGTTTTGTATGGAAACTTAAATTGTTTAAGATTCAAAACTCAGAGAACATAATCCAAATACAATAGCAACAATGATGCCCCCCCTTTCCCCCTCCATGGATGATACTGAGATTTTAAGAACACTTATTAGTCTCAATGACGAACAGACTGTAGATAATACACAGACAGTAGAATTATCGGACCAGAGCATTACTAGTTTTAATGACGAGCAGGATAGTTATAACATGCAGACAATAGCAATATCTGACCGAAACATTATTGACACAGTGTCAACTCTAGAACCAGATCCAGCAAGACCTATTGTAACACCTTTTAGAGGTAAATCTAAATATAGACCACAGACCCCTAAAGATAATATTGACGTCTTTCATGAGATGGTCAATCATGACATTTTATATCTTCTAAAAAAACCTGACACTGACTCTAATCTCAGTACAACACAAAGAAAGATGATAAGGGGTCTACAGAATGACGACAGCATCGTTATTAAGCCGTCTGATAAAGGCGGCAGTATTGTCCTGTGGGATAAAAACTATATTCAGGAAGCCATGAGACAGCTTAACAATGTGACATGCTACATCAAGGTAGACAAGTTGCATCTTGGTAAACTGCAGGATACAATTTTTAACCTCCTTAAAGGGAGGACGGATGAGAACCTCTTAAATTGGGATGAACAGAAATTTCTGAAAAATGAGATACCTACTGTACCGACTTTTTACCTCCTCCCCAAAGTACACAAGGACCCTTTGCAACCGCCAGGTTGACCAATAGTCTAACTTGCGCGACCGCAATGCACAATGTGTCATTTCAGATGTCATCATTGATGTCATGAGTGATGTCACTGACCATGTCATAAGTGATGTAATATGTGACGTCATCAGCAGTTTATTGTGGGCGCGCAAGTTATAGTTACCTGATCTAACTATAACGTGGAATTTCATTGGTTTTTTACGAGTAAAATGTACAGCTAACTATAACTTGTGTGAAACCTATGGTATTTTAAGTGAATATATATATATATATGTATATATATATATCCACCATCTCAAATGTTTCCATTCAGAAGAGCCACAAGCAGGTAGGTAAATTTTCGTTTAATTCTGCAAGTTACAGCGAAGTGCGGAGAAAAAGCAGTCCAAAGTGTTCATCAGCCTGACGCGTTTCATGCTGCCTTAGCATTTCATCAGAGGCTTTGTTCAAACAGCGCATGGAGCACCGGCATCAATTATAACTATTACCACCTGCCTCAGTGGGCGTCGGCTTTCCCAGAGCCTCCTGGTACTTGTAGTGCCGTTATTCTCGCTGCAGTGAGCTGCTCCTGTGCGATGTAACAATGGTGAAAATGAATACCTCAGTGGGTCTGGAAAGCTTTCAATGCCTCTGCGCTGCAATATCACCTTGCAAAAAACGACCTATTCTGCCCTTAATGCTGCTCGCCGATTGACTGCAGCTCGGTCCACTTCCACGTGGCAGGGCTCTTCTACGACCGGAACCAGCCGTCAAACAATCCACCATCTCAAATGTTTCCATTCAGAAGAGCCACAAGCAGGTAGGTAAATTTTCGTTTAATTCTGCAAGTTACAGCGAAGTGGGGAGAAAAAACAGTCCACAGTGTTCATCAGCCTGACGCGTTTCATGCTGCCGTAGCATTTCATCAGAGGCTTTGTTCAAACAGCGCATGGAGCACCGGCATCAATTATAACTATTACCACCTGCCTCAGTGGGCGTCGGCTCTCCCAGAGCCTGCTGGTACTTGTAGTGCCGTTATTCTCGCTGCAGTGAGCTGCTCCTGTGCGATGTAACAATGGTGAAAATGAATACCTCAGTGGGTCTGGAAAGCTTTCAATGCCTCTGCGCTGCAATATCACCTTGCAAAAAATGACCTATTCTGCCCTTAACGCTGCTCGACGATTGACTGCAGCTCGGTCCACTTCCACGTGGCAGGGCTCTTCTACGACCGTAACCAGCCGTCAAACAATCCACCATCTCAAATGTTTCCATTCAGAAGAGCCACAAGCAGGTAGGTAAATTTTCGTTTAATTCTGCAAGTTACAGCTCCATGCACTGTTTGAACAAAGCCTCTGATGAAATGCTAAAGCAGCATGAAACGCGTCAGGCTGATGAACACTGTGGACTGCTTTTTCTCCCCACTTCGCTGTAACTTGCAGAATTAAACGAAAATTTACCTACCTGCTTGTGGCTCTTCTGAATGGAAACATTTGAGATGGTGGATTGTTTAACGGCTGGTTCCGGTTGTAGAAGAGCCCTGCCACGTGGAAATGGACCGAGCTGCAGTCAATCGGCGAGCAGCGTTAAGGGCAGAAAGGTCGTTTTTTGCAAGGTGATATTGCAGCGCAGAGGCATTGAAAGCTTTCCAGACCCACTGAGGTATTCATTTTCACCATTGTTACATCGCACAGGAGCAGCTCACTGCAGCGAGAATAACGGCACTACAAGTACCAGCAGGCTCTGGGAGAGCCGACGCCCACTGAGGCAGGTGGTAATAGTTATAATTGATGCCGGTGCTCCATGCGCTGTTTGAACAAAGCCTCTGATGAAATGCGAAGGCAGCATGAAACGCGTCAGGCTGATGAACACTGTGGACTGCTTTTTCTCCCCACTTCGCTGTAACTTGCAGAATTAAACGAAAATTCACCTACCTGCTTGTGGCTCTTCTGAATGGAAACATTTGAGATGGTGGATTGTTTAACGGCTGGTTCCGGTCATAGAAGAGCCCTGCCACGTGGAAGTGGACCGAGCTGCAGTCAATCGGCGAGCAGCGTTAAGGGCAGAAAGGTCGTTTTTTGCAAGGTGATATTGCAGCGCAGAGGCACTGAAAGCTTTCCAGACCCACTGAGGTATTCATTTTCACCATTGTTACATTGCACAGGAGCAGCTCACTGCAGCGAGAATAACAGCACTACAAGTACCAGCAGGCTCTGGGAGAGCCGACGCCCACTGAGACAGGTGGTAATAGTTATAATTGATGCCGGTGCTCCATGCGCTGTTTGAACAAAGCCTCTGCAGAAATGCTAAGGCAGCATGAAACGCGTCAGGCTGATGAACACTGTGGACTGCTTTTTCTCCGCACTTCGCTGTAACTTGCAGAATTAAACGAAAATTTACCTACCTGCTTGTGGCTCTTCTGAATGGAAACATTTGAAATGGTATATATATATATATATATATACATTATCTACTGGCGGTCGCCAGTAGATAGTTATAGTTAGGACCGTGTTTCCATAGGAAAACCGCAACATTCTATTTTGAATAACTTTGGCGCCGATTGACGAATCCTCGCGAAATTTTCAAAATAGGTGGGGCGCTCCGCTCCGCTCCGCTCCGCTCCTTCCCTGAAAGTCTCGGGGGGATTCGTCAAGCGGGGGCTGAGAAAAAGGGGGGTCCCAAAACGCGTTTTCCCCATGCATTTTTCCATAGGACCTTTAGTCCAAGCTGCAGCCCGAACGGCTGAACAGAATTACTTGAAATTTGGCAGAGAGGTAGTCCTCAGGTCAGGGATGTGCCTTTTGCAGGTCTGGTGTAAATATGTTCAGTATTTCCTGAGAAAATAGCATTTAAATCAATATATATATCTATAGGCGCGCTCCGAGCGCGTACCGTAAGCTTACCGTACGCGCACGCTGCCGTACGCGAGCGCGATTCTGATTGGTTGT
Organism: Triturus cristatus; assembly: GCF_964204655.1. Classification (NCBI taxonomy): domain Eukaryota; kingdom Metazoa; phylum Chordata; class Amphibia; order Caudata; family Salamandridae; genus Triturus; species Triturus cristatus. The sequence continues at coordinate 105,500,229 of NC_140587.1, forward strand.
TAGATCTTAGTAAACATTCGAATCGGTCGAAACCAGGAAGTGTCGGCCGCCATTTTGTCTCTCGCAGTATGAGGGGGTGAAAAACAAAGGTGGATAACGTGAAAAGGGGGCAGGCTGGACAGTTCCTGACCCCCTAGCCTTGGTCAGGGGGTCTCAGAAGGACCCCCAAGGGCAAAAATGTATTTTAATTTTTTTACGAAAAATCGCGGAGTGCGCGTAGCGTACGCGCACGGTAGAAAGGGAAAAATTCCGCGAACTACGTATTGTGGGTGCACGGTGCGCGCACTGTACGCGCACGGTGAAAAAACTTTAAATAAATAAATAAATAAATAAATACATAAATTAGCATTTAAAAAACCGAACAAATTCACTGAAAAAACCATAGGTTTCACACACGTTATAGTTAGGAATTAGCATTTAAAAAACTTTGCAAATTCACTTAAAAAAACCATAGGTTTCACACATGTTATAGTTAGCTGAGCATTTCACTCGTGAAAAACCAATGAAATTCCCCAGTTATAGTTAGGTCAGATAACTATAACTCGAGCGCCCGCAATCCAGTGCTCATGACGTCACATATTACATCACTCATGACATGGTCAGTGGCATTACTCATGACATCACCGATGACATCATCCTTGTGATAGAGTGGCGGTCGCGCGAGTTATAGTTATCTGACCTAACTATAATGGGGGAATTTCATTGGTTTTTCATGATTGAAATGCCCAGCTAACTATAACATGTGTGAAACCTATGGTTTTTTAAATGAATTTGCAAGGTTTTTTAAATGCTAATTCCTAACTATAACGTGTGTGAAACCTATGGTTTTTTCAGTGAATATATATATATATGTATATATATATATACATATATATATATATATATATTACCTACTGGCGGTCGCCAGTAGGTAGTTATAGTTAGGACCACGTTTCCATAGGAAAACCTCAACATTCTATTTTGAATAACTTTGGCGCCGGTCGACGAATCCTCGCGAATTTCTCAAAATAGGTGGGGCGCTACGCTCCGCTCCTACCCTGAAAGTCTCGGGGGGATCCGTCAAGCGGGGGCTGAGATAAAAGGGGGGTCCCAAAACGCGTTTTTCCCATGCATTTTTCCATAGGACCTTTAGAACGAGCTACAGCCCGAACGGCTGAACAGAATTACTCAAAATTTGGCAGAGAGGTAGTCCCTAGGTCAAGGAAGTGCCTTTTGTAGGTTTGGTGTAAATCTGTTCAGTAGATTCTGAGAAAATAGCCTTTAAATCAATATATATATCTGAGCCAGCTTACGGTACGCTTACCGTACGCTTACGGTAAGCGTACGGTGGCGTGCGCGAGCGCGATTCTGATTGGCTCTTAGATCTTAGTAAACATTCGAATCGGCCGAAACCAGGAAGCGGCGGCCGCCATTTTGTGTATTTCACTCTGAAAAAAAAGAGTGAAAACAAGGAAAGGGGGCAATGAGGAGAGTTACAGACCCCCTAACAATTGTAAGGGGGTCAAAGATGGACAGAAAAGTACAAAAAAAATATTTATTGATTTTAAAAAAAATCACGGGGTACGCGTACGGTAAGCTTACGGTAAGCGTATGGTAAAAAAAATAAAAATAAATAAATGAAAAGCAGATTTAAGAGTTTAGAAATTAGGGAGCTCTAAAAAGAGCTGTTGTGTTTATGGAGTCATTTTTTTAGTGGTACCTACAAGTAAGTACCGATGCAGAGTCTAAGGTTCAAGAGGAAGACTCTGTTCCCTTCATCATTGAAGTGCACACCATCTCCTCTATAAATGTCTTGCATGTCGTAACGCAAGTTGTTGTGGTAAATGGCACCCATACCATAGTCACGGAGGAAAGCAGAAACAGATTTGTTGACGTGCTTTCTTGCTTTGTCAATCTGTGGACAGAAATGATTGGACCAGTTCCATTTTTGCCTTTGGCATATGTTGGAAAACACAAAGGCAGTTTTAGGGAAAAGTGAAAACAGTTGTGCAAAGGTGTCCTTCATAAGCATTTCCAGACCTACCCCAGTCAAAGTGCCTAGGTCATTGCCACCACAGTGCACTATTATGAGGTCAGGGTGTTGGATTTGCATGAAGGATTTCACCAATGGCATCAATTGGTGCCACTTTAACCCTCTCTGACCAATCCATTTAATGTCTACATTTGGCAAAGCAAGGTCTCTCACCATATCTGTTTTCTCTGCAAACTTTTCACTCCAGAAGACATAGCTGTGCCCTACAATCCACACTGTGAACATCTTCAAAGGAGATCTGGATGCACTCAGGAGGTGTCTTTCAGTAGAATGGCAATATGAAAAGAAAGACAGTTTGGAAATGGAGGCATACATATTTTTTTCAAAACAAAAAGAACTGATTGGCTGTTTCATACCATTCTAGAATAAAAACTAGGCTGTATGTGTAAATTAATAGAAGCATGTTTTGTATTGGTACAAAAAAATGTGTAACCAAAGAACAGTACTATGGATTTGCTGTTAGGTTTGAAAAGTCAAGCACTCTTGCTCTGTGGAATTGAAACATTGTGTGTCGAACTTCTGACCTAACTGCACACAGCAGTGTTCCATGAGCTGTTGCTATGGTAGCAGGCAGAAGTCAAGTTGGGGGAAGGGTACTAGGCAGAAGTCAAGGTGGGGGAAGGGTACTTTTGGAAAAGGGTTCGTTTTCAACCAATAGAAATGTGTGATTACATGTGAAAAAAAGGGGGAAGCACTGAGATTTGAAACTTACATGTATATGTGTGGAAAAATAGAGGGAAAGTTTGCCATTATCTGGTTCTGCTGAGAGGAGAGAGGTGAACACAACAGAGATCCTGGCTCTGATAATCTGCTGTTTGAGTGTCACATTTCTTTCACAACTAACTAATTTTAAAGGTGAGTTTACAGTTTGAGAGGGTATGTATGTGGTAACTTAAGAAATGAATAATAGAAATGGGAATTGTTTTTGTTGTAGTTAGACATAGTGGTTTCATAATGTGTCAGTGTGTAAAAGTGATTTACACTTGCCCCTGAAAAAAAAAAGAGCAGTAAGTGTGCTTTCAAATTGGCAAAGAAATTTCGTTTTGGGACTAATGTGAAAATATGACTCTGTGTGCATAGAAGAATTATAGGCAGAGATTTATTGCGTCTTGCTCTGGTGATTTCACAGTTGCATTAGATGGAAAGGGGGAGCGAATTTTTGGGGGAATAAGCAGAGGGTTAGCACACACCCATGTCCTTGCCGTGTATAGTCATGCACAGTATTTACAAGCCAGTGGGGTTTTCAGGTTTAAGTCTGTAATGCAAATACATTCAGCATCACTAAGGCTGGTTGCCCTTGGTGGAGTGTAGGCAGTCACAGAGAATGCACATGGTGGTGGTCTGAAAAAAAAACAGTTTGTACACGTGCAATTAAATAAATCAAAAATAGTGGTTTCATAATGTGTCAGTCTGTAAAAGTGATTTCCAATTGTTAAAAGAGGCAAAAATATTTTTTGGAAAAAAATGTAAATATGTGTACTGTATTATAAATTGTTATAAAAATATTAATACTTTTTTCTTTTTTTTCAGATCGATATAGAAAATTTTCGAAAACTACAACCATTTTAAAAACTATTTTTTAAAAAAACAAATGAATAAATATTTTTTTGAGTGAGTATGGTAAGTCAATGTAATGTGATAAATGATTTTTAGTGTTTTTTTTAAAAAAAATAAAAAAGGTACGCTTACCGTACGCGTACGGAAAAAAAAAAATAAAAAAAAGTTTTTAAAAACATATGTAAAAAAAAGATGAAAGATAAGGTTGGCTCTTAAAAGAGCCGTTGTGTTCATGCAGGGACAGAGGAAAGAAAGATTGGGAATATTAGACGGTACGACAAGTGTGCTGATCTATTTTATTGTTCACTAGGGAAATACTGGTCTCCTATAAGTAATTAGATCGTGACAAGTGGCGCACCGTACTTCAACCCTCGCAAACCGAGGGTTAATTTCCAGAGGGCCAGCAAAAGGAGATTCTCCCCCCACAGATGAAGGGCTCACCTGACCTGCAGAAGAAGGAGTCTGCCCTGCAGATGATGGTCCAGGCTGAGCTGCTGTGGATGTACTGGCTCGTCTTTCTGAAGAGTTACCTCCAAAAAGATGACCATGTGTCCTTTTGTGTACATCCTTGAGGTGTCTGATCATGGTGTGATTCCCAAAGGAATACTTCCTGTCAGGATTACCTCTAGAAAGTACACGCTGACACAGCCTGCAAGTAACTAAGGGTGCATTCACCTTTTGCTGGCCTTCTGGAAAAGTAAAATAATCCCAAACATAAGAAGGCTTTACTTTCCTCGCTCTCTGCCTCAAGACAGTGCTGCTGGTGCTAGCCTCACTCTCAGAAGGGCTCTGCTGTTCTGCCATCGTATCCCAAAGACAAACCAGCTCCTTCTTCCAAGGGATCACAAGCAGAAATGAGGGGAATGGGTGTGGTGTAGGAGAGTTCTAGAACTGAAAGTAGTTTCCACCAATCAAAAGTTGTGTTTCATGATCACATGACCTACCGTACGCTTACGGTACGCTTACGGAGCGCTTACGGCAAAAAGTACGCGTGCGCGTAAAAAAGACACGCGCTTGCGCGCATGCGCATAACAGTCATTTCCCGGCACTTCCGCGTAACGTGCGCGTGTTGCGTAGGCGCGCACGCGTCCCACGCGCAGTACGCGCGGCTACGCAAAGTACGTAACTATGCGCAAGCAGCGTAGATAGATTACGGACGTTGCGTAAACCGTACGCTTACCGTGAGCTTACGGTACGCGTACTATAAAAAAAAAAAAAAAAAAAAAAATCTGGAAATAAATTTTACATGTTTATTTTAAAAAATATATATAAAAAAATATTTAAGGATTTTAAAAATTTAAGCATAGTCTTTATAAAAGATAAGAAAATTAAATTAAAAATATGTTTGAAAAAAATGAAGAATAAAAAAAAAAAATAGCATTTAAAAAACCTTGCAAATTCACTGAAAAAACCATGGGTTTCACACACGTTATAGTTAGGAATTAGCATTTAAAAAACCTTGCAAATTCACTGAAAAAACCATGGGTTTCACACACGTTATAGTTAGGAATTAGCATTTAAAAAACCTTAGAAATTCACTGAAAAAACCATAGGTTTCACACACGTTATAGTTAGGAATTAGCATTTAAAAAACCTTAGAAATTCAGTGAAAAAACCATAGGTTTCACACATGTTATAGTTAGCTGGACATTTTACTCGTAAAAAACCAATGAAATTGCCCCGTTATAGTTAGTTCAGCTAACTATAACTCGCGCGCCCGCAATGCACTGCTGATGACGTCACATATTACATCACTCATGACATGGTCAGTGACATCACTCATGACATCACTGATGACATCTCAAATGACATCACTGATGACCTCACTGATGACATCATCCTTGTGATAGAGTGGCAGACCTCCTCTCACCTTAATATAAGCTTTGATACACACATTCAAAAATAGAGACTAAAAATTTCAAAACAATGGACATACCAATACCAGTTACAACAACCTCTTCAGTAATTCTAAGATCCACATACACATCCACTCATTCACCAACAGTCCTATACAGTCACTCATACATGTACTCACTCATCATATGTACTCATACATCTATACATCCTGTTACACAATGCCACTCATCCATAGAGTTACTCACACACATAGTCACTCATGCTAATAAAGAATAAAATATACATTTACTTGCATATACAGTAATACACACACCACCATACTTACTTCTACGGAAACTTACACATACTTAGTCTTTTAAACAATCACTTATAGAAACACATACTTATTCATACAGGAACTCTTTCAATCTCTCCCTCTCACATATAGTCACATATATACACCAATAGTCACATATACTAGTTTAAAACATATGTAGTTACTCCTGAAGACACTATTGAGACAGTCATTCACTCACTAACACACCCATACACACACTCATCCACCCATACAGTCCTGCACACATGCTGTCTTCAACACATACAAACAGTGAGTCACTCATTCATGCATCTATGCACTACGTAATACCCCCCACCGTACCATACAGACACTCAGACTGATACTCAAAAAAACAACTAATAACCTATATAGACACCCATGTAGCTACTCACCAACCCATGCAGCCACTTATACACAAAGTGAGAGATACACTTAATCAGTCAGTTACACAATCAATTTTTCAAAAACAAATCATCCATTTAGACACTTATATACCCATTTATTCTTCCATTGACCTTGAGATATACATATATAAAACATATTTAATTTTCAGAAAAACACACATTCACTGGATGATGTCATCAGTGAGGTCATCAGTGATGTCATTTGAGATGTCATCAGTGATGTCATGAGTGATGTCACTGACCATGTCATGAGTGATGTAATATGTGACGTCATCAGCAGTGCATTGCGGGCGCGCGAGTTATAGTTAGCTGAACTAACTATAACGGGGCAATTTCATTGGTTTTTTACGAGTAAAATGTCCAGCTAACTATAACATGTGTGAAACCTATGGTTTTTTCACTGAATTTCTAAGGTTTTTTAAATGCTAATTCCTAACTATAACGTGTGTGAAACCTATGGTTTTTTCAGTGAATATATATATATATATGTATGTATGTATATATTACCTACTGGCGGTCGCCAGTAGGTAGTTATAGTTAGGACCCTGTTTCCATAGGAAATCCGCAACATTCTATTTGGAATAACTTTGGCGCCGGTCGACGAATCCTCGCGAAATTTTCAAAATAGGTGGGGCGCTACGCTCCGCTCCTACCCTGAAAGTCTCGGGGGGATTCGTCAAGCGGGGGCTGAGAAAAAAGGGGGGTCCCAAAACGCGTTTTTCCCATGCATTTTTCCATAGGACCTTTAGACACAGCTACAGCCCGAACGGCTGAACAGAGTTACTTGAAATTTGGCAGAGAGGTAGTCCTCAGGTCAAGGAAGTGCCTTTTGTAGGTCTGGTGTAAATCTGTTCAGTAGTTCCTGAGAAAATAGCATTTAAATCAATATATATATCTGTGGCAGCTTACGGTGCGCTTACCGTGCGCTTACGGTAAGCTTACCGTACGCGTACGGTGATGTGCGCGAGCGCGATTCTGATTGGCTGTTAGATCTTAGTAAACATTCGAATCGGTCGAAACCAGGAAGCGGCGGCCGCCATTTTCTCTCTCGCACTCTGAGGGGGGGAGGAAAAACAAAGGGAAAAAACATGTAAAGGGGCTGTTTAGGCTGCTCCTAACCACCTAGCCTTGATGAAGGTGTCCCCAAAGAATCCCCGAGGCCAAAAAGTCAATATTTTTTTTTTTTTTAAATCTCCGATTACGCTTTAAAAAAAAAAAATTAACAGTACTCTCCCCACCCCGTGTGCAAATGGTGCCCGAAGGACACGAATTGTGCATGGAATATGGTTGAATTGAAAAAGTAAATGTTTAAACAAAAACAATTAACCATACTCTCCCCACCCCGTGTGCAAATGGTGGCCGAAGGGCACCATTTGTTCATAGCATATATTTGCAATGAAAATGAAAAAGTTTACCTTGCACAATGAAGCGCATAATATGTCCTCCATGTGCGCACGGTGCGCGAAGCGCATCGTGCGTACATGGCCCATCAAGCGTAACGTGGGCACGCGGTGCGCATAGCGCACCACGTGCCCACCGTGCGTGCACGGCACTAACTGCGTAAAGTGGGCGCGCGGTGCGCGAAGCTCACCGTGCGCGCACGGAACGAACTGCGTTAAGTGGGCGCGCACGCCACGAATGGCGTAAAGTAACTTAGCATTTAAAAAAACGTACAAATTCACTGAAAAAACCATAGGTTTCACACACGTTATAGTTAGGAATTAATATTTAAAAAACCTTGCAAATTCACTGAAAAAACCATAGGTTTCACACATGTTATAGTTAGCTGGACATTTTACTGATAAAAAACCTATGAAATTCCCCTGTTATAGTTAGTGCAGGCAACTATAACTCACGCGACCGCAATCCTCTGCTGATGACATATGTGTCTTTATGAAAAAAAAATATTTGTAATATATGTATAGCTAAAATTTAATGGAAGAAGACATGGGCAAATAAGTGTCTAAATATAGTATTAGCATCAGCAGAGGATTGCGGTCGTGTGAGTTATAGTTGCCTGCACTAACTATAACAGGGGAATTTCATAGGTTTTTTATCAGTAAAATGTCCAGCTAACTATAACATGTGTGAAACCTATGGTTTTTTCAGTGAATATATATATATATATTCACTGAAAAAACCATAGGTTTCACACATGTTATAGTTAGCGGAAATTTTACTGATAAAAAACCAATGAAATTCCCCCATTATAGTTAGTGCAGGCAACTATAACTCACGCGACCGCAATCCTCTGCTGATGCTAATACTGTATTTAGACACTTATTTGCCCATGTCTTCTTCCATACATTTTTAGCTATACATATATTACAAATATTTTTTTTTCATAAAGACACATATGTCATCAGCAGAAGATTGCGGTCGCGTGAGTTATAGTTGCCTGCACTAACTATAACGGGGGAATTTCATTGGTTTTTTATCAGTAAAATTTCCGCTAACTATAACATGTGTGAAACCTATGGTTTTTTCAGTGAATTTGCAAGGTTTTTTAAATGCTAATTCCTAACTATAACGTGTGTGAAACCTATGGTTTTTTCAGTGAATTTGTATGGTTTTTTAAATGCTAAGTTACTTTACGCCATTCGTGGCGTGCGCGCCCACTTAACGCAGTTCGTTCTGTGCGCGCACGGTGCGCTTCGCGCACCGCGCGCCCACTTTACGCAGTTAGTGCCGTGCACGCAAAAAAAAATTGCACACAGGGTGGGGAGAGTGTGGATAATTTTTTTTTTTTAATAATTTTTTACCGTACGCGTACGGTAAGCGTAATCGGCGAAATTTCCGAAAAAATAAAAATTCAGTTTTTGGCCTTGGGGGATCTTTGGGGACTCCCTCAACATGGCTATGTGTGTGGGAGCTGTCTAAACAGCCCCTTTACATGTTTTTGTGCTTTATATTTTAAACATCACTCTCAGTGCGAGAGAGAAAATGGCGGCCGCCGCTTCCTGGTTTCGGCCGATTCGAATGTTTACTAAGATCTAAGAGCCAATCAGAATCGCGCTCGCGCACGCCACCGTACGCGTACGGTAAGCGTACCGTAAGCGCACCGTAAGCTGGCTCAGATATATATATTGATTTAAAGGCTATTTTCTCAGAATCTACTGAACAGATTTACACCAAACCTACAAAAGGCACTTCCTTGACCTGAGGACTACCTCTCTGCCAAATTTCTAGTAATTCTGTTCAGCCGTTCGGGCTGTAGCCCTGTCTAAAGGTCCTATGGAAAAATGCATGGGAAAAACGCGTTTTGGGACCCCCCTTTTATCTCAGCCCCCGCTTGACGAATCCCCCCGAGACTTTCAGGGTAGGAGCGGAGCGGAGCGCCCCACCTATTTTGAAAAATTCCCGAGGATTCGTCGACCGGCGCCAAAGTTATTCAAAATAGAATGTTGCGGATTTCCTATGGAAACGTGGTCCTAACTATAACTACCTACTGGCGACCGCCAGTAGGTAATATATATGTATCACTTAAAAAAACATAGGTTTCACACACGATATAGTTAGGAATTAGCATTTAAAAAACCTTGCAAATTCACTTAAAAAACCATAGGTATCACACATGTTATAGTTAGCTGGACATTTCCCTCGTAAAAAACCAATGAAATTCCCCCGTTATAGTTAGTGCAGGCAACTATAACTCATGCAACCGCAATCCTCTGCTGATGACGTCAGATATTACATCACTGTATTTAGACACCTATTTACCCATGTTTTCTTCCTTTAAATCTTTAGCTATACATATATTACAAATATTTATTTTTCAGAAAGACACATATGTAATCAGTGATGTAATATCTGACATCATCAGCAGAGGATTGCGGGCGCGCGAGTTATAGTTATCTCAACTAACTATTACGGGTGAATTTCATTGGTCTTTTACGAGTGAAATATCCACCTAACTATAACATGTGTGAAACCTATGGTTTTTTAAGTGAATATATATATATATGAAAGCCAAAGTCCTGGAACAATCCATAATGAGATCCAACAAGCAGGTACGGACCACGATGTGGAAAGTAAATTCTTTTATTGAGTTTAGCAGATTAAAGTGCAAAGTGCATAAAAAGTCTCACGCAAGTGCTCAGCCTGACGCGTTTCGACTGCCCACGGCAGTCTTGATCACATGACACGCAGGACCAATGATTGTCTTTATATAGGGTAACTAATGACTTAACCGCTTAGATAATTGCCAACACAGTTTACGAGTAGACATAAACATAGGACTGCGTGTTTTGCCATGTATACAGATAAATACAAGTATTCTTCTAAACGCTAGCACATTTAGTCAATCAATGTTAAATGAAAAAATACAATTTATCACCACGGTAGGTATGAGAATACATTTGTCGAGTTAGAACATAGTGTTCCTATATGCTCATTACCTAATCTAACGTTGCTGTTCTAATATTGAACATACAATGCTTTATGAAGTTATTCCTATTTGTGAACAATCTGATTAATTATTAAGAAAAAATGTTCATATATCACAAATCACAAATATCCAACTTCACTAAAAGGGAAAATATATTATCCGTTATTGATGATTCTATCTAAATGTATAATACATTCTTATTAACATATAATGACTGGCATTTTTGCTAATCAGCAGAATCAATTTATAATACAATTTAAATAATGTATTGTTTCAAAAAAAACCACACAAGTCCATACAAATATAATAGGCATAATTAGCGGTAGTTATGAGCAATGGTGCAAAATCGTGCAAAGTAACGTGCTGTTTTTAAAGTGCATGATAACGTAAACTTAATAAATAAATATAAAGTACATAGCAGCTTATAGATCATATTTCTGTCGTTTTTACATTTTTCAAGAGATCTGAAGTGCAATGTTCGTACAGATACACGCGTCATCCTCTTCAAAATTGATCATATTAATAATATCTAATGAGGTAAGGGAATCAAAATATTTTTGCATTAGAATTAAATACAAAATTGAGATATCAAAACTGCTAGTTAGCCATATAGGAACATATAAGTCCATCAAATTCAAAGCGTGGCAGCAAAAAAATCACATATGATTGCACAACTAAAATGATGTCTAAAATAGATAAAATCTGATGGTTTAAAACTAACTCTAAAATCCCATAAAACCAAGTAAAATCTAGATACCTAGATAAAATATGGTAAAATTAAGGATAAAACGTCAGTTAAAATAAACCAGGAACCGATCAATTCCTCAACATCATTAGTTCATTATAAAAAGTTATGCAAATCTTCATTATTATTAAGCCCATTTGGCATTTTTGTATCTAATAACATAATGAATTCAGACTCTGCTTGTCTCAAACTCTTCTCCCTGTTTCCCCCTCTAATATTTTTGGGTATTGTACTAATAACATAGTAACTGAGGTCATTGAGGTTGTTCTTATGTACCAACTTTAAATGTCGCGCTACAGGATATGTTGGGTCGGAATTAACCACAGCTCTCAAATGTTGTAAAATCCTGTTAAAAACTTGCAACTTCGTACTGCCTACATATAATAAGTGGCAGGTGCATTCTAAAATATAGATTGCATATTCAGTTCTGCAAGTTAGATGTCCTTTAATTTTAACTGGATCAGGACTGAATGCCGTGACATATTCTGTTACATTTTTTCCAAACTTACAAGCGCGACAAGAACTACATTTAAAAAAAACATTTCTAGCTGATAACCAAGTATTGGAGGTCACCACCTCAGGACTATTTCTGACTAGAGCATCCCTCATTGAGGGGGCCCTTCTAAAAGTCAAGAGGGGGAGTTCTGGCAGAATTTGCGACATAGTAATGTCTGTCCTAACTATTGGCCAATTTTTATAAAGAATTTTGCGTATTTGTCTTTCTTGTCTACAATAGTTTGTTATCAATCTCATGTTACTCATAGATGCTAAGACAGTGGAGCCCCTATCATTGTTGCCAAATCTTAATAAATCTTGGGCCTCATGAATAGTGTGATGATACGCCACCAGGGCTGTATTATTAGCCTTGTCTTGAGCTAAATGCAAATCGGAAGCCGCATAGCCCCTATTTAAAAATCTCTCAAATGTATCTTTTTGACAGGCTTTTAAATCATCCTCATGGCTGCAAATCCGTTTGATTCTTAAAAATTCCCCATAGGGGATACTGCGAATAAGATGGCGAGGATGAGAACTTGTAGCATGTAATTTAGAGTTCCCGGCTGTTGCTTTTCTGTGCAATCTAGTGTGTAAAGTGCCGTCTCTAATAAAGATTTCAACATCCAGGAATTGTACTATGGTGTTACTAATGTTGGAAGTGAACTTAAGATTCAATGTATTATCATTAATTTCCTCAACAAAGGTATTGGCAGACTCCATGGTACCTTTCCAAATTAAACAAACATCATCGATAAATCTCCACCAATGGAGCACATGTTGTTCATATACCAATTTGTGGGTGGCCATTAAAACATGCTCCTCCCATCAGCCCACATGTAAACATGCGTAACTGGGGGAGAAGCATGCTCCCATAGCCACACCGCGCAACTGTTAGAATACTTCCTTGTTGAATAAAAAATCATTGTTGGTCAAACAAGTGGTAATCATTTTTACAATCATTTTGTTATGCTCATACATATGTATACTTCTTTTGTTCAGGTAATAACGAACTGCATTAATACCATCACTGTGGTTAATACTGGTATACAGTGAACATATGTCCATCACTATTAAATAGCAATCACTGTCCCATTTGACCTTTTTCAATTTAGATACAAAATGTCCAGTATCCCTTATATACGATGGCAGGCTCTCCACAGATTCATGTAAAAAATAGTCTACATATTTTGACATAGCTTCCAGTAGACTCCTCTGTGCCGATATAATTGGTCTGCCTGGAACTGGTGTTATATTCTTATGTACTTTAGGGATAAAATATAAAATGGGAGTCATAGGGTGGTCATTTTTTAAAAAATTGTGTTCATTTTTAGTTAATAACCCCACTCGTTTCCATTGCATTAGTTCAGCAAATACATTTTCCTTTATTTGGCGCAATTCCTGGAAGCTTGCTTTCCTGTAGCAACTGGCATCATTCAAGTGTCGCCATGCTTCCTCCAAGTATAGAGAGCTAGGCCACAAAACAATATTGCCGCCCTTGTCCGCTTTGTTTATTATGACTTCCGTGTGCTTCTGTAACTTATGAATAAGTTTAATGTATTGCAGTTGAGAATAATTGTAGCGTTTTTTCTGTTTAAGAACATTGCAGTTCAGTTTTTTAAGATCTTCAATCATACAGTCACTAAAAACATCAATCGCATCCTTTGGCATCATAGGAATAAATGTGGACGGAGGCTTGAATGGACTGTTTGCTGGAATATTACACATAATGTCAGTTTCATTAAGATTTTCTTGTGTAGAAATCACTGTAGGGCTGTTATCGTTTATCAAAGAATGTGCTGTTAATAACGTATCTACATCTGAAGCTTGTAAATTTGGATATATTTGTGGTGCTCTAATTTGCGCTGCAGTATTCACTGCACTTTTCAGATGGAAATGTTTTTTTAGTTTTAACCTCTTCAGTGCCCATGACGAGATAGTCTCGTCATGGAGCACGGTCGCGCTGTGCCCATGACGAGACTATCTCGTCATGAACCCCACCCACTAATAAAACGCCCGGCACAGGAGGGGGAAAGGGCGTGGCACAGAAGGGGTTAACTTGCGGATAAACTTGAAAACATCCACTCTGGTTTGTGTATATTTAAAACAGCTAGTTGGACAAAATGATAAACCTAGAGATAACAGCTGCTGTTCAGCAGTTGATAAAGTTATTTCTGATAAATTAATCACAGTATTGTCCACACCATCACTATTTACCTTGTTTATTTTCGGTTGCTGTAGTTCTTCTTGCCTCTTCCTCTGTAATTTCCTTTTCCGCCTCTGTTTCCTCCGTTGGTTCTTTCTGCTTCTTGACCCATTGTTTGGTTGCGGGGTCTCAGAGTTTGCCGGCGGTCCTCGACTAAAAAAGATAATTCTTCCCCTGGTGCAAAATTGGTGGGAATTTGTGAAGTTTTGCGACCCATGTTGTCATCTGATCCAACACTACTATCCATGCTGCTAGATTCAACTGAGGAAAAATTCTCACTAGTTTGCATATGAGAAGTCGATGCTATGGTGATTTCACTGTTGTCACTTGTTAGTGCTCTACGTTTTATATTATCAAATTTCTTCGAAAAGGTGAACACTCATCCAGTTTCATAGTCGTTTTTGTCTCTTGCAAACTTATAGATTTTCCTTTCTTTTATGGTTTCCTCATGTTTGTTCAGCCTGGATTGAATATCTTCGCGTCCTTTCTTTATTTGTTCTTTGTTGGCATTTTTTTCCAATAAAGTATTGACATCTTCTATTTCTTTTAGTATTCTTTCTCTGTCAATTTCAGCATATTTTATTAGAATTATTACCATATTCATCGAAGCATCTAAATTGTTGGTTGCCCACTCCTTTAACATCATGGGGTTGGGGTTTTCAAATGAGGGCGCAATCATGATTCTTAGTCCACGCGGGACTCTCCCAACTTCTTTATACTTTTCCAATGATTTCTTTTCCCACCATTTTGTCATCTCGGTACGATGTAATTTTTCTAATCTTTTAAGCAGGGTTTTTACATCATTGCCATGGCTTGGATTGGTGTCTTGATTGATATACGTTTCTTCTACTCTTGAAACGTTAGAAAACAGAGCGTCCGCTGCTGTTTCACGGTCCTTCAGCGCGTCTGCTGACGATAACATGGTTGCGTAATCTGCATACACTACTCAAATATCCAAACGTGATCTTTGCGAAGGATAAACAATAAATATATTTCCACTATCTCCCCGCCTGCAATGTCTATCTGTATGTTTCTCTGAACCGCTTACCGCAAGGATTGGACAGTCCGGAACCTTTGGCGTCCTCCGACGCCACGGGACCTTGTGAGCAAATCTTCACGGCAGCCCAGCTCAGTTCCAACTCACAGCATGAGGAATGCAGGGGGCTGGTCGGCAATTACCCGTTCCGGGTCACGTAGCAAATTCACTTCCGTGATGTCGACTGACAAACCGCCAGCCTCAGATGGAGAGAGGATCCGTAATGACGAAGACAGCCGTACTTCGTCCGAATTATAGGAAAGGCAAAGTCCTGGAACAATCCATAATGAGATCCAACAAGCAGGTACGGACCACGATGTGGAAAGTAAATTCTTTTATTGAGTTTAGCAGATTAAAGTGCAAAGTGCATAAAAAGTCTCACGCAAGTGCTCAGCCTGACGCGTTTCGACTGCCCACGGCAGTCTTGATCACATGACGCGCAGGACCAATGATTGTCTTTATATAGGGTAACTAATGACTTAACCGCTTAGATAATTGCCAACACAGTTTACGAGTAGACATAAACATAGGACTGCGTGTTTTGCCATGTATACAGATAAATACAAGTATTCTTCTAAACGCTAGCACATTTAGTCAATCAATGTTTATTTATTTATTTTTTATTTATTTTTTGCATTTGTAATGCGCACAGATACCCACAAAGGGTTTCCCGGCGCCAGGGCTAAGAGGTCAAAACATAGAGGCAGTAACTGTCAAGGACCACAATTATTTATTAAAAAGCCAAGTTTTAACGTTTTTCTTAAAACTGGCAAAATTCTCCTCCTTCCGTAAGGCTAAGGGGAGGGAATTCCAAAGAACTGGTCCCAGATGGGAGAAAGATTTCCCCCCCATTCGGGCCAGTTTGAACCTGGGAACCACGAAATTTGCTCCATTTAAAGAACGGAGATTGCGTGTAGGAACATGGGGCCTAACCAATTTTTGCAGGTATTTTGGTGCAGTTCCTGCCCTGATCTTGAACATGTATGTCAAGGCTTTGAACCGAACTCGGTTCTCTACCCTCAACCAATGCAGGTTCCTCAGATGCTTCGAGATCCTTGCTGTCCTAGGAATCTTGCACAGCAACCTGGCTGCGGAGTTCTGGACCAGCTGCAATCTCCTGATCACGGCTAGATTGGAACCCAGGTATAAGATGTTACCGTAGTCAAGCCTAGATGTAATTAATGCATTGACTACGGTCTTCTGGGTATCCACAGGCAGCATCCAGATAATCTTCCGCAGCCATTTAAGGATCGTGAAGCAGACACCAGCCACTTTGTTGGCCTGCTGTTTCATTGATAATGAATCATCAATGCACACCCCCAAATTTCTAGCTTGGGTAGCCGGGGTGGGGAAGGCGCCCAAAGATGGTGGCCAATGGGTATCCTGCCACAGATCTTTATTTTTCCCCAGGAGAAGAATCTCTGTCTTCTCCCCATTGAGCTTTAGCTGGTTCGTAGACATCCAGCTGAAAATTTGCTGAAGGCCTAGTTTCAGCACAGAGGGGGATGAAGATTCTGAGTTAGTAAGGGAAAAAATAATCTGCGAATCGTCCGCATAGGTCATAAGTTCTAGACCTACCCGCTCTGCCAAGTCGGCGAGGGGGCGGAGATACAGATTGAAAAATAGCGGGCTCAAAATTGAGCCCTGAGGCACACCGTGGGGTGACAGAAAAATGTCCGACTGGGCCTGTGAGGACGAGATCTGAAACGTCCTGTTGCTCAAGTAAGATCTAATCCAGTCCAGCGCTGCCCCTCCGACACCATCCTCACTCAGCCTGACAAGCAGTCTGTTGTGTGAGATGGTGTCGAAGGCTGCGCTTAAATCAAGCAGAACAAGAGCAACCGTTTGCCCGTCGTCCAAAAGTCCCCTGATCTTCTCCGTGACTCCCAGGAGGGCAGATTCGGTGGAGTGGCCTGCCCTAAAACCCGATTGGGAAAAATGGAGTAGGTTGTTATTCTCTGTGTAAGTTGAAAGTACACCATGGATGTGCTTCTCCAGTATTTTTGAGAATGCTGGCAGCAGGGAAATCGGACGATAGTTGGCCAGTACCTCTGGATCAGCTGACGGCTTTTTCAGCAGAGGGCTGACCATGGCGTGCTTCCAGGACGCTGGGACGGTTGCCAGATGAATGGAGGCGTTTAGTGTCTCGGCAATAATCTCCAAAGCACTGTCGTCCAGTTGGCTCAGAATATTAATTGGGAGAGGGTCACATGGAGAGCCCGACTTGATAGAGGTGGCTAAAGATTTCAAGGTGTCCAGGGAGATGGATGGCCAGGAGACAAGCCGGTTTCCTGGTAGGCTTTCTAAGGGAGGAACTTTCCTGTCATCCCTCACCGGAACATTAATGTTGGCAAGAATAGTCTCGATCTTTTCCACAAAATATGTGGCAAGGTCTTGACATTTTTGAGGGGTCAGGGGACGTGCAACTGCCATAGAATTAGCTCCGGCTAATTCTTTAACTGTGTTAAAAAGGGTCCGTGCTTTATTGGCAGCAGTATTAATGGTCTCTGTTACATAGGATGCTTTAGCTCTAGCACAGGCCGTGTGATAGAGGTTTCTGGCCTTACGATATGCTTCCTTTTTAAGAGGATCATACTGTTTGCGCCATTTCCTCTCAAGTCCCTTACACTTGGTTTTTTCTAGTTTCAGTGCTTCCGTATACCAGGGGGCCGGGGGACGATGGACATTCCCTCTACACCTGGTAGCGGGCAGACAGATGTCAACTGCTCTCTCTAGCCAAGTGTGGGCTTCCAGCGCATTTCTTTCCATATCAGCACCCAGAACAGGGAGGGATGCCTGTAACGCGTTCTGTAACTCAGTTAGATCTAGCTTTTTCCAATTTCTCATAAAAATTGGAGGGCAAGCAGAGCCTGGCGAATTAAATTGTTCAAGAGTAATACTAAAAAGCGTTAAAAAATGGTCCGACCAACAAATAGGGTCTGTTTTCAACCATTTTAGCTCCTGTACACTAGAAATAATGGGGTCTAACAGATGCCCAGCTTTATGAGTGGGACCCTCATTTCGTAGAGACATATTCAAAGTATTAAAGTCCTCTAACAGGTTAACAGCTATGCTATTAGATTTGTCATCCAAATGAAGATTTAAGTCCCCCAGTATGGTCAAGTTTTGGGCATTCAGAAAGTAAGGCGAAATGAAATTAGCCAAGTTCGCAGCCCAACCACTGCTGTTTCCCGGAGGACGATAAATTAGAAATCCAGAAAACATAAAATTTGGATTCAATGAAATTTTAAAAAAAGCTGCTTCACATCCAGGAATATTTACTGTTTCAAAATCACAATTAAAATCCCTGTTAAAGATCACAGCGATGCCCCCTCCTACTTGTTTATCTCTGTCTACTCTAACAATGGCATAGTTAGAGGGTAAGGCAGCGGCTACATCGGGACCTGCACCATCTTGCAACCAGGTCTCTGTTAGAAATAGCGCACAAGGTTTTTCTTCAGCTAGGAGGTGGTAGATATCAGCTTTATGTTGAGGCAGTGATCTACAATTCACAGTGTAGAATGTGAATGTGCGAGAATTTAAAACAGAGGTTTGAGTTGATGGCTTAGGTTTGTGTGATACCTCTGGGTAGGGCTGAACATTTGTAAGAGCAAATGTACAGTGAGGACATACTTGTATACCCGTTAGGGAAGGCTTTAGGACAGAGCATTTACTATTGCTACTTGGGCGCATAGACCTTAACTGATCCACAGTGATCTTACCCGGACTAGCGTTTCCTGCCCCGTGACCCGGCCTGGCCCGGACGGGCACAGACGGGCTGGTCTTAGGCTCGTCTTTGGCGCAGTCAAAGGCGCCTACCCTGCGCGCCATCGCTGCGCGCTGGGGGCCTCCGAGTGGCTAAATACTCTCCAGGAAGCGGAGGTCTAGAGCGCTAACCGCTCGACACTCCGTCAGGTGCCGCCCCTGTCCCGCCCTCGACAACCGCGATTGGCTAGGATGCCGGTTGCCTCTAGACTACGCGGAAACAGTCCACGGCTCACAAAGAATGTCACTGGTGAGTGCAAGTATGTGCTCTTATTTTCAGGGTGAATCTAAAAACAACATATACACAACAACAGTTTCAATTATTTAAAAAAAGCGAGCTTCAGCTCAGTGTCACTGCACAATGTGCGTTTAAAACAATTATTAGCCTCTGAAAAGCGAGCTACATTAACAGAATGTTCGTGCTCGGCGCCCAGCGGGGAGTAGCTGCCACCAACTCTTACCGAAAAATGAAATGAAAAAATACAATTTATCACCACGGTAGGTATGAGAATACATTTGTCGAGTTAGAACATAGTGTTCCTATATGCTCATTACCTAATCTAACGTTGCTGTTCTAATATTGAACATACAATGCTTTATGAAGTTATTCCTATTTGTGAACAATCTGATTAATTATTAAGAAAAAATGTTCATATATCACAAATCACAAATATCCAACTTCACTAAAAGGGAAAATATATTATCCGTTATTGATGATTCTATCTAAATGTATAATACATTCTTATTAACATATAATGACTGGCATTTTTGCTAATCAGCAGAATCAATTTATAATACAATTTAAATAATGTATTGTTTCAAAAAAAAACACACAAGTCCATACAAATATAATAGGCATAATTAGCGGTAGTTATGAGCAATGGTGCAAAATCGTGCAAAGTAACATGCTGTTTTTAAAGTGCATGATAACGTAAACTTAATAAATAAATATAAAGTACATAGCAGCTTATAGATCATATTTCTGTCGTTTTTCCATTTTTCAAGAGATCTGAAGTGCAATGTTCGTACAGATACACGCGTCATCCTCTTCAAAATTGATCATATTAATAATATCTAATGAGGTAAGGGAATCAAAATATTTTTGCATTAGAATTAAATACAAAATTGAGATATCAAAACTGCTAGTTAGCCATATAGGAACATATAAGTCCATCAAATTCAAAGCGTGGAAGCAAAAAAATCACATATGATTGCACAACTAAAATGATGTCTAAAATAGATAAAATCTGATGGTTTAAAACTAACTCTAAAATCCCATAAAACCAAGTAAAATCTAGATACCTAGATAAAATATGGTAAAATTAAGGATAAAACGTCAGTTAAAATAAACCAGGAACCGATCAATTCCTCAACATCATTAGTTCATTATAAAAAGTTATGCAAATCTTCATTATTATTAAGCCCATTTGGCATTTTTGTATCTAATAACATAATGAATTCAGACTCTGCTTGTCTCAAACTCTTCTCCCTGTTTCCCCCTCTAATATTTTTGGGTATTGTACTAATAACATAGTAACTGAGGTCATTGAGGTTGTTCTTATGTACCAACTTTAAATGTCGCGCTACAGGATATGTTGGGTCGGAATTAACCACAGCTCTCAAATGTTGTAAAATCCTGTTAAAAACTTGCAACTTGGGGGGAGGAGCCAAGATGGCGACCGGGATGGCAGCGTAGGCTCCCGGCTCCGTGAACCTCCGCACCCCGCACAGATATCCTGCATGAGATCCTTAGCCTGCGCTAGCTGCCCGTGTTGGTGAACGCGAGCGGCACCCGACCGTGTTACCCCGAAGTTTCTGGCAGCGGTACCGCCGGAGAAATGTCCGTCTGAAGTTTGCGGCCTGTGCAGCCCTGGAGCCGGGACCTCGAGTGGACGCCGTGGCCGGGCGGCAGTGCAACAACTGTGGCCTTCGGTGACTGGGGGGAGTCGGACTGCCGGAGTGGTGCGAATGTCGGCCTGCGTTTCGCCGTGGTCGTTCCTACCACTAAGCGTAGCGGAACGGGTGCGGGCCCAAGGTGGCGACTCCAAGACTCTCCGGTGATTGCCTCAGCCTTCGCCGGTGAGCTGCCCGGACGCCGCCCGTAACTCGCCCCGATTCTCGCGGGCTGCTCCCGGATTTTCGCGGGCACTGGTCTAGGCCTGGGCAAAAATTTCGTTCCGTTCGCGGAAATTGCGATAATTTGACATTTTTGCGTTCCGCGGAGAGCGCGAAAATGTCAAAAATTCCGGTTTCCGCAGCTTGGCGATAATTTGTTTCTTGCTCGCGCTGTAAAATGATACATTCTCGCGCGCGCGCGATCGCCTTACCTGAATCCCTGCGTTCGCCGACAAGTTTTCTTGATCCGGTCGCGTTCTCCATGAGATGTTGTATTGTTTTTAGCCATTTGCGCTGTCTCGCGACAGTTCGCGCCCGCAGTGACGTCATGCGTCGCGCGATCACGTCTTTCTTCTCGCGATCATGCACCGCGAGAACAACTCAAAACAAGATGGCCGCGCCCGCAAGCAACCACATGGGTAAGTTGGCGACCCGCAACCATGCAGAAAATCTCGCGAACATGCCGGAAAAAAACTTCCGCATCTTCGCGATATTTCTGCTTGTTTGCGATAATTTTAAACATTCTCGCGATAATTTGCGAAGGTTAATTCCGCAAATTCCGCCCACCCCTACACTGGTCCGTGGTGGGGACGACTGTGGCCCGTGATCACACACCGGACACATCATTTGCCTGCCCCCGGAACCCTGTTTCCAGTGACATGGAACCCGAGGCGCTTGGGCCTGAGTCCCGGTCCCGATCTGGGTTGGATCTACCCAGCGGCCATTTTGGTCGGACAGTGTCCACTATCCTGTACACTGGGTTGCAGCAGGATTGGGAGGGTGCGCCTCTGAGGAGCGTAGCGGAGCGAGCGCCGGGAGCTGTACTGGGGTACGGTGACCTTCTCGAGGCCCTCGGTGCCCTTCATTCCACCTTGGTTCACGGCGCCTGGGTGTTGGGGAGCAAGCTCGATGGAGTGACATCAGCGTTGGAACAGTTGCCGCCTGCCTATCCCCAGGTACACTGGGACTTCTTACACCGCGCACGAGGGGACAGTGTCGTGGCCGCCCCTGAGAATAGTGCACGCCTGGACTCTCCGGACAGTATATTAACGTGCGATCAGCTGGCTGTGGATCTGGTCTGTTCCGGAGGTTTCGGACCTGAGCGGGGGGTGGTGGCCTTGTCCCGTGCGCGGCCTCCGACGACTCAGGCAACATCCAAGCAACGGTCGCCTACTCTGCCTGATTCCGCCATCCTGGGCCTGGTGTGCAGTGTCAATCCTGGCTCAGCACTGGGAAAGACGACCCTCCATAGAGCTGACTGTGTCGACCTTCAGAGCCCTCTACCCTACTTGTGTGTGTCGCTTCCTGATCTTTATTGGACGCTTTTCTTCCTGGTAACACTGGACATGGCACTGGGACGAAGGGTATGCATGGGTGGGTTTGCAAAGAGTGGCCAAGGATGAGGCTGACCCTTCAGAGACGGTCATCCACTAGGCGGGCGGGCTCGGGCGTTGTGTGCTCTCACGGCATAACTGTTAGTGTACCAAGTGCGTAATGCTCCTTACTTCATTTTGACAGGGTCGATTTCGTGTTCTGTATTGTATGCTTTGCGGGAAAACGTATGGTGCGGGAGGGAGAAGCCGGGGGCGTGTTTTACAGGCCCTCCTCCAGTTTATTAATACTCTCTCTACCCCCCCGCCTGGTGGGGGCTCTTTTCCTGCTCTTTTTCTCTGTTTCTTCTATATTTCGGGTCTGGTTTAGGGGCGACAGGCACACTGCTGGGGGGGGGGGCCGTACTCATCTGCAGAGGTGCAGGGTGGGGGGTTGGGGGGGGATTCTTTAGTCTTTAACCCCTTTTTTCTATGGCCTCTTTTTCTTCTCTTACTCTTCTCTGTCTTTTCCTGGGATCAGCATGGTAGAACTCCTTTGTTGTTAATCACTGCTGTTTCCGGAGTGCTATAATTTCCGTGGAGTTTCCTGGGTCTTGGGGCAGGGGGGTTGCAGGCGCAAATGGCCGTGTCAATCCTTCACATCCTGAACTTCCTGTTTCAGCGCCATTGCCTAGATAGACTGCTGTTTATTGTTTACGTTCATCATTCTGCCTGCCATTTTTCGCTGCTGGGAAACTGTTTGGCGCCTGATCCTTTCATTCTCTTCTATTATAAAATGTAAACCTTTATTATCCTTGTCTCCTATTTGGGCCGTTCAGAGACTGAGAGTATGCTAACGTCGAGATTTTGCACCCCGAGGTGCTGACTGTGATAGACTTGCTTTCTGCTATTCTGACTGTTTAGCGGCCGGCCCCGGGGGTTGTAGGCCCATACGTGTAATTGATTGAAATGTCAATAAAGGTTTTCAAAAAAAAAAAAAAAAACTTGCAACTTCGTACTGCCTACATATAATAAGTGGCAGGTGCATTCTAAAATATAGATTGCATATTCAGTTCCGCAAGTTAGATGTCCTTTAATTTTAACTGGATCAGGACTGAATGCAGTGACATATTCTGTTACATTTTTTCCAAACTTACAAGCGCGACAAGAACTACATTTAAAAAAAACATTTCTAGCTGATAACCAAGTATTGGAGGTCACCACCTCAGGACTATTTCTGACTAGAGCATCCCTCATTGAGGGGGCCCTTCTAAAAGTCATATATATATATGTGTGTTTCCAAAATCCTCCGAGCAAAGGAGCATTACACCCTACAGGGCGGCCTCAGAACACCGGGCACGGAGCAGCCCAACCATTTCCCATCTGTTAACACACCACATGAGGCATAATACCGGATCGAAGGTGTTTATTCACAGGCTCAGCAACGCAAAATATCTCATTTCCCTTACGCGTTTCGGCATCTGCCTTGGTCACAGGGGGGATAAGTCATTTACACAGTGCTTTGTGCGCGCTTTTTAAACTTCAAAAGTCACGTGACAGGCATACAAAATACAAGCCCCATGATGCATTGCACTGGTAGTTAAAGTTCGCATAACATCTTAATAGATTATATTCCTCTTCAAGTGTCCAATTATTTACAGTGCATGTTTCAATATTAGTGGGTTGATAACTCACGTTGTCACGTAGATTTATTCTGTTTGCATTGTGCTTACATTCCATTATTGCCTGCGAAAAATGCCTTCAAATCGGCACGATCAGAGTGAGAGAGTCCCCCTCTGTCTGAATCCCTTCCTTCAGCCACAGTGTTTTTTTGCTAAAATAGCATTCCTTGGTTCAGGTCACGGTGGCGAGTGGGTCATGCTCCAGATTAAATGTTTCCAAAAGCCTCCGAGCAAAGGAGCATTACACCCTACAGGGCGGCCTCAGAACACCGTGCACGGAGCAGGCCGACCATTTCCCATCTGTTAACACACCACTTGAGGCCCAATACCGGATTGAAGGTGTTTATTCACAGGCTCAGCAACGCAAAATATCTCATTTCCCTTACGTGTTTCGGCATCTGCCTTGGTCACAGGGGAAGAAAGTCATTTGAACAGTGCTTTGTGCGCGCTTTTTAAACTTCAAAAGTCACGTGACAGGCATACAAAATACAAGCCCCATGATGCATTGCACTGGTAGTTAACGTTCGCATAACATCTTAATAGATTATATTCCTCTTCAAGTGTCCAACTATTTACAGTGCATGTTTCAATATTAGTGGGTTGATAACTCACGTTGTCACGTAGATTTATTCTGTTTGCATGGTGCTTACATTCCATGATTGCCTGCGAAAAATGCCTTCAATTCGGCACGATCAGAGTGAGAGAGTCCCCCTCTCTCTGAATCCCTTCCTTCAGCCACAGTTTTTTTTTGCTGAAATAGCATTCCTTGGTTCAGGTCACGGTGGCGAGTGGGTCATGCTCCAGATTAAATGTTTCCAAAAGCCTCCGAGCAAAGGAGCATTACACCCTACTGGGCGGCCTCAGAACACCGGGCACGGAGCAGCCCGACCATTTCCCATCTGTTAACACACCACATAAGGCCCAATACCGGATTGAAGGTGTTTATTCACAGGCTCAGCAACGCAAAATATCTCATTTCCTTTACGCGTTTCGTCATCTGCCTTGGTCACAGGGGGAGAAAGTCATGTACAGTGCTTTGTGCGCGCTTTTTAAACTTCAAAAGTCACGTGACAGGCATACAAAATGCAAGCCTCATGATGCATTGCACTGGTAGTTAAAGTTCGCATAACATCTTAATAGATTATATTCCTCTACAAGTGTCCAATTATTTACAGTGCATGTTTCAATATTAGTGGGTTGATAACTCACGTTGTCACGTAGATTTATTCTGTTTGCATGGTGCTTACATTCCATGATTGCCTGCGAAAAATGCCTTCAAATTGGCACGATCAGAGTGAGAGAGTCCCCGTCTCTCTGAATCCCTTCCTTCAGCCACAGTGTTTTTTTGCTGAAATAGCATTCCTTGGTTCAGGTCACGGTGGCGAGTGGGTCATGCTCCAGATTAAATGTTTCCAAAAGCCTCCGAGCAAAGGAGTATTACACCCTACAGGGCGGCCTCAGAACACTGGGCACGGAGCAGCCCGACCATTTCCCATCTGTTAAGACACCACATGAGGCCCAATACCGGATTGAAGGTGTTTATTCACAGGCTCAGCAACGCAAAATAACTCATTTCCCTTACGCGTTTCAGCATCTGCCTTGGTCACAGGGGGAGAAAGTCATTTGCACAGTGCTAATATATATATAGATATATATATTATCTACTGGCAGTCGCCAGTAGATAGTTATAGTTAGGACCTATTTTCCATAGGAAATCCGCAACATTCTATTGGGAATATCTTTGGTGCCGATTGACGAATTTTCAAACTTTTGGCCAGCTCCGCTCCGCTCCTACCCTGAAACTTTTGCGGTGATTCGTCAAGCGGGGGCCGAGAAAAAAGGGGGGTCCCAAAACGCATTTTCCCCATGCAATTTCCCATAGGATCTGTTGTCGCAGCTACAGCCCGAACCGCTGAACGGAATGACACCAAATTTGGCAAAGAGGTAGTCCTCAGTTCGGACTCGTGCCTTTTGCATATATGGTGTGAATCTGTTCAGTAGTTCCTGAGAAAATGAGGGTAAAAAAGTTAGTGATATCTATGGCCGCGGAGGATCCGCGGACCGTACCCGCACCGTAAGCGCACCCTCCCCGAACCGAGCGCGCACCCTCCCGATCGCTCGCTGAATGCTAATTGGCTGTCGAGTGTCTCTCTACATTCAAAACCAGGAACTGTTGGCGGCCATTTTCTGCCTCGGTAGAAGCGAGGCTGATTAAGTAAGGGGAATAAGTGTGTAAAACATATAAAGGGGGCAGAGTGGAAATACTCTGACCCTCTAGAGGTGCTTAGGGGGGTCCCAGAAGGACCCCCTGGGCCCCCCCCTTTAAAAAAAAAAATGGCGAAATCCGCGCACGGTGAGCGCATCCTATCGCGTTGGATGCATGGATCCTCTCGCGGTGGGTTCGCGGATCCAAGGGAAAAAAAATGAAATTGTTGGGAGATAACGATTAAGCTTAAGTGTTTTGTTCTTGAGTGGCTCTAAAAAGAGCCGTTGTGTTCATTGAGAGTTTTTGGTACTTATAAGTAAGTACCTATACAGAGTCTAAAGTTGTTGAGGAAGACTCTGTTTCCTTCATCAGTAAAGTGTACTCCATCTCTCCTATACATCTCTTGCATATGAAAGCGCAGATTGTTATTGTAAATGGACCCCATTCTGTAGTCTCGGAGAAAAGCAGAAACAGATTTATTCACATGTTTCCTAGCTTTCTCAATCTGTGGATAAAAATGATCGGACCAGTTCCATTTCTGCCTTTGGCATATGTTAGAGTACACAAAGGCAGTTTTAGGGAAAAGTGAAATCAGTTGTGCAAAGGTGCCCTTCATAAGCATTTCCAGACCTACCCCAGTCAACATGCCTAGGTCATTGCCACCACAGTGCACTATTATGAGGACAGGGTGTTTGATTTGCATGAAGGATTTCACCAATGGCATCAATTGGTGCCACTTTAACCCTCCCTGTCCAATCCATTTAGTGTCTACATTTGGCAAACCTAGGTCTTTGTGAATGCCTTTGTTTTCTGCATACCTTTGGCTCCAGAAAATATAGCTGTGTCCCACAATCCACACTGTAAGCATCTTGTAAGGAGGTCTGGATGCACTCAGATGGTCTCTCAAAATGAAATGGCAGTTTGGAAAGTAAGATGTTTCTAAAATGGTGGCTAAGATGCAATTTTGAAAAAAGACAAGAAATCATTGGTTGTTTGACAACCTTCTACACTGAAAGGTAGGGTGCATATTTCTGTTTTTTGAACGCATGATTCTTATTGGTTAACAAAAACCGATTGTAAGGAACATTATATATGATAAGCTGATATGTTGAGAAGTCAAGCACACTTGGTGTTTTGATTAGCAACATTGTGTGTGCTGAACTTGTGACCTGTGTGCTCAGTACAGTGTTCCATGACCTGTTTCTATGGTAACGGGCAGAAGGCAGATTGGGGGAAGGGTTGAAGTTTATGTCATTTGGAAAGGGTTGAAATGTGTAACCAATAGAAATGTGTGTTTGCTTTTGAATTTATGTGGGAAGGAATGTGATTTGATGTTTACATGTATATGTGTGGAAAATGAGAGGGAAACTTTGCCATTCTTTGGTTCTGCTGACAGGTGCACAGTGCAGAGATTCTGTAGAAGAAAATCTGGTGTGTGTGACTGATATACTTCTTAATCTACAAAACAACTTGAACGGTGAGTTATTTAATTGTGAGGGGATGTATGTAGACTATTTTTATTTTAATCAGACTAATGTATTTCTTCTGCTAAAGTGTAGGGAGTACTTTTTTTCTCTACAATGTTATTGACAGTGTGTGTGCATGTAGAAACCATTTTGTGATAAGGATTTGTTTTTTTCATGTGTTTGTAGACGGATAACGGTGCAGTTTTTATATTTTGGTAGAATTAGAAACCAGTCATTGTTTATGAATTTGTGAAATGAGTTAAGTTTCTGCAGTAAAATGTAGTACTCCTTGTAGATGAAGAAATGTGTTTTGGTATAGTACAAGGGATAGTGTTGTTTGTCTAGAATCACACTGTGAGTCTGTGTGCATTTGGGAACCACTGTGAGAGAAGCATTTGGTAACATCGTGTATTTGCTGACAGATAATTCTTTTAAAACCTGTCATGTTGTCAGGTTTTAGTAGCATTAGAAGCCAGTCTTTGCTTATGCATTGATTAAATGAGTCAGGCATTGACACTAAAGTGCACTTTTGAAATATGCACATTGTGTGCAGTTATCTTACCACTTCCAGTGTAGTGAATGAGTTTTGGTAAACTCCTAGGGATAGTGGTGCTTGTCTAGAATCACACTGTGAGTCTGTGTGCATTTGGGAACCACTGTGAGAGAAGCGTTTGGTAACATTGTGTATTTGCTGACAGATAACTGTTTTAAAACATGTCATGTTGTCAAGTTTTAGTAGCATTAGAAGTCAGTCTTTGCTTATGCGTTGATTACATTAGTCAGGCAATGACATTAAAGTGCAGTCGTGAAATATGTAGATTGTGTGTAGTTCGTTTACCACTTCCACTGTAGTGAAAGAGTTTTGGTAAAGTCCTAGGGATAGTGGTGCTTGTCTAGAATCACACTGTGAGTCTGTGTGCGTTTGGGAACCACTGTGAGAGAAGCGTTCGGTAACATCGTGTATTTGCTGACAGATAACTGTTTTAAAACATGTCATGTTCTCAAGTTTTAGTAGCATTAGAAGCCAGTCTTTGCTTATGCGTTGATTAAATGAGTCAGGCATTGACACTAAAGTGCAGTCGTGAAATATGTAGATTGTGTGCAGTTCCCTTATCTCTTCCACTGTAGTGAATGAGTTTTGGTAAACTCTTATGGATAGTGGTTCTTGTCTAGAATCACACTGTGAGTCTGTGTACATTTGGGAACCACTGTGAGAGAAGCGTTTGGTAACATCGTGTATTTGCTGACAGATAACTGTTTTAAAACATGATCATGTTCTCAAGTTTTAGTAGCATTAGAAGACAGTTTGGGGTTATGCTTCCATTAAATGAGTTAGGTATTGACAGTAAAGTGTAGTCGTGAAATATGTAGATTGTGTGCAGTTCCCTTACCACTACCAGTGTAGTGAATGAGTTTTGGTAAACTCCTAGGGATAATGGTGCTTGTCTAGAATCACACTGTGAGTCTGTGTACATTTGGGAACCACTGTGAGAGAAGCGTTCGGTAACATCGTGTATTTGCTGACAGATAACTGTTTTAAAACATGTCATGTTCTCAAGTTTTAGTAGCATTAGAAGCCAGTCTTTGCTTATGCGTTGATTAAATGAGTCAGGCATTGACACTAAAGTGCAGTCGTGAAATATGTAGATTGTGTGCAGTTCCCTTATCTCTTCCACTGTATTGAAGGAGTTTTGGTAAACTCTTAGGGATAGTGGTGCTTGTCTAGAATCACACTGTGAGTCTGTGTACATTTGGGAACCACTGTGAGAGAAGCGTTTGGTAACATTGTGTATTTGCTGACAGATAACTGTTTTAAAACATGCCATGTTGTGAAGTTTTAGTAGCATTAGAAGACAGTTATGGCTTTTGGTTTCATTAAATGAGTCAGGTATTGACAGTAAAGTGTAGTCGTGAAATATGTAGATTGTGTGCAGTTCCCTTACCACTTCCAGTGTAGTGAATGAGTTTTTGTAAACTCCTAGGGATAGTCGTGCTTGTCTAGAATCACACTGTGAGTCTGTGTGCATTTGGGAACCACTGTGAGAGAAGCGTTTGGTTAGATCGTGTATTTGCTGACAGATAACTGTTATAAAACCTGTCATGTTGTCAACTTTTAGTAGCATTAGAAGCCAGTCTTTGCTTATGTGTTGATAAAATGAGTCATGATTTGACACTAAAGTGCAGTACCATGTAGTATTGTCTTCACTGCACCAGAGCTGAAAATTTTAAATTTTTACCCAGGCACTGTCCTAGAAGTAGTCTGATGATTTAGTCAGTTTCTAAGTACTTATGTTGTGAACCAACCATTACCAAATAGACTGCTTCAAATGTCTATGCAGTATGCATGTAGTTCTCTAACCACCTATACAGTTGCTTTCACACCTTCAATTCCCTAGTCAGTATCCATACACTTCTAGGAAACACCCTGTCAGTCCCTTTGCAGTCTTCTAGTGACCCATTCAGCACCATGTAGTAATCCATTCACTGTGCTAAAACGCAAACATTTATAAATTCACTAAGACACTCTGTTTACAGTACTGTAATGATTCAGTCACTGTCTAAGTATTCATGCACTGAGCCAGGCCTTAGCATATGGAGTGCTTCAAACCCCTATGCACTATGCATGTAGTTTTCTAGCCACCTACAGACTTGTCTTTTACACTTTCAATTCCCTAGTCAGTATCCACATAGTGCAGCAAACATCCTGTCACTCTTCTAGTGACCCATTCAGTACCAAGTACTAATCCATTCCCTGTGCGAAAACCCAACCACTTATAAATTCATCCAGGCAGTCTCCTTGCTGTAGTCTAATCATTCAGTCAGTACCGAAGTACTCATGCAGTGAGCCGGGCCTTAGCAGATGGACTGCTTCAAATGCGTATGCAGTTTGCATTCAGTTCTCTAATCAGCTACACAGTTGTCTTTTGCACCTTCAATTCCCCAGTTAGTATTCATATACTTCTAGCAAACATCCTGGTACTCACCCAGTGTGTCTCCTTTTAGTAGTGTAATCATTCAGTCACTTAGCATGTAGTCTTTTAGTGAGGTAGGCTTTAGGGCATGAACTGCTTCAAAGTAGTATGCACTATGTATGTAGTGTTTTAATCATCGTCACACTTGTCGTTCAGGGTATAGTTTCTTAGTCTGTTTTTATATAAAATGTGTTTGTACAGTAATGGAATACTGTAAATTTGAAAGTTATTAATATACATTTATTTGTGATTTTTTTTTGCAGATACTGTTTTTCAACGTTTAAATTGAGAAATTATGCCAGAAAAAAAAGAAAAAGAAAAGAACAGAGACAGGAGGATTATTTGAAGAAACATCAACCACAAGTATTGAATGAACAAGATAATGTGGATAAAAGGAAAAAACATTCTGGTAAGATCACGAAGCAATTTATTAAAAATGTTTGTAGGAGCAAACAGAATGTAGAGAATGCTGCAACTTCAGAAAACTTTTTAAGTAAGAAAAAAAACAAAATAAGAGGAAAAATAGAAAAGCAAATGTTCAGTCAAAGGAGATAAAGTATGGTAAAAGAAGACAAAATCAGTATAAGGAATTACGCAAAAAAATATTTTACAAGAGAGTAGTGCATAATTTGCTGAAAGATGTGAAGAAATATAAAAAGAGAGCTTTATTTTATAAAAAGAAGAAGCATATTGAAAGCATTGTGGAAAAGGCTTTTGAAGTAAAAAGGAAACTGTTTATTTTACTGTTAAACAGAATTCGATCACTAGATAAACCAATATTTGTAATGAAGGCCAAAAGTAGGAGGAAATGAGTTATTAATAAAAAAAAAATTGTGATGTTTTTTTGGGAGAATGGAAACACAGTTCTAGTCCAGAGCCTTTTTTTAATGAAGAGAGTTATTTACTAAGTGAAAAATTATTGTATGCAGTTGACACCAATGGTAGAGGTTATGAGGTTAGTGATGGTTGTCCAATGGAGAAAGAGAAAATGATTGAAAGAAATGCAGAAGAAGTGATAGCTGATGAAGTTTTAGGGAGACGTGCTAAAAACCCAGTGTACACTTGGGATTGCAGTAGTGTTTGTAGTGTACGACAGAAATCTATTGAACAATTATGTCATTTTTTACGAGTCTATATTAAAAAAAGTGCAAAACAAAAGATTAAGCTGTTGCAAGGACTAGACCCTTGAAGAGTGAGAAAACATACTGGTTTGCAAGGTCATTTTCTGGCTTGTCTTTCTAGGAAAGTTTGTGAAAGTGTTTTTCACCATTTCAGAATGCTGGCAGTTCATCATACTCAAATGCGGAAGTTAGTGAGAAGGTTGTATTATGCAAAAAGTCCAGCACTAACGTAAAGTGAGTTGAACAGTGCTCTTTTATGTGGGTCAGTTTCAGATCTAAAGCAGGTTTGTGAGGATATTGAGTTTTGTTTCTTTGGGCCTCAGCAAGAGAGAGAAGAAACTGACACATTAGTAGAACAAAATGTTGAAGACAATGTAGAACCTGTAATTACAGAAAAATTTGAGGATGAAATCACAAAGTTTAAGGTAATTTCAGGTTAAAAACCAAATGTTTCTTGTATTTGTTGTTGGCGAAATCACTATAAAAATCATACTAGGGGTGTCAATCAGTATTTAAAAAGTGAAATAGAAGATAATGATAAGTGGCTGGAATTTGCAACTTATTTGTTGGTAGAGGATTGTTTTGATTTGGGATGTGAGCAGCGTATTTGCAAATATTGTTATAATAAATTAGATGAGAATAAAATGCCTGCTAGAGCTGTTCATAATAATCTAGAGTTGGTTGCTATTCCTCCAGAGCTGATTGATTTAAATACGTATGAGTCTATTCTGATACAATGTGTTCACCCGTTTCAGGCTATTGTTCGTATGGAGCCCAAAACAAGTAAATTACCTCCATCAGAGTTGCAAAGAGGATTGAAAGGAAAAGTTGTGTATTTACCATTAGATTTAAGGAAAAATGTTGAAACTATTGGTGTAGATCATGCAGAAAATGAGCCACTAGTCATTCTAGTTAATGGTGTTCCTGCTAAGAATAAGAAAATCTGACAAGAGTTAGTGGATGTTAGAAAAGTGCAAAAGGCATCATTGTATCTGATAAAAAATAATGATTACTATAGAAATGTGTTTGTTGGAGAAGAAGAAATAGATTTAGCAGAAGATAGTGAAACATTAAGTGGACAAATTGAAAAAGTGTACATGTCCAGATGTGAAGAGATCTATGAATATTACAGTGTACATCCACTTCATTCCAAAGAGGTGATGGGGAATACAATTGAGTTGTTTCAAATGAAAAAAGCAACAAGAAGTCCCATGAGTGTATGGGAAGAGAGCTTGGAAGCTCGTTGTTTCCCACAGTTGTTTCCAACAAGAAAAGGTGGACGATATGATGAACGTCCTGTGTAGATTCCTGCATCTTAATATTGGACAACAAGATTATATGCAGAAGATCCAAGATTTCGACAATGTATTCCTTATATGTTTCATCTTTTGTTTGAAAGTGACTTGTCTGGACTTTCATATGCAGTAAATCACATTTTAAAAACTGGAATGCATCTGCAAAATGTAACTGCAAAGGATTTTATGGATAAGGTGCATCAGAGAGATGATCATTTAGAATCTCAGTTGATTAATCTGATGGCATGTCAGCGTGGGACTAATGAATATTGGTACCGTCGACATGGAGAACTGAAATGTATGCTACGAAACTTGGGAACTCCTACGTGGTTTCTTACCCTAAGCTGTGCTGAGTACGCTTGGGATGATTTACTTGAATTTCTTCGAGAGGCAAATTCCAATATAAAAGATATTGAATACAAGACACCTGGAGAATTGTGCTCCTTGGATCCTGTCAATGTATGCAGATATTTCAATTATAGATTTGAAGCTATGATGTCTTTCATCTGCAATAAAAAGAATCCTCCTCTTGGAGAAGTTGTGGATTTCTTTTGGAGAAAGGAGTATCAAGCAAGAGGTGCTCCTCACATACATATGTTGTTATGGGTCAAGGACGCCCCCAAATTTGGAACAGATTCAGATGAAACTGTTTTGTCTTTCATTGAAGATTATGCTACATGTGCTCTTCCAAATAGCAGAGAAGAGAAAAACTTAAAACAACAAGTCTTACGATTTCAAAGCCACAGGTGTGGAAAATACTGTCGACGAAAGTACAAGTCAAAGGATAAGTTCTATACCAAATGTCGATTTGGATTTCCACGTCCTGTATTAGCCAAAGGATGAGTGAACAGTTTTATGTCAGCTGTACGACATACCATCACAAGAAAGTCTCCGAAAAACACCTACAACTTAAGAAGAAGCGAAGAATCGAAATACATAAATGACTACAATCCAGTTATTTTATCCATGTGGAACGCTAACATGGATATTCAGTATGTTGCGGACAATTCCATTGCTGTTGCTCGATATGTACCGTCTTACATTACTAAATCAGAAAAGACTGAATTGAAAGAAATGTGGGAAGAGATTTCTCACGAGAAGAGTCTAAGTAAGAAATTATACAGTTTCAGTTTGAAGATGTTATCGCATCGTGAAATTGGAGCATATGAATGTTCATATCGGTTATCATCTGCAAGTCTATATTACAAAAGTAGAAGAATCATTTGGGTGAGTCTAGGTCTCGCAGGAATGTGAAATCGGGTACTGAAATCTGTTCAAGAAAAGGAATATTTAGCAGAAAATGACCCTGAAATTACAGATATTTTGAAAACCAATATGTTGGACACATACTATCCAAAGAGAAGTCATCATCTTGAGAACATGTGTCTCTATGAAGTGCTGCAAAACTACACTTTTAAACGGAATATTACAGAGAACATCAACGATGGAAAATATGGAGTGATTGATTCTGAAGGATGTCTGGTGAAACAAAGGAAAGGAAATTTAATTAATCACAGAGTTGCGACACTGCTGACAAAAGGGAATTTTACTATTTAGCCCTTTTGCAAATGTTCAAACCATGGCGTTCTGAACTGGAATTACTTGGAGATTTTCCCAGCTATGAAGATTCATTTAATGCTTGTAAAGATAACATACAATGCAGTGCTTTCGCAAATTATGTGAAAATGTTGAATGATGAAATTGATCAAGAAGCTACAATTGCAGCTGAGATTGCTAGAGACAGTTCTCAAGACAGTCAAAGTTCTGCTGCACTGAGTCAAGATCCACTAGGACAACCAATTGTTGAAAATGAAGCAGCGATTGCAATGAATGAGGTGGAAACAGCAATGTATCAAGCACAAGAAGATGCAATACAGTTAGGAAACTTGGAAGAGCAACTAAATGTTGAACAGAAACAAATATATCAGCAAGTAAAAGCGCAGATTGACAATGGATTACTTCATGAAAAGAAAGGTTGCTCATGTACATCATTTCAACCTATCCGAATGTATGTGAGTGGTCAAGCTGGAACAGGAAAGAGTTTCTTAATTAAAGTAATTACAAGTTATCTGCAAAAAAACAACTGAGTCGCATTTGTCTTGTGTTGTCACTGCTCCAACTGGGTTGGCAGCACATAACATTAAAGGAATTACTTTACATCGTTTACTAATGCTGCCAGTAGAGCATGAGAAATAATTGGAATACCACAAGCTATCTGGAGAAGCTTGTTGTGAAGTTTCAAGAGTGCTGAAGAAAATGAAACTTCTCATTATTGATGAGGTGAGCATGGTTTCAAACTTGATGCATGCTTTTAAGAATGCAGCAAATTCTTAAAACAGAGTATGACATGTTATTTGGAGGAAAGCACGTCATAGTTTTTGGAGATCTACTGCAACTGACACCGGTAAAAGGACAACCGGTATTTAAAACACTTGCCCATGAAGATACCAGAAAGTCTCTTGGCAGTGTTGGTAATGTGAACATTTGGAGTAATTTTGAATACAAAGAACTGACAACAAATATGCGACAGGCAAATGATGCTGAATATGGAAGTATTCTTCAAGATATAAGAATTGGAATTCTTTCAAAAAAAGGGAAAGAAGCTTTGGAGAGTCGATTACTTTGCAATGTCTTTCCAAATGAAAATGCAGTTGCTGCAAAAGTGTACGTGGAAATTTCTAAAAATAAGTCAGTGATTTGCTTAATGCCGACACTGCGTGAGTGTTCAATATTTAACGAAGAATTATTAAAATTGGAAAATGAAGAAATTGTTAAAATGGAAGCCATCGATAAAATACTACATGCAGGAATCACTATTATTTTGACGGGTAAGTTGAGATCAAAACTAGATTGTTTAGAAAAAAAAATATCTAACACTGCTGGTTTGGCAAAGACACTGTATGAGTGTGTAAACTGTCGGGTAATTTTAAGGCGTAATTTGGATGTAGAGAAAGGTTTAGTTAATGGTGCAATGGGAAAAGTGGTGGATTGTGTGAATTATCAGAAAAAAGAAGAAATTGAATTTTTAAAAATTAAATTTGATCAGATTGATGAAGTTAAAGAAATTGGTAGTTGTTCAGTTCGTTTTTTGCTTGTTAAAGATTTATATGTCCGTAGGAAACAATTTCCATTTTCTCTGGCATATGCAGTGACTATTCATAAATCTCAAGGATTAAGTGTAGACAGTGCATTGGTGAACATTGGATCTACTGTATTTAAAGAGGGTATGGCATATGTTGCTTTGTCACGAGTTAGAACATTATCTGGTTTGTTTTTGATTGATTTTCATGAGACAAAGGTTACTGCAGATGCAAACTGTGTAAAAGAGTATAATAGGTTTGTGGTAAATAATTTAATTACCGGAACTTAATTTGATGCGGAAAATCTATAATAATAGCTCAGTAAAATAAGAGGCAGAATCCGTGGTATTAGAGGTTCGGAACGGGCTTTATTCCAAAATCAATTTAAATTGAGGAGCTCCATATTCCATCACCACGAAGGTTCAGGAAGTGAAGACGTTACTTTATTGACAAGTAATCATTTTTATACAATAGGCATTACAGTGAAGCAAATGCAGGAGGCGTAACAATTGATAGTAAAGATAAAACATACATGCATAGCAAAAGTGGGTGTAACTGGGTGTAACTAAAGAACGTCATCAGGTATGATGTCATAATAGGGCGGTTCCATGAAAGAATTTCGCAATGTCAGCAGAAATACTTGGCAGAAATGCGCGCGCAGCAGCATGACGTGTGATTGACGTGCAACTAGGGGGTGAAGGGGACTTGACATTTAGCTCTACATGTGGCGACAGAAGTCTGGAGGGTCAAGTCAACCTAATCCCAAATCATATCTAACATCCTATGTTTAGAGAACTATGTTATCCAAAAGAGAGGTCTCTTAGAGTAGAATCTTATTCCATACTGACTATACTGACTGTTAGTGCGTGTACAAGCGTCTAAGTGTCTACACAATATGCGGGGGCAGAAATCTTCCATAGTAACAGGGCTATGAATTACTTGCATAAAGACAGAGAAGCCGGGCCTTTTGCTCGGTAGCTGGAAGAATGTTTACTTAAACTACTAGACAGGAATGCATTGGATAGAGAGCGGAGCAGATATTTTCGAAGGTGAAATACAGTTTTTGGCAGGCAACAGGCTGACTTCAGGCACCGTTAGCTGCGCAGAGAATAGGACAAAGTTCATGGATACAGATGCGAGCTCAGACTGGAGCTTTCAGAGGCAGAAGGCAAGAAAAGGCTTGATGGCAGAATCAGGGCCTACTCGCCTGGACTGTAAAATGGCATAAGTGAACCATATAAAGCCGGTGGCCTTTCATACTTAGGAATGGAATATCCGGCCCATTCATGGCGGATCTGAAAGAGGACATGTTGACGGTGGACGCACATGTGTTTGCGTCTTTATAACTGGAACTGGAGGGAACATACATGTACTTGTGATTTATACATGAAACCGTTGGGGTCCAAGATAGGGGACATAACTGATCATAAAAATCCATATTTCCACATTCCCTCCTTGTCCCCTACTTGCCCGTCAAGAGATATCAATCTTCATCAATCCGTTGATCTGTTCATATAGCATCATTTGTTCTTCTTTCTTCTTCCGTGATGAATGAAATCTTGGTGGTGGGATACACGATGTGGCACACAGACCACAGATCGCTGGTCCACATTGTAGGCATAGACAGCAACTGAATAGTATGAGAAAGCCAATACCTAGGAAGGATAGGACCTTCCATCCAAAGGTAGATAATACACTCCAAAACCAACCGGACCAAGTCCAAGTGCCTGGATTTTGGTGTATCTGGCTTACAATCTTATGAAGGCGAGTTATGGCTTTATATACAGATGGCGAATTTTCTGGTATGAAAATGCAACAACTTGATCCGATGACCCTACAAGCTCCGCCCCTATCGGCCAGGATGACGTCAAGGACAAGACGATTTTGAAGCACAACAATCCGCATAGCAGACTGCTCTTCTGTTAAATTGCCTAAGGCGGAAATAGTTTCGTTCACTACTGCTTCAAGGGTTCTGGTTAATCTACGTATCAGCTTACTATTGGTAACTGTACCTATATAGGGAAAGAGACCTTTATTGAAATCTGTGTATTTTTCCCATGCTGTCTCAGTGTAATCGACTATTGGGAGATCTCTCCTTTCTCTATTGTGTACTAAATGAGTATTTCTGTGATAATCAGGAGGAGCTAGGAAAACAGGTGGCAAAAGGAATCCGATGTAGCAGGTACCATCCCAATCTAGTGGCAAACGTACGTATGCCGTCTGACCACATATGAAGTAGGAATGGCGGGAAGCTCTAAATGTAGACTTGCCTTGATCACTAAATTCTATTACAGTGGTGCATCTACTATGGCCCATATGTATGGAACCATTCTTTCTTACACATAATTCACCTTTAACTGGAAATACTGACATGGCGGGCAAAATTGGTGTAGCTTCGGATTCGACATTTAGGATCATGAGATTAAGCGTAAAATTACCTAATCCATATACTTCATTTTCTAGATCAGTTCCTGTTCTTTTGGGAAGTCCCTCCTTGTTAGGGTGACAGACTTTGAGTAAAACTAAGTTCAGATTTCCCCATACCCAGTTATTCTGGTAAACTGCAGAATTCGAATCTAGGGAATTAATTAAACTAAACCATGCTCCACAGGATCCATTGTGTGTGAACGGGTATGGAAAGAGAGGAAAAATTCCTTTATAGTTCTGATAGGGAGGGAGTCGACCACATATCCAACAATTTGTAGCATTGCTAACCTGATGGGAATGATGTAACATACTAATAAAAGTGTTATTGCGCAGCGCAAATCTATAAGACAACTCGTGCGGAGGTAATTCACTAAAAGAATGTTCAGCAGTAACATTATAAACATGTCTAGAAATAGGATAATATGTGTGCAACAATATACTTGCAGTAATTATTAAAAGACTTAAGAAAAACAAAATTAATAACGTCACTGTGCAATGACTACGCAGTGATTTACAGTACGCATGTCGTTTCAACTTTATCCTTCTGTTTCTTTCTCTATACAGGTCTAAGGGATACATGTCAGAGACAAATTCGACCGATTCACCTTGGAGAGGACTTAAACAATCAAATTGCCTGACTTGTTAGACCGAAGCTTTAGTTTATATTGTTCATGGTTATTCAGTTCAACCAAAGGAAGTTTTGAGTCAATCGGTGAAGACACGCAAGGTGTGTCGTTTACGTCTGACGGTAGTCCATGAAATTTCTTGATATGACTTGAATGTATCCAGCCTTTTCGACCTTCGATCTTCACGGCTGTCCTCGTCGTTAGCAATACGAGTTGAGGCGATTTCCACCTAGGATCCAGCTGAGACTTCCGGTCAAAGTTCCTCACTAAAACCAAGTCTCCTGGAATTACGTCATGGGGTTTCACCTCGGTGTTGTCGGGAAAGGCTGCAGCTACCTGTGAACGACAAGATTGTAGTGCAGACATCAAGGAAGCCAAGTAATCTGTCAGCATATTACAGTCAATATCAGTTATTTTGCGTGGTATAGGCGTCCCCCACATATTTGGTGGTCTACCGAAGATCACTTCATAAGGGGATAGCCCTGTTCGAGAGTGTGCTACCATTCTCATGTAAAAGAGTGCAACTGGTAACGCTACTACCCAGTCGACACCTTTCTCTCTGCATATTTTGGACAATCTAATTTTCAGGGTCTGATTATGTCTTTCCACGAGACCTGCTGCCTCGGGGTGTCGGACACAGTGAAATTTCCACTGATAGCCTAACAAAAGTGAAACGTGTTTCATTAGTTCGGATGAGAACGGCTGGCCGTTATCTGAGTAGACAACACGTGGTAAACCGTACCGTGGGAAGAATTCTCGAACTAATTGTTTGGCAGTAGTCGGGGCAGTGTAATCTGAAACCGGGTATGCCTCTGTCCAACGGGAAAGAGCACAGACAACTACGAGAACATATTTGAATCCTCGACATCGTTCCATCTGGATATAATCCATCTGGAGGACTTCAAAAGGGTGATCAGGAGGCTGAAATCCACCCTGTTCTACGGGAATGCTTCTTCCTGGGTTAAACTGACAACAGATCATACAGGTACGAACTTTTTGTTTAGCTGCTGCTCGTAAATGTTTGTTGAACCAAATGTGTTGAATGCTGTCTAGCATAGCTTTTTCTCCTAGATGCGCTGGACTATGTACAGTATTAATTATAACTTGGACCATTGAATCAGGAAGGAACCACACAGATTTTTCCTTCGTCATCCATCCTTGATCCGTTTGGATCCCTCCTAATTCAGTCCATTTCTTTATTTCGTCTGGTGTAGCATGTGTCTGTATGTCAATTACGTCAAGAGCGGGATCCTTAACCGTCATGCAATATGTTGGTGTCGGGACTATTGTCTTTGTCATGTCGGATGTTTGAGTTTGAGCAGTCTGTTTAGCTGTTCTGTCAGCTAGATCATTGCCTTGAGAAATGATATCAGTAACTTTCGTATGAGCTTTACATTTCATAATTGATATTGCAGTGGGTAGATGTATTGCATCTAATAAGGCATGAATGAGGGGTCCGTGCTGAATGTGGGCACCGTGAGAAGTTAAATAACCTCTCTCTCGCCACAGCACGCCGAAGTCATGTACAACTCCGAATGCATAACGTGAATCAGTGTATATGTTGACTTTTTTATTTGTGGCTTGAATGCAGGCTTGTGTCAGAGCGATGAGCTCTGCTGCTTGAGCTGACAAGGTATTTATGCAATTTGCTTCAACGATTTCAGTGTCTGTTGTGACTGCGTAAGCGGCCACTAGCTCTCCTGTACCTGTTCTCATACATGAACCATCTACATACAACGTCAGGTCTGGGTCTGACAATGGGACGTCTGTCAAATCTTGTCTGGGTTTCGTCGTGATAGTGATAACTTCAATACAATCATGTGCTAGTGGGTCTGTTCCATTTATAGGTAACAGTGTGGCAGGATTTAATGTACTACAACGTCTGATTTCTATATGTGGCTGAAACAATGTTAATTCGTAACCAGTGAGTCGCGCTATAGTCAAGTGTTGTGTTTGTGTGCGGTTCAAGAGAACCTCTACTGCATGTGGTACTTGTACTGTCAATGGATGTCCTAATACTATGGCATCGCTTTGTCTGATTGCTAAAGCTGTTGCTGCCACTGATTTCAGGCACGCAGGCAAAGCCTGAGCTACGGGATCTAATGTACTAGAAAAATAAGCACATGGTTTGTGTGATCCTGCTTGTTCCTGTGTGAGTACTGACAAGGCAGTACCTTCGCGTTCTGTAACAAAGAGTGTAAACTGTTTATTGTAACATGGTGTTGCTAAAACAGGTGCTTGACATAAAGCTTTCTTTAGGCTTTCAAAAGCTTGTGTATGTTCCTGAGTCCAAGGGAGAACAGTCGATGTGGCTGCCTCCTGTGTTGTCAATTGAATGAGTGGTTTTGCTAGAAATGCATACTGAGGGATCCACTGCCTGCAATATGAAGTGAGGCCTATGAAAGCCCGCACCTCCTTTTGTGTCTTGGGTATTGGCATATTAGCAATTAGCTGGATGCGATCTGGTGTAAGCTGCCTTCCCTCCTTGGACAGCGAGTGACCAAGGTAAACAACTCGCTGGACACAGAATTGCAGCTTAGAAGGGGACACCTTGTGCCCCTTTTCGGCCAAAAATTGCAAAACCGTCAGTGAGGCTTTTTCACATTCAGGTTCGCTTCTAGCGGTGATCAGCAGATCATCGACATATTGAAGCAGGGCAGTGTTGACTGGCATGTGGATACTGTCGAGTTCTCGTTTCAGTGCTTGGCTATAGATGCTGGGGCTTTCTGTAAATCCTTGAGGTGCGCGTGTAAATTTGAAGCTACGTCCATTTAAACTAAATCCGAACAAGTATTGGCTTTCCGGATCTATCGGGACGCTGAAGAAGGCATTTTTGAGATCAATTACAGTAAAGAATGTCGCTTCGAAATCAATGGCTGTCAGTAATGAAGAAATGTCCGGGACTACGGGGTATTGTGGTACTATGCATTTATTTAATTCGCGCAGATCAATAACCAATCGATATACTGGCGGGGCTGTTGGATCGGTTCGTTTAAGAATCGGAATTATCGGTGAATTACATACATTGGAGTCAGTTTCCACAACCACTCCTTGGGTAATAAGCTCGTCAATGATTTGTAGTAAAGCCACTACAGCATCTGGGGGTAACTTGTATTGTCGCATTCGTGGAAGTACCACTCCTGCCTTTAGTGTGACTCGATATGGTGTAATGTTCATGCAACCAACATCTGTAGGGCCTTGTGCCCATAAATGTGTGGGTAAAGTCTGTAGTCGGTGATCCATGTCTCGGGACACGTAGTGCCCTTTGAAATCACGTAAAAACAATCTTACTCCTTCCGGAGAACAACATATAATAGCTCCTAGAGCTTTCAAAGTTTTTATGCCTAACAAGTTTTCTGGACATGATTTAGTAAGTAATAAATCTGTAGTTCGTGTCAAGGGACCGATCGTAAGCGGAAGAGGCTGTGTTACTTCGTTAATGATAGGTTTTCCTGAAAAGCCAAGGGAAATATTCTGTGAGCCTGAGAGGGGTGCCCCTGGAACTTCACTACGTTTTATTGTTGTTCGGCTTGCCCCTGTATCAAGTAAGAATTTTCTATCTTGACCTAATAGTTCACTGTGTACATAAGGTCCTTCTTGATCTACAGGGACCTCAATAAGGGGTAAGCCAACTTCCCTCTCTAGGCTGTTTCATGAGTATCGTTGATAATCAGGATAGTCATACTGTGCGGTCTGATACATCTGTCGGGTCGTTGTTTGTGTGGCTGCAATAGGCTGTGGTGGCGGAGCTGGCATAGACTGTTGCGGAGCTGGCATGGACTGTGCATGCTGCAGTGCTCCTTGTTGGTTCTGATCCTGTCTAAGTGGTCTTGGTCTTTCTTTTGTGTTACCTATGGCGATATTATGTTTTAAAACGGGACAATCGTGTACATAATGACCTGGCTGTTTACAATAGTTGCACGTCCCTTTAACAGGACCTGTTGAAACACTGGACTGTGTTATACCCTTTTTATGACCGTCAGCTGGAACTGTCTGGGAAACTAGCATTTTCATTTTCGTGTCTTTCATGCGCCTATGTTCATGTTCTTGTTCTTCTCTAATTCTATTGTGATGGTACTGTAGCATTTGTAACATTTGTGACGGAGTGTTACCTTGCCAGGTACTCTCAAACTTCAATACTCTATTCTTAACTTGGGGCAAGGCATTTTCAACCAATTTTGTCACAAACAGATGTGGATACGACTCGCTACTTGCTTTTATTCCACTATTTATACCAAAACATATCTCAAATCGGGAATAGAAATCACTAGTGTCTTCATCTGATTTTTGTTTATAGGCTGAGATTGCACCCCAGTCTTCCTTTTTCGTAGTTAATAAACGTGGCAATACCTGTACTAATAAACCTGGTAGTGCTTTGGTCTTGTCCCCGAGCCCTGAACCTGGACCTCGAGCTTTTTCTTCGTTTTCTAATGCTGTCCAATCTATCTTCTGGTCTCCCACCTCCCAATCCTTTTCCTTGAGTTTTT
This sequence comes from Triturus cristatus, assembly GCF_964204655.1. Lineage (NCBI taxonomy): Eukaryota > Metazoa > Chordata > Amphibia > Caudata > Salamandridae > Triturus > Triturus cristatus. Next base: position 105,543,813 of record NC_140587.1, read on the forward strand.
CGTAAATGCCCGCAGGCATTAATACCTTCAATATTGTCATAATGTCGGGGTAGGTATATTCTCCCATGAGTAACATATCTTTAATTTCACGGTGGAAAGCCGCTGGGTCTTTATCATGACTGGGTACCACTTTCTTCATTTCTAATAGTTCTATTTTGGATATGGGTGTGTAGACAAACACACGTTTAAACTCATTGTCATCACCTTTTATCGGGTGTACTTCGCGTAAGGGATTCTGTCTATCCATGTAATACGTCGTTCTTTCCTTGATGGGCAGTGAGACATGTTCAGGACATACAAAAAGAATGTACTGCCTTCTAGATTCTAGTATTTCTCTAATTAACTTAGTACTGGAGCCTCTCCATTTATTCGTGAGTAATTCAGTCAATATATCAGGTAAGGGGCCAGGATCGGAGTGTTGGCTTTTATATAATATAAGGAGTTGTTGAATCATATAGATACCAGCTAAACGCTGTTCATCTGGGGCGAGGTTCAAAAACGTATGTGCTAGTGTATCATCACCATATTTTCCAGGACTATCAACCCAGTGTACGGCTGACCTGGCTAATTCTTGTTCGTCCATAGAATCGAGTATATGATAACCCCTTCGTTCTCGGAGTAATTTATCAGCGGCTTGGAATGAATGTTCGGGGGACCTTATATTTATTATAGGAGTTTGGAATTTTCTGTTATTATCTGGACGTATCGGACATATCGGATCAGTAAAGCATCTAGTATTATTGCAAGATCTTCCTCTACCTACATAGGCCATGGTTTCTAACTGTCCTGTGGGCAGTTCTAATTCTTCCTCGTCCTCGGTTTGTTCTGGTTCGTCTACTGCTAATCTTTCCTCGTGTATTCGTTCTATTTCTTTGCGGATCTTTCGGCTCATAGCTACTATACATGATCGTTTATCGTGTCTCCCCTCTGATATATTCTTACCCCATGTGGTAAGAATTTGCATTTCTTCCGGATTTACCCCTGGTTGATCTTGATTTCTGATCACACAGTTTATGAGGAAACGTAACAGTTCCCCCTGTATTTCCACCTTTTGGTACTCCATGGCTCTGGTAATACTCTCAGGGTCTCGCCCTGACTGAACAAAATGATATATTTTTTCTAAATGTGCAGTCATTCCTGGTAGCTTCCCTAAATATATTGCAGCTCGTCGGATACGTAATGATGCCAGCATCATTTCGTCCCCTTTTCCGGGCACAGGGTCATATCTACAATCTATTAGAAGTTCCTTGAGCGTGTTGGGAGTTACTAGTTTGGGTGTACGTTGGTGGGCTAATTCTTGAAAGGAAAGTTTATTTGTTCTGGGTGGCGTAGAAAAAATGCTTGATGTACCTCCGGTAGCACCACCTGGGGTGCTGGATGTGAAAGGATTCGTTGAACGGGATATAGCAACCATTGGTGTGGATGCAGATGTAGAAACAGATGTGCTTGCCGGAACTTGTGTCGGGGTTTGCTGTTGCAGAGATACAGACGGAGGAGGGTCTTGGCGTTGAACCCCCTCGGCAGACGGTCTATGTGGCGCAGCATTTGCATACTCGGGAGCTGCGTCGTCTAAATAAGAGGAAAAAAAAACATCTTCTGCGGATCTGGGATGCCCTTTGGGATGTACTTTTATCGGAAACAATGGGGGTGGCAAGTCTTTTGGTATCTCTGGAGTAGCCTTAGGTAATCCTTCGGCCAGAAGAGGATACATACCATTCACAAGGGCATTTCTTTGTCTGTCTGTTTGTTCTGACTTTACTCGAGTACCTTCTTCAATTAATACACTTTCTCGAACTTTATTTGAATTCTCCTTACTTTTCTCTTCCTGTCTGAGCGCTTTTTCTGTGCGTCTATATGATTCTTTACGCCATAATTCAATGGCATCTTTCTGTGACTGTCTAGCTTTCTTTTTCCATTATTTTTCTTCTACTTTCATAATGCAATCTGCATCCCAGGTCCCAGCTGCGGGCCACCTCTGACTTTCTGGTAATTCCTTGGTGTAGTCTACCCATAGATCAAGAAATAATATGGCGTCTAGGCCATGTTTATGATACATGAAGTACCCTGGAGTGTCCCTAGGAGGAATGGGAACAGCTTCTTCGAGTACCCCTTTTCTAGTTTTGATCTGTCTTAATTTCGAAAAGAGCGGCATATTGAGAACTGATCTGATACCTAATTTTGAACACGTTTAATACCATAAAACACAATAATGAACAGTCATTCACACCACAGTATACAGAACGTATTTAAAACATTTTAACATTTAACATTTAAATGAAATAGACAATGATGGTCATTTAGGGAACTAGTCACTAAGCATAATACTCGATACTAACTAGGTAAATCTGAATTATATACTAGACATACTTGATATACTGCTAAACAGTACAGATACACTGCTGAAACAGTGCAGACCGGATTTGTGTACCCAAACCCGTCTTGACCGGCACAACCTATGTGCACGTCAGAACGCCTCCCCGATAATGGTACTCACCGGGTAGCTCGGAACGGAAGGCCTCGGAACTGAACTGAACTTGAACCGGACTGGACTCGACTCGAAACTTCGGAAACTTCGGAAACTGGTGGGCCTCTGTATACCTCGGATCTTGCTCTCTCAGCTAGGCTCTGGTCGGGATACTTCGCACTTCTCACCGCCTCGTCTGGGTGTTGATCGCAGCCTCAGTTACCCCCGCTCGGCAGGAGGGAGATACAGGAAATCCTGTGGGTACGCGTTGTTGTCCGTCCAGCTGTGACAGGAGACCGGGCCTGCAACGCACCGCCGGCGCGTGAGATGAGAAACTGTCCCTGTTCGGGCGCCTTTTATGTGGTAAATAATTTAATTACCGGAACTTAATTTGATGCGGAAAATCTATAATAATAGCTCAGTAAAATAAGAGGCAGAATCCGTGGTATTAGAGGTTCGGAACGGGCTTTATTCCAAAATCAATTTAAATTGAGGAGCTCCATATTCCATCACCACGAAGGTTCAGGAAGTGAAGACGTTACTTTATTGACAAGTAATCATTTTTATACAATAGGCATTACAGTGAAGCAAATGCAGGAGGCGTAACAATTGATAGTAAAGATAAAACATACATGCATAGCAAAAGTGGGTGTAACTGGGTGTAACTAAAGAACGTCATCAGGTATGATGTCATAATAGGGTGGTTCCATGAAAGAATTTCGCAATGTCAGCAGAAATACTTGGCAGAAATGCGCGCGCAGCAGCATGACGTGTGATTGACGTGCAACTAGGGGGTGAAGGGGACTTGACATTTAGCTCTACATGTGGCGACAGAAGTCTGGAGGGTCAAGTCAACCTAATCCCAAATCATATCTAACATCCTATGTTTAGAGAACTATGTTATCCAAAAGAGAGGTCTCTTAGAGTAGAATCTTATTCCATACTGACTGTGAGAAGTTGGCCTGGTATATGCTGTTCACTAGTTCTAGTGACCACCTTGTACCATGCCAAGCAACCCTTATGGTGTGGTTGTAAGTCAACCTTTTTGGACTAGCTGCCCTAGTGGTAGCGTAGGCTAAGCAGTCTTTGAGGCTAAACTCGTGATGCGTGTTAAGCAAGCTGTTTTACCAATAGTAACCCCCTTTTATACCAATGAAAGGACACCACACAGATATATATTCAAAATATATATGTATTTATTTCTCAAAGTAACCCCTAGTCTCTTTATGAGCACAGGAGCACAAATCGTCAAACAAGATTATCACAGAATACACAGAAGTTGCACTTTATATGGATAGGCCCTGGTGGCCACTCAAACCATATACTAAAATAGTGGTATAAGTACCACGAACAGAAAAGGGAAAAGGCCTAGGGCCTCTAGAATCGCTGGGCCTACAAGGAGCTAACGTCAGTTAGTGACCAGGAGGTCCACGGGTGGTGTGTGCAGAGCAAATAGTCACACGCGTGCTCCCATAGGTTTCAATGGGTGCGTAAAAAGTACAAAGTTACTGCAAAAGGAATCTTCCGGATGACCTAGGAACTTAAGACTTGGAACACAGGCACTAGAGATGTAATACTACACTTGGGCACAGGAGTGCCAGCTTTACCTCACCCACAGGAAGCGGGTGCATAGGCCTCGAAGTGCGTCGGGTTTCTTCTATCGGTTCCGTGGGGCCTGTAGACAAAAGTGCTGCAGGCGGTCGGTCGAGAAGAGATGCAGTGGATCCAAGAGTGGATCGGAGATGTTGAAGACCTGTAAGCAGAGGGGACAGTGTTCACAGTCACTAGCCAGTGACCAGCGTGGCACCAGGTGGGTACCAGGCGATGTCGGGTGCAAACAGGAAGGAAGGTGTAGCTTGACTCTGCAGCCACGTGGTCCCTGAAGGTCGACGACGTCCAGGAGTCGAGTCACGAGCTGTCCCACGCAGGCTCTCGCTGTCGGCGGTGTCGGCGACTTGATCGAAGCAAACAAGCCTTGGCAAAAGCAATTGTTGTAGGCAAGGAGATAAGCTGATGGTTCTGACCAGCAAGGTCAGAGGAACTGCTCCTTTGGAGGGGAGCAAGGGCCAGTCTGGAGCAACCAGACCAGCGGTGTTTGTCGTAGATTTCGTCGCCAAGATGGCCACTAGCCAGCGGGCCAGCAACCGGTTAGGCGCGTCGAGTGGCAAAATGCAGAAGGGCCCCACGCAGATCGTGGAGATGCTGGAGGGCTCACCTTTGGTGCAGATGCTGCTCGAGGGTTGGGCTTCTCAGGACCCAAAGCACAACTTGGAGGGAGCCTCGGTTGTTGCACTGGTCAGCTTGTCGTAGTCGTTTCAAGATGGCTGGCTCCACGTGTCTCGGTGCCTCCACGGGTCTCCTCTTTGCAGGGACTGTGGATCGGGCGGTGAGAGGTCTGGAGGTCCAGGTCTTGTCAGTCTCTGGGCTCGGGCTCCGGCGGGAGGCGGCGGCAAAGCAGACGTTGATTCGCTGGATGGTGCTTGCGTTAGCAAGGTGGTCACTCCCTGACCACAGGGGAGATTGGCTTCAGTCCTCTGTGCAGCAGAGCGTCGAAGTTCCCGTCTTCTTCTTAGTTTTAAGTTGATTCCAGGATGTCTGAAGTCTTAGGACACAGCTCCTACCTTTAAGCGGATTCTAGGGGCCGGACTACCTGCTAGGTCCCTCCCTATGGGTGGGACCAGGAAGGGGGGTGGTTACACCCCCAATCCTTTGTCCAGCTCGCCCCAGGCCCGGGACTGGTGTGCCCCAGGACCGGTTTGAACTGGCATATGCACCGAGGCTCCTTGTGAGCCACAGGCATGTCTGGTTTCTTTCAAGCCCTACCTGACCAATACACAAAATCCTGTCTGGGGTGGTGCACGCACCTCCCCTGGCAGGAAACCCTTTGTCCACACCTCCCAAGCTGGAAGGACTCCCAGCAGCAGGAGGGCAGACTTGTGTCTGTGGTGGCAGCATCCATTTTGTGGAGCTGAGGCTATGTCTGATTTTACCCGGGTTTCAGGTACTGTACATGTCGTGTCCCTCTAGAAGGGTGGAATGCTAACCCCGTCGCCAGAATTGGCGAGGGGTTAGTATTCCAATTCGTATGACACCTTACTCGACATGTTTTGATAAAGCCAAACCAAAGATAGCATTTAACCGCGAGGTTCATAATGCACTTAAGAGTATATGGTATGACGATATCTGGAAACAGTAGAAGGAAGTTGTTCCGACCACTGCAGACAGGCTCAGCTCATGCCAGAGCACCATCTCACCTGGAACCAAGCACTCTGCCTTCAGGATTGTTAAGGCCTGCCATAGGAGTGACTTATAGGTTACCAGGTGTCCCATTTAAGGTTAGGTATAGGTATACTACACCTAAGTAAGAGGTGATTACACCAACTTACCCCAGCTGAGTGATCAGCCAGTTGTGTCAAATTGTTAGGCCAAGCCTGGGGTGGCATAATACATGCTGCAGCCCTTGGCAGGCCTTGGGTACACCAATGCCCTGGGTACCTAGTGTACACTGGTACAGGGGCTGACAGGGTGATCCACTTCCAATTGGTTATGCACCTAGGGTGCATAGTTTTAATTTAGTAGAGAGAACAGCAGGCTGGGGGTCTGATTGGCAGGCCCACAGCCTCAATATGTCAAAAACCAGTGAAGCAAAAAGCAAAAATTTGGGGTGACCATAGGATAGCAGACCCTACTCTCCTACACAACCCCCCCCCCCAAACGCTGGGACATTAAACTAGCCTTGACCAGTCTCGTCTTCATGTCCTAAGTGGAAGTACCTGGAGAGACCATCTGCATTCCCATGGTCAGTACCTGGCCGGTGCTCCACTGTAAAGTCCATCCCCTGTAGGGAAATGGACCACCTAAGCAGTTTGGGGTTTTAACCCTTCATCTGATTTAGCCACAAGAGGGGCTTATGGTCGGTCTGAATCTTGAAGTGAGTGCCAAACAAGTATGGCCTCAGCTTCTTCAGGGCCCACACCACAGCAAAGGCCTCCCTCTCAATAGCTGACCAATTCTTCTCTCTGGGGGTCAACCTTCTGCTAATAAAAGCAATGGGTTGGTCTTGACCATCTACATTAAGTTGTGACAGCACAGCTCCCACACCCAACTCAGAAGCATCTGTTTGGACAATAAACTCTTTGGAGTAGTCAGGACTTTTCAGGATAGGTGCAGAGCACATGGCCGCCTTCAGGTCATCAAATGCCTTTTGACAGCTTACTGTCCACTGAACCTTTTTGGGCATCTTCTTGGATGTCAGATCATTAAGAGGAGTCACAATGGACCCATAGTTCTTAACAAACTTCCTGTAGTACCCAGTCAAGCCCAAGAAAGCTCGAACTTGAGTCTGGGTGGTTGGAGGGGACCAGCCCTTGATGGATTGTATCTTACTCTCCAGTGGTTGAACTTGGCCTCCACCTACAAGGTGGCCCAAATATACAACCTTACTCTGCCCTATCTGGCACTTTGTAGCCTTGATAGTGAGGCCTGCCCTTTGCAGAGCCTCAAGAGCCTTCTTCAGGTGGATCAGGTGATCCTCCCAGGTGGAGCTAAAGACAGCAATGTCATCAAGATATGCTGCGCAAAAGTCATCCAACCCAGTAAGGACTTGGTTCACCAGCCTTTGGAAGGTGGCAGGTGCATTCTTCAGACCAAAGGGCATCACCACAAACTGGTAGTGCCCACCTGGGGTTGAGAATGCTGTTTTGGCCTTAGACTCCTCAGCTAATCTGATTTGCCAATAGCCAGCTGTTAAGTCAAATGTGCTCAAAAACTTTGCAGAAGCTAGTTTGTCTATGAGCTCATCTGCCCTTGGAATAGGGTGTGCATCTGTCCTGGTGACAGCATTGAGTCCTCTGTAATCCACACAGAACCTCATCTCTCTCTTGCCATCTTTGGTGTGAGGTTTGGGGACCAGAACCACTGGGCTAGCCCAGGGGCTCTCTGAGGGTTCAATGACACCTAATTCCAGCATTTTATGTACCTCAGCCTTTATACAGTCCCTGACGTGGTCAGGTTGTCTGTAAAGCTTGTTCTTTACAGGCAGACTGTCACCAGTGTCCACCACATGGGTACACCAGTCAGTTTGACTAGGTATCAAGGAAAACATATGTGAAAATGATTGTAGAACCTGTCTACATTCAGTCTGCTGATGGGCAGTGAGGTTGCCTCCAAGGGTCACTCCTTCAACTGAGCCATCTTCAGGGTTCTGAGACAACAGGTCTGGGAGAGGGTCACTCTCTTCCTCCTGTCCCTCATCTGTAGCCATGAGCAAGCCCATGTCTGCCCTGTCAACATATGCTTTAAGCCTGTTAACATGGAGTACCCTGTGGGGACTCCTGGGAGTTCCTAGGTCGACCAAGTAGGTGACCTCTCCCTTCTTTTCCAGGATTGTATGGGGTCCAGACCATTTGTCTTGGAGTGCTGCTGGGGCCACTGGCTCCAACACCCATACCTTCTGTCCTGGCTGAAACTCAACCAAGACAGCCTTTTGGTCATGCCAAGCTTTCTGTAAGGCCTGGCTTGCCTCAAGGTTTTTGGATGCCTTCTCCATATACTCAGCCATCCTGGAGCGGAGACCAAGTACATAGTCCACTATGTCTAGCTTAGGCTTTTTGAGAGGTAACTCCCAGCCTTCCTTCACCAAACACAGTGGGCCTCTCACAGGGTGCCCAAACAACAATTCAAAGGGGCTGTAGCCAACTCCTTTTTGTGGGACCTCTCTGTAAGCAAACAGAAGGCAGGGTAGAAGGATGTCCCATCTTCGCCTGAGCTTTTCAGGTAATCCTTTGATCATACCCTTTAGGGTCTTATTGAATCTCTCAACAAGCCCATTGCATTGTGGGTGATAAGGGGTGGTGAACTTGTAGTTGACACCACATTCCTTCCACATAGCTGTTAAGTATCCTGACATAAAGTTGGTACCTCTGTCAGATACTACCTCCTTAGGAAACCCCACTCTGGAGAATACTCCCAGCAGGGCCCTGGCCACAACAGGTGCTGTAGTGGTCCTAAGGGGAATTGCCTCTGGATACCTGGTGGCATGATCCACTACCACCAGTATAAATCTGTGCCCAGATGCAGTGGGAGGATCCATGGGACCCACTATGTCTATTCCCACTCTTTCAAAGGGAACCCCCACCACAGGTAGTGGTATCAGGGGGGCCTTTGTTGTGCCACCTGATTTGCCACTGGCTTGGCAGGTAACACAGGAGCGACAAAACTCCTTTGTATCTTCATTCATATGAGGCCAGTGAAAGTGAGGGACAAGTCTGTCCCAGGTCTTGTTCTGGCCTAGGTGTCCTGCTAAAGGAATATCATGGGCCAAGGTAAGAAGGAAGCCCCTAAATTGCAGAGGTATAACCAACCTCCTGGTTGCACCAGGCTTGGGGTCTCTAGCCTCTGAATAAAGGAGCCCTTCATCCCAATACACTTTATGGGTACCTTGAGCATTCCCAGCAGCCTCAGCAGCAGCCAGCTGTCTGAGGGGTTCAAGAGAGGGACAGGATAACTGAGCCTGCCTCAAGTCAGCCCTTGAAGGTCCCCCTGTCCCTAGAAACTCAACCTGGTCAGGTTCAAGCTCTTCAGGGACAGTTCCTTCAGGGTCCTCTAGATCAGCTTCCTGGGAAGGCTGATCATCACTCTGAGGCAGGGGGGAAGGCACAGCCTTTACCCTCCTGTTCTTCTTCTTGGTAGGTGCTTGGTCCATTGTTCCAGGATCCAAGACCTGTGGTTCAGTGAGGCACTTTTTGGCCTGTGACCTGGTCACAGCAAGGACATGTGATGATATACCTAACATCTCTGCATGAGTCCTGTACTCCACTTCTGACCATAGAGAACTCTCTAGGTCATTGCCCAACAAACATTCTACTGGGAGGTCTGCACTAACCACAACCCTTTTGAGGCCAGTTACCCCTCCCCATGAGAAGTTAACAACTGCCACACTATGTGAAGTAGTGGCATTGCTGGCATTGGTCACCAGGTAGTTCTCACCTGGTATGTACTGTCCAGGGTCCACAAAGCCTGGTGTCACCATAGTGACACTGGCACATGTGTCCCTGTAGGCTTGAGCCACTTTGTCATTAATTAAAGGAGTCTGTCTGTACTTGCCCAGGTTACTGGGGCTCACAGTCAGGGACAAATCAATGTCCCCATCACAGATCAAGACTGCCTGTGTCAGGGTTCTGTCTAAGTCAGAATCTCCTTCAGTTCCCATAGTGATTCCCACTACACCCTTTGTCTGGGGACCAACACTGCTAACAGTAGTACTGGGAGCAGGTGCCTTAGGGGCAACAGTGTTGGGGGCTCCACCCTTTTTGCAATCACTAGTCCAGTGAGTTGTATTCTTGCAATGATTGCACCAGGGTTTCTTTTGACCTTCTTTCTTCTTTTTGGACTGTTGTTGGGACCCACCCTCCTTAGCAGTAGTTTGGGGCCCTGTTGAAGACTTCTGGTCTTTAGATTTCTGATCTCCACCCTTTTGGTCTGTTTTCTTCTGATCACCCCCTTGGCCCTGGTTCTGGTTCTTTTGCTTAACCCTGGTTCTGACCCATTTGTCTGCCTTCTTTCCCAATTCTTGGGGAGAGGTCAGATCAGAGTCAACCAAGTGTTGATGCAGTTGCTGGTTTTGACAGTTATTTAAAATCTGTTCTCTCATCATCAAATTATACAATCCTGTAAAATCAGATACCTTACTTCCCAGCAACCAACCCTCCAAAGCCTTAGTGGCACATTCAACATATTCAGACCAGTCCTGAGTCTGTGTCTTTTGGGTGTCTCTGAACATTAACCTGTACTGTTCAGTGGTTAAGCCTAACCCATCTACCAGAACACTCTTCAGGACTCTGTAGTTTCTGACATCCTCTTCTCTAACAGTGAGGAGTCTGTCTCTGCCTCTTCCCTCAAAGGAGAGCCAGAGGATTGCTGCCCACTGGTCTTCAGGAACCTGCTGTACTTTGCAGGCTCTCTCAAGAGCAGTTATCCACTTGTGGATGTCATCCCCACTTTTGTAGGGGGGCACAACCTTAGACAGGTTTCTATTATCGAAAACCCTATCTTTGTCCTTAGGGACAATGCTGCCACCAGTGGGTATAGACCCACTCTCTTTATGCTGTCTAGCCTTGCTCAGTTTCTCTTCCATCAGGGCTACTTCTAGCTCCTGCTTCCTGATCCTCAGCTGGGCTTCTTGCATCTTGGCCTCATGTTCCCTCCTCTGAGGGGTGGTCATCCTTCTCCTGGAGTGACCTTGAGAGCCTCTAGAGCCATGGGAAGCATTGGAGTCACCTGAACGATTCCTTTGCCTTCCAAGCCCTGTGTTAAGTCCACTGGGGAGATCCAGTGGGGTGAACCCACTGTCAGTCCCCAATAGCCTTGGTTTAGCTGGGCCAAGTATAACACTTGGCACTGGGCTAGTTCTCCCTTCATCCTCACCACTGTCTGTATCCCCCTCACTTTCCTCCTCTGTAGTATGGTTTTCATCTAAGGGATGGCTATTGGAAAGGGGTACCTCAGTGGCATCTTCAGAAGGGGGGCCTCCTGTTCCTGTCCCTAAGGGGGCTAACTGGGAAGCTCTCTTGAGCTCTCTTTGATTCTCATCATCTTGCAAGAGTGCTCTGAGCACAGCAGAGGTAGGGTTCTTGGGCTGTTTAAGGCCTCTAAGAGTTGCCAACTGCCTGAGCTCATTCTGATTAAGGGTAGCAAAGATGGATGGTGCCCTCGGGGGGTCACTCTCAACAGAGATGGGTACAGTGGACCCCTCTGCCCCAGCCATTGCTCTTAAGTGTGGGTGGATGTGTTGCAATCTACCTACACTTGGGTTTACCTACTAAACCTATCTAGTAGTTGTAGTCAGGGTGTGCTACTCCCTTTGCTCTACAACAACTAAGTTCAGTAGAACTTAAGTATATCTAATCTTGTTTTATATGTACCTACAGGTACCTATGTGATCTTTCAATTGGTAACCAAGAGATTACAATGATAAAACACAGCAAGCTCAAATCCAACCGCTGCTCACCAATGTGAGAAGTTGGCCTGGTATATGCTGTTCACTAGTTCTAGTGACCACCTTGTACCATGCCAAGCAACCCTTATGGTGTGGTTGTAAGTCAACCTTTTTGGACTAGCTGCCCTAGTGGTAGCGTAGGCTAAGCAGTCTTTGAGGCTAAACTCGTGATGCGTGTTAAGCAAGCTGTTTTACCAATAGTAACCCCCTTTTATACCAATGAAAGGACACCACACAGATATATATTCAAAATATATATGTATTTATTTCTCAAAGTAACCCCTAGTCTCTTTATGAGCACAGGAGCACAAATCGTCAAACAAGATTATCACAGAATACACAGAAGTTGCACTTTATATGGATAGGCCCTGGTGGCCACTCAAACCATATACTAAAATAGTGGTATAAGTACCACGAACAGAAAAGGGAAAAGGCCTAGGGCCTCTAGAATCGCTGGGCCTACAAGGAGCTAACGTCAGTTAGTGACCAGGAGGTCCACGGGTGGTGTGTGCAGAGCAAATAGTCACACGCGTGCTCCCATAGGTTTCAATGGGTGCGTAAAAAGTACAAAGTTACTGCAAAAGGAATCTTCCGGATGACCTAGGAACTTAAGACTTGGAACACAGGCACTAGAGATGTAATACTACACTTGGGCACAGGAGTGCCAGCTTTACCTCACCCACAGGAAGCGGGTGCATAGGCCTCGAAGTGCGTCGGGTTTCTTCTATCGGTTCCGTGGGGCCTGTAGACAAAAGTGCTGCAGGCGGTCGGTCGGGAAGAGATGCAGTGGATCCAAGAGTGGATCGGAGATGTTGAAGACCTGTAAGCAGAGGGGACAGTGTTCACAGTCACTAGCCAGTGACCAGCGTGGCACCAGGTGGGTACCAGGCGATGTCGGGTGCAAACAGGAAGGAAGGTGTAGCTTGACTCTGCAGCCACGTGGTCCCTGAAGGTCGACGACGTCCAGGAGTCGAGTCACGAGCTGTCCCACGCAGGCTCTCGCTGTCGGCGGTGTCGGCGACTTGATCGAAGCAAACAAGCCTTGGCAAAAGCAATTGTTGTAGGCAAGGAGATAAGCTGATGGTTCTGACCAGCAAGGTCAGAGGAACTGCTCCTTTGGAGGGGAGCAAGGGCCAGTCTGGAGCAACCAGACCAGCGGTGTTTGTCGTAGATTTCGTCGCCAAGATGGCCACTAGCCAGCGGGCCAGCAACCGGTTAGGCGCGTCGAGTGGCAAAATGCAGAAGGGCCCCACGCAGATCGTGGAGATGCTGGAGGGCTCACCTTTGGTGCAGATGCTGCTCGAGGGTTGGGCTTCTCAGGACCCAAAGCACAACTTGGAGGGAGCCTCGGTTGTTGCACTGGTCAGCTTGTCGTAGTCGTTTCAAGATGGCTGGCTCCACGTGTCTCGGTGCCTCCACGGGTCTCCTCTTTGCAGGGACTGTGGATCGGGCGGTGAGAGGTCTGGAGGTCCAGGTCTTGTCAGTCTCTGGGCTCGGGCTCCGGCGGGAGGCGGCGGCAAAGCAGACGTTGATTCGCTGGATGGTGCTTGCGTTAGCAAGGTGGTCACTCCCTGACCACAGGGGAGATTGGCTTCAGTCCTCTGTGCAGCAGAGCGTCGAAGTTCCCGTCTTCTTCTTAGTTTTAAGTTGATTCCAGGATGTCTGAAGTCTTAGGACACAGCTCCTACCTTTAAGCGGATTCTAGGGGCCGGACTACCTGCTAGGTCCCTCCCTATGGGTGGGACCAGGAAGGGGGGTGGTTACACCCCCAATCCTTTGTCCAGCTCGCCCCAGGCCCGGGACTGGTGTGCCCCAGGACCGGTTTGAACTGGCATATGCACCGAGGCTCCTTGTGAGCCACAGGCATGTCTGGTTTCTTTCAAGCCCTACCTGACCAATACACAAAATCCTGTCTGGGGTGGTGCACGCACCTCCCCTGGCAGGAAACCCTTTGTCCACACCTCCCAAGCTGGAAGGACTCCCAGCAGCAGGAGGGCAGACTTGTGTCTGTGGTGGCAGCATCCATTTTGTGGAGCTGAGGCTATGTCTGATTTTACCCGGGTTTCAGGTACTGTACATGTCGTGTCCCTCTAGAAGGGTGGAATGCTAACCCCGTCGCCAGAATTGGCGAGGGGTTAGTATTCCAATTCGTATGACACCTTACTCGACATGTTTTGATAAAGCCAAACCAAAGATAGCATTTAACCGCGAGGTTCATAATGCACTTAAGAGTATATGGTATGACGATATCTGGAAACAGTAGAAGGAAGTTGTTCCGACCACTGCAGACAGGCTCAGCTCATGCCAGAGCACCATCTCACCTGGAACCAAGCACTCTGCCTTCAGGATTGTTAAGGCCTGCCATAGGAGTGACTTATAGGTTACCAGGTGTCCCATTTAAGGTTAGGTATAGGTATACTACACCTAAGTAAGAGGTGATTACACCAACTTACCCCAGCTGAGTGATCAGCCAGTTGTGTCAAATTGTTAGGCCAAGCCTGGGGTGGCATAATACATGCTGCAGCCCTTGGCAGGCCTTGGGTACACCAATGCCCTGGGTACCTAGTGTACACTGGTACAGGGGCTGACAGGGTGATCCACTTCCAATTGGTTATGCACCTAGGGTGCATAGTTTTAATTTAGTAGAGAGAACAGCAGGCTGGGGGTCTGATTGGCAGGCCCACAGCCTCAATATGTCAAAAACCAGTGAAGCAAAAAGCAAAAATTTGGGGTGACCATAGGATAGCAGACCCTACTCTCCTACACTGACTATACTGACTGTTAGTGCGTGTACAAGCGTCTAAGTGTCTACACAATATGCGGGGGCAGAAATCTTCCATAGTAACAGGGCTATGAATTACTTGCATAAAGACAGAGAAGCCGGGCCTTTTGCTCGGTAGCTGGAAGAATGTTTACTTAAACTACTAGACAGGAATGCATTGGATAGGGAGCGGAGCAGATAATTTCGAAGGTGAAATACAGTTTTTGGCAGGCAACAGGCTGACGTCAGGCACCGTTAGCTGCGCAGAGAATAGGACAAAGTTCATGGATACAGATGCGAGCTCAGACTGGAGCTTTCAGAGGCAGAAGGCAAGAAAAGGCTTGATGGCAGAATCAGGGCCTACTCGCCTGGACTGTAAAATGGCATAAGTGAACCATATAAAGCCGGTGGCCTTTCATACTTAGGAATGGAATATCCGGCCCATTCATGGCGGATCTGAAAGAGGACATGTTGACGGTGGACGCACATGTGTTTGCGTCTTTATAACTGGAACTGGAGGGAACATACATGTACTTGTGATTTATACATGAAACCGTTGGGGTCCAAGATAGGGGACATAACTGATCATAAAAATCCATATTTCCACAGGTTAAGAAGGGTGTATGCTCCAAATTTAGGTCAATATCCTGTATTTGAAAAGCGTATAGTTAGTCGAAAAAGAAGGTTAGAGAATATCTGTACTGAAGATGTCAAGAAGGAAAAAGAACAAGATAATGTTGCGATTGCAGGTAAAAAGAAATTGGACACTGTTGAAGAGATTGTTGGTTATCAGTTTGAAAATAGTTCTGGTGTCAACTGCTATGCTAATGTAGTGGTCAATGTTGTTTTTTATCTTGAAGGTTTGCAAGAACAAATTATGCAGAATCGGGAAAAAAGATTTTGTTCTCTGTTTATGAAAAATTGACAACAGATAGAAGTAAAATACAATCTGTTTCAGATGTTCGTAATCTTTTGGATGTGTGTTCTGGTTCTACACAATTTACACAAAATATCCAACAAGATGCTCAGGAATTTTTAATGTATATGCTTACCATTTTTGAAAATGAAGGTGTAGAAATAGAAAATATTTTTGGCCTTTCTTACAAATGAGAACATTATTGTGAAAATTGCATGTATACATGTAGCACCAATGTAGACACTGAGAGATTTCTGTATTTAACAATACCAGACTGTAAATCAGTGTCTTTCAATAAATTAGTGAAAGGTGCAATTCAAAACATGGAGTGTAGCCAATGTGAATCAGAAATGTTATCCACATTATTCTTAACAAAATATGGAAAATACATAATTTTAATGATGCAACGCTGTACAGCTGATGGAAGAAAATTGGATACTTTAATAAAGCAGTTTGTAGCAACACAAGTATCAATATCAGGAAGGACTTTTGTAGCAATTGCAATAATTTTCCATGATGGTCCTTCCACCACATCTGGACATTATCTAAAATGTGACAAAGGCTGGACACTTTGTAATGATGCCCAGTTGGTTTTCAAACAACGTTTGCCTAGGGAATTACAAAATTCCTACCTAATATTTTTAAAGCCAAAGTTTTAGGAAGATAATTCAGTCTCTGAGGAATTTATTATTATAATTTAATAGGACTACCATTGGACAATTTACATAAAGAAGTGCAAAAATACCATTTGGCCTCAAGGAAAGGTATATTTTTGAATTATGGACTTTTTGGTGGTCATTTATTCGGTGATTATTTTAATGCGGCAACATTTACAGTTTTTATAAGTTAAAGTTATAAAATTTTGTAATCTGTAAGCATTTCATATATGTATGATTTGTATTTTCTGGTATTTTACTCAGAATAGTATGTTGTTTTTTTTTTAACAATCTTTCTGATTGTTTTTTTTTGCCCGCTGTTAAGTGATGAGTACCATTGAAATACTATTTCTAGTGAAATTCAATATATTCTGAGAACAGCAAAAAAGGCAAACAAATTACTTTGTGGAAATTAGGTTGTGTTGTAAAAAATGTATTATTATATGTTATAATTTTTTTTTTCTTTCACAGATCCAAATTTTAAAATAAGCAATTTTTAACAATTTTTATTTGAATGAAAAACAGCAAAAAATGAATACCATTTTTTAATCCTATTACTGTGACGGTAAGTTTAACTAAGTTTCAATAGGCAGAAAGAAGAGGCCTGCAAGAAGCTACAAAGTTGAAACACGTTTCTAAAAACACTCTTTTTATGTAGTTTTGAAATCTGACCATAATCAGATATCATGTGACTTGCATAAAACGAGATTTGAGGGGTTCATAATATTTCACGTTTTTAGCTGTTGAAGGACTGCAATCATTTCAATCATTCTTCTTTGATCATCTTTGCAGACAAAACTCTGTGCTTACTTTTATCATTCGCAAGGAAATTTAAAAACGGAAATATGTCACTTTTTGGAACATAGTTATTGTGCAAGACACTCTTTTATATTTACAAAGAGAGGAAAAGGCACTCTGTGCACTTTTTATACTCCATGTAAATACAACCTCATCATTTAGACCACTTTGTGTTGAAAGGGTGTTCTATAAGTGTTGTTGTGCATGATTGCACTTAATACTCATAGAACAAGACACATGTCTAGATTTATCAGAAATCATAAATCTCGATATGTGTGTGAATGGTGCACCATTCTACAATTGGTGTAGGAAAGCACAACAAAGAGAATTGTTTTAATTTCTCTACATTTTCATATCTTCAATGCATGATGAAATGTTCAGCATACATTGAAGGACAAAAATGCATTTTCTCATTGTTTTTGTACAGGAAGGTGTGTCTTCCTGTAGAAAAACAAACAGCACATGACACAGATATCCTTGCACTATTGTGCAAGGGTGCCTGTGTCACAACATGGCTGCAGTTTAAGCAGCCGTGCAGACAGAAGCATAGATTTGCAACGTATTTATGTACATATGTTGCATCCCTGTGCTTCAGAAGTACTACAGCACACTGCAGCTAAAGAGGTTACTGTGTGATGCTGCAGCACTTCCTTATAGTTCTGCACTTATACATTCACCATACGCTACTAACACATTCATTCAGTCAATTACGTACTACACATACATTCATGTAAACTTTCACACACTAACAAAGAAATTTAGCTCTTTTTTTAAACCAGGAAAGTTAGTTCTTACAAGAACTTTTTTTTTCCTTCTTTCTTCTTTTATATTTTTTGGGGGGTTTTCTGAACAATTTTGTGATTTTTTGGATTTTTCTGAAAAAAAACAACAAAAAATAAAAACAGGAGAAATCAAAGAATGAACTTCAGGGAACAATAAAAAAAACTAATAAAACAAAACTAGCAAATATGACTTTCTTGGTGGCGGCAGATCAGATCGATCGACTGCTCGCCATAGCACAAAGTCTTATTGCACTTAGTGCAGAGCACTTTTAAAAATTGAAATTGAGGACGGATGTCCAAGGTTTGGTCTGATGGATGCACTCTTGATGTGCTCGGCTGCGATGAGGTGGATGGCGCAGGAGCAGGAGTGTTTCTCATCCGTCGGCACTCTTCTTTTGCAAGATTGTTTTGATGAAGGGTCCTCATGTGCTTCATCATACTTGCCATGCCGCAAGAGTATTTCTTGTTAGGATCCCCTCTCGATAGGACTCTTTTGCAAATCTTGCATGTGACCAAGGTGGCATTGGTTTTATTCTGCCCCTCGGGAAAAGTAAAAAATGTCCATACCACTGAAGAGAAACGTTCTTTGCGTGGTAACTCCGGCAAAAATTCATCCTCAGAGGTTTGAGGTGATGCAGGTGATGCCTGCTGCCCTGAAGCCATTTATGGTTGAAAAAAATTAGAGCTAAGTGTAAACTTAGTCTAAAAAATGTTCGTCTCTCCAAAGAGGTGGTTCTCCACAGAAGCTCAAAGAAGAATGATTGAAATGGGTGGGGTCTTTCAGTAGTTAGAACAGGAAGTGTAATGAACCAATCAAATCTCTTTTTTTGCAGGTCACATGGGATCCGCGCACCGTGCGCTTACGCAGCTCGCACCCAGCGCGCATCCGCGAAATTGAATTAAAAAGAAATATAGGATTAGATGTCAAAATATATTAGTTTTAAGACTAGTTTAGAGTTTGTCTTCAATTAATATTCACATGCAACACATAAATATGTTTTTTTAAATGTTAAATACTTCGCGGGATCTGCGCACCCACCGCATCATAGACGCAGATGACGCATCGCGGAAATGCGTAAACGTCGCGTTACGTGCATCGAACGTGTCGCGTATAGGCTAGGAGTCGCGTACCGGTCGCAATGAAATCGCGCACTAACCACGTACCCGCCGCATACCATGCGCGGATGCTATCGCGTAGGGATCGAGAACGGTGCGCTTAGGGTGCGCAGATCCAAAAACATTGAAAAAAATATATAAAATAAAGTTTTGCACAAAATATAAAAAAATATGTTTGAAAAACCCATTCAGTTCAAATAATATTTTTTCATTTTTAAAAGAATTAATTGAAAATACATTTAAAAATGGTGATAAAAAAGTATTTTAACAAAAATGTAATTAATGAAATGACACACTGAATTTGAAAAATATAGAAATCCAATCAAAATCATTAAACATGATATCTTCAGAGATAAGTTATAGATAGGAATTAGAATTTAAAAAACCTTTGAAATTCACTGAAAAAACCATAGGTTTCATGCACGTTATAGTTAGGAATCGGCATTTGAAAAACCTTTGAAATTCACAAAAAAAACCCATAGATTTCAGGGGCATTATAGTTAGCTGGACATTTCCCTCGTACAAAACCCTAGAAATTCCCCTGTTATAGTTAGTTCAGCTAACTATAACTCGCGCCCCGCAATGCACTGCTGATGACGTCACATATTACATCACTCATGACATGGTCAGTGACATCACTGATGACATCACTGATGACATCTCAAATGACATCACTGATGACATCACTGATGACATCATCCAGTGAATGTGTGTTTTTCTGAAAAGTTTAAATATGTTTTATATATTTATAGTGAAAGGCCTATGGAAGAATGAGTGGGTGTACAAGTGTGTGAATGGATGATTTTCTAGGTGCGTAACTAGCTCTATAAGTGAGTCATTAAATGTATCTTACTGCAGACTAGTGACTAAACTGTGTGAATGTCTGTATGTTTCTGTCTGTTGGTGTATAAGTGGCTGCATGGTTTTGTGAATAGCTATATGAGTGTCTATATGGGTTATCGATTGGTTGTCTGAGTATCTGTATGGGTGCCTGAGTGTTTGTGTGGGTAGGCTGTGTGTGACTCTGTGCATAGATGTGTGAGTGGGTGATTCTATGGGTGCATAGTTTTAAGAGTGCATCTGTGATGAACTGTATGGTTGAGTGAGTGTATGTATGGGTGTGTTAGGGATTGAATGTATATCTCAGTGGTACATTTGTGACTAACTACATATGTGAAAGGCAGTATATATGTGTGTAAGAGTATATAAGTGGGTATATGTGAGAGTGTGTGATTGTGAGAGTGGCTGTATGGATGAGTGTGTGCTTGTATCAATGATTGTATAAGAGCGTAAGAATATGGTACTATTTTTATGAGTAAGTGAACTTGTGTGTCTATAACTGCATAGGTGAGTAAATGGGAGTGTGATTAATTATTTCCATGACTGACTAGGTGTGTGAGTATGTCTATGGATGATTGGTGGTGTCTGAGTATCTATATAGGTATATAAATGCATATGATAGTCCTGTACTGAGTGACTGTAAGTATGAGTGACTCTACAGGTGAATGAGTGGAGGTGTGTGTAGACCTAAGAGTCAATGAGTGTGTATGTAGTTATTGGTATTGGAGTATCTATGGTTTTGAGAATGGAAGTCTGAAATTTTGAGTCGGTGTATCAAAGGTTATATTAGGGTGTGAGAAGATGCACTAATTTATCACATGGATGACGCCATCAGTGATGTCATCAGTGATGTCATTTGAGATGTCATCAGTGATGTCACTGACCATGTCATGAGTGATGTAATATGTGACGTCATCAGCAGTGCATTGCGGGGACGCGAGTTATAGTTAGCTGAACTAACTATAACAGGGGAATTTCTAGGGTTTTGTACGAGGGAAATATCCAGCTAACTATAACGCCCCTGAAACCTATGGTTTTTTTAGTGAATTTCTAAGGTTTTTTAAATGCCAATTCCTAACTATAACGCCCCTGAAACTTTTTTTTTTTTTTCAGTGAATATATAAAAATATATATATATTTATATATTTATATATAAATATATATATATATATAGATTATATATAGATATATATACATATATATATATATATTCACTGAAAAATCCATAGGTTTTAGGGAAAGTTATAGTTAGTTGGACATTTCACTCGTACAAAACCATAAAAAATTCACCCGTTATAGTTAGTTCAGCTAACTATAACTCGCGCCCCCGCAATGCACTGCTGATGACGTCACACGTTACATCACTCATGACATGGTCAGTGACATCACTGATGACATCTCAAATGACATCAGCTTCCTGGAGCATGCTGGAGGTACCTGGTGGGCTAGTTAGTCCCCAGGGACCCTCAGTATTCAAGGGGAATTAATTCCCCAACTTACAACGCGCCAGGGGGCGCGTTTGCACAGTGGTGAAGGAAGGGGACGGGGCCTGAGGTGACATGAGTGCAAACACGCCCTGTTGCGTGTTTTAAGTTGGGGAATTAATTCCTCTTCAATGCTGAGGGTCCCTAGGGGCCAACTAGCCCACCAGGTACCTCCAGTATGCGCCAGGGAGCTGCGTTGCAGAGAGGTGTTCAGAGGCCACGCCCCTTTTTACAACACTCTGCAACGCAGCTCTGTGGCAATTACTGGAGGTACCTGGTGGGCTAGTTGGACCCCAGGGACCCTCAGAATTGAAGGGGAATGAATTGCCCAACTTAAAATGCACCACAGGACGTGTTTGCACACATGTCACCTCAGGCCCCGCCCCCTCCCTTCACCACTGTGCAAGCATGCCCATGGCGCGTTTTTATTTGGGGGATAAAGTCCCCTTGAATCCTGAGGGTCCCTGGGGTCCAACTAGCCCACCAGGTACCTCCAGTAAGCGCCACAGAGCTGCGTTGCAGAGAGGTGTAGAAAGGGGCGTGGCCTGGACCACGTCTCTGTAACAGAGCCTTGTGGCGCTTACTGGAGGTACCTGGTGGGCTAGTTGGCCCCCAGGGACCCCCAGTATTGAAGGGGAATTAATTCCCAACTTAAAACACGCCACAGGGCGCGATTGCAGAGTGTTGTTGGGGGGGGGCGCGGCCTCCGGCACTATCGCCTGTAAAAAAAAAATATTTTTTAAGGATGGGGGCTATGTGGCCCTTCCTGTTCTATTTTATGGGCCCTGGGGACCCCATCCCTCAGGGCCTGACCCCTATTTTTTTTTAATGGAAGGTAGCCGCGTGGCCCCCCTCCCGAGGCCAAGTGTGGCCCGGGGACCCCATCCCCCGGTGCATGGCCAGTGTTTTTTTAATTTTATTATGTGGAGGGGGGCTGCGTAGCCCCCTTACTCAGGCCATTTATGGCCCCAGGGACCCCATCCCCCGGGGCCGGCCTTCGGGTTTTTTTTTATTTTATTTTATTTCTTTTTTATCATGGGGAGGGGGGCTGCATGGCCCCCCTCCCTACCACATCTGGCCCCAGGGACCCCATCCCCCGGGGGCTGGCCACTTTATTGGGGACCCAGAGGGGGTCCCCAATTCCCCCATGGTCCCGCATGCTCCCTGCCTCCTGCGGGAGCCGGCATTGCTTTTCCACACAGGGAGCTGCTAAGATGCAGCTCCCCACGAGGAAAAGCAATCTGCTATGGTTTTTGGAAGAGAGAGCAGGTTAGAGAGCAGGTTTACCTGCTCTCTCTTCCAAAAACCAAACCAGAGTTTGCTATGACTGGGGGGGAGCTGCGAGGCTCCCGCCCTGCCATAGCAAACCGCAGTGTGCCGGGTGTGGGCACCCCTGGACACTGCAGGAGCCGGCCCTGGGGTGTGGCGGTCCCCAGGGCCATCACTGGCTCCAGGAGAGGGGCCGCACGGCCCCCCTCCCACATTGTCAAAGCCCCGGGGGATGGTGGTCCCCATATTTAAATATTAGTGCCCCGGGGAGGTGGCGGTCCCCGGGAAGTGTGGGGGGGTGAGCCAACCCCACACAGGTATTTTTATTTTGAAAAAAAAGCCCTGAGGGTTGGCGGTCTCCGGGGCAGCGGGGGGTACTGTGTGCCTCCGCTAATTAATGTATAAAAGCCCCGGGGGTGGCGCTCCCGGGAGCTTGGGGTGCCTCCAAGGCCCCCCACACATTTCAAAACAAGCCCTGGCGGGTGGCGGTCCCCAGGGCTGCGGGGGGGCAGTGTGCCCCCCACAAATATTGTTACAAAGCCCTGGGTGGTGGCGGTCCCCGGGGCAGTGTGGGGGGGATTGGGGCCCCCCACACATTTTTTTACTGCCCCCAGGACCTGGCCCACCCGGGGGCTTCAATTGAATGAAGCGCGGGAGCCCACGCTTCGATTTTTTTTATTTTCACGGCCGGATTCACGCACCCAGCGTGAATTCGGCCGATTTTTCTTTTTAAACAAAAGCTTTTCTGGCCCCTGGGGGTCCTTGTGGGACCCCCTGAGCAGGCCTAGGGGGTCAGGGTGTTTCTACCCTGTCCCCTTTTCTTGTTTTGCGCCTTAGTTTTTCTGTTTTCTTGTGCCTCGGTTCTACAGAGGCACAAGATGGCTGCCAACACTTCCTGATTTGGAGTGTTGACAGCCAATTAGCATGAAGCTCGTGATCGGGAGGGTGCGCTGATCCACCGTGCCTCTAAATATTGAAACTTTTATTTTTTGATTTTCTCTGCAACAACTGAACGGATTTACACCATTTAAAAAAAGGTCTCTTTCTGAACCAAGGGCTACCCTTTTGCCGAATTTGGTGTAATTCTGTTCAGCAGTTTTGGCTATAACCGTGTCTAAAGTTTCCTATGGGAAATTGATTTTTTGACCTCTATTTTTTGAATTTCTCAGGAACTACTGAACGGATTTACACCATTTAAAAAAAGGTCTCTTTCTGAACCAAGGGCTACCTTTTTGACAAATTTGGTGTAATTCCGTTCAGCAGTTCAGGCTGTAGTCGTGTCTAAATTGTCCTATGGGGAATAACATTTTTTCTTGGCCCCCGCTTGGCGAATCACCCCGAAACTTTCAGGATAGGAGCTGACCGGAATGGACCATAGGTTTTGAAAATTTCGCAAAGATTTGTAAACCGGTGCCAAAGTTATTGGGAAAACAAAAAACACTTTTCCTATGGAAACTAGGTCCTAACTATAACTACCTACTAGCGACTTCCATATATACATATATATATATATATATATATATATGTAGGAAGGTGGATATCTGACTATGGTTACCCCCAAATTTTTGCCTAGTGTCTAGCTGGTTTTTCGACTTAGTTGGCCTGAGATCCTGCTATTCAGGATCTCAGCCTGGCTGTTCTCTCTTTAAAATGGACTCCATGTACCCTAGGTACATACCCAATTGGTTGGATCACCCTGTCAGCCCCTGTACCAGTGTACACTAGGTACCCAGGGCATTGGTGCACCCAAGGCCTGCCAAGGGCTGAAGCATGTATTGTGCCACCCCAGGCTTGGCCTAACAATTTGACACAACTGGCTGATCACTCAGCTGGGGTAAGTTGGTGTAATCACCTCTTACTTAGGTGTAGTATACCTATACCTAACCTTAAATGGGACACCGGGTAACCTATAAGTCACTCCTATGGCAGGCCTTAACAATCCTGAAGGCAGAGTGCTTGGTTCCATGTGAGATGGTGCTCTGGCATGAGCTGAGCCTGTCTGCAGTGGTCGGAACCACTTCCTTCTACTGTTTCCAGATATCGTCATACCATATACTCTTAAGTGCATTATGAACCTCGCGGTTAAATGCTATCTTTGGTTTGGCTTTATCAAAACATGTCGAGTAAGGTGTCATACGAATTGGAATACTAACCCCTCGCCAATTCTGGCGACGGGGTTAGCATTCCACCCTTCTAGAGGGACACGACATGTACAGTACCTGAAACCCGGGTAAAATCAGACATAGCCTCAGCTCCACAAAATGGATGCTGCCACCACAGACACAAGTCTGCCCTCCTGCTGCTGGGAGTCCTTCCAGCTTGGGAGGTGTGGACAAAGGGTTTCCTGCCAGGGGAGGTGCGTGCACCACCCCAGACAGGATTTTGTGTATTGGTCAGGTAGGGCTTGAAAGAAACCAGACATGCCTGTGGCTCACAAGGAGCCTCGGTGCATATGCCAGTTCAAACCGGTCCTGGGGCACACCAGTCCCGGGCCTGGGGCGAGCTGGACAAAGGATTGGGGGTGTAACCACCCCCCTTCCTGGTCCCACCCATAGGGAGGGACCTAGCAGGTAGTCCGGCCCCTAGAATCCGCTTAAAGGTAGGAGCTGTGTCCTAAGACTTCAGACATCCTGGAATCAACTTAAAACTAAGAAGAAGACGGGAACTTCGACGCTCTGCTGCACAGAGGACTGAAGCCAATCTCCCCTGTGGTCAGGGAGTGACCACCTTGCTAACGCAAGCACCATCCAGCGAATCAACGTCTGCTTTGCCGCCGCCTCCCGCCGGAGCCGGAGCCCAGAGACTGACAAGACCTGGACCTCCAGACTTCTCACCGCCCGATCCACAGTCCCTGCAAAGAGGAGACCCGTGGAGGCACCGAGACACGTGGAGCCAGCCATCTTGAAACGACTACGACAAGCTGACCAGTGCAACAACCGAGGCTCCCTCCAAGTTGTGCTTTGGGTCCTGAGAAGCCCAACCCTCGAGCAGCATCTGCACCAAAGGTGAGCCCTCCAGCATCTCCACGATCTGCGTGGGGCCCTTCTGCATTTTGCCACTCGACGCGCCTAACCGGTTGCTGGCCCGCTGGCTAGTGGCCATCTTGGCGACGAAATCTACGACAAACACCGCTGGTCTGGTTGCTCCAGACTGGCCCTTGCTCCCCTCCAAAGGAGCAGTTCCTCTGACCTTGCTGGTCAGAGCCATCAGCTTATCTCCTTTCCTACAACAATTGCTTTTGCCAAGGCTTGTTTGCTTTGATCAAGTCGCCGACACCGCCGACAGCGAGAGCCTGCGTGGGACAGCTCGTGACTCGACTTCTGGACGTCGTCGACCTTCAGGGACCACGTGGCTGCAGAGTCAAGCTACACCTTCCTTCCTGTTTGCACCCGACATCGCCTGGTACCCACCTGGTGCCACGCTGGTCACTGGCTAGTGACTGTGAACACTGTCCCCTCTGCTTACAGGTCTTCAACATCTCCGATCCACTCTTGGATCCACTGCATCTCTTCCCGACCGACCGCCTGCAGCACTTTTATCTACAGGCCCCACGGAACCGATAGAAGAAACCCGACGCACTTCGAGGCCTATGCACCCGCTTCCTGTGGGTGAGGTAAAGCTGGCACTCCGGTGCCCAAGTGTAGTATTACATCTCTAGTGCCTGTGTTCCAAATCTTAAGTTCCTAGGTCATCCGGAAGATTCCTTTTGCAGTAACTTTGTACTTTTTACGCACCCATTGAAACCTATGGGAGCACGCGTGTGACTATTTGCTCTGCACACGCCACCCGTGGACCTCCTGGTCACTAACTGACGTTAGCTCCTTGTAGGCCCAGCGATTCTAGAGGCCCTAGGCCTTTTCCCTTTTCTGTTCGTGGTACTTATACCACTATTTTAGTATATGGTTCGAGTGGCCACCAGGGCCTATCCATATAAAGTGCAACTTCTGTGTATTCTGTGATAATCTTGTTTGACGATTTGTGCTCCTGTGCTCATAAAGAGACTAGGGGTTACTTTGAGAAATAAATACATATATATTTTGAATATATATCTGTGTGGTGTCCTTTCATTGGTATAAAAGGGGGTTACTATTGGTAAAACAGTTTGCTTAACACGCATCACGAGTTTAGCCTCAAAGACTGCTTAGCCTACGCTACCACTAGGGCAGCTAGTCCAAAAAGGTTGACTTACAACCACACCATAAGGGTTGCTTGGCATGGTACAAGGTGGTCACTAGAACTAGTGAACAGCATATACCAGGCCAACTTCTCACATTGGTGAGCAGCGGTTGGATTTGAGCTTGCTGTGTTTTACCATTGTAATCTCTTGGTTACCAATTGAAAGATCACATAGGTACCTGTAGGTACATATAAAACAAGATTAGATATACTTAAGTTCTACTGCACTTAGTTGTTGTAGAGCAAAGGGAGTAGCACACCCTGACTACAACTACTAGATAGGTTTAGTAGGTAAACCCAAGTGTAGGTAGATTGCAACACATACACCCACACTTAAGAGCAATGGCTGGGGCAGAGGGGTCCACTGTACCCATCTCTGTTGAGAGTGACCCCCCGAGGGCACCATCCATCTTTGCTACCCTTAATCAGAATGAGCTCAGGCAGTTGGCAACTCTTAGAGGCCTTAAACAGCCCAAGAACCCTACCTCTGCTGTGCTCAGAGCACTCTTGCAAGAAGATGAGAATCAAAGAGAGCTCAAGAGAGCTTCCCAGTTAGCCCCCTTAGGGACAGGAACAGGAGGCCCCCCTTCTGAAGATGCCACTGAGGTACCCCTTTCCAATAGCCATCCCTTAGATGAAAACCATACTACAGAGGAGGAAAGTGAGGGGGATACAGACAGTGGTGAGGATGAAGGGAGAACTAGCCCAGTGCCAAGTGTTATACTTGGCCCAGCTAAACCAAGGCTATTGCGGACTGACAGTGGGTTCACCCCACTGGATCTCCCCAGTGGACTTAACACAGGGCTTGGAAGGCAAAGGAATCGCTCAGGTGACTCCAATGCTTCCCATGGCTCTAGAGGCTCTCAAGGTCACTCCAGGAGAAGGATGACCACCCCTCAGAGGAGGGAACATGAGGCCAAGATGCAAGAAGCCCAGCTGAGGATCAGGAAGCAGGAGCTAGAAGTAGCCCTGATGGAAGAAAAACTGAGCAAGGCTAGGCAGCATAGAGAGAGTGGGTCTATACCCACTGGTGGCAGCAATGTCCCTAGGGACAAAGATAGGGTCTTTGACAATAGGAACCTGTCCAAGATTGTGCCCCCCTACAAAAGTGGGGATGACATCCACAAATGGATGACTGCTCTTGAGAGAGCCTGCAAAGTGCAGCAGGTTCCTGAAGACCAGTGGGCAGCAATCTTATGGCTCTCCTTTGAGGGGAGAGGCAGAGATAGACTCCTCACTGTTAGAGAAGAGGATGTCAGAAATTACAGAGTCCTGAAGAGTGTCCTAGTTGATGGGTTAGGCTTAACCACTGAACAGTACAGGTTAATGTTCAGAGACACCCAGAAGACACAGACTCAGGACTGGTCTGAATATGTGGAATGTGCCACTAAGGCTTTGGAGGGTTGGTTGCTGGGAAGTAAGGTGTCTGATTATACAGGATTGTACAATTTGATGATGAGAGAGCAGATTTTAAGTAATTGTCAAAACCAGCTTCTCCATCAACACCTGGTAGACTCAGATTTGACCTCTCCCCAAGAATTGGGAAAGAGGGCAGATAAATGGGTCAGGACCAGGATCAGGCCTAAAAACCAGGGTGGTGACCAAAAGAAAGCTACCACCAAGCCTCAAGAGAAGGGTGGGGATAAAGAAAAAGAGAAACCTTCCTCAGGGCCCCAAAACTCCACACAGGGTGGTGGGTCCCAAGCTCCCTCCTCTACCACAGCTAAAAAGCCCTACTGCCATGAGTGTAAAACTCCTGGGCATTGGAAAACTGACAGCGGTTGCCCAAGGGCTAAAAACAAAACTGTTCCTCCAATTACTCCTGTCACACCACCTATTGCTGTCAGCAGTAATCCCCCAGGTGGTGGGAGTGCCCCCAGAAATCTGGGTGGGTTTACTTGGGGAACACAGGGGGACCCTGGCTTAGCCAATTCCCCTGCAGCAGATACTCTTGTCTGTGATGGTGGCATGGGGTTTGCCAACTTCACTGCCTGTCCCAACACTTTGGGTAGGTACAGACAGGAGCCCTACATCAATGGTACAAAAGCTGAGGCCTACAGAGACACTGGAGCTAGCATCACAATGGTGGCCCATTGGCTAGTTCCCTCTGAGCAGCTTTTGCCTGGTTTCTCCTACCAGGTGACCAACATTGATGGCAAACAGAACAGTCATCCCATAGCAGAGGTATGTCTCAGCTGGGGAGGTGTCACTGGCCCTAAAAGGGTGGCAGTGTCCCCAACCTTGCCTGTAGACTGCTTACTGGGGAATGACTTAGAACTCTCAGCTTGGGCTGGAGTTGAACAAGATACCCATTCTAAAATGGTAGGCCTGTCACAAAAGGGTAGGGGGGTTGTGCCATTCACAACCCCTGTCCAAATAGATTTCCTCCCTGAAAAGGTTGGAAGGGCAGTGGTAGCCACCGCCCAGGCACAGACAGACTTCCCTGTAGAGACTGGCAGAGCTGTGACAGTCACAGCTCAAACACAAACTGAGTGCCCCCCTGAAAAGGTTGGCAAGGCTGTAATGGTCTCAGCCTATACTCAGACTGACATAGGTGTAGTGAAGCCTGAAACAATGGATCACTCCACACAAACTGAGAGTAGTGGGGAGGAAGAAAAGTCTCCCTCTCCCCAGACATTAGGAAAAGGTCAGCCTCCTCAGGGATCTGACCTCACCCCTTGTGAAGGAACTGCCCCAGAGGTAGCCAGGCCTGGCCTGGCAGAGCCTCTGATGTCAGTGGCCCCTTCCAAGGTGGGACCCAGTCTGGTGCAGGTAGCCTGCCTCTCTCTACCCGGCCTCAGTCAGCCCAGGGCTGCAGAGGTCAGGGAGGCCAGTGGACCCCCAGAGGGCCCCTGTCCACAAGAACCCCCCCATCAAAAGAATGAGGATTGCCTGGCTAGTAGCCCTAGTCAGGTGATGGGTAAAAACATTCCTGAGGGATCTCCTTTACAGGTAGTTAGGGACCTCCCCCAGAGGGATTCTGTTGGGCACAGGCAAACCTGGGACCTTAGGGCCCCAAACCTGACCTGTCCCTCCAGTAAGCCCACAAAAGGGACCCAGCCTCCAGCTTTAGGTAGCCAGAGGCTGACCCTGAGAGCACAGTGCAACTCAGTTAAGGAAAGAAAGGCATCCATGGTGGAGGGGGATTGGAGGAAGGTGAGGCCTCACTTTGAGGACACTCACTTCAGTACTCCATCTCAACACCAGCCTTTTACTTTGCCAAGACACACCAAAGGTAGAGATTCCCTATGGTGGAGACCCTCTGATACCCTTAGGGTGAGGGATTGCTTAGTGGACCATGAGACAGGGGGTAACCATGCCAGTGCTGGTTCCTCCTTATATGGCCACTTGGGCAATATAGGCTTACCTGGTCAAGGTCAGCCTTATCTCCCTTCGTTTGGGGGGGGGTTGTGTAGGAAGGTGGATATCTGACTATGGTTACCCCCAAATTTTTGCCTAGTGTCTAGCTGGTTTTTCGACTTAGTTGGCCTGAGATCCTGCTATTCAGGATCTCAGCCTGGCTGTTCTCTCTTTAAAATGGACTCCATGTACCCTAGGTACATACCCAATTGGTTGGATCACCCTGTCAGCCCCTGTACCAGTGTACACTAGGTACCCAGGGCATTGGTGCACCCAAGGCCTGCCAAGGGCTGAAGCATGTATTGTGCCACCCCAGGCTTGGCCTAACAATTTGACACAACTGGCTGATCACTCAGCTGGGGTAAGTTGGTGTAATCACCTCTTACTTAGGTGTAGTATACCTATACCTAACCTTAAATGGGACACCGGGTAACCTATAAGTCACTCCTATGGCAGGCCTTAACAATCCTGAAGGCAGAGTGCTTGGTTCCATGTGAGATGGTGCTCTGGCATGAGCTGAGCCTGTCTGCAGTGGTCGGAACCACTTCCTTCTACTGTTTCCAGATATCGTCATACCATATACTCTTAAGTGCATTATGAACCTCGCGGTTAAATGCTATCTTTGGTTTGGCTTTATCAAAACATGTCGAGTAAGGTGTCATACGAATTGGAATACTAACCCCTCGCCAATTCTGGCGACGGGGTTAGCATTCCACCCTTCTAGAGGGACACGACATGTACAGTACCTGAAACCCGGGTAAAATCAGACATAGCCTCAGCTCCACAAAATGGATGCTGCCACCACAGACACAAGTCTGCCCTCCTGCTGCTGGGAGTCCTTCCAGCTTGGGAGGTGTGGACAAAGGGTTTCCTGCCAGGGGAGGTGCGTGCACCACCCCAGACAGGATTTTGTGTATTGGTCAGGTAGGGCTTGAAAGAAACCAGACATGCCTGTGGCTCACAAGGAGCCTCGGTGCATATGCCAGTTCAAACCGGTCCTGGGGCACACCAGTCCCGGGCCTGGGGCGAGCTGGACAAAGGATTGGGGGTGTAACCACCCCCCTTCCTGGTCCCACCCATAGGGAGGGACCTAGCAGGTAGTCCGGCCCCTAGAATCCGCTTAAAGGTAGGAGCTGTGTCCTAAGACTTCAGACATCCTGGAATCAACTTAAAACTAAGAAGAAGACGGGAACTTCGACGCTCTGCTGCACAGAGGACTGAAGCCAATCTCCCCTGTGGTCAGGGAGTGACCACCTTGCTAACGCAAGCACCATCCAGCGAATCAACGTCTGCTTTGCCGCCGCCTCCCGCCGGAGCCGGAGCCCAGAGACTGACAAGACCTGGACCTCCAGACTTCTCACCGCCCGATCCACAGTCCCTGCAAAGAGGAGACCCGTGGAGGCACCGAGACACGTGGAGCCAGCCATCTTGAAACGACTACGACAAGCTGACCAGTGCAACAACCGAGGCTCCCTCCAAGTTGTGCTTTGGGTCCTGAGAAGCCCAACCCTCGAGCAGCATCTGCACCAAAGGTGAGCCCTCCAGCATCTCCACGATCTGCGTGGGGCCCTTCTGCATTTTGCCACTCGACGCGCCTAACCGGTTGCTGGCCCGCTGGCTAGTGGCCATCTTGGCGACGAAATCTACGACAAACACCGCTGGTCTGGTTGCTCCAGACTGGCCCTTGCTCCCCTCCAAAGGAGCAGTTCCTCTGACCTTGCTGGTCAGAGCCATCAGCTTATCTCCTTTCCTACAACAATTGCTTTTGCCAAGGCTTGTTTGCTTCGATCAAGTCGCCGACACCGCCGACAGCGAGAGCCTGCGTGGGACAGCTCGTGACTCGACTTCTGGACGTCGTCGACCTTCAGGGACCACGTGGCTGCAGAGTCAAGCTACACCTTCCTTCCTGTTTGCACCCGACATCGCCTGGTACCCACCTGGTGCCACGCTGGTCACTGGCTAGTGACTGTGAACACTGTCCCCTCTGCTTACAGGTCTTCAACATCTCCGATCCACTCTTGGATCCACTGCATCTCTTCCCGACCGACCGCCTGCAGCACTTTTATCTACAGGCCCCACGGAACCGATAGAAGAAACCCGACGCACTTCGAGGCCTATGCACCCGCTTCCTGTGGGTGAGGTAAAGCTGGCACTCCGGTGCCCAAGTGTAGTATTACATCTCTAGTGCCTGTGTTCCAAATCTTAAGTTCCTAGGTCATCCGGAAGATTCCTTTTGCAGTAACTTTGTACTTTTTACGCACCCATTGAAACCTATGGGAGCACGCGTGTGACTATTTGCTCTGCACACGCCACCCGTGGACCTCCTGGTCACTAACTGACGTTAGCTCCTTGTAGGCCCAGCGATTCTAGAGGCCCTAGGCCTTTTCCCTTTTCTGTTCGTGGTACTTATACCACTATTTTAGTATATGGTTCGAGTGGCCACCAGGGCCTATCCATATAAAGTGCAACTTCTGTGTATTCTGTGATAATCTTGTTTGACGATTTGTGCTCCTGTGCTCATAAAGAGACTAGGGGTTACTTTGAGAAATAATACATATATATTTTGAATATATATCTGTGTGGTGTCCTTTCATTGGTATAAAAGGGGGTTACTATTGGTAAAACAGTTTGCTTAACACGCATCACGAGTTTAGCCTCAAAGACTGCTTAGCCTACGCTACCACTAGGGCAGCTAGTCCAAAAAGGTTGACTTACAACCACACCATAAGGGTTGCTTGGCATGGTACAAGGTGGTCACTAGAACTAGTGAACAGCATATACCAGGCCAACTTCTCACAATATATATATATATATATATATATATTCACTGAAAAAACCATAGGTTTCACACATGTTATAGTTAGCGGAAATTTTACTGATAAAAAACCAATGAAATTCCCCCGTTATAGTTAGTGCAGGCAACTATAACTCACGCGACCGCAATCCTCTGCTGATGCTAATACTGTATTTAGACACTTATTTGCCCATGTCTTCTTCCATACATTTTTAGCTATACATATATTACAAATATTTTTTTTTCATAAAGACACATATGTCATCAGCAGAAGATTGCGGTCGCGTGAGTTATAGTTGCCTGCACTAACTATAACGTGGGAATTTCATTGGTTTTTTATCAGTAAAATTTCCGCTAACTATAACATGTGTGAAACCTATGGTTTTTTCAGTGAATTTGCAAGGTTTTTTAAATGCTAATTCCTAACTATAACGTGTGTGAAACCTATGGTTTTTTCAGTGAATTTGGACGTTTTTTTAAATGCTAAGTTACTTTACGCCATTTGTGGCGTGCGCGCCCACTTAACGCAGTTCGTTCCGTGCGTGCACGGTGCGCTTCGCGCACCGTGCGCGCACAGTAAGCACGCGGTGCGCTTCGCGCACCGCGCGCCCACTTTACGCAGTTAGTGTCGTACACGCACGGTGGGCACGCGGTGCGCTACGCGCACCGCGTGCCCACGTTACGCTAGATGGGCCATGTACGCACGATGCGCTTCGCGCACCGTGCGCACATGGAGGACATCTGATGCACTTCGTTTTGAAAGGTAATATTTTAATTTTTCGTAATTTTTATAAGCCATGCACAAATGGTGCACTTCGGGCACCATTTGCACACGGGGTGGACAGAGTGTGGATAATTATTTTTTTTTTTTTTTTTTTTACATATTATAGTTTAGCTCAAAAGTTATAAGCCATGCACAATTGGTGGCATTCGGCCACCAATTGCACACGGGGTGGGGAGAGTGTGGATAATTTTTTTTTTAATATAATTTATTACCGTACGCGTACGGTAAGCGTAATCGGCGAAATTAGCGAAAAAAAACTAATTCCGTTTTTGGCCTTGGGGGATCTTTGGGGACTTCCTCAACATGGCTATGTGTGTGGGAGCTGTCTAAACAGCCCCTTTACATGTTTTTGTGCTTTGTATTTTCATCATCACTCTCAGTGCGAGACAGAAAATGGCGGCCGCCACTTCCTGGTTTCGGCCGATTCGAATGTTTACTAAGATCTAAGAGCCAATCAGAATCGCGCTCGCGCACGCCACCGTACGCGTACGGTAAGCGTACCGTAAGCGCACCGTAAGCTGGCTCAGATATATATATTGATTTAAAGGCTATTTTCTCAGAATCTACTGAACAGATTTACACCAAACCTACAAAAGGCACTTCCTTGACCTGAGGACTACCTCTCTGCCAAATTTCAAGTAATTCTGTTCAGCCGTTCGGGCTGTAGCCCTGTTTAAAGGTCCTATGGAAAAATGCATGGGAAAAACGCGTTTTGGGACCCCCCTTTTAGCTCAGCCCCCGCTTGACGAATCCCCCCGAGACTTTCAGGGTAGGAGCGTAGCGTAGCGCCCCACCTATTTTGAAAAATTCGCGAGGATTCGTCGACCGGCGCCAAAGTTATTCAAAATAGAATGTTGCGGATTTCCTATGGAAACGTGGTCCTAACTATAACTACCTACTGGCGACCGCCAGTAGGTAATATATATATATATATATATATATATATATATATATATATATATATATATATATATATATATATATATATATCTCAATTTCACTAAGTACCAAAGTACTGTTGCACTCTCGTCAGGAAGCAATAACAGCTACGAGTCCATCCGTCATTGAAAGATCGTATTTTATTCCATGTTACAGAGCATCAGCCTGATAAATACCCAACGCGTTTCGGCGACACTCGCCTTGGTCACGGGTAAGTAAAAGGTCTCAAAAACACAAATTTAAGACTTCATGTTGCATGCAACGTGTGAGAAAGTGGCTCTGTATATACTGTTCCCTAATAGGTACAGGGTGTACAGAGTCCACAGTCCCCCAGAGGCTGATAGAGGTCAAAGTTAGGTATGACCTTACTCTCAAAAGTGGTAGCTTGGTCGAGCAGTAAGGCAGTACCAGAGGACAGTGTAAAGCATTTATTGTACACACTCAGTCAGCAAATGGTTTAACACACTCAATAACTGAACTCTAGGCCAATGGTTTATATATATAAAATATATGCTTGTTTTATTTTTAGAACCACAAAGGGGGTAAAAATATACTTTCTCAGAATGAGAGGTTGAATATTAATACTTTTGTCTTAAGCAATAAATTTGTGTAAACAGTCACAGTTGGTTGCAATAAACAATCCTATTTCCTAAACATAACAATGCATTGAGCTCACTGGTAAATTCAGGTTATTTGTAATAAATTACTTTTCAGATTACTTTTGGAATTCCAGGTCTGGCTCCTAGATCCAGCCTTGGGTCAGTATTCAGAATCAAGTGATGAAAGTCGACTTAATAACTGTAATGATTTTTAAATAATATTTAGCTATTTCAAAAGTTAGCACTTAGAAAATATTTCAAAGAAAACATTCAATGGATCTCTATGGCAAGAAATTCAAATTGCAGGTAGAGTACTTTATCGTTACTTTAGTAATCCAGGACTGGGTACCTAGACCCAGGACTGGGGTCCTTATCAAAAACAGGTAAGTAATTTCGTTTGCAGAAATGGTACGATTTTAAAAGAATATTTCAAATTTGCAAAAATAGACACTTAGAAGAAATTTCACAGAAAAGCAGACAATGGTTTCCTATGGGAGAAAAATGAGTTAGAGGTAAGTATAGTTGTGAGTACTTTTCAGGGTCAGGGCTGGGCACCAAGATCCAGCACTGGGAGCTCACCCAGGAACAGGTGAGTAAATTCGTTTTTGTCACTTGGCTGATTTTTGGTGAATTTTTACAGTTTTGAAAAGTTCACACTTAGAAGATTTTTGAAGAAAAAGGCAGTCAATGTTACCCCTATGAGGAAAATGAAGTTAGCGGTTTAAGGGTAAGTACTCGACTGGCAGAGTTGAAATTCCGGGCATAGACTCAGGGGTCCCCCAGTGTCAGGTAGGTACAGTTGGTTCACCCTCAGCGGTTTCAGGACGGCCGGGTGCAGAGTGAGTTAGGCCCAATGTTATCCTATGAGGGATAGGGGGGCCTTGGTTGGTGGCTGCTGTCTGGCAAGCCACGCGGCTGTGGGAGCTGGGCTCCTGGTCACTTACTCAGGGCAAGTGGGGAAGTAAGTTAGTGTAGAGAGTGCACTGCCAGGGCCACTCGGGCGGCTGGGTGCAGGGTGCTTTTGAGCCTTCGGGCGCTCAATGGAAATCAATGGGAATGTTCCGGTTTGGAAAAAGGCTGCAGGCTCGGGGACGAGGATGTTTCCGGTGCCACCACCACTTCGAGGGGTAAGTTGGGTAGTTGTAGTTTAGGTGGGTACCCCGGGATTGGGCACAGGGGGCCGCAGGGCGCCGGGTGCAGGGGTGCCTTTTGACGTCGGGAATCTTACCCTCTGGTTGATCGCGGTTGGGGTGGCACTCGGTTCTGAGGCTGCAGGCTTCGTCCGGGATGTCTAGGGGGGTCCTTGGGTGCCGGACTCGGGGTCACAGTCGCCGTGGGGTCGTCCTCAGGGTCTTTGTCCACTCCGACACTGGCCAGGCTTGGCTGGTGCAGAGTGTGTTGGGTCCGCGGTTCCGGGCTGCTGCCAGGAGTTAGGAATAGGTTTCTCGAGTAGAGCCTCTACTCATGGGAGTCCCAGGGGCTTAGAGCCAAAAGGTAGCCAGGTCCTCCGGGGTTGGTGAGGTTGCTGGCCATGGGAGATGCCGCGCTGGTGCAGGTTCGAGAGTCGACAGGCCGGTAGGGCTGGGGCCAAAGCAGTTGGTGTCTTCTTCTCTTTTTAGCAGCTGCAGGGCAGATCCTTGGTCTTCTTGCTCTTCTTGTAGTTTTCTATCTGGAATCTGAGGAAGGAAGGTTCAGGGTGCCCCTAAATACTAGATTTAGGGGCGTTACAGGTAGGTGAAGGCCAGGGACCAATGGGTCCTTGTCCTGGGGTGGGTACACCCCCTATCCTGCCTCTCTCCTGTGGGAGGGGGGCAGTAGCCTAATCCTGATAGGGTAGGGCCTCCCATCTTCAAGATGGCGAGAGCCCGGAGATGTGCTTCACCTCGCCTCCCCCACCTGAGGGGTGGGGTGGGCAGGCTGGCACATCCCCTGTCCTTGTATGGGGTTTCCGGCCAAGCTTCCCGCCAGAGTGGGGGGTTGCAGTGGCCTGGGGAAACTCCAAATGGCGGCCTGCCTTTGAAGCTTCCCTTTGCTCATCCTGGGGGAGGAGATTTCTCACCTCACCCAGGATGTGCATTGTTGCAGGCCCGGGAGAGCAGGGGCTCTCCCACCCAGGGGTCCAGCAACGTGTCTGCTGTGTGGCAGCCTGGGCAGCCTCAGAGCAGACGTGGATTGTAAGTTAGCTGTAAGGGGGCATCTCTAAGATGCCCTCTGGGGTGCTTAGTACATTAAATCCTACACTGGCATCAGTGTGGGTTCAATGTGCTGAGAAGTTTGATACCAAACTTCCCAGGCTTTAGTGTTGCCACTATGGTGCTGTGGAGCTCGTGTTTGACAAGCTCTCAGCACCATGTACTCTTAAATGACAGCACTGCACTTACAGTGCCCAGGAATGGACCCGGGTACTGTAGGGGCACAGGGCTCCTGCTCCTGTGCCCACACCATAGGCGTAATGCACCCAGCTAGAGGGGTGGCTGACATATGCCTTGGCAGTGTAGGTGATGGGCATGGTACACAGTGATGTGTGCCATGTCGACTCTTTGTTTTGTCCTGCACCCAGACACTCAGCCTGCAAGGGCAGTGTGTGTGTAAGGGTACAGGGCCTCTGAGGGTGGCACAATGAGTGCTGCAGCCCTTCGAGGCCTTCCCTGGCCACAGGGCCCTGGGTACCTAGGTACCATTTACTAGGGGCTGACATGTGGCTAGGGTTTGCCAATTCGGAGTTTGTGTGGTTTAAGGAAGGAAAATAGGCCCTGGGCACCTGATTGGCAGGAACCCAGGGTACACTCAATCGAAGTACATTCAGCAATTTAGCAAAAAGTGGGGGCATACCATGCAAGAAAGATGGCACTTTCTCACACAACCCCCCCCCAAACGAAAGGTGATGAGACTAACCTTGTCCTATGGAGTCTTCATTGTCTAAGTGGAAGAACCTGGAAAGTCCATCTGCATTGGCATGGGCAGTCCCTGGTCTGTGTTCCACTTCAAAGTCCATTCCCTGTAGGGAGATGGACCACCTCAGTAGTTTTGGATTTTCCCCTTTCATCTGCATTAGCCATCTGAGAGGTCTGTGGTCAGTTTGAACTAGGAAGTGAGTGCCAAACAAGTATGGCCTCAGCTTCTTCAGGGACCAAACCACAGCAAAGGCCTCCCTCTCAATGGCACTCCAACGCTGCTCTCTAGGGAGTAGCCTTCTGCTTATAAAAGCAACAGGTTGGTCTTGGCCTTCATCATTGGTCTGGGATAGGACCGCTCCTATCCCTAGCTCAGAGGCATCAGTCTGCACTATGAACTGCTTGGCATAATCTGGAGCTTTTAGAATTGGTGCTGAGCACATTGCTTCTTTTAGGGTGTCAAAAGCCTTTTGACAACTAACTGTCCAGTTAACTTTCTTGGGCATTTTCTTGGAGGTGAGTTCTGTGAGGGGGGTCACAATGGACCCATACCCCTTCACAAACCTCCTGTAGTACCTAGTCAAGCCAAGGAATGCCCTGACTTGGGTCTGGGTTGTTGGAGCTATCCAGTCCACGATGGCCTGGATTTTGGGTTGTAAGGGCTGTACCTGGCCTCCACCTATTGCGGTGGCCCAAGTACACCACAGTGCCCTGCCCTATCTGGCATTTGGATGCCTTGATAGTGAGACCTGCACTCTGCAGAGCCTCTAAAACCTTGCCAAGGTGGATCAGGTGATCCTGCCAGGTGGAGCTAAAGACAGCAATATCATCAAGATAAGCTGCACTAAAGGACTCCAACCCAGCCAGGACATGGTTCACCAACCTCTGGAAGGTGGCAGGGGCATTCTTTAACCCAAAGGGCATCACAGTAAACTGATAATGCCCATCATGGGTGGAGAATGCTGTCTTTTCTTTTGCTCCTGGGGCCATGCCAATCTGCCAGTACCCTGCAGTTAAGTCAAAGGTACTGAGAAATTTGGCAGCCCCCAATTTGTCTATCAGTTCATCTGCTCTTGGGATAGGGTGAGCATCTGTCTTGGTGACAGAGTTGAGCCCTCTATAGTCCACACAGAACCTCATCTCTCTCTTTTCACCCTGTTGATGAGGTTTGGGGACCAGAACCACTGGTCTAGCCCAGGGGCTCTCTGAAGACTCAATGACCCCTAACTCCAGCATCTTGCTGACCTCAGCTTTGATGCTTTTCTTGACTTGATCTGACTGTCGATAGATTTTGTTCTTGACAGGTGCACTGTCACCAGTGTCCACATCATGGGTACACCAGCTTGTCAGACCAGGGGTCAGGGAAAAGAGGCTAGCATATTGTTGCAAGACTTGCTTGCAGTCAGTCTGCTGTTGGGCAGAGAGGGCGTCTGAAAAAATCACACCATCTACT
The DNA here is from genome assembly GCF_964204655.1 of Triturus cristatus. Lineage (NCBI taxonomy): Eukaryota > Metazoa > Chordata > Amphibia > Caudata > Salamandridae > Triturus > Triturus cristatus. The sequence continues at coordinate 105,582,893 of NC_140587.1, forward strand.
GACCCATCTTTTGGGCTGTAGGATAGGAGGTCAGGGAGTGGCTCACTCTCTGCTTCCTGTTCTTCATCAGTCACCATCAGCATGGTGATGTCAGCCCTATCATTGTAGAGTTTAAGGCGGTTCACATGGATGACCCTTTTGGGTGTCCTGCTAGTGCCCAGGTCAACTAGATAGGTGACCTCACTCTTTCTCTCTAGGATAGGGTAAGGGCCACTCCATTTGTCTTGGAGAGCCCTTGGTGCCACTGGCTCCAAAACCCACACCTGTTGCCCTGGTTGAAATTCAACCAGTGCAGCTTTTTGGTCATACCAGTGCTTCTGGAGCTCCTGGCTGGCCTCAAGGTTCTTGGATGCCTTTTCCATATACTCAGCCATTCTGGACCTTAGGCCAAGCACATAGTCCACTATGTCCTGTTTGGGTTCTTGAAGAGGCCTCTCCCAGCCCTCCTTTACAAGACACAGTGGTCCCCTTACAGGATGACCAAACAGAAGTTCAAAGGGTGAGAAACCTACTCCCTTCTGTGGCACTTCCCTGTAAGCGAAAAGCAAGCATGGTAACAGGACATCCCACCTCCTTTTGAGTTTCTCAGGGAGTCCCATGATCATACCTTTCAATGTCTTGTTGAACCTCTCAACAAGGCCATTGGTTTGTGGGTGGTAGGGTGTAGTAAACTTGTACTGCACTCCACACTCTTTCCACATGTGTGTTAGGTAAGCAGACATGAAGTTGGAACCTCTGTCTGAAACCACCTCCTTAGGAAAACCCACCCTGGTGAAGACACCCTGGAGGGCCTTGGCTACTGCAGGAGCTGTAGTAGTCCTAAGTGGAATTGCTTCAGGGTACCTAGTAGCATGATCCACTACTACTAGAATGAATTTGTTCCCTGAGGCGGTGGGAGGTTCAAGTGGACCCACAATGTCCACACCTACCCTTTCAAAGGGGACCCCCACCACTGGTAGTGGAATGAGGGGGGCCTTTGGGTGGCCACCTGTCTTGCCACTGGCCTGACAGGTAACACAGTAGCTGACAAACTCCTTCACCTTTTGGTGCATCTGGGGCCAGTAAAAGTGACTCACTAACCTTTCCCAAGTTTTGGATTGCCCCAGATGTCCAGCTAGGGGGATGTCATGAGCCAAAGTTAGGAGGAACTCCCTGTACTTCTGTGGCACTACCACCCTCCTGGTGGCTCCAGGAGTGGGGTCTCTTGCCTCAGCATACAGTAATCCCTCTTCCCAATAAGCTCTGTGGGTACCACTGACATCTCCCCTGGCTTCTGAAGCAGCTTGTTGTCTCAGGCTTTCAAGAGTGGGACAGTCTCGCTGACCCTGGCACAGCTCTTCCCTAGAGGGTCCCCCTGGGCCCAAGAGTTCAACCTGGTAAGGGTCAAGCTCCATGGACTCAGTTCCCTCAGGGGTATCTACATCCTCTCCAGGGGGAGAGGGGTTCTGAGTGTTTGGCTGTACAGAAGCTGGTCCCGAGTCTTCTTGCCCTTCCTCTTGGTTGGTTGGGCCATTATTCCAGGCTCCAAACCTACTTTTTCACCCTTCCTCTTGCTCTGTGCTCTGGTTTGCACACACACCAATTCAGGGATGCCCAGCATGGCTGCATGGGCCTTTAACTCAACCTCAGCCCAGGCTGAGGTTTCCAGATCATTTCCAAGCAGACATGCAGCTGGCAACTTTGGAGAGACCACTACCTGTTTCAGGCCAGTAACCCCCCCCCAGCCTAATGTTACCATGGCCATGGGATGACTAGTGGTGACACTGTCAGCGTTGGTGACTGGGTAAGACTTCCCAATCAAGTATTGCTCAGGGGAAACCTGTATCCCTCAGAGCTTCTACCCTAGTTCCATTCACCCAGGGGTACTGTAAGTATTTCTTTAAGTTAGGGGGCCACACAGCCACAGTGGCAAACTCCACTTCTCCCAGGGAGACTAAACTTGCTTCAGTGTGTTCCCAGATTTGCTCAGGGTACACCTCTGATCCCATTTGTATACTTGCTGCCCCAGGAGTAACTGTCCTGGGTGCCTTAGGGGCTTTGTTTTGGGGGCAAGTTACAGTTAGGTGTCCCTGCTTTTTACAGGTATTACACCAGGCCTTTAATGGATCAAAGTTCTTCCCCCTATATGGTTGGGGCACATAGGGAGTAGTTTGGGTCCCACCCACCTGAATAGGTTTTTGGGGCCCTTTGGAAGACTCAGACTTTTTATCTTGGGGATTCTCACCACCTTTCCCCTGGGGAGGTTTTGTGACCACTTTCTTTTGGTCACCCCCAGTGGTTGTCTTGGTCACCCTAGTCTTGACCCAGTGGTCTGCCTTCTTTCCCAATTCTTGGGGAGAAATTAGACCTAGGTCTACCAAATGCTGATGCAACTTTTCATTTGTGCAGTTACTCAAAATATGTTCCTTCATGAATAAATTGTACAATCCAGTAAAATCCTGCACACCATGTCCAGCTAACCAACCATCCAGTGTCTTCACTGAGAAATCTACAAAATCAATCCAGGACTGGGTCTGGGTTTTGTGAGCCCCCCTGAATCTAATTCTATACTCCTCAGTGGTGAATCCAAATCCCTCAATCAGAGCTTTCTTCATGAGGTCATAGGATCCTGCTTCTGGCCCAGAGAGAGTCAGAAGCCTGTCCCTGCAGTTACCAGAGAACAGTTCCCTCAGGAGTGCCCCCCAGAGAGGTTTCTTTACTTTCCTGATATCACAAGCCCTCTCAAAGGCTGTGAACCATTTGGTGATATCATCACCTTCCTCAAATTTAGGGACAATCCCTTTGGGGATTTTAGGGTCAGAAGTTTCCTCCCTATCCTTGTTTTTGTTATTGCTGCCACCATTGATGGGTGCTAAACCCATCTCTCTCCTTTCCTTTTCTAGGGCCAGGAGTCTGTACTCTAGATCTATTCTTCTGGCCAGCCTCACAAGGCTGTCCTCTTCACTGGGGGGTCCCTCAGTGTTGTCTCTGGGACCAGAGCCACCTGTGTGGTCTCTAGGTGCCCAGATGCTAATTCTTGAGTTGGAGGGTATGGGTGCCATCTCCTCCCTAGGGAATTGTATGGGGAGGTTGTTGTCCACCTCCCCTGTTTCCCTTTCCTCATCTGACTGGCCATCACCATGTTCAGATGGGTGGTCTTTAGCATACTCAGCCAGGAGCTCCTGGAGCCCTTGTTTGGATGGATGCAGACCCATTTGTAAATTTTTGAGTTTACATAAGGACCTCAATTCCTTGAAAGACAAGTGTAAGTAAGGTGTGAGGTCGAGCTCCTCCACCAGGTCCAGGTCATTATTATCACTAATAGCTGGGTTTGTTTGAGACATTCTAACCTGACAGTTCTAACCCTCTACCCTGACTATAGTGACTTTTATGTTTCTAAAATTCTAATGGGACTTAAGCAAGGCCCTAGCAAGACTTTTAGTATTTTGGAAAGACCAATCAGAATTCTAAAGGCAATTTTTAAGAGTTCTGTCGTGTGATCAGATGGTAACCAAGTAGTCCAACAAATGCAAGTTTGTATCCCACCGCTGATCCACCAATGTGAGAAAGTGGCTCTGTATATACTGTTCCCTAATAGGTACAGGGTGTATAGAGTCCACAGTCCCCCAGAGGCTGATAGAGGTCAAAGTTAGGTATGACCTTACTCTCAAAAGTGGTAGCTTGGTCGAGCAGTAAGGCAGTACCAGAGGACAGTGTAAAGCATTTATTGTACACACTCAGGCAGCAAATGGTTTCACACACTCAATAACTGAACTCTAGGCCAATGGTTTATATATACAAAATATATGCTTGTTTTATTTTTAGAACCACAAAGGGGGTAAAAATATACTTTCTCAGAATGAGAGGTTGAATATTAATACTTTTGTCTTAAGCAATAAATTTATGTAAACAGTCACAGTTGGTTGCAATAAACAATCCTATTTCCTAAATATAACAATGCATTGAGCTCAATGGTAAATTCAGGTTATTTGTAATAAATTACTTTTCAGATTACTTTTGGAATTCCAGGTCTGGCTCCTAGATCCAGCCTTGGGTCAGTATTCAGAATCAAGTGATGAAAGTCGACTTAATAACTGTAATGATTTTTAAATAATATTTAGCTATTTCAAAAGTTAGCACTTAGAAAATATTTCAAAGAAAACATTCAATGGATCTCTATGGCAAGAAATTCAAATTGCAGGTAGAGTACTTTATCGTTACTTTAGTAATCCAGGACTGGGTACCTAGACCCAGGACTGGGGTCCTTATCAAAAACAGGTAAGTAATTTCGTTTGCAGAAATGGTACGATTTTAAAAGAATATTTCAAATTTGCAAAAATAGACACTTAGAAGAAATTTCACAGAAAAGCAGACAATGGTTTCCTATGGGAGAAAAATGAGTTAGAGGTAAGTATAGTTGTGAGTACTTTTCAGGGTCAGGTCTGGGCACCAAGATCCAGCACTGGGAGCTCACCCAGGAACAGGTGAGTAAATTCGTTTTTGTCACTTGGCTGATTTTTGGTGATTTTTTACAGTTTTGAAAAGTTCACACTTAGAAGATTTTTGAAGAAAAAGCCAGTCAATGTTACCCTATGAGGAAAATGAAGTTAGCGGTTTAAGGGTAAGTACTCGACTGGCAGTGTTGAAATTCCGGGCATAGACTCAGGGGTCCCCCAGTGTCAGGTAGGTACAGTTGGTTCACTCTCAGCGGTTTCAGGACGGCCGGGTGCAGAGTGAGTTAGGCCCAATGTTATCCTATGAGGGATAGGGGGGCCTTGGTTGGTGGCTGCTGTCTGGCAAGCCACGCGGCTGTGGGAGCTGGGCTCCTGGTCACTTACTCAGGGCAAGTGGGGAAGTAAGTTAGTGTAGAGAGTGCACTGCCAGAGCCACTCGGGCGGCTGGGTGCAGGGTGCTTTTGAGCCTTCGGGCGCTCAATGGAAATCAATGGGAATGTTCCGGTTTGGAAAAAGGCTGCAGGCTCGGGGACGAGGATGTTTCCGGTGCCACCACCACTTCGAGGGGTAAGTTGGGTAGTTGTAGGTTAGGTGGGTACCCCGGGATTGGGCACAGGGGGCCGCAGGGCGCCGGGTGCAGGGGTGCCTTTTGACGTCGGGAATCTTACCCTCTGGTTGATCGCGGTTGGGGTGGCACTCGGTTCTGAGGCTGCAGGCTTCGTCCGGGATGTCGAGGGGGGTCCTTGGGTGCCGGACTCGGGGTCACAGTCGCCGTGGGGTCGTCCTCAGGGTCTTTGTCCACTCCGACACTGGCCAGGCTTGGCTGGTGCAGAGTGTGTTGGGTCCGCGGTTCCGGGCTGCTGCCAGGAGTTAGGAATAGGTTTCTCGAGTAGAGCCTCTACTCATGGGAGTCCCAGGGGCTTAGAGCCAAAAGGTAGCCAGGTCCTCCGTGGTTGGTGAGGTTGCTGGCCACGGGAGATGCCGTGCTGGTGCAGGTTCGAGAGTCGACAGGCCGGTAGGGCTGGGGCCAAAGCAGTTGGTGTCTTCTTCTCTTTTTAGCAGCTGCAGGGCAGGTCCTTGGTCTTCTTGATCTTCTTGTAGTTTTCTATCTGGAATCTGAGGAAGGAAGGTTCAGGGTGCCCCTAAATACTAGATTTAGGGGCATTACAGGTAGGTGAAGGCCAGGGACCAATGGGTCCTTGTCCTGGGGTGGGTACACCCCCTATCCTGCCTCTCTCCTGTGGGAGGGGAGCAGTAGCCTAATCCTGATAGGGTAGGGCCTCCCATCTTCAAGATGGCGAGAGCCCGGAGATGTGCTTCACCTCGCCTCCCCCACCTGAGGGGTGGGGTGGGCAGGCTGGCACATCCCCTGTCCTTGTATGGGGTTTCCGGCCAAGCTTCCTGCCAGAGTGGGGGGTTGCAGTGGCCTGGGGAAACTCCAAATGGTGGCCTGTCTTTGAAGCTTCCCTTTGCTCATCCTGGGGGAGGAGATTTCTCACCTCACCCAGGATGTGCATTGTTGCAGGCCCGGGAGAGCAGGGGCTCTCCCACCCAGGGGTCCAGCAACGTGTCTGCTGTGTGGCAGCCTGGGCAGCCTCAGAGCAGACGTGGATTGTAAGTTAGCTGTAAGGGGGCATCTCTAAGATGCCCTCTGGGGTGCTTAGTACATTAAATCCTACACTGGCATCAGTGTGGGTTCAATGTGCTGAGAAGTTTGATACCAAACTTCCCAGGCTTTAGTGTTGCCACTATGGTGCTGTGGAGCTCGTGTTTGACAAGCTCTCAGCACCATGTACTCTTAAATGACAGCACTGCACTTACAGTGCCCAGGAATTTACCCGGGTACTGTAGGGGCACAGGGCTCCTGCTCCTGTGCCCACACCATAGGCGTAATGCACCCAGCTAGAGGGGTGGCTGACATATGCCTTGGCAGTGTAGGTGATGGGCATGGTACACAGTGATGTGTGCCATGTCGACTCTTTGTTCTGTCCTGCACTCAGACACTCAGCCTGCAAGGGCAGTGTGTGTGTAAGGGTACAGGGCCTCTGAGGGTGGCACAATGAGTGCTGCAGCCCTTAGAGGCCTTCCCTGGCCACAGGGCCCTGGGTACCTAGGTACCATTTACTAGGGGCTGACATGTGGCTAGGGTTTGCCAATTTGGAGTTTGTGTGGTTTAAGGAAGGAACATAGGCCCTGGGCACCTGATTGGCAGGAACCCAGGGTACACTCAATCGAAGTACATTCAGCAATTTAGCAAAAAGTGGGGGCATACCATGCAAGAAAGATGGCACTTTCTCACACAATGTCATATACATAAACATAGACAACAAACTTACACATCAAACCTATAACATAAGCGTGACGGCCATTTTGGAACAGTCTTATATCCATTGTAACATAAATATTTAGTAAATAAAGTTCTAGTTGAAAAATACTAGTTGAAAAATACTAACATTTATACACAAACTGGATTTCTCCACAAACTCAATTGTATTTGCTTGGATCCTCAACAATTCTTTTACACATCTATTCGCAAAATGCTGCCTCCAGTTCCCAGTGGTTTTGTATGCCGTGTTTCTCCACGTAAACAATTACGTATTATTGAATACAAAATGTATCCTTTATCGGCATAAGAAAACCTGCCACTTACTTCAATGGCTATGAGAGAATGAAGCTAATAAGCTCCCGCTCGTCTCGCAGTTAAACTGAAAATTAATAAACAGTTTCTGCCCTACTCTGGTTCCTATATCCAAAGCTCCTGTAACATAGCAGCACCTCTTAAAGAAACACACCCCAAGTGGGGATAAATTAATTCAAATAAAATAATGAAAATCACACTCAAATGAGACATTTCACACATTAGATTCTTTGTCATCATGTCGATAGTACTGCAATATTTATGATAAACCAATTCAGTCCAAGTGGACATAAGTATTTTCCAATATCAGATGTAATGGCCAGGGCTTCTTCATTTCTCATGACAGATCTACAGAGACTGAAATAAAAGGAAGAAGAGATCCAAATGAAGAGATCACATTGTGAAACACAAGAAAAAGACTGGACTTCATGTTATTCAGCTTCGCCTGCCACAAAATATTCAACATACATCCTATAACACACAACAAAATAGACCAAATGGATGAGTAGATACACATAATTACACAAAAGCACATAATCACTTCAATAGCAGAGTTCATCATCACCAAATTGTTCTTCACAGGAAATTCACTGATAAAAATAGAAATAGAAATAGAACCAGAAAACGAACTAGAAAAACCCCCCCACTACACATTTGGAAATATCCAGAAATATCAGGGGTGAGATATCATCCTAATGATGGCAATAATGGCCCCTCCCATCAGACAAGATCATTCCCCCAAATGCCAAGACATCTCCTCTTCAGAATTTAATCCTTATGGGATTTTAGTATTCAGATCTAAAATGTACCTCGACTCCAACTGCTGGAGTTTGCGAATCCTGTCACCCGCTCTTTGTGTAGCCAACACCCTATCAATAACAAAGAATTTCAGTAAGTTTCGATTACTCCTATGGAATCCCTCAAAGTGTCTGGCAACTGGAGACAATTTGTCCCTGTTATGGATTGCCCTTTGATGTTCCAAAACACGTTTCTTTGCAGTGAACATCGTGCTACCCACATATTTCTTTGCACAAGGGCAAACCAAAACATAAACACAAAAGTCCGACATACAAGTAAGATGTTTACTTATGTTTCTCTCTGTTGTACACTTTCTTAACATTGGCACTGAACTTGCACGCTTTACAGGACATACAAGTAAAAAATCCTTGTATGTCACTGTTAGTGTTGTAGTTACTTGTTACCTCATTCTTACAGAGCTTATCTTTAAGGGAATCAGACTTCCTATAAGTGATACTGGGCATAGAACCTATTCTGTCTTTCAGTGTTGGTTCAATTGTTAGAATCTTCCAATGTTGATTTAAACACTTACGTATTTCCCAGGAATTAGAATGATACGTAGTTATAAATCTTATAACTCCATCATTCAAATCATTATTCCCTTTGTCTCTAGGTAACAGCAATTCACTCTGCGTGAATCTCTTCGCCTTCGTCAGTGCTTCTTCAATGACCTTAGGAGTATAACCTCTCTCTAAAAATCTTTGAGTCATACATTCACTCTCCACAATGAACTCTGTCTCCCGACAGGAACTCCCCATAAGGGATACTGCGGATCAGAGTTTTGGGGTGTCCACTATCTGCATATAGCAAGGTGTTACCTGCCGTGGATTTTCGAAAGAGCTTAGAAACCAATCTGTTCTCCACTGCCTGTATATGTAGACCCAAAAATTCCACACTATGATTGCTTACAGTGCCTTCGAACTTCAGATTCATCTCATTCTGATTTAAAGCAGAGATGAATTTGTTCGCTTGTGATTCAGAACCACCCCAAATGATAAAAAGATCATCAATATACCGCAGCCAAAGTTTAACATGGCCGGGGTACAGATGCTGTGTCTTCGACACCTGCTGCAACCCATAAATAAATTAGCGAAGCTGGGAGCAAAACAGGTGCCCATCGCAGTTCCTTGCTTCTGCCTAAAGTAAATTCCATCAAAAATGAAGAAATTATTCTCCAGGCAAAAGGTCATCATCTGTAATAACATCTCATTGTGTTTAAGAAAGGAGATAGAACGGGAGTTAAGAAAATGTTGGCAGGCTTGAATCCCTTGGGCGTGTCTGATTGACGTATAAATGCTGCAGACATCTACCGTGATCAAAAAATAGCCCTCTCTCCACACAAAATCCTTAATCAAACTCAAAAAGTGTCTGCTATCCTTTAAAAATGAGGGTAGTTTTTCTACATAGGGATGCAAGAAGTAATCAATGTATTTTGATGTTTTCTCTAATAGGGAGCCCATTGACGACACAATGGGCCTCCCTGGTGGACTCTCAGCATTTTTGTGCAATTTAGGCAGTAAATACAGTATGGCAATTTTGGGATTCCGATTCATCAAAAAAGCAAATTTGTCCCATTCTAGAATACCTGTTGTCTGCCAAGCTTTCAACATCCCATGGTACCTTGCATTGGATTCCTCAATGACAGTGAGTGACATATATATATATATATATATATATATATATATATATATATATATATATATATATATATATATATGTATATATATATATATATTCACTGAAAAAACCATAGGTTTCAGAGGTGTTATAGTTAGCTGGACTTTTCACTTGTACAAAACCATTGAAATTCCCCCGTTATAGTTAGTTCAGCTAACTATAACTCGCGCGCCTGCAATGCACTGCTGATGACGTCACATATTACATCACTCATGACATGGTCAGTGACATCACTCATGACATCACTGATGACATCTCAAATGACATCACTGATGACATCACTGATGACATCATCCAGTGAATGTGTGTTATTCTGAAAATTAAATATGTTTTATATATGTATATCTCAAGGTCGATGGAAGAATAAATGGGTATATAAGTGTCTAAATGGATGATTTGTTTTTGAAAAATTGATTGTGTAACTGACTGATTAAGTGTATCATAGTGAATACATGGCTTAGTGAGTAATGTTTAAATATGTAAATATCTGTATCAGTCTCTCACTTTGTGTATAAGTGGCTGCATGGGTTGGTGAGTAGCTACATGGGTGTCTATATAGGTTATTAGTTGGTTTTTTGAGTATCAGTCTGAGTGTCTGCATGGTTCGGTGGGGGTATTACGTAGTGCATAGGTGCATGAATGAGTGACTCACTGTTTGTATGTGTTGAACACAATATGTGTGCAGGACTGTATGGGTGGATGAGTGTGTGTATGGGTGTGTTAGTGAGTGAATGACTGTCTCAATAGTGTCTTTATGAGTAACTACATATGTTTTAAACTAGTATATGTGACTATTGGTGTATATATGTGAGTATATGTGAGAGTGAGAGATTGAAAGAGTTCCTGTATGAATAAGTATGTGTTTCTATAAGTGATTGTTTAAAAGACTAAGTATGTGTAAGTTTCCGTAGAAGTAAGTGTGGTGGTGTGTGTATAACTGTATATGCAAGTAAATGTATGTTTGATTCTTTATTAGCATGAGTGACTATGTGTGTGAGTAACTATGGATGAGTGGCATTGTGTAACAGGATGTATAGGTGTATGAGTACATATGATGAGTGAGTACATGTATGAGTGACTGTATTGGACTGTTGGTGAATGAGTGGATGTGTATGTGGATCTTAGAATTACTGAAGAGGTTGTTGTAACTGGTATTGGTATGTCCATTGTTTTGAAAATTTTAGTCTCTATTTTTGAATGTGTGTATCAAAGGTTATATTAGGGTGAGAGGAGGTCTGCCACTCTATCACAAGGATGATGTCATCAGTGATGTCATCAGTGATGTCATTTGAGATGTCATCAGTGATGTCATGAGTGATGTCACTGACCATGTCATGAGTGATGTAATATGTGACGTCATCAGCAGTGCATTGCAGGCGCGCGAGTTATAGTTAGCTGAACTAACTATAACGGGGGAATTTCAATGGTTTTGTACAAGTGAAAAGTCCAGCTAACTATAACACCTCTGAAACCTATGGTTTTTTCAGTGAATTTCTGAGGTTTTTTAAATGCTAATTCCTAACTATAACGTGCCTGAAACCTATGGTTTTTTCTGTTAATTTCAAAGGTTTTTTAAATGCTAATTTCTAACTATGCCTACAGAGATAGGACATGTGAAGAAAGAAGAAAAAATGCACAGAAAGAAACAAAAGAAGTGCAGAAAGAAGCAACAGAAGTCCTCAAATACGAAGATAAGTGCAGGAAGAAGGATAACGTGCAGAAAGAACAAAAAGAAGAGCAGAAAGAAGCCTTGTTGCAAAATCATCCTGTACCCTCAACTTTTTCAGACGGATACTGGTGGTAACTGAGTCTGACTAACCAGTCCTAGAGCCAGTGCTATGTTAAAAGACACTTAGAATACAGTGAAAACACCTACATACACTAGGGAACATTATGCGTTGGGGTCCCCCTGTGATTAGCCTTACCTCCTCTATAAGCCCCTAGTATATAATAGGGCATGGGGATTAAAACTACCTCTTAAAACAGGCCACAGGGCGTTTTTGCACACGTTAACTCAGGCCCCGTCCCCTCCTTTCACCATTGTGTAAACATGCCCTGTGTCCGTTTTTAGTTGGGAGATTAAGTTCATTTGAGTCCTGAGGGTCCCTAGGGTCCAACTAGCCCACTAGGTACCTCCAGTAAGTGCCACAGAGCTGCGTTACAGAGAGGTGTAAAAAGTGGCACGGCCTGGACCACCTCTCTGCAATGCAGCTCAGTGGCGCTTACTGGAAGCACTTGGTGGGCTAGTTAGCCCCCAGGGGCCCTCAGTATTGAAGGGAAATTATATCCCCAATTTAAAACGTGCCATGGTGCGTGTTTGCACACGTCACCTCAGGCCCCGTCCCCTCCCTTCACCACTGTGTAAACGCGCCCTGTGGCTGTTCTAAGTTGAGAGATTAAGTCCCCTTGAATCCTAAGGGTCCCTAGGGTAACACTAGACCACTAGGTACCTCCAGTAAGCGCCACAGAGCTGCGTTGCAGAGAGGTGTAAAAAGGGGCTTGGCCTCAGAACACCTGTCTGCAGCGCAGCTCCCTGGCGCATACTGGAGATGCCTGTTGGGGGCGCGTTTGCAGAGTGCTGCATGGAGGGGGCATGGCCTCCGGCACGATGCCAGTCTTTTATTTATTTTATTTTTTTAAGAAGGGGGGCTGTGTGGTTCCCCTTCTTATTCTAATTTATTGGCCCTGATGACCCCATCCCCCAGGGCCTGTCTCCTAATTATATTTTTTTGACCCCAATCCCCAGGGCCGGCCACTGTTTTTTATTATTTTTAAAAAATATATATTTATAGACACACCTAGGACATGCTGGACAAACCGTACGTACCTATCACCATGACGATTTGCGTGATATTCATTAAAAGGCGACTATGCATGCAATTAATCCACGTGGAATGTATTTACACCACTAGTGAAGCTCTGACATGTCTGATGCTCTACCGTGCCTAATCCCGGTAGACACCCTTGTCGTTTATTTATACAAACATGGGTAGCTATTGACGGGCACATTTAATACACATGCACACCAAGCCATTCAAAGGGGATTCGACAAAAATTCGACCAAAACTATGCAAGAAACCCCCCTCACAGTTAATAAAACACACATCCACTGCCGGATGTGTAATACTTTTTATTTTACTCTCTGGAAAGGGGACGAACATCACTTGCGAGTCACAGCGCGCTCCTGACAGAGCCCAATGCTGTGTTACACCCACCATTGCCTGCCGAGTGCCACACACCTCTGTATTGTATTCCACTAGCTAGTGCATATGCTATGACACTCTCTAGCCCATGTGCACTGTAACACCACCCCGTGAAAATGTCATGCCACACTTGTCTTCGCACGGGTTATATTGCCCCATCTAACGTGCCTTCCTCGATGCCTATGTTATAACGCACAGTGCTATGCCATACATATTACAATTTGGGATCCATATCTTTGTCACAGTGCATATGCAACGTTACACTCCCCAGCACATATTTTATATTACAACTTTAGAGACTAGTTAGGTTACACAACACTGCCCTGTGCATATTACACTCCAAGGCGCATATCGCATAGCACACGCTACTGCCTGTGCTATCTCGCGCTCTCCAATGAATCTGTCATTGCGCACAATGTATTGCATATTATATTTCACGCCTGGTTCATCTTATATCACACTTTTTGGTGCATAGTTTATACCATACACTATATCTAGTTTTCATTTTCAATCGTGCTCTCAGGACTATGTTCTATATAACACTGTGTTCACCTACCCTTTTCACGGGCATTTTGCGATAGGGGGTGGAGGGTCAGGGGGTGTTTTTGCCAAGTTAGCCCGGAGTCACAGTCACTAACGTCTTCTTCTTCCTGAATAAAAGTGAGATTATGCTGCATACTTGTTCATATTTTAAGTAGTTTGCACAGACAAAATGTTTTAAAAACAATAAAGTTTCTAATACCCGCCTTCTCGGAACAGTTAGCTTGCTGCCCCATCCCCCTCCTCCCTATCCTCTGTTGTGTGAATCCATGGACTAGCCTCCTCCCTCCTGCCATGCATGGTCTGATGTGCTGCCACTGCCCTCAATTTAGTATGATGTACCAGTCCACCCCTCCTGCCCTCCATTGCCCAATTCTATGCCCCATCATTGACCTCCTGCTTAAACTCTGTGCTTAGCTTGCTGCCCCTATTCTCCTTCCCCTGCCCTCCGATGTCTTTGTGCATGCCCCTGCTCCATCCTTTTTGCCCACCATGTCCCATGGACCTGCCACTCCTATCTACTCTGAGTGTTCTGTTGAGCTGCCACTCCCCTCCCACCTGCCTAGCATTGTCAGATGACTGTAACCTGTCCCTGCCACCTCCACCCTGCCTGTCCACATGCCATGCCTCTATCCTCTTCCTCCTGTCCTACATGGTCCATTGTACTGCCACACCCTTCTGCCCTCCCTGGTCTGTTGTGCTGCAACTGCTCCTCCTGCCTGCCCCGTGTGGTCTGTTGTGAGGCCCCTTCCCCTGAACTTTCTTGTCTGTGCACAGGTCCTGACCCTCCCTTCTATCCTCCATCGTCCTTTGTGCATGCCCCTGCACCCTCCTTCTTGCCCATCATAGCCATTGTGCTGCCACTAACCCTCCCACTTGCCATGCATGGTCTTCTGTGCTGCCATGGCCCCTCCCACCTTCCCTGTGTGGTCAGTTAGCTGCCCCTGACCCCCTCCCACCTTCCCTCCATTGTCTGTGTGTATGCCATCACAGTCTCACTGTTGCTCTTCATGTTGTGTCTTGCTTCTAGTGCCCATCCTGCCTGACCTCCATGGCCATCTTGCTGCTCCTGCCCTGCCCCCTTGCCCCCAGCCCTCTGTTTACATGTGCAGACCCCTACTCCCTCCCTCCTGGCTTGTCTGTTCCATTGTAATGCCCCTGATCCGTCCCTCCTGCCCTTTATGGTCTGTTATGCTGCAGCCTTCTCTCCTGTCTGTCCATTATGGTCAGCTATCTACCATTGCCTCTTGCCCCTCTGTTCTCTGTTGTCCATGTGCATGGTCCTGTCCCCTCCCTCTTGCTTTCTATGGATTGTTGTGCTGCACTCCCGTCCTGCATGCCCTGTGTGGTGTATTGTGCTGCTGCAAACCCTGATGCCTGCCCTGCAGGGTCAGTTTGGTGCACCTCTCCATGTCTCTCCTGTCCTCTGTTATCCAAGTCCATGTCCCTATCCCATTTCCTTCCATGATCCAATGTACCATACTTGCGAACATTTTGAACTTGGTAAGAGGGAGATTTTGAAAAAAAACTGGGGTATTGATTTTCCCCTTTGAGTTACATTGAAAAAGAGGATATTGTAGACAGGAGACAGATCAAATAAAGCCCATTTGAGCTTAAAAACATTGGACGTTTCCTGGCTGAATCGGGTTTGTTGGCATGTATGGTTGTACTACCATTGCCTCTTCCTTCTGCCCACAATGGTCTATTACATTGCCACAGCCTTGAAGGAGGGTAGATTTTGTATCACAGGGGGCCCCTGGCCCGTTCTGTCCACACCTGAAGTATGAGACCCTTGTCCTTGCCCTGCCAGCCGCATTTGTAGGCCGTATTAAATTGACCAGCGGGTCCTGTGTTGCTATATAATTATCCTGAGACATCCTTACCACTCAGCCAGCATAAAACCCCTGTGTAGGCCCTTCTGTTCAATATGTAGGCCTCTTTGTTAAATTGACCATAGCTCTGCAATTTTAGTGTATAGCAGTCTGAAGGCAGGTCTGCGAGGCCTTCTGCTCCAAACTAGTAGCCCCCACCCTACCCGAGTGCTCCGTGCTCGGTATCAAAGTTCAACATCCCCCTGAAGCTGTCGACATACAGTAGGCTGCATCCTGGACTGGTACTTGCTTCCTGGGCAGGTTTCCCGCTTTTAAGGAAGTGGCAACCGCAGAGCGTCAAGTTAGGAGAACTGAGGAGATTTTATACATGAATATATTGAATTCCTGTACAATACCCATTATTTTCTGCTTGCTCTATGGAACTTACGATAAGCGATTGGCCTGAGAGACTGACCTTTTCACCCAGTCCATTGTCAGCATTAAGTGGGTAAATGACGAAATGTCTGGTAAAATCTGCAGACAAAGCTTTTGGGTAGCATACGTAGGTAGATGTAGCGTGCAAAGGAGCCCACAAAATGATATAAAAAGGGAGCACCCACAGATATCGACGGACAACCTCGCCGTCTGTATGTAGGTTAACAGGCTGTGCAGGTTTTCCCCAAGAACTGGGAGCTCTTGTCTTCCTTTGCTTAAAATGTCTTGCTCGGCTTTGCTTGAAGTATCTTATTCTATTTTACCTATATGAAATGTCATGTTATGTTTAACCATTGTTCTCTTTACTTTTGCATTTAAAAGATGTTGTATTGTAATTGCAGGAATGCTTGCTCTAAGAGTAAATGTGAGTGTCCCTAGGTAACATTTTCCTTGGTGTAACTTGTTTCTCATGATGCATTTATAGATGTGTTTTCTCTCTCTCTCTGTCAGTCCATTAATTGAGATACAGAGAATATCATGACAGCTGTATGATTATCTGGATTCTGTATTTTGTACTTTAGGTCTCTATTCTGCGGTTTCTTTGAAGTTGCATCTTCTCATTAAACTGCCATTGTATTCTGCCTCCAATTCCATGTCTCATATGTCTGTTTTCTTCATTTTTGGAGCAAGCGTTCCTAGGCACCCCGGCTCAAATTAAGGTGCCCCTTTTGTCCCTGACTCACTCTCCTGCTCAGTTCTGTGGTGGCTCCCGGGGCTCTGGGGACTGCCCCTAGCTTCCTTGACCCGTAATAGATCTTCCCTCCAACAGCCTCTCTTGCAAGTCCTGTATTGTTGGTTTGTTGCCCCTGCCCCCCTTTCCACTGCCCTCCATAGTCTGTTGTGCTTCCACGGCCCTTCCTGCCTGCTCAGTGTGGTTAAATTGTTGCCTTTGCACCCTCCTACCTGCCTTCAATTTTCAGAGTCCGTGCCCCTGGCCTCTGCCTCTCAACAGTATCCTAATGAACAACTAGATTGCTAACATTCTATATTTATTACAAAAGTGTGGAGCGCCTGACATCATCTTGATGTAATCAAAACTGTAATACCTAGAGCATTCCTTTAGAAATTACAAATATGAGAGGGTCTTATTGGCATCAAAATTATGGTTAGTGCTCTAAAAGACTAAAATAAGGACATATTTTCTGAGTTTTCAAATAGCGACAAAGCACTTTTAAATTATTTGTTATCTTTATGTTTTTTTATCTAGTTGACAACTTGATTAAATGTTGCACTTAGGGGAGAGAATGTGGTGTTACTTCCAGAACTGCAGACTTTGCAACTGGGGAACCAGGTTGAAGTTTCTGCTTCAGCTTGACATTCTGTGATTCTGGTCAAATCACTTAGTCTCCCCATGTCTACAACCAAAATGAATTTGTTCTTGTGTGATGTAACCAATGCTCATGTAAAGCACTCCAATACCTGACAAGTCTGCACTATATAACACTGCAAAAACACAAAATAATAAGTGTTTTGCACACTTCTGTCATTGGGCTATATTTGGGCTATATCTGGGTGATTTTGGGCTACATTTGGGCTCTTTTGTCTCCGGTGGCCATCTTGGGAGATTTATTTGTTATGAAGTTTCCTAATTTCCTCATGTACTGCAGTCTCCTCAGTCGGAAATGCTTTCAGTTTTTTACTTTGATTCCATCATGAAGGTATTCAGATATGTCACACATTTGCCATGAATTCTGAATGTTAGCACTCTAGTTGCTCATTAGATCACTGTAGTAAAACTACTGCTCACCATGGAAGTCTGCTCCTGGTATTAAAAGTGCATGTTTCAGTCTGCATGTCAGAATTTTTTAATGAAATAGAAGAGGATTTGAGAAGTCACTCAAAATGTGCCCTCATTTTCTTTCTTCAGCATTAATCATAATTTCTATGGCAAAATGACCCCCCTCATTGTGTTCCTTTTTAAATTAAATGTTTTAAGTGTTACCAGTTTATTCCAATCAAGATGGCTTCAGGTGTGCCATACTTTTGTCATAATGAAGACAGTAAGTGCTCTAGTTGTTTTTAAGAACATTCTTGGACATTCTGTCATTGGGCTATACTTGGGCTACATCTGGGTGATATTTGGGCTACATTTGGGCTCTTTTGTCTCTGGTGGCCATCTTGGGAGACTTATTTGTTATGAAGTTTCCTAATTTCCTCATTTACTGCAGTCTCCTCAGTAGGAAATACTTTCAGTTTTTTACTTTGATTCCATCAAGAAGGCATTCAAATGTGTCACACATTTGCCATAAAATCAGAATGTTAGCACTCTTTTTGCTCATTAGATCACTGTAGTAAAGCTACTGCTCACCAGGGAAAACTGCTGCTGGTATTGAAAGTGCATGTTTCAGTCTGCATGCCAGGATTTGAGAAGTCACTCAAAATGTGCCCTAATTTTTCTTTATGCAGCACTAATCATACTTTTTATGGAAAAATGAACCACCTCATTTTGTTCCTTTTTAAATTAAATGTTTTAAGAGTTACCACTTTAATCCAAGCAAGATGGCTTCAGGTGTGCCATACATTTATCATAAGTAGGACGGTTAGCGCTCTAGTAGTTCTTTGGAACACTCTGGAAAGCTGCAGTAGAACACAAAGGAATCAACTGACAGTCTCTGCCCTTGTTGGATGTACATGTTTTACTGAGAATGTCAGACTTCATTCTCACATGACTGAGAAAGTTAATGTGAATTTACAGAAAATAAACTCTCAGTTTAGCTTATAGATCACCTTCCAAACCTCTGTGGTAAAAGCATGAGAAAATATTTTTCTCTCAATCATGATATCCCAGCAGAAGGCTTTTTCACATGGTGAAATCACCTTAGAACATACCACAATTCCTAAAATGAGTATGGTACCATCAACAAATGATTTATAATGTAACTAAAGTCTTAAAATCTTCTATTAACTGCAATGCTTTTTAATGAGGTGCTATCATGTATATTGGTCCCAAGATGGCTGCCAACACTTCTTGGATGAAGTGCTGACAGCCAATCAGATCTCAGGATGAGATGTGTGGTTAGGCTCCGCCCACATATATATATTGATTTAAATGCTATTTTCTCAGGAACTACTGAACAGATTTACACCAGACCTACAAAAGGCACTTCCTTGACCTGAGGACTACCTCTCTGCCAAATTTCAAGTAACTCTGTTCAGCCGTTCGGGCTGTAGCTGTGTCTAAAGGTCCTATGGAAAAATGCATGGGAAAAACGCGTTTTGGGACCCCCCTTTTTTCTCAGCCCCCGCTTGACGAATCCCCCCGAGACTTTCAGGGTAGGAGCAGAGCGTAGCGCCCCACCTATTTTGAAAATTTCGCGAGGATTCATCGACCGGCGCCAAAGTTATTCCAAATAGAATGTTGCGGATTTCCTATGGAAACAGGGTCCTAACTATAACTATCTACTGGCGACCGCCAGTAGATAATATATATATTCACTGAAAAAAACATAGGTTTCAGGGACGTTATAGTTAGTTGGATATTTTACTCGTACAAAACCAGAGAAATTCTGCCGTTATAGTTAGCTCAGCTAACTATATCTCGCGCCCCCGCAATGCACTGCTGATGACGTCACATATTACATCATTCATGACATGGTCAGTGACATCACTGATGACATCACTGATGACATCTCAAATGACATCACTGATGACATCACTGACTTGCGACCTCGACCCCAGCAAAACAGACAAGGAAAAACAGAACAACCAAACGCCAGGAGAGGAGACAAGCCAGGCAGAGGAGAACAAAAGAGACAAAACACACGCAGATGGAAACACAAATAACCAATGTGATGGGCTGCAACAAAATGGTAGTGAATCTGGCCAATGTGAAACTAAATGAAGCAGAAAAATGGTTACTGTCCCTCGGGCTCTCATATTGCAAATACAAAAGTAATGTTCCCCTTGCCATGGGAGTCATCTCCCTTGGCATGGGGAGCATTATTTGATGGGAGCAGGGCTTGCCTGGCAGTGAAAGACAGTAAGAAATGGCTCTATGTATGCCCATCCCAATTGAGCGAGAGACATATAGCCATTTCTCTGACTACAAACTTAAGGTCCACCTGCATATAGATCAGGCAAGTGGACCACTATGTTGGTGGGGAGGAAACTCTGCCAACTGCCAACATATAAATCAGGCCCTTAGTCTTTGAAGAGGGTATTAGGGGTTCCACATTTATGGCCAGCGCCAGCCTGTAGGTGGGGGAAATCCCGGGTAGACCAATGTGGTAAAGATTCCCAGGTGTTACCCTACTAACATTTGCAGCAGTTCTTGTGTGTTTAACTGCAGACTATCCCACAGAGCCCATCTCTTTTGGAAGCCAACTTCGCAGAACCTTTCTTCCTCTGTCCAGAGTCCCCTTTGACAACTCAGAGGTGTGGCTAAGATAGCGGGCAAATCCTCCCTTGTGGTCACTCTAAACCATTTCTGGGCTATCTCTCACTCCCGCTGGGTTTAGAGATAAGCTGGCTATGAAGACAAAAGTGAGACAGTCCTAGGTGTGAGTTACATCTGCCAGTGACAAGGTAGGCCTTAGGGGTGGGCGGCAAACTCCACTCTGCCCCTGGAGTTTTGCCACTCCAAGCTCTGCTTGGAAAACAGAGTTCAACAAAAACTCTGTCATTCTCCACATAGCGGAGTTCCCCAATACCACCATCCACCCCCTAGGTCCCAACGCCCAGCCTGATATAGCAGCAGTGTTGCCATCACGCGGGGTGGTCCCTTCCAGGGTTACAGGGCAGTGCTTCCAACTCTACTGAGTAGCATCAGGTACACTGGCATGTGGCCTGGGATAGGGGGTATGCCCAAGGAGTGTGCACAATCCCTATAATTCCATAAAGAACTAGCGCACCACTAACCTTACCATAATGCTGATGGAGGGCATTAGTGATAATCACTAGGGCCGGGCCTTCACTCAGCACAGCCACTGCCAGCTCCACCAACTGCCTTCAAGAAGGAGGAAGAGCGGCGTGAGCGACCTCCGCCAACCTCTGAGCCTGTGTCTGCATCGTAACCGCGCTGTCCTACATGTGGCATTCACCACTGCCCATCCTGTTGGAATGTCCGCACTCCTTCACAAACTGGTAAAGAGCCTGGGGTTGCTTGTGGTGGAGGGCGGGGGAGTCAGAGTGGTGTAAGTGCAACCTCTTGTTGTTAGTGTATGGGAGGCTAACTAAAGTGACATGATTGGGAGTGGAGGCGGTGCTTTTGAGAGATTACAAGGAGGCCCGTAAGGAGGTTTGGTCGGAGGGACTTTGACCTGGGCTGCAGATGCTGGAGCAGTGGTGCCACAGTGAGTGGGTTCTGGTGGCAGCAGTAGGAGCAAGAAACAGAGGTGGGCAAGTGGAGTAACTCTGTCCGCTCATGGAACTCTGTAGGATCCCACAGAGTTTTTATGCAATTCCGCACAATTCAACATAGTGCAACACCGCAAGCTCCACCCACCCCTAGTAGGCGTCCTTCGAAGATCAGGAAGGGGCTGGGCACTGCCCCTGGCCAAACTGCTCAGGGACGAAAAACATCTCCTCACACTCAAGCCCATTGTCTGCTGTCTGTGAGCAATCCACATCTCACCACAGGGAGCCATCAACACTCAGGTGAAACTGAACACTGACAGAAAGGCACATTTTGCTTAGGCAGTAAAATTACAACTTCTAATAGTGTCATTTTCAAAATAGTAATATAACATATGAATTGAACATTAGGTTTGATTTTAAATCACCATTAAAAAGAGTCCCTGAATCATTTTTCTAGCTATCCCTAAACTAAAGTTTAGAATTATAAGGTGTCAATATATAAGCTAACTTTTTCCTATAGGAGAACCAGCCTTGTCACAGTGAAAAATTACTTTGTAGGCATTTCACTGCCAGGACAAGTAAAAGATAAAAAAATGAAGGTCCTATTTTTTTTTAAATATATATACGAATTTAGGGTTTACCTTAGGGGTGACATAAGTATTTAAAAGGAAGATTTACGCCCAGCAATAAGTTTATTTGGTCATGTCGAATTGTCAGTTTTAAAACTACAGACAGGCTAGAAGTGTAGGCCTGCAGTCATGTTTTGCATTGTCACTCTAGAGGAGGCACAATGTTGGCTACAGTCCACTAGTGGCATTGAACTTACAGGCCCTGGGTACATTTTGTACCATATATGAGGTCCAAAATCCAGCAATAAAATCTAGCATAAAATGAGGGTGATGACGCAAAAAGGGACATTTTCCTACAATCACCTAAACTAGGACAGACCTATTGGCTTAGCCAATGCTTGTTCTAGCTGCTGTCACAATAAGTGAACCCTCCTACACATGATTTAATGTTAGCAGGATTACATGGATATGCGTATATGTTTTCCTGGCTCTTAGTGTCAATAAAAAGCCTTGTTATTCTTTTGTTGAACTGTGGATATGATTGGTATCTTCTCTGTAAAAGGCACAGGGCCTGATTTTGAGTGCGGAGTATGGTTTTTACTCCATCAGGGCAACAAAGTAAAACACTCCTTCACCTTGACAGAGTATCCATCCTCCACATTTAGGGATGCCTGCCGGCCCTGCAGACATCTCTTGTCTTAGGAAGGAACCGCCATCACGGTCGTTCCTGTCAATGTGTTAAGAGTTTGATGAACGGTACCATCAAATTGATGGACATTCGTCAAATTTTCAACATGTTTTTGAATTTCAAAACAAACTCCCAAAGCAGGAGTTTACTTTTGAAATATCAAAAAATAGTGACCCCCACCCCATGGAAGTTGTCTCCCCTGGAGTGGGGTTAATTTAAATGTCTTCACTGTCCCTTACTGGTTTTACCTGGGGGTGACTGACAGTGAAAATTGGCCATTCAACAGTACACTCTAAAACTTCGACGGCCCATACTCCGTCAGACCATTGTAGCACTATTTCGGCAACAAAGCTAGAGCATGCTGAATCATCGAGATACTGAAGGTCCGTCCACCTATAAATCAAGCAGGGAGACCAAGGGTTTTACAGACCAAACTGTAAATCAGGCCATCAGTGTTTTAATGAGGAAGCATGATTCCTTTTAAACACTATAACTGTCTGCAGCCTTTTTGACCACTCCATGTTGTAGGGTAATGTAATTTGGTGCGAATGGTTTATTTTTCATTAGTTTTGCTATTTCGGCATGGAGTGTTTTTTTTCTTTGCCTCGACAACCTTGTTGACAATACATTCCGTGTTTTTTTAGGTCGAGCGTCAGTGCGCATGGCTGTCTGCAAGACCTGTGATATTCAATATAACCACTTTATTCCTGCTGGCTACTTACCATTGGTTCCCTCCTCCGTCGCTCTTCTTTCCTGCCTCCTAAGTTGTTCACACAGCGATACATCACTTCGAGTCAAAGCAAAGGAGCACCGGCCAAGCACGGTGTCCTTACGCATGGTTTCTGCATGTCTTTGTTAACAGAACTTTTTTTTTTTATGTTGCTTACAGTATTTGCAAGGTAAAAACCATGCTGGTGGACACCACAACAATTTGATTCATATGAAGGATTTTATAAGAGGTGGGGCAGTTTCTACATTTAGACCGAGCATGAGCTGGGGATTTCCCTCTGTGCAGCATTCATGGGCAGAGCGCATATTGGTATTAGGGTGACCAACCGTCCGTTGTTCGTGAGGATTCCTTTTACAGATGCCTTTTGTCCGTAATTTTGGGCCTTGCAGGGAGCAGAGCTGTTCCCCTGCGAGAGGCCTCTGCTCTCAGGATGGGGCCACCTTGCACTCCTCTGAGCACAAGAGCAGCCCCACCCCACCCATTGTCTGTATGCGGCTGATTGTCACATACAGAATGACAATGGGCCAGTTTGAGCTGTTACACCCTGCTCTCTGTTTAGCTGTCCGTTTGCCCCCATTGGTCTGCCCTGGCCTTCTTCCTGTGAGTGTCATGATTACGCTTATGATGCACATGCTGTGAAGATTGCTCTGGAGCAATCCGTTTATGCTTAATATTCCACATAAGGAGACTCGGCTTGTCAGGGCGGCTGGGGCAGCACTGATCAAATGATTTGACAAACCCTTGTCCCACACTATTGGTGCCTGCTGCTGATTCACCCGGTCACCCACCTCCAGATTTGCCTCCAACACGCCTCCTCGATCTGAAATCGGCAGTCCTTTCCTTTGAAGATTATGGGCTCATGTATTTAGCTTTAATAACTTTTATAATCAGCTCAGTCCACCTTAAGCCTGACGTGATCTGTGGCCAGACGGTTATTTTCTAAGAGATATTAATTCATACTTCCCTGCCCCGCCAAACGGCTCCGCACTTTCGGTCCATGAAGTTGACCCCGTGCTCACCTGTTTTAATACACAGATGCTTTAGAATGATTCTATCAATGGCTCTTAGTTAATAAACACTGATGAAGGATGCTCCATAACTTGCTTGAAGTGTATTGGCATAAAGGCCAATCAGAAGATTTGGGGAGAAGCTGGTGCCTTTGCGGGACACTGTGGTTTGTAAACATCTTTGTTGGACTTGGCTGTCTCTTGCACGTTAAATGATGCATTAGCTTTAGGGCTGGCCCTACTCATGCTTTCTCAAAAGTTGATAATAAAGATGAATTCATACATAGTGAGTTAACCCACAATGGCTCTCTTCACGGCAAGTGACAATGTTTTGTCACATCACATGTGCACAGCAGCCCAAAAAGGGGTGCCCTTCAGTGCCTGGTCTTTGTGCTTGGGCTGTTGGGCAACACCTTTCTTTGAATTTTTAATATGTTTGCTATTTTTGTCACATTGCTTATGATTGCAGAAGAAATAAATAACATTAGAACATTGGAATGTGGAGCATACATGAGTGAAAGGGAAGGTGGAGTGCTGGAAGAAAGGATGGGTGGATGAGTGAAAAGTTGAATGGATGTACGGATGAGTGTCTGGGTAGATGGATGAGTAAGTGAAAGGATGGCTGAAAGGGTAAATGGTTGGATGGATGAGGGAATAGATGGATGGGTGGACGAGTGGATGAATGAGCGAGTGAAAGGGAGGGTAAATGGACAAAAGGATGGATAGATGAGTGAAAGGGTGGATGGATGAGAGAAAGGATGGATGAGTGAAAGGATGGATGTGTGATAGGGTCAATGGATTGACTTATGAGTGGATGAGTAAATGGATGAGTGGGTGGATGGTTGAAGGGAGGATGGAAGGATGAGTGACTAAATGAAAGGGGAATGGAGAGAGAAAGGGAGGATAGATGGATGGTTGAGTGAAAGAATGGATGAATGATTGGCAGAATGGATGGGCAAATGGGTGCCTGGATGAGTGAAAAGAAGAATGTAAAGATAGATGAGTTAAAGAATGCATACATGAGTGAAAGGGAGGGTGGAGTGCTGGAAGAAAGGATGAGTGAAAAGTTGAATGGATGAATGGATGAGTGACTGGGTGGATGGATGAGTAAGTGAAAGGATGGCTGGATGGGTGAAAGGGTAAACAGTTGGATGGATGAGTGAGCGGATGGATGAGTGAAAGGATGGTTTGAGTGAAAGGGTGGATGGATGATGGATGGATGAGTGAAAGGGTGGATGGAGGGATGGATGAGTGAAATGATGGATGGAAGGATAGATGATGGATATGTTTGCAAATGGTTGAAAATGTTTCGATATCGATGGGCACACAGATGGAAGGACAGAATGAACGGTGAAAGACTGAATGATGGGTGAAAGAATTGATAGATGACAGAATGTAAATCTGAAATGGTGGATATCAGGAGTTTGATGGAAGGATGCATGGCTAGATCCGTGGACAAGAGACCTCTTCTGGTGAGGGTTGTGACGACTTACTTTGCTTTCTTGGTGCCATAAGATCTTTAGTTCAAAGTGGGAGGTATTTACATGTTCTGTCTACTCCCTTGCCTATATGTTACTGTTCTGTATTTGCTGTGTGCTTATCTGTGAGATCTATGCATCATGCCTATGACATTTTGAGTGACACCCAACTGCTACTTGAATGTTACACTAATAATTGTAAATGTTTGCATGTTTTGTTTTAGGTGTAAGTTTTTAGGGAGAGCCTCACAATGCCATGAGCTGTGAGATGTATATTGTGTTTGTAGCAAAAGGCAAGCCGTCAAAAATAAATGATGTAATACTGTATCAACAGTGCCTTCTTCAAGAAAGCTGCAGGGAAAAGCCAGTTTGTGACTTCCGTCAGCTAGTGCAACTCTCTGCGAAGCCCCCGCATGCAAATTTAGATTCCATACTTTAAGTTCCACTTGCTGAAAACCCATAATGCATTCCCTGTAGTGGGTTCATCAAAGCAATCTTCCATTTAGTTTGACTTTGCGTGCCGCTTTACATCTCACAATGGCACTCAGATATGAGATGCTAGTAACAAAGTCTATCTGAGCAAATCTTCCCGACCACTTCTCTCACCAAACATGCCAGCTCAGGACCATGAACTGTAAACAAAATATCAGACTGGACAACCCAGTGCAGTAACCATATAAATAGATGATTATCATATGAAATACCACAAAAAAGACCTGCACAGTTGCTCAAAGCTGCGCGCACACTGAAAAACCATGAAGTGCACGATTGTCTCAACCTAATATAAACTTATTTTGACTTGTACTTCAGTGGTTATTTAATTACTTATTTTCATACTATTGCGACCTCTTTTGACGTGTCTGTAAAACGTACCTTTTGTCCCGAAGTTTTGTCCAGAATTTTGACCTTATGTCCTGAATTTTTGTTCTGAATTTTGACCCTTTGTCCTGAATTTTTACACTTACTGTCCTGGATTTGCACCCATGCCAGTTGGTCACCCTAATTGTTTTTCGTTGTGGTGTGATTAGAGCAGAGACACATCGCCAGCTGCCTGGCGCTGGCACATCATGACTCTGTTGCTGCTGTCATGCCTGGTTCGGGCGTGACTCTGTTTCTCGCTGTGGGTGATAATAGTGCTGCAGTGGGAGAGAAGGAATGTGGTAAGCTAAATAGGAAGGATGGGCAAAGTGTGATAGGGCAAGCGTGGGAAAACATAAACAACATGGCCAATGAGGTAGCAGTGGAAGTAGGACAAGGGGATTGTCATAGTTACACAAGTATTAATGATCAATAATCACCTCGAAGCCAATCGAGCTGCTATTTTCGTTCAACTTTAACTACGGGCACCTGGCCGATTCCTAACACCTTACACTCATTCAGCTGTCCAAATCCGCATCCTGTGCAAGACTGTTCTTGGATGTAAAAGCCATTATGTCCTCTCAGTCCTCCTCCCCCCTCACCGCTTGGCTTAACTCATAACAATACATTTAGCTCCTTACTGGAAAGTATTTGAGAATGTGGGTTCTAAGACCCCCCCTTAGCCCTCTCATGTTTTGTAACCACGATCTACACCCACGCCTGTCACACATTAGAAGCCCAGAAGCAACTAAGTACCTACATGAGATGTTATTTCATCGTGAAGGCCTTGTTGTTTATTTGGGGATAATGCGACCATTTGCTGTCAGTGACAGTGCATGCTTGACAATAGTCTCCACATTTCATTACAGATGCACGGCGAGAGCCTCATGCCTGGGCCTTCAAGAGAGATGCATGGAGCTGGGGAGGGGATGTGGTCCCTCGGCTAGTCTGCCGACTTCGGTGTTGGAAACCAAGGTTCGAGCCTCGAGGTCGCGTCCACATCCTGTGATTCTGGGCAAATCACTTCATCTCCCCGTGCCTGAATGTGTAATGTAAATACGGTGCTCATGTAAAGCGCTCCAATACCTTCGGGTCGAGTTCGCACTGTATAAATATGTACAAAAAAACCCTCTGCATAACATGTAGCCAGGGTTTATCCTTGCTTCTTCCTATGCACATGAGGATGCCAGGAGAAGGATGGCAGAGTGCATAACATTGGAGCCAACTGCAGCGGTGGACTGTTCAAATGTAAGTTATAAAACTGGAATTAAACCTTTCTCGGAGAAAGCCACATCCTTTTAGTTCCGAATCGGGGAGACCATGTACAGGTGGTGGCTACCTGAATTGTTGTGGAGAGGATATAAAAATAACAAGAAATTTGGGGTTTACATTTTAGAAACTTTGACCTTTTGGTATTGTAAATGACAAAACCTTTATTATTGCAGGTTTTTTAAAAACATACATAAAAGGCATTGTGATTTACAATGCCAATAGCTCAAAATCTTGCAATTGTGAGACCTATTGCATTACAAATGCGTGTTTCACCTGTGATGGGGTTTTAGTAAATATTGCGACATATTCTCAAGGACTTATCGCCGAGTTATCAGCACTTTATCGCAGTCAAAGTGGTGATAAAGTTATCGCCCTATTCACAAGCTGGTGCTAACAGCATATATCACCAGTTTTCCTACGATAGCAGCCGCAAAAAACATCGCCACAGATGACATTGGCAACTCACGCTAATGATATGCAGAGTAGGCGTTCCCGTGCAAAAAGCTGCGACAACACCACTCTGCAACATTCTCAATGACCAGCTTGATCGGCGATAAGATCCCAAAACAGGCGATAAGGTGCGTTAGCAGCAGGGATTTATCACCTGCTCTTACTTGGTGTTATGTCGGACGACAGCCTGCACCATAAGAGGTAGCCCAGCCCAGAGCCACACCTGAAGAAAAACAGATACCATGGAGCTACTGATCATGCAGCTCGGAGCCCCAAGAGGGCCACAACACCTACCGCCACCACCCCCAGGCCCGCCACCCTCCCGGACCCCCTTTGCCCCCCCCCCACACTACCACAGAGGCAGCGCAAACAAAGACAGCGGACCTTCAGGAAACACTCCAGCCTCACAGACCTAACACCAGAGGATGTCATTGCCCACTACAGGCTCAAAAGGACAACCATCCTCCGCATCCTGACCATCATTGCCCACAGGCTGACGGTATCAGCACAGCGGACAACCAACATCCCTCCATAGACAAAGCTGCTGGCTGTGCTGCACCTGTTGGCCTTCCAACCAACAACTGCCAGAGTCGGAGGAGTCTCACAGCCAGCCCTATCAAAGTTCATCACAACTGTCTTGGATGCCATCATCAGCTTGGTACCCCAGCACCTTCACTTCCCCCACACTGCGCAGGAACAGCTGGAGACCAAGCAAGGCTTCTACGTCATTGCTGGCTTCCCACACATGTTGGGGGCAATTGACTGCACACATGTCCTACTTGTGCCTCCTGCCGACATTGCACACAATTACCGCTGCAGAAAGCACACGCATTCCATCAATGTGCAGGCAATAGTGGACCACTGGGGACTCTTCACCAATGTCGTTGCCAACTACCTAGGCAGTGTGCATGATTCCTACATCTTCCGACAGTCCATCATCAAGCAGCGCTTCCAGGATGGCACCTATGGAAATGCACTGCTCATTGGTAAGTACCAAATGAACACACCACACACCTCAACTCCACAATCATGCAACTCGCAACTCTGGGAATGCACATGTTACAAACTCACATACAACATGCCTAACAACATGCCCACCTACCAGACACAACAGCACAACTTATTGTGGTAACCTGGGCTAGCCATATACACAAGCCATCAATGGCATGGCACCTCAGCCACACAATAGCAGAATGTGGGGAAAGGTGGGAACCAGGCATGTGCGAAGGAGGCAAGTGATCAATGAATAAGAATGTACACAATGCCAAGTGTGGTGTGGATGTGCCCGCCAGACTGCAGTATGCGGACCACAGACATGTCCATGTCAACATATACTGCTGGTGTTTGGTGTGCAGCGGACAGTGGACGCAACCATGTTACTTCAGCCAGTGGGGAAGATCGCAGAAATTTAGCTTGTTACGTCCCCCCTGTAAGAGTGAGCGTAGTGGGCTGGCCCGGCATATACGCCAGGCTAGCGTACAGGTGTGAATAGAAAGCACATAGCTCTGGGCGTGGTTCTCTTCTGGAATGACCAATGTGTCTGCCAGGGCGGCGCTCTCACCCCGCCACAAGGCCGACACCATGAGCTGTGTTGCCTGCCATCCTGTGTGCCTGCTGCACCCCGGGCCGCTGGTTCCCAGACCCGCCTTGCCCGCCCCTGAGCACCCAGGCCTTACTGCTCACCTGCCGATACTGGCGTGTGTCAAAGAGGGCCCACCACGTGCCGGTGCAAGCTCCAAGCCCGAGGACTGTGACCTTGGAAGCCTCCTCAGACCATCGCTGGCCTCCCCGACACAGGCCCCCAGCATTCCTTACTCATTGACGTACCCCACCGCTGCCTCCGGCCTACACTGCAGTCTAGTAGGTCACACATTTGGAACAGATTCTTGATATCATGATGGCCGAGCTCATATGTCAATGGGACGTTTGATATCACTGTAATCCCTTCGATGTAGTGCCACCAACTCTGTGCATAGCATTCCAACGACACATGTCTGTGGTCCCTTGCTGACTACTGCCTTCGGCCTACACTGCGGTCAAGTAGGTCACACATTTGGCACTGAGTCTTGATTTCTCGATGGCAGAATTCATATCATTGTACGCAAGTAAAGGAGTAAGAGGAAGACGCGGTTCAGTTCTGAGGAAAAAAGGATCATCATTACGGAGGTGATCGAACACTACCAGCAACTGCTCTGGTGTCACTAACTCTGTGCATCGCAAGCCATCGACACGTGGCTGTGGACCCCTGCTGACCGCTGCCTCCGGCCTACACTGCGGTCGAGTAGGTCACACATTCGGAACTGAGTCTTGATTTATTTATGGCAGAGTTCATATCATTGTACAGGCAGACTGCATACCCTTTCAGCGCCGGTGCCACTAACTCTGTGCGCCGACATTCATGGACACTCACTGGTTGAACTTTGGTGGCATCTGAGTATATGGCCTGGGGGTTGTCTTCATCATCATGTAGCTGATACTGACTTGGTGGTAAAAATGAGTCTGTAGCATTCATCTGCTCCATATTGCCTGTTTCTGCTTGGTTCTGCCCTCTGCATCATGCCCTGGAAGAACAAATTCCACTGTCCCCGAAACACTCAGCGACATTCACGTTGGACATCGACGAGGCCCCGCTCAGCTCTCGTGGCCCTACTTCAGTGCACCACAAGTCACCATCCTCTGGCGGTGTGCCTGTGCCGGCTGCAGTGCATCCGGGGCCACTAACTCTGTGCAGCTCAAGTCATGGATCCTTACTGTTTGAACTTTGAACTTCTGATTGACTGGTCTATATTGTTGTTGCCAGCACCAACCACCCCCTGAGGGGTGGCTTACACTCACCCCACACCCACCCAGGACAGGTGTCATTGGACATGTGACCCTGGCAATAAAAGGGGCCGGGCGCTTGTGCCCGTAGCTAGTTCCACAAACTATCTAAGTGTGTCCGTGTGGTCATTATGTATATATGAGGCCCCCGGGCCCTACCACATTACATTGTGCTGTGTACAGTGGACGCAACCATGTCACCTCAGGCAGTGGGGTAGACCT
This sequence comes from Triturus cristatus, assembly GCF_964204655.1. Classification (NCBI taxonomy): domain Eukaryota; kingdom Metazoa; phylum Chordata; class Amphibia; order Caudata; family Salamandridae; genus Triturus; species Triturus cristatus. The sequence goes on from NC_140587.1 coordinate 105,613,877, forward strand.
GGGCCATGTAGCTGTGTCGTACCCCCCTGTAAGCGTAAGCGGAGTCGACTGGCGTACGACAGTCCAGCGTAGGGGTGTGGTTCATCAACCCAGGGCTCTGGGAGTGGTTAAGTTTTGGCCTTGCCAAGGAAGTAACTAATGCGTGTGTCTCTGTTATAGAGACAGCGCCACCCGTTCCGCAATGGACAATGATGCAATGTAGCATGCCCCCGGAGTGCGGGCTCGGCTGAAGGGGTAAATGAGGGAGCGCAAGCCCGCTCTGAGTCCGGGATCATACATGCCAACTGTTGTGTGTGTCGCTATTACCGCAGCATAAGCCAAAGGTCTACCCTCAACGGCATCGCGAGTTCAGCCAGCCATGAACTCTACATCTGTGTCCAACCTATCCTTACCATAGGTCTACGCACATGTGGCCGCCCACCTTCAACGCACAACATCACAGTGTCGTTGTCAGGCTTGTGGACATGCGCAGACAGGCATGACAATGGGGTGCCGTAGGAGTGCAAGTGATGCAACCGCGCTGCACACACTAGTAAATAGGCTCGGGGGAGGGAGGACCAGCAGTAAGGCTACGTAATACACATTGATGCCGCTAATCTGCTACAAGCAGTACATGTCAAACAGGAATCACTAAGTCACACATATCACACAACAATGAACCAGTAAGCCTGCCAACACATCATGCAGAACCAACTATTGACTCATGTCTCTCTGCACTGTCACAGGTGATCAAGGATATGCACTCTGCCCTTGGATGATGAAACCCTCCGAGCCCCGAACACACAGGCCCAGAGGCAGTACAATGTGACCCACAAACGCACCAGGGGCATTGTGGAACGCACATTTGGTGTGTTGAAGTCACGTTTCAGGTGCCTGGACATCACAGGTGGAAGGCTCCTGAACAACCCAGACATCATGTGCAAGATGATCGTTGCATGTTGTGTGTTGCACAACATATGTGTACGCACCAATGCCCCATGGATACAAGTGCCAGATGCACCAGACGATGATGAGGAAGATGAGGCAGGTGGACCACCTCCACTGTAGTAACAGCAGGAATAGGCCGTAGGAACACCATCATTGACCATTTCTCCACATGAGCACGTCACATTATGACAGTCCTTAGCAGTCATGGGCCAGTACAAAATGACCACAGGCACAGCATGTGCAAATAAATTCATTACAACACTGAGTGCATGTCACTCCTCTGTACAAGCACATCACTCTAACAAGTGTAAGTGCAACATGTAGTGCTAACAATCTCATAATTTGAAAAAAGATGGTGGGTGTGTCACCTCTGTAAAGAGAGGCTATTTAGGGTATCACGTATTCGAAATGTAATTTCTGTGTGTCACAGATAGTACGGAATCCCACTCATCAGCGTTTCACATGTCTCCCAAATCATTACATATAGGCTGTCATTTGTGACCTGCAAGTGACAACAGGGCTTCTTTTGGGGTCAAATATGTACCACCATGATGCAGGGATACACCCTGTGACTCAAGTCCCACAACATGAGCAACTTGGACGTAAGGGGGGACTCACTGCCCCTACATTCGCCATTATTTCATACTTGATTAATCATAGACATGACACGTCTGTGTGTATAAGTGTGTATTGTTCACGTTCAGTAGAGTGTTGAAGCTGTCTTAGTACTGGGCCATGCAGACAACACTTTACAATGTTGCCCCATGGAGGACCAGCCAGAGTCCTTTAGGGATTGACAAATTACTTGTAAGGGGAAGAGTCCAGTCCGCAGGCTGATTGCTGTATCATTGTTAAGCAAACAAAATATGGCAGTCCATGTCGAGGTCCAAAGTTAGTGTCGCAGAGTTTATCGGGGGACGGTCGAAAGTTCTTTTCCAGGGCATGATGCAAAGGGCAGACCCAAGCAGAAACAAGCCATATGGCGGAGATGAGTGCTTCTTCTTACTTCTTACCACTAAGGCAGATTCATCCTCATCTTCGTCCCCTGACGTTTCATGTGCCTCACATGTGGGTGGTGGGGTTTGGTCTGCAGTGGTGTGTGACACTGACACATCAGGAGCCGGAGATGTGGATGTAGAAGTAGCAGCAGCATTCATCTGCGCAATGTCTTGTGGCATCACTCCTATGATGAGGGTCTGCATGGCATGGAAGATCCCATCTACAGCTTTCTCGTGTGCCACCGTGGTAGCCATTTTTTGCGCCTGCATCCACTCTATGTTCTCCATGACTCTCCTTATGTTTCCCAAATCATGGATGACATCACTGTGGCCACTCTGACTAGACAGTTGTTGCTGTCTCCGAGTCATGACTCCAGCGACACCAGCCATGGATTGTTGGAGGGCATGAGGCGGACTGTGTGTGTCCGTTAGGGAGTATAAGTGGTCCCTGATGGGACTTAGACACCCACGTATGCCATCTAGTTTGGCTGCTATGAGGTCGAACCCCACCCGCACCTGTTCAGCCAGCTCCTTCTAGCGGTCTAACACACGGCGTTGGAACGCCATGTGTTCTTATGTGAGGTGCTGGGAGGCAGTCGTGGTGGTGGGTGCTTCCTGCTGTGTGGTCTGTGCAGGGGGTGGGCTCACCTCGATGGTGCTGGGCTGCCTTGCTACTGGAGGTGGGGTTCGGAGGTAGTCCATGAACCGTTGGAGTTCATCGTAGTCGTTGTCCTGGGGGTCGTCTCCATCATCACTGATGTGATGTAGGGTCTGCTCTGCAGGAGGTGTTGATTGTCCCTCTGCAATGTAAAGGGGAGATGCAGTTTCACAGTGTGTTCCATGTATGTTTACGCATTGACGAAGTTTACATACAGACTGCATGACAATGTTTGTGACTGTTTGTGAGGAGATGCCTATTTGATGTGGGACAGTGGACATTAGTACTACATCACGGATGTGAGGTTGTACTCGTACATTGTCATCTCACAGGTTTTGTTTCTCTTCTGTTATGCTGCATTTTTCCGCATGATGCCTGGGAATTGCAGGCCTGTCGCTAGTTATAGCTGATTTTTGTACCACGGTTTGGGACATCGTCGCTTTTTTCGCATTCTTGTTTCGCATTTTTTAGGCGTCATGTTAATTTTATTGCGGTCATTTGACACGCTATGGTGAGACTATCGCATGGTACCGCCGTGTTGAGAATACAACTTTAACACGGCGTTATTTTCCCGCAATGGACTGCGATGTGAAGAGTTGCGTTAAGCTAATTTTGCGATAATTATTACACGTTCTTGAGAATATCCCCCATTGTTATTAGTCGAGATTGATTCTTTCTCCATACCTTCCACTCTCAATAGTTCACAGAAGTTAATAGGCCTGATTCACAAAGGTAAGTTACACCTTTGAGTAAGTTTACACTTTGCGTTAAGTTTACTACTTTTCGGTATTCACAAACTCCAAGTATAAACTGATTAAAAAAGTGAAAGTTACATGTCTCCACCCCCAGTGTAATGCAATTAGATTAATCTTGTGTGGGTGGTTGATGTTTCTCTCTATCTCTTCCCTGGAGCACTATAAACCCCTCTTACTCATCTCTAATTCCCTGTACTTTAGTATTAAATCAGTTTCCTTTCCTATCCACTCGTCTGTGTCCCTTTACGACTAAAATCTATACTGACAAGTAGAGACAGCAGTGGCAGGAGAATTCCACACATGTAAGTATAGGCAAAACTTACACTTTGTAGAACCTCTTGTAGTACATTTTGTGGCACTAAAAACATACTACAAGTGTATTTTAAGAACCAGATCCAATATCTTTAGGTTCTTCCATTCTGTTGGCTTTTTTCTCGGATGAAGAGGGATTTATGGAGATCTGCTTCAACTGGCTTGTTTACCTTCAAATTCGAGGATTTTATTTTTAAACTTTTATCCTACATTTTCCACTTCTACCTCCTTTTTATCCATTTTATAATGCATGGAATCCTACATTCCATATTTAAATTCTTTATTACCGGTAACTTGTGATGAACCTAGTCGAAAATGATAAAGAAATTAAGAAGCTGCTCAAAGCTCAACTGTAAAAACTTATTACAGTTGAGTTATGACATCACAATGCCTTCTGCTAGTGCCAGCAGCCAAGAAGAAAGGCAAGTCACACAGCATAATTAAAGTTGCACTTTAAAAACAAACACAAGCTGAGGCAGTTTCTACTTCTACTCATTTTGAATGGATGAACACTAATAAGCAGAAAGTAGATATTTATGTCGACATGTTTTTTTCCACTCTTTAGTTAATTATAGGAAAGCTGGAATCTCTCAGCACATTCTAGACATTCTAAGGTCTAATCTAATTCTATTATCTTTTTGCAAAAATATGTAGCTGCTTTTTGGTGTGTTTTGTACTAGAGATTCTAATTGTATTCTTAATGTTTACAAACATCTTATCTGTTTCATATAAAATACCACTTACCCTAGGATATCAGTGGTTTGAGATAAAGGTTATGGTGTATTACAAGAAATATAGTGCCCCCTGCTGTACATTAGAAGGATATTGCAAATCACCTCGGGTTCCATGACCTTATAAAGGAACTCACCCTTTGGCCTTGTCCTCTAGACTAAACGGGGTAGGGAAATGCCTATTTTGACATGGTTAGCCCCAACTTTTTGCCTTATGTGTTTTTGAATTGAAAGTGCACTGAGGTTCTCCAAACCAGGTTCTCAGTGCAAGATCTCTTTTCTAAAATGATACCTTGATTGGCACAACTTCAGTACTTCTTGTAAGTCCCTAGAAAATGGTACCCCTGGCGCCTAAGGCATTGGGAGTGAAGAGGGTCCACTAGGGTAGCAGAACAAATTGTGCCCCCTTAGGGACCCCTCAACAAGGCTTTGCACACTGCCATCACAGGCTGCATGTCTTGGTGCAGAGAAAACCAAAGAGTTGACATGTAATGTAATGTAATGGAATGTAAATGGGTTTTGTATAGCGCGGGTTACACTCCACGGAGCATCTTTGCGCTTCTGAGTGAGAAAGAACCAGATGAGATTGATTCTTGTGGTGTATAGGGGTTAAAATGTTATATCATATTTTTGCATTTAGTATCGGATAAGGTATAGATCCAAGTTTTAAGGGTCCTTCTGAAAGGAATTTCTCTGGGGATTTGTCGGAGTGGGGGCGGCAGAGAGTTCCAGGCTTTAGATCCCAAAACTGCCAGTGCTTTACCTCCTTTGGTTTTAAGTCTAAAATTAGGGATGGTAAGAAGATTCTCACTTTGGGATCTTAGACAACGTGCGGGGACGTAGTGTTTGAAGAGATTTTCAATGTATTTGGGTCCTGTTTTATTAAATGCCCTAAAAGTGATTAACAGGATTTTAAACAGCACCCTTTTATGAATTGGCAGCCAATGCAAAATGCTCAACGCTGTTGAGGCTGAGGTCCTTCTTTTCCATCCCAACACTAATCTGGCCGCTGCATGCTGTACCATTTGCAGTTTATGGCATACCGTCCTATTTGTTCCTGCGTAGATGCTATTGCAGTAATCAATACGGGATGAAATGAGGGCTACTGCCACCATCTTCCTTGCTGCAAAAGGGATCAGATCGAAAAAATTTCCGAGTCCTTTTATTATGCCGAAGCAGGTCCCTGCCACGGCTGTTGCTTGTTGTTTGAAGCTCAGGGAAGGATCAAATTTTATCCCCAGATTACGGACTACATTTGCTGAATTAGGGGGGACGGTAGCATCTTCTGGCCACCATAGAGTCGGGTTGAAGGAGTTGTTTTTTCCAAATGGTAAAATCTCAGTCTTCCCTGAATTGCATTTAAGATGATTCATGCTCATCCAGTGGAAAGTAGCCTTTATACAGTTTTTGAGTCTGGCTTCTGCTTGGCTGGATTCATCCTCCATCCCTAAGATGAGTTGTGTATCATCTGCTTATGAGATGGTAGCTATGCCGAAGGATGATATAAGGGTAATCATGGGGGCCATGTATACATTAAAAAGTGTCGGACTCAGGCACGAGTCCTGCGGAACACCTGAGTTTAGTGGAATCTCTGCTGATCTAAATTGGCCCAAGGTGACCACTTGTCGTCTGTTTGTTAGGAAACTCTTTAGCCAGCTCAGTACCTGACCCGTTATCCCTGCCGCGGCTAGTCGGTCTATCAGGATGGTATGGGACACCGTGTCGAAAGCCGCGGACAGGTCTAAAAGTATGAGGACTGCTTTTTTGCCCTGGTCTAGTGCTGCTCTAAGTGTTTCCAGGGAGAAAATTAGAGCTGATTCCGTTGAATGTTTTGCTCTGAAACCAGCTTGGTTTGGGTGCCAGATATTATTTGCCTCTAAAAAGATGGTGAGCTGTTTATTTACTTCCTTTTCTGTAAGTTTGCAGAAGGTAGGGATTAGTGAGATTGGTCGAAGATTAGTAAGAATGGTGGGGTCAGGTAATGTTTTTTTTTGTAGGGGTCTTACTGCTGCTAGTTTCCATTCTTCAGGGACCACTCCCCGGGAAAGAGAAGAATTAATAATATTATTAATGATGGGATTTACGATCTCCACCATGGTGTGGAGGACATAAGGGGGGCAGGGATCAAAGGGAGAGCCAGATTTGATTTTTAGGATTTGTGTCTTAGATTCTTCCAGGCTAACTTCCTGAAAGCAAGCTAACTGGCTTGTCATGTTGTTGTTTTTGGTTTGGGACTCTTCCAGGAGGGGGGGGGGGGTATGGGAAATCTTTGATGATCATCTGTATTTTCTCGCGGAAGTAGTCCGCGATGTTATTGCATAGGGTTTGGGAGGGGGGAATATCTCTCTGCATGTTCTTTGGGTTTGTGTATGAGTTGACAATATTGAAAATGTCTTTTTGTTTATTGTTGCTATTGGTTATGGCATCAGTGAAAAAGTCCTTTTTAGCTGTTTTTATCATCCCATGATAGTGTCGGCGAGCTACTTTATAGCTGGACTGATCAGTTATGTTATAGTTTGTGCGCCAGGTCCGTTCTAATGCTCTGACCTTCCTTTGTTCTTCCTTTAGGGTCTGGGAAAACCAGGGGGCAGAGGTTCTATGTTTCTTATTGCGCCTTACACTTGGTTTTATTATGTCCTTTTCCATAGCTAGGGCATCCATCCATTTCCTGAAGGACTGACTATCCTTCTCAGGGTTCCCTACTGCTGGTGGTCTAGTTTTTAGTGCCTTAGTGAGAAACCCCGGTTTTCCTGTCAGGTTCTTCAAGTGGGGCCCACCCTGGGGGGCGCAAGGCTTAATCCCTGGTTTATGTTTCATTATTCCTTGGAGTTCAAAAGGGATATAGCTGTGATCGGACCAGATTAGTTCTTGGGGAGGTTTTACAAGAAGTGTGTCCATATTTGAACAAATGCAGTCAAGGATATGACCTGCATTGTGTGTGGGCATGGTGGTAAGTATTTTGAGGCCGAGGACCTTCATTGTTTCCGTAAAGCCTAAGGAAGCATGATCCAAGAAGGAGTCTAGATGTATGTTTGTGTCTCCTAAAATCGTGAAATTAGCAGATTTCAGGGCTAGGTCTCCTGCTATTTCTCCTATGCTATTCAGGAAATCCGTAGGTGTTCCCAGAGGTCGATATATTAATATTCCTGAGAAGGTGAAAGAATCATGAGCTCTTAGGGCGAAACCTATACTTTCCGCACCTTTAATATCTGGGATTCGGAAGGTCATGCAGCTCAGTGAGTCCCTATAGACGATTGCTATTCCTCCGCCCCTCTGGGGGTGTCTATCTTCCCTGGCAATTAGGTATCCCTGCGGGAGAGCGGTTGTCACATCCGGGTTGCTATTTTGGGTTAGCCAGGTTTCTGTCATAAAAAGACAGTCCAGCTCCCTTTCCAGGATTAAGTCGTAGATATGTTGGGCGTGCTTGCCCATGGACCTGACATGAACAAGGCCGCAGTGTAGGTTCTCCGTTTTGTTAGGGTCTAGTGGGCTCTTTATTAGGGTGTCCCCAAAACAGTTTTTACATGTATTGCAGCACCAAGGTTCTACCCAGTTTTCCATGGTAGGCGGAGGTGTACAGATGAATGCTTTAGTCTGCAAACCTAACAGGGTATCTCTAGAATATTGTATGAGATGGCCAGGGGGTGTGGCCCTGGGCCCGGGCGAGGCACGGACGGGCGCAGACGGGCTTACCTTTGGCGCACCTTCGGCGCTCCGTTGGCGCTGCCGCTGCGCCAGTCCGCTGCGCTCCCTGGGAAAGTGTGTCATTTTATCCTGTTGATAACGGGATGGTGGGGAGGGGCCAAGAAATCGTCTGCTCGCCCTCTCCAAGATGGCGGGTCCCCAGGCAGCGCCTACTCGGCTGCTATGGGGCTAAGGGAGGCACAGGTGAGGAGATTCTAACACTAGCCGAGTCTTTTACAGCGGTGCCTTAGTCCGCTACATACAGCGGCTTTGGCAGATCAAAAAAGATGAGATAACACACCAAGTAAGTGCCCAAATAAAATATAACAAATAGAACAGTTAAAAAGATTCGTCCCGGCTTTCCGCCTCAGGACTCTCTCTCTACACAACCACACTCACTCGTAATCAGCGGGGGTGTGTCTTTCAGCTGTTTTTATCCTGTTGATAACGGGATGGTGGGGAGGGGCCAAGCAATCGTCTGCTCGCCCTATCCAAGATGGCGGGTCCCCAGGCAGCGCCTACTCGGCTGCTATGGGGCTAAGGGAGGCACAGGTGAGGAGACTCTAACACTAGCCGAGTCTTTTACAGCGGTGCCGTAGTCCGCTACACACAGCGGCTTTGGCAGATCAAAAAAGATGAGATAACACACCAAGTAAGTGCCCAAATAAAATATAACAAATAGAACAGTTAAAAAGATTTGCCCCGGCTTTCCGCCTCAGGACTCTCTCTCTACACAACCACACTCACTCGTAATCAACATGGCACACAGCCCTGTGTGATATGCCTCACAGCACTGCGGGAGAGATAGATAAGTCAGCGGTATAGCAGGCCTTACAAGCCCTAAGGCAGGGTGCAGTATACCTCATGTATGGACATATCTGCCTGAACAGATGCGACCCTACAATTCCCAAGTCCATTCATGAATATTGTAAGTGCACAGAGAAGCCATAGAGAGTACATGGGCTTGATACCCGTCATAACAAGTTTCCTGGCTTCATAATGGCTTCACTGTACCTTAAGATGTTTGGTACGAAACATCTTGTCTTAATAAATCCTCATTTATTCCAGTGAGCGATTTATTAATAAATGCATCCACACAACCCTTTAGAGGGTCCCCTGAAAACCTACTGAGCATTGGTGTTGCCTCTGACTAGTCTTAACCAGCCTGCCACTACTGGACATGTTTCAGACCCCATGGGGTGAGAGGTATTGCTATCCGAGGCCAGAGACAAAGTCTGTTCTGGGTGGAGGTGATACCACCTTCCCCCAAGCAGGAACTGCATCAGAGTAGGAAGCTTCAAAGAACATCCCACCTTTGGTGCCTGCTGCTGGCCATCTGCAGAAGCCACCCCTCTGTCCTGCTCCACTCTTAGCCAGAGGAAAGGTAGAAAAATTTGAAATATTAGGAGGTCTGCCCACTCTTAGCCAGCACCTCGCTCAGTTGGGTTAGCTGATGTGAGCCAACCCAAATCACTTTCCTCCATCTTGCTTTGAAGAAAAATAGCCACCCAGGATTAGGGTTGTGCTCCTTCCCAATGGAGGTGGGCACATAGATGGTATAGACACCCTAAAGGTAGATAGCTCATTGACTATTACCTGTCACTTCCTTTAACGCCCCTAAATTTAGTATTTAGGTGGCTCCAGGAGACCCTGGATTTAGATTCAATGGACACAAAGATGAAACAGTCCAAGAAGTGCTGCTGACCCAAAGAATGAAGCCCTACTGCATAGAATTGGCGCCACACCCTGCCTGCTGCCTGAAGGACTCGATATTTGTGCCCTGCGGTCTTGACCTGATCCTGTTAGGCCTCCAAAAACCCCAGAGCCCCTCCAGCCTTCTACGAATTGCAAAGATACTCCCTTGGAGTAGAAGTACTACTCCCCTGCAGGCTGCAGGCACCGAACCCAAGAGGTCTGGTTTGTCGATGTGGTTCCTGCGGATCAAATCTGTCTCCCCTCACAGTTTGAATACATCAGGGTGCACCAGAGCTGTGCTACACCAATATCTGGGGTACCAGAGCCTCAACAGCACACAGCGGAATAAAGAGTCCAATCTGGACTTCAACTGCCCAGGAAGGAAGCATCCACAGAGGGACATCAAGACCCCTGAGAAGAACTCGCAAAGTGGCCTAGCATTCCAAAATCACCTATCCAAGCCCCCTGCCCCTAACTGCAAGGACATCTTCATGCATGCTGCCCTGCTGACCAAACTGCTCAGCACCTGGCCCCACTGGACCCGGTAACGACGAACTAGCTGTACTCTCATACACTGAGGCCCTTACAAACTGCTCCCTTGAGTGGGACCCCTCAGACTTACCTTTAGGTCCCCCTGTGCAGTGTGTTTTCAAGGGACACCGCCCTCATAGCGTACCAGCTACCGACGACCTTAGCACCCTGCTCCTGGCCGAATCCAGGATGCTCCAGAGAACCTGCTGGTGGAACATTGGTCCTGACCATGCTACTTACCTAAATCCTGAAGTTGAAGCTAGTTAGCCAACTGTACGAATGTAAATGCTTTTTTCTATTTCCTTCCTTTGGATTCAATGATGTGTAATTGCGCATAAAAGTAATTTATTTAGCGAACTTTGAAAATTGTTAACATAAAAGTATTTACTGTAGAACAAAGTTCCCTGGTTTCAGAAATTACATAAAAATGTGTGTTATTTTTATAATTTCGTCTTGGATTAATTCTTGAGTGTGTGTGTCTCATGTATTGCTTCTGTCAGTATAACAGATGCTGAGCACTACCCTCTGATAAGCCTAACTGCTTGCCTACACTACCACAAATGGAGTGCTAGTACTATCTACTTTTGTCGCTGTATACTAAGAAGGGACCCAATGGACTCTCTGCACAGTGCACTTCGTTTTAGTGCACTATATAGAGAGCCAGCGTCCTACACATGGTCACAGAACGTCTTGGTGACTTGAAATATCCTTTTAATGCACACCTGGAGTTACTTTATCTTTTTTAAGGGACCTTAAATTGCATTTATATTGACTATGAGAGTCAACATTTAAGGATTATCACCTAGGATCTTTTGATGTGCCAATGAATCCCTTCTCTTGGACGGATTCTTAAACCTCAAGTGTTGCATTGAATCAGAGCATTGTCCGGTCAGGTCCTCCTCCCATATATTTGGCCCTGAAAAATCCTATCTTTTCCATTGCTGGACCGTTTTCTCTTTATTTCGAGCAGAGTGCCTGAAGAGCATGCATGACAGCCCTCCAGCTTATGGTCTTGAGGCACACAAACATGCCTACTAGATGTTCTTTGTCACTCACAAACTTCCTGTTGCAGTTTGAGCAGAATTTAAACATGCTCATGGTCCACAAATAAGCGTGGCGGAGATTGAAAGCTAGTAGACTCTTCTGTAGACATTATAAGAACTGCTTGAAGATCCCAGTGAAAACAGTTGTCCTCCATTTAGTGTCAGTGGAGATCTTGCCAAGCAGATTACTAACCACATATGCAAACTCCAGTTTGGGCTATTGGCATTGTAAATGACAATGCCTTTTAGTTATGAGTTGTTTTTAAAACAGATATATAAAATGCATTGTCATTTACAATGCCGATATCTTAAACTCTCGCAAATGCGAGACCTATGCATTGCAAATGCATTTGTGCTATAAAAATAATAAAAAAGCATTAGGAGAGACCGTGTCCTGCCTGCAACAGCAGGCAGGTCAAAGCTATTTGAGAAAATAGTGCTCGGAGGCTGTAAATAAAGCCTACTGAGTAACAGCACACGTGACACGGGGTGTTGCCATGGGAGGTTACAAAACGAGACAAGAAGGCATTAAGGATGGACTACTAAGCCTATTGACCAATGAACAGCCACAGTTTACAGCGGAAAATAAGACAAGCCAATAACAAATATGGGTGGAAAGTGGGTGGAGCTTCAAGTCCCTACCTGAATACAGCAGGCCTCGCAGAGCAGTGCATGCGCTGCCCAGGCTCGATGTAAAAACAATATATTATTTTTTATTCTGTCAAACACTCTGAACATGGTATTTGTACTACTGTATTCAGTTTAAGATACTGTTAACAGCTATTTCCACTCAAGCCAAAGCTACGGTAGCGTTTAGAGAAGGCAGAAATTGGATTAAACTGGCCAAAACGGGCTTGCTATTAACCCCACCCACAGTTAGCCTCTTTCATGCCTCTAGATCCGTGGAGGCAAATTATAATGCCTACCACAAGTTCATTACCAACGAGCTGGACCTTCTGATCCCGAAAAAAAAGATAAGAGTAAGGAGCAGGCCGTCCGCGCCTTGGTATGATGATGATCTGCGACGGCTGAGACAGCTTTGCAGACAGGCCGAAAGAAAATGGAGGAAGGGGTTCCTTGCCAGGGATAAGCTGGCACTGAGGTCTGCACAGAGCAGGTACAAGCAGCTCATCAGGGATCGTAAAGCTAGTTACTATGCTAACTCCATAGTGAATGCCCCAAATGGGACCAGGGAATTGTTCAGAATTGTGAAATCCTTATCGGCCCCAAGCTGGCTTGAAAATAAAGTCGTACCATCAAAGAGGTTGTGTGACAAGATTGCCACCTACTTCAAGGACAAGGTGACGAAGATCACCAATCTCTTTAGGGATATTGACAGAGCGACCGAGGAACCTGGTAAGAAGATGGCCTCCGAGAGATTAGGTGGGGCTTGTCATCTGACCAGCTTCCCACCTTTCTCTGAAGTGTCGTTTGTCAATACGGCACTTACCATCTTGTCTGGTTCCCCTCTTGACCCTCTGCCCCAGAGGGCCTGGAAGCTATATGGCCACCCAACCTTCCCCTGGTTGCGCCAGATCTGCAATCAGTCACTGGAAGAGGGTTTGGTCCCGGATAGCTGGAAACAGGCTGTTGTCTCCCCCCTTATTAAAAAACCAACCCTGGACCCAACTGTTCCTGCTAGTTTTCGACCTATCTCTCTCCTCCCATTCCCTATCAAAATCTTAGAGAAGGCGGTGAGCAGGTCCCTCTCGAACTACCTAGAGGCCAACTCGCTGTTGGACAAGGACAATTTTGGCTTCCGCCCCTGCCACGGAACCGAGTCAGCATTAGTCACCATGCTGGACTCGATGCGAGTGCGGGCTGACACAGGGAGCACCGCCGTATTGGTGCTCCTGGATTTGTCAGCCGCATTTGATACCGCGAGCCATACCATCTTGCTGGGACGGGTGATGGAGTCGGGGGTGGGAGGTCAGGCATTACAGTGGCTCCGATCCTATCTAGCAGGGAGACACCAAATGGTGACTATGGGTCCCTTTGCCTCAGAGAACACCCCCGTGGATTTTGGAGTTCCACAGGGTTCCAGCATCAGCCCCATCCTGTTCAATATATATTTGCAGCCGCTATTCTCTATCATCAAGGCGTTCCGGGTGGAGCTGATAAATTATGCAGACGACACTCAACTGGCCTTCTCTCTGGAAGGTAACCAAGCAGTCCCCTTGGAGCAGTTCCAAAGCTGCATGAGGTAGACCACGGACTGGCTTCAGAGAAACTGCTTGCAGTTCAATGGAGATAAAACCGAGCTGTTGTTCTACGCGCCTACGAAACAGATTCAACATCTACCAGTGGACTTTAGGCTCGCTCCGGACGTGGCCCCATTGATAGCAGCTGCTACAGTACGGAATCTGGGGGTTCTATTCGATAATAATCTCCAGCTGGACTCACAGGCGAGCAAAACTTCGAGTACCTGCTTTGGCTTACTGCTACTCCTACGCCGTATTCTTCCGCTGCTGCCTGCCGACTCTCGTAACACGGTCGTCAGGAGTACCATTCTCAGCAGATTGGATTACTGTAACTCGATGTATCTCGGAGCCCCTCAATACATTCTGCAGGGGCTACAGAGAGTTCAGTCAGCCGCTGCCAAGTTGGCACTTGGTCGCAAGCTCGACTCGTCCTCTACTCAGGCACTAAGGGTACTGCATTGGTTGGCAGTCAGAGAGAGGGTCCTCTTCAAGTCCCTATGCCTGGTCCACAAGGCAATCCACGGAACAGGTCCGGTCTCACTCCAGGAAAGATTCTCAAGGTACTCCCCCGTAAGGCAGTTGCGGTCATCCAAGGCCAACTTGTTGGCACAGCCTAGGTTCAAACGGGCAAGGCTGGGGGGGAGGGCCTTTAGTGTGGTTGGAGCCCGAAGCTGGAATGCGCTTCCATCGGAACTTAGGCAGACGCAGTCATTGATGGAATTCAGAAGGAGCCTTAAGACCTGGCTCTTTCCAGTAGCATGATGTCCCCGACTCTGCCACTTTCAGCGATAAAATATCTCGTCTGCTCAGAGCGCCTGGATACCCGTTGGGTCGCAGTGCTACTGTGCGCTATATAAGTACTCATACAATACAATACAATACAATTTGTTCGATTTTCAACAGATTGTGTTTCCAAAGCATACTAATTCTCTCCAGTCTCCCTTGTACAGATTCTTAAACCTCAACAGTTGCCATTGAATCAGAGTCTTGTTACCCCGGGTCCTCCTCCCATACATTTGTCTCTCAAAAATCCTATCTTTTCCATTGCTGGACCTTTTTCACATTATTTCGACAGATCTGAGTGCCTATGGGGCATGTATGACAGACCTCCATCTTATAATTTGGAGGCAGACAAACATACCAACTAGGGGCCTTATTACACAGTGTGCCCCGGGGGCTCAAAAGACGTTTGCGCCTGCTTTGTGCACCTCTGTGGCACTTTGTTATTACTGAAGCACCCGCAGATGCTTGTGCAGCCTCTTCTGTAATACCGATAGACCTGGCATGCATAAAGCGCCAGCCCCATCTTCAGGGGGTGTTCCCTCATTTGCATGGGTGTGTGCCCCATGCAAATGAAGGAATCCTTTTGTCTCTGCGCCTGTGCCGGATTACGGAACAATGGATTTAACCCAGATCTTTTGACTGGGGGAAAATTTTTGCATTATCAGCATTCCGTCCATCATTTGTTTGCTGTAACAACGAATTAAGGATGTGGGCACAGAGGCAAAGAAACTGTCAGCAGACGAACTGACAGTGCGCCACCTAAAAGGTGGCGCACTGACAGTGCGCCCCCGAGAGCAGCCCTCTGGAGGGTGGAAGGTGGTCCTATGGCCCTCCAGACATCATCTTGAAGGCGGGTGCAGTCACTGACTGCACCCACCTGCAAGGGGCTCTCTAATCCCCCTTCAAAGTGCAGGCGGGTTGCCGCCTGCATTGTGAAAACACAGAGTGGCTTTAAGGCAGCCGCTCTGTTTTTCAATTGAATGCGCTGCCCCCAGGGCACCGCATGTTTGCGACTGTCCTGAGGGCAGCGCATTCATCATAATATGGCACATTTTCACTGTTTGCGCTGGGCACACCTTTTGAGAAGTGCGCCCGGGCTCAAACACTGAAACTGTGCCTTTTGTGTAATGTGGCCCTGGATGTTCTTTGTCACTCGCAAGCTTTCTGTTGATGTTTGGGCCGAATTGAACCATGCTCATGGTCCACAAAATGGCATGGCGGAGGACCAAAGTTAGCAAATACCTCTGAAAAGATACTCTGACCTGGTTGAAGACCCCTATGAAAATGTCTGTCCTCCCGTCAGTGTCTTCTGTCACTTCAAATCTCGCTCAGCAGCTCACTAACCACATGTCCAAACTCTCCATCCCTGCAGAACTTTTTTTTAAATTGAAGTCAAGAATTGGGGCACTGTGGGCTTACTTCCACTGGACCGTGAGCAGTACTTGTTCCATCTTTGGCCAATACCCACAATCATAACTTCTACACTTTAGAAAATGTTTATCGACCAAACTCTAGGAGGCGTATCACAGCATGTGCATCTAGAAAAACCCATAAAAGGCCACCCTTTTACTGCTCAGGTGTTTGTGCACATTAATGCCGCAGATTTTCTTTCTTTCTTTAAGTCTTAGCATTAGAAGGTTTAAAAACGTGCCTCTCTGGTCTCTTTTTAAACCCATGGAAACCACGCATCAATATCTTTAAAATTAAAATGTGGAGATAATAATACTTTTTTTAACAATTGTGCTCAGTATTTTATTGCATTCCTCAAATGAACTCTAAGCAAGGAAGTATTGCTCCGAATGTCTGGAGTCTGGCCATGCCAAATATGTGTGGGTTTTCTTCTGTAATGTAGTTTGCACAATCAATTCTGGAATTTAGCGCAGACTATAAAATTGTGGCAGAATCACTGTTCATTTTGTGAGAGATACTAAACCCTGGACTACATGGAAAATATACGAACTATATATATTTTCTAATTCTGCATGTCCTGAGGAATATATTGGGCATTGTCCTGACTTGCATGCCAGTTAAACATTCTGAACACAGGGGGGCGCTAGAGGGCGCACGGCGAGATGGCCGCCTGCTAAGTCGGCTCCGCTGGTCGGTGTGAGGAAACGGCAGCTATCAGCGGCATGCGGCGATCCTAGCGCCCTACAAACGGGGGCACAGCCCCTTAATATATGCTGGACTAAATCTGTGCAGATTCGAGACACTGGTGCTGCAGAAAGTCACAGAACGCGGAACTCCGGACGATCGTGGCTGACGGAGGTGCGGACAACATGGCGGCGCTGGAGCAGCAGAGCGGTTAGCGACGAAACTAACAGGGTCCGCATTCGGAGCCGCAGTAAGTCACCATCGCTGCGCTGGGGAGCTGCTGGCTGGAGGCTGGGGATCCCTGGAGCTGCGGCCCTGGGCCGGCGCCGCGGAGGAACGAGGTGGACGGCGCTGGCGAAAAGATGCCCTGCATGTAAAAAGGCGCCCGCCATGTTGAGAACGGCTGGAATCGGACGGCCCTCAATGCAGAGCGCATAGAGGCAATGGACATGCGGTTACTGAAGGCGGCGACTAAGACGCGACCTCGCTCCACATAACATCGCTCGGAGGAGCCCGGCGGTACTCGAGGGAGGACGGCTGCACCGGGAACTACAACGTATACCGGTAACGTTAGGCTGATTGCGTGTTGAACGGGCAGCTGACAAGGTGCGCTACGGGCCTGGCGTAGGGTGAATCACGCGCCTGGCACAGAGGGCTAGCAAAGGGTGAGCAGTGGCAATCGGGGAGCCCGGAGAGCCATATGTGGTGAGAGAGACCACCTGCAGAATTGAATATCGAAGCAGAATCCGGAAACGAGCCCCACATAGATCAATCACGGACCGGAGTGCGCAGTGGCCGCGACTTGAAGCGTGCGTGGAGGTGTGTGGCGCCATGGGAAAGTCAGACCGAGGCCAGACGAAGCTCCAATTCGACGCGAAAAAAGCGGCGAAAGCGCACACGGCGTCGTCGGAGGAGACTGCGGAAGTGGCACAGTCGGCGCCAGTGGGAATGGAGGGTGCCCTACAGGCCATACAGCAAAGCCTGCAGGATATACATGGCAAGCTTGACACCAGCGGCGTAGCTAGGGGGGGGCGGTCCGCCCCAGGCGGCACTATTCTGGGGGCGGCGGCCGCGTGGCACTGTTGGCCCATTGCGGCGGCCTTTATAATTTATTTGGGACACTCACTGACACTACTGTCAGTCATTACAGTAGTGTCGGTGTCCCCAAATAAATTAGAACGGCCGCTGCAAAGGGCCACCAGTGCCACGCCCTCCTTGCAACTACTGCTTCCTGAATCCTGCGCGCACGCACCCAGAACCACGTAGCGTAGTGGTGGTGCGCGTGGTGCGTGACCTGAATGGCGGATAGAGGGAAGGACTCCAATGAGCTCTGTCAGCTCAGGGTCGGATCCAGCCGTGGACGAGCCCTCCCCTTCGTAGGGTGCACCGACGCGGGATAAAAAAAAATTCTCTGGCCCATGCCAGAGTGCAGGTAGAATTATCTAGCTCATTTCTGCTAGAGTGTGACTGCCTGGGGGAAGGGGGGCGTTGAAGTGGATGAGGCTGCCTGCCTGCCTGTCTGACATACATTGCACTGCTATCCAGGACTGCCGCTCACTACTGGTAGGAGGCTGGTGATAAGAGATTACTGCCCCTGTTGTCCATTGTTGTTTCGTGTGTCATTGCCAAAGGAGTGTGAGAAGCAGTTCATGATGTGGTGTGCATCTTCATGTTGGTGTACGGAATGAGACTGAATGTATAATGTTTAGGTATTCCCTCATGTAATGCCGTAGAAGAGAATGATGAAGTATTTTTCTAATTATTTGTAATCTGCATTACTATAGTTCTCCCTTCTCATTCCATGGTTGCATTCATCTCACCGTGCAGGCAGTCGAACAGAGGCGCCCCGCGTAAAGGGTCTGTATTGGTAAAGCACCAGCAGGCTTTGAATTTATTACCTTTGCTTACATACATTGCAGGCCCTGCACTTATAAAATCCCAGCTTCATGACATCCACTTGGGCTTCTCCTTGGGCATGTAACTCCTAACCAGATAGGCTCGCACTGACTTAGCTTTACGGAAAGTGATGATTGGGTTCTTAGGTGCATCCTGTCTTATTACTGGGTCATTGTTAATGAGGTGCCAATATTTTCTCATGCTGTTACCAACATATAGATGTTCATTATTGTATGTTGTTACTAGGTGTCTGACCTTTCTAACTGATTTCGACCCTTTTTCTTCCCAATAGAATGCACTCCCTCCTTCTGTTATCAGCTCTGTGAACTGCCCTATTGATCGTGCTCTTGCTATATCCTCTCGCTTTCAATCTGCCAATCATGTCTCTACTGACCTCCCGGTACAATTATTTTTGGCTCGTAAACGTTTCCCATTACTCTGTGATTATAATTGCTGCCCGATGTACTGCGCTTATTGTAGTTGCTTGTGGGTCCGTTCCAGGGCCGTCAATCTTGTTGCGTGCCAGCGCTACCAATGACGGCCCTGGGCATCATTTTGGCCAGCCCTCGCGCTAAGAACATAGCAGTGACGCGTCACGCGCTTCACTACTACACGCTCTCATGAGGAGTGGAGTCTGGGGCAGTGGCAGTGCTGGGCGATTTGCTGCTGCAGCAGAAGGGAACCAACCCCTGCCATAGAGACCCTGGCTCTGGCTGCCACCACTGTGGAGTGTTGCTGGAGGCTGAGTGAAGTAAGAGCTAAACGGTTTTCAGAGGGAAGGAACATAGCTGCCAAGGTTTTAGATTGCTATGTGTGACATTTTCATATTTTTTTTATTTATGATCGATACTTCAACAACTATGAGTGACACTTTCACACAAACAAAATGAATATGAGGTAAACATATATATATATATCAGAATTTACACTCATTTCAGCAATGAAAAACTGCAAGAAGATTTTGAAAGTGCTGTAAAGCATGAGAAACGGAAGTGCCTTAGTAACCTAATCGTATCGTAAAACAAATATCTAACCATGATTATGATATTAAAACTTAAACTCCGACCTTAGCAGGAACATTTATAATGTCAGCACTCAGCAGCTTTCATTTTGTACACTTGCCAAGTCTGTGAGTCATAGTGCGGCAGCTAGGGATATAAAGACAGAGACTGCTGGCCTTGGGTCCCTGTAGTCTCTTGGAGTGTCACTCTACTTGGCTGTAGACAGCTGCTGGCAATTGGGATACATCACGTAGAGACTGACAATGGTGAGACAAGCTGTAAAGTGGCACCGCGGTCTTGAGAGCCGCGCCCTGTGTCTTTTAAATACACTCAGCACCTGCTCTCAGACTCACACAGACCGGAAAGAACCCACCATGATAGAATCTCAGCATGCAGCAAGTGTCAAGGGTCTGGAGGTGACAGGATGAACACGGGCCTCCTCCCTTAATTATATAACTCCGCGCAGGAGGTGTAATTAACTCAAGGGCCTGACGAGCAGGAAATATAAATTTAAAACATAAGTGTAAACAACCGCAATGGAGCGCACACCGCTAGCTCCTCCTCCGGGTCGCCCCATGGGAAGATGGTGCATGAAGTTCTTAAGTGGCTCACCCCAGTGGGTGCAAGTAAGTACTTGTTGATAATCTCTAGACCCGATACATGTCCCGGGTTTTAAAATATCGCCCGAGACATGGCTCGGGTTTCGGGATAACTTCCCTCCTCAGTAGAGTAATAGTTAGGGGTGGAAGAGAGGGCCGCCAAGCAACCGTCAAGGGCCTCAGTGCCCACACAGGCACGCAGGTGCGTCGTCCAGGAGCTCGTCTGCTCAAAGCTCGAGGGAGCCATTTTTATAAACAACCACAATGGAGCGCACACCGCTAGCTCCTCCTCCGGGTCGCCCCATGGGAAGCTGGTGCATGAAGTTCTTAAGTGGCTCACCCCAGTGGGTGCAAGTAAGTACTTGTTGATAATCTCTAGACCCGATACATGTCCCGGGTTTTAAAATATCTCCCGAGACATGGCTCGGGTTTCGGGATAACTTCCCTCCTCAGTAGAGAAATAGTTAGGGGTGGAAGAGAGGGCCGCCAAGCAACCGTCAAGGGCTTCAGTGCCCACACAGGCACGCAGGTGCGTCGTCCAGGAGCTCGTCAGCTCAAAGCTCGAGGGAGCCATTTTTATAAACAACCGCAATGGAGCGCACACCGCTAGCTCCTCCTCCGGGTCGCCCCATGGGAAGCTGGTGCATGAAGTTCTTAAGTGGCTCACCCCAGTGGGTGCAAGTAAGTACTTGTTGATAATCTCTAGACCCGATACACGTCCCGGGTTTTAAAATATCGCCCAAGACATGGCTCGGGTTTCGGGATAACTTCCCTCCTCAGTAGAGAAATAGTTAGGGGTGGTAGAGAGGGCCGCCAAGCAACCGTCAAGGGCCTCAGTGCCCACACAGGCACGCAGGTGCGTCGTCCAGGAGCTCGTCAGCTCAAAGCTCGAGGGAGCCTTTTTTATAAACAACCGCAATGGAGCGCACATCGCTAGCTCCTCCTCCGGGTCGCCCCATGGGAAGCTGGTGCATGAAGTTCTTAAGTGGCTCACCCCAGTGGGTGCAAGTAAGTACTTGTTGATAATCTCTGGACCCGATACATGTCCCGGGTTTTAAAATATCGCCCGAGACATGGCTCGGGTTTCGGGATAACTTCCCTCCTCAGTAGAGAAATAGTTAGGGGTGGAAGAGAGGGCCGCCAAGCAACCGTCAAGGGCCTCAGTGCCCACACAGGCACGCAGGTGCGTCGTCCAGGAGCTCGTCAGCTCAAAGCTCGAGGGAGCCATTTTTATAAACAACCGCAATGGAGCGCACACCGCTAGCTCCTCCTCCAGGTCGCCCCATGGGAAGCTGGTGCATGAAGTTCTTAAGTGGCTCACCCCAGTGGGTGCAAGTAAGTACTTGTTGATAATCTCTAGACCCGATACATGTCCCGGGTTTTAAAATATCACCCCATGGGAAGCTGGTGCATGAAGTTCTTAAGTGGCTTAAGTTCTTAAAACATAAGTGTGTCATAGGTGCTAAATAGCTTGACACTAATGTACAGGACAGAGCGAGCTGGAGCACCACCACTGTAAAGGCCAGAGCTGAGCCACATGGCTGCTCCCTGGTAAGGATTCGTGCCGCATTCTCAAGAGTTATAGCTGCAGGCACTCTCTCACGCGTGGCCGTTGTGCTGCGCGCCTGTCAGGCACTATAAGAAATTCTCACTTCCGTTAGCCTGAACTTCCTTGCTCTCAATCATGGTGATGGGGCACAAGGGCTGGGGGGGCAGGAACTTTAAATATTAGGACACTAGCGATACCATTTGCTACCCCCAATCCCTAACTATGCCACTACTTGCCCACCTTCAGTAGTAACTATCCACATCGCTCCAAACTAAATCGGCCAAGTACTTTCACTCTTCACTGTTGAGGAGTTTATTTCACCCTGTTCCCCCGGAGTGGCGGCATTAACAAGGAATTTGTACATATGACTGCCACATCGGAGCACAACAGAATGATGAAACGGTGCGAGCACTAGAGCGCCAACCCAGCCCACCTTTCACTGTCCTGTCTAAGCGGCACAGCCACTAGGCAAATGATTCAGTCACTCTCCTGACGTGTCTCACATGATTCAGAATGCTGCGCAGTGCGGCTGAATGTATGACACACCTAACAGCCAGTGCGGACCGGCGCAGACAGCTTTCCTCATGCAGTGCAAATTATTATACAGCAGTCCTCCAGCCTTGACAGCTGAGGACAGGGAGGGCTATTATGCGTGATAATTAATTTTAATGCGGTGATGCGGGGCCTTGCCTTCAAATGCGTTAGGGTCACGCCTGATGCGTGGCACTTGGCAGGACTAGAGGAAAGGATCTTTAATGAGAGGCAGACAGTTCACAAGTCCTTTAAAAATAAGTGGGGGGACTAACCAAGTTAGGCAGTAAGTAAATTACATCATGCACATGCCATTCATAGCTGCCAAGGTTTCAGATTGCTATGTTTGACATGTTCATAATTTCAGTGTGGTTATGAGTGACATTTCAACCACTATGAGTGACACTTTCTTGCGAGCAAAAATCAAGCAATGAAGATGAGGAAACATAAATATAAATTGAGCAACGAGAAGCTCTAAGAAGATCTAGCACTGCTGCAACGAGAAACTCTCAGAAGATCTAACACTGATGCAAATGCCTGCTGCAGCTGACTATAATTAAAATTACAGCTATGGACATCTAGAAAGTAGGTCACATGGCTCCGCTAAGAATTAACACCAAAAAGAGCAAGGACCTGCGGTTAGGCTCTAGAACTACTGGAGCGCAGCTGTGCAATAAGAGCCACTGACAATACAAGACAACAGTTTAATAGACAACACAGATTTTTACTGGACCCCACCAATGTAGAAGGGGTATTACTGGGTGCACGTGAGGCATTCAGATTTGTAGTGCCATGAGCATAACCAGAGCCTGCCCTGATGGCCTGGCATAAATATCTCTAGTGTCACACAGCGAGTGACAAGTTACACACCTAGTAGTGCTACTCATCCCTATGTAGGGCATCGTATCGTATTATAGGACGATGTGTTTCTTGTGTGAGTAAGAATGCGCACAATACCAGGCTGTTCTGGACCCGCAGATTTAGGTAGTGCGAGTATCACTGTGAAAGACCTATTTATTAATCTCCTGACATCTTCTTGAGTTGTTGCTTTTCAATAGCAGGCTCTTGTGGCCTCTTGTGTGCTTGTTTGGTAATGTATTGCCTGCCAGTCGCACACATTTGTTTTTTATTAGGTATATCATGAGTGCATTTAAGCCCATTATGAGATTTACCAAATTAGATTTTGCTTTGGGTTGTGCTAAAAAAGTGGCGCAATCCTGATGCAAAATCTGGGCCTCGACTAATTTTACCTTTTTTTTTAAAAACCCCGCCACAAAGAGATTGGCAACAAGGAGAAGCATGTTAGATCTTTTATGCTTAATTGGTTACAAAGTCTGCATTTTCAAATATTTTTATAGGGTTAAGACATCTGCTGCAGAGGTGCCCAGTAACTATCAGGGAATAATAATTGGTGAGATAACCCTGGAGGGGTTGGAGAAATTTCTGTTTTCAGATAGTCCCAGATCTGTCGTATAGAAGGTTAATGTGCCTGCAAAGCACATCATGTAAAATGCAGATGACAGATTTTTTTAAATGTAGCTAGGTAAGATTACTACACAGATCCTTTTGTTACTTGCAGTTCATAAATAGTAAGTCTTTTAATATAGCACAGTGAGCTATGTAGGATATGTCACTGCTACATCTTTTAAACCTAATTGACACATGCAACACGTCTTGTACACTGATTTACACTCTTGCATGATTTATTTTCAATCTGTATGTTATGTAAATCGCTCTGACACCCTGCATTGGGATGTGTAGCGTTATAAAAGATAGTAAAATAGTGCTATTTAAGTTGTGGGTAAGTACTGGGACAGACCAACACATCTGAGATACTTACAGTTCGTGCACTTACATAAAGGGACCTCACAAAGTCAAAAGCATGCCTCTCTAAAGTACCTGTGAAGAGATAACAAGCTGTGTGCTTTTGTATCCCTTTGTTGTATTTATATTTAAGTGTGAGGTTCCAGGCCACTTGATCAAAAGGAGGTCTAATGGCCCCTTAACTTGGCCTTTATCTTTGGTACAGCTGGAGATGAATATAAAAAATCTCCCCTCGCTGCCTGCACTTTGCTGCTGGGAATGAAAAGCAGACAATGTGCAGGTGCTTCTGAAAGTGTCTAGGAGTCTGAAAATGACACCTAGACAAGTTCAGCATATTTCTGTGGGGCCCAACTTCTTGGTAGTGTGGACGGCGTTCACCCTGTGAAAATAGTGGGTGGATGCTGTGCACCCCGGAATTGTGCCCTGGTTGGTGTCTTTCACTGGGTGCCTGGTTGTTTCAGTCAGAGTCCTGGTGATTCAAAAATAGAAACTTACCTTGACTTTTACTGGCACATCTACTAATGTAACATACAGGCTAAAACCCTGAGTAGGAACCAAATGGCTATCTGTACATCATCCTTAGTAGTAGTTAATGCAAAATTAATTCACACAACCTTTCGAAATTTGGAGTGTATTTTTATCCATGGCGAGGGGTTAGTCGACCGTTGGCTCTGATAATTTCTTTTGGTCAAAGAAGTCAAGGTGTATGAAAGAATGACAAGGTCTCAGATTTTTTTTTTACTTCATATATTGTGACTCTTTCATGTAGAGATTTCCATTGAGACAAGTCATTTCTAACCGGTGTTTTCAACTGTGTAGTTTTGGACGTGTCATGTATGTGCATGTAACTTGCATGATCGGGTTAAACAATTAGCGGCGATACTACGTGTCTCTCGGACCTCTTTGAAGTGCTTGCTGTCCTTTTTCCCCAGCACCCTTCCCCCAGGGGCGGCAATCTGAGGGATAGCCCCGGGCGCCACAAGCTCTAGCTACGCCTCTGCTTGACACTATCACGCTTCGCGTGGACAACATGGCGGCGAAGCTGGATGGTCACGGGGAACGTCTGGTGGAAGCGGAGACCAGAATATCGGCGGTAGAGGACGAAGCACACGCCACAACCCAAAAGTGTACTGACATGGAGCGACTGCTGGACGTGATAAAAAACAAAGCGGAGTATTTGGAGGCGAGGTCCCGTCGCAGCAACGTACGAATAGCGGGAATTCCGGAGTCCACGAACATAGCCAAGATGGAAACCTATGTGGAGGAATTGATAAAAACTGTGTGTGGAGTGGAATCCCTGTCACCTATCTTCCTAGTCGAACGTGCGCACAGAACCCTAGCACCGCGACCGAAGCCGGGTCTGCCTCCGAGACCTATAGTGGCGCGGATCATGAACTACCGAGACCGCGACACCATCCTCCGTATAGCCCGAGAAAAACGCAAGATCAACTATCAGGGCAACGAGCTGGAGTTCTACCCGGACTTCACAATAACGGTGCAGATGGCACGCAAGGAGTTTAACCCGATAAAAAAGAAACTCAGGGAGTTGCAAATTGACTATGCTATGTTATATCCGGCGCGCTTGAAGGTCACCTGCGACGGGAAAACAACGCTGCTACAGACGCCGAGGGAAGGACAGGACTTCATCAAAAGGACTGTTAATCGGCGAAAGGAACAACGTCGAGCGGAATCCGCCATAGACTCGAACTGAGGACTAACACAAGGATAAATGTGCTGGTTGCCACAATAGGCGACAACGATAGAGGATGCGATGGGGATGGAATGTGTTGAACTACATGCTGCCGGCTGTTTCATATATCTTTTGAG
The DNA here is from genome assembly GCF_964204655.1 of Triturus cristatus. Classification (NCBI taxonomy): domain Eukaryota; kingdom Metazoa; phylum Chordata; class Amphibia; order Caudata; family Salamandridae; genus Triturus; species Triturus cristatus. The sequence goes on from NC_140587.1 coordinate 105,639,516, forward strand.
GGGTGGGTGGCGACCGGACAGCATACTGCAAAGGTGAGCGCACGGGGGAGGTAAGAGGCAGATACTGCTGATTGATATCCTGTACACAAGCTCCCTGACGCGAGCACGGAGAAGTAAGGCATGGCAGCCGTGAGTACAAGAGCTCTGTGGAGGACGATGGGCCGGAGTGAATTCTCGGCGTGTGAGATATGGATTACCTGCCAGCACCGTAACTGTTCGGATACATAACCGTTATGTTAGAAGTTGAGAGAGGTGTTGGGATTTGGCATGTATAGAGATTATATCACTGACCACATCCATTAGGTTGGATGGAAAAGTGCGCTCTTGGTGGATCCCCCGCGCGGGAGTTCCCCAAATCAAGTTGGGTTGTACTGTTACAGGATAATGGGAAATGTCTTTGGCAGAGTTGGGTTGCTAAAGTGGGTGGGGGGCGGAGGAGGGGACATTGGGGTTTGTTTATTAGGTTCTGGTACGATGGTAACAGCAATAATCTGAAGGGTGGTGTGGGGACACGAGGCGCAGGCAGGGTTCGTGAGATTGACTGCGGCGGGGTGACGACTGCATAGAGGTTGCGCCATTATGGACTGAATGGGTGTATGATGGAGAGTAGAGCGCTACGTGATACTAGATTATCTTTAATGACGTGGAATGTACGAGGGCTGAACAACCCCAAGAAAATAAGGCAGGTGTTGGCATATTTAGATCGACATAACATTGATATTGCAATGCTGCAGGAAACACATCTGACACCGACGGCCCCTATGCGAGTGGGCAGTAGATGGGCGGAGCTGGTGCAATACTCGTCATACTCTTCCTATTCTCGAGGGGTCATGATACTGATCAAGAAAGGTGTGTAGTTTGATGTGGAGTCCACACATAAAGATGAGATGGGGCGCTTGGTACTAGTGATGGGAAGACTACGAGGTCAGCGGGTGGCATTAGTGAACACTTATGGACCAAATATTGATGATCCTGACTTCTATGATGAGGTGTGGACGAAACTGGGGGAATTACCTGACATACCACTGATCTGGGGGGGAGATTTCAATATAGCGTTAACGGACGGTTGGGACAGGTCGAGTAACACCACTGAACCGCATACAAGGGCTAGAAGAAAATTGCTGGCCATAATGGAGGATAGGGGGCTGGAGGACATCTGGAGAGCAAGGAACCGGGAAAGTAGAGAAGCGACACTTACAACAGCGATTAGCAGTAGCTGGTCCAGGATAGATTACTGGTTGGGAAACGAGGCGGTGCTCATGTGGACGAGATCCATCTGCCACTTGCCTAGAACGCTTTCGGATCACAATCCGGTGAAGCTCACCATTGAGATACCGAATTACACACCCCCCCCATTTAGTTGGAGATTTAATGCGAGAGCACCCACTGACCCTTTGTACGAAGACACAATTAGTAAGGCTGTGACGGAATATTTTGAATTAAATGCACCAACCACAGAAGACCCCGGGTTGCTGTGGGAGGCGTTTAAGGCCACCATCAGGGGGATCTGCATTGGAACAAGTGCGGGCATACTGAAGGATATTCGCCAGCAGTTGGAGGCATGTGAGAAGAAAATAAATGTGCTAGAGAGAGAATATGAATGTACACAAAACGCGACACTGCTGGCTGATATCCGACGCAACATAACTGAATACCAAACTCTAGCAGACGATGAGTTAAAATATATATCGAAACGACACGTAGCCAGGACTTACGGCGAGGGTGGTAGGCCGGGTAGAGCGCTGGCGGCCAAAATATGCGCGGGGAAAGTGCCACAGGTGGTACGCGGGGTACGAGATGAACATGGGGACATGAAATATGGGGCACAAGACATTTTGAGGGAATTTAGAGCCACATACGGTAAGCTATACGAGTCACGACAGACAGCGACGGAGGAGGAGACAGGGAACTATCTGGAGGAGGTAGCGATAGCCTGGCTATCGGATGACCATAGAGAATACTTGGCGGCACCTATTACAGTAGAGGAGGTGAAGGAGGTGATAAAAACTCTCCCCAATGGGAAGACACCGGGCCCTGACGGGTTCACGGGGGAATTTTACAAGGCATTCACTGATCAAATAGCCCCCCATCTGGTGGAGATGTACGGAACTGCCCATGACCAGATGCGACTGCCGCCCACGCTCCGTGAAGCGCTTATTATTGCCCTTTTAAAGCCCAAAAAGGACCCTGAACACTGCGAATCGTACAGGCCACTCTCCCTCATTAATGTGGACGTCAAAATCCTGGCCAAACTGTTGGCGCAACGGCTACAGCCGCTGATGACCCGATTGATTCTACCAGATCAGTCGGGATTTATCCCCACCAGATCAACTACACACAATACACGTACCCTCTTTGCACTATCACACTATTTGCAACCAACGACCAAGGCGGCTGCGGTCCTATTGGACGCGGCCAAAGCATTCGATTCCCTGGAATGGCCGTATTTGAGCAAGGTGATGCGGCGGATGGGATTTCCGCTGCGCTTTCTGCAATGGATACAGCTACTGTACACAGCTCCGGTGGCTCGAGTGAGAGTAAATGGATATGTGTCAGACCCGATACATATATGCAGGGGGACGAGACAGGGCTGCCCACTGTCCCCATTGCTATTCGCACTGGCGATGGAACCATTAGCCTGTAGAAAAGACAGAAACACCACTACTCGGCGTTGCAGTTCCCGCAACGCCCGCTCCACATATCGCTATATGCGGATGATATGCTTCTGTACGTGCGAGATCCAGAAGTGCATTTAAATGCATTGCTGAGGGAGTATGTGCGCTTTGCGCAGACGTCCGGTATAAGCATTAACTGGGCGAAATCGATCATTGTTCCGTTATCGGACACTACTCGGCCGCACCAACTGGACTACCCAATAGAATGGCAATCTGACCCGGTGCGATATCTGGGAGTGTGGTATCATAGGGATCCAGAGGAGGTGATCCGGGCGAACTATGGCAGAGTGGTGAGCACGCTGGAGGGGAAAATAGAGGGCTGGATACAATTGCCCCTCACGTTAGCGGATAGGCTGGCCATTGTCAAGATGGTTGTATTGCCCAAACTGCTGTATCTATTCAACAATATACCGATACCGCCACCAACTGAAGTGTTTCGTAGAATTACAGCGATGGTACTACGACTGATTTGGGCGGGCAAACATGCTAGGATTGCACTGAGGACGCTCACGTTACCATATGCGAGAGGTGGGTTTAAAGTACCGGATTTTCTGTTATATTATTTATGCGCACAGGCGCAGTTTGCGCACTATTGGTATCATCCTGTGCCGTTCCTAACACACAAAGCGGTAGAGGAGGGTGATGCAGCTCCTGTCCCGCTAAAGGCAATACTTCCACATAGGCGAGCACCGCTGCATAAACGTGACATCAACACAATAGATACGACGAATAAAGCATGGCAGGAAATGGGGAGAAAAGCGGGTAAACTACCTCTGTACGCGCCGGATTTGCCCCTTTTACAACATCCAGCATTGTCGGTGACTCAGGAGGAGGTAGGGATGGGACTGTTAAGACGGGTAGGACTGACCACAATGGGGGATCTGTTATGTTATGTTATGTTATGTTACGGTTATTTATTGTGCGCACAGATACTCCAGCCAAGGAGCGTCCTGGCGCAGAGACAAGGAAGCACGTAACATAACCACCGGCTGAAAACAGATACTAAAAGAGGGCTAAAACAAGAAGGTTTTTATAGCCCTCCGAAAGGTCAAAAGGTCCTCCAACATGCGGATCTCAACAGGCAGGGAGTTCCATGCTGACGCAGCCATAACCCTGAACGAGCGGCCTCCCATTCTGCTAAGCCTGAATCTGGGAACCACCGCAAGGGCCTGACCCTGAGAGCGAAGGCTGCGGGCAGGAACATAGAACGACAGGCAGCTCGACAAGATCTCCGGACCTGTACCTCGCAAGATTTTAAAAGCAAGACACAGTACCTTGAAGAGGATGCGCTTCCTGACCGGAAGCCAGTGTAGGGAGCGAAGGACACCTGTCACCGAGCAGAATCTGGGCAGGCCCACGATCGCCCTTGCCGCAGCATTCTGAACCCGTTGTAGACGGGTTAGTTCAGACTGATTAGCCCCAGCCAGGAGAGAACTGGCGTAATCCAAGCGAGAGATGATGGTAGCCTGGATTACCAGTTGCCTGGTCGGGGCATCAAAGAACTTGAGAACAGGTCTCAAACCCCTCAGAAGACCGAAACAACAGGCCGCGTTTTTTTTAGTGTGGCCAACAAAGGAGAGGCCCGCATCCAGCCATACCCCCAGATTTTTCACTTCCGATACCGGGATCGGAGTAGGTCCCAACTCTGACGGCCACCAGTGGTCGCCCCACAGCTCCGCTCCCTTCCCGACGACCATCACCTCTGTTTTACTGGCGTTAAGCTGAAGGCAGTTGCCTGTCAGCCAGCTAGCCACCGCCTTCAGTCCGGACTGAAACCTGGGGGCCTCAGTCTCCGCATCCCCGCTGAGAGTAACCGCCAGCTGAGTGTCGTCAGCATATGAGACTAAAGTAAGGCCCCACTGCCTAGCGACATCTGCCAGCGGTCTCACGTAAAGATTGAACAACGTGGGACTCAGCGAGGACCCTTGCGGAACCCCCATGGCCAGTGGTTGGTAGTTGGACTTGAAGGGAGGGATGGCAACACAGAAGGAACGGTCGTCTAAAAAGGAGCGGAACCATTGCAACACCCGACCGCCAATACCAGTCTCCTCGAGCCGACGCAGGAGGATGCTGTGATCTACCGTATCAAAGGCGGCGCTAAGATCTAACAGAATAAGCGCCGCCGTTTGACCAGCATCCAACATTGCCCGGAGATGTTCCACCATCACAAGTAACGCAGTTTCCGTACTGTGCCCAGCACGGAATCCGTTTTGTGAGGGGTCGAGGGCATTGGTCCGAGTCAAATGTTCAGACAGGGCCAGATTAACATGGGCCTCCGTGATCTTGGCTGGCCAGGGCAACAACGAAATGGGGCGATAGCTTTCAGGCTTAGAAGGGTCCAGGGTGGGCTTTTTAATAATCGGGGACACCACAGCTTGTTTCCACTTAGATGGAACAGTTCCCGTTTCCAAGGAAAGGTTGACCAAGGAACATACGGCTGTACGCCCCATGAAGGCTTGATCTCGGAAGAGAGTAGGCCTTACTGGATCAGATGGGGACCCAGATTTGACTTGCAACGCAAGTTTATCAAAACCATCCAAGGTAAGGGGGGGAAAAACAAGCAAGGTAGTCTGGTGATGAACCCCAATTAAACTTTCCTCAGTGGACCCTATGCTAGGGAATGTCCTATATATAGCTTGGACCTTCCCCAAGAAGTAAGATGCAAGGGATTCACAATGGGAAAGGGAGCTTACGGTCGTAGAGGTAGTCCGCTTTGCTGTGAGATCTTTTACGGCCTTAAAGATAGCTTTTGACGGATTCGGACTGTTCCGGAATTCGGTGGCATAAAAAGCCGCACGGGCTCGGCAGATAGCTCGATGGTAGAGCTTAACGGACTTGGCATATGCAGCTTTTAGCTCAGCCCCATAGGTTTTCCTCCAAGCCCTCTCTGCTCGTCTACAGGCTCCCTTTAGGGCCCGGAGAGTGCCATCGTACCAGGGACTCGACTCTCTGGAATTGATTTTAGTTGACACAATAGGTACCAGAGAGTCCAAGGCCCTAGTTATCCAAGAACAGAAGAGGTCATACCCCCTTTCCACATCCGTCAAAGGGCCCAGCGGCTCCTCTAATAGAAGACGATGTAAGTCCTCTAACCGAAGCTTTTTCCATGCCCTCTTCAGAACCCTTCTGGCCGAAGAGATGAAAGGAGTGGCCGAGACCGCTCAAAGGACGGACACCAAGAAGTGGTCCGTCCATTCCACCGGAGAGACAGACTTAATTTGAATCCCCACCAGATTAGAGAACAGGGGATCCAAAATATGCCCCCCCAGATGAGTAGGCTGGGACACCACCTGGGGAAGTTGAAAGGCCTCCAGGTCAGCAGAGATGGAACGCACTGTCAGGCCAGAGAGAGTATCAAAATGTAGGTTTAGGTCACCCAAGATGGAAAAGTTGGCACAGTCGGCAACCAAAGGGCCAACAGTGTCGGTGAAAGCACTTCTAAACACTACATCACTGCCGGGTGGGCGATAAACGACCATCCCGGACAGGGTAAACTCGGGGCTGACAGAGACCTTGAACATGGCACTTTCACACCCAGAGATGTTTAGGGCACCCCAGACGCACGGGTAGATAGATTTTACCACTAACGCGATACCTCCACCCCTAGACAGCCTATTCAGAGTGTACATAGAATAGCCGGGTGGGCAAGCTAGATTAGTAATAGCGGTATCAGCGTCCTGTAGCCATGTTTCCGTCATGGCAAATACGTCTGGAGCTTCCTCCTCAATGAGGTCACAAATCTGCTGATAGTGTTTCAACGCCGACCTGACGTTTAAATTCAAGATCTTCAGAGTGGTAGGAGCGCCTGTGGTACGGCGGGTGTCCGAGGAAATAAACCCTGGGAGAGGACGCGGACAGTCGAGAGTCCACTCATTGCAGGGGCAATGATATGGGCCACGCAATGGGTGTACCGGTGGAAGGGTGCAACAGCGGCTTACCTTACCGATGGCAAACAGGTGATCCCGCGTGTACGTTAGCATGACCGACCCAAAGATGGAGCAGTGGACCTTCCACAGGGTACCGCGACGTCCAGCGCGTCCTTAGCGCGGACGGGCGCAGACGGGCAGGACTCTGGCAGGACTCCGGCCACGCGAGAACACGCCCGCTGCGCGATCCCGCTGCGCTAGGGGAGGAGCGTTAAATGCCCGTTCCCATCTGGCGCATGCGCAGTAAGCGCTGTAAGCCTGCTCCTCGCCCCCAACTCAAGATGTCTGCCACCCCGAAGCCCGGAACCAACCCGCCAAACGGCGGTGAGGGACCCAAATTATAGTGCGTGTGAGGGGGAGATGCAGCGCGATACCGAAAACCTAAGGAGAAAGAAAAACAGGTAAAATATTTAAAATTGCGCAGCAGCGCCGTAAAGCTACTGCTACAAAGCTCCTTGTCAGGGCGGAAGGAGGCGGGGACTCGCCTTAAATGCCCGTTCCCATCTGGCGCATGCGCAGTAAGCGCTGTAAGCCTGCTCCTCGCCCCCAACCCAAGATGTCTGCCACCCCGAAGCCCGGAACCAACCCGCCAAACGGCGGTGAGGGACCCAAATTATAGTGCGTGTGAGGGGGAGATGCAGCGCGATACCGAAAACCTAAGGAGAAAGAAAAACAGGTAAAATATTTAAAATTGCGCAGCAGCGCCGTAAAGCTACTGCTACAATGCTCCTTGTCAGGGCGGAAGGAGGCGGGGACTCGCCTTAAATGCCCGTTCCCATCTGGCGCATGCGCAGTAAGCGCTGTAAGCCTGCTCCTCGCCCCCAACCCAAGATGTCTGCCACCCCGAAGCCCGGAACCAACCCGCCAAACGGCGGTGAGGGACCCAAATTATAGTGCGTGTGAGGGGGAGATGCAGCGCGATACCGAAAACCTAAGGAGAAAGAAAAACAGGTAAAATATTTAAAATTGCGCAGCAGCGCCGTAAAGCTACTGCTACAATGCTCCTTGTCAGGGCGGAAGGAGGCGGGGACTCGCCTTAAATGCCCGTTCCCATCTGGCGCATGCGCAGTAAGCGCTGTAAGCCTGCTCCTCGCCCCCAACCCAAGATGTCTGCCACCCCGAAGCCCTGAACCAACCCGCCAAACGGCGGTGAGGGACCCAAATTATAGTGCGTGTGAGGGGGAGATGCAGCGCGATACCGAAAACCTAAGGAGAAAGAAAAACAGGTAAAATATTTAAAATTGCGCAGCAGCGCCGTAAAGCTACTGCTACAATGCTACTGCTACAATGCTCCCTTAATGGGAGGTTTCAGGAACTAAGCGATCTTACCTATGTTAGTAATCAAACACTGTTGTTTAGATTTACATATTACAGACTGCAAAACGCCATGAGGGCGCTCTACCCTTCGTTCCCTGAGGAACCGCCACAAATGCAAGCGTTGCAGTTGGTGCTGACCACGCCCTCTGCCACCAAACTGGTGTCGAGACTTTATAGTAAATTGCAAGAAGATATTGCGTATACTACGCAGGCATCACTGGACCAATGGAACAGTGCGTTAGAGGACAACTTGACACTGGAGGAATGGGAGGTGGCCTGTTCATTAACTGAAATGCTGACACCTAATGGAAATTTAAGAATGATACATTACAAATATTTGCACCAGACCTATTACACACCGGCTAGGCTTTGCAAGTATGGTTTAAGGGAGGACTCGCGCTGCTGTAGGTGTGGGGAGGAGGGGGCAGACTTCTGCCATCTGGCTTGGAGGTGCGCAGGGGTGGCGGCTTATTGGGTAAAAGTGACGGAAATGCTGGGAGAAATGTTGGGAATGAAATTGGGTTGTTCGGAAAAGATTTGTTTGCTGGGGATAGTGCCCGGTCTGCGAGCTATGAAACGCAAATTTGCTGTGATTGCGCTTCTGATGGCCAAACGGCGTGTATCGCTTTGCTGGAACAGTAGGACTGCACCATCTATTCAGCTATGGCTCAAAGATCTCACTTACTGTAAGGACACACTCAAAACATATGAGGAAGAGCTTCCGGGAGGATCTAGACCACGTGATTACTGGGTGTACCTGATTGACTATTTACAAATGCATCACAATGTGTGATAAGGTTGGGAGACGGAGGGAGGGGATGGCTGATTAATACCATAAAGATACTACCTGAGGGGAGCTGGGGAGGTCCTAGAGACCGAATGATATTGTACCACGGCCTAATTGTTTTGGTTTTGTATGTTGAACTGTTGATTGCATTTCCAAAATGTGAATAAAAAAATAAAATAAAAAAAAAAACATTCTGAACACAACATTTGTCAGATTTTCAGCAGTATTTTCCCAAACCACAGTAATTCCCTGAGGTCTGCATTGTAGAGGAGTCTATCGGCTTGAACATAATTTTAAAGAACAACTTTTGGTGTAAGATAAATACATCCAATATTTGTACAGCGTGAACTAATCACCCCTAAGGTTCTGAAGGTGCTGGGGGTCGGGAAGATTAAGTGAACTATTGCCCAGAGTCACAAGATGCTGAGCTGCGCTGCCACCTGAAATATGCACGCACTAGAAATTGCATACAGAATAATGCCAGCGCTAATGCTTTGAACACGAGCTTGGAGCTGGAAGAAACTGAGGGGTATGGATTCAGTAATTGTCACATGTTCTTTTCAAGAAACTGCTAAACAGTGTGATAAAAGACACTCCCTTTGCCTTGGACAAGCACAACTTTACCAAAAGCAGTCATGCATGGCTTGTTAGACTCCACTCTTGCCACAACGTTTAAGCAGACCACACCCTGATCAGTTCTCCACATTAGATTCACTTTGACCATCTCCTCGGTTGTGGGCATCTCTAACTGGCCAACTCATTGCTAAATAATTGTTTTAACGTAGAAGAAGACACAATGTGAGAAAAGGAAAGATGGCCGCCTGACAGGAAACTCAGAAGAAGACACAATGTGAGGAAAGGAAAGATGGCCGCCTGACAGGTGCCGCAGAAGAAGACACAATGTGAGGAAAGGAAAGATGGCCGCCTGACAGGAGCCTCAGAAGAAGACACAATGTGAGGAAAGGAAAGATGGCCGCCTGACAGGAGCCTCAGAAGAAGACACAATGTGAGGAAAGGAAAGATGGCCGCCTGAAAGGAGCCTCAGAAGAAGACACAATGTGAGGAAAGGAAAGATGGCCGCCTGACAGGAGCCTCAGAAGAAGACACAATGTGAGGAAAGGAAAGATGACCGCCTGACAGGAGCCTCTCCAACCAACTCTTCAGAGCACCACCAATCTTCTTACAATAGCTGTCTGGTCACTTCTACATCCAAATCTTCTGGTCAAATCGTTCTTTACCTGTGAACATCATAAATATCGCATGAGATCTGATTTAGATTCTAGCAGCATAACAAAAATTGTGGGTTGACCTGTGATGCCTGTTACTGAGACCTTTCGGCATTTTCTAACTTTTAACCATCCATGCCGCATAACTGTATCCATGTTGAGTGCTTTCTCACTTATCACTAATTTAGGGGCATATCATCAAGGTCAATATCGCCGCTCTAGCTGCACTTTTTGCTGCTAAAGCAGCAATATTTTTATTGCCCTATCAGTAAGCTGTCGCTAACAGTTGTTAGCGACAGTTTACTGGCAATAGCGCCCGTTTTTTTGCCGCTTTGCATGTTAGCGATATTTATCGCTAATGACATGCAAAGTAGGCATTCCTCACTAACAGCAAATGGAAACAGTCACAAAGGCTAGTTCTCGCTATTATCAATGCCCGCGTTGCGTCAAAAAAAGTCATCAGGGTTTTCCCTATCGCTGCAGGAATATCGCTGGATTTTCAGCGATTGTTAGAATTGGGGTCTCTGGTTGGCACAGGTAGGCACTTGTGACAAACAGGGACCCTCTCCTCTAGTCAGCATAAGGGGATTACCCTCTTAAAATAACCCCTGCTCACCCTCTAGGTAGCTTGGCGCAAGCAGACAAGACTTATTTCAGAGGCGTTATGGGTTAAGCAGTTGTGAACTCATACAGTAATCAGGTGACCCACCACAAATGGACTCCACACTAGGATTATATCAAAAATAAGTATATTTTATATCAGGCTTAGCACAAGACCATATAACGAGAGACGTATCCACAATACTATGAGCAATGAAAGAATTCTTGTGTAAAGCGTATCTTAAAAAAAGTCTGTGCGATTCGTATTCCTCGGTTCGGCCCTTACGGTGATGAAATGAACCCAAAGAGTCTGTCGCTTGCAGCGGACACTTCTGTCCGATGCGCTCAAACCTGAAGTGCGAGTCGTACACAGTACCTTAGATGGAAGAGTTCATCACGGACGACGCGGTGAAAACAAAAGCGTTGCACGCGGTGATGTCCTTCTTTCACGTGCAGGCTACGGCTCGTGGAGGCCCAGAATCGCGTTGCTTGAGAGGACGGTGTTTTGTGCGGTGCGGTTGCTGTTCGTTGCGGCGTACGAGCCGTACCTTGAGAGTTGATGCTCGGGTAATTCTCTGAGCGCGGTGCGAAGCGGACTGTACGCTGCAGTGGTGCGAGACGTACCCAGCCGCTCTACGCGCCGCAGCCTCCCCACATCAGTGGCAGGTGCACATTGAGTAGTGCGGTTCTGAAGTGGGAAAGCGAGGTGCGGTGAGAAGTCCTTCCCTCACGTTGCGAGCTATGGCTCGTGGGGGCCACAAAGTCGCGTTGTTCGGGCCAGACGAGTCCTTCCTTTACGTTGCGAGCTACGGCTCGTTGGGGCCACAAAGTCGCGTTGTTCGGGGCGGACAGCTTGGCACGGGCTTCCCAGTGTACGCGTCGACCTTGATGAGGCGCACACTTCTCTCCGCTTCAGCGCTACGGGGAGAACGGCGTTCTTCAGCAGCTCCTCTCAAGGCGGGTGAAGTCCACTGGTCCTGGGACTTCGTTCAGGGGGCAAGCTCACTCACAAACCCTTGGAGATCTTTAAGCACAAGTTGGAAAATAAAGTCTTTGTAGTCTTTCTCCTCTCCTTCAGCAGCAATGCAACTACTGCAGGCCAATCCCCCAGGTCAGGGACAGTATTCCTCCTTACAGCTTTCCCAGTTCCTTCTCATCGGGCAGAGGTTTCTTCTTGTCAAAGCAGGATCTAAGGGTCCCAATACTTATACTGCAATTCTTTTGTCCTTTCAGGCCGGGGGCCTTTGCCCAGTTCAGGCCAGTTCTGGAGTACTTTTTTTTTCAGGATTCTGGCTTTTATTTTCAGTGTGTAGGGCAGAGACATCAGACGCTCCCCAGGGGGTGGAGCCAGCATTGTGGTGGAAAGGCACAGCCCTATTCAGAGTCCAGGTGTACTCCTCCCACCCATCTGGATGTAATCTCTCTATTCACCACCTGGCTGCCCAGCCTGTCTCCTGGAATTCCCCAGCCCTGTCACTCACAGAAACCAGACAGCAGATACACATCCTAGCAGAGGCGGGCTGAAATGGTTAGGCAAGCAAAGACCAACTTTCTAAAAGCGGTATTTGCAAACACAGAATATTAAAAGAAACCTTACTAAAAGATGTATTTTCTTATTCTGAGTTCAGGCATACTAAACTCAAATTTCTACCATGTTCTCTGGGTCTTCTGGGATTATAGTGTGTAATAATTCCAGAAGCCCATTCTGGCCTATGGAGAACAGGTAGCCCTGCAATAGTGAAAAACGAAAATGGCTGTAATTCACTATCAGGACATGCCAAACACATCAGGGCTTGTCCTACCTTATGCTTACAATGCACCCTGCCCTTGGGCCTAACATAGGGGTAACTAACATGAAGTTAAGGGATGGTTTAGGGACTGGCAAGTGGGTGCACTTGCCCAGTCAGCATGACAGTACCAGACTGCATGCAGGCTCTGCAATGGCAGACCTTAGACATATTTTACAAGGCTGCTTCTGTGGAAGGCACAACCAGTGCTGCAAGCCCACCAGCAGCATTTGGATTTACAAGCCCTGGGCACTCCTGGTGCACTGTACTAGGGTCTGACAGTAAACCAAATAAGCCAATCATGGAATCCAATCCATACAGCTATTTACAACAGGGAGCACTTGCACTGTGACACTGGTTGGCAGTGGCACAGTGCTCTGAGCAGCTAACACCAGCAAAAACATGAGGCACAAAGACAAAAAGTGGAAGGGAGACCCATGCCAAGGTGCCAGGTCTAACACGTGTCCCCTCCAGCTGAAATGTGGGGAGAACTACCCTACCCCAGGGAGTTCTCATCACTAAGGCGGAAAAATCTGGACAGACAGTCAGCATTGGCGTGATCTGAACCAGGGCGGTGTTCCACCGTGAAATCCATCCCCTGTATGGAAATGGACCACCTCAACAGCTTAGGATTCTCACCCCTCATATGCATCAACCATCTGAGGGGCATGTGGCCTGTCTGAACCTGGAAGTTAGACCCAAACAGGTATGGTCTTAGCTTCTTCAGTGCCCAGACCACAGCAAATGCCTCACGCTCAATAGCACTCCATCTCTGTTCCCGTGGAAGTAACCTCCAGCTAAGGAAGGCTACAGGTTGATCTAGGCTCTCCTCATTAATCTGTGAAAGAACAGCCCCCACACCATGCTCTGAAGCGTCTGTCTGAACGATAAACTCTTTGGAGAAGTTGGGAGCAAGGAGCACGGGCGCCGTGCACATAGCAGCTTTCAGGGCCTCAAAAGCTTTCTGACAGGTGTTAGTCCAAATCACTTTCTTGGGCTGCTTCTTCGAAGTCAGCGCTGTCAAGGGGGCAACAATGTTGCTATAGCCCTTGACAAACCTCCTGTAGTACCCGGTGAGACCTAGGAAGGCTCTCACCTCGGTTTGGGTTTTGGGCCACTCCCAATTCAGGATGGTTTCAATTTTGGGTTGTAGGGGTGCCACCTGGCCACTCCCAACTTGGTGCACCAAGTACACCACGGGACCCTGCCCGATCTGGCACTTACTCGCCTTGATCGTGAGGCCTGCCCTCCGCAGCGCCCATCAACACTTCCCAGAGGTGGTGTAGGTGTTCTTCCCAAGTGGAGCTGAACGCTGCGATGTCATCCAGGTAGGCAGCACTGAACGAATTCAGTCCAGCCAACACCTGGTTGACCAACCTCTGGAAGGTGGCAGGGGCATTCTTCATCCCAAAGGGCATAACCCGGAACTGGTAGTGCCCATCTGGGGTGGAAAATGCTGACCTCTCTTTGGCCCCATCGGTCAAGGCGATCTGCCAGTACCCAGACGTTAAATCAAATGTGCTGAGGTACTTGGCAGCCCTTAGCCGATCTATGAGCTCATGAGCTCTGGGGATGGGGTGTGCGTCAGTCCTGGTGACCGCATTGAGTCCTCTGTAGTCCACACAGAACCGGAGTTCGGGTGTGGCCCCTGGTGCTCCAGCCTTTGGGACCAAGACCACTGGGCTGGCCCAAGGACTTCTTGAGGACTCAATTACCCCTAGTGCAAACATCTTGGAGACCTCCTCCTTGATGCACGCTCTCACCCTGTCAGTCACCCTGTAGGCCCTGTGCCCCACAGGTGTACTATCCCCAGTGTCTACTTCATGGACGCACCAATCAGTGACACCGGGAATCAGATCAGAAAACTGTCCTAGCAACTGGCGACAGTGATTCTGTTGCTCAGGGGTCAGGGTGGAAGAGAGGATGACACCATCCACTGACCCATCTTGCTCCTTGGCTGACAGGAGGTCAGGAAGAGGCTCGGTCTCCTCCTCCATCCCAGCATCTGTTGCCAAGAGCATGCCCACTTGGGACCTCTCCAAGTGGGGCTTCAGGCGGTTGACATGCAGGACCCTCAAGGGGTTCCTGGGAGACCGCAAGTCCACCAAATAGGTAACTGGACTCTTGTGCTCCATCAAAGGGACCGGTCCACTTATCCTGGAGCGCACAAGGCTCCACTGGGGCCAAGACCCACACCTTTTGTCCAGGCTGAAGCTCAACCAGAGTGGCATTCTGGTCGTACCATCGCTACATCTCCTCCTGGCTGACTTCCAGAGTCGCCTTTGCGAGTTCTCTGAAATGCCTAGTCTGGTTCCTAAAGGCCAGCATGTGTCTAAATACATCCTGGGGAGGTTACCTGGGAGATTGCTCCCAGCCTTCTTTGACCAGACTTAGAGGTCCTCTCACTGGGTGGCCATCCAGAAGCTCAAAGGGGCTGAATCCTAGAGACTTCTGTGGCACCTCACGGTAAGCAAAGAGTAGGCATGGTAAGAGGACGTCACACTTACGCCTCATAGGTTCCTCAAGACCCATTATCATGCCCTTAAGGGTTTGGTTGAATCTCTCAACCAACCCATTTCCTTGGGGGTGGTAAGGTGTGGTAAACTTGCAGGTTACACCACACTCTTGCCAAAGGGACTTCATGAAGTTAGTACCTCGGTCAGACACCACCTCTAGAGGGAATCCCACTCTGGAGAAAATTCCCATCAGTGCACGTCCCACCACGGGGGCCGTCACTGTCCTCAGAGGGATGGCTTCCGGGTACCGGGTGGCATGGTCCACCAGGACCAGGATAAACCTGTTGCCCATGGCTGTCCTGGGGTCCAGTGGCCCCACAATGTCAATCCCCTCTCGCTCAAAGGGGGTACTGACCACAGGGAATGGTTGGAGAGGAGCCTTCTGCTTCCTCCCACTCTTTCCACTTGCCTGGCAAGTCTGACAGGTCCTGCAGTGAGTGTCTGAACTCCTGCACATTTGAGGCCAATAAAAGTGGGTGACAAGCCTTTCAAAGGTCTTGTCCTGCCTCAAATGTCCTGCCAATGGCACATCGTGAGCCAGCCCCAGTAGGAAGGCTCTTAAGCTCTGGAGTACCACCAGCATATGGGCTGACCCAGGCTCAGCAACCTTAGGCTCTGAATAGAGGAGGTCGTTCTCTCAGTAAATGAAATGTGACCCAGACTGATCACCTGCGGCCTGGTCTGCAGCCTGCTGCCGCATACCCACGAGAGAAGGGCATTCTTTCTGCGCCTTGCAGAATTCCTCCCTGGAGGGGCCTCCTTCTTGCTGCCAATGGGTCAGCTCAGGCAGGTCCCCCAGTTCAGCTATCTGTTCCCCTGTAGGCTCCAGGGCATCCCCTTCAAGGTCTGCCTCCTCCTGGACCGTGGGAACTTCAGGGGCTGGTTTCCCGCGCCCCCTGCCTCTTCTCTCAGGCTCCAGGACCTCTTGAGCACCACTACTTGCTGCCATGGACCGTGTGGTGACACACGCCCAATCAGGCATACCCAATATCTCCAGGTGAGCACTCCGCTCCACCTTAGCCCAAGGTGAGCTCTCCAAATCGTTCCCTAACAGACAGTCTACAGGCATGTCGGGCCTCACAGCTACCTGAAGAGTACCAGAGACCCCCCCACTCAAAGGGAACCTGAGCCACCTTGCAGTGACTCTGTGTTGTCAGCGGCAACAACCGGATAGAATGCTCCTCGGACAACCTGCTCTTGAGACACCAGGTGACACTTGACAGCTGTCACACTGGCTCCTGTATCTCTCAGAGCTTCAACCCTATGGCCAATGATGATCACCCACTGCCTGTATTTTTTAGTGTTATCAGGCAGCTGGGTCTTGGGGACCACCTCACAGTCTCCTAATGAGACAAGGGGCATCTCTGCGGGACCCCACCCACCTTGGACACCCATCTCTCCACCCAGGGCTACACCAGCCGTCTGCCGGGGGGCAGCACCAGGGGGTGCTGGTTTACCAAACTGGCGACACTTGGGATCATTGGCAAAATTAACCTGCTCACCACACTTGTAACATTTTGGGGGCCCTCTTTGAACAGGGGGACCAGTCGGGGCCCCGGTCGGTTTCTGGGGGGGAGGCTGAGAACCCTTCCCTTGGTTCCATTGGGGATTACTTTGAGGCCTCTTTTGGAACTCCCTCTGTTTACCCTTGTCCCCCCCCACTCTTCTGCTGGGGACCCTGCCCACCCTTGGCGGAGTCTCCCACGTGACCCTTATGGACCCTGGTACTGACCCAGTGGTCGGCCTCCTCAGCAAGCTTCCTAGGGTTAGTCAGCCTACTATCAATCAGGTGCTGGCGTAGCTCAGGAAAACAGTTACTGGACAAGTGCTCCCATGCAATTAAATCAAGAAGCCCTTGAAAATCATCAACCTTGCTACTCTTCACCCAACCATCCAATGCTCTGCAGAAAAAAGTCACATACTCAACATACGTACTGTTAGGAATCTTTGTGCAACCCCTGAACCTTTGCCTATACAACTCTGGAGTTAACCCATACCTGGCCATCAAAGCATCCTTCATATGGGGATAAATGGAGAAGTGTGGCTCAATGGTTAGTGCGGCAGACCCTGATGCAGAGGTCTGGCCCGGGACCAGGGTTCAATTCCCGTCTCGGCGGGTCTTGGGCTCAATTTCCTCGGACCTGTTAATTCTCGCCTCGGTGCCTATTCTAATCATGGGTCGCACTCTGCAACTCTGGGCAATAGCTTGCTTAATCTTCACAACGTCCCCAACAGCGCTGGGATGCCTGGCTTCACCTTGGGGGTGCCCAGGAGTGGACATTTCACAGCAAAAAGCCAGGAAGGGTTCCACAGCGGTATGAGTACAGCGTCTGGACACCCTAGGGTAACAGTGCGCTATACAAGTACAACACATTTTACATAATAATTATGAACATCTGAAGGCAAGTCTAGCAGTGTGTCCGCCCCTCACTCAGGAACCGTCCCCACAACCCCGCTCCCCAATCCTCAGGGACCCGGTGGGAGGACATGGCTACCTCATAGGCCTTGAACCACTGCCCTATGTCATCATTTTTAAAGAATTCCTTTACCACATCTTTTGGTATATACACCCTTGATTCTCCCTGCACTGGCAGTGTGCTGCCACCAGAGGGAGTACGCTCTAAACTCTTAGCCTTCAGCTCCAATTCCCTCAAAGCCATATCATGCTCCATTTGGATTTTTCTCGCTTCCAGAGCCAGCTTTTTGCTTTCCAGCTCCAGTTGCCCATTTAATTTGAGCTTTGCCATCTCCATTTCGTGCAACCTGGTTTCTTTCCTGTCTGCCAACTCCTCTGGAAACAGGCCTCTGCCAAAACCATTGATGCTCCCTGCCTGCTCAATTTCCACCACATCTTCAGAGTCTTTCCTTGACTCAATCCAGGCCTTCAGCGCCTTGTATAGATCTGGCTTGTTTCTACATCCAGCATGGGGAACTTTGAACTTTCTGCAAAGGCCCTTCAGCTGGGCCTTGGAGCAGCTGTCTAGTCTCTCCTCTTCCCATTCAACGTCTTCACTTTCAGAGACTACAGATGCTGCCTTCTCAACAATGACTGAACCAGGCATGACTTTCAAAAAATTGAGATTTCCAGCAAAACAAGAATCAAAAAGTATGTGGTTGCGCTATTGGTCTGCACTCAATAAGTAGTGTTCACCAATCACTGTATATGTCTCACAAATGCAAATTTGTAATCCTCACCGCTGACCACCAATGTTAGAATTGGGGGTCTCTGGTTGGCACAGGTAGGCACTTGTGACAAGCAGGGACCATCTCCTCTAGTCAGGATAAGGGGATTAACCTCTTAAAATAACCCCTGCTCACCCTCTGGGTAGCTTAGCGGGAGCAGACAAGACTTATTTCAGAGGCGTTATGGGTTAAGCATTTGTGAACTCATACAGTAATCAGGTGACCCACCACAAATGGACTCCACACTAGGATTATATCAAAAATAAGTATATTTTATATCAGGCTTAGCACAAGACCATATAACGACAGACGTATCCCCAATACTATGAGCAATAAAAGAATTCTTGTGTAAAGCGTATCTTTAAAAAAGTCTGTGCGATTCATATTCCTCGGTTCGGCCCTTACGGTGATGAAATGAACCCAAAGAGTCTGACGCGCGCAGCGGATGCTTCTGTCCGATGCGCCCAAACCCGGAGTGCGAGTCGTACACAGTATCTTAGATGGAAGAGTTTGTCACGGACGATGCGGTGAAAACAAAAGCGTTGCACGCGGCGATGTCCTTCTTTCACGGTGCGCGCTACGGCTCGTGGAGGCCCAGAGTCGCGTTGCTTGAGGGGACGGTGCTTTGTGCGGTGAGGTTGCTGTTCGTTGCGGCATACGAGCCATACCTTGAGAGTTGATGCTCGGGTAATCCTCTGAGCGCGGTGCAAAGTGGACTGTACGCTGCAGTGGTGCGAGACGTACCCAGCCGCTCTACACGCCGCAGCCTCTCCCACATCAGTGGCAGGGTGCGCGTTGAATAGTGCGGTTCGGAGGGGGAAAAGCGAGGTGCGGTGCAAAGTCCTTCCCTCACGTTGTGAGCTACGGCTCGTGGGGGCCACAAAGTTACGTTGTTCGGGCCCGACGAGTCCTTCCTTTACGTTGCGAGCTACGGCTCGTTGGGGCCACAAAGTTGCATTGTTCGGGCGGACAGCTTGGTACGGGCTTCCCAGTGTATGCGTCGACCTTGATGAGGCGCACACTTCTCTCCGCTTCAGCGCTACGGGGAGAACGGCGTTCTTCAGCAGCTCCTCTCAAGGCGGGTGAAGTCCACTGGTCCTGGGACTTCGTTCAGGGGGCAAGCTCACTCACAAGCCCTTGGAGATCTTTAAGCACAAGTTGAAAAATAAAGTCTTTGTAGTCTTTCTCCTCTCCTTCAGCAGCAAGGCAACTACTGCAGGCCAATCCCCCAGGTCAGGGACAGTATTCCTCCTTACAGCTTTCCCAGTTCCTTCTCGTCGGGCAGAGGTTTCTTCTTGTCAAAGCAGGATCTAATTTCTTGGGCTCATGGTCCCAATACTTATACTGTAATTCGTTTGTCCTTTCAGGCCAGGGGGCTTTGCCCAGTTCAGCCCAGTTCTGGAGTACTTTGTTTTCAGGATTCTGGCTTTTCTTTTCAGTGTGCAGGGCAGAGACATCAGACGCTCAACAGGGGATGGAGCCAGCATTGTGGTGGAAAGGCACTGCCCTATTCAGAGTCCAGGTGTACTCCTCCCACCCATCTGGATGTAATCTCTCTATTCACCACCTGGCTGCCCAGCCTGTCTCCTGGAATTCCCCAGCCCTGTCACTCACAGAAACCAGACAGCAGATACACATCCTAGCAGAGGCGGGCTGAAATGGTTAGGCAAGCAAAGACCAACTTTCTAAAAGCGGTATTTGCAAACACAGAATATTAAAATAAACCTTACTAAAAGATGTATTTTCTTATTCTGAGTTCAGGCATACTAAACTCAAATTTCCACCATGTTCTCTGTGTCTGCTGGGATTATAGTTTGTAATAATTCAGGCAGCCCATTCTGGCCTATGGAGAACAGGTAGCCTTGCAATAGTGAAAAACGAAAATGGCTGTAATTCACTATTAGGACATGCCACACACATCAGAGCTTGTCCTACCTTATGCTTACAATGCACCCTGCCCTTGGGCCTACCATAGGGGTGACTAACATGAAGTTAAGGGAAGGTTTAGGGACTGGCAAGTGGGTGCACTTGCCCAGTCAGCATGACAGTACCAGACTGCACGCAGGCTCTGCAATGGCAGACCTTAGACATATTTTACAAGGCTGCGTCTGTGGGTGGCACAACCAGTGCTGCAAGCCCACCAGCAGCATTTGGATTTACAAGCCCTGGGCACTCCTGGTGCACTGTACTAGGGTCTGACAGTAAACCAAATAAGCCAATCATGGAATCCAATCCATACAGCAATTTACAACAGGGAGCACTTGCACTGTGGCACTGGTTGGCAGTGGCACAGTGCTCTGAGCAGCTAACACCACCAAAAACATGAGGCACAACGACAAAAAAAGGAAGGGAGACCCACGCCAAGGTGCCAGGTCTAACAGCGATATTCCTGCATTTCGCCGCTATCGCTGGATTTTTTTATCACCTTGAAGATAAGCGTCGGCGATGAAGTCCAGCAATAAACGGTGATAAAATAAATGACGATTTATCGCCTCTTCTTGCTAATATGCCCCTTAATTCTTTGGCGACGATTCCAAACCATCTTTCAAGATGACAGTTTATATGAAGGTGAGCAAACAATTCATTGCTCTTCTGCCAATTGGGCACTGTCGTTGTTTATGCTATGCATTATTCTTCTTTACTTTCCTGATCAACCACTTTGGGGAAAAATTCATTGAAGCATCAGACTGGGTCAAAGTGTTCGTCAGTAGGTTTTCGTGCTCTTTTTCCTATGGAGCAGGGAATTCGAAGGATGCTGGGTGTTGGATTGAATTAGGCCCTGAACCACATCCCCTGCAGATCTAAAACGCAAGCTAAGCTTCAAATTACATCCAGAGAAACTGCCATTTTTAAGTCTGGCCTGAAGACAGACTCAGCTGGATTACCAGCCTCATGTTTTCCAAAAAACACTATACAACATTTCATACCTATAAAGAGACACTCAATGAACCCTCTATCATGATTGGTCTGTTCAAATGTAACTCAAATAAGGCTACCTCCCACAACAACACAAATATAAGTCAATGGACCAGTCCACTTTAGCCATTGGATGCTTTCACTGTGAGTGACTGCATTTTGCCATTGCACTTGTAGACATACACCTTAAAAAGGAGAAATTCCTTGATACTTGTACTTCCCAGTGACTGCTAGTCCTTATGCACAGCATTGTGTCATCAACTAGTTCCTTAACATTCAAAACATTTATTGTAAGTGTTGACACATCACTATCAAGCAGCTTTGGTATCTTAATTTATCCTTTAGAAACACAAGGCATTAGTGTAGAAAGAGAGTACATGGTACTTTCTAGCTTTAAGGAATGCCCCCCAGCGTTCCAGCTCAATTGCACTTTTTGTGAGGACCTAATTTGGTAGTAGAGTGCAACAAGTATTCCACATACATTGTACTACTCCTCTGTGAGGACATCTGTTGGTAGTAGAGGTAAACGTGCACACACACACCAAAAAAGAGTTCCCCAGGAATACAATGTTTAGACACTTTTATTTCCCGGTTGCTGTTAGGAGAATGTCATAACAATCAAGACATTTATTGTAAGGTGCAATGCTGACTCATAACTATCAAACAGCTTTGGCATATGTATTCACACTTAAGAAAAATGTGCACGAGGTATTGGAGTGGCAAAAATGTAAATGCACATTTCTAGCTTGAAGGCCTACTCCCTCAGCTTTCTGTCTCCAATCCACTCTTCTGTGGGGGCTTCTATTGGAAGTATAGCACAGGTGCAGCTTTCCATCTCCATTGCGCTCTTCTGTGAGGGCTTCTATTGGTAGTATAGCACAGCTGCAGCTTTCCCTCTCCATTGCGCTCTTCTGTGAGGGCTTCTATTGGAAGTATAGCACAGCTGCAGCTTTCCCTCTCCATTGCGCTCTTTTGAGAGGGCTTCTATTTGGAGTATAGCACAGCTGCAGCTTTCCCTCTCCATTGCGCTCTTTTGAGAGGGCTTCTATTGGTAGTATAGCACAGCTGCAGCTTTCCCTCTCCACTGCGCTCTTCTGAGAGGGCTTCTATTGGGAGTATAGCACAGCTGCAGCTTTCCCTCTCCACTGCGCTCTTCTGTGAGGGCTTCTATTGGGAGTATAGCACAGCTGCAGCTTTCCCTCTCCACTGCGCTCTTCTGTGAGGGCTTCTATTGGTAGTATAGCACAGCTGCAGCTTTCCCTCTCCATTGCGCTCTTCTGGGAGGGCTCCTATTGGTAGTATAGCACAGCTGCAGCTTTCCCTCTCCACTGCGCTCTTCTGTGAGGGCTTCTATTGGTAGTATAGCACAGCTGCAGCTTTCCATCTCCATTGCGCTCTTCTGGGAGGGCTTCTATTGGTAGTATAGCACAGCTGCAGCTTTCCATCGCCATTGAGCTCTTCTGGGAGGGCTTCTATTGGGAGTATAGCACAGCTGCAGCTTTCCATCACCATTGAGCTTTTCTGGGAGGGCTTCTATTGGTAGTATAGCACAGCTGCAGCTTTCCATCGCCATTGAGCTCTTCTGGGAGGGCTTCTATTGGGAGTATAGCACAGCTGCAGCTTTCCATCACCATTGAGCTCTTCTGGGAGGGCTTCTATTGGGAGTATAGCACAGCTGCAGCTTTCCCTCTCCACTGCGCTCTTCTGTGAGGGCTTCTATTGGGAGTATAGCACAGCTGCAGCTTTCCCTCTCCATTGCGCTCTTCTGTGAGGGCTTCTATTGGGAGTATAACACAGCTGCAGCTTTCCATCGCCGTTAAGCTCTTCTGTGAGGGCTTCTATTGGTAGTATAGCACAGCTGCAGCTTTCCATCTCCATTGCGCTCTTCTGTGAGGGCTTCTATTGGAGGTATGGCACAGCTGATGCTTTCCCTCTCCATTGCGCTCTTCTGTGAGCGCTTCTATTGGGAGTATAGCACAGCTGCACCTTTCCCACTCCATAGCGCTCTTCTGTGAGGGCTTCTATTGGGAGTATAGCACAGCTGCAGCTTTCCATCGCCGTTGCGCTCTTCTGGGAGGGCTTCTATTGGTAGTATAGCTCAGCTGCAGCTTTCCATCGCCATTGAGCTCTTCTGGGAGGGCTTCTATTGGTAGTATAGCACAGCTGCAGCTTTCCCTCTCCATTGCGCTCTTTTGAGAGGGCTTCTATTGGTAGTATAGCACAGCTGCAGCTTTCCCTCTCCATTGCGCTCTTTTGAGAGGGCTTCTATTGGTAGTATAGCACAGCTGCAGCTTTCCCTCTCCACTGCGCTCTTCTGAGAGGGCTTCTATTGGGAGTATAGCACAGCTGCAGCTTTCCCTCTCCACTGCGCACTTCTGTGAGGGCTTCTATTGGGAGTATAGCACAGCTGCAGCTTTCCCTCTCCACTGCGCTCTTCTGTGAGGGCTTCTATTGGTAGTATAGCACAGCTGCAGCTTTCCCTCTCCATTGCGCTCTTCTGGGAGGGCTTCTATTGGTAGTATAGCACAGCTGCAGCTTTCCATCGCCATTGAGCTCTTCTGGGAGGGCTTCTATTGGGAGTATAGCACAGCTGCAGCTTTCCATCGCCATTGAGCTCTTCTGGGAGGGCTTCTATTGGGAGTATAGCACAGCTGCAGCTTTCCATCACCATTGAGCTTTTCTGGGAGGGCTTCTATTGGTAGTATAGCACAGCTGCAGCTTTCCATCGCCATTGAGCTCTTCTGGGAGGGCTTCTATTGGGAGTATAGCACAGCTGCAGCTTTCCATCACCATTGAGCTCTTCTGGGAGGGCTTCTATTGGGAGTATAGCACAGCTGCAGCTTTCCATCACCATTGAGCTCTTCTGGGAGGGCTTCTATTGGGAGTATAGCACAGCTGCAGCTTTCCCTCTCCATTGCGCTCTTCTGTGAGGGCTTCTATTGGTAGTATAGCACAGCTGCAGCTTTCCATCTCCATTGCGCTCTTCTGGGAGGGCTTCTATTGGTAGTATAGCACAGCTGCAGCTTTCCATCTCCATTGCGCTCTTCTGGGAGGGCTTCTATTGGTAGTATAGCTCAGCTGCAGCTTTCCATCGCCATTGAGCTCTTCTGGGAGGGCTTCTATTGGTAGTATAGCACAGCTGCAGCTTTCCCTCTCCATTGCGCTCTTCTTTGAGGGCTTCTATTGGGAGTATAACACAGCTGCAGCTTTCCATCGCCGTTGAGCTCTTCTGTGAGGGCTTCTATTGGTAGTATAGCACAGCTGCAGCTTTCCATCTCCATTGCGCTCTTCTGGGAGGGCTTCTATTGGTAGTATAGCACAGCTGCAGCTTTCCATCGCCATTGTGTTCTTCTGGGAGGGCTTCTATTGGTAGTATAGCACAGCTGCAGCTTTCCATCACCATTGAGCTTTTCTGGGAGGGCTTCTATTGGGAGTATAGCACAGCTGCAGCTTTCCATCGCCGTTGCGCTCTTCTGTGAGGGCTTCTATTGGTAGTATAGCACAGCTGCAGCTTTCCCTCTCCATTTCGCACTTCTGTGAGGGCTTCTATTGGGAGTATAGCACAGCTGCAGCTTTCCCTCTCCACTGCGCTCTTCTGTGAGGGCTTCTATTGGGAGTATAGCACAGCTGCAGCTTTCCCTCTCCACTGCGCTCTTCTGGGAGGGCTTCTATTGGTAGTATAACACAGCTGCAGCTTTCCCTCTCCACTGCGCTCTTCTGAGAGGGCTTCTATTGGGAGTATAGCACAGCTGCAGCTTTCCCTCTCCGTTGCGCTCTTCTGTGAGGGCTTCTATTGGGAGTATAGCACAGCTGCAGCTTTCCCTCTCCGTTGCGCTCTTCTGTGAGGGCTTCTATTGGGAGTATAGCACAGCTGCAGCTTTCCATCGCCGTTGAGCTCTTCTGTGAGGGCTTCTATTGGGAGTATAGCACAGCTGCAGCTTTCCCTCTCCATTATGCTCTTCTGTGAGGGCTTCTATTGGTAGTATAGCACAGCTGCAGCTTTCCCTCTCCATTGCGCTCTTCTGGAAGGGCTTCTATTGGGAGTATAGCACAGCTGCAGCTTTCCATCGCTGTTGAGCTCTTCTGTGAGGGCTTCTATTGGGAGAGTAGCACAGCTGCAGCTTTCCCTCTCCACTGCGCTCTTCTGTGAGGGCTTCTATTGGTAGTATAGCACAGCTGCAGCTTTCCCTCTCCATTGCGCTCTTCTGTGGGGGCTTCTATTGGGAGTATAGCACAGCTGCAGCTTTCCCTCTCCATTGCGCTCTTCTGTGAGGGCTTCTATTGGGAGTATAGCACAGCTGCAGCTTTCCCTCTCCATTGCGCTCTTCTCTGAGGGCTTCTATTGGGAGTATAGCACAGCTGCAGCTTTCCCTCTCCATTGCGCTCTTCTGGGAGGGCTTCTATTGGGAGTATAGCACAGCTGCAGCTTTCCATCGCCGTTGAGCTCTTCTGTGAGGGCTTCTATTGGGAGCATAGCACAGCTGCAGCTTTCCCTCTCCATTGCGCTCTTCTGTGAGGGCTTCTATTGGGAGTATAGCACAGCTGCAGCTTTCCCTCTTCATGGCGCTCTTCTGTGAGGGCTTCTATTGGGAGTATAGCACAGCTGCAGCTTTCCCTCTCCATGGCGCTCTTCTGAGAGGGCTTCTATTGGGAGTATAGCACAGCTGCTGCTTCCCCTCTCCATTGCGCTCTTCTGTGAGGGCCTCTATTGGTAGTATAGCACAGCTGCAGCTTTCCCTCTCCATTGCGCTCTTCTGTGAGGGCTTCTATTGGGAGTATAGCACAGCTGCAGCTTTCCATCGCCATTGAGCTTTTCTGTGAGGGCTTCTATTGGTAGTATAGCACAGCTGCAGCTTTCCATCGCCATTGAGCTCTTCTGGGAGGGCTTCTATTGGGAGTATAGCACAGCTGCAGCTTTCCATCGCCATTGCGTTCTTCTGGGAGGGCTTCTATTGGTAGTATAGCACAGCTGCAGCTTTCCATCGCCATTGAGCTTTTCTGGGAGGGCTTCTATTGGGAGTATAGCACAGCTGCAGCTTTCCATTGCCATTGAGCTCTTCTGGGAGGGCTTCTATTGGGAGTATAGCACAGCAGCAGCTTTCCCTCTCCATTGCGCTATTCTGGGAGGGCTTCTATTGGTAGTATAGCACAGCTGCAGCTTTCCATCGCCATTGCGCTCTTCTGTGAGGGCTTCTATTGGGAGTATAGCACAGCTGCCGCTTTCCATCGCCATTGCGTTCTTCTGGGAGGGCTTCTATTGGTAGTATAGCACAGCTGCAGCTTTCCCTCTCCATTGCGCTCTTCTGGGAGGGCTTCTATTGGTAGTATAGCACAGCTGCAGCTTTCCATCGCCATTGAGATTTTCTGGGAGGGCTTCTATTGGGAGTATAGCACAGCTGCAGCTTTCCCTCTTCATTGCGCTCCTCTGGGGGGGCTTCTATTGGAGGTATGGCACAGCTGAAGCTTTCCATCGCCGTTGAGCTCTTCTGGAAGAGCTTCTATTGGGAGTATAGCACAGCTGCAGCTTTCCATCTCCGTTGCGCTCTTCTGGGAGGGCTTCTATTGGGAGAATAGCACAGCTGCAGCTTTCCATCTCCGTTGCGCTCTTCTGTGAGGGCTTCTATTGGGAGTATAGCACAGCTGCAGCTTTCCCTCTCCATTGCGCTCTTCTGTGGGTGCTTCTATTGGTAGTATAGCACAGCTGAAGCTTTCCATCGCCGTTGCGCTCTTCTGTGAGTGCTTCTATTGGGAGTATAGCACAGCTGCAGCTTTCCCTCTCTATTGCGCTCTTCTGTGAGGGCTTCTATTGGGAGTATAGCACAGCTGCAGCTTTCCCTCTCCATTGCGCTCTTCTGTGGGGGCTTCTATTGAGAGTATAGCACAGCTGCAGCTTTCCCTCTCCACTGCGCTCTTCTGTGAGGGCTTCTATTGGGAGTATAGCACAGCTGCAGCTTTCCCTCTCCATTGCGCTCTTCTGTGAGGGCTTCTATTGGGAGTATAGCACAGCTGCAGCTTTCCCTCTCCATGGCGCTCTTCTGAGAGGGCTTCTATTGGGAGTATAGCACAGCTGCTGCTTCCCCTCTCCATTGCGCTCTTCTGTGAGGGCCTCTATTGGTAGTATAGCACAGCTGCAGCTTTCCCTCTCCATTGCGCTCTTCTGTGAGGGCTTCTATTGGGAGTATAGCACAGCTGCAGCTTTCCATCGCCATTGAGCTTTTCTGTGAGGGCTTCTATTGGTAGTATAGCACAGCTGCAGCTTTCCATCGCCATTGAGCTCTTCTGGGAGGGCTTCTATTGGGAGTATAGCACAGCTGCAGCTTTCCATCGCCATTGCGTTCTTCTGGGAGGGCTTCTATTGGTAGTATAGCACAGCTGCAGCTTTCCATCGCCATTGAGCTTTTCTGGGAGGGCTTCTATTGGGAGTATAGCACCGCTGCAGCTTTCCATTGCCATTGAGCTCTTCTGGGAGGGCTTCTATTGGGAGTATAGCACAGCAGCAGCTTTCCCTCTCCATTGCGCTATTCTGGGAGGGCTTCTATTGGTAGTATAGCACAGCTGCAGCTTTCCATCGCCATTGCGCTCTTCTGTGAGGGCTTCTATTGGGAGTATAGCACAGCTGCCGCTTTCCATCGCCATTGCGTTCTTCTGGGAGGGCTTCTATTGGTAGTATAGCACAGCTGCAGCTTTCCCTCTCCATTGCGCTCTTCTGGGAGGGCTTCTATTGGTAGTATAGCACAGCTGCAGCTTTCCATCGCCATTGAGATTTTCTGGGAGGGCTTCTATTGGGAGTATAGCACAGCTGCAGCTTTCCCTCTTCATTGCGCTCCTCTGGGGGGGCTTCTATTGGAGGTATGGCACAGCTGAAGGTTTCCATCGCCGTTGAGCTCTTCTGGAAGAGCTTCTATTGGGAGTATAGCACAGCTGCAGCTTTCCATCTCCGTTGCGCTCTTCTGGGAGGGCTTCTATTGGGAGTATAGCACAGCTGCAGCTTTCCCTCTCCATTGCGCTCTTCTGTGAGGGCTTCTATTGGGAGTATAGCACAGCTGCAGCTTTCCCTCTCCATGGCGCTCTTCTGAGAGGGCTTCTATTGGGAGTATAGCACAGCTGCTGCTTCCCCTCTCCATTGCGCTCTTCTGTGAGGGCCTCTATTGGTAGTATAGCACAGCTGCAGCTTTCCCTCTCCATTGCGCTCTTCTGTGAGGGCTTCTATTAGGAGTATAGCACAGCTGCAGCTTTCCATCGCCATTGAGCTTTTCTGTGAGGGCTTCTATTGGTAGTATAGCACAGCTGCAGCTTTCCATCGCCATTGAGCTCTTCTGGGAGGGCTTCTATTGGGAGTATAGCACAGCTGCAGCTTTCCATCGCCATTGCGTTCTTCTGGGAGGGCTTCTATTGGTAGTATAGCACAGCTGCAGCTTTCCATCGCCATTGAGCTTTTCTGGGAGGGCTTCTATTGGGAGTATAGCACAGCTGCAGCTTTCCATTGCCATTGAGCTCTTCTGGGAGGGCTTCTATTGGGAGTATAGCACAGCAGCAGCTTTCCCTCTCCATTGCGCTATTCTGGGAGGGCTTCTATTGGTAGTATAGCACAGCTGCAGCTTTCCATCGCCATTGCGCTCTTCTGTGAGGGCTTCTATTGGGAGTATAGCACAGCTGCCGCTTTCCATCGCCATTGCGTTCTTCTGGGAGGGCTTCTATTGGTAGTATAGCACAGCTGCAGCTTTCCCTCTCCATTGCGCTCTTCTGGGAGGGCTTCTATTGGTAGTATAGCACAGCTGCAGCTTTCCATCGCCATTGAGATTTTCTGGGAGGGCATCTATTGGGAGTATAGCACAGCTGCAGCTTTCCCTCTTCATTGCGCTCCTCTGGGGGGGCTTCTATTGGAGGTATGGCACAGCTGAAGCTTTCCATCGCCGTTGAGCTCTTCTGGAAGAGCTTCTATTGGGAGTATAGCACAGCTGCAGCTTTCCATCTCCGTTGCGCTCTTCTGGGAGGGCTTCTATTGGGAGAATAGCACAGCTGCAGCTTTCCATCTCCGTTGCGTTCTTCTGTGAGGGCTTCTATTGGGAGTATAGCACAGCTGCAGCTTTCCCTCTCCATTGCGCTCTTCTGTGGGTGCTTCTATTGGTAGTATAGCACAGCTGAAGCTTTCCATCGCCGTTGCGCTCTTCTGTGAGTGCTTCTATTGGGAGTATAGCACAGCTGCAGCTTTCCCTCTCTATTGCGCTCTTCTGTGAGGGCTTCTATTGGGAGTATAGCACAGCTGCAGCTTTCCCTCTCCATTGCGCTCTTTTGGGAGGGATTCTATTGGTAGTATAGCACAGCTGCAGCTTTCCCTCTCCATTGCGCTCTTCTGTGGGGGCTTCTATTGAGAGTATAGCACAGCTGCAGCTTTCCCTCTCCACTGCGCTCTTCTGTGAGGGCTTCTATTGGGAGTATAGCACAGCTGCAGCTTTCCCTCTCCATTGCGCTCTTCTGTGAGGGCTTCTATTGGGAGTATAGCACAGCTGCAGCTTTCCCTCTCCACTGCGCTCTTCTGTGAGGGCTTCTATTGGGAGTATAGCACAGCTGCAGCTGTCCATCTCCATGGCCCTCTTCTGTGAGGGCTTCTATTGGGAGTATAGCACAGCTGCAGCTTTCCCTCTCCATTGCGCTCTTCTGGAAGGGCTTCTATTGGGAGTATAGCACAGCTGCAGCTTTCCATCGCTGTTGAGCTCTTCTGTGAGGGCTTCTATTGGGAGAGTAGCACAGCTGCAGCTTTCCCTCTCCATTGCGCTCTTCTGGGAGGGCTTCTATTGGTAGTATAGCACAGCTGCAGCTTTCCCTCTCCACTGCGTTCTTCTGTGAGGGCTTCTATTAGGAGTATAGCACAGCTGCAGCTTTCCCTCTCCATTGCGCTCTTCTGGGAGGGCTTCTATTGGGAGTATAGCACAGCTGCAGCTTTCCCTCTCCATTGTGCTCTTCTGTGGGGGTTTCTATTGGTAGTATAGCACAGCTGCAGCTTTCCCTCTCCACTGCGCTCTTCTGTGAGGGCTTCTATTGGCAGTATAGCACAGCTGCAGCTTTCCATCGCCATTGAGCTCTTCTGTGAGGGCTTCTATTGGGAGTATAGCACAGCTGCACCTTTCCCACTCCATAGCGCTCTTCTGGGAGGGCTTCTAATGGGAGTATAGCACAGCTGCACCTTTCCCACTCCATAGCGCTCTTCTGTGAGGGCTTCTATTGGTAGTATAGCACAGCTGCAGCTTTCCCTCTCCACTGCGCTCTTCTGAGAGGGCTTCTATTGGGAGTATAGCACAGCTGCAGCTTTCCCTCTCCATTGTGCTCTTCTGAGGGCTTCTATTGGGAGTATAGCACAGCTGCAGCTTTCCCTCTCCATTGCGCTCTTCTGTGAGGGCTTCTATTGGCAGTATAGCACAGCTGCAGCTTTCCATCGCCATTGAGCTCTTCTGTGAGGGCTTCTATTGGGAGTATAGCACAGATGAAGCTTTCCATCGCCGTTGCGCTCTTCTGTGACGGCTTCTATTGGGAGTATAGCACAGCTGCAGCTTTCCATCACCATTGCGCTCTTCTGTGAGGGCTTCTATTGGAGGTATGGCACAGCTGATGCTTTCCCTCTCCATTGCGCTCTTCTGTGAGCGCTTCTATTGGGAGTATAGCACAGCTGCACCTTTCCCACTCCATAGCGCTCTTCTGTGAGGGCTTCTATTGGCAGTATAGCACAGCTGCAGCTTTCCATCGCCATTGAGCTCTTCTGTGAGGGCTTCTATTGGGAGTATAGCACAGATGAAGCTTTCCATCGCCGTTGCGCTCTTCTGTGAGGGCTTCTATTGGGAGTATAGCACAGCTGCAGCTTTCCCTCTCCATTGCGCTCTTCTGTGAGGGCTTCTATTGGGAGTATAGCACAGCTGCAGCTTTCCCTCTCCATTGCGCTCTTCTGTGAGGGCTTCTATTGGGAGTATAGCACAGCTGCAGCTTTCCATCGCCGTTGCGCTCTTCTGTGAGGGCTTCTATTGGAGGTATGGCACAGCTGATGCTTTCCCTCTCCATTGCGCTCTTCTGTGAGGGCTTCTATTGGGAGTATAGCACAGCTGCAGCTTTCCCTCTCCATTGCGCTCTTCTGTGAGGGCTTCTATTGGGAGTATAGCACAGCTGCAGCTTTCCATCGCTGTTGAGCTCTTCTGTGAGGGCTTCTATTGGGAGTATAGCACAGCTGCAGCTTTCCCTCTCCATTGCGCTCTTCTGTGAGGGCTTCTATTGAGAGTATAGCACTGCTGCAGCTTTCCCTCTCCATTGCGCTCTTCTGTGGGGGCTTCTATTGAGAGTATAGCACAGCTGCAGCTTTCCCTCTCCACTGCGCTCTTCTGAGAGGGCTTCGTTTCGGAGTATAGCACAGCTGCAGCTTTCCCTCTCCATTGCGCTCTTCTGTGAGCGCTTCTATTGGGAGTATAGCACAGCTGCAGCTTTTCCTCTCCATTGCGCTCTTCTGTGAGGGCTTCTATTGGGAGTATAGAACAGCTGCAGCTTTCCATCGCCATTGAGCTCTTCTGGGAGGGCTTCTATTGGGAGTATAGCACAGCTGCAGCTTTCCATCGCCATTGCGTTCTTCTGGGAGGGCTTCTATTGGTAGTATAGCACAGCTGCAGCTTTCCATCGCCATTGCGTTCTTCTGTGAGGGCTTCTATTGGGAGTATAGTACAGCTGCAGCTTTCCATCGCCATTGCGTTCTTCTGGGAGGGCTTCTATTGGTAGTATAGCACAGCTGCAGCTTTCCCTCTCCATTGCGCTCTTCTGGAAGGGCTTCTATTGGTAGTATAGTACAGCTGCAGCTTTCCCTCTCCATTGCGCTATTCTGGGAGGGCTTCTATTGGTAGTATAGCACAGCTGCAGCTTTCCATCGCCATTGCGCTCTTCTGTGAGGGCTTCTATTGGGAGTATAGCACAGCTGCAGCTTTGCATCGCCATTGCGTTCTTCTGGGAGGGCTTCTATTGGTAGTATAGCACAGCTGCAGCTTTCCCTCCCCATTGCGCTCTTCTGGAAGGGCTTCTATTGGTAGTATAGTACAGCTGCAGCTTTCCCTCTCCATTGCGCTATTCTGGGAGGGCTTCTATTGGTAGTATAGCACAGCTGCAGCTTTCCATCGCCATTGCGCTCTTCTGTGAGGGCTTCTATTGGGAGTATAGCACAGCTGCAGCTTTCCCTCTCCATTGCGCTCTTCTGGGAGGGCTTCTATTGGTAGTATAGCACAGCTGCAGCTTTCCATCGCCATTGAGCTTTTCTGGGAGGGCTTCTATTGGGAGCATAGCACAGCTGCAGCTTTCCATCGCCATTGCGCTCTTCTGGGAGGGCTTCTATTGGGAGTATAGCACAGCTGCAGCTTTCCCTCTCCATTGCGCTCTTCTGTGGGGGCTTCTATTGGGAGTATAGCACAGCTGCAGCTTTCCCTCTTCATTGCGCTCCTCTGGGGGGGCTTCTATTGGAGGTATAGCACAGCTGAAGCTTTCCATCGCCGTTGCGCTCTTCTGTGAGGGCTTCTATTGGGAGTATAGCACAGCTGCTGCTTTCCCTCTCCATTGCGCTCTTCTGTGAGGGCTTCTATTGGGAGTATAGCACAGCTGCAGCTTTCCCTCTCCATTGCGCTCTTCTGGGAGGGATTCTATTGGTAGTATAGCACAGCTGCAGCTTTCCCTCTCTATTGCGCTCTTCTGTGAGGGATTTCATTGGTAGTATAGCACAGCTGCAGCTGTCCATCTCCATGGCCCTCTTCTGCGAGGGCTTCTATTGGTAGTATAGCACAGCTGCAGCTTTCCCTCTCCATTGCTCTCTTGTGTGAGGGCTTCTATTGGGAGTATAGCACAGCTGCACCTTTCCCACTCCATAGCGCTCTTCTGGGAGGGCTTCTATTGGGAGTATAGCACAGTTGCAGCTTTCCCTCTCCATTGTGCTCTTCTGTGGGGGTTTCTATTGGTAGAATAGCACAGCTACAGCTTTCCCTCTCCATTGCGCTCTTCTGTGAGGGCTTCTATTGGTAGTATAGCACAGCTGCAGCTTTCCCTCTCCACTGCGCTCTTCTGAGAGGGCTTCTATTGGGAGTATAGCACAGCTGCAGCTTTCCCTCTCCATTGTGCTCTTCTGAGGGCTTCTATTGGGAGTATAGCACAGCTGCAGCTTTCCCTCTCCATTGCGCTCTTCTGTGAGGGCTTCTATTGGGAGTATAGCACAGCTGCAGCTTTCCCTCTCCACTGCGCTCTTCTGAGGGCTTCTATTGGGAGTATAGCACAGCTGCACCTTTCCCACTCCATAGCGCTCTTCTGTGAGGGCTTCTATTGGGAGTATAGCACAGATGAAGCTTTCCATCGCCGTTGCGCTCTTCTGTGAGGGCTTCTATTGGGAGTATAGCACAGCTGCAGCTTTCCATCACCATTGCGCTCTTCTGTGAGGGCTTCTATTGGAGGTATGGCACAGCTGATGCTTTCCCTCTCCATTGCGCTCTTCTGTGAGGGCTTCTATTGGGAGTATAGCACAGCTGCAGCTTTCCCTCTCCATTGCGCTCTTCTGTGAGGGCTTCTATTGAGAGTATAGCACTGCTGCAGCTTTCCCTCTCCATTGCGCTCTTCTGTGGGGGCTTCTATTGAGAGTATAGCACAGCTGCAGCTTTCCCTCTCCACTGCGCTCTTCTGAGAGGGCTTCGTTTCGGAGTATAGCACAGCTGCAGCTTTCCCTCTCCATTGCGCTCTTCTGTGAGCGCTTCTATTGGGAGTATAGCACAGCTGCAGCTTTCCCTCTCCATTGCGCTCTTCTGGGAGGGCTTCTATTGGTAGTATAGCACAGCTGCAGCTTTCCCTCTCCACTGCGCTCTTCTGTGAGGGCTTCTATTGGGAGTATAGCACAGCTGCAGCTTTCCCTCTCCATTGCGCTCTTCTGGGAGGGCTTCTATTGGGAGTATAGCACAGCTGCAGCTTTCCCTCTCCATTGTGCTCTTCTGTGGGGGTTTCTATTGGTAGTATAGCACAGCTGCAGCTTTCCATCTCCATTGCGCTCTTCTGTGAGGGCTTCTATTGGGAGTATAGCACAGCTGCACCTTTCCCACTCCATAGCGCTCTTCTGGGAGGGCTTCTAATGGGAGTATAGCACAGCTGCACCTTTCCCACTCCATAGCGCTCTTCTGTGAGGGCTTCTATTGGTAGTATAGCACAGCTGCAGCTTTCCCTCTCCACTGCGCTCTTCTGAGAGGGCTTCTATTGGGAGTATAGCACAGCTGCAGCTTTCCCTCTCCATTGTGCTCTTCTGAGGGCTTCTATTGGGAGTATAGCACAGCTGCAGCTTTCCCTCTCCATTGCGCTCTTCTGTGAGGGCTTCTATTGGCAGTATAGCACAGCTGCAGCTTTCCATCGCCATTGAGCTCTTCTGTGAGGGCTTCTATTGGGAGTATAGCACAGATGAAGCTTTCCATCGCCGTTGCGCTCTTCTGTGACGGCTTCTATTGGGAGTATAGCACAGCTGCAGCTTTCCATCACCATTGCGCTCTTCTGTGAGGGCTTCTATTGGAGGTATGGCACAGCTGATGCTTTCCCTCTCCATTGCGCTCTTCTGTGAGCGCTTCTATTGGGAGTATAGCACAGCTGCACCTTTCCCACTCCATAGCGCTCTTCTGTGAGGGCTTCTATTGGCAGTATAGCACAGCTGCAGCTTTCCATCGCCATTGAGCTCTTCTGTGAGGGCTTCTATTGGGAGTATAGCACAGATGAAGCTTTCCATCGCCGTTGCGCTCTTCTGTGAGGGCTTCTATTGGGAGTATAGCACAGCTGCAGCTTTCCCTCTCCATTGCGCTCTTCTGTGAGGGCTTCTATTGGGAGTATAGCACAGCTGCAGCTTTCCCTCTCCATTGCGCTCTTCTGTGAGGGCTTCTATTGGGAGTATAGCACAGCTGCAGCTTTCCATCGCCGTTGCGCTCTTCTGTGAGGGCTTCTATTGGAGGTATGGCACAGCTGATGCTTTCCCTCTCCATTGCGCTCTTCTGTGAGGGCTTCTATTGGGAGTATAGCACAGCTGCAGCTTTCCCTCTCCATTGCGCTCTTCTGTGAGGGCTTCTATTGGGAGTATAGCACAGCTGCAGCTTTCCATCGCTGTTGAGCTCTTCTGTGAGGGCTTCTATTGGGAGTATAGCACAGCTGCAGCTTTCCCTCTCCATTGCGCTCTTCTGTGAGGGCTTCTATTGAGAGTATAGCACTGCTGCAGCTTTCCCTCTCCATTGCGCTCTTCTGTGGGGACTTCTATTGAGATTATAGCACAGCTGCAGCTTTCCCTCTCCACTGCGCTCTTCTGAGAGGGCTTCGTTTCGGAGTATAGCACAGCTGCAGCTTTCCCTCTCCATTGCGCTCTTCTGTGAGCGCTTCTATTGGGAGTATAGCACAGCTGCAGCTTTCCCTCTCCATTGCGCTCTTCTGTGAGGGCTTCTATTGGGAGTATAGAACAGCTGCAGCTTTCCATCGCCATTGAGCTCTTCTGGGAGGGCTTCTATTGGGAGTATAGCACAGCTGCAGCTTTCCATCGCCATTGCGTTCTTCTGGGAGGGCTTCTATTGGTAGTATAGCACAGCTGCAGCTTTCCATCGCCATTGCGTTCTTCTGTGAGGGCTTCTATTGGGAGTATAGTACAGCTGCAGCTTTCCATCGCCATTGCGTTCTTCTGGGAGGGCTTCTATTGGTAGTATAGCACAGCTGCAGCTTTCCCTCTCCATTGCGCTCTTCTGGAAGGGCTTCTATTGGTAGTATAGTACAGCTGCAGCTTTCCCTCTCCATTGCGCTATTCTGGGAGGGCTTCTATTGGTAGTATAGCACAGCTGCAGCTTTCCATCGCCATTGCGCTCTTCTGTGAGGGCTTCTATTGGGAGTATAGCACAGCTGCAGCTTTGCATCGCCATTGCGTTCTTCTGGGAGGGCTTCTATTGGTAGTATAGCACAGCTGCAGCTTTCCCTCCCCATTGCGCTCTTCTGGAAGGGCTTCTATTGGTAGTATAGTACAGCTGCAGCTTTCCCTCTCCATTGCGCTATTCTGGGAGGACTTCTATTGGTAGTATAGCACAGCTGCAGCTTTCCATCGCCATTGCGCTCTTCTGTGAGGGCTTCTATTGGGAGTATAGCACAGCTGCAGCTTTCCCTCTCCATTGCGCTCTTCTGGGAGGGCTTCTATTGGTAGTATAGCACAGCTGCAGCTTTCCATCGCCATTGAGCTTTTCTGGGAGGGCTTCTATTGGGAGCATAGCACAGCTGCAGCTTTCCATCGCCATTGCGCTCTTCTGGGAGGGCTTCTATTGGGAGTATAGCACAGCTGCAGCTTTCCCTCTCCATTGCGCTCTTCTGTGGGGGCTTCTATTGGGAGTATAGCACAGCTGCAGCTTTCCCTCTTCATTGCGCTCCTCTGGGGGGGCTTCTATTGGAGGTATAGCACAGCTGAAGCTTTCCATCGCCGTTGCGCTCTTCTGTGAGGGCTTCTATTGGGAGTATAGCACAGCTGCTGCTTTCCCTCTCCATTGCGCTCTTCTGTGAGGGCTTCTATTGGGAGTATAGCACAGCTGCAGCTTTCCCTCTCCATTGCGCTCTTCTGGGAGGGATTCTATTGGTAGTATAGCACAGCTGCAGCTTTCCCTCTCTATTGCGCTCTTCTGTGAGGGATTCCATTGGTAGTATAGCACAGCTGCAGCTGTCCATCTCCATGGCCCTCTTCTGTGAGGGCTTCTATTGGTAGTATAGCACAGCTGCAGCTTTCCCTCTCCATTGCGCTCTTTTGTGAGGGCTTCTATTGGGAGTATAGCACAGCTGCACCTTTCCCACTCCATAGCGCTCTTCTGGGAGGGCTTCTATTGGGAGTATAGCACAGTTGCAGCTTTCCTTCTCCATTGTGCTCTTCTGTGGGGGTTTCTATTGGTAGTATAGCACAGCTGCAGCTTTCCCTCTCCATTGCGCTCTTCTGTGAGGGCTTCTATTGGTAGTATAGCACAGCTGCAGCTTTCCCTCTCCACTGCGCTCTTCTGAGAGGGCTTCTATTGGGAGTATAGCACAGCTGCAGCTTTCCCTCTCCATTGTGCTCTTCTGAGGGCTTCTATTGGGAGTATAGCACAGCTGCAGCTTTCCCTCTCCATTGCGCTCTTCTGTGAGGGCTTCTATTGGGAGTATAGCACAGCTGCAGCTTTCCCTCTCCACTGCGCTCTTCTGAGGGCTTCTATTGGGAGTATAGCACAGCTGCACCTTTCCCACTCCATAGCGCTCTTCTGTGAGGGCTTCTATTGGGAGTATAGCACAGATGAAGCTTTCCATCGCCGTTGCGCTCTTCTGTGAGGGCTTCTATTGGGAGTATAGCACAGCTGCAGCTTTCCATCACCATTGCGCTCTTCTGTGAGGGCTTCTATTGGAGGTATGGCACAGCTGATGCTTTCCCTCTCCATTGCGCTCTTCTGTGAGGGCTTCTATTGGGAGTATAGCACAGCTGCAGCTTTCCATCGCTGTTGAGCTCTTCTTTGAGGGCTTCTATTGGGAGTATAGCACAGCTGCAGCTTTCCCTCTCCATTGCGCTCTTCTGTGAGGGCTTCTATTGAGAGTATAGCACTGCTGCAGCTTTCCCTCTCCATTGCGCTCTTCTGTGGGGGCTTCTATTGAGAGTATAGCACAGCTGCAGCTTTCCCTCTCCATTGCGCTCTTCTGGGAGGGCTTCTATTGGGAGTATAGCACAGCTGCAGCTTTCCCTCTCCATTGTGCTCTTCTGTGAGGGCTTCTATTGGGAGTATAGCACAGCTGCACCTTTCCCACTCCATAGCGCTCTTCTGGGAGGGCTTCTAATGGGAGTATAGCACAGCTGCACCTTTCCCACTCCATAGCGCTCTTCTGTGAGGGCTTCTATTGGTAGTATAGCACAGCTGCAGCTTTCCCTCTCCACTGCGCTCTTCTGAGAGGGCTTCTATTGGGAGTATAGCACAGCTGCAGCTTTCCCTCTCCATTGTGCTCTTCTGAGGGCTTCTATTGGGAGTATAGCACAGCTGCACCTTTCCCACTCCATAGCGCTCTTCTGGGAGGGCTTCTAATGGGAGTATAGCACAGCTGCACCTTTCCCACTCCATAGCGCTCTTCTGTGAGGGCTTCTATTGGTAGTATAGCACAGCTGCAGCTTTCCCTCTCCACTGCGCTCTTCTGAGAGGGCTTCTATTGGGAGTATAGCACAGCTGCAGCTTTCCCTCTCCATTGTGCTCTTCTGAGGGCTTCTATTGGGAGTATAGCACAGCTGCAGCTTTCCCTCTCCATTGCGCTCTTCTGTGAGGGCTTCTATTGGCAGTATAGCACAGCTGCAGCTTTCCATCGCCATTGAGCTCTTCTGTGAGGGCTTCTATTGGGAGTATAGCACAGATGAAGCTTTCCATCGCCGTTGCGCTCTTCTGTGACGGCTTCTATTGGGAGTATAGCACAGCTGCAGCTTTCCATCACCATTGCGCTCTTCTGTGAGGGCTTCTATTGGGAGTATAGCACAGCTGCAGCTTTCCCTCTCCATTGCGCTCTTCTGTGAGGGCTTCTATTGGGAGTATAGCACAGCTGCAGCTTTCCCTCTCCATTGCGCTCTTCTGTGAGGGCTTCTATTGGGAGTATAGCACAGCTGCAGCTTTCCATCGCCGTTGCGCTCTTCTGTGAGGGCTTCTATTGGAGGTATGGCACAGCTGATGCTTTCCCTCTCCATTGCGCTCTTCTGTGAGCGCTTCTATTGGGAGTATAGCACAGCTGCACCTTTCCCACTCCATAGCGCTCTTCTGTGAGGGCTTCTATTGGCAGTATAGCACAGCTGCAGCTTTCCATCGCCATTGAGCTCTTCTGTGAGGGCTTCTATTGGGAGTATAGCACAGATGAAGCTTTCCATCGCCGTTGCGCTCTTCTGTGAGGGCTTCTATTGGGAGTATAGCACAGCTGCAGCTTTCCCTCTCCATTGCGCTCTTCTGTGAGGGCTTCTATTGGGAGTATAGCACAGCTGCAGCTTTCCCTCTCCATTGCGCTCTTCTGTGAGGGCTTCTATTGGGAGTATAGCACAGCTGCAGCTTTCCATCGCCGTTGCGCTCTTCTGTGAGGGCTTCTATTGGAGGTATGGCACAGCTGATGCTTTCCCTCTCCATTGCGCTCTTCTGTGAGGGCTTCTATTGGGAGTATAGCACAGCTGCAGCTTTCCCTCTCCATTGCGCTCTTCTGTGAGGGCTTCTATTGGGAGTATAGCACAGCTGCAGCTTTCCATCGCTGTTGAGCTCTTCTGTGAGGGCTTCTATTGGGAGTATAGCACAGCTGCAGCTTTCCCTCTCCATTGCGCTCTTCTGTGAGGGCTTCTATTGAGAGTATAGCACTGCTGCAGCTTTCCCTCTCCATTGCGCTCTTCTGTGGGGGCTTCTATTGAGAGTATAGCACAGCTGCAGCTTTCCCTCTCCACTGCGCTCTTCTGAGAGGGCTTCGTTTCGGAGTATAGCACAGCTGCAGCTTTCCCTCTCCATTGCGCTCTTCTGTGAGCGCTTCTATTGGGAGTATAGCACAGCTGCAGCTTTCCCTCTCCATTGCGCTCTTCTGTGAGGGCTTCTATTGGGAGTATAGAACAGCTGCAGCTTTCCATCGCCATTGAGCTCTTCTGGGAGGGCTTCTATTGGGAGTATAGCACAGCTGCAGCTTTCCATCGCCATTGCGTTCTTCTGGGAGGGCTTCTATTGGTAGTATAGCACAGCTGCAGCTTTCCATCGCCATTGCGTTCTTCTGTGAGGGCTTCTATTGGGAGTATAGTACAGCTGCAGCTTTCCATCGCCATTGCGTTCTTCTGGGAGGGCTTCTATTGGTAGTATAGCACAGCTGTAGCTTTCCCTCTCCATTGCGCTCTTCTGGAAGGGCTTCTATTGGTAGTATAGTACAGCTGCAGCTTTCCCTCTCCATTGCGCTATTCTGGGAGGGCTTCTATTGGTAGTATAGCACAGCTGCAGCTTTCCATCGCCATTGCGCTCTTCTGTGAGGGCTTCTATTGGGAGTATAGCACAGCTGCAGCTTTGCATCGCCATTGCGTTCTTCTGGGAGGGCTTCTATTGGTAGTATAGCACAGCTGCAGCTTTCCCTCCCCATTGCGCTCTTCTGGAAGGGCTTCTATTGGTAGTATAGTACAGCTGCAGCTTTCCCTCTCCATTGCGCTATTCTGGGAGGGCTTCTATTGGTAGTATAGCACAGCTGCAGCTTTCCATCGCCATTGCGCTCTTCTGTGAGGGCTTCTATTGGGAGTATAGCACAGCTGCAGCTTTCCCTCTCCATTGCGCTCTTCTGGGAGGGCTTCTATTGGTAGTATAGCACAGCTGCAGCTTTCCATCGCCATTGAGCTTTTCTGGGAGGGCTTCTATTGGGAGCATAGCACAGCTGCAGCTTTCCATCGCCATTGCGCTCTTCTGGGAGGGCTTCTATTGGGAGTATAGCACAGCTGCAGCTTTCCCTCTCCATTGCGCTCTTCTGTGGGGGCTTCTATTGGGAGTATAGCACAGCTGCAGCTTTCCCTCTTCATTGCGCTCCTCTGGGGGGGCTTCTATTGGAGGTATAGCACAGCTGAAGCTTTCCATCGCCGTTGCGCTCTTCTGTGAGGGCTTCTATTGGGAGTATAGCACAGCTGCTGCTTTCCCTCTCCATTGCGCTCTTCTGTGAGGGCTTCTATTGGGAGTATAGCACAGCTGCAGCTTTCCCTCTCCATTGCGCTCTTCTGGGAGGGATTCTATTGGTAGTATAGCACAGCTGCAGCTTTCCCTCTCTATTGCGCTCTTCTGTGAGGGATTCCATTGGTAGTATAGCACAGCTGCAGCTGTCCATCTCCATGGCCCTCTTCTGTGAGGGCTTCTATTGGTAGTATAGCACAGCTGCAGCTTTCCCTCTCCATTGCGCTCTTTTGTGAGGGCTTCTATTGGGAGTATAGCACAGCTGCACCTTTCCCACTCCATAGCGCTCTTCTGGGAGGGCTTCTATTGGGAGTATAGCACAGTTGCAGCTTTCCCTCTCCATTGTGCTCTTCTGTGGGGGTTTCTATTGGTAGTATAGCACAGCTGCAGCTTTCCCTCTCCATTGCGCTCTTCTGTGAGGGCTTCTATTGGTAGTATAGCACAGCTGCAGCTTTCCCTCTCCACTGCGCTCTTCTGAGAGGGCTTCTATTGGGAGTATAGCACAGCTGCAGCTTTCCCTCTCCATTGTGCTCTTCTGAGGGCTTCTATTGGGAGTATAGCACAGCTGCAGCTTTCCCTCTCCATTGCGCTCTTCTGTGAGGGCTTCTATTGGGAGTATAGCACAGCTGCAGCTTTCCCTCTCCACTGCGCTCTTCTGAGGGCTTCTATTGGGAGTATAGCACAGCTGCACCTTTCCCACTCCATAGCGCTCTTCTGTGAGGGCTTCTATTGGGAGTATAGCACAGATGAAGCTTTCCATCGCCGTTGCGCTCTTCTGTGAGGGCTTCTATTGGGAGTATAGCACAGCTGATGCTTTCCCTCTCCATTGCGCTCTTCTGTGAGGGCTTCTATTGGGAGTATAGCACAGCTGCAGCTTTCCATCGCTGTTGAGCTCTTCTGTGAGGGCTTCTATTGGGAGTATAGCACAGCTGCAGCTTTCCCTCTCCATTGCGCTCTTCTGTGAGGGCTTCTATTGAGAGTATAGCACTGCTGCAGCCTTCCCTCTCCATTGCGCTCTTCTGTGGGGGCTTCTATTGAGAGTATAGCACAGCTGCAGCTTTCCCTCTCCACTGCGCTCTTCTGAGAGGGCTTCGTTTCGGAGTATAGCACAGCTGCAGCTTTCCCTCTCCATTGCGCTCTTCTGTGAGCGCTTCTATTGGGAGTATAGCACAGCTGCAGCTTTCCATCGCCATTGCGCTCTTCTGTGAGGGCTTCTATTGGGAGTATAGCACAGCTGCAGCTTTGCATCGCCATTGCGTTCTTCTGGGAGGGCTTCTATTGGTAGTATAGCACAGCTGCAGCTTTCCCTCCCCATTGCGCTCTTCTGGAAGGGCTTCTATTGGTAGTATAGTACAGCTGCAGCTTTCCCTCTCCATTGCGCTATTCTGGGAGGGCTTCTATTGGTAGTATAGCACAGCTGCAGCTTTCCATCGCCATTGCGCTCTTCTGTGAGGGCTTCTATTGGGAGTATAGCACAGCTGCAGCTTTCCCTCTCCATTGCGCTCTTCTGGGAGGGCTTCTATTGGTAGTATAGCACAGCTGCAGCTTTCCATCGCCATTGAGCTTTTCTGGGAGGGCTTCTATTGGGAGCATAGCACAGCTGCAGCTTTCCATCGCCATTGCGCTCTTCTGGGAGGGCTTCTATTGGGAGTATAGCACAGCTGCAGCTTTCCCTCTCCATTGCGCTCTTCTGTGGGGGCTTCTATTGGGAGTATAGCACAGCTGCAGCTTTCCCTCTTCATTGCGCTCCTCTGGGGGGGCTTCTATTGGAGGTATAGCACAGCTGAAGCT
Organism: Triturus cristatus; assembly: GCF_964204655.1. Taxonomy (NCBI): domain Eukaryota; kingdom Metazoa; phylum Chordata; class Amphibia; order Caudata; family Salamandridae; genus Triturus; species Triturus cristatus. The sequence continues at coordinate 105,681,937 of NC_140587.1, forward strand.
TTCCATCGCCGTTGCGCTCTTCTGTGAGGGCTTCTATTGGGAGTATAGCACAGCTGCTGCTTTCCCTCTCCCTTGCGCTCTTCTGTGAGGGCTTCTATTGGGAGTATAGCACAGCTGCAGCTTTCCCTCTCCATTGCGCTCTTCTGGGAGGGATTCTATTGGTAGTATAGCACAGCTGCAGCTTTCCCTCTCTATTGCGCTCTTCTGTGAGGGATTCCATTGGTAGTATAGCACAGCTGCAGCTGTCCATCTCCATGGCCCTCTTCTGTGAGGGCTTCTATTGGTAGTATAGCACAGCTGCAGCTTTCCCTCTCCATTGCGCTCTTTTGTGAGGGCTTCTATTGGGAGTATAGCACAGCTGCACCTTTCCCACTCCATAGCGCTCTTCTGGGAGGGCTTCTATTGGGAGTATAGCACAGTTGCAGCTTTCCTTCTCCATTGTGCTCTTCTGTGGGGGTTTCTATTGGTAGTATAGCACAGCTGCAGCTTTCCCTCTCCATTGCGCTCTTCTGTGAGGGCTTCTATTGGTAGTATAGCACAGCTGCAGCTTTCCCTCTCCACTGCGCTCTTCTGAGAGGGCTTCTATTGGGAGTATAGCACAGCTGCAGCTTTCCCTCTCCATTGTGCTCTTCTGAGGGCTTCTATTGGGAGTATAGCACAGCTGCAGCTTTCCCTCTCCATTGCGCTCTTCTGTGAGGGCTTCTATTGGGAGTATAGCACAGCTGCAGCTTTCCCTCTCCACTGCGCTCTTCTGAGGGCTTCTATTGGGAGTATAGCACAGCTGCACCTTTCCCACTCCATAGCGCTCTTCTGTGAGGGCTTCTATTGGGAGTATAGCACAGATGAAGCTTTCCATCGCCGTTGCGCTCTTCTGTGAGGGCTTCTATTGGGAGTATAGCACAGCTGCAGCTTTCCATCACCATTGCGCTCTTCTGTGAGGGCTTCTATTGGAGGTATGGCACAGCTGATGCTTTCCCTCTCCATTGCGCTCTTCTGTGAGGGCTTCTATTGGGAGTATAGCACAGCTGCAGCTTTCCATCGCTGTTGAGCTCTTCTTTGAGGGCTTCTATTGGGAGTATAGCACAGCTGCAGCTTTCCCTCTCCATTGCGCTCTTCTGTGAGGGCTTCTATTGAGAGTATAGCACTGCTGCAGCTTTCCCTCTCCATTGCGCTCTTCTGTGGGGGCTTCTATTGAGAGTATAGCACAGCTGCAGCTTTCCCTCTCCATTGCGCTCTTCTGGGAGGGCTTCTATTGGGAGTATAGCACAGCTGCAGCTTTCCCTCTCCATTGTGCTCTTCTGTGAGGGCTTCTATTGGGAGTATAGCACAGCTGCACCTTTCCCACTCCATAGCGCTCTTCTGGGAGGGCTTCTAATGGGAGTATAGCACAGCTGCACCTTTCCCACTCCATAGCGCTCTTCTGTGAGGGCTTCTATTGGTAGTATAGCACAGCTGCAGCTTTCCCTCTCCACTGCGCTCTTCTGAGAGGGCTTCTATTGGGAGTATAGCACAGCTGCAGCTTTCCCTCTCCATTGTGCTCTTCTGAGGGCTTCTATTGGGAGTATAGCACAGCTGCACCTTTCCCACTCCATAGCGCTCTTCTGGGAGGGCTTCTAATGGGAGTATAGCACAGCTGCACCTTTCCCACTCCATAGCGCTCTTCTGTGAGGGCTTCTATTGGTAGTATAGCACAGCTGCAGCTTTCCCTCTCCACTGCGCTCTTCTGAGAGGGCTTCTATTGGGAGTATAGCACAGCTGCAGCTTTCCCTCTCCATTGTGCTCTTCTGAGGGCTTCTATTGGGAGTATAGCACAGCTGCAGCTTTCCCTCTCCATTGCGCTCTTCTGTGAGGGCTTCTATTGGCAGTATAGCACAGCTGCAGCTTTCCATCGCCATTGAGCTCTTCTGTGAGGGCTTCTATTGGGAGTATAGCACAGATGAAGCTTTCCATCGCCGTTGCGCTCTTCTGTGACGGCTTCTATTGGGAGTATAGCACAGCTGCAGCTTTCCATCACCATTGCGCTCTTCTGTGAGGGCTTCTATTGGGAGTATAGCACAGCTGCAGCTTTCCCTCTCCATTGCGCTCTTCTGTGAGGGCTTCTATTGGGAGTATAGCACAGCTGCAGCTTTCCCTCTCCATTGCGCTCTTCTGTGAGGGCTTCTATTGGGAGTATAGCACAGCTGCAGCTTTCCATCGCCGTTGCGCTCTTCTGTGAGGGCTTCTATTGGAGGTATGGCACAGCTGATGCTTTCCCTCTCCATTGCGCTCTTCTGTGAGCGCTTCTATTGGGAGTATAGCACAGCTGCACCTTTCCCACTCCATAGCGCTCTTCTGTGAGGGCTTCTATTGGCAGTATAGCACAGCTGCAGCTTTCCATCGCCATTGAGCTCTTCTGTGAGGGCTTCTATTGGGAGTATAGCACAGATGAAGCTTTCCATCGCCGTTGCGCTCTTCTGTGAGGGCTTCTATTGGGAGTATAGCACAGCTGCAGCTTTCCCTCTCCATTGCGCTCTTCTGTGAGGGCTTCTATTGGGAGTATAGCACAGCTGCAGCTTTCCCTCTCCATTGCGCTCTTCTGTGAGGGCTTCTATTGGGAGTATAGCACAGCTGCAGCTTTCCATCGCCGTTGCGCTCTTCTGTGAGGGCTTCTATTGGAGGTATGGCACAGCTGATGCTTTCCCTCTCCATTGCGCTCTTCTGTGAGGGCTTCTATTGGGAGTATAGCACAGCTGCAGCTTTCCCTCTCCATTGCGCTCTTCTGTGAGGGCTTCTATTGGGAGTATAGCACAGCTGCAGCTTTCCATCGCTGTTGAGCTCTTCTGTGAGGGCTTCTATTGGGAGTATAGCACAGCTGCAGCTTTCCCTCTCCATTGCGCTCTTCTGTGAGGGCTTCTATTGAGAGTATAGCACTGCTGCAGCTTTCCCTCTCCATTGCGCTCTTCTGTGGGGGCTTCTATTGAGAGTATAGCACAGCTGCAGCTTTCCCTCTCCACTGCGCTCTTCTGAGAGGGCTTCGTTTCGGAGTATAGCACAGCTGCAGCTTTCCCTCTCCATTGCGCTCTTCTGTGAGCGCTTCTATTGGGAGTATAGCACAGCTGCAGCTTTCCCTCTCCATTGCGCTCTTCTGTGAGGGCTTCTATTGGGAGTATAGAACAGCTGCAGCTTTCCATCGCCATTGAGCTCTTCTGGGAGGGCTTCTATTGGGAGTATAGCACAGCTGCAGCTTTCCATCGCCATTGCGTTCTTCTGGGAGGGCTTCTATTGGTAGTATAGCACAGCTGCAGCTTTCCATCGCCATTGCGTTCTTCTGTGAGGGCTTCTATTGGGAGTATAGTACAGCTGCAGCTTTCCATCGCCATTGCGTTCTTCTGGGAGGGCTTCTATTGGTAGTATAGCACAGCTGTAGCTTTCCCTCTCCATTGCGCTCTTCTGGAAGGGCTTCTATTGGTAGTATAGTACAGCTGCAGCTTTCCCTCTCCATTGCGCTATTCTGGGAGGGCTTCTATTGGTAGTATAGCACAGCTGCAGCTTTCCATCGCCATTGCGCTCTTCTGTGAGGGCTTCTATTGGGAGTATAGCACAGCTGCAGCTTTGCATCGCCATTGCGTTCTTCTGGGAGGGCTTCTATTGGTAGTATAGCACAGCTGCAGCTTTCCCTCCCCATTGCGCTCTTCTGGAAGGGCTTCTATTGGTAGTATAGTACAGCTGCAGCTTTCCCTCTCCATTGCGCTATTCTGGGAGGGCTTCTATTGGTAGTATAGCACAGCTGCAGCTTTCCATCGCCATTGCGCTCTTCTGTGAGGGCTTCTATTGGGAGTATAGCACAGCTGCAGCTTTCCCTCTCCATTGCGCTCTTCTGGGAGGGCTTCTATTGGTAGTATAGCACAGCTGCAGCTTTCCATCGCCATTGAGCTTTTCTGGGAGGGCTTCTATTGGGAGCATAGCACAGCTGCAGCTTTCCATCGCCATTGCGCTCTTCTGGGAGGGCTTCTATTGGGAGTATAGCACAGCTGCAGCTTTCCCTCTCCATTGCGCTCTTCTGTGGGGGCTTCTATTGGGAGTATAGCACAGCTGCAGCTTTCCCTCTTCATTGCGCTCCTCTGGGGGGGCTTCTATTGGAGGTATAGCACAGCTGAAGCTTTCCATCGCCGTTGCGCTCTTCTGTGAGGGCTTCTATTGGGAGTATAGCACAGCTGCTGCTTTCCCTCTCCATTGCGCTCTTCTGTGAGGGCTTCTATTGGGAGTATAGCACAGCTGCAGCTTTCCCTCTCCATTGCGCTCTTCTGGGAGGGATTCTATTGGTAGTATAGCACAGCTGCAGCTTTCCCTCTCTATTGCGCTCTTCTGTGAGGGATTCCATTGGTAGTATAGCACAGCTGCAGCTGTCCATCTCCATGGCCCTCTTCTGTGAGGGCTTCTATTGGTAGTATAGCACAGCTGCAGCTTTCCCTCTCCATTGCGCTCTTTTGTGAGGGCTTCTATTGGGAGTATAGCACAGCTGCACCTTTCCCACTCCATAGCGCTCTTCTGGGAGGGCTTCTATTGGGAGTATAGCACAGTTGCAGCTTTCCCTCTCCATTGTGCTCTTCTGTGGGGGTTTCTATTGGTAGTATAGCACAGCTGCAGCTTTCCCTCTCCATTGCGCTCTTCTGTGAGGGCTTCTATTGGTAGTATAGCACAGCTGCAGCTTTCCCTCTCCACTGCGCTCTTCTGAGAGGGCTTCTATTGGGAGTATAGCACAGCTGCAGCTTTCCCTCTCCATTGTGCTCTTCTGAGGGCTTCTATTGGGAGTATAGCACAGCTGCAGCTTTCCCTCTCCATTGCGCTCTTCTGTGAGGGCTTCTATTGGGAGTATAGCACAGCTGCAGCTTTCCCTCTCCACTGCGCTCTTCTGAGGGCTTCTATTGGGAGTATAGCACAGCTGCACCTTTCCCACTCCATAGCGCTCTTCTGTGAGGGCTTCTATTGGGAGTATAGCACAGATGAAGCTTTCCATCGCCGTTGCGCTCTTCTGTGAGGGCTTCTATTGGGAGTATAGCACAGCTGATGCTTTCCCTCTCCATTGCGCTCTTCTGTGAGGGCTTCTATTGGGAGTATAGCACAGCTGCAGCTTTCCATCGCTGTTGAGCTCTTCTGTGAGGGCTTCTATTGGGAGTATAGCACAGCTGCAGCTTTCCCTCTCCATTGCGCTCTTCTGTGAGGGCTTCTATTGAGAGTATAGCACTGCTGCAGCCTTCCCTCTCCATTGCGCTCTTCTGTGGGGGCTTCTATTGAGAGTATAGCACAGCTGCAGCTTTCCCTCTCCACTGCGCTCTTCTGAGAGGGCTTCGTTTCGGAGTATAGCACAGCTGCAGCTTTCCCTCTCCATTGCGCTCTTCTGTGAGCGCTTCTATTGGGAGTATAGCACAGCTGCAGCTTTCCCTCTCCATTGCGCTCTTCTGTGAGGGCTTCTATTGGGAGTATAGAACAGCTGCAACTTTCCATCGCCATTGAGCTTTTCTGTGAGGGCTTCTATTGGTAGTATAGCACAGCTGCAGCTTTCCATCGCCATCGAGCTCTTCTGGGAGGGCTTCTATTGGGAGTATAGCACAGCTGCAGCTTTCCATCGCTATTGCGTTCTTCTGGGTCGGCTTCTATTGGTAGTATAGCACAGCTGCAGCTTTCCATCGCCATTGCGTTCTTCTGTGAGGGCTTCTATTGGGAGTATAGTACAGCTGCAGCTTTCCATCGCCATTGCGTTCTTCTGGGAGGGCTTCTATTGGTAGTATAGCACAGCTGCAGCTTTCCCTCTCCATTGCGCTCTTCTGGAAGGGCTTCTATTGGTAGTATAGTACAGCTGCAGCTTTCCCTCTCCATTGCGCTATTCTGGGAGGGCTTCTATTGGTAGTATAGCACAGCTGCAGCTTTCCATCGCCATTGCGCTCTTCTGTGAGGGCTTCTATTGGGAGTATAGCACAGCTGCAGCTTTGCATCGCCATTGCGTTCTTCTGGGAGGGCTTCTATTGGTAGTATAGCACAGCTGCAGCTTTCCCTCTCCATTGCGCTCTTCTGGAAGGGCTTCTATTGGTAGTATAGCACAGCTGCAGCTTTCCATCGCCATTGAGCTTTTCTGGGAGGGCTTCTATTGGGAGCATAGCACAGCTGCAGCTTTCCATCGCCATTGCGCTCTTCTGGGAGGGCTTCTATTGGGAGTATAGCACAGCTGCAGCTTTCCCTCTCCATTGCGCTCTTCTGTGGGGGCTTCTATTGGGAGTATAGCACAGCTGCAGCTTTCCCTCTTCATTGCGCTCCTCTGGGGGGGCTTCTATTGGAGGTATAGCACAGCTGAAGCTTTCCATCGCCGTTGCGCTCTTCTGTGAGGGCTTCTATTGGGAGTATAGCACAGCTGCTGCTTTCCCTCTCCATTGCGCTCTTCTGTGAGGGCTTCTATTGGGAGTATAGCACAGCTGCAGCTTTCCCTCTCCATTGCGCTCTTCTGGGAGGGATTCTATTGGTAGTATAGCACAGCTGCAGCTTTCCCTCTCTATTGCGCTCTTCTGTGAGGGATTCCATTGGTAGTATAGCACAGCTGCAGCTGTCCATCTCCATGGCCCTCTTCTGTGAGGGCTTCTATTGGGAGTATAGCACAGCTGCAGCTTTCCCTCTCCATTGCGCTCTTTTGTGAGGGCTTCTATTGGGAGTATAACACAGCTGCAGCTTTCCCTCTCCATTGCGCTCTTCTGGGAGGGCTTCTATTGGGAGTATAGCACAGCTGCAGCTTTCCCTCTCCATTGCGCTCTTCTGGGAGGGCTTCTATTGGGAGTATAGCACAGCTGCACCTTTCCCACTCCATAGCGCTCTTCTGGGAGGGCTTCTAATGGGAGTATAGCACAGCTGCAGCTTTCCCTCTCCACTGCGCTCTTCTGAGAGGGCTTCTATTGGGAGTATAGCACAGCTGCAGCTTTCCCTCTCCATTGTGCTCTTCTGAGGGCTTCTATTGGGAGTATAGCACAGCTGCAGCTTTCCCTCTCCATTGCGCTCTTCTGTGAGGGCTTCTATTGGGAGTATAGCACAGCTGCACCTTTCCCACTCCATAGCGCTCTTCTGTGAGGGCTTCTATTGGTAGTATAGCACAGCTGCAGCTTTCCATCGCCAGTGAGCTTTTCTGTGAGGGCTTCTATTGGTAGTATAGCACAGCTGCAGCTTTCCATCGCCATTGAGCTCTTCTGGGAGGGCTTCTATTGGGAGTATAGCACAGCTGCAGCTTTCCATCGCCATTGCGTTCTTCTGGGAGGGCTTCTATTGGTAGTATAGCACAGCTGCAGCTTTCCATTGCCATTGAGCTTTTCTGGGAGGGCTTCTATTGGGAGTATAGCACAGCTGCAGTTTTCCCTCTCGATTGTACTGTTCTGGGAGGGCTTCTATTGGGAGTATAGCACAGCTGCAGCTTTCCCTCTTGTTGGAGGGAGGCCCACCGGGTAGTCGGGGAGACTATTCCGGGGCACCTTCCTACCGCCAAGGTATAGCCGAGCGCCGCTGAGAAGCCCCCTCGGGGAGGTCTTTCTCCTATGATCGTACGAGGCCCAGTAACACCACCACACAGGACTCAATATCAGTTGCGTGACTTGGTTCTTTATCAGCAGTAATACTTCAATATTTACAGTGGGATCGAGGGATCCTTTAAGAGTCTCAATGTTCGTTAGGAGGATAGGGTAGCGGGACAGTCTTAGTACCAACCAGGTACAGGAGGGCTCTGCGCCAGACCTCGAGTGCTGGCCTCAGAGCGGCTCGGACGTGGGGAGCCGCGACGGCGTCTGCAGGGCTCGGATGGTAGTTCCGCTTCGGTCGAGCCGCGACACAGTCAGCAGGGCTTTGGTGGCAGGTCCGCTTCGGTCGAGCCGCGACGAGGTCAGCTGGGCTCTGATGGTAAAGTTCAACAAGGTCGGGCCGCGACTGCGTCAGCAAGGCCCCAAAGGTTCGTGAAGGTCTTTAAGCACGGTGGAGCCGCGATGTCATCAGCAGGGCTCAAGTGGTGGGTTCAGGGTGAGTCTTCTTCCGGAGGGTCAGCCGCGATCCGATCAGCAGGGCTCTTGACTCCAGGATACAACTACTGTCCTGTTGTCGGGTCGCCCCAGATATAGGACGGGAGCCCTTTGATGTCCGGACCCTTGCGCCCGGAGGGGGCGGAGAGGCCGAGTAGGGAGCGGCCAGACGCCCAGCAGGAGAGGCGCCAGGCCCCAGAGAGCTGTGGGGCGATCGCACCTAGGTGTGGAAGGACGGTTGGGGGTCCCATCGATACTGCCCTCCGCCGGGAGTGGGAAGGGCTCACGTGGTATCCCCCGGGCCAGGGGTTGGCGTCTCGATGTCGGGCCTCGCTGGGACCGAGGCCGGGTAGAGCAGGGTCACGCAGGTGGTCACGTGGAGTGACGTATAATCCAAAATGGAGGAGCCCCGATGTGCATGGGACCTCGTGCGGCTTAGCGCGGGGAAACAGGACCACGCCACGAGGCCGGCTCCCACACGCGTCCCCCCCAGCTGAAGGCAGGGAGAGTCACCCATCTCCTTGGGGGTTCTCCTCGCCGAGGCGGAAGAATCGGGACAGGCCGTCAGCATTGGCGTGGTCGTTGCCGGGCCAGTGTTCTACAGTGAAGTCCATCCCTTGCAGCGAGATGGACCAGCGTAACAGCTTGGGGTTCTCGCCCCGCATTTGCATGAGCCACCGCAAGGGCCGGTGGTCAGTCTGGACCCTGAAGTGGGTGCCGAAAAGGTAGGGCCGGAGCTTCTTGAGAGCCCATACCACAGCGAAGGCCTCCCGCTCGATGGTGCTCCACCTCTGTTCTCGCGGCAGCAGTCGGCGGCTGATAAAGGCCACCGGTCGGTCGAGGCCCTTGGCGTCCAGCTGGGAGAGGACCGCCCCGACCCCGTACTCCGATGCATCGGTCTGGACTACAAATTCCTTGCTGTAGTCGGGGGTCTGTAGCACAGGGGCAGCGCACATGGCCGCCTTGAGAGCATCAAACGCGGTCTGACAGCGGGGCGTCCAGTGCACCGCCTTGGGCTGTTTCTTTGAAGTGAGTTCCGTAAGGGGGCCCACAATGCTGCCATAATCCTTGATGAATCGTCGGTAGTAGCCTTTGAGGCCTAGGAAGGCCCGGACAGCGGTTTGGGTTGCGGGGGGCTCCCACGCCTGGATGGCGTCGACTTTTAACTGGAGGGGCGCCACCTGGCCACTCCCCACCTGGTGGCCCAGATAGGTCACAGATCCTTGACCGATCTGGCATTTACTGGCCTTAATGGTGAGCCCGGCTCTTTGGAGAGTGGCCAGGACTTCCCCAAGGTGTCCTAGGTGCGCGGCCCAGTGGTCGCTGAAGACAGCAATGTCATCGAGGTAGGCCGCGCTGAAGGCTTCCAGTCCGGCCAGGACCTTGTTTACTAGCCTCTGAAAGGTCGCTGGGGCGTTCTTCATGCCGAAGGGCATTACCCGAAAGTGGTAGTGCCCATCGGGGGTGGAGAAGGCTGATCGTTCTTGGGCGCCGGGAGTGAGCTTGATCTGCCAGTACCCAGCGGTGAGATCAAAGGTGCTTAGGTAGCGGGCGGCCCCTAAGCGATCGATCAGCTCGTCGGCTCGTGGCAAGGGGTGGGCATCGGTCTTGGTGACTGCGTTCAGGCCCCGGTAGTGGACACAAAATCTGAGTTCGGGGCCGTGCCGGGGGCGGCGGCCTTCGGCACCAAGACTACCGGGCTGGCCCATGGACTGTCGGAAGGCTCGATAACTCCAAGGGCGAGCATCTTGGCGACCTCGGTCTTTATGCAGGCTCGGACTCGGTCAGGTACCCTATAGGCGCGGTGTCGTACAGGGGGGCTGTCCCCCGTGTCCACGTCGTGGACCCACCAGGGGGTCACCCCGGGCGTGAGAGAGAAGAGGGTAGCGAAGGGTTGCAGCAGCTTCTGGCAATCATGGCGTTGTTCTGGTGTCAGGGTGGCGGAGAGGCGGACGCCCTCCAAGGAGCCGTCTTGGCCCGAGGACCCCAGGAGGTCTGGTAGGGGCTCGGAGTCACTTTCACCCCCATCGTCGGTAGCCAGCAGCAAGCTTAGTTCAGTTCGGGCAAAGTGGGGCTTGAGCCGGTTGGCGTGCAGGACCCGGAGGGGGTTCCTCGGGGACTCCATGTCGACCAGGTAGGTGACGGGGCTCTTCCTCTCCACTACCTTGAAGGGCCCGGTCCACTTGTCCTGCAGGGCGCAGGGGTCCACGGGTGACATGACCCAGACTTGCTGGCCCGGCTCGAACTCGGTGGTCGAGGCATTTTCGTCATACCAGCGTTTCATGTCTTCTTGGCTGGCTTCGAGGTTGGCTTCTGCCAGGGCCCGGAACTTCCGAGTCTGGTTCCGCAGGGTCAGGAGGTACCGGTAGACGTCGGGGGGGGCATTTTGGACGTTCGCCTCCCAGCCCTCCTTGACCAGGCTGAGGGGCCCTCGGACGGGGTGCCCATACAACAGTTCGAAAGGGCTGAAGCCCAGGGACTTCTGTGGTACCTCCCGATAGGCGAACAGGAGGCAGGGCAGCAGGACATCCCATCTCCTCCTGAGGGGCTCTTCCAGGCCCTTGATCATCCCCTTCAGGGTTCGGTTGAACCGCTCGACCAGTCCGTTCCCCTGGGGGTGGTAAGGGGTGGTGAATTTATAGGTGACCCCACATTGTTGCCAGAGGGATCTCATGTACTTCGAGATAAAGTTTGTACCCCTGTCGCTCACCACTTCTCGGGGGAACCCCACCCTGGAGAAGATGCCCATCAGGGCCCGGCCCACCACTGGAGCTGTCACAGTTCGGAGGGGGACGGCCTCCGGGTACCGGGTGGCGGGGTCGACCAGTACCAGGATGAAGCGGTGGCCCAGGGCGGTTCGGGGGTCGAGGGGCCCCACAATGTCGATTCCCACTCGTTCGAACGGGGTGTGGACGGCTGGAAATGGTTGGAGGGGGGCTTTCACTCGTCCCCCAGTCTTCCCGCTTGCTTGGCAGGTCGGGCAGGACCGGCAGTGCTGGTCCACGTCTCTTCTCATTCGGGGCCAATAGAAATGGGTCACGAGGCGGCTGTAAGTCTTGTCCCGCCCGAGATGTCCGGCGAGGGGCACGTCATGTGCCAGGTTCAGGAGGAACTCTCGAAATCGGAGGGGGACCACCAGCACCCGGCCGGCCCCTAGTTCGGCGACTTTCTGCTCGCTATACAATAAGTCATTGTCCCAATAGACCCAGTGGGTTCCCGTGGGGTCCCCCGCAGCCTGGGCGGCCGCTTGCTGTCGGGCCCCCACGAGGGACGGGCAGACCTTCTGCTCTTGCTGGAATTGTTCGCGGGTGGGGCCCCCGTCGTGGCGCCACTGGGCCAGCTCGGGGATCTCGCTGAGGGGGGCGGCCTCGTTGGGAGAAAGTTCGGATGGTCCGGCCTCCTCGTCAGGCTCCTCCGGGCCGGAGGAGGTGGATAGTTCGGGGCCCGCCGGCTTGTCGGGGGCCGTGGCAGCGGCTGGTTGGGCGGTCATGGACCGAGTGGTGGCGCAGGCCCACTCGGGTAGTCCTAGCATCCCCAGATGCTCTCGGCGTTCCACCTGTGCCCAGGGTGAGCTCTCTAGGTCGTTCCCCAGGAGGCAGTCTACCGGGGCGTCGTCGCGGACAGTCACTTTTAGGGTGCCGGACACTCCTCCCCACTCGAAGGGGATTCTGGCCATCCGGCACATGCTCTCGGTGTTGTCTGCGTTCCGGACAGGGCATAGGACATGCGGCAGGATTTGTTCGGGGGTCACCAGATGGCAGCGGACAGCGGTCACACTGGCCCCAGTGTCCCGGAGGGCCTCGGCCCGTCGCCCGTTGATGGTGACCCACTGTTGGTACTTCTGGGTGTTGCTGGGGATGGCGGCTCGGGCCACCATTTCTCGGGAGCCCAGGCATACAAGCGACATGGCCGCTGGTTCCCACTCGGGGGACCCGTCGTCGTGGTTTCCCTCCTCGTCTTCTCCTTCTCCCAAGGCTGCGGCGGCTATTTGTCGGGGAGGGGGCCCAGCGGTCCCGTTCCGTCGGTTCACGGGGCATGCCGGGTCACTTGCATAGTGGCCGGTCTGCTGACAGCCGAAGCAGGTCACTGTCGGTCATGGTCCAGGCCGTGCGATAGGGGTCCCCCTTCGGCCCTGGGTCGGGGAAGGGTGGTTGGTTGCTTGACCTCGTGGCGGGCTTCTGGGCGGCCCGGCGGGGAATTCTCGACCGCGGTGGGACCCCCCTCCTCCGCCTCGCTGGCGGGGCGGTCCCGTGGTACTCCGTGTGTAGTCCCCCACGGGGTTCCGGGGGACCCAGGTGTTGACCCATCGGTCCGCTTCGGCGGCGAGCTTCCGGGGCTCGGTCAGTTTACTGTCCAGGAGGTGTTGCCTTAGTTCCACAAAGCAGTTGTTGGCGAGGTGCTCCCAGACAATGAGGTCGAACAGTTCATTATATGAGGTGACCTTGCTTCCTTTTATCCATCCTTCCAACGCTCGGCTGAAGAAGTCCACTTATTTGACCCATGTGGTGCCGGGGAGCTTCTTGCAGTCCCGGAAGCGTTGCCGGTACATCTCGGCTGATAGTCCGTAGCGAGTGAGTAGGGCTTCTTTCATGTGGTCGTATGAGGTCATCACCGCGTCTGGGAGTTGCAGCAGGGTATCCTGGCCCTCGCGGAGGAACCTCCCCCATAGGCCGGCACCCCAATCCTTCCGGGGTACCCGATGGGAGGTCATGGCTACTTCGTACGCTCGGAACCATTTCTGGATGTCGTCATTTTTATAGTACTCCTTGACGACATCCTTGGGGATGTGAACCTTTGGCTCGGTCAGGGGCAGAGCGTCCCGGCCTCCGGGGTTGCTGGTCTCCCCAGCTTTAGCTTTTAGTTCAAGTTCTTTAAGGCTCCTCTCGTGCTCGAGGGTTAGCCATCTCTCCTCTAGTTCCCGATGCCTTTTCTTTTCCTCGATTTCCTCTTGCAGCCGTAGTTGCTCCAAGGCTATCTTCTTCTCCGCCAGTAGGAGCTCACCGTCCAGCCGGAGTCGGGCGAGGTCCATTTCGTGTGTCCGGACCCTTTCCCGTTCTCGTATTTCTTCGTGGGAAAGGCTGGTGTCTGGGACGGTTCGCTCCACCTCTGTCGGGGTCGTGGTCGGCAGGTTTCCGTCCCGGGCCGAGGTCCCTTCGGCTCGGGGTGGAGGGGTCTCGGGTTCTGCCCAGGCTTTCAGGGCTTTCTGCATCTCCTCCTTGGTGCCCAATCCTGTGGTTGGGATACCTTTGTCCTTGCAGAATTGTTTGAGTTCTTTGTGGGTGTATTCCTCCAGTTTTTCCAACTGGAAGGTTGCGGCCACGGTTGCTTCTTGGCCATCCATGGTTCCCTTTTTCTTTTCTCGTCTGGTCAGGTAGTGGGTGCGTTACTTGCCTGCACGATCGCGTCTGGCTCGGATCCCGTCGCTGGCCACCAAATGTTGGAGGGAGGCCCACCAGGTAGTCGGGGAGACTATTCCGGGGCACCTTCCTACTGCCAAGGTATAGCCGAGCGCCGCTGAGAAGCCCCCTCGGGGAGGTCTTTCTCCTATGATCGTACTAGGCCCAGTAACACCACCACACAGGACTCAATATCAGTTGCGTGACTTGGTTCTTTATCAGCAGTAATACTTCAATATTTACAGTGGGATCGAGGGATCCTTTAAGAGTCTCAATGTTCGTTAGGAGGATAGGGTAGCGGGACAGTCTTAGTACCAACCAGGTACAGGAGGGCTCTGCGCCAGACCTCGAGTGCTGGCCTCAGAGCGGCTCGGACGTGGGGAGCCGCGACGGCGTCTGCAGGGCTCGGATGGTAGTTCCGCTTCGGTCGAGCCGCGACACAGTCAGCAGGGCTCCGGTGGCAGGTCCGCTTCGGTCGAGCCGCGACGAGGTCAGCTGGGCTCTGATGGTAAAGTTCAACAAGGTCGGGCCGCAACAGCGTCAGCAAGGCCCCAAAGGTTCGTGAAGGTCTTTAAGCACGGTGGAGCCGCGACGTCGTCAGCAGGGCTCAAGTGGTGGGTTCAGGGTGAGTCTTCTTCCGGAGGGTCAGCCGCGATCCGATCAGCAGGGCTCTTGACTCCAGGATACAACTACTGTCCTGTTGTCGGGTCGCCCCAGATATAGGACGGGAGCCCTTTGATGTCCGGACCCTTGCGCCCGGAGGGGGCGGAGAGGCCGAGTAGGGAGCGGCCAGACGCCCAGCAGGAGAGGCGCCAGGCCCCAGAGAGCTGTGGGGCGATCGCACCTAGGTGTGGAAGGACGGTTGGGGGTCCCATCGATATTGCCCTCCGCCGGGAGTGGGAAGGGCTCACGTTGTATCCCCCGGGCCAGGGGTTGGCGTCTCGATGTCGGGCCTCGCTGGGACCGAGGCCGGGTAGAGCAGGGTCACACAAGTGGTCACGTGGAGTGACGTATAATCCAAAATGGAGGAGCCCCGATGTGCATGGGACCTCGTGCGGCTTAGCGCGGGGAAACAGGACCACGCCACGAGGCCAGCTCCCACACCTCTCCATTGCGCTCTTCTGTGAGGGCTTCTATTGGTAGTATAGCACAGCTGAAGCTTTCCATCGCCGTTGAACTCTTCTGGGAGGGCTTCTATTGGGAGTATAGCACAGCTGCAGCTTTCCCTCTCCATTGCGCTCTTCTGTGAGGGCTTCTATTGGTAGTATAGCACAGCTGAAGCTTTCCATCGCCGTTGAGCTCTTCTGTGAGGGCTTCTATTGGGAGTATAGCACAGCTGCAGCTTTCCATCTCCGTTGCGCTCTTCTGGAAGGGCTTCTATTGGTAGTATAGCACAGCTGCAGCTTTCCCTCTCCATTGCGCTCTTCTGTGGGGGCTTCTATTGGTAGTATAGCGCAGCTGCAGCCTTCCCTCTTCATTGCGCTCTTCTGTGAGGGCTTCTATTGGTAGTATAGCACAGCTGCAGCTTTCCCTCTCCATTGCGCTCTTCTGAGGGCTTCTATTGGAGTATAGCCTAGCTGCAGCTTTCCCTCTCCATTGCGCTCTTCTGTGGGGGCTTCTATTGGTAGTATAGCACAACTGCAGCTTTCCCTCTCCATTGTGCTCTTCTGAGGGCTTCTATTGGAGTATAGCCTAGCTGCAGCTTTCCCTCTCCATTGCGCTCTTCTGTGGGGGCTTCTATTGGTAGTATAGCACAGCTGCAGCTTTCCCTCTCCATTGTACTCTTCTGAGAGGGCTTCTATTTGTAGTATAGCACAGCTGCAGCTTTCCTTCTCCATTGCGCTCTTCTGTGAGGGCTTCTATTGGTAGTATAGCACAGCTGCAGCTTTCCCTCTCCACTGCGCTCTTCTGAGAGGGCTTCTATTGGTAGTATAGCACAGTTGCAGCTTTCCCTCTCCATTGCGCTCTTTTGTGGGGGCTTCTATTGGTAGTATAGCACAGCTCCAGCTTTCCCTCTCCATTGCGCTCTTCTGAGAGGGTTTCTATTGGTAGTATAGCACAGCTGCAGCTTTCCCTCTCCATTGCGCTCTTTTGAGAGGATTTCTATTGGTAGTATAGCACAGCTGCAGCTTTCCATCTCCATTGCATTCTTCTGTGGGAGCTTCTATTGGGAGTATATGTGAGAAAGTGCCATCTTTCTTGCATGGTATGCCCCCACTTTTTGCTAAATTGCTGAATGTACTTCGATTGAGTGTACCCTGGGTTCCTGCCAATCAGGTGCCCAGGGCCTATGTTCCTTCCTTAAACCACACAAACTCCCAATTGGCAAACCCTAGCCACATGTCAGCCCCTAGTAAATGGTACCCTAGGTACCCAGGGCCTTGTGGCCAGGGAAGGCCTCTAAGGGCTGCAGCACTCATTGTGCCACCCTCAGAGGCCCTGTACCCTTACACACACACTGCCTTTGCAGGCTGAGTGTCTGGGTGCAGGACAAAACAAAGAGTTCACATGGCACACATCACTGTGTACCATGCCCATCACCTACACTGCCAAGGCATATGTCAGCCACCCCTCTAGCTGGGTGCATTACGCCTATGGTGTGGGCACAGGAGCAGGAGCCCTGTCGCCCTACAGTACCCGGGTCCATTCTTGGGCACTGTAAGTGCAGTGCTGTCATTTAAGAGTACATGGTGCTGAGAGCTTGTCAAACACGAGCTCCACAGCACCATATTGGCAACACTGAAGCCTGGGAAGTTTGGTATCAAACTTCTCAGCACATTGAACCCACACTGATGCCAGTGTGGGATTTAATGTACTAAGCACCCCAGAGGGCATCTTAGAGATGCCCCCTTACAGCTAACTTACAATCCACGTCTGCTCCGAGGCTGCCCAGGCTGCCACACAGCAGACACGTTGCTGGACCCCTGGGTGGGAGAGCCCCTGCTCTCCCGGGCCTGCAACAATGCACATCCTGGGTGAGGTGAGAAATCTCCTCCCCCAGGATGAGCAAAGAGAAGCTTCAAAGGCATGCCGCCATTTGGAGTTTCCCCAGGCCACTGCAACCCCCCACTCTGGCGGGAAGCTTGGCCGGAAACCCCATACAAGGACAGGGGATGTGCCAGCCTGCCCACCCCACCCCTCAGGTGGGGGAGGCGAGGTGAAGCACATCTCCGGGCTCTCGCCATCTTGAAGATGGGAGGCCCTACCCTATCAGGATTAGGCTACTGCCCCCCTCCCACAGGAGAGAGGCAGGATAGGGGGTGTACCCACCCCAGGACAAGGACCCATTGGTCCCTGGCCTTCACCTACCTGTAACGCCCCTAAATTTAGTATTTAGGGGCACCCTGAACCTTCCTTCCTTAGATTCCAGAAAGAAAATTACAAGAAGAGCAAGAAGAACAAAGACCTGCCCTGCAGCTGCTAAAAAGAGAAGAAGACACCAACTGCTTAGGCCCCAGCCCTACCGGCCTGTCGACTCTCGAACC
Organism: Triturus cristatus; assembly: GCF_964204655.1. NCBI lineage: Eukaryota > Metazoa > Chordata > Amphibia > Caudata > Salamandridae > Triturus > Triturus cristatus. Next base: position 105,698,839 of record NC_140587.1, read on the forward strand.
CGCACCAGCGCGGCATCTCTCGTGGCCAGCAACCTCACCAACCCCAGAGGACCTGGCTACCTTTTGGCTCTAAGCCCCTGGGACTCCCATGAGTAGAGGCTCTACTCAAGAAACCTATTTTTAACCCCTGGCAGCAGCCCGGGACCGCGGACCCCACACACTCTGCACCAGCCAAGCCTGGCCAGTGCCGGAGTGGACAAAGACCCTGAGGACGACCCCACGGCGACTGTGACCCCGAGTCCGGCACCCAAGGACCCCCCTCGACATCCCGGAAGAATCCTGCAGCCTCAGACCCAGTGCCACCCCAGCCGCGATCAACCAGAGGGTAAGATTCCCGACGTCAAAAGGCACCCCTGCACCCGGCGCCCTGCGGCCCCCTGTGCCCAATCCCGGGGTACCCACCTAACCTACAACTACCCAATTTACCTCTCGAAGTGGTGGTGGCACCTGAAACCTCCTCGTCCCCGAGCCTGCAGCCTTTTTCCAAACCGGAACATTCCCATTGATTTCCATTGAGCGCCCGAAGGCTCAAAAGCACCCTGCACCCAGCCGCCCGAGTGGCCCTGGCAGTGCCCTCTCTACACTAACTTACTTCCCCACTTGCCCTGAGTAAGTGACCAGGAGCCCAGCTCCCACAGCCGCGTGGCTTGCCAGACAGCAGCCACCAACCAAGGCCCCCCTATCCCTCATAGGATAACATTGGGCCTAACTCTCTCTGCACCCGGCCGTCCTGAAACCGCTGAGGGTGAACCAACTGTACCTACCTGACCCTGGGGGACCCCTGAGTCCATGCCCGGAATTTCAACTCTGCCAGTCGAGTACTTACCCTTAAACCGCTAACTTCATTTTCCTCATAGGGCAACATTGACTGGCTTTTTCTTCAAAAATCTTTTAAGTGTGAACTTTTCAAAACTACAAAAATTCACCAAAAATCAGCCAAGTGACAAAAACTAATTTACTCACCTGCTCCTAGGTGAGCTCCCAGTGCTGGATCTTGGTGCCCAGCCCTGACCCTGAAAAGTGTTCACAACTATACTTACCTCTAACTCATTTTTCTCCCATAGGAAACCATTGTCTGCTTTTCTGTGAAATTTCTTCTAAGTGTCTATTTTTGCAAATTTGAAATATTCTTTTAAAATCGTACCATTTCTGCAAACGAAATTACTTACCTGCTTTTGATAAGGACCCCAGTCCTGGGTCTAGGCACCCAGTCCTGGATTACTAAAGTAACGATAAAGTACTCTACCTGCAATGTGAATTTCTTGCCATAGAGATCCATTGAATGTTTTCTTTGAAATATTTTCTAAGTGCTAACTTTTGAAATAGCTAAATATTATTTAAAAATCATTACAGTTATTAAGTCGACTTTCATCACTTGATTCTGAATACTGACCCAAGGCTGGTTCTAGGAGCCAGACCTGGAATTCCAAAAGTAATCTGAAAAGTAATTTATGACATATAACCTGAATTTACCATTGAGCTCAATGCATTGTTATGTTTAGGAAATAGGATTGTTTATTGCAACCAACTGTGACTGTTTACACAAATTTATTGCTTAAGACAAAAGTATTTATATTCAACCTCTCATTCTGAGGAAGTATATTTTTACTCCCTTTGTGGTTCTAAAAATAAAACAAGCATATGTTTTATATATATAAACCATTGGCCTAGAGTTCAGTTATTGAGTGTGTGAAACCATTTGCTGACTGAGTGTGTACAATAAATGCTTTACACTGTCCTCTGGTACTGCCTTACTGCTCGACCAAGCTACCACTTTTGAGAGTAAGGTCATACCTAACTTTGACCTCTATCAGCCTCTGGGGGATTGTGGACTCTGTACACCCTGTACCTATTAGGGAACAGTATATACAGAGCCACTTTCTCACATTGGTGGCAGCGGTGGGATACAAACTTGCATTTGTTGGACTACTTGGTTACCATCTGATCACACAACAGAACTCTTAAAAATTGCCTTTCGAATTCTGATTGGTTTTTCCAAAATTACTAAAAGTCTTGCTAGGGCCTTGCTTAAGTCCCATTAGAATTTTAGAAAAATAAAAGTCACTATAGTCAGGGTAGAGGGTTAGAACGGTCAGGTTAGAATGTCTCAAACAAACCCAGCTATTAGTGATAATAATAACATGGACCTGGTGGAGGAGCTCGACCTCACACCTTACTTACACTTGTCTTTCAAGGAATTGAGGTACTTATGTAAACTCAAAAATTTACAAATGGGTCAGCATCCAACCAAACAAGGGCTCCAGGAGCTCCTGGCTGAGTATGCTAAAGACCACCCATCTGAACATGGTGATGGCCAGTCAGATGAGGAAAGGGAAACAGGGGAGGTGGACAGCAACCTCCCCATACTATTCCCTAGGGAGGAGATGGCACCCATACCCTCCAACTCAAGACATAGCATCTGGGCACCTAGAGACCACACAGGTGGCTCTGGTCCCAGAGACGACACTGGGGGATCCCCCAGTGAAGAGGACAGCCTTGTGAGGCTGGCCAGAAGAATAGATCTAGAGTCCAGACTCCTGGCCCTAGAAAAGGAAAGGAGAGAGATGGGTTTAGCACCCATCAATGGTGGCAGCAATAATAAAAACAAGGATAGGGAGGAAACTTCTGACCTTAAAATCCCCAAAGGGATTGTCCCTAAATTTGAGGAAGGTGATGATATCACCAAATGGTTCACAGCCTTTGAGAGGGCTTGTGATATCAGGAAAGTAAAGAAACCTCTCTGGGGGGCACTCCTGTGGGAACTGTTCACTGGTAACTGCAGGGACAGGCTTCTGACTCTCTCTGGGCCAGAAGCAGGATCCTATGACCTCATGAAGAAAGCTCTGATTGAGGGATTTGGAATCACCACTGAGGAGTATAGAATTAGATTCAGGGGGGCTCACAAAACCCAGACCCAGTCCTGGATTGATTTTGTAGATTTCTCAGTGAAGACACTGGATGGTTGGTTAGCTGGACATGGTGTGCAGGATTTTACTGGATTGTACAATTTATTCATGAAGGAACATATTTTGAGTAACTGCACAAATGAAAAGTTGCATCAGCATTTGGTAGACCTAGGTCTAATTTCTCCCCAAGAATTGGGAAAGAAGGCGGACCACTGGGTCAAGACTAGGGTGACCAAGACAACCACTGGGGGTGACCAAAAGAAGGTGGTCACAAAACCTCCCCAGGGGAAAGGTGGTGAGAATCCCCAAGATAAAAAGTCTGAGTCTTCCAAAGGGCCCCAAAAACCTGTTCAGGTGGGTGGGACCCAAACTACTCCCTATGTGCCCCAACCATATAGGGGGAAGAACTTTGATCCCTTAAAGGCCTGGTGTAATACCTGTAAGAAGCAGGGACACCTAACTGTATCTTGCCCCCAAAGCAAAGCCCCTAAGGCACCCAGTACAGCCACTCCTGGGGCAGCAAGTATACAAATGGGATCAGAGGTGTACCCTGAGCAAATCTGGGAACACACTGAAGCAAGTTTAGTCTCCTTGGGAGAAGTGGAGTTTGCCACTGTGGCTGTGTGGCCCCCCAACTTAAAGAAATACTTACAGTACCCCTGGGTAAATGGAACTAGGGTAGAAGCTCTGAGGGATACAGGTGCCAGTGTCACTATGGTGAAAGACACACTGGTTTCCCCTGAGCAATACTTGATTGGGAAGTCTTACCCAGTCACCAACGCTGACAGTGTCACCTCTAGTCATCCCATGGCCATGGTAACATTAGGCTGTGGGGGGGGGGTTACTGGCCTGAAACAGGTAGTGGTCTCTCCAAAGTTGCCAGCTGCATGTCTGCTTGGAAATGATCTGGAAACCTCAGCCTGGGCTGAGGTTGAGTTAAAGGCCCATGCAGCCATGCTGGGCATCCCTGAATTGGTGTGTGTGCAAACCAGAGCAAAGAGGAAGGGTGAAAAAGTAGGTTTGGAGCCTGGAATAATGGCCCAACCAACCAAGAGGAAGGGCAAGAAGACTGGGGGACCAGCTTCTGTACAGCCAAACACTCAGAACCCCTCTCCCCCTGGAGAGGATGTAGATACCCCTGAGGGAACTGAGTCCATGGAGCTTGACCCTTACCAGGTTGAACTCTTGGGCCCAGGGGGACCCTCTAGGGAAGAGCTGTGCCAGGGTCAGCGAGACTGTCCCACTCTTGAAAGCCTGAGACAACAAGCTGCTTCAGAAGCCAGGGGAGATGTCAGTGGTACCCACATAGCTTATTGGGAAGAGGGATTACTGTATGCTGAGGCAAGAGACCCCACTCCTGGAGCCACCAGGAGGGTGGTAGTGCCACAGAAGTACAGGGAGTTCCTCCTAACTTTGGCTCATGACATCCCCCTAGCTGGACATCTGGGGCAATCCAAAACTTGGGAAAGGTTAGTGAGTCACTTTTACTGGCCCCAGATGCACCAAAAGGTGAAGGAGTTTGTCAGCTCCTGTGTTACCTGTCAGGCCAGTGGCAAGACAGGTGGCCACCCAAAGGCCCCCCTCATTCCACTACCAGTGGTGGGGGTCCCCTTTGAAAGGGTAGGTGTGGACATTGTGGGTCCACTCGAACCTCCCACAGCCTCAGGGAACAAATTCATTCTAGTAGTAGTGGATCATGCTACTAGGTACCCTGAAGCAATTCCACTTAGGACTACTACAGCTCCTGCAGAAGCCAAGGCCCTCCTGGGTGTCTTCACCAGGGTGGGTTTTCCTAAGGAGGTGGTTTCAGACAGAGGTTCCAACTTCATGTCTGCTTACCTAACACACATGTGGAAAGAGTGTGGAGTGCAGTACAAGTTTACTACACCCTACCACCCACAAACCAATGGCCTTGTTGAGAGGTTCAACAAGACATTGAAAGGTATGATCATGGGACTCCCTGAGAAACTCAAAAGGAGGTGGGATGTCCTGTTACCATGCTTGCTTTTCGCTTACAGGGAAGTGCCACAGAAGGGAGTAGGTTTCTCACCCTTTGAACTTCTGTTTGGTCATCCTGTAAGGGGACCACTGTGTCTTGTAAAGGAGGGCTGGGAGAGGCCTCTTCAAGAACCCAAACAGGACATAGTGGACTATGTGCTTGGCCTAAGGTCCAGAATGGCTGAGTATATGGAAAAAGCATCCAAGAACCTTGAGGCCAGCCAGGAGCTCCAGAAGCACTGGTATGACCAAAAAGCTGCACTGGTTGAATTTCAACCTGGGCAACAGCTGTGGGTTTTGGAGCCAGTGGCACCAAGGGCTCTCCAAGATAAATGGAGTGGCTCTTACCCTATCCTAGAGAGAAAGAGTGAGGTCACCTATCTAGTTGACCTGGGCACTAGCAGGACACCCAAAAGGGTCATCCATGTGAACCGCCTTAAACTCTACAATGATAGGGCTGACATCACCATGCTGATGGTGACTGATGAAGAACAGGAAGCAGAGAGTGAGCCACTCCCTGACCTCCTATCCTACAGCCCAAAAGAGGGGTCAGTAGAGGGTGTGATTTTTTCAGACACCCTCTCTGCCCAACAGCAGACTGACTGCAAGCAAGTCTTGCAACAATATGCTAGCCTCTTTTCCCTGACCCCTGGTCTGACAAGCTGGTGTACCCATGATGTGGACACTGGTGACAGTGCACCTGTCAAGAACAAAATCTATCGACAGTCAGATCAAGTCAAGGAAAGCATCAAAGCTGAGGTCAGCAAGATGCTGGAGTTAGGGGTCATTGAGCCTTCAGAGAGCCCCTGGGCTAGCCCAGTGGTTCTGGTCCCCAAACCTCATCAACAGGGTGAAAAGAGAGAGATGAGGTTCTGTGTGGACTATAGAGGGCTCAACTCTGTCACCAAGACAGATGCTCACCCTATCCCAAGAGCAGATGAACTGATAGACAAATTGGGGGCTGCCAAATTTCTCAGTACCTTTGACTTAACTGCAGGGTACTGGCAGATTGGCATGGCCCCAGGAGCAAAAGAAAAGACAGCATTCTGCACCCCTGATGGGCATTACCAGTTTACTGTGATGCCCTTTGGGTTAAAGAATGCCCCTGCCACCTTCCAGAGGTTGGTGAACCATGTCCTGGCTGGGTTGGAGTCCTTTAGTGCAGCTTATCTTGATGATATTGCTGTCTTTAGCTCCACCTGGCAGGATCACCTGATCCACCTTGGGAAGGTTTTAGAGGCTCTGCAGAGTGCAGGTCTCACTATCAAGGCGTCAAAATGCCAGATAGGGCAGGGCACTGTGGTGTACTTGGGCCACCTTGTAGGTGGAGGCCAGGTACAGCCCTTACAACCCAAAATCCAGGCCATCATGGACTGGATAGCTCCAACAACCCAGACCCAAGTCAGGGCATTCCTTGGCTTGACTGGGTACTACAGGAGGTTTGTGAAGGGGTATGGGTCCATTGTGACCCCCCCCACCCCACAGAACTCACCTCCAAGAAAATGCCCAAGAAAGTTAACTGGACAGTTAGTTGTCAAAAGGCTTTTGACACCCTAAAAGAAGCAATGTGCTCAGCACCAATTCTAAAAGCACCAGATTATGCCAAGCAGTTCATAGTGCAGACTGATGCCTTTGAGCTAGGGATAGGAGCGGTCCTATCCCAGACCAATGATGAAGGCCAAGACCAACCTGTTGCTTTTATAAGCAGAAGACTACTCCCTAGAGAGCAGCGTTGGAGTGCCATTGAGAGGGAGGCCTTTGCTGTGGTTTGGTCCCTGAAGAAGCTGAGGCCATACTTGTTTGGCACTCACTTCCTAGTTCAAACTGACCACAGACCTCTCAGATGGCTAATGCAGATGAAAGGGGAAAATCCAAAATTACTGAGGTGGTCCATCTCCCTACAGGGAATGGACTTTGAAGTGGAACACAGACCAGGGACTGCCCATGCCAATGCAGATGGACTTTCCAGGTTCTTCCACTTAGACAATGAAGACTCCATAGGACAAGGTTAGTCTCATCACCTTTCGTTTGGGGGGGGGGGTTGTGTGAGAAAGTGCCATCTTTCTTGCATGGTATGCCCCCACTTTTTGCTAAATTGCTGAATGTACTTCGATTGAGTGTACCCTGGGTTCCTGCCAATCAGGTGCCCAGGGCCTATGTTCCTTCCTTAAACCACACAAACTCCCAATTGGCAAACCCTAGCCACATGTCAGCCCCTAGTAAATGGTACCCTAGGTACCCAGGGCCTTGTGGCCAGGGAAGGCCTCTAAGGGCTGCAGCACTCATTGTGCCACCCTCAGAGGCCCTGTACCCTTACACACACACTGCCTTTGCAGGCTGAGTGTCTGGGTGCAGGACAAAACAAAGAGTCGACATGGCACACATCACTGTGTACCATGCCCATCACCTACACTGCCAAGGCATATGTCAGCCACCCCTCTAGCTGGGTGCATTACGCCTATGGTGTGGGCACAGGAGCAGGAGCCCTGTGCCCCTACAGTACCCGGGTCCATTCCTGGGCACTGTAAGTGCAGTGCTGTCATTTAAGAGTACATGGTGCTGAGAGCTTGTCAAACACGAGCTCCACAGCACCATATTGGCAACACTGAAGCCTGGGAAGTTTGGTATCAAACTTCTCAGCACATTGAACCCACACTGATGCCAGTGTGGGATTTAATGTACTAAGCACCCCAGAGGGCATCTTAGAGATGCCCCCTTACAGCTAACTTACAATCCACGTCTGCTCTGAGGCTGCCCAGGCTGCCACACAGCAGACACGTTGCTGGACCCCTGGGTGGGAGAGCCCCTGCTCTCCCGGGCCTGCAACAATGCACATCCTGGGTGAGGTGAGAAATCTCCTCCCCCAGGATGAGCAAAGGGAAGCTTCAAAGGCATGCCGCCATTTGGAGTTTCCCCAGGCCACTGCAACCCCCCACTCTGGCGGGAAGCTTGGCCGGAAACCCCATACAAGGACAGGGGATGTGCCAGCCTGCCCACCCCACCCCTCAGGTGGGGGAGGCGAGGTGAAGCACATCTCCGGGCTCTCGCCATCTTGAAGATGGGAGGCCCTACCCTATCAGGATTAGGCTACTGCCCCCCTCCCACAGGAGAGAGGCAGGATAGGGGTTGTACCCACCCCAGGACAAGGACCCATTGGTCCCTGGCCTTCACCTACCTGTAACGCCCCTAAATTTAGTATTTAGGGGCACCCGGAACCTTCCTTCCTTAGATTCCAGAAAGAAAATTACAAGAAGAGCAAGAAGAACAAAGACCTGCCCTGCAGCTGCTAAAAAGAGAAGAAGACACCAACTGCTTAGGCCCCAGCCCTACCGGCCTGTCAACTCTCGAACCCGCACCAGCGCGGCATCTCTCGTGGCCAGCAACCTCACCAACCCCGGAGGACCTGGCTACCTTTTGGCTCTAAGCCCCTGGGACTCCCATGAGTAGAGGCTCTACTCAAGAAACCTATTTTTAACCCCTGGCAGCAGCCCGGGACCGCGGACCCCACACACTCTGCACCAGCCAAGCCTGGCCAGTGCCGGAGTGGACAAAGACCCTGAGGACGACCCCACGGCGACTGTGACCCCGAGTCCGGCACCCAAGGACCCCCCTCGACATCCCGGAAGAAGCCTGCAGCCTCAGACCCAGTGCCACCCCAGCCGCGATCAACCAGAGGGTAAGATTCCCGACGTCAAAAGGCACCCCTGCACCCGGCGCCCTGCGGCCCCCTGTGCCCAATCCCGGGGTACCCACCTAACCTACAACTACCCAACTTACCTCTCGAAGTGGTGGTGGCACCTGAAACCTCCTCGTCCCCGAGCCTGCAGCCTTTTTCCAAACCGGAACATTCCCATTGATTTCCATTGAGCGCCCGAAGGCTCAAAAGCACCCTGCACCCAGCCGCCCGAGTGGCCCTGGCAGTGCCCTCTCTACACTAACTTACTTCCCCACTTGCCCTGAGTAAGTGACCAGGAGCCCAGCTCCCACAGCCGCGTGGCTTGCCAGACAGCAGCCACCAACCAAGGCCCCCCTATCCCTCATAGGATAACATTGGGCCTAACTCTCTCTGCACCCGGCCGTCCTGAAACCGCTGAGGGTGAACCAACTGTACCTACCTGACACTGGGGGACCCCTGAGTCCATGCCCGGAATTTCAACTCTGCCAGTCGAGTACTTACCCTTAAACCGCTAACTTCATTTTCCTCATAGGGCAACATTGACTGGCTTTTTCTTCAAAAATCTTTTAAGTGTGAACTTTTCAAAACTACAAAAATTCACCAAAAATCAGCCAAGTGACAAAAACTAATTTACTCACCTGCTCCTAGGTGAGCTCCCAGTGCTGGATCTTGGTGCCCAGCCCTGACCCTGAAAAGTGTTCACAACTATACTTACCTCTAACTCATTTTTCTCCCATAGGAAACCATTGTCTGCTTTTCTGTGAAATTTCTTCTAAGTGTCTATTTTTGCAAATTTGAAATATTCTTTTAAAATCGTACCATTTCTGCAAACGAAATTACTTACCTGCTTTTGATAAGGACCCCAGTCCTGGGTCTAGGCACCCAGTCCTGGATTACTAAAGTAACGATAAAGTACTCTACCTGCAATGTGAATTTCTTGCCATAGAGATCCATTGAATGTTTTCTTTGAAATATTTTCTAAGTGCTAACTTTTGAAATAGCTAAATATTATTTAAAAATCATTACAGTTATTAAGTCGACTTTCATCACTTGATTCTGAATACTGACCCAAGGCTGGTTCTAGGAGCCAGACCTGGAATTCCAAAAGTAATCTGAAAAGTAATTTATGACATATAACCTGAATTTACCATTGAGCTCAATGCATTGTTATGTTTAGGAAATAGGATTGTTTATTGCAACCAACTGTGACTGTTTACACAAATTTATTGCTTAAGACAAAAGTATTTATATTCAACCTCTCATTCTGAGAAAGTATATTTTTACTCCCTTTGTGGTTCTAAAAATAAAACAAGCATATATTTTATATATATAAACCATTGGCCTAGAGTTCAGTTATTGAGTGTGTGAACCCATTTGCTGACTGAGTGTGTACAATAAATGCTTTACACTGTCCTCTGGTACTGCCTTACTGCTCGACCAAGCTACCACTTTTGAGAGTAAGGTCATACCTAACTTTGACCTCTATCAGCCTCTGGGGGATTGTGGACTCTGTACACCCTGTACCTATTAGGGAACAGTATATACAGAGCCACTTTCTCACAGTATAGCACAGCTGCAGCTTTCCCTCTCCATTGTACTCTTCTGGGAGGGCTTCTATTGGTAGTATAGCACAACTGCAGCTTTCCCTCCCCATTGAGCTCTTCTGAGAGGGCTTCTATTGGAGGTATAGCACAGCTGCAGCTTTCCCTCTCCATTGCGCTCTTCTGGGAGGGCTTCTATTGGGAGTATAGCACAGCTGCAGCTTTCCATCTCCGTTGCGCTCTTCTGTGAGGGCTTCTATTGGTAGTATAGCACAGCTGCAGCTTTCCCTCTCCATTGCGCTCTTCTGTGAGGGATTCTATTGGTAGTATAACACAGCTGCAGCTTTCCCTCTCCATTGCGCTCTTCTGTGAGGGCTTCTATTGATAGAATAGCACAGCTGCAGCTTTCCCTCTCCACTGCGCTCTTCTGTGAGGGCTTCTATTGGTAGTATAACACAGCTGCAGCTTTCCCTCTCCATTGCATTCTTCTGTGAGGGCTTCTATTGGGAGTATAGCACAGCTGCAGCTTTCCCTCTCCATTGCGCTCTTCTGTGAGGGCCTCTATTGGGAGTATAGCACAGCTGCAGCTTTCCCTCTCCATTGCGCTCTTCTGTGGGGGCATCTATTGGTAGTGTAGCACAGCTGCAGCTTTCCCTCTCCATTGCGCTCTTCTGTGAGGGCTTCTATTGGTAGTATAGCACAGCTGCAGCTTTCCATCTCCATTGCGCTCTTCTTTGAGGGCTTCTATTGGGAGTATAACACAGCTGCAGCTTTCCCTCTCCATTGCGCTCTTCTGTGAGGGCTTCTATTGGGAGTATAGCACAGCTGCAGCTTTCCCTCTCCATTGCGCTCTTCTGTGAGGGCTTCTATTGGGAGTATAGCACAACTGCAGCTTTCCCTCTCCATTGTGCTCTTCTGTGGGGGCTTCTATTGGTAGTATAGCACAGCTGCAGCTTTCCCTCTCCACTGCGCTCTTCTGAGGGCTTCTATTGGGAGTATAGCACAGCTGCAGCTTTCCCTCTCCATTGCGCTCTTCTGGGAGGGCTTCTATTGGGAGTATAGCACAGCTGCAGCTTTCCATCTCCACTGCGCTCTTCTGTGAGGGTTTCTATTGGTAGTATAACACAGCTGCAGCTTTCCCTCTCCATTGCGCTCTTCTGAGGGCTTCTATTGGGAGTATAGCACAGCTGCAGCTTTCCCTCTCCATTGCGCTCTTCTGTGAGGGCTTCTATTGGTAGTATAGCACAGCTGCAGTTTTCCCTCTCCATTGTACTCTTCTGAGAGGGATTCTATTGGTAGTATAGCACAGCTGCAGCTTTCCCTCTCCATTGCTCTCTTCTGTGAGGGCTTCTATTGGGAGTATAACACAGCTGCAGCTTTCCATCGCCGTTGAGCTCTTCTGAGAGGGCCTCTATTGGTAGTATAGCACAGCTGCAGCTTTCCCTCTCTATTGCGCTATTCTGGGAGGGCGTCTATTGGTAGTATAGCACAGCTGCAGCTTTCCCTCTCTATTGCGCTATTCTGGGAGGGCGTCTATTGGGAGTATAGCACAGCTGCAGCTTTCCATCTCCCTTGCGCTCTTCTGTGAGGGCTTCTATTGGGAGTATAGCACAGCTGCAGCTTTCCCTCTCCATTGCGCTCTTCTGGAAGGGCTTCTATTGGTAGTATAGCACAGCTGCAGCTTTCCCTCTCCATTGTGCTCTTCTGTGAGGGCTTCTATTGGTAGTATAGCACAGCCGAAGCTTTCCCTCTCCATTGTGCTCTTCTGTGGGGGCTTCTATTGGTAGTATAGCACAGCTGCAGCTTTCCCTCTCCATTGCGCTCTTCTGTGAGGGCTTCTATTGGGAGTATAGCACAGCTGCAGCTTTCCCTCTCCATTGCGCTCTTCTGTGAGGGCTTCTATTGGGAGTATAGCACAGCTGCAGCTTTCCCTCTCCATTGCGCTCTTCTGTGGGGGCATCTATTGGTAGTATAGCACAGCTGCAGCTTTCCCTCTCCACTGCGCTCTTCTGAGAGGGCTTCTATTGGGAGTATAGCACAGATGAAGCTTTCCATCGCCGTTGTGCTCTCCTGTGGGGGCTTCTATTGGTAGTATTGCACAGCTGCAGCTGTCCATCTCCATTGCGCTCTTCTGTGAGGGCTTCGATTGGGAGTATAGCACAGCTGCAGCTTTCCCTCTCCATTGCGCTCTTCTGTGAGGGCTTCTATTGGGAGTATAGCACAGCTGCTGCTTCCCCTCTCCATTGCGCTCTTCTGTGAGGGCTTCTATTGAGAGTATAGCACAGCTGCAGCTTTCCCTCTCCACTGCGCTCTTCTGAGAGGGCTTCTATTGGTAGTATAGCACAGCTGCAGCTTTCCCTCTCCATTGCGCTCTTCTGTGGGAGCTTCTATTGGTAGTATAGCACAGCTGCAGCTTTCCCTCTCCATTGCGCTCTTCTGTGAGGGCTTCTATTTGGAGTATAGCACAACTGCAGCTTTCCCTCTCCATTGCGCTCTTCTGTGAGGGCTTCTATTGGTAGTATAGCACAACTGCAGCTTTCCCTCTCCATTGTGCTCTTCTGTGGGGGCTTCTATTGGTAGTATAGCACAGCTGCAGCTTTCCCTCTCCACTGCGCTCTTCTGAGGGCTTCTATTGGGAGTATAGCACAGCTGCAGCTTTCCCTCTCCATTGCGCTCTTCTGTGAGCGCTTCTATTGGGAGTATAGCACAGCTGCAGCTTTCCCTCTCCATTGCGCTCTTCTGTGAGCGCTTCTATTGGGAGTATAGCACAGCTGCAGCTTTCCCTCTCCATTGCGCTCTTCTGTGGGGGCATCTATTGGTAGTGTAGCACAGCTGCAGCTTTCCCTCTCCATTGCGCTCTTCTGTGAGGGCTTCTATTGGTAGTATAGCACAGCTGCAGCTTTCCATCTCCATTGCGCTCTTCTTTGAGGGCTTCTATTGGTAGTATAGCACAGCTGCAGCTTTCCCTCTCCATTGCGCTCTTCTGTGAGGGCTTCTATTGGGAGTATAGCACAGCTGCAGCTTTCCCTCTCCATTGCGCTCTTCTGTGAGGGCTTCTATTGGGAGTATAGCACAGCTGCAGCTTTCCCTCTCCATTGCGCTCTTCTGTGAGGGCTTCTATTGGGAGTATAGCACAGCTGCAGCTTTCCCTCTCCACTGCGCTCTTCTGAGGGCTTCTATTGGGAGTATAGCACAGCTGCAGCTTTCCCTCTCCATTGCGCTCTTCTGTGAGGGCTTCTATTGGGAGTATAGCACAGCTGCAGCTTTCCCTCTCCACTGCGCTCTTCTGAGGGCTTCTATTGGGAGTATAGCACAGCTGCAGCTTTCCCTCTCCACTGCGCTCTTCTGTGAGGGCTTCTATTGGTAGTATAGCACAGCTGCAGCTTTCCCTCTCCATTGCGCTCTTCTGTGAGGGATTCTATTGGTAGTATAGCACAGCTGCAGCTTTCCATCTCCACTGCGCTCTTCTGTGAGGGTTTCTATTGGTAGTATAGCACAGCTGCAGCTTTCCCTCTCAATTGCGCTCTTCTGAGGGCTTCTATTGGGAGTATAGCACAGCTGCAGCTTTCCCTCTCCATTGCGCTCTTCTGAGGGCTTCTATTGGGAGTATAGCACAGCTGCAGCTTTCCCTCTCCATTGCGCTCTTCTGTGAGGGCTTCTATTGGTAGTATAGCACAGCTGCAGTTTTCCCTCTCCATTGTACTCTTCTGAGAGGGATTCTATTGGTAGTATAGCACAGCTGCAGCTTTCCCTCTCCATTGCTCTCTTCTGTGAGGGCTTCTATTGGGAGTATAACACAGCTGCAGCTTTCCATCGCCGTTGAGCTCTTCTGAGAGGGCCTCTATTGGTAGTATAGCACAGCTGCAGCTTTCCCTCTCTATTGCGCTATTCTGGGAGGGCTTCTATTGGGAGTATAACACAGCTGCAGCTTTCCATCGCCGTTGAGCTCTTCTGAGAGGGCCTCTATTGGTAGTATAGCACAGCTGCAGCTTTCCCTCTCTATTGCGCTATTCTGGGAGGGCTTCTATTGGTAGTATAGCACAGCTGCAGCTTTCCCTCTCCACTGCGCTCTTCTGTGAGGGCTTCTATTGGTAGTATAGCACAGCTGCAGCTTTCCCTCTCCATTGCGCTCTTCTGTGAGGGATTCTATTGGTAGTATAGCAGAGCTGCAGCTTTCCATCTCCACTGCGCTCTTCTGTGAGGGTTTCTATTGGTAGTATAGCACAGCTGCAGCTTTCCCTCTCAATTGCGCTCTTCTGAGGGCTTCTATTGGGAGTATAGCACAGCTGCAGCTTTCCCTCTCCATTGCGCTCTTCTGAGGGCTTCTATTGGGAGTATAGCACAGCTGCAGCTTTCCCTCTCCATTGCGCTCTTCTGTGAGGGCTTCTATTGGTAGTATAGCACAGCTGCAGTTTTCCCTCTCCATTGTACTCTTCTGAGAGGGATTCTATTGGTAGTATAGCACAGCTGCAGCTTTCCCTCTCCATTGCTCTCTTCTGTGAGGGCTTCTATTGGGAGTATAACACAGCTGCAGCTTTCCATCGCCGTTGAGCTCTTCTGAGAGGGCCTCTATTGGTAGTATAGCACAGCTGCAGCTTTCCCTCTCTATTGCGCTATTCTGGGAGGGCTTCTATTGGGAGTATAGCACAGCTGCAGCTTTCCCTCTCAATTGCGCTCTTCTGTGAGGGCTTCTATTGGGAGTATAGCACAGCTGCTGCTTCCCCTCTCCATTGCGCTCTTCTGTGAGGGCTTCTATTGGGAGTATAGCACAGCTGCAGCTTTCCCTCTCCATTGTACTCTTCTGTGGGGGCATCTATTGGTAGTATAGCACAGCTGAAGCTGTCCATCTCCACTGCGCTCTTCTGAGAGGGCTTCTATTGGGAGTATAGCACAGATGAAGCTTTCCATCGCCGTTGTGCTCTTCTGTGGGGGCTTCTATTGGTAGTATAGCACAGCTGCAGCTTTCCCTCTCAATTGCGCTCTTCTGTGAGGGTTTCTATTGGTAGTATAGCACAGCTGCAGCTTTCCCTCTCAATTGCGCTCTTCTGAGGGCTTCTATTGGGAGTATAGCACAGCTGCAGCTTTCCCTCTCCATTGCGCTCTTCTGAGGGCTTCTATTGGGAGTATAGCACAGCTGCAGCTTTCCCTCTCCATTGCGCTCTTCTGTGAGGGCTTCTATTGGTAGTATAGCACAGCTGCAGTTTTCCCTCTCCATTGTACTCTTCTGAGAGGGATTCTATTGGTAGTATAGCACAGCTGCAGCTTTCCCTCTCCATTGCTCTCTTCTGTGAGGGCTTCTATTGGGAGTATAACACAGCTGCAGCTTTCCATCGCCGTTGAGCTCTTCTGAGAGGGCCTCTATTGGTAGTATAGCACAGCTGCAGCTTTCCCTCTCTATTGCGCTATTCTGGGAGGGCTTCTATTGGGAGTATAGCACAGCTGCAGCTTTCCCTCTCAATTGCGCTCTTCTGTGAGGGCTTCTATTGGGAGTATAGCACAGCTGCTGCTTCCCCTCTCCATTGCGCTCTTCTGTGAGGGCTTCTATTGGGAGTATAGCACAGCTGCAGCTTTCCCTCTCCATTGTACTCTTCTGTGGGGGCATCTATTGGTAGTATAGCACAGCTGAAGCTGTCCATCTCCACTGCGCTCTTCTGAGAGGGCTTCTATTGGGAGTATAGCACAGATGAAGCTTTCCATCGCCGTTGTGCTCTTCTGTGGGGGCTTCTATTGGGAGTATAGCACAGCTGCAGCTTTCCCTCTCAATTGCGCTCTTCTGAGGGCTTCTATTGGGAGTATAGCACAGCTGCAGCTTTCCCTCTCCATTGTGCTTTTCTGTGGGGGCTTCTTTTGGTAGTATAGCACAGCTGCAGCTTTCCCTCTCCATTGCGCTCTTCTGTGGGGGCTTCTATTGGGAGTATAGCACAGCTGCAGCTTTCCCTCTCCATTGCGCTCTTCTGGGAGGGCTTCTATTGGGAGTATAGCACAGCTGCAGCTTTCCATCGCCATTGAGCTTTTCTGTGAGGGCTTCTATTGGTAGTATAGCACAGCTGCAGCTTTCCATCGCCATTGAGCTTTTCTGTGAGGGCTTCTATTGAGAGTATAGCACAGCTGCAGCTTTCCCTCTCCACTGCGCTCTTCTGAGAGGGCTTCGTTTCGGAGTATAGCACAGCTGCAGCTTTCCCTCTCCATTGCGCTCTTCTGTGAGCGCTTCTATTGGGAGTATAGCACAGCTGCAGCTTTCCCTCTCCATTGCGCTCTTCTGTGAGGGCTTCTATTGGGAGTATAGAACAGCTGCAGCTTTCCATCGCCATTGAGCTCTTCTGGGAGGGCTTCTATTGGGAGTATAGCACAGCTGCAGCTTTCCATCGCCAGTGCGTTCTTCTGGGAGGGCTTCTATTGGTAGTATAGCACAGCTGCAGCTTTCCATCGCCATTGAGCTCTTCTGTGAGGGCTTCTATTGGTAGTATAGCACAGCTGCAGTTTTCCCTCTCCATTGTACTCTTCTGAGAGGGATTCTATTGGTATTATAACACAGCTGCAGCTTTCCATCTCCATTGTACTCTTCTGAGAGGGATTCTATTGGTAGTATAGCACAGCTGCAGCTTTCCCTCTCCATTGCTCTCTTCTGTGAGGGCTTCTATTGGAGGTATGGCACAGCTGCAGCTTTCCCTCTCCATTGTACTCTTCTGAGAGGGATTCTATTGGTAGTATAGCACAGCTGAAGCTTTCCATCGCCGTTGAGCTCTTCTGAGAGGGCCTCTATTGGTAGTATAGCACAGCTGCAGCTTTCCCTCTCCATTGCGCTCTTCTGTGAGGGCTTCTATTGGTAGTATAGCACATCTGCAGCTTTCCCTCTCCATTGCGCTCTTCTGTGGGGGCATCTATTGGTAGTATAGCACAGCTGCAGCTTTCCCTCTCCATTGCGTTCTTCTGTGGGGGCATCTATTGGTAGTATAGCACAGCTGCAGCTTTCCCTCTCCATTGCGCTCTTCTGTGAGGGATTCTATTGGTAGTATAGCACAGCTGCAGCTTTCCCTCTCCATTGCGCTCTTCTGGGAGGGCTTCTATTGGTAGTATAGCGCAGCTGCAGCTTTCCCTCTCCATTGCACTCTCTGGGAGGGCTTCTATTGGTAGTATAGCACAGCTGCAGCTTTCCCTCTCCATTGCGCTATTCTGGGAGGGCTTCTATTGGGAGTATAGCACAGCTGCAGCTGTCCCTCTCCATTGCACTCTTCTGGGAGGGCTTCTATTGGTAGTATAGAACAGCTGCAGCTTTCCCTCTCCATTGCGCTCTTCTGTGAGGGCTTCTATTGGTAGTATAGCACAGCTGCAGCTTTCCCTCTCCATTGCGCTCTTCTGGGAGGGCTTCTATTGGGAGCATAGCACAGCTGCAGCTTTCCATCGCCATTGCGTTCTTCTGGGAGGGCTTCTATTGGTAGTATAGCACAGCTGCACCTTTCAATCTCTATTGCGCTATTCTGGGAGGGCTTCTATTGGTAGTATAGCACAGCTGCAGCTTTCCCTCTCCATTGTACTCTCTGGGAGGGCTTCTATTGTGAGTATAGCACAGCTGCAGCTTTCCCTCTCCATTGCGCTCTTCTGAGAGGGTTTCTATTGGGAGTATAGCACAGCTGCAGCTTTCCCTCTCCATTGCGCTCTTCTGGGAGGGCTTCTATTGAGAGTATAGCACAGCTGCAGCTTTCCCTCTCCATTGCGCTCTTCTGTGAGGGCTTCTATTGGTAGTATAGCACAGCTGCAGCTTTCCCTCTCCATTGCGCTCTTCTGTGGGGGCATCTATTGGTAGTATAGCACAGCTGCAGCTTTCCCTCTCCATTGCGTTCTTCTGTGGGGGCATCTATTGGTAGTATAGCACAGCTGCAGCTTTCCCTCTCCATTGCGCTCTTCTGTGAGGGCTTCTATTGGTAGTATAGCACAACTGCAGCTTTCCCTCTCCATTGCGCTCTTCTGTGAGGGATTCTATTGGTAGTATAGCACAACTGCAGCTTTCCCTCTCCATTGCGCTCTTCTGTGAGGGCTTCTATTGGTACTATAGCACAGCTGCAGCTTTCCATCTCCATTGCGATCTTCTGTGAGGGCTTCTATTGGTAGTATAGCACAACTGCAGCTTTCCCTCTCCATTGCGCTCTTCTGTGAGGGATTCTATTGGTAGTATAGCACAGCTGCAGCTTTCCCTCTCCGTTGCGCTCATCTGGGAGGGCTTCTATTGGGAGTATAGCACAGCTGCAGCTTTCCCTCTCCATTGCGCTCTTCTGTGAGGGCTTCTATTGGTAGTATAGCACAGCTGCAGCTTTCCCTCTCCACTGCGCTCTTCTGAGAGGGCTTCTATTGGTAGTATAGCACAACTGCAGCTTTCCCTCTCCATTGCGCTCTTCTGGGAGGGCTTCTATTGGTAGTATAGCACAACTGCAGCTTTCCCTCTCCATTGCGCTCTTCTGTGAGGGCTTCTATTGGGAGTATAGCACAGCTGCAGTTTTCCCTCTCCATTACGCTCTTCTGTGAGGGCTTCTATTGGTAGTATAACACAGCTGCAGCTTTCCCTCTCCACTGCGCTCTTCTGTGAAGGCTTCTATTGGGAGTATAACACAGCTGCAGCTTTCCCTCTCCATTGCGCTCTTCTGTGAGGGCTTCTATTGGGAGTATAACAAAGCTGCAGCTTTCCCTCTCCACTGCGCTCTTCTGTGAGGGCTTCTATTGGTAGTATAGCTCCGTTGCAGCTTTCCCTCTCCACTGCGCTCTTCTGAGAGGGCTTCTATTGCTAGTATAGCACAACTGCAGCTTTCCCTCTCCATTGCGCTCTTCTGGGAGGGCTTCTATTGGTAGTATAGCACAGCTGCAGCTTTCCCTCTCCATTTCGCACTTCTGTGAGGGCTTCTATTGGGAGTATAGCACAGCTGCAGCTTTCCCTCTCCACTGCGCTCTTCTGTGAGGGCTTCTATTGGGAGTATAGCACAGCTGCAGCTTTCCCTCTCCACTGCGCTCTTCTGTGAGGGCTTCTATTGGTAGTATAACACAGCTGCAGCTTTCCCTCTCCATTGCGCTCTTCTGTGAGGGCTTCTATTGGTAGTATAGCTCAGTTGCAGCTTTCCATCTCCGTTGCGCTCTTCTGTGAGGGCTTCTATTGGGAGTATAACACAGCTGCTGCTTCCCCTCTCCATTGCGCTCTTCTGTGAGGGCTTCTATTGGTAGTATAGCTCAGTTGCAGCTTTCCATCTCCGTTGCGCTCTTCTGTGAGGGCTTCTATTGGGAGTATGGCACAGCTGCAGCTTTCCCTCTCCACTGCCCTCTTCTGTGGGGGCTTCTATGGTAGTATAGCACAGCTGCAGCTTTCCATCTCCATTCCATTCTTCTGGTAGGACCTCTGTTGGTAGTAGAGAGCAACAAAGTGTTGGCAGCATGCTCTAACATGCAAACATAAAAATAAAAACAGTTCGTAAGGAATAAAGCGTTTGAGATACTTTTACTCTCCAGTGACTGCTAGTCTTCATATATAGAAAAAGGCCATTAACAACAGCCATAATAATTAATAATTGTATTGTAAACTTCAGTGTAGATTGAAAACTATCGACCAGCTTTGATACATATCTTTATTCTTAAAAATAAAATCCAGGATATGCATAGAATTTCTAGGTTGAAGCCAAGAGACAGAACCTACATCTTTTGTGCACTATTATATTTCATGGAATTAGAGGGCTAGTTCTAGTCCTTGGAGCCTTAGCCTCTTATTCAGTTGTTGAACAGTTGTTGAGTAAGGACCCTTATGACTTTGTTGATTATTCCAGGATGCCCCATTTAGAGCATTTATATGCAAACATTCGAAACTTATGCAGACAGAGCAGACCGAACTATAATGTTCATAATTCTCCTTAAATTTGAGAGGAAATTTGGCTGAGCCCCCCATTACACTAATATAGTACATACAAGTTGAAGTGACTACATTTCCCATAGAGACCGCGTCCCACTCCACTCCTGTACATCACGCAATGAAGCTAGTATGACAATGCACACATGACACGATGACGACTCCGCAGGCAGTACACTGCCGGCAGCACCTAAGCGTTACTCTTTTTTAATATAACCACCCACCATTACTATATGGCAGCCAACAAGAGATCGGAGTGTAATTTAGGTGTTGAATGGAGACATGGCACTCTTTGTGATGTGAGTAACCACACAATTATGACAAGAGGATGAGTAAAGTCATATTACATATTTAGCTAAAGGTCTACCTACTTTGTTGTTTTTCCCGGTTTCTCTTTATGTCCCCTGGGACTCTACGTACTGTTTATTATTATTTGGCGAATAACACCTGATGACTCCCACAGTGTGTGACTATCGGGGCATTTTACCCCTCCTCTTCTTATGTCACACTGATTGACTCCCAAATAGGGTGCAGAGTTAATGACGATAAGAAATATGAGCACCATATCCACATGCTTCTTAGTGACTCACAGTGAGCAACGCAGAGTAATTTCACCTTACTTGTTTTTTTCACGTTTCTGTCCATGTCTTTTGTCCATGTCCCAATAGCCACAGATGCATGCATATCCTGTATTGGGTTTCTACTGCATGAACGTTCCAGAGTACGATGCTGAATGCATATAAAACGATGTTGAATGTATATATGCCATAAATCAAGGCCAAAATGCCTTGGTGCTAATAATCTTTAATGGTATGATTCCCATGGTTGATATGTTTTCCACAGGAACCCAGAATGGTGAATTTAACATCAGGGTGAGTAGTGCATTTTCACGCTTTATGTTCCATGGTGTACGTCTGGACAGACAAAGGCAAGATGACTGACTGATAAGAATAGGTAACAGACTATCAACAATCCAAGGGACACGCATAGTCCTGTCGGAATCCTAGGTTCTTTATGGACCTTTGCAACAAGGGCTGAAACATGTCAACACTAGTGAGGGTGAAGGGCCATTATACCCCAATAGCGCCCGCATATATTTTTATCAAAACCACACACATTAAAAGGGTTACCTGGGTGGTCTGAGGTATTTGTATCCTTTAGAAGACCCTGGCAGGCAACTATCTCAAAGTGCTCCCTGGAAAATGTATGACCCCATTGTGATTTATAGGGAACAGGTTGCAACCCGATGATGAAGCATGCCCCTACTGAAGTGGGTGAGGGTGTTTAAGAAAAAAACTATGTTTTTTGTCTATGAGGGTCAACTAGCATAGGCTTTCATTTGACCTGGATTGCAAGTCCACAAGCATTACCATTATAGGATACTGTTGATGTGTTTATTATACTGTTAGGGGACTGTACTCAAGACCTTTGGTGTATGTTCCAATGTTGGCGTATTGCTACCAACAACTTTGGTATATTTTATCATTTAGAAAAGCACAAGGCATTGTAGTACAGTCTACATGCCACACCCCGTAACTTTTCCATCTCCATTGCACTCATTGTTGAGGCCCTCTATTAGTAATATAATATTACTGCAGCTTTCCATCTCCATTGCGCTCATCTGTGAGGACCTCTATTGGTAGTATAGTGGTAGTATAGTGCAACTGCATCTTTCCACCGCCATTTAACTCTGCCTTGAAGGCCTCTGTTGGTGTTGGTAGAAACTGCAGCTTTCCATTTCCTTTGAACTATTCTGTGATGATATCTTTCATCTATAGTGCTACTTGAAGTTTCAGGCAATTGTATTCTCCTTAGAGAACATCTGCCGGATTTACATTAAAACTGCATTTTTCCTGGTCCTAGTACCACTCATGGGGCTGCGGGTAATAGGAGAACAGCGTTTTACATCTTTGTGTTGTGCGGAGATTCACGTCACCTAGTCCGCCAATGACAAAAGGACATCGAAAATTCCTGCTGCAGTGTAAATGAAATACATTCCTTTGTATATGCAATCCATGAATGAGATGAAGAAATACATGTGTGAAGGTAGTCTGGTTTTCAGATATCAAATAATTCCTCATGCATTTCACAAACAGCGAAAGGACACATCTAAGCTAATAAAAAGATGTTTGAATAAAATGCTCCTTTGAGATTATCCAAGATGTGTTTAACAATGTTTCAAGTCAATAGTGGAAGAATGTCGGCTTTAAGCCCCTTACTATACATATGGAGTATACACAGTCCTGGGATAGGAAAACATTTACTCTGGAAATTCAGAAATAGGGTTTCAAGAATCGCCAGAGGAAAAGGGGTGGAGTCACGAGGGAGAGACCTTGAAAAGCAGAGTCTGACAGTCTACTTACACATTTTTTTTTTTTTTTAAAGATCTGTTGCAAAGAAATTAGCAACACGGACATATATGACAGTAAATTTGTTCTAGATTGCCGAATTGTCCACAAAGAGGCTGTAATTTAAAATATGGTAGCAGTTAAGTCACATGCCGCAGAGATCATTGTGTGCCCACAGCAATGTTGAGGGGATTATAATAGAGGTAAGTTAACTCTAGTGGCTAACACCATTGTGGGAGAGTTCCATGTCTGGTCCAGTCACAATTTTGACTCGTAGAGCAGCTTATGAGGTTAATATGCCTGCACACCGTCTAACTTGCAGATCCCAGATTTGATTTTAATTTAGAAAGATAAGTGGAATATTGCTTTTGAGACCAATAATATTTTGTTGCTTCAAGTTCATAAATTGCAAGCCTTCTAATATAGCACTGTGATCTATTTATCTGTATCAGGTAGCTGCATACAAACTGTAGGTCGTGGGTTTAGATCAGTGATACTCAAAGTACGGCCCACGGGCCACATGTGGCCCGCCTGACCTTTACATGCGTCCCTCAGGTCACAGGGCTGCTGTTCATTTGACTCAGCATTTACATTCATAAATGTTTTAACATTCAGAAATATGTTAAATAAAAGGGCAATCATTTTAACACTTAACATTTAACTTTAGGACCACCTTCATTGAATGCACCAAACTGTAAAAATATAATAAAGTCATCAAAGTTCAAAAACTGTAGTTCATTAACACGTGGAAATGTTGCACCTTAGTAAATCAGATTATATCAGGGTATTGAGAAGTATTTTTTAAAGTGATGTTTCAAACAGGAATTTTAAAACATTCATCCTTACAACAATGCCAATAGTGAACTCAAAGGTAAGTTAATAGCTATGTGCACCCTCTTGGTGAGCTGAGTTGCTATGGTATATGGACAACATTATAGTTTATTAAATGAAACACATGAGTAGGTTTTCAACAGCATACATCCTAAAGGCATGTATTTCTAGACCCTCTTGTATGTGATAATGAAAAAAAGAATGTAAAGTGAGATAAAACAATTGCCTAGGATTACACAATTTGCTCAAGTGGGGAATCCAAGATTGATCCCAGATTTTCTGGGTTCACATTGCGCAATTCATCAATTAGATGTACATGCTTCATGTCCCCTATCCCCATCTTACATAGCCCGCTCTCTGAGAATTAAATACAAAAATAATATTAAGTACCTTTTGACTCAATATTAAAATAATTACACATTCATAAAGATACATCTTGACTTCACACAGTGTAAGCACATCTCTTAAAAAGGGGATTGAACAAACTCAAAAACCTGCCTCCAAGTCATAGTTTCTCTGCAATACTTGTGAAGTTGAAACAAGCTGTACACATTTGTTACCTTCCCTTGTTTTGGCATCTAGGTGTAAGGCTCCAGATTTCTCCCAGCCACAATGATACTTGAACAAAAGGAGGGCTGGTGGCCCTTTAAATTAGGTCAGTTGCGGCTGCTGCCAATATGCAGTGGCGGGGCGGCGGGTGCTGGGGGTGGGAGGACGGTTGAATCCCCAATTAAATTTAAAAATCTTACATGATACTACAGCCACCTCAAACTTCGGTGCTCCTCCATTCTCCTGCTGCTCCAGGCAGTCCCTGGTACAAACTCTCTTTCCAATCCAGACGCTGCTTATGAGAGCAGCCCAGGATTGGCCTGAGTGGTCTGGTTTGACGCTCTGCTCAGGCACAGGGAGTCTGTGCTTTTAGGGAAACCTAAGTGCGCATGTCTGCTTGGAAGCCTAAGACGGCTCATAGCACTCCATTACTCCTCCCTCCCATGGCCCTGCCCCACCACTCCCTACACACTCTGGCTCAGCCAGGAGCTGAAAAATAAAACAATAATAAAATGTTGTTTTATATTTTAGTTGCTGGCTCTGAGCCAGTGGGGCAGGGGCGGCTGGTGACATTTGAAAGTGGCGGGGCGTAAAATGATTGCAAAGGAAGCAAATAAACACAAGGACCGGTTTTTACTACATGAGCAGGGTGGGGGGGGGTTGTGGGGGGGTCACACGCAGGGGGCGGGGGGGTCGCACGGGAGAATACATTTAAAATTAAGAGGAAAACTTACCTAACCGCCTCTGCTCCTGGTCCGCGTTGGCGCCTCTGCCCTCTTCAAACTGGAACAGCACGTCAGCACTGCAGTGGCAACCCCTCAGACAATCCTGGCACTGCCAGGATTGGCTGAGGGCACAGCTTACTCTTCGCCCGCCGCCTGCCCATTAGGAGACCGAGGGGCTCCTAATGGGCATGCGCAAGTCCGTGAAAACACAAGTGCGCATGACTTGGCACGGGCTAAGAATTAGCTCACCATGCCCACTCATGCACACTTGTGCTGCAGTGCTGCCTGGTCTGACAATGCATGTCAGTCAACATGACGCCGGACCGCCCACGGTCCGACGTCATGCTGACTCACTGACATGCATTGTCAGTTCTCCCCACCCTCGGCGTCTCTGAACTTAAGTAAACTATGTTCAGAGACACCGAGGGAGCTGCGAGCGCGGGCGGTTGCGGGGGCGGGGGGCAACGCCCCAACGCCCCAATGGACGCACCGCGCCTGCAGTGTGGTGACGCTCCTTTGCCATTGTGGAGGAGCTGCAGCTGAATAGGATATTTGTTATAGACCCAGCTACCTGCAGGCTGCTGCTTTGAAGGGAATGCAGACATCGTCCTGACACTCCTGAATTAAGCCCCAGGGTTGGAAAATGAAACCAGGACAAATTCAGCATCGTTCCCTGGGTTGGCTGGATCCCAGGGCCGGCCCAGAAGGAGCTGTCGGGACCGGGACCTGGCGCGATCCCGCTACTTTCCAGCACTGAGTATGAAATAAATACAATATGAAGTGGAAGCAGAATTTCATGCCAAACCCAATACTGGTCCAAGCAGCATTTACACATGAAACGTAAAAATATACCTACATTCTCAATCTTTTATTGAAGTTGCATTCAATATTGGCATATAAAAGACACAATTTAGACCAGACCTATTGGTTTTGTTAATGCTTGTCTCATCTAGCAGCTACACTGCGAGCTGCTGCACATAATTTCTTCTTTTTGATTTTTCGTAAATGCGCAGTCATTTTAGGTGTTTGCAATTATTAAAAATATAATTGACTCAGGGTCGGGATTATTTATAACTTTGCCCAAATACCTACAACGAGCGGAGACACCGCATAAGTATCCAACTACGAACAGAAGAGGTTAACATCAATAATCAACCTTGCTTAGTTCAAGCAGAATATATTATCATGTGATGAGGCTGCCACCCAGTGGCTAGGTTCAGAATTGCAACCCTGTCTAACCCTTTCAATTGGTCTTGGTTTTTAGGTCTCGGCTAGGCAGCCCATGCGCTGTCTTGTCGAGAGATGCTGTATTCACTATAGTGGGGGAAGCTAGACTCACTTTCCGCCCATCTTTTTGATTGGCTTTATTCATAAAATCTGCACTCTGATTGGTGTTTGGCTTTTTAGTCCCGCCTCCTGACGCCTATGTCCTCATTTTGCTCATTCCGAGGCTATTGGCCCCTTTACGCAAACACTATCTTCTGTCCTTTGTCCTCCCTGCCGCACCCTCGCGCAATTCGTCACTTTTCGCCACACCCTCACCTCCTTTGATGGAAAAGGGAAAACTGCCTGCATGTAATCATTTATATTTACTTTGAATTCATAAGCATGCCATCTGCCCCCTTGTTAAACCAGTGTCCAAATTCCCATATAAGGTCCCAAAGACGAGACCGATTGCATTGCAAATGCTTGTTTTGGTTTCGCTTGCAAAATTTTTTGGAACGAAAACAAAATCTTAAAAGGGGTTTAGAACCCACCCATTACTTACCTTTACTTATCATCTGTTGGATCCCGCTTCACTCTAGTTTCTCTGGTTCGTATTGGTCAGCATCTCATCCTGTCCTTCAGTTTCCTCCTGGGCTTCAATCTTCATTCTTGCCCTGGTGCATGCCCCAAGTAAAGTTTCCTGTGGCCAGTGTTCTTCCACTGGCCGCAGCCTCCTCTTTTTGTTGTAACTTTTCAGCATGCACTCTTATAGAAAAGTAAAAAAAGTAGCTGCATTCACATCCCTTCTTTTACTCTATTTTCTAGTCTTCTTTCACACTTTCTTTTCCTTGCTATGTCAACTTTCTTCCTCGCTGCCTCTCACACCCCTACCATTCACCCTCCCTTCTCCCCCACATTTCCATCCTACTGTTTCTAGGTCTCGCCTAGCACGGCGCATGTGCTGCACAGGCAAAAACCTTTAGCCATTGGCACAGCTTTTCAGCCAAAAACATGCATGCGTTCCATTGCCTTCAATGGCAACGCATGCACGTGTGGCAATTCCCTTGCGGGAGCGAGCTTTGGCAACATATGTTTGCTAGCTCCCGCTGGCAACATGTGTTTTGAGAGGCAACATGTCTATTGAGAGTATAGCACAGCTGCAGCTTTCCCTCTCCATTGCGCTCTTCTGTGAGGGCTTCTATTGGTAGTATAGCACAGCTGCAGCTTTCCCTCTCCATTGCGCTCTTCTGTGGGGGCATCTATTGGTAGTATAGCACAGCTGCAGCTTTCCCTCTCCATTGCGTTCTTCTGTGGGGGCATCTATTGGTAGTATAGCACAGCTGCAGCTTTCCCTCTCCATTGCGCTCTTCTGTGAGGGCTTCTATTGGTAGTATAGCACAACTGCAGCTTTCCCTCTCCATTGCGCTCTTCTGTGAGGGATTCTATTGGTAGTATAGCACAACTGCAGCTTTCCCTCTCCATTGCGCTCTTCTGTGAGGGCTTCTATTGGTACTATAGCACAGCTGCAGCTTTCCATCTCCATTGCGCTCTTCTGTGAGGGCTTCTATTGGTAGTATAGCACAACTGCAGCTTTCCCTCTCCATTGCGCTCTTCTGTGAGGGATTCTATTGGTAGTATAGCACAGCTGCAGCTTTCCCTCTCCGTTGCGCTCATCTGGGAGGGCTTCTATTGGGAGTATAGCACAGCTGCAGCTTTCCCTCTCCATTGCGCTCTTCTGTGAGGGCTTCTATTGGTAGTATAGCACAGCTGCAGCTTTCCCTCTCCACTGCGCTCTTCTGAGAGGGCTTCTATTGGTAGTATAGCACAACTGCAGCTTTCCCTCTCCATTGCGCTCTTCTGGGAGGGCTTCTATTGGTAGTATAGCACAACTGCAGCTTTCCCTCTCCATTGCGCTCTTCTGTGAGGGCTTCTATTGGGAGTATAGCACAGCTGCAGTTTTCCCTCTCCATTACGCTCTTCTGTGAGGGCTTCTATTGGTAGTATAACACAGCTGCAGCTTTCCCTCTCCACTGCGCTCTTCTGTGAAGGCTTCTATTGGGAGTATAACACAGCTGCAGCTTTCCCTCTCCATTGCGCTCTTCTGTGAGGGCTTCTATTGGGAGTATAACAAAGCTGCAGCTTTCCCTCTCCACTGCGCTCTTCTGTGAGGGCTTCTATTGGTAGTATAGCTCCGTTGCAGCTTTCCCTCTCCACTGCGCTCTTCTGAGAGGGCTTCTATTGCTAGTATAGCACAACTGCAGCTTTCCCTCTCCATTGCGCTCTTCTGGGAGGGCTTCTATTGGTAGTATAGCACAGCTGCAGCTTTCCCTCTCCATTTCGCACTTCTGTGAGGGCTTCTATTGGGAGTATAGCACAGCTGCAGCTTTCCCTCTCCACTGCGCTCTTCTGTGAGGGCTTCTATTGGGAGTATAGCACAGCTGCAGCTTTCCCTCTCCACTGCGCTCTTCTGTGAGGGCTTCTATTGGTAGTATAACACAGCTGCAGCTTTCCCTCTCCATTGCGCTCTTCTGTGAGGGCTTCTATTGGTAGTATAGCTCAGTTGCAGCTTTCCATCTCCGTTGCGCTCTTCTGTGAGGGCTTCTATTGGGAGTATAACACAGCTGCTGCTTCCCCTCTCCATTGCGCTCTTCTGTGAGGGCTTCTATTGGTAGTATAGCTCAGTTGCAGCTTTCCATCTCCGTTGCGCTCTTCTGTGAGGGCTTCTATTGGGAGTATGGCACAGCTGCAGCTTTCCCTCTCCACTGCCCTCTTCTGTGGGGGCTTCTATGGTAGTATAGCACAGCTGCAGCTTTCCATCTCCATTCCATTCTTCTGGTAGGACCTCTGTTGGTAGTAGAGAGCAACAAAGTGTTGGCAGCATGCTCTAACATGCAAACATAAAAATAAAAACAGTTCGTAAGGAATAAAGCGTTTGAGATACTTTTACTCTCCAGTGACTGCTAGTCTTCATATATAGAAAAAGGCCATTAACAACAGCCATAATAATTAATAATTGTATTGTAAACTTCAGTGTAGATTGAAAACTATCGACCAGCTTTGATACATATCTTTATTCTTAAAAATAAAATCCAGGATATGCATAGAATTTCTAGGTTGAAGCCAAGAGACAGAACCTACATCTTTTGTGCACTATTATATTTCATGGAATTAGAGGGCTAGTTCTAGTCCTTGGAGCCTTAGCCTCTTATTCAGTTGTTGAACAGTTGTTGAGTAAGGACCCTTATGACTTTGTTGATTATTCCAGGATGCCCCATTTAGAGCATTTATATGCAAACATTCGAAACTTATGCAGACAGAGCAGACCGAACTATAATGTTCATAATTCTCCTTAAATTTGAGAGGAAATTTGGCTGAGCCCCCCATTACACTAATATAGTACATACAAGTTGAAGTGACTACATTTCCCATAGAGACCGCGTCCCACTCCACTCCTGTACATCACGCAATGAAGCTAGTATGACAATGCACACATGACACGATGACGACTCCGCAGGCAGTACACTGCCGGCAGCACCTAAGCGTTACTCTTTTTTAATATAACCACCCACCATTACTATATGGCAGCCAACAAGAGATCGGAGTGTAATTTAGGTGTTGAATGGAGACATGGCACTCTTTGTGATGTGAGTAACCACACAATTATGACAAGAGGATGAGTAAAGTCATATTACATATTTAGCTAAAGGTCTACCTACTTTGTTGTTTTTCCCGGTTTCTCTTTATGTCCCCTGGGACTCTACGTACTGTTTATTATTATTTGGCGAATAACACCTGATGACTCCCACAGTGTGTGACTATCGGGGCATTTTACCCCTCCTCTTCTTATGTCACACTGATTGACTCCCAAATAGGGTGCAGAGTTAATGACGATAAGAAATATGAGCACCATATCCACATGCTTCTTAGTGACTCACAGTGAGCAACGCAGAGTAATTTCACCTTACTTGTTTTTTTCACGTTTCTGTCCATGTCTTTTGTCCATGTCCCAATAGCCACAGATGCATGCATATCCTGTATTGGGTTTCTACTGCATGAACGTTCCAGAGTACGATGCTGAATGCATATAAAACGATGTTGAATGTATATATGCCATAAATCAAGGCCAAAATGCCTTGGTGCTAATAATCTTTAATGGTATGATTCCCATGGTTGATATGTTTTCCACAGGAACCCAGAATGGTGAATTTAACATCAGGGTGAGTAGTGCATTTTCACGCTTTATGTTCCATGGTGTACGTCTGGACAGACAAAGGCAAGATGACTGACTGATAAGAATAGGTAACAGACTATCAACAATCCAAGGGACACGCATAGTCCTGTCGGAATCCTAGGTTCTTTATGGACCTTTGCAACAAGGGCTGAAACATGTCAACACTAGTGAGGGTGAAGGGCCATTATACCCCAATAGCGCCCGCATATATTTTTATCAAAACCACACACATTAAAAGGGTTACCTGGGTGGTCTGAGGTATTTGTATCCTTTAGAAGACCCTGGCAGGCAACTATCTCAAAGTGCTCCCTGGAAAATGTATGACCCCATTGTGATTTATAGGGAACAGGTTGCAACCCGATGATGAAGCATGCCCCTACTGAAGTGGGTGAGGGTGTTTAAGAAAAAAACTATGTTTTTTGTCTATGAGGGTCAACTAGCATAGGCTTTCATTTGACCTGGATTGCAAGTCCACAAGCATTACCATTATAGGATACTGTTGATGTGTTTATTATACTGTTAGGGGACTGTACTCAAGACCTTTGGTGTATGTTCCAATGTTGGCGTATTGCTACCAACAACTTTGGTATATTTTATCATTTAGAAAAGCACAAGGCATTGTAGTACAGTCTACATGCCACACCCCGTAACTTTTCCATCTCCATTGCACTCATTGTTGAGGCCCTCTATTAGTAATATAATATTACTGCAGCTTTCCATCTCCATTGCGCTCATCTGTGAGGACCTCTATTGGTAGTATAGTGGTAGTATAGTGCAACTGCATCTTTCCACCGCCATTTAACTCTGCCTTGAAGGCCTCTGTTGGTGTTGGTAGAAACTGCAGCTTTCCATTTCCTTTGAACTATTCTGTGATGATATCTTTCATCTATAGTGCTACTTGAAGTTTCAGGCAATTGTATTCTCCTTAGAGAACATCTGCCGGATTTACATTAAAACTGCATTTTTCCTGGTCCTAGTACCACTCATGGGGCTGCGGGTAATAGGAGAACAGCGTTTTACATCTTTGTGTTGTGCGGAGATTCACGTCACCTAGTCCGCCAATGACAAAAGGACATCGAAAATTCCTGCTGCAGTGTAAATGAAATACATTCCTTTGTATATGCAATCCATGAATGAGATGAAGAAATACATGTGTGAAGGTAGTCTGGTTTTCAGATATCAAATAATTCCTCATGCATTTCACAAACAGCGAAAGGACACATCTAAGCTAATAAAAAGATGTTTGAATAAAATGCTCCTTTGAGATTATCCAAGATGTGTTTAACAATGTTTCAAGTCAATAGTGGAAGAATGTCGGCTTTAAGCCCCTTACTATACATATGGAGTATACACAGTCCTGGGATAGGAAAACATTTACTCTGGAAATTCAGAAATAGGGTTTCAAGAATCGCCAGAGGAAAAGGGGTGGAGTCACGAGGGAGAGACCTTGAAAAGCAGAGTCTGACAGTCTACTTACACATTTTTTTTTTTTTTTAAAGATCTGTTGCAAAGAAATTAGCAACACGGACATATATGACAGTAAATTTGTTCTAGATTGCCGAATTGTCCACAAAGAGGCTGTAATTTAAAATATGGTAGCAGTTAAGTCACATGCCGCAGAGATCATTGTGTGCCCACAGCAATGTTGAGGGGATTATAATAGAGGTAAGTTAACTCTAGTGGCTAACACCATTGTGGGAGAGTTCCATGTCTGGTCCAGTCACAATTTTGACTCGTAGAGCAGCTTATGAGGTTAATATGCCTGCACACCGTCTAACTTGCAGATCCCAGATTTGATTTTAATTTAGAAAGATAAGTGGAATATTGCTTTTGAGACCAATAATATTTTGTTGCTTCAAGTTCATAAATTGCAAGCCTTCTAATATAGCACTGTGATCTATTTATCTGTATCAGGTAGCTGCATACAAACTGTAGGTCGTGGGTTTAGATCAGTGATACTCAAAGTACGGCCCACGGGCCACATGTGGCCCGCCTGACCTTTACATGCGTCCCTCAGGTCACAGGGCTGCTGTTCATTTGACTCAGCATTTACATTCATAAATGTTTTAACATTCAGAAATATGTTAAATAAAAGGGCAATCATTTTAACACTTAACATTTAACTTTAGGACCACCTTCATTGAATGCACCAAACTGTAAAAATATAATAAAGTCATCAAAGTTCAAAAACTGTAGTTCATTAACACGTGGAAATGTTGCACCTTAGTAAATCAGATTATATCAGGGTATTGAGAAGTATTTTTTAAAGTGATGTTTCAAACAGGAATTTTAAAACATTCATCCTTACAACAATGCCAATAGTGAACTCAAAGGTAAGTTAATAGCTATGTGCACCCTCTTGGTGAGCTGAGTTGCTATGGTATATGGACAACATTATAGTTTATTAAATGAAACACATGAGTAGGTTTTCAACAGCATACATCCTAAAGGCATGTATTTCTAGACCCTCTTGTATGTGATAATGAAAAAAAGAATGTAAAGTGAGATAAAACAATTGCCTAGGATTACACAATTTGCTCAAGTGGGGAATCCAAGATTGATCCCAGATTTTCTGGGTTCACATTGCGCAATTCATCAATTAGATGTACATGCTTCATGTCCCCTATCCCCATCTTACATAGCCCGCTCTCTGAGAATTAAATACAAAAATAATATTAAGTACCTTTTGACTCAATATTAAAATAATTACACATTCATAAAGATACATCTTGACTTCACACAGTGTAAGCACATCTCTTAAAAAGGGGATTGAACAAACTCAAAAACCTGCCTCCAAGTCATAGTTTCTCTGCAATACTTGTGAAGTTGAAACAAGCTGTACACTTTTGTTACCTTCCCTTGTTTTGGCATCTAGGTGTAAGGCTCCAGATTTCTCCCAGCCACAATGATACTTGAACAAAAGGAGGGCTGGTGGCCCTTTAAATTAGGTCAGTTGCGGCTGCTGCCAATATGCAGTGGCGGGGCGGCGGGTGCTGGGGGTGGGAGGACGGTTGAATCCCCAATTAAATTTAAAAATCTTACATGATACTACAGCCACCTCAAACTTCGGTGCTCCTCCATTCTCCTGCTGCTCCAGGCAGTCCCTGGTACAAACTCTCTTTCCAATCCAGACGCTGCTTATGAGAGCAGCCCAGGATAGGCCTGAGTGGTCTGGTTTGACGCTCTGCTCAGGCACAGGGAGTCTGTGCTTTTAGGGAAACCTAAGTGCGCATGTCTGCTTGGAAGCCTAAGACGGCTCATAGCACTCCATTACTCCTCCCTCCCATGGCCCTGCCCCACCACTCCCTACACACTCTGGCTCAGCCAGGAGCTGAAAAATAAAACAATAATAAAATGTTGTTTTATATTTTAGTTGCTGGCTCTGAGCCAGTGGGGCAGGGGCGGCTGGTGACATTTGAAAGTGGCGGGGCGTAAAATGATTGCAAAGGAAGCAAATAAACACAAGGACCGGTTTTTACTACATGAGCAGGGGGGGGGGGGTTGTGGGGGGGTCACACGCAGGGGGCGGGGGGGTCGCACGGGAGAATACATTTAAAATTAAGAGGAAAACTTACCTAACCGCCTCTGCTCCTGGTCCGCGTTGGCGCCTCTGCCCTCTTCAAACTGGAACAGCACGTCAGCACTGCAGTGGCAACCCCTCAGACAATCCTGGCACTGCCAGGATTGGCTGAGGGCACAGCTTACTCTTCGCCCGCCGCCTGCCCATTAGGAGACCGAGGGGCTCCTAATGGGCATGCGCAAGTCCGTGAAAACACAAGTGCGCATGACTTGGCACGGGCTAAGAATTAGCTCACCATGCCCACTCATGCACACTTGTGCTGCAGTGCTGCCTGGTCTGACAATGCATGTCAGTCAACATGACGCCGGACCGCCCACGGTCCGACGTCATGCTGACTCACTGACATGCATTGTCAGTTCTCCCCACCCTCGGCGTCTCTGAACTTAAGTAAACTATGTTCAGAGACACCGAGGGAGCTGCGAGCGCGGGCGGTTGCGGGGGCGGGGGGCAACGCCCCAACGCCCCAATGGACGCACCGCGCCTGCAGTGTGGTGACGCTCCTTTGCCATTGTGGAGGAGCTGCAGCTGAATAGGATATTTGTTATAGACCCAGCTACCTGCAGGCTGCTGCTTTGAAGGGAATGCAGACATCGTCCTGACACTCCTGAATTAAGCCCCAGGGTTGGAAAATGAAACCAGGACAAATTCAGCATCGTTCCCTGGGTTGGCTGGATCCCAGGGCCGGCCCAGAAGGAGCTGTCGGGACCGGGACCTGGCGCGATCCCGCTACTTTCCAGCACTGAGTATGAAATAAATACAATATGAAGTGGAAGCAGAATTTCATGCCAAACCCAATACTGGTCCAAGCAGCATTTACACATGAAACGTAAAAATATACCTACATTCTCAATCTTTTATTGAAGTTGCATTCAATATTGGCATATAAAAGACACAATTTAGACCAGACCTATTGGTTTTGTTAATGCTTGTCTCATCTAGCAGCTACACTGCGAGCTGCTGCACATAATTTCTTCTTTTTGATTTTTCGTAAATGCGCAGTCATTTTAGGTGTTTGCAATTATTAAAAATATAATTGACTCAGGGTCGGGATTATTTATAACTTTGCCCAAATACCTACAACGAGCGGAGACACCGCATAAGTATCCAACTACGAACAGAAGAGGTTAACATCAATAATCAACCTTGCTTAGTTCAAGCAGAATATATTATCATGTGATGAGGCTGCCACCCAGTGGCTAGGTTCAGAATTGCAACCCTGTCTAACCCTTTCAATTGGTCTTGGTTTTTAGGTCTCGGCTAGGCAGCCCATGCGCTGTCTTGTCGAGAGATGCTGTATTCACTATAGTGGGGGAAGCTAGACTCACTTTCCGCCCATCTTTTTGATTGGCTTTATTCATAAAATCTGCACTCTGATTGGTGTTTGGCTTTTTAGTCCCGCCTCCTGACGCCTATGTCCTCATTTTGCTCATTCCGAGGCTATTGGCCCCTTTACGCAAACACTATCTTCTGTCCTTTGACCTCCCTGCCGCACCCTCGCGCAATTCGTCACTTTTCGCCACACCCTCACCTCCTTTGATGGAAAAGGGAAAACTGCCTGCATGTAATCATTTATATTTACTTTGAATTCATAAGCATGCCATCTGCCCCCTTGTTAAACCAGTGTCCAAATTCCCATATAAGGTCCCAAAGACGAGACCGATTGCATTGCAAATGCTTGTTTTGGTTTCGCTTGCAAAATTTTTTGGAACGAAAACAAAATCTTAAAAGGGGTTTAGAACCCACCCATTACTTACCTTTACTTATCATCTGTTGGATCCCGCTTCACTCTAGTTTCTCTGGTTCGTATTGGTCAGCATCTCATCCTGTCCTTCAGTTTCCTCCTGGGCTTCAATCTTCATTCTTGCCCTGGTGCATGCCCCAAGTAAAGTTTCCTGTGGCCAGTGTTCTTCCACTGGCCGCAGCCTCCTCTTTTTGTTGTAACTTTTCAGCATGCACTCTTATAGAAAAGTAAAAAAAGTAGCTGCATTCACATCCCTTCTTTTACTCTATTTTCTAGTCTTCTTTCACACTTTCTTTTCCTTGCTATGTCAACTTTCTTCCTCGCTGCCTCTCACACCCCTACCATTCACCCTCCCTTCTCCCCCACATTTCCATCCTACTGTTTCTAGGTCTCGCCTAGCACGGCGCATGTGCTGCACAGGCAAAAACCTTTAGCCATTGGCACAGCTTTTCAGCCAAAAACATGCATGCGTTCCATTGCCTTCAATGGCAACGCATGCACGTGTGGCAATTCCCTTGCGGGAGCGAGCTTTGGCAACATATGTTTGCTAGCTCCCGCTGGCAACATGTGTTTTCTCGCTCCCGCAAGGGAAGCGCAGGCCCCCTCCTCTCTCCCCTTCCCCTGCTGCCTCCTTTCAGCGCGAGGCGCCCGCACTTGTTTAGGCCTTGCGTGTGCCCTGCTGGTAACTAACACTCGTTCGTTAACTCTCAAAAAAGAATTATCACTATGCACCTTCAAGGGACTCCTTCAATTAAATCATGTACTATTTTACAAGCAGTCTTTACTATCGCTGCAGAAGAATGAGAACTTTGTTTGTCTACATTGGAACAAAAAACTTGGCCACGTCCCTTACCAAACGCCCCGCCAACTCTGCCTTCTGTGCGGCTAAGCAGAAAGACAGGCATTTAAAAAGCCATTTCATATGCAGATCGCGGTTCCACGGTTAAGCGCGATTCGTTTCATCTCCCGCGGCTTCGGACAGCTTCCTTGCCGTTTGAAAAGGACATGTATTTTCCAGATCCAGTTGCTGCCTTTCTTGCCTGTGTTTTGGGCGTGATTGTTGTTTTAAAAATTATAAACGGATGGAAGAGCGACAAATACAGCAACTTTCCTCCCGGACCGAGGCCGCTGCCAATCATCGGTAACCTGCACATCCTCAACCTGAAGAGACCTTACCTGACCTTACTCGAGGTGAGCAAACGAGACGTTTCCTTACCATACAGATGTCATTACAGTTAAATATCTGCATCATAGGCTCCGATTTCACCTAAAGTGATTGAAGTTAGTTTTACCCGTGGGTACACAAAGATGAAGGGTGGGAGTCACCAAACCCAACTCCTCCTCCTCCCCTCACTTTCAGTGCATAAGAAACAACAATAAATAAGGGGTGAAGATGTGCCGGTGGGGAACCAGGTTCAAGTCTCGGCTTCATCTCAACATCCTGTGATTCTGGGCAAATCTCCCATCGCCTTCAATAAAACATGATTGTGTCCTTCTGGAATGGCACTGGTGCCCCAATACCTTCTGGGCGAGTTCGCGCTATAAACTGCAAAACTAAAGTATTTATTGTACTGCAGGTATTTATAAGTCACAAACGTCTTTAGATTAGATCACCTGGGGGTCATAGCTAACACAAAAATGCAAGCTTTGGTAAAGCAAAAAAGCCAGAGTTTTTTTTACCCATATGTTTAACATGCTTCTTCACCAACTAACTACGAGTTTGTGTGCGTGGATGGGTAGGTTGGTGACTACAACTAACTAATGGCTTGAAGAATGGAGGGACCACACGTGGGTGCATTGATGTATAAGGGAGAGCTGAGTGCATACTGGGAAAAAAGACGTGGGCATGTTAGCAGAGTATTCGCAAACTTGTAAAGGGCCTGGGGCAAATACTAGCTACAGGGGCTGACTCAGAGAATTCACCCAGGCTTCAACTTCACCAAATTTGGTGACTCTGGATTTATTTTTCCTTACTGTGTTCCTTTCAGTGATTCAGTTCACGCGATTCACACAGCACGAACAACTCGCAGTTGTGTTGCTCCTGTTATAACAGTAATTAAGGCTTGGTAAAGGAGGCACTAGACAACTGACTTGCCTTTTGGACCACTAATGAAGTTTTCATCTTGGTAGAAGGGGGAAAGTATGGGATTTCCATCCAGTAGCCTCTCAACATGCCCAGATATAACAACAAGCATTGGCATAGCCAATTGGTCTCACCTTTGGGACCTGCTGCATAACTAAATACTTATAAGGTCCCAAAGGCGAGACCTATTGGCTATGCCAATGCTCGTTTTCCCTTGAATCCCCCCTCCTTTCCTGTATTTTTGAAAACAGGTGCCTTAATTAGTCATGAGTTCAGAGAGAGATGCTGAAGGAGACTGTTGTGTTCACTAATGTTTCATTAGAGAGGCTCGAGGTGGAGTGCAGAAGGCGAGTGACGGCATAACTGAACGAAAACACGCGCCCGATAATTGTTCTCTAAGGGATGCGAAGCTCCGAGCTCACGAGCCCAGAGGAAACTGCTGATGGTCCTAGCTAGCAGAAATGATAGAGTGACGCTTAGAAATTTACCTAGGACAATGTTATTTCATTGGGCATTCTATTAAGTTAATTCCTTTACCACAGCTGAGTAGTTGATTATAATATCGATGCTGCATATTTTTAGCAGCAAAATAAAAAATGTGTGCGTACCCCATTGGAATGTTAAGTGAGAGTTTGTGCATGAGTCATAGTATATGTAAATGAACGCATGTCTGTGTAATACATGTATACGATGATATGTGCATCACATTGTATGGCATGCGTGTGCTTCTGTACAAGTGTTGTATGTGTTGCCAGTTTATGAGGTTTTTTATGCCTGTGTGTTTGCATAGAGTGTGTATGCCTTAGTACTTGGTAGACCTACAGGTATTAAGCGCTATATAAACTAAAATTAACATAACACAACATAACATATGGACTTGGTATATTGGTTTGTACGAATGGTAGTGACTGTAAAATATGCTTGTGGCTTTCCACTGTGCATCTGTGCGTATATACGAAAACTTGTTATGCCTTTGTATAGGGTACTGTTGTGTGGTAAATATTTCATTACCGGTACTATTTTTTATGCGGTAAAGTCTAGTAAGAATAACTCAGTAAATATAAGAGGCAGAATCCGTGGTATTAGAGGTTCTAAAAGGCTTTATTCCTATACAAAGGAATACAATTCGAATTGCAGGCTTCTATTCCATCACCACGAAAGTTCAGGAAGGAAGGGCATACATTATTGACAGATAATCAGTTTTATAGGAAATGCATTACAGTGAAACAGATGCAGGAGGCGTAACAGCTGATAGTACAGATAAAATGTGCATACGTAACTAATAGAGGCGGACATATAGGCGTAACTTAGATAACGTCATTATACATGATGTCACAAGTGGGTGGATCCATAAGAGAATCCTGCAATGTCAGCAGAAATATTTGGCAGAGATGCGCGCGCAGCCGCATGACGTGTGATTGACGTGCAACTAGAGGGTGAAGGGGACTTGACATTTAGCTCTACATGTGGAGACGGAAGTCTGGGGGTCATGTCAACCTAATCCCAAATCATATCTAATATCCTATGTTTAAAGAACTGTGTTATCCAAAAAGAAAGGTCTCTAGGATAGAATCTATTCTATACTGACTGTTAGTGCGTGTACAAGCGTCTAAGTGTCTACATGAGATGCGAGGGGGTAGGAATATTCCATGGTAACAGGGGCTATGAATTACTTGCATGAGGACAGCGAGGCCTGGCCCTTTGCACGGTAGCTGGAGGAATGTTTACCTAAACTACTAGACAGGAATGCATCGGATGAGGAGCGGAGCAGATAATCTTGAAGGTGAAATACAGTTTTTGGCAGGCAACAGGCTGGATCAGGCACCGTTAGCCGCGCAGGGAGTAGGACAAAGTTCATGGATACAGAAGCAGGCTCAGACTGGAGCTTTCAGAGGCAGAAGGCAGGAAAAGGCTTGATGACAGAATTCTGGGCCTACTCGCCTGAATCTGTAAAATGTGGAAAGTGAACCACATAAAGTCGGTGGCCTTTCATACTTAGGAATGGAATATCTGACCCATTCATGGCGGATCTGAAAGAGGACATGTTGACGGTGGACGCACATATATTTGCGTCTTCAAAACTGGAACTGGAGGGAACATACATGTACTTATAGCATGCACATGAAGCCGTTGGGGTCTACGATAGGGGACATAACTGATCACAAAATTCATATTTCCTCATTCCCTCCTTGTCCCCTACGGACCCTCAGGAGATATCGATCTTCATCAATCCATCGATCTGTTCATATAGCATCATTTGTTCTTCTTTCTTCTTCCGGGATCTTGAACGAAAACTCGGATGTGGGATACACGATGTGGCACACAGACCACAAATCGCTGGCCCACATTGTAGACATAAGCAGCAACTGAATAGTATGAGAAAGCCAATACCTAGGAAGGATAGGATTCTCCATCCCCAGGCTGACTACACGCTCCAAAACCAACCGGACCAAGTCCAGGTGCCTGGACTCTGGTGTATCTGGCTCACAATCTTATGAAGGCGAGTTATGGCTTTATATGCTGACGGCGAATTTTCTGGTATGAAAACGCAGCAACTTGATCCGATGACCCTACAAGCTCCGCCCCTATCGGCCAGGATGACGTCAAGGACAAGACGATTTTGAAGCACAACAATCCGCATAGCAGACTGCTCTTCTGTTAAATTGCCTAAGGCGGAAGTAGTCTCGTTCACTACTGCTTCAAGAGTTCTAGTTAATCTACGTATCAGCTTACTATTAGTGACTGTACCTATATAGGGAAAGAAACCTTTATTGAAATCTGTGTATTGCTCCCATGCTGTTTCAGTGTAATCGACAATTGGGAGATCTCTCTGCTGTCTATTGTGTACTAAATGGGTATTTCTATGATAATCAGGAGGAGCTAGGAAAACAGGTGGCAGAAGGAATGCTATGTAACAGGTACCATCCCAATCTAGAGGTAGACGTATATATGCGGTCTGGCCACATATGAAGTAGGAATGGCGAGAAGCTCTAAATGTAGACTTGCCTTGATCACTGAATTTTATTACAGTGGTGCATTTACTATGGCCCATGTGTATGGAGCCATTCTTTCTTACACATAATTCCCCTTTTACTGGGAATACTGACATGGCGGGCAAGATTGGTGTAGCTTCAGATTCAACGTTCAGGATCATGAGGTTAAGTGTAAAATTACCTAATCCATATACTTCATTTTCTAGATCAGTTCCTGTTCTTTTGGGAAGTCCCTCCTTGTTAGGGTAGCAGACTTTAAGCAAAACTAGGTTCAGGTTTCCCCATACCCAGTTGTCTTGATAAACTGCGGAATTTGAATCTAGGGAATTAATCAAACTAAACCATGCTCCACAGGAGCCATTGTGTGTGAACGGATAAGGAAAGAGGGGCAATACTCCCTTATAGTTCTGATAGGGAGGGAGTCGGCCACATATCCAACAATTTGTGGCATTGCTGGTCTGATGGGAATGATGTAACATACTAATGAATGTGTTGTTGCGCAGCGCAAATCTATAGGACAACTCATGCGGAGGTAATTCGCTAAAAGAATGTTCTGCAGTTACATTGTAAGCACGCTTAAGAATAGGGTAATACATGTGTAATAGTATGCTGGAAATGATGATCAGAAGACTTAGAAAAAACAAAATTAATAATGTTACTGTGCAGTGACTACGAAGTGATTTACAATACGTATGCTTTTTAAGCTGCATCTGTTGATTTCTTTCTCTATTCCGGTCAAGAGGATACATGTCAGAGACAAATTCAACCGATTCACCTTGGAGAGGACTTAAACAATCAAATTGTCTGACTTGCTAGACCTTAACTTCAGTTTATAAAGTTCCGGTTTTGACTGCTCAACCAAGGGGAGCTTTGAGTCTGTCTGTGAGGGAATGCAGGGTTGAGTATTCACACTGGATGGTAGTCCATAAAATTTCTTGATATGACTTGAGTGCAACCACCCTTTACGTCCCTCGATCTTCACGGCTGTCCTTGTGGTTAGTAGAACCAATTTTGGCGATTTCCACCTAGGCTCCAGTTGGGTCTTCCGGTCGAAATTCCGGACCAGAACCAGGTCGCCTGGAACCACGTCATGGGGCTTCACCTCAGTGTTATCAGGAAAAGCTGCAGCTACCTGTGAACGACAAGATTGTAGTGCAGACATCAAGGAAGCCAGATAATCTGTCAGCATATTACAGTCAACATCAGTGATTTTGCGAGGTATAGGCGTCCCCCACATATTTGGTGGTCTACCGAAGATCACCTCGTACGGGGATAGCCCTGTTCGAGAATGTGCTACCATTCTCATGTAAAAGAGAGCAACTGGTAAGGCTACTATCCAATCGACACCTTTTTCTCTACATATTTTGGACAATCTAATTTTCAGAGTTTGATTATGGCGTTCCACGAGACCTGCTGCCTCGGGATGTCGGACACAGTGGAATTTCCATTGGTAGCCTAACAAAAGGGAGACGTGTTTCATTAATTCGGATGAGAATGGCTGGCCGTTATCTGAGTAGACAACACGTGGTAAACCGTACCGTGGGAAGAATTCTCGAACTAACTGTTTGGCAGTAGTCGGGGCAGTGTAATCTGAAACCGGGTAGGCTTCTGTCCAACGGGAAAGAGCACAGACAACTACGAGAACATATTTGAATCCTCGACATCGTTCCATCTGGATATAATCCATCTGGAGGACTTCAAAAGCATGATCGGGAGGTTGAAATCCACCCTGCTCTACGGGGATGCTTTTACCTGGATTAAACTGACAACATATCATACAGGTACGAACTTTTTGTTTAGCTGCTGCTCGCAAGTGTTTGTTGAACCAAATGTGTTGAATGCTGTCTAGCATAGCTTTTTCTCCTAGGTGCGCTGGACTATGTATTGTGTTAATGATGACTTGAACCATGGAGTCGGGAAGAAACCATATAGATTTTTCCTTCGTCAACCATCCTTGATCCGTTTGGATCCCTCCTAATTCAGTCCATTTCTTTATTTCTTCTGGTGTAGCATGTGTCTGTATGTCAATTACATCAAGGGTGGGATCCTTAACTGTCATGCAATGTGTTGGTGTCGGAACTATTGTCTTTGTCGTGTCAGTTGTGTGAGTCTGATTCTGAGCAGTCTGTTTAGCTGTTCTGTCAGCTAGGTCATTACCCTGAGAAATGATATCGGTAACTTTTGTGTGGGCTTTGCATTTCATAATCGATATTGCAGTAGGTAGATGAATCGCGTCTAATAGGGCTTGAATGAGGGGTCCGTGTTGGATGTGGGCACCGTGAGAAGTTAAATAACCTCTCTCTCGCCACAGTACGCCGAAGTCATGGACGACTCCGAATGCATAACGTGAATCTGTGTATATGTTGACTTTCTTATTTTTGGCTTGAATACAGGCTTGTGTCAGAGCGATGAGCTCTGCTGCTTGAGCTGACAAAGTGTTAATACAATTTGTTTCAATGACTTCAGTGTCTGTTGTAACTGCGTAAGCAGCCACTAACTCTCCTGTACTTGTTCTCATACATGACCCATCTACATACAATGTCAAGTCTGGATCTGACAAAGGGATGTCTGTCAAGTCTTGTCTGGGTTTCGTCGTGATAGTAATGACTTCAACACAATCATGTGCCAATGGATCTGTTCTGCCTACTGGTAACAGTGTGGCAGGATTTAACGTATTACAACGTCTGATTCCTATGTGTGGCTGAAACAATGTCAATTCGTAACCAGTGAGTCTCGCTATAGTCAAGTGTTGTGTTTGTGTGCGGTTCAAGAGAACCTCTACTGCGTGTGGTACTTGTACTGTCAATTGGTGTCCTAACACTATGGCATCGCTTTGTCTGATTGCTAAAGCTGTTGCTGCCACCGATTTCAGGCATGCAGGAAGAGCCTGAGCTACTGGATCTAATGTACTAGAGAAATAAGCACATGGTTTGTGTGATCCTGCTTGTTCCTGAGTGAGTACTGACAAGGCAGTACCTTCGCGTTCTGTAACAAAGAGTGTAAACTGTTTACTGTAGCATGGTGTTGCTAAAACAGGTGCTTGGCATAAAGCTTTCTTTAAGCTTTCAAAGGCATGTGTATGTTCTGGAAACCAAGGGAGGACAGTCGATGTGGCTGCCTCCTGTGTTGTCAACTGGATGAGTGGTTTTGCTAGAAATGCATATTGAGGGATCCACTGCCTACAGTATGAAGTGAGACCTATAAAAGACCGCACCTCCTTTTGTGTCTTGGGTGGTGGCATGTTAGCGATTAACTGGATGCGATCAGGTGTAAGCTGTCTTCCCTCCTTGGACAGTGAGTGCCCAAGGTAAACAACTCGCTGGACACAGAATTGCAGCTTAGAAGGGGACACCTTGTGCCCCTTGTCGGCCAGAATTTTTAAAACCGTCAGTGACGCTTTTTCACATTCAGGTTCGCTTCGGGCGGTGATCAGCAGATCATCGACATATTGAAGCAAGGCAGTGTTAACTGGCATGTGGATACTGTCAAGTTCTCGTTTCAGTGCTTGGCTATAGATGCTGGGGCTTTCTGTAAATCCTTGAGGTGCGCGTGTGAATTTAAAACTTCGTCCATTTAAACTGAATCCGAACAGATATTGACTTTCCGATCAATTACAGTGAAGAACGTTGCTTCCGAGTCAATAGCTGTTAGTAATGAAGAGATATCTGGGACCACAGGGTATTGTGGTACAATACATCTATTTAATTCGCGCCGATCAATAACTAATCGATATACTGGTGGTGCTTTTGGATCCGTTCTTTTAAGAATCGGAATTATCGGGGAATTACATACATTGGAGTCGGTTTCGACAACCACT
This sequence comes from Triturus cristatus, assembly GCF_964204655.1. NCBI lineage: Eukaryota > Metazoa > Chordata > Amphibia > Caudata > Salamandridae > Triturus > Triturus cristatus. The sequence continues at coordinate 105,742,944 of NC_140587.1, forward strand.
CCTTGTGCAATGAGCTCGTCAATGATTTGCAGCAAAGCCACAACAGCATCTGGTGGTAACTTGTATTGTCGCATTCGTGGTAGTACTACTCCTGTTTTCAGTGTGACTCGATATGGTGTAATGTTCATGCAACCAACATCAGTGGGGCCTTGTGCCCATAAATGTGTAGGTAAATTCTGTAACCGGTGATCCATATCTCTAGACACGTAGTGACCTTTAAAGTCACGCAAAAATAATCGTACTCCTTCCGGAGAACAACATATTATAGCTCCTAGAGCTTTCAATGTTTTTATACCTAACAAGTTTTCTGGACATGATTTAGTAAGCAATAAATCTGTAGTACGTGTCAATGGACCAACCGTCAGTGGAAGAGGTTGTGTTACTTCATTAATGATTGGTTTTCCTGAGAATCCAAGGGAAATATTCTGTGAGCCTGAGAGGGGTGCCCCTGGAACTTCACTGCATCTTATAGTTGTTCTGCTTGCCCCTGTATCAAGTAAAAACTTTCTGTCTTCCCCTAATAGTTCACTATGTACATAAGGTCCCTCTTGGTCTACAGGAACCTCAATAAGGGGTAAGCCAACTTCCCTCTCTAGGCTATTTCATGTATATCGCTGATAATCGGGATAATCTGCTTGTGCATACTGATACATCTGTTGTGTTGTTGCTTGTGTTGCAGCAATAGGCTGCGCTTGTGGTGGTGCTACGGTCTGTTGTGGAGCTGCCTGTTGCGGAGCTAGTTGTTGCGGAACTAACCTAGGTTGTGCATGCTGAGGGATTTGTTGTTGATTCTGATCCTGTCTAGGTGGACGTGGTCTCTCCTGGGTTCTACCTGTGGCAATATTATGTTTCAGGACTGGACAATCGTGTATATAATGACCTTGTTGTTTACAATAGTTGCATGTCCCTTTCGTTGGACCTGCGGAATCACCCCTTTGATGACCATCAGCTGGAACTGACTGAGCAACAAGCATTTTCATTTTTGTATCTTTCATACGTCTTTGTTCGTGCTCTTGTTCTTCTCTAATTCTATTGTGGTGATATTGTAACATCTGTAACATCTGTGACGGGGTATTACCTTGCCAGGTACTTTCGAATTTCAATACTCTATTCTTGACTTGTGGTAGGGAATTTTCAACTAATTTTGTCACAAACAGATGTGGATATGACTCACTACTGGCTTTTATGCCACTATTTATACCAAAACATTTTTCAAATCGGGAATAGAAATCACTAGTGTCTTCATCTTGCTTTTGTTTACAGGCTGAGATTGCACCCCAGTCTTCCTTTTTCGTAGTTAATAATCGTGGCAGTACCTGCACTAGTAACCCTGGTAATGCTGTAGTCTTTTCCCCAAGCCCTGCTCCTGCAGCTCGGGCCCTTTCTTCGTTTTCTAATGCTGTCCAATCTATCTTTTGGTCTCCCACCTCCCATTCCTTTTCTTTGAGTTTCTCGTAAACACCGGCGGGCAATAGGACTTTTAATATTTTCATAATGTCGGGGTAGGTATACTCTCCCATGAGTAACATGTCTTTTATCTCACGGTGGAAACCTGCTGGATCCTTGTCATGGCTGGGTACTACTTTCTTCATTTCTAATAATTCAATTTTAGTTATAGGCGTGTACACAAACACGCGTGTAAAGTTATTACCTTCACCTCTGATTGGGTGTACTTCGCGTAACGGATTCTGTCTATCTATGTGATACATTTTTCTTCCCATAATGGGAACTGGAACGTGTTCTGGGCACACGAAAGCTATATATTGGTTTCGAAATTCTAGAATTTCTTTAATTAAATCAGTACCTGACCCTCTCCATTTATTCGTGAGTAGTTCTGTCAATATGTCAGGTAAGGGTCCAGGATCGGAGTGTTGGCTTTTATATAATATAAGGAGGTGTTGAATCATGTATATACTAGCTAAACGCTGTTCGTATGGGTCAAGATTCAGAAACGTGTGTGCTAGTGCATCATCATTGTATTCGCTGGGACTATCAGCCCATTGTACTGCTGACCTGGCTAATTCTTGTTCGTCCATGGAATCGAGCATGTGGTACCCCCTTCGATCTCGGAGTAATTTATCAGCGGCTTGGAATAGGTGTTCGGGGGATCTTGTATTTAACATAGGGTTTTGGAAATGTTGATTATATTCTGGACGTATCGGACGTATCGGGTCAATAAAGTCTCTAGTATTATTATGGGGTCTTCCTCTACCTACGTAAGCTATCGTTTCTAATTGTTCTGAGTCTTGCTCCTCCTCTTCTTCTGATTCTACTCTGTCTGCTTCTCGTCTTTCTTTATGTATTCGTTCTACTTCCTTGCGGATCTTTCGATACATGGCGATTATACACGCCTGTCTATCATGTTTCTCTTCTGATATGTTCTGACCCCATTTGGCAAGTTTTTGCATGGTATCATGATCTGCCCCAGGCCTGTCCTGGTTCCTAATCACGCAATTTATGAAGAAACGTAGTAGTTGTCTTTGTACATCCACTTTCTGGTATTCCATAGCTTCGTTAATACTTTCTGGTCCTCGCCCTGTCTGGACAAAGCGATATATATTGTCTAGGTGTTCAACCATTCCTGGTATCGTCATTAAATATAATGTAGCTCGTCGTATACGTAGTGATGATATGAGCAATTTGTCCTGTCTACCTGGTACTGGGTCGTATCTACAATCCACAAGCTGTTCTTTAAACATGTCGGATGTCGCTAGTTGGGGTGTACGTTGGAGTGCTAAATCTCTAAGGGTCTGTTTATTTCGCGGCGGGGTGGCAAACATGTCTGCCGTACCTCCTGTAGCACCCTCTGAGGTGCTAGGCACGAAAGGATTCGTTGGACGTAGGATAGAGATTGTAGATGCGGGAAAAACTGTAGAAACGGACGGACCTGTGGGAACTTGTGTAGGAGTTTGTAGTTGCGGGGATACAGACGGATGCTCTTGATGTTGAGCACCATCGGCAAGCGGTGTGTGTGGTATGGTATTAGCATACTCGGGAGCTACGTCATCTAAATAGGAGGAAAGGAAAACGTCCTTTGCTGTTTTGGGATGTGTTTTGGGATGTGCTTTTATCGGGAGCAACGGAGGAGTTAAGTCTTTTGGTATTTCCGGGGTAGCCTTAGGTAACCCTTCGGCCAGAAGAGGATACATACCATTCATAAGAGTGTTTCTTTGTCTATCTACTTGTTCTGATTTTACTCGGGTACCTTCCTCAATTAATAGATTTTCTCGGGTTTTGTTTGAATTCTCTCTACCTTTCTCTTCCTGTCTGAGCGCTTTTTCTGTCCGTCTATATGATTCTTTACGCCATAATTCAATGGCATCTTTCTGTGACTGTCTGGCTTTCTTTTTCCATAATTCTTCTTCTACTCTCATGATGCTATCTGCATCCCAGGTCCCCGCTGCGGGCCATCTCTGATTTTCTGGCAAATCCTTGGTGTAGTCCACCCATAAATCAAGAAATAATATGGCATCTAGGCCATGCTTATGATACATAAAGTACCCTGGAGTGTCCCTTGGTGGGATGGGAACAGCTTCTTCGAGTACCCCTTTTCTAGTTTTGATCTGTCTTAATTTCGAAAAGAGCGGCATTTTTAGACCTTATTACTAGAACACACTTTATACAATAAACACAATAATGAACAGTCATTCACACCACAATATATAGAACGTATTAAAACATTTAACACTTAACAGTTTAACGAACGATGATAACTAATAGAAAACTAGTTACTGACATAATACTGACACTAGATAATACTTATTTATATGCAAGACATACTATATATACTGCTAAACAGTACAGATACACTGCTGAAACAGTGCAGACCGGATTTGTGTACCCAAACCCGTCTTGACCGGCACAGATTATGTGCACATTAAATGCCTCCCCGGCAACGGTACTCACCGGGTAGCTCGGAACGGAAGGCCTCGGAACGGAACTGAAACTGGACCGGACTGGACTGGACTCGACTGGACTCGGAACTTCGGAACCTGGTGGGCCTCTGTATACCTCGGATCTTGCTCTCTCAGCTAGGCTCTGGTCGGGATACTTCGCACTTCTCACCGCCTCGTCTGGGTGTTGATCGCAGCCTCAGTCGCCCCCGCTTGGCCGGAGGGAGATACAGGAAATCCTGCAGGTACGCGTTTTTGTCCGTTCAGCTGTGGCAGGAGACCGGGCCTGCAACGCACCTCCGGCGCGTGAGATGAGAAAGTGTCCCTATTCGGGCGCCAATTTATGTGGTAAATATTTCATTACCGGTACTATTTTTTATGCGGTAAAGTCTAGTAAGAATAACTCAGTAAATATAAGAGGCAGAATCCGTGGTATTAGAGGTTCTAAAAGGCTTTATTCCTATACAAAGGAATACAATTCGAATTGCAGGCTTCTATTCCATCACCACGAAAGTTCAGGAAGGAAGGGCATACATTATTGACAGATAATCAGTTTTATAGGAAATGCATTACAGTGAAACAGATGCAGGAGGCGTAACAGCTGATAGTACAGATAAAATGTGCATACGTAACTAATAGAGGCGGACATATAGGCGTAACTTAGATAACGTCATTATACATGATGTCACAAGTGGGTGGATCCATAAGAGAATCCTGCAATGTCAGCAGAAATATTTGGCAGAGATGCGCGCGCAGCCGCATGACGTGTGATTGACGTGCAACTAGAGGGTGAAGGGGACTTGACATTTAGCTCTACATGTGGAGACGGAAGTCTGGGGGTCATGTCAACCTAATCCCAAATCATATCTAATATCCTATGTTTAAAGAACTGTGTTATCCAAAAAGAAAGGTCTCTAGGATAGAATCTATTCTATACTGACTGTTAGTGCGTGTACAAGCGTCTAAGTGTCTACATGAGATGCGAGGGGGTAGGAATATTCCATGGTAACAGGGGCTATGAATTACTTGCATGAGGACAGCGAGGCCTGGCCCTTTGCACGGTAGCTGGAGGAATGTTTACCTAAACTACTAGACAGGAATGCATCGGATGAGGAGCGGAGCAGATAATCTTGAAGGTGAAATACAGTTTTTGGCAGGCAACAGGCTGGATCAGGCACCGTTAGCCGCGCAGGGAGTAGGACAAAGTTCATGGATACAGATGCAGGCTCAGACTGGAGCTTTCAGAGGCAGAAGGCAGGAAAAGGCTTGATGACAGAATTCTGGGCCTACTCGCCTGAATCTGTAAAATGTGGAAAGTGAACCACATAAAGTCGGTGGCCTTTCATACTTAGGAATGGAATATCTGACCCATTCATGGCGGATCTGAAAGAGGACATGTTGACGGTGGACGCACATATATTTGCGTCTTCAAAACTGGAACTGGAGGGAACATACATGTACTTATAGCATGCACATGAAGCCGTTGGGGTCTACGATAGGGGACATAACTGATCACAAAATTCATATTTCCTCAGTTGGACCTGGCCCTTTCTGCACGGTCATCCCCAAACTTTTTTGCCTTCCTCCTCCCCCTTTTGCTGAATTCATTTTTGTTCGCTTTAGGACTCTGGGGAGCAGATTTACAAGAAAGTGACGCATCTGTACAGATGCGTCACTTTCCCTGCGCCAGCCTTAGAAACCTTTGCGCTACCATCAGTAGCGGTCCGTGGAGGGAGTTCCATGGGGTATCTGTTGGCGGAAAAGTCACGCATTTGCTGGAGTCGTGTCGCAAGCACGACATAACTCCAGCAATGCGTGTTGAGGCCTATTGCAACTACACTGCGTCACTACTTACGCCTGCTTGAAGCAGGCGTAAGGTTTTGACGTAGTGGCGTCCTAAAAGTGGCGCAGTGAAATCTTGTAAATTTCACTGAGTCACTTTTACGAGGCCTTCCTGCGTGGGAACGCCCACCCTGCATACATTATACCTGATGCAGGTATAATGTGACGCAGGGCTTTACAAAGTGACGCATCTCCTTAGATGCGTCACGTTGTAAATAGGCCGCATTGTTTGCGCCGCTGTTGCATTAAAAAAGTGATGCAAATGCAGCGCAAAAGTCACGCAAGGGGTTTGTAAATCTGCCCCCGGGTACTTTACCACTGCTAAGCAGAGGCTAAAGTGCATGTGCACGTTCTCTCAAAGATGGTAACAGTGGCTTAGCCACAATTGGCATATTTAATTTACTCATAAGTCCCTAGCAAAGTGCACTACCTGTGGCCAGAGCTTGTAAATTAAATGTTATTAGAGGACCTGCAGCACTGATTGTGCCACCTACTTAAGTAGGCCTTTAAACATGCCTCTGGGTGTGTGTGCGGTTTTAAACTGCCATGTTAACCTGGAAAGGTAACCCTCTTGCTAGGCCCAAATATTCCTTTTTGAAACATATAAGTCACCCCTAAGGTAGGCCCTGGACAGCCCTTAGGGCAAGGTACAGTGTATTTAAAAAGTAGGACATGTACTTTTAAGTTTTACACTTCCTGGTTTTGAAAAACAAATAAATTAGTTTTTCATTTCTGCAAGGCCTATGGCTCCCATAGGTTAATCTTGGGAATACCTTATTACATTTTATGAGTGTCATTTCCAAGTGGGAAAAGACAGACATTTCAAGTTTGGTACCTCTGGACTCACACTATAAAATCATAACTTATGGTAAAGCTGGATTTTAAGTTGTAAGTCTTAAAATGCCACTTTTAGAGAGTTGGTATGTTCTTACTTTAGCCATTGTGTGCCTTCTGCCTGTCTCTGAATACATGCCTGGGGTGAGTGACAGCTGGGCTTTGAACATTCCCTCTAGACAGCCACGCACAAAGGGAGCTTAGGTGTGACTGATGGGCCATCCACATCCTAATGGCCATTCAGTGCAGGATGGGAGGAAGGAGCTGAACCGTACAACTGAATAGGTTGTGTCTGTTCCAACATAAACGAGAGATTAACCCCTGTAGTGAGTCTGGAGCTAGGGCAGGAAGGGAAGGGACTCTGTGCACTTCAAAGGCCACTCTTTGAAGACCCTCCCACATTCAAAGGTACAACTGGACATAAGTCCTGTATTTCTGACACCACCAACTCAGGACACTTCTAGACCTGAGGATGCTCTGCGGCGGTCCCTCCAAGCTTATTGATGCCTCTACACTGCCGCAACACTGCCTGGGAACAGCGGTTCCAGGGCAGCTGTGCCAGGGGTGTAGCGGTCCGACAGCCTGAATCGTAATAAGGTGGTTGGGAGACAGCCACAGCTGCGCCCCCACGAATCTGGCGGTCCGGAATGGCCTTATTATGGTCATTTACGTGCAGCTCAAGACACTGAAATATCCAGAATGGCTGACATTGCAACCTTTAGTGTCAACTTTCTTACCATGATTTTTTTTTACATCTTTATTTATCGAGTTTTGACGCATGCAAACATAACAGCTTTCGTTGAACCCCCCCACCCAGCATAAAATAACAAGCATTGGCATAGCCAATTGGTCTCGCCTTTGGGACCTTATAAGAATTTAGTTATGCAGCACAATATCCTTACTGCAACAACATTAACTGTTGCATGGCTAAACACTTATATGGTCCAAAAGGCGAGACCTATTGGCTATGCCAATGCTTGTTTTTACAAGGAGAGGTTGTAAATCGAACATAAATACAATTTCAAAAATTGAGAACATGCAGGATTTACCGTAATAAGCACATTACCAAAAACAATAAAGTTTGAATGAAAACACATTACAAGCTAGAGAGCAGAGTAAGACACTGGAAAAGGAGCAAGGAGGCAAACATGCGTAGAAAATGTTCTTTTGGCAAAAGTGAAATAGTGCACGAAATAGAAGGGAGTGGTAATAACGCCATTTTTAGACTGAATTGCGTTATGTGTCGCTGCAGTGCACACTGGAGGGCTCTGTAGCTGGGAGAGCAGACGTGGGTGGATGGCACGCTGGGTGGTCACGTGCTGCGGTGGCGTGGACAGCAGAGTAAAGAGTAAGATAGGCTGAGGACACAAAATGGGGTTAAAAGGAGAGATCTTTGACCACTGAGTATTTACCCACATGGGAGCAAGCGAACACCTGTTGCTTAGAGCGGTTCCAGCTGTGAAGCCTGTGCGGTCGCAGCTGCACGCGCTCCCTGCCACGTGGCCTTGCTTGTTCAGACCCTCTCTGACAAACACAAAGAGGCCTTACATTTTGATTCTATTAGGAAAGGGGCGACCAATAACACACGACCACCAGAGAGGCCCCTCAAAGGATGGTGCACCATCCCTCGCCCAAACAGGATCAGCGACGCTATCACAGGGTTAATATCATTTGTCAGGACCATGATATCACAGCTGGGTCCTCACTCGGATTTTGGCGCCTGTTTTCAAGCAGGCCGCACTTCACCTAAATACACCTGTCAGTCTTGCCTTGTTATATAGAGACATTGCCCTCAGATTTGTGTGGGAACCACTCCCACATAGACGCGGTCGGCTCTGATGTGTGAGCGGTCGAGTTTAGAACGGGGCCAGATATTGGCCCCGCCCCGGTACAACGCCGTCCAAACGAAGCACAGAAAAGGGATCGGAAAACCGGCCCAGACCACTTGAATGGGTGTGATGTGAATGGCAGACGGGGGACTGGAAACCCTCTTCCCTGCTATTTCTCAGGCAAATATAAAAAGGTTATTATTCTTTCCATTCAAAATATGTGTGGAGGCAGGGGAGGAAAAATTGGAAAAGGGAGGGGGCGTTTTCATTTTAGAAACACTGGTGTCATATTTTCGCCCATTGTGTGCATATGACAACACTCCGAAGAAGGGATGGTCTCTAGAGCCAAAGTAACCGCTGTGATCTGAGAGTTTTTTTATTTATAAAATTGCTTTCATTGCTTGACAGCAAAGTACTCCATTTTAAGTTAAGCTGGAAATAAACATGTAAAAATGGATGGAACTTGCTGTCATCATTATGTAATTTTGCCTGTTGCTAAAGGCCCGAGGGGGCTATCAGCATTAGATGGGAGAAAGAAATTATCTTTGCAGCAACTACAAGACACAACTCAGTAGAGAGATTTTTCTTTCTTGAGCACGAGCAGTTTATTACTATAAATTAAGCGAGGATCCTTCTAACTGGGAGAAAGGGGTCTGCTGGTTGAACGGTTGTGCATTCGGCATTGGGGACATTTCAGACTCGCTTGACAGCAGGACAGAATGAGCGGGGGCAGCGCCACAGTGAGCACTTCTTTGTCGACTGCCTGCTGTCTGTCATGCAGATTATAATCAACAGCACAGGAAGAGCTTCTGGACAGACCGGGTCCAGACAGAAGATATGCTGTAACACACCTAACTCCCGGCTACCCTGCTGACACGTTTGATCTTGGGCAGCACATTCTTTATTTTCGGGGTGGTAGTTATAACTGGGCTGTACTAAACGTTCTGGCAGATGTAACAAGTGATCTGTCCCTCCAATGAGCCGCACACACTCCCGCACAGGCGCCTGCAGAGCCCCCACTGTTCCCCAGTCTGATTTCACTTTCGTTCTTTACGAAAGCTTTCTTGTCTTTATGGGGTCATATGTTTGAAACACATGGCCCCATAAAGATAAGAAAAGCTTTTACCACAGACGTAAAGGAACCGAGCCAATCCAACTGGGACGGCTCTAAAAGAGAAAAGTGTACGTCACTAGATGCTCTTTTCCAATGGCTGGCCACCGTTTAGCATAAATGGTGATGCCAGCCAATGGAAAAGAGGGGCGGGGCTTAAAGCCCACTAGCGAAATCTCCTCTAACTCATTAAATCTCGCCAGCGAGACTAAAAAAGGAAACAGAAATCTTAAATTAGTAGACCATGATTGCTGATCTGGAATGAAACAGCCAGGACACTTTAGTGAGCCTTACTCCAACACCAATGTCTTTGCTGCCAACACAAGTTATTAGACAACAGTCCGCATCAGAATTTCTGTTGGGCAGGTTCCCCTTGAGTTTAGAGCCCCTGGTAGCCATTGCGAAGTGACTCCCCACCCCACAAACCTAGTCCAGATAGGGCCTCCCTCACAACAGGTCCCACTCTTGTGTAGCCCAGACCCAGAGAGGTGCTGCCATATCACTCTGGTCACCGCTTGTCACGACCCCCTGATGCATCCTCTGTGTAGTGGCACTAGCGAGCAGACCTAATGTTGCATTACCCGTGTGGTGTTTAATAGCACGCTATGATACCATGACTGATGTTACCCCAGAACCCGTGATTCCATTGTGCTTGAGTCCATGTAAGCTTCCCCCAGAGTGCGCAGTGTTGAACAGCCACTGAGCAGATCCAATACCGCAAGTCTCTCTTTTCTTATTTTAATCCAAACCCTCTTTCCCCCAGGGGTGGGTGTGTGATCTAAGTAGTTGGGTCCGTTGATCTTGTGCAGCTCGATCAGGGATAGGAGGTACAGCATCAGCTCGAAAGCTGTCTCCGTATAGGACCACGTGAATGCATGACAGAAGGCCAAGCCATGCATGCTTCCACTATTCGGGTGACATGGATGACCAGTTATATGTTCCCGCTTCAGTCCAGCTGCGGCCCGTGCTGGTAAGTGCGGTGGGCCCAGGGGGTGGGGGGGAGGTGGGATGGAATTTTGACAGACTACTGAAAATTATTTATTTATTCAATTTTCCCTCGTGATCGTCTGTCAAATCCCCCCCAACCCGGCACCACCGCTTTTATCTGCAGTGGCAGCTCCTGCTTCAGTCCCTGTCCGAGGACACCCCAAGTGTTTTCAAACTAGTGAGGGCCTACAGGGAGTGTAGTGCAAGAGGAACTCCTATGATTTGAAACCACGTGATGACCTTTGACTACCACAGTTTTAATTGATTTTTGGTGTTTTATTTTACCCTAGCCTGGATGTACGACAACATTTCCCTGCATGTGCATGTTTCCCTTGAAGATTTAATTCCTCTTGTAGTTTTAAAGTGGGAACTGTCACAGAGTAGAACAGCTTGCCAAGAACAAAATGTGTGGGATGTGCACTTGAAAGCATGAGAGAGAGAGAGAGCGAGAGAGAGAAAGAGAGAGAGGTGTAGAATGTACTTTTTGGTTTTGAAGTGCAATGTTATGAGCAGTGGTGCACAAATGTGTATTGTATTGAACATTGAGAGATGAAGTAGGTGATGCTATAGGCAATGGTGCACAAATGTGCATTGAGTTGTACATTGGGAAGTAATATGAAGTTCTTACTATTGGCTTTGACATTCCCTCATTTCATCTTGAATTCTGACTCTGTCTTGCTTGAGCTTTTGCGCGCACAGGCAGGCCCCCAGATTACTCAAGTTGTTTAGATTATTTATGTTCAAGGTTGCTTTGTTATTGTTGAATGTACTGCCTGAGACTTTCGTAAGCTTCAGTAAGACAAAGGATGGAACATGTGAGAATATAGAAGGAACGTGAGAACTCCGTTGCCTTCGGAATGGTAAGTGGCCAATTCCAATAAGTTTCCTTGGCGCATAGGGAAGGCCTCTCGGAACATTTTATTGTGTTTTGAGATTATAAAGCAGGGGCTTGTTGACTTAAAGACTGGGATTCTTTGAGCCTGAACGGTGGATGCATCGTCAGTGCAGGCATCTGGTCACTGAGTCTCGTGACCTCGGCTGTGAATCCCCCAGTCTGGAGTGGGCCAGGATGAAGTTTGCACCAGGCGAAGTGTTTGATTTTTGATTGTTGCCATTGTGATGTGTGGCTGTTAGCGGCATATGCAGTTTTCAGTAGCTATAACAGTCATTGTGATGTGTGACTGTCAGTGTGCACCTTCAGTTTCCTATGGCTATAATCATCTGAGGTGTTTTCTTTGAATATTGACTTTGTAATGTGTGAGAGTCTGTGTGCACATCCAAGGTAATCATTTGATATATATAGTGTATATATCTTTCTTATTTCTTGTAGGACTTCCAATGTAACTTGCTTGTGTTTTATTCCTTGTGTTTTAATATCCATGAATTTAACAGTTGCATTTGCCAAGTGTGTTATTATTGCTATATATATATATACACATTTGTATTTTGTTTATTTGACATCTGGGTATTTTGTTCATTTGACATCTGGGAAAGCCTGTCTGTTAGAGAGCATTTTAAAATAAAACCGCAAGCCTTATTCTGAGAACAGTCTATGATGTACTTTATTTTATAAAGTGAAATCCCTTTCCAAGGGATGTTGTGTAATGTGTATTACTTGGTTGTGTTTGAGCCACCGTGTAGGAGAGTCATATTCTGTGTTAGCTGGAAGTGCGAAGCAAGACAGGGTGGTACAGCATGAAGGTCTGGTCTTACAACAGGAAACTCTGTCGCTTGGTGACGAACTGATCCGATATTGCCCACACTATTCACCATGGTCTTCAGAGGTGGGGGCTGTGGTGATTCCCAAGGGTGCATGTCCAGTTCTGCAACCCTTGCACTTTGGCGAATTGGGAATTTAGACAAGCCCCTCCACTATAAGAAATGCTAATCCTGTTCATGTCACAGTCACCACTCCAGAACCCAGTGCTCTTGGCCCCGCTTTAACATGCTTGTGGGAATAGTTACTAATTTGATGCATTCCGGAGTCAGTGTCAGTTGCAGTTTCTTTGTAAGCCAGGAGCCAGGATTGCCTTTGTCTTGTCCTATCGCAGGGGAAAGCTGCAAATTCGGCTACTCCACTCATTGAAAATAATGGCATGGTTTTACATGATTATGGAAGGTTTAAAGAGATGATTTGTTGCCTCTTCGCTAAGCAGAGTTTTGTCCAGGCCAGCGATAATGAGTTATTAAACCTGCGTCAGGGCATTAAGGATCTCCTTACCTACATTACTGCCATCAATAGACTAGTTATGGAAACCTAGTGGCTAGAAGGGAAAATAACTTTCTTTTTTTATAGAGGGTTACAGGTTGACTGCTTGACCATAGGTTAAGTGAACACAAGTGAATAAACACACCTGATGGAAATCCAGACTGATGGTTGTTAGGCCTGAGTGGAAAGAGACAGAGTCTAAGAATCAGGACAATACAGAACCCATGCGGATTGGGGGCTTATGCAGTACTCCGACTGCCAAAGAAAAAGAACCAAGAAAGAAATCAAACCTGTGTTTGCATTCCAGTAAAGCAGGGCATTTTGCACAGGAATTCAAAAGGCAATTCAAAAGACTAGCGCCTTGACATCTGACCTAGTGTAGGAAACCTAGAGAGCCCGGCTGCCATAGGGGCCAATCAGACAGGTGTGATTCTTGAATCGATCCCCCATTACCTGGCTAATATTTTATTTATTTATTTAATTTATTTAATGAGTTTTATATAGCGCTGGCTAGACCCGTAGGTATCAGAGCTCTTTACATTAGGTTACACACTGTTACAAAAAATGATAACAATTACGCATTACATAAAAAATAAGCAACACATTGAGAGAGGAAAGTAAGGTGAGACAAATAAAGAGGAAGGGGGGAAGGAGGAAGTGTGAAGGGGGAGGATGAGGGAAAGGACGTCAGGAGAGACGAAAGGAAGTCTGCCCAAAGACCGACTAGGTAGGTGACGTCCGAGGAGGGAATCCACAACCCGTCTCCCCTTTAGCTAAACAATGTAGCTCCATCGGGCATCAGTCAAATAGCCAGGTCTCAAATGACGAGGGAAACTTCACAGAAGAGAGTCCAGTGGAAAATCAGGGTGGGAACTATGAGCAAGGACAGGTGAGGGCAAAGGTAAATAGCTGGAAAGAGAAGAAGATTAGAGCGGAAAGGGATAGGGGGTAGGGTGAGGGGGAAGGAGGGAGATAAGGTCAGAAGAGATGCAGGAGAGTTTGCTCAAAGACCTGCTGGGTAGGTGATGTCAAAGGAGGGAATCCATAGTCCATCTCCCCTTTAGCTCGCAAGGTAGCTCCACCGGGCATTAGTCAAAACAGCTAGGTCTCAACAGTCTAGGGAAAGTTCTCAGAGTAAATGTCCTGGTGGGTGAGCAGGAACACGGTCGGGTGAGGGCTGGTCAAGATCGGGATGATGCCAATGATTTTAGACCAGAAGAGATAGAGCATCGAGGAGGGTCCCACTGAGGCGGCCATCATGAGGTCAGGCATGGGGGATGAGTCCTTGAAGTTCGAAATCAGTCAGTCTCCATTATTCTCTGTTTGAGGCAGAGCAGGGGAGGATGAAGTGAGAAGGAATCCTCCTGTTCGCCTCCTGCTTTGTGACAAAATTTTGCAATCAATGACCTTTTTCAAAAGCATACTGAAGCTATGGGATTTAATGCTACATTTTCTTCTTCCTTCCAAGACAGATTTCTGCAAGATTATCTTCTTGCCCTGTTGCTACGATAGCAACACAAGCACCAGCGAAATGCAAAGGTTTCATTCTCTGCTTTTTAGATTGAACGATGACAGATAAACAGAAGTTCGGGGAGTTGAGATGACCGGGTCTCTAATTAGTTGGTAGATTGGGAAAACGCCGGTGGAAAAAATCAGGGTTTTAGCCTTAGGCGGCCATCATGGGGTCAGTCAGTAAGCAGGTAGAGAGCAGCAGGAGTAAGTTGCGCTGTAGTTGGGATCATGCAAGATTGGATCTGGTTGATCTGGTACTGACGGGCCATGGCAAGTTGGTGGGTGGCCAGACAATTTCTTCAGATTTGTACAGTGATTCCCCAGGGTATTTTCCAGGAGTTTGCACTGGGCCGCCAATTTAGGGACAGGCCTTGAGGGTGTGCCGAGTGGGGAGGCGGCGAGCACGGTGATGATGGGATCCTCAGTGACCAGTGGGTCCGGGCGTAGGTGAGACTGTGGCGAGCTTAAGTTTCCAAAGGGAATTAACAGAGACCGGAGCAGCTAGAACTTCATTGGGAGCTTAGTGCCGAGGGCGGCCATCTTATGGTCAGGCACTGGAGACTTTGCAGCGGAGCCTGTCATTTGCTTATACTTAGTACTCCTCTCCTCACTGATCTTGGGTCAGGGATAGTCGGGATTCCCGCCGGCTGTCTCTCGTGGAAAGTCGGTGGTTTACCTAAATAGATCGATTGTTGGGGGTAGTTTGGTGCCGGGGGCAGCCATTCACAAGGTCAGGCACTGGTGAGTAACGGAGCTCGCTGTAGCTTAATTCCTTAAGTCCTGCACCCAACCCTTGTTGCAGTCCTACTTCTTGTTGTTTTCGGTCACCATCCTGGGTAACGGACAGTGGGGACTCTCGCAGATCACTGGTGTAGCTCGTTTGCATGGGAAAGTTCAGAGCTGGGGGCCATCTCAAGGTCAGGCACTGGTGAGAAACGGAGCTCGCTGTAGCTTTATGCCTAAAGTCCTTCACCGCCGCCTTGTTGCAGTCCTGCTTCCTGTTGTTCCGGTCACAATCCTGGATCCCAGACAGTGGGGACTCTCGCAAGTCACTGGTGTAGATCGTTAGCATGAGAACATTCAGAGCGGCCATCTTGGGGTCAGGTGCTGGCGGGTAGCTGAGTTCACCGTAGCTAAATGCCAGTTCCTCACCTAGCTTGAGCTGCGGTCATGCTCTTTGTTATTTAAGTCGTGGTCCTGGGTTATAGGGACTCTCGCAGGTCCAAATGCTGGGTGTCCGTGCATGGCGTGAAATATGTAGGGCCGATCACCTCCAAAGCATCCGTTTCAGTCCTGGAGGTGTTGGGATTAGGACCTTCGTTACCGCGTTCCTGGTGTTGGAGGAAGCGCGATTCAGGCGTGTCCTCTTTGGGGTAGGTTCCGGTGAGTCCTCGATCTCCTGGGGGTGTGTAGGGGGGGCAGCAGGGATCTTCACGACAAGGGAGATCCCAGTGCCCTGGAGCTCGCTCTTCAGCCTCCTTCCTCACGGGCATTTTGCCCATTTATTTATTTTAATTAATTAATTTTACTTTCTCAGCAGCAACTCACAAACATACTAACTGTTTTTCTGCTTTGTTGATTGACATGATATACTAATAAACTTGGCTTTGGTGCAGTGTTTGGAGGCCTTTTCAAAAGATAATGTAATAAGGATTACAATAGTACGATTCCACACAACACATTTACCTTTATAGATTGAAGGCCATCCTACCTTACTCTGATGAGGGGGCAGAATGGAAAGGAAGCAGCAGGGGAGTTTGGGGATGAGATAATCAATCTTGTTCCCAAACTTATCGCCACCCTCTAAGCATTTTCAGCAAAAATATTCACAGGTTTAGCCAGACTAAGAAGTGCAGGACATTTTCAGACTTCGCCTTGGTCAATCAGGTGTAAGGGTCCATGACGTTTACATACAGTTTTGTCACCAGACAAAATTAATAGCTCACACCCTTTTTTATAAAAACATTTCACTTTATTCAAGTGATTTTTTTAAATGGATGTCTATGCATTTCAAATTATGGAGCAAAGAAAACATGTATAACACTCATTGAAGCAGAAAGGAGGGGTAGAATGAAAAGGGTTTCAATGAACATAGACATATCAAACTTAAGAAAAGCAGTCAAAGTCAAAACACATTTCTTTCATTTTCTTGAGCAATGAGCACTGTAAGAGGCAGCCTAGGGACCAGCCAAGCTCACCAGGACTTCTGTGGCCCGCCAGATCCTAGGTTGAAAGGGTCAACCTGGAAAGAGTTCAATTTCCCCCATTTTTTAGGAGCACATTGAAGAGTTCATCTAGTTCTCTCGTGTGGCACAACTACGTTGTATTGCAAATATTTTCCCACCTACCACAAAAGAAAAAGGAGTAGTTTGGAAATACAAACAGTTCCAACACTTAAAAAGGTGCTTGCAGCTAAGAGCAAAATTGTGAACATTATATATATATATATATATATATATATATATATATATATATATATATATATATATATATATATTTTTTTTTTTTATTGATTCCTTCTTAGCACCGTTAGTAAAAGATTTGGCGTCCTATGTGAGGGATACACAGGACTTTTTGAGATTAATGGACAACATTGTCTGGGAACCTGAGATGGTCTTAATCACAGTAGACGTGACAAATTTATATACATGTATACGTGATGAAGATGGCATATCAGCCATCCAATGGTTTCTCAACAAAAAGCCTTTGAAATTCCATAAACATAATGAAATGTTGATATGCATGATAAGATTCTGTTTATACAATAACATCTTTCTTTTCACAGGAAAACTATACAAAAAAACACGCGGGACTGCCATGGGCATGTGCTTCGCCCCCAGCTATGCAAACTTGTTTGTAGGCTGGTGGGAGGAGCACGTGACATGGGCTGAGACCCATGATTGCTGGATGGATAAGGTCATGCTATGGGCGAGATATATAGATGACCTCTTTGTTGTTTGGCGTGCTGACCAGTCCTCTGCTGAGGAGTACGTCACCGCGCTGAACAACAATGAGTGGAATTTGAGATTCACCAGTGCCATCAGTAGGACTTCGGTCAATTATCTTGACTTGGAGGTCTTTGTGGTGGACAATACTCTACAAACACGGCTGTATAGAAAACCCACTGCGGGTAATGCCGTGTTACATGCAGCGAGCCATCACCCAAAAAGCCTTGTGTGGAATATTCCATTTAGAGAGTTCCTTCGTCTTAAACTAAATTGTTCAGATAAGGCAGACTACATAATAGCAAAGAGTGAGGCGGAGGCGAGATTTAAAAACAGAGGTTATTCGAATACCATCTTAAGGGAAGCTGCGGAAAGAGTAGAACTTAAGGGAAGCTGCTGAAAGAGTAGAAAAGGTAGACAGGAAAGACAGGAAAGATTTACTGGTGGTTAAGACCAAAACCAAGAAAGATGAACCAGCCAGAATGATCACCGATTTTAATATCAAATCGGGTAAATTAGTACACATTTTTAACAAAAACTGGCACATCTTAAAGACCAACAATGTTTTAAGAAACCATCTTCCTGAACATCCGTCTATTACATATAGACGCTGCCAATCACTTGGTGATCACCTTGTACATAGTCATTTTAACACCTCGCCCAAACCCTCCAATATGATGAAAGTCAGAGGCTTTTATCCATGCCTTCGCTGTAAGGCTTGCAAGAATAGCAAAAGGATGCTAACATACAGAGGGAGTCCAGAGGACCCAAGACCCACAAGACAGATTATAAAGTTTTTAAATTGTAACTCTGATTTTACGGTGTATTGCTTGGAGTGTCCATGTGCAAAACGTTATATCGGTAGCACAATCCGCCCCACGAAAAAAACGTGTCCTAGAGCACATGCGCGTCATAGCAAATAAAGACAAAACGTACCCTGTCGCGCGACACTTCGAACAACATCATCCAAGCAACAGGGACCTTTTGACCTTCTACTGTCTAGATCAGAAAGGGGAGGAGATAGAGTGAAGGCACTTAGGACACTAGAGTCAAGATATATTATCGATCTCCAGACAAAGGCCCCTGTAGGATTGAATAACAACAAAGAATTATGGGTACACCTGTAGTGGGGAGACACTCTAAAAATATAGCAAAAACACACACCAGCAACCATCATACAGCAAAGTAACTAACATCTGAACCAAAAGTACAACACAAGCTTGTCCACTTAGAGAATGAAAAACTCATAGCCATAAAATGTATAGAAAATCAATACACTGAATAACTCTCTGTGAGATATAGATACACCAACCCATACAGGGCTAGATAATACAATTGGGGAAAACAATAGGGTGGGGATCGCCAAACATGAATGTCTTAACATATCAATTAAATTTAATTTTTGCAACATATGCGATATTCATGCTCAAAATATGTTGTTATAAATGGCGTACTTTGCACCAAAGAAGCAACATAAATGTTGTCCCCAAAACTCGTTTTAATCACACAAGCACAAGCACTTTATAATGTTTTTTGTCGACATTTCAATGATCAGTATTTTAATTTAACATGTTTTAAGATGGCCGCGATAATTGCGAAATGAATTTTAGTCCATCATCACTGTTTACATTGATCCCGTGAGTCTTCACGGTATGAAATTGTCGCATTGTTTGCACAATTAAGGCGAAACGCCTCTGTTAGGGGGTTGGGGGGGTCTACAATAAAGCACTTTGTACACGGATACCTTGTGTGCTTTCCTTATTCGACGTTGGAGAAATACGCCGAAAGTTTCCTGAATATATATATATATATATATATCGAAACGCGTCGGGACAAGGACAAACGAACTGAAAGCTGATGCCTGTTCTTCATATAAATAAAACCGGAAGGTTTTCCTCTGCAAGTCGTGTGCGCTTTCAAATGCTTTGGGCATCTTTGTTGGAAAATATTCAAACGGCAGCCCTGCCGTGGAAAGCTGCACCATCCCTCTACTCTTGGGAGGCTGGAATCGGAACTGTGCCAGATTCATCAGCACTTCAGGGGAGATTAATTCGAACTGGCGTCATTTTCAAAGCCCACTGAAGGAAAATAGAGGATTAAATTGAAAGCACATTACAGCGGAGCCCACTGGGGGTTTTAAAGTTAAAATGACTCTGAACATGGACTACAAGTCCCAGCATCACAAGGTAACACTAACGCACTACGCAAAGCCCACTGGGGGTATTTAAATAAAGTATGCTGTAAAAAGAAATATCGGAGCCATCTGCTGCATTTGCCTAATCACCCATGACTAAGAGGCAGGAAGCCTCGAAACGCGTCGGGACAAGGACAAACGAACTGAAAGCTGATGCCTGTTCTTCATATAAATAAAACCGGAAGGTTTTCCTCTGCAAGTCGTGTGCGCTTTCAAATGCTTTGGGCATCTTTGTTGGAAAATATATATATATGTATACATATTCACTGACAAAAACCATAGGTTTCAGGGGCGTTAGAGTTAGCTGGACTTTTCACTCGTACAAAACCATTGAAATTCCCCCGTTATAGTTAGTTCATCTAACTATAACTCGCGCGCCCGCAATGCACTGCTGATGACGTCACATATGACATCACTCATGACATGGTCAGTGACATCACTCATGACATCACTGATGACATCTCAAATGACATCACTGATGATATCACTGATGACATCATCCAGTGAATGTGTGTTTTTCTGAAAATTACATATGTTTTAAATATGTATATCTCAAGGTCGATGGAAGAATAAATGGGTATATAAGTGTCTAAATGGATGATTTGTTTTTGAAAAATTGATTGTATAACTGACTGATTAAGTGTATCTTAGTGAATACATGGCTTACCTGTCCAGCATGCACCATGTTTGACACGCCCACTTGGGAGGATTAGTAAGCTGACCAGGTGCGATATGCTTTGAATCACAACCGCCAGCACCCGTGAGCAACGGCGCAGGGAAGCCCGAAACGCGTAGGGACATGTTGGTGCTCTAAACGCTGCACGTCTGGGGATCACGATGTAGGACTGCCTTGCGGATTTTAGTAAGGTGACGACGCATGTGGCTCTCCAAGCTAGGTACTTTTTGACTGTTGGGATACATATTGCGGCCTTGCCTGGGTCACGGAGAGCCCTCCTGCGGATGTGCGGGTCCGGGCGCAGCTACTCAGTTGGCGCATTTGGAACGTTGTCTCATCTTTAAGGAAATTTCAGTCTTGAAGTGCACCCCACATGTGACAGTAACCCACTGGGGAAATTATTGTTTTATGTGATTTTGGCGATCATTGGCAATAAAGAGAATTGTCTTACGAAAAACTTACCTGTCCAGCATGCACCATGTTTGACACGCCCACTTGGGAGGATTAGTAAGCTGACCAGGTGCGATATGCTTTGAATCACAACCGCCAGCACCCGTGAGCAAGGGCGCAGGGAAGCCTGAAACGCGTAGGGACATGTTGGTGCTCTAAACGCTGCACGTCTGGGGATCACGATGTAGGACTGCCTTGCGGATTTTAGTAAGGTGACGACGCATGTGGCTCTCCAAGCTAGGTACTTTTTGACTGTTGGGATATATATATATATACATATTCACTGACAAAAACCATAGGTTTCAGAGGCGTTATAGTTAGCTGGACTTTGCACTCGTACAAAACCATTGAAATTCCCCCGTTATAGTTAGTTCAGCTAACTATAACTCGCGTGCCCGCAATGCACTGCTGATGACGTCACATATTACATCACTCATGACATGGTCAGTGACATCACTCATGACATCACTGATGACATCTCAAATGACATCACTGATGATATCACTGATGACATCATCCAGTGAATGTGTGTTTTTCTGAAAATTACATATGTTTTAAATATGTATATCTCAAGGTCGATGGAAGAATAAATGGGTATATAAGTGTCTAAATGGATGATTTGTTTTTGAAAAATTGATTGTATAACTGACTGATTAAGTGTATCTTAGTGAATACATGGCTTAGTGAGTAATGTTTAAATATGTAAATATCTGTATCAGTCTCTCACTTTGTGTATAAGTGGCTGCATGAGTTGGTGAGTAGCTACATGAGTGTCTATATAGGTTATTAGTTGGTTTTTTGAGTATCAGTATGAGTGTCTGAGTGTCTGTATGGTTCGGTGGGGGGTATTACATAGTGCATAGGTGCATGAATGAGTGACTCACTGTTTGTATGTGTTGAAGACAGCATGTGTGCAGGACTGTATGGGTGGATGAGTGTGTGCATGGGTGTGTTAGTGAGTGAATGACTGTCTAAATGGTGTCTTTATGAGTAAGTACATATGTTTTAAACTAGTATATGTGACTATTGGTGTATATAAGTGAGTTTATGTGAGAGTGAGAGATTGGAAGAGTTCCTGTATGAATAAGTATGTGTTTTTATAAATGATTGTTCAAAAGACTAAGTATGTGTAAGTTTCTGTAGCAGTAAGTGTGGTGGTGTGTGTATAACTGTATATGCAAGTAAATGGATGTTTGATTCTTTATTAGCATGAGTGACTATGTGTGTGAGTAACTCTATGGATGAGTGGCGTTGTGTAACAGGATGTATAGGTGTATGAGTACATATGATGAGTGAGTACATGTATGAGTGACTGTATAGGACTGTTGGTGAATGAGTGGATGTGTATGTGGATCTTAGAATTACTGAATAGGTTGTTGTAACTGGTATTGGTATGTCCATTGTATTGAAAATTTTAGTTTCAATTTTTGAATGTGTGTATCAAAGGTTATATTAGGGGGAGAGGAGGTCTGCCACTCTATCACAAGGATGATGTCATCAGTGATACCATTTGAGATGTCATCAGTGATGTCATGAGTGATGTCACTGACCATGTCATGAATGATGTAATATGTGACTTCATCAGCAGTGCATTGCGGGCTGAACTAACTATAACGGCGGAATTTCAATGGTTTTGTACGAGTGAAAAGTCCAGCTAACTATAATGCCCCTGAAATCTATGTTTTTTTTCAGTGAATTTCTAAGGTTTTTTAAATGCTAATTCCTAACTATAACGTGCCTGAAACCTATGGTTTTTTCAGTGAATTTCAAAGGTTTTTAAATGCTAATTTCTAACTATGCCTACAGAGATAGGACATGTGAAGAAAGAAGAAAAAACGCACAGAAAGAAAAAAAAATGCAGAAAGAAGCAACAGAAGCCCTCAAAGACGAAGAAAAGTGCAGGAAGAAGGATAATGTGCAGAAAGAACAAACAGAAGAGCAGAAAGAAGCCTTGTTGCAAAATCATCCTGTACCCTCAACTTTTTCAGACGGATACTGGTGGTAAATGTCTGACTAACCAGTCCTAGAGCCAGTGCTATGTTAATAGACACTCAGATTACAGTGAAAACACTTACATACACTAGGGAACACTATGCGTTGGGGTCCCCCTGTGATTAGCATGATGACCTCCTCTGTAAGCCCCTAGTATATAATAGGGCAGGGGATTAAAACTACCTCTTAAAACATGCCACAGGGCGTGTTTCACACGTCACCTCAGGCCCCGTCCCCTCCCTTCCCCACTGTGTAAACACGCCCTGTGGCCGTTTTAAGTTGGGAGATTAAGTCCCCTTGAATCCTGAGGGTCCCTAGGTTCCAACTTGACCACTAGGTACCTCCAGTAAGCGCCACAGAGCTGCGTTGCAGAGAGATGTAAAAAGGGGCACGGCCTAGACCACCTCTCTGCAACGCAGCGCAGTGGTGCTTACTGGAAGCACCTGGTGGGCTAGTTAGCCCCCAGGGGCCCTCAGGATTGAAGGGGAATTATTTCCCCAACTTCAAACGCGCCACAGGGCGTGTTTGCACACATTAACTCAGGCCCTGTCCCCTCCCTTCACCACTGTGTAAACACGCTCTGTTCCCGTTTTTAGTTGGGAGATTAAGTTCATTTGAATCCTGAGGGTCCCTAGGGTCCAACTAGCCCACTAGGTACCTTCAGTAAGTGCCACAGAGCTGTGTTGCAGAGAGGTGTAAAAAGTGGCACGGCCTGGACCACCTCTCTGCAACGCAGCTCTGTGGCGCTTACTGGAAGCACCTGGTGGGCTAGTTAGCCCCCAGGGGCCCTCAGGATTGAAGGGGAATTATTTCCCCAACTTAAAACGCCTCACAGGGCGTGTTTGCACACGTTAACTCAGGCCCCGTCCCCTCCCTTCCCCACTGTGTAAACACGCCCTGTGGACGTTTTAAGTTGGGAGATTAAGTCCCCTTGAATCCTGAGGGTCCCTAGGGGCAAAATAGCCCACTAGGTACGTCCAGTAAGCACCATTGCAGAGAGGTGTAAAAAGGGGCACGGCCTGCACCACCTCTCTGCAACGCAGAGCAGTGGCGCTTACTGGAAGCACCTGGTGGGCTAGTTGGCCCCCAGGGTCCCTCAGGATTGAAAGGGAATTATTTCCCCAACTTAAAACGCGTCACAGGGCGTGTTTGCACACATCACCTCAGGCCCCGTCCCCTCCCTTCACCACTGTGTAAACGCGCCCTGTGGCCGTTCTAAGTTGAGAGATTAAGTCACCTTGAATCCTAAGGGTCCCTAGGGTCAAACTAGCCCACTAGGTACCTCCACAGAGCTGCGTTGCATAAAGGTGTAAAAAGGGGCGTGGCCCCAGAACACCTGCCTGCAACACAGCTCCCTGGCGCATACTGGAGATACCTGTTGGGCTAGTTGGCCCTCAGGGACCCTCAGTATTGAAGGGGAATTAATTCCCCAACTTACAACTGGCCAGGGGGCGCGTTTGCAGAGTGCTGCAAGGAGGGGGCATGGCCTCCGGCGTGATGCCTGTCTTTTATTTATTTTATTTTTTTAAGAAGGAGTGCTGTGTGTCCCCCCTTCTTTTTCTAATTTATTGGCCCTGGGGACCCCATCCCCCAGGGCCTGCACCTTAATTTTTTTTGTTGAACGAAAAAATACATTTGGAAGGGGGCCTTGCATGGCCCCCCTCCCAAGGCCTTAACCGGACCCGGGGACCCCAACCCCAGGGTCATGGCCTTTTTTTTTTTATTCTTCAGGAGGGGGGCTGCGTTGCCCCCCTCCTCAGGCCACTTATGGCCCTGGGGACCCCATCCCCGGGGCCGGCCTTTGTTTTTTATTATTTTAAAAAAATATATATTGATAGAAACACCTAGGACATGCTGGATAAACCGTATGTACCTATCACCATGACGATTTGCGTGATAGTCATTAAAAGGCAACTATGCATACAATGAATCCACGTGGAATGTATTTACCCCGCCGGTGGGTACTCTCCAAGTAGACACCCTTGTTGTTTATTTATACAAACATGTGTAGCTATTGACGGGCACATTAATACACACGCACACCAAGCCATTCAAAGGGGATTCGACAAAAATTCCACCAAACTATGCAAGAAACCCCCCTTACGGTCAATAAAACACACATCCACCGCCAGGTGTGTAATACTTTTTATTTTACTCTCTAGAAACGAGACGAACCTCACTTGAGAGTTACAGCGTGCTCCTGGCTGAGCCCAATGCTGTGTTACACCCACCAGTGCCCACCGAGTGCCACACACCTCTGTGTTGTATTCCACCAGCTAGTACGTATGCTATGACACTCTCTAGCCCATGTGCACTTTAACACCACCCCGTGAATATGTCATGCCACACTTGCCTTTGCACGGGTTATATTGCCCCATCTAACGTGCCTTCCTCGATGCCCATGTTATAACGCACATCGCTATGCCATACATATTACAATCTGGGATCCATATCCATATCTTTGTCACAGTGCATATGCAACGTTACACTCCCCAGCACATATTTTATATTACAACTTTAGAGACTAGTTAGGTTACACAACACCGCCCTGTGCATATTACACTCCAAGGCGCATATCGCATAGCACGCGCTAGTGCCTGTGCTATCTCGCGCTCCCCAATGAATCTGTCATTGCGCACAATGTATTGTATATTATATTTCACGCCCCGGTTCATCTTATATCACACTTTTTGGTGCATAGTTTATACCATATACTATATCTAGTTTTCATTTTCAATCGTGCTCTCAGGACTATGTTCTATATAACACTGCGTCCACCTACCCTTTTCACAGGCATTACATTTTGCGATGGGGGTGGAGGGTCAGGGGATGTTGCTGCCCCTATTGTCCTTCCCCCTGCCCTCCAATGTCTTTGTGCATGCCCCTGCTCCATCCTTTTTGCCCACCATGTTCCATGGACCTGCCACTCCTATCTACTCTGAGTGTTCTGTTGAGCTGCCACTCCCCTCCCACCTGCCTAGCATTGTCAGATGACTGTAACCTGTCCCTGCCACCTCCAACCTGCCTGTCCACATGCCATGCCCCTATCCCCTTCCTCCTGTCCTCCATGGTCCATTTTACTGCACACCCTTCTGCCCTCCCTGGTCTGTTGTGCTGCAACTGCTACTCCTGTCTGCCCCACGCGGTCTGTTGTGAGGCTCCTTTTCCTGAACTCTCTTGTCTGTGCCCAGGTCCTGACCCTCCCTTCTATCCTCCATGGTCCTTTGTGCATGCCCCTGCACCCTCCTTCTTGCCCATCATTGCCATTGTGTTACCACTAACCCTCCTGCTTGCCATGCATGGTCTTCTGTGCTGCCATGGCCCCTTCCACCTTCCCTGTGTGGTCAGCTAGCTGCCCCTGACCCCCTCCCTCCTTCCCTCTATGGTCTGTGTGTATGCCATCATAGTCTCACTGTTGCTCTCCATGGTGTGTCTTGTTTCTAGTGCCCATCCTGCCTGACCTCCATGGTCATCTTGCTGCTCCTGCCCTGGCACCTTGCCCCCAGCCCTCTGTTTCCATGTGCAGACCCCTATTCCCTCCCTCCTGGCTTGTCTGTTCCATTGTAATGCCCCTGATCCGTCCCTCCTGCCCTTTATGGTCTGTTATGCTGCAGCTTTCTCTCCTGTCTGTCCATTATGGTCAGCTAGCTACCATTGCCTCTGTCCCCTCTGTTCTCTGTTGTCCATGTGCATGGTCCTGTCCCCTCCCTATTGCTTTCTATGGATTGTTGTGCTGCACTCCCGTCCCGCATGCCCTGTGTGATGCATTGTGCTGCTGAAAACCCTGATGCCTGCCCTGTAGGGTCAGTTTGGTGCACCGCTCCATGTCCCTCCTGTCCTCTGTTATCCGAGTCCATGTCCCTACCCCAATTCCTCCTGCCTACCATGTTCCAATGTACCATACTTGCAATCATTTTGAACTTGGTAAGAGGGAGATTTGAAAAAAAACTGGGGTATTGATTTTCCCCTTTGAGTTACATTGAAAAAGAGGAGATTGTAGACAGGAGACAGATCAAATAAAGCCCATTTGAGCTTAAAAACATTGGACGTTTCCTGGCTGAAACGGGTCTGTTGGCATGTATGATTGTACTACCACTGCCTCTTCCTTCTGTCCACAGTGGTCTATTATATTGCCACAGCCTCTCTTGCCAGTCCTGTATTATTGGTTTGTTGCCCTTGCCCCCCTTTCCACTGCCCTCCATAGTCTGTTGTGCTGCCACTGCCCTTCCTTCCTGCCCAGTGTGGTCAAATTGTTGCCTCTGCACTCTCCTAGCTGCCTTCAATTTTCAGAGTCCGTGCCCCTGGCCTCTCAACAGTATCCCAATGAACAACTAGATTGTTAACATTCTATATTTATTACAAAAGTGTGGAACGCCTGACGGCATCTTGATGTAATCAAAACTTTAATACCTAGAGCATTTCCTTTAGAAATTACATACATGAGAGGGTCTTATTTGCATCAAAATTATGGTTAGTGCTCTAAAAAACTAAAATGAGGACATATTTTCTGAGTTTTCAAATAGCACAAAGAACTTTTAAATTATTTGTAATCTTTATGTTTTTTTATCCAGTTGACCACTTGATTAAATGTTGCACTTAGGGGAGAGGATGTGGTGTTACTTCCAGAGCTGCAGACTTTGCAACTGGGGAACCAGGTTGGAGTTTCTGCTTCAGCTCACCATTCTGTTATTCTGGTCGAATCACTTAATCTCCCCATGTCTACAACCAAAATGAATTTGATCTTGTGTGATGTAACCAATGCTCATGTAAAGCACTCCAATACCTGACAAGTCTGCACTATATAAAACTGCAAATACACAAAAAATAAGTGTTTTGCACACTTTTGTCATTGGGCCACATGTGGGCTACATCTGGGTGATATTTGTGCTGCATTTGGGCTCTTTTGTCCCTGGTGGCCATCTTGGGAGATTAATTTGTTATGAAGTTTCTTAATTTCCTCATTTACTGCAGTCTCCTCAGTAGGAAATGCTTTCAGTTTTTTACTTTGATTCCATCAAGAAGGTATTCAGATATGTCACACATTTGTCATAAATTCAAAATGTTAGCACTCTAGTTGCTCATTAGATCACTGTAGTAAAGCTACTGCTAACCACGGAAGTCTGCTGCTGGTATTAAAAGTGCATGTTTCAGTCTGCATATCAGAATGTTTTAATGAAATAGAATAGGATTTGAGAAGTCACTCAAAATGTGCCCTCATTTTTCTTTCTGCAGCACTAATCATACTTTCTATGGCAAAATGAACCCCCTCATTTTGTTCCTTTTTAAATTAAATGTTTTAAGAGTTACCACTTTATTCCAATCAAGATGGCTTCAGATGTGCAATACGCCT
This sequence comes from Triturus cristatus, assembly GCF_964204655.1. Lineage (NCBI taxonomy): Eukaryota > Metazoa > Chordata > Amphibia > Caudata > Salamandridae > Triturus > Triturus cristatus. The sequence continues at coordinate 105,770,768 of NC_140587.1, forward strand.
GTCATAAGTAGGACTGTTAGCGCTCTAGTTGTTCTTTAGAACACTCTGGGAAGCTGAAGACGAACACAAAAGAATCAACTGACAGTCTCTGCCCTTGTTGGATGTACATGTTTTACTGAGAATGTCAGACTTCATTCTCACATGATTGAGAAAGATAATGTGAACTTACAGAAAATATGCTCTCAGTTTAGCTTATAGATCACCTTCCAAACCTCTGTGGGAAAAGCATGAGAAAATAGTTTTCTCTCAAACATGATTCATGAGATCACAGCAGAAGGCTTTTTCACATGGTAAAATCACCTTAGAACACACCACAATTCCTAAAATGAGTATGGAACCATCAACAAATGATTTATAATGTAACTAAAGTCTTAAAACCTTCTATTAACTACAATGATTTTTAATGAGGTGCTATTATGTATCTTGGTCCCAAGATGGCTGCCAACACTTCTTGGATGAACTACTGACAGCCAATCAGATCTCACGATGAGATGTGTGGTTAGGCTCCACCCAGATATATTTTTCTTTTTAACTCTAATTTTCTCAGGAACTACTGTACGTATTTACACCATTTAAGCAAAAGGCACGAGTCTGAACTGAGGACTACCTCTTTGCCTAATTTGGTGTAATTCCGTTCAGCAGTTCGGGCTGTAGCTGCGTCAACAGGTCCTATGGGAAAATGCATGGGAAAAATGCGTTTTGGGACCCCCCTTTTTTCTCGGGCCCCGCTTGATGAATCACCATGAAATTTTCAGGATAGGAGCGGACCGGAGCTGGCTAAAGGTTTGTAAAATTTCGCGAAGATTCGTCAATCGGCGCCAACGTTATTCCAAATAGAATGTTGCGGATTTCCTATGGAAAATAGGTCCTAACTATAACTACCTACTGGCGAGGGCCAGTAGGTAATATATATATATATATATATATATTATCTACTGGCGGTCACCAGTAGATAGTTATAGTTAGGACCGTGTTTCCATAGGAAATCTGAAAATTCTATTTTGAATAACTTTGGCGCCGGTTGACGAATCCTCGCGAAATTTTCAAAACTAATGGGGTGCTCCGCTCAGCTCCTACCCTGAAAGTCTCGGGGTGATTCATCAAGCGGGGGCCGAGAACAAGGGGGGGTCCCAAAACGCATTTTCCCCATGCATTTTTCCATAGGACCTTTAGTCGCAGCTACAGCCCGAACGGCTGAACAGAATTACGTGAAATTTGGCAGAGAGGTAGCCATAAGGTCAAGGAAGTGCCTTTTGCAGGTCTGGTGTAAATCTGTTCAGTATTTCCTGAGAAAATAGCAATTAAAACCATATCAATATCTGTACGCGTGCACCGTGCGCGCCCTGTGCGCGCACCCTGCCGTGGTTGTTGGATGTCGGTAAACATTCGAATCGGTCGAAACCAGGAAGTGTCGGCCGCCATTTTGTCTCTAGCAGTCTGAGGGGGTGAAAAACAAAGGTGGAGAACGTGAAAAGGGGGCAGGGTGGACAGTTCCTGACCCCCTAGCCTTTGGCAGGGGGTTACAGAAGGACCCCCTAGGGTGAAAAAACATTTTAATTTTTTTTTAAATTTCGCAGGGTGCGCGCACGGTGCGTGCACGCCGGACAGTGGGTGCTCAGTGCGCGAAGCGCACCTAGTGCCCACAGAGCGAGCACGGTGCGCGCACGGTGTAAACCCTAAAAAAAAAAACATTATAAATACATAACTTAGCATTTAAAAAACCGTACAAATTCACTTAAAAAACCATAGGTTTCACACACGTTATAGTTAGGAATTAGCATTTAAAAAACCTTGCAAATTCACTTAAAAAACCATAGGTTTCACACATGTTATAGTTAGCTGGACATTTCACTCATAAAAAACCAATGAAATTCCCCCGTTATAGTTAGTGCAGGCAACTATAACTCACGCGACCGCAATCCTCTGCTGATGACGTCAGATATTACATCACTGATGACATATGTGTCTTTCTGAAAAATAAATATTTGTAATATATGTATAGCTAAAGAATAATGGAAGAAGACATGGGTAAATAAGTGTCTAAATACAGTGCTGTAATATCCGACGTCATCAGCAGAGGATTGCGGTCGCGTGAGTTATAGTTGCCTGCACTAACTATAACGGGGGAATTTCATTGGTTTTTTACGAGTGAAATGTCCAGCTAACTATAACATGTGTGAAACCTATGGTTTTTTCAGTGAATATATATATATATATATATATATCCACAATCACTTTTTCACTACGCGTGCTCTCAGAAATCAGGGACCCAAAGTTGGAAAGTTTAAACTGCTGTTTAATCACACACAACGCGTTTCGCCAAAGGGCTTGATCACGTGCATATGCCGTCACTAATATTCACTTGACTGGGAATGTGCTCGTCAATGGCCGTTGCTCATTTGATGATGCCAAGTTTATATAGGGTAAACTTCAGCACTTCGTGTACTTCAAAGCCTCGTGACTAAATGCGCTCGGCAGTCAATGCGGTATGTCTAGCAACCCCGTTACCCCAGAAGTGCGAGGGAAAAACAACGCCCAACCGCCGTCAGGCGTCCCACCCTCACCCCCTTCGAGGACGGAAGTAACAGACTCCCGCTTACCTGCTCGTCCGCGCAGTTGCCGGGCAAACACCTCACGTAATCCCAGTGATCAAGTGCGTTCTCGTAGGCCGGTCACAAAAAGTTCAAATCCTCAATTAATGCCTTCTCATAGATCGCTCCTTCCGGATTTGCATAGACCCATGGAGAGTGGCACGCACGCCGGCGGAGAAACCGGCCAATAAATCCACAATCACTTTTTCACTACGCGTGCTCTCAGAAATCAGGGACCCAAAGTTGGAAAGTTTAAACTGCTGTTTCGCCAAAGGGCTTGATCACGTGCATATGCCGTCACTATGGCAACGCCACGTATATAGTGGGAAAAACATGAGCATAGAAAGAGGACCACAATAAACAAAATTCTTCGTTTTGTGAATAAGAAAATAAATTGTACGCGGAAAAAACAGCTGTTACATACAATCGGTATTATGCTACGAATATGCAAATAAATGTTTGTAATAATCGTATTTCTTATATTGCTCATACAAGTCGTGTAATGAACACAAATAACGGACATGCTGTCACCGATCTCTGAGCCTAAATACATGTTTGAAGTTATAAATAACATAGCTCTACAGTAATGTACATGTTTCATTGCCTTACCGCACATTATACAAGCAGATCCACAAATTGATACCCAGTGGTTCTTTCTACTGCAACTGACATAAACTCCTCAAAATTGCACTATTTAACCTAAGAAGGGCGCATACACACTATATAATAGTTCGCACCTATCCGATATATATCTTTAAAAACATCGTTAACTTAATCAGCTGTGGCAAGCATAATAGTAGGTTTGCATGAGAAAACCACGATACATGTGTTTAGTGCACATTTCGAAGTTGACAAATAAAGTTGCGGCTACAAAATAAAAAACACATATGCTGGAAAAAATACTAGCAGCACTCTAAATTCCAATATTGTTCAACAAATGCAATAATTAGCAATTCATCATCCCACAGTTGGGGAACCTCAATAATTGATGACAAGTATGCCACAATCCAGTTAACTACATGTGTTTCTGAAGTGTATCAATAAAGTTACATCAACTACAACCATCAAGGTATCACAGCTACTGGCAAGTGCCAAATTTCAAACATGAGGAATTGAAGTTACCACCATAGCGTTAACATGTAAACGGCATAATATCTCTTATTTATGTACAATAGAAAGAAAGATAGAAAAAAGGTAGAAAAAAAGGTGAACACAGAATGAAATATAGAATAATTGGGGAATTAAAGTGCAAACGTGCATAGAAGGAAAAGAGCACAGATTGACTGCCCGTGCAGGTAGATTCAGATGAATGGGCCCATGTACTTCCTTCCTAAAAAATAGAACAAAACAAATAATGCAGATTAAAAACTCTTAAAAAGTGTTGTAATTACACAAATTACCCACCAACAGGTGGTATTCTTTCTACAACATCTTAAGCACAGTCATGAACATTGAGGAAAACTATATGATACGCTAATAGCAAAGTTATTCATTCTCTAAGATGTACAGATAATTCTTCCTCTTGGTTTAATCCTCCAGGGGTCTTAGTCTGGAAATCTATGATATATTTAGATTCACGTTGTCTTAATTTGAGAGTTCTATTGCCACCTCTAGGGTTTCTCTCAATTTGTTCTAAGAGGATGTAACGCAACTCATTGATGTTAGAAAAATGCTTGTCCCTGAAGTGCCGTGCCAGAGGGTATTTCTGATCGAAATTAGTAATGGCCCTACAATGTTCTAAAATCCGTTTCTTGGCCATACAGGTGGTACTTCCAATATTCCATAATTTACAAGTGCACTCTATAACATATATTACAAATACAGAGCTGCAAGTCAAAAATTGGGTGATGTTTTTGCTGATGCCATTGTACGATACTTTCTTTTGGGATGTGCTGTTTTTACAAGCCTTGCAGTGGCTGCATGGGTAAAAACCTTCGAGACCCTGGATGTTGTTCGGGGGATATATGGTTACATCACTATGCACAAGCAAATCTCTAATGTTCCTATTTCTACGATATGTAATACTAGGTCTATCAGGAATACTTCCACCTATTACACTGTCGTTTTTCAAAATATCCCAATTCTTTGTGATGATTCTCTTACTGGTTTTTGAATCAGATCCGTATGTCATTATCACTCTGGTAGTGTTATCTTCCTTAGTACAATCTGGTAATGGGTCAGAGATGGTATTCGCCCTATCCACTCCTGCAGCTCTAGCCAGTGCTTTTTTGAGGACCCAGCTCGGATACCCCCTCTCCCTGAACCTGTCAGTGATACAATTGCTTTCCAGTTTATATGCCTCTTCCGTATTGCAGTTCCTTTTTGCCCTCAGCAGCTCACCATATGGGATACTCCATTTAAGGGTATCTGGATGGCTGCTGAGGGCATGCAGAACACTGTTTCCTGCTGTACTTTTACGGTACAGTGATGTATGTACCTTGTTCTCCCTTATTACTAGTTTGACATCTAGGTACTCCACTTGTGTTTTACTAATGGTACCACTAAGAATGATGTTAAAGTCATTCTTGTTCAATTTTTCAATGAAATCATGTGCCTCTTCTAATGATCCTTTCCATACGATAAACAGGTCGTCGATATAGCGTAACCACATCGACACCCGCTTCCAATCTTGTTGAAGGGATGGATGGGATCGAATGCCTTCCTCCCAGCTCCCCATGAAGAGATTGGCAAAGCTGGGAGCAAAGCATGATCCCATCGCAGTCCCGTTGACCTGTTTGTAGAGGACACAATTGAATAGAAAAATATTATTCGTTAAGCAGTATTCCAACATAGTAAGTAGCATGTGAGTATGTTCACGGAATCTGAAAGCTCTGTTCATAAGATAATATTTGCAGGCTTCTAAACCATGTTTATGGTTGATAATGGTGTACAGACTGTGTACATCCAAAGTAATGAAAATGCTATCCTCATCCCATGCTAAGCTTTCAATTTTTTTAAGAAAGTCTTTAGTATCTTTGATGTAACTATCCAATGACATCACATAGCCCCTAAGGAAATGGTCTATATATTTAGAAACATGTTCTGCAACACTGCCCTTGGAAGAAACTATGGGCCTCCCAGGTGGAACAATGGGGTCTTTATGTATCTTGGGCAGTAGATACATAACAGGGAGAACAGGGCAATCACATTTAAGATAACCATATTCTTCCCATGTCAGTATCCCCTTGTCTTTCCAATCTGTCAGAAGTTCCCAAATTGTGGTAATGCTTGCATTATACTGTTGGAAATCAACAACTTGGTAAAAAGTAGTATCAGTAAGTTGTCTATCTGCCTCCTTTATATATTGTTCACGATATAAGATGACAATATTGCCCCCTTTGTCCGAAGGTCGAATGGTAATACTATCATCGTCCATCAATGACTTGAGAGCTTTCCTTTGTTCAATGGTCAGATTAGAGCTTCCTCCACGTTTATATTCATTTTTATTTTTGTTTTGTCTTACTGCATTGAGGGCCTTTCCAACACATTCATGAAAGGTGTCTATGTTATCGTGTGGTAATGTTGGCATAAAACTCGATTTCGGTTTAAACTCCGTATCTGCAGAGGCATCTGTTGTAACATCCAATTCAATCAATAATTGTGTAGCACCACTCTCTTCTCCTACCACACCACCAACTGAACTCAACTCAGTAATGTTATTGAGTACATCAATGTCTCCTAAAACAAAATCATAATCTTGATTGCTTGTACCACTCTCTTTAGCTTGTCTACCATAAGCACCCTTAATTTTATGCCACTTTTTCAATTTTAACTTGCGAACGTATTTAAACAGATCAATTCTGTCGTTGGCATAATTAGAGGGGTAGGAAGGACAGAAAGAGAGGCCCAGGCACAGAGTTCTTTTTTCAATTGGTTTCATGAACCTTTTTGACAAATTCACAATAGTTTTGTTTACCATTGTTTCGTCCATTAGTATGTTCTTTTGGCATATGGTCTGCCCCTTCCCTTTGAACCACGTCCCCTGCCTCTTCTCCCATCGTTGTCTACTTCGTATTCGGCGATTTCGTCGTGTCCTCTTCCTCTTCCCCGTCCACGTCCCCTTTGACCCCTTGTTTTCGGGGTTGGTGTCTCCCTTGTGGTCTGGCGGCCTCTCCGCAATGTCCTGTATTCGTCTAAAAAAGTCAGTTGTTTTTTACTTTGTGCTGCGGGTGTCTCACTTCTTACGGGCACGTCAGACTCACTTTCACTTGTGATGACATTTTCGTTCTCCAAAATATCATTTGTAACAATGGTTTTAGAGAGATCACCTTCACCATGTTTGTATAGGTGGTCATATTTATGGCTAAAAGTAAGAATGCGCCCAGTGTCATAATCCACATAATCACGATTCAGTTTTCTCTCTTTCCGTGCTTTTATGTCGTCTTCATGTTTGACCAACCTTTCTTTTATGTTGGCTAGGGCTTTCTCTAGAGTATCTTTCTCCATATCAGTCTTAAGTTCTTCAATCAACACTCTGATTTCTTCCAGGATGACCTCCCGGTCAGACCAGGCGTACTTAATGAGTATTCTAGCATCCTTCTTGAACTGTGGGCGGAATTCAGTGACCACTCTTCTAACATCTTCGGGTTAGGTTTCTCATATGTGGGAGTTGTAAAAATTTGCAGCCCCCTAGGGACCATATCTTGATCTACATAGTGTTGTAACGATGTTGCTTCCCACCACTTGCTAATTTCATTTCTCTTCAATTTTTCATATTTGCGTAATTTGTCTTCATTAGGTTGTTGTTGGCTTTCCTTGGTTATTCCTCTGAGACCTGTCGTCGTTTTGCGAGCAAACATAGTCTTTGCTGCAAGTTTGCGTTCATCGTCCTCATTCATGGCTGTGCAACAGCAGGATAATGCTTATTTAAACTTATTTTCTTACTGAAGGGTCCCACGTTCCCCCTACTAATAGTAGGTTCTCTCTGCCACAAATATTCACTTGACTGGGAATGTGCTCGTCAATGGCCGTTGCTCATTTGATGATGCCAAGTTTATATAGGGTAAACTTCAGCACTTCGTGTACTTCAAAGACTCGTGACTAAATGCGCTTGGCAGTCAATGCGGTATGTCTAGCAACCCCGTTACTCCAGAAGTGCGAGGGAAAAACAACGCCCAACCGCCGTCAGGCGTCCCACCCTCACCCCCTTCGAGGACGGAAGTAACAGACTCCCGCTTACCTGCTCGTCCGCGCAGTTGCCGGGCAAACACCTCACGTAATCCCAGTGATCAAGTGCGTTCTCTTAGGCCGGTCACAAAAAGTTCAAATCCTCAATTAATGCCTTCTCATAGATCGCTCCTTCCGGATTTGCATAGACCCATGGAGAGTGGCACGCACGCCGGCGGAGAAACCGGCCAATAAATCCACAATCACTTTTTCACTACGCGTGCTCTCAGAAATCAGGGACCCAAAGTTGGAAAGTTTAAACTGCTGTTTAATCACACACAACGCGTTTCGCCAAAGGGCTTGATCACGTGCATATGCCGTCACTATGGCAACGCCACGTATATAGTGGGAAAAACATGAGCATAGAAAGAGGACCACAATAAACAAAATTCTTCGTTTTGTGAATAAGAAAATAAATTGTACGCGGAAAAAACAGCTGTTAAATACAATCGGTATTATGCTACGAATATGCAAATAAATGTTTGTAATAATCGTATTTCTTATATTGCTCATACAAGTCGTGTAATGAACACAAATAACGGACATGCTGTCACTGATCTCTGAGCCTAAATACATGTTTGAAGTTATAAATAACATAGCTCTACAGTAATGTACATGTTTCATTGCCTTACTGCACATTATACAAGCAGATCCACAAATTGATACCCAGTGGTTCTTTCTACTGCAACTGACATAAACTCCTCAAAATTGCACTATTTAACCTAAGAAGGGCGCATACACACTATATAATAGTTCGCACCTATCCGATATATATCTTTAAAAACATCGTTAACTTAATCAGCTGTGGCAAGCATAATAGTAGGTTTGCATGAGAAAACCACGATACATGTGTTTAGTGCACATTTCGAAGTTGACAAATAAAGTTGTGGCTACAAAATAAAAAACACATATGCTGGAAAAAATACTAGCAGCACTCTAAATTCCAATATTGTTCAACAAATGCAATAATTAGCAATTCATCATCCCACAGTTGGGGAACCTCAATAATTGATGACAAGTATGCCACAATCCAGTTAACTACATGTGTTTCTGAAGTGTATCAATAAAGTTACATCAACTACAACCATCAAGGTATCACAGCTACTGGCAAGTGCCAAATTTCAAACATGAGGAATTGAAGTTACCACCATAGCGTTAACATGTAAACGGCATAATATCTCTTATTTATGTACAATAGAAAGAAAGATAGAAAAAAGGTAGAAAAAAAGGTGAACACAGAATGAAATATAGAATAATTGGGGAATTAAAGTGCAAAAGTGCATAGAAGGAAAAGAGCACAGATTGACTGCCCGTGCAGGTAGATTCAGATGAATGGGCCCATGTACTTCCTTCCTAAAAAATAGAACAAAACAAATAATGCAGATTAAAAACTCTTAAAAAGTGTTGTAATTACACAAATTACCCACCAACAGGTGGTATTCTTTCTACAACATCTCAAGCACAGTCATGAACATTGAGGAAAACTATATGATACGCTAATAGCAAAGTTATTCATTCTCTAAGATGTACAGATAATTCTTCCTCTTGGTTTAATCCTCCAGGGGTCTTAGTCTGGAAATCTATGATATATTTAGATTCACGTTGTCTTAATTTGAGAGTTCTATTGCCACCTCTAGGGTTTCTCTCAATTTGTTCTAAGAGGATGTAACGCAACTCATTGATGTTAGAAAAATGCTTGTCCCTGAAGTGCCGTGCCACAGGGCATTTCTGATCGAAATTAGTAATGGCCCTACAATGTTCTAAAATCCGTTTCTTGGCCATACAGGTGGTACTTCCAATATACCATAATTTACAAGTGCACTCTATAACATATATTACAAATACAGAGCTGCAAGTCAAAAATTGGGTGATGTTTTTGCTGATGCCATTGTACGATACTTTCTTTTGGGATGTGCTGTTTTTACAAGCCTTGCAGTGGCTGCATGGGTAAAAACCTTCGAGACCCTGGATGTTGTTCGGGGGATATATGGTTACATCACTATGCACAAGCAAATCTCTAATGTTCCTATTTCTACGATGTGTAATACTAGGTCTATCAGGAATACTTCCACCTATTACACTGTCGTTTTTCAAAATATCCCAATTCTTTGTGATGATTCTCTTAATGGTTTTTGAATCAGATCCGTATGTCATTATCACTCTGGTAGTGTTATCTTCCTTAGTACAATCTGGTAATGGGTCAGAGATGGTATTCGCCCTATCCACTCCTGCAGCTCTAGCCAGTGCTTTTTTGAGGACCCAGCTCGGATACCCCCTCTCCCTGAACCTGTCAGTGATACAATTGCTTTCCAGTTTATATGCCTCTTCCGTATTGCAGTAACTTTTTGCCCTCAGCAGCTCACCATATGGGATACTCCATTTAAGGGTATCTGGATGGCTGCTGAGGGCATGCAGAACACTGTTTCCTGCTGTACTTTTACGGTACAGTGATGTATGTACCTTGTTCTCCCTTATTACTAGTTTGACATCTAGGTACTCCACTTGTGTCTCACTGATGGTACCACTAAGAATGATGTTAAAGTCATTCTTGTTCAATTTTTCAATGAAATCATGTGCCTCTTCTAATGATCCTTTCCATACGATAAACAGGTCGTCGATATATCGTAACCACATCGACACCCGCTTCCAATCTTGTTGAAGGGATGGATGGGATCGAATGCCTTCCTCCCAGCTCCCCATGAAGAGATTGGCAAAGCTGGGAGCAAAGCATGATCCCATCGCAGTCCCGTTGATCTGTTTGTAGAGGACACCATTGAATAGAAAAATATTATTCGTTAAGCAGTATTCCAACATAGTAAGTAGCATGTGAGTATGTTCACGGAATCTGATAGCTCTGTTCATAAGATAATATTTGCAGGCTTCTAAACCATGTTTATGGTTGATAATGGTGTACAGACTGTGTACATCCAAAGTAATGAAAATGCTATCCTCATCCCATCCTAAGCTTTCAATTTTTTTAAGAAAGTCTTTAGTATCTTTGATGTAACTATCCAATGACATCACATAGCCCCTAAGGAAATGGTCTATATATTTAGAAACATGTTCTGCAACACTGCCCTTGGAAGAAACTATGGGCCTCCCAGGTGGAACAATGGGGTCTTTATGTATCTTGGGCAGTAGATACATAACAGGGAGAACAGGGCAATCACATTTAAGATAACCATATTCTTCCCATGTCAGTATCCCCTTGTCTTTCCAATCTGTCAGAAGTTCCCAAATTGTGGTAATGCTTGCATTATACTGTTGGAAATCAACAACTTGGTAAAAAGTAGTATCAGTAAGTTGTCTATCTGCCTCCTTTATATATTGTTCACGATCTAAGATGACAATATTGCCCCCTTTGTCCGAAGGTCGAATGGTAATACTATCATCGTCCATCAATGACTTGAGAGCTTTCCTTTGTTTAATGGTCAGATTAGAGCTTCCTCCACGTTTATATTCATTTTTATTTTTGTTTTGTCTTACTGCATTGAGGGCCTTTCCAACACATTCATGAAAGGTGTCTATGTTATCGTGTAGTAATGTTGGCATAAAACTCGATTTCGGTTTAAACTCCGTATCTGCAGAGGCATCTGTTGTAACATCCAATTCAATCAATAATTGTGTAGCACCACTCTCTTCTCCTACCACACCACCAACTGAACTCAACTCAGTAATGGTATTGAGTACATCAATGTCTCCTAAAACAAAATCATAATCTTGATTGCTTGTACCACTCTCTTTAGCTTGTCTACCATAAGCACCCTTAATTTTATGCCACTTTTTCAATTTTAACTTGCGAACGTATTTAAACAGATCAATTCTGTTGTTGGCATAATTAGAGGGGTAGGAAGGACAGAAAGAGAGGCCCAGGCACAGAGTTCTTTTTTCAATTGGTTTCATGAACCTTTTTGACAAATTCACAATAGTTTTGTTTACCATTGTTTCGTCCATTAGTATGTTCTTTTGGCATATGGTCTGCCCCTTCCCTTTGAACCACGTCCCCTGCCTCTTCTCCCATCGTTGTCTACTTCGTATTCGGCTATTTCGTCGTGTCCTCTTCCTCTTCCCCGTCCACGTTCCCTTTGACCCCTTGTTTTCGGGGTTGGTGTCTCCCTTGTGGTCTGGCGGCCTCTCCGCAATGTCCTGTATTCGTCTAAAAAAGTCAGTTGTTTTTTACTTTGTGCTGCGGGTGTCTCACTTCTTACGGGCACGTCAGACTCACTTTCACTTGTGATGACATTTTCGTTCTCCAAAATATCATTTGTAACAATGGTTTTAGAGAGATCACCTTCACCATGTTTGTATAGGTGGTCATATTTATGGCTAAACGTAAGAATGCGCCCAGTGTCATAATCCACATAATCACGATTCAGTTTTCTCTCTTTCCGTGCTTTTATGTCGTCTTCATGTTTGACCAACCTTTCTTTTATGTTGGCTAGGGCTTTCTCTAGAGTATCTTTCTCCATATCAGTCTTAAGTTCTTCAATCAACACTCTGATTTCTTCCAGGATGACCTCCCGGTCAGACCAGGCGTACTTAATGAGTATTTCTAGCATCCTTCTTGAACTGTGGGCGGAATTCAGTGACCACTCTTCTAACATCTTCGGGTTAGGTTTCTCATATGTGGGAGTTGTAAAAATTCGCAGCCCCCTAGGGACCATATCTTGATCTACATAGTGTTGTAACGATGTTGCTTCCCACCACTTGCTAATTTCATTTCTCTTCAATTTTTCATATTTGCGTAATTTGTCTTCATTAGGTTGTTGTTGGCTTTCCTTGGTTATTCCTCTGAGACCTGTCGTCGTTTTGCGAGCAAACATAGTCTTTGCTGCAAGTTTGCGTTCATCGTCCTCATTCATGGCTGTGCAACAGCAGGATAATGCTTATTTAAACTTATTTTCTTACTGAAGGGTCCCACTTTCCCCCTACTAATAGTAGGTTCTCTCTGCCACAAATATTCACTTGACTGGGAATGTGCTCGTCAATGGCCGTTGCTCATTTGATGATGCCAAGTTTATATAGGGTAAACTTCAGCACTTCGTGTACTTCAAAGACTCGTGACTAAATGCGCTTGGCAGTCAATGCGGTATGTCTAGCAACCCCGTTACTCCAGAAGTGCGAGGGAAAAACAACGCCCAACCGCCGTCAGGCGTCCCACCCTCACCCCCTTCGAGGACGGAAGTAACAGACTCCCGCTTACCTGCTCGTCCGCGCAGTTGCCGGGCAAACACCTCACGTAATCCCAGTGATCAAGTGCGTTCTCGTAGGCCGGTCACAAAAAGTTCAAATCCTCAATTAATGCCTTCTCATAGATCGCTCCTTCCGGATTTGCATAGACCCTTGGAGAGTGGCACGCACGCCGGCGGAGAAACCGGCCAATAAATCCACAATCACTTTTTCACTACGCGTGCTCTCAGAAATCAGGGACCCAAAGTTGGAAAGTTTAAACTGCTGTTTAATCACACACAACGCGTTTCGCCAAAGGGCTTGATCACGTGCATATGCCGTCACTATGGCAATGCCACGTATATAGTGGGAAAAACATGAGCATAGAAAGAGGACCACACTAAACAAAATTCTTCGTTTTGTGAATAAGAAAATAAATTGTACGCGGAAAAAACAGCTGTTAAATACAATCGGTATTATGCTACGAATATGCAAATAAATGTTTGTAATAATCGTATTTCTTATATTGCTCATACAAGTCGTGTAATGAACACAAATAACGGACATGCTGTCACCGATCTCTGAGCCTAAATACATGTTTGAAGTTATAAATAACATAGCTCTACAGTAATGTACATGTTTCATTGCCTTACCGCACATTATACAAGCAGATCCACAAATTGATACCCAGTGGTTCTTTCTACTGCAACTGACATAAACTCCTCAAAATTGCACTATTTAACCTAAGAAGGGCGCATACACACTATATAATAGTTCGCACCTATCCGATATATATCTTTAAAAACATCGTTAACTTAATCAGCTGTGGCAAGCATAATAGTAGGTTTGCATGAGAAAACCACGATACATGTGTTTAGTGCACATTTCGAAGTTGACAAATAAAGTTGTGGCTACAAAATAAAAAACACATATGCTGGAAAAAATACTAGCAGCACTCTAAATTCCAATATTGTTCAACAAATGCAATAATTAGCAATTCATCATCCCACAGTTGGGGAACCTCAATAATTGATGACAAGTATGCCACAATCCAGTTAACTACATGTGTTTCTGAAGTGTATCAATAAAGTTACATCAACTACAACCATCAAGGTATCACAGCTACTGGCAAGTGCCAAATTTCAAACATGAGGAATTGAAGTTACCACCATAGCGTTAACATGTAAACGGCATAATATCTCTTATTTATGTACAATAGAAAGAAAGATAGAAAAAAGGTAGAAAAAAAGGTGAACACAGAATGAAATATAGAATAATTGGGGAATTAAAGTGCAAAAGTGCATAGAAGGAAAAGAGCACAGATTGACTGCCCGTGCAGGTAGATTCAGATGAATGGGCCAATGTACTTCCTTCCTAAAAAATAGAACAAAACAAATAATGCAGATTAAAAACTCTTAAAAAGTGTTGTAATTACACAAATTACCAACCAACAGGTGTTATTCTTTCTACAACATCTCAAGCACAGTCATGAACATTGAGGAAAACTATATGATACGCTAATAGCAAAGTTATTCATTCTCTAAGATGTACAGATAATTCTTCCTCTTGGTTTAATCCTCCAGGGGTCTTAGTCTGGAAATCTATGATATATTTAGATTCACGTTGTCTTAATTTGAGAGTTCTATTGCCACCTCTAGGGTTTCTCTCAATTTGTTCTAAGAGGATAAAAATAAAAATCTGATTGGCCGCACTCTGCTAGTCCTATCAGCATGTGCCCCAAAGAATTGTGGTCCATGAAGTAGCGTCGGCGGGTACGCCTATGCCAAAAGTTTAAAATGAAAATGAGTGTCGCGTTAGCCATCCCTGGACACGTGTTTCGAGGTAGTTGCCTCTCGTCAGCAGGGAGTAGGTATGTGTGTGGGGTTGCTGCGTAGGCTGCCAAAAAATATTCTCAGGTAAAGTACCACTCAAGGCGCGCAGGTGCGTAGCCATGGGCTCGTCAGCCCCACCGGCTCAAGGGAGCCTGAATATAAACAAAAATCTGATTGGCCGCACTCTGCTAGTCCTATCAGCATGTGCCCCAAAGAATTGTGGTCCATGAAGTAGCGTCGGCGGGTACGCCTATGCCAAAAGTTTAAAATGAAAATGAGTGTCGCGTTAGCCATCCCTGGACACGTGTTTCGAGGTAGTTGCCTCTCGTCAGCAGGGAGTAGGTATGTGTGTGGGGTTGCTGCGTAGGCTGCCAAAAAATATTCTCAGGTAAAGTACCACTCAAGGCGCGCAGGTGCGTAGCCATGGGCTCGTCAGCCCCACCGGCTCAAGGGAGCCTGAATATAAACAAAAATCTGATTGGCCGCACTCTGCTAGTCCTATCAGCATGTGCCCCAAAGAATTGTGGTCCATGAAGTAGCGTCGGCGGGTACGCCTATGCCAAAAGTTTAAAATGAAAATGAGTGTCGCGTTAGCCATCCCTGGACACGTGTTTCGAGGTAGTTGCCTCTCGTCAGCAGGGAGTAGGTATGTGTGTGGGGTTGCTGCGTAGGCTGCCAAAAAATATTCTCAGGTAAAGTACCACTCAAGGCGCGCAGGTGCGTAGCCATGGGCTCGTCAGCCCCACCGGCTCAAGGGAGCCTGAATATAAACAAAAATCTGATTGGCCGCACTCTGCTAGTCCTATCAGCATGTGCCCCAAAGAATTGTGGTCCATGAAGTAGCGTCGGCGGGTACGCCTATGCCAAAAGTTTAAAATGAAAATGAGTGTCGCGTTAGCCATCCCTGGACACGTGTTTCGAGGTAGTTGCCTCTCGTCAGCAGGGAGTAGGTATGTGTGTGGGGTTGCTGCGTAGGCTGCCAAAAAATATTCTCAGGTAAAGTACCACTCAAGGCGCGCAGGTGCGTAGCCATGGGCTCGTCAGCCCCACCGGCTCAAGGGAGCCTGAATATAAACAAAAATCTGATTGGCCGCACTCTGCTAGTCCTATCAGCATGTGCCCCAAAGAATTGTGGTCCATGAAGTAGCGTCGGCGGGTACGCCTATGCCAAAAGTTTAAAATGAAAATGAGTGTCGCGTTAGCCATCCCTGGACACGTGTTTCGAGGTAGTTGCCTCTCGTCAGCAGGGAGTAGGTATGTGTGTGGGGTTGCTGCGTAGGCTGCCAAAAAATATTCTCAGGTAAAGTACCACTCAAGGCGCGCAGGTGCGTAGCCATGGGCTCGTCAGCCCCACCGGCTCAAGGGAGCCTGAATATAAACAAAAATCTGATTGGCCGCACTCTGCTAGTCCTATCAGCATGTGCCCCAAAGAATTGTGGTCCATGAAGTAGCGTCGGCGGGTACGCCTATGCCAAAAGTTTAAAATGAAAATGAGTGTCGCGTTAGCCATCCCTGGACACGTGTTTCGAGGTAGTTGCCTCTCGTCAGCAGGGAGTAGGTATGTGTGTGGGGTTGCTGCGTAGGCTGCCAAAAAATATTCTCAGGTAAAGTACCACTCAAGGCGCGCAGGTGCGTAGCCATGGGCTCGTCAGCCCCACCGGCTCAAGGGAGCCTGAATATAAACAAAAATCTGATTGGCCGCACTCTGCTAGTCCTATCAGCATGTGCCCCAAAGAATTGTGGTCCATGAAGTAGCGTCGGCGGGTACGCCTATGCCAAAAGTTTAAAATGAAAATGAGTGTCGCGTTAGCCATCCCTGGACACGTGTTTCGAGGTAGTTGCCTCTCGTCAGCAGGGAGTAGGTATGTGTGTGGGGTTGCTGCGTAGGCTGCCAAAAATTTTTCTCAGGTAAAGTACCACTCAAGGCGCGCAGGTGCGTAGCCATGGGCTCGTCAGCCCCACCGGCTCAAGGGAGCCTGAATATAAACAAAAATCTGATTGGCCGCACTCTGCTAGTCCTATCAGCATGTGCCCCAAAGAATTGTGGTCCATGAAGTAGCGTCGGCGGGTACGCCTATGCCAAAAGTTTAAAATGAAAATGAGTGTCGCGTTAGCCATCCCTGGACACGTGTTTCGAGGTAGTTGCCTCTCGTCAGCAGGGAGTAGGTATGTGTGTGGGGTTGCTGCGTAGGCTGCCAAAAAATATTCTCAGGTAAAGTACCACTCAAGGCGCGCAGGTGCGTAGCCATGGGCTCGTCAGCCCCACCGGCTCAAGGGAGCCTGAATATAAACAAAAATCTGATTGGCCGCACTCTGCTAGTCCTATCAGCATGTGCCCCAAAGAATTGTGGTCCATGAAGTAGCGTCGGCGGGTACGCCTATGCCAAAAGTTTAAAATGAAAATGAGTGTCGCGTTAGCCATCCCTGGACACGTGTTTCGAGGTAGTTGCCTCTCGTCAGCAGGGAGTAGGTATGTGTGTGGGGTTGCTGCGTAGGCTGCCAAAAAATATTCTCAGGTAAAGTACCACTCAAGGCGCGCAGGTGCGTAGCCATGGGCTCGTCAGCCCCACCGGCTCAAGGGAGCCTGAATATAAACAAAAATCTGATTGGCCGCACTCTGCTAGTCCTATCAGCATGTGCCCCAAAGAATTGTGGTCCATGAAGTAGCGTCGGCGGGTACGCCTATGCCAAAAGTTTAAAATGAAAATGAGTGTCGCGTTAGCCATCCCTGGACACGTGTTTCGAGGTAGTTGCCTCTCGTCAGCAGGGAGTAGGTATGTGTGTGGGGTTGCTGCGTAGGCTGCCAAAAAATATTCTCAGGTAAAGTACCACTCAAGGCGCGCAGGTGCGTAGCCATGGGCTCGTCAGCCCCACCGGCTCAAGGGAGCCTGAATATAAACAAAAATCTGATTGGCCGCACTCTGCTAGTCCTATCAGCATGTGCCCCAAAGAATTGTGGTCCATGAAGTAGCGTCGGCGGGTACGCCTATGCCAAAAGTTTAAAATGAAAATGAGTGTCGCGTTAGCCATCCCTGGACACGTGTTTCGAGGTAGTTGCCTCTCGTCAGCAGGGAGTAGGTATGTGTGTGGGGTTGCTGCGTAGGCTGCCAAAAAATATTCTCAGGTAAAGTACCACTCAAGGCGCGCAGGTGCGTAGCCATGGGCTCGTCAGCCCCACCGGCTCAAGGGAGCCTGAATATAAACAAAAATCTGATTGGCCGCACTCTGCTAGTCCTATCAGCATGTGCCCCAAAGAATTGTGGTCCATGAAGTAGCGTCGGCGGGTACGCCTATGCCAAAAGTTTAAAATGAAAATGAGTGTCGCGTTAGCCATCCCTGGACACGTGTTTCGAGGTAGTTGCCTCTCGTCAGCAGGGAGTAGGTATGTGTGTGGGGTTGCTGCGTAGGCTGCCAAAAAATATTCTCAGGTAAAGTACCACTCAAGGCGCGCAGGTGCGTAGCCATGGGCTCGTCAGCCCCACCGGCTCAAGGGAGCCTGAATATAAACAAAAATCTGATTGGCCGCACTCTGCTAGTCCTATCAGCATGTGCCCCAAAGAATTGTGGTCCATGAAGTAGCGTCGGCGGGTACGCCTATGCCAAAAGTTTAAAATGAAAATGAGTGTTGCGTTAGCCATCCCTGGACACGTGTTTCGAGGTAGTTGCCTCTCGTCAGCAGGGAGTAGGTATGTGTGTGGGGTTGCTGCGTAGGCTGCCAAAAAATATTCTCAGGTAAAGTACCACTCAAGGCGCGCAGGTGCGTAGCCATGTAGATTCAGATGAATGGGCCCATGTACTTCCTTCCTAAAAAATAGAACAAAACAAATAATGCAGATTAAAAACTCTTAAAAAGTGTTGTAATTACACAAATTACCCACCAACAGGTGTTATTCTTTCTACAACATCTCAAGCACAGTCATGAACATTGAGGAAAACTATATGATACGCTAATAGCAAAGTTATTCATTCTCTAAGATGTACAGATAATTCTTCCTCTTGGTTTAATCCTCCAGGGGTCTTAGTCTGGAAATCTATGATATATTTAGATTCACGTTGTCTTAATTTGAGAGTTCTATTGCCACCTCTAGGGTTTCTCTCAATTTGTTCTAAGAGGATGTAACGCAACTCATTGATGTTAGAAAAATGCTTGTCCCTGAAGTGCCGTGCCACAGGGTATTTCTGATCGAAATTAGTAATGGCCCTACAATGTTCTAAAATCCGTTTCTTGGCCATACAGGTGGTACTTCCAATATACCATAATTTACAAGTGCACTCTATAACATATATTACAAATACAGAGCTGCAAGTCAAAAATTGGGTGATGTTTTTGCTGATGCCATTGTACGATACTTTCTTTTGGGATGTGCTGTTTTTACAAGCCTTGCAGTGGCTGCATGGGTAAAAACCTTCGAGACCCTGGATGTTGTTCGGGGGATATATGGTTACATCACTATGCACAAGCAAATCTCTAATGTTCCTATTTCTACGATATGTAATACTAGGTCTATCAGGAATACTTCCACCTATTACACTGTCGTTTTTCAAAATATCCCAATTCTTTGTGATGATTCTCTTAATGGTTTTTGAATCAGATCCGTATGTCATTATCACTCTGGTAGTGTTATCTTCCTTAGTACAATCTGGTAATGGGTCAGAGATGGTATTCGCCCTATCCACTCCTGCAGCTCTAGCCAGTGCTTTTTTTAGGACCCAGCTCGGATACCCCCTCTCCCTGAACCTGTCAGTGATACAATTGCTTTCCAGTTTATATGCCTCTTCCGTATTGCAGTTCCTTTTTGCCCTCAGCAGCTCACCATATGGGATACTCCATTTAAGGGTATCTGGATGGCTGCTGAGGGCATGCAGAACACTGTTTCCTGCTGTACTTTTACGGTAATGTGGAAATATGGATTTTTCTGATCAGTTATGTCCCCTATCTTGGACCCCAACGGTTTCATGTATGAATCACAAGTACATGTATGTTCCCTCCAGTTCCAGTTATGAAGACGCAAACACATGTGCGTCCACCGTCAACATGTCCTCTGTCAGATCCGCCATGAATAGGCCGGATATTCCATTCCTAAGTATGAAAGGCCACAGGCTTTATATGGTTCACTTATGCCATTTTACAGTCCAGGCAAGCAGGCCCTGATTCTGTCATCAAACTCTTCTTGCCTTCTGCCTCTGAAAACTCCAGTCTGAGCCTGCATCTGTGACCATGAACTTTGTCTCATTCTCTGCGCGGCTTACGAAGCCTGACATCAGCCTATTCTCTGCCAAGAACTGTATTTCACCTTCGAGTTATCTGCTTCACTCCTCAGCCGATGCATTCCTGTCTAGTAGTTTAAGTAAACATCCTTCCAGCTACATCCTTCCAGCTACCGAGCAATGGCTCGGCTTCTCTGTCTTTATGCAAGTAATTCATAGCCCTGTTACCATGGAATATTCCTACCCCCTCGCATTTAGTGTAGACACTTAGACGCTTGTACACGCACGCACAGTCAGTATAGAATAGATTCTGTCCGAGAGTCCTCCTTTTGTGGATAACATAGTTCTTTAAACATAGGATGTTAGATATGATTTGGGATTAGGTTGACTTGACCCCCCAGACTTCTTGTCTCCACATGTAGAGCTAAATGTCAAGTCCCCTTCACACCCTAGTTGCACGTCAATCACACGTCATGCTGCTGCGCGCGCATCTATGCCAAGTATTATCTTATAGATCCACCTATATATGACATCATAACCAATTATGTTCTTTTTTACTCCTTATTACGCCCATTTTCGGTTACGCATATGAATCGTCATTTTCCTTATCAATTGTTACGCCTACCGCATTCGCTTCATTGTAATGTATGTTCTATAAAAGTCATTTCTTGTCAATAATGTATGTACTTCACTTCCTGAACCCCCGTGGTGATGGAACTTGGAGCAACCGATTATAATCGACCATTGGAATAAAGCCCATTCCGAACCTCTAATATCACGGATTCTGCCTCTTATTTACTGAGCTATTTTATTATGTTTCTGTATCAAATTAAGTCCCGGTAATTAAATTATTTACCACATGAATGGCGCCCGAATAGGGACACTTTCTCATCTCACGCGCCGGCGGTGAGTTGCAGGCCCGGTCTCCTGCCACAGCTGGACGGACAATAACGCGTACCAGCAGGATTTCCTGTATCTCCCTCCGGTCAAGCGGGGGCGACTGAGGCTGCGATCAACACCCAGACGAGGCGGTGAGAAGTGCGAAGTATCCCGACCAGAGCCTAGCTGAGAGAGCAAGATCCGAGGTATACAGAGGCCCACCAGTTCCCGAAGTCCGAAGTCGAGTCCAGTTTCCGACGAGTCGAGTCGAGTCCAGTCCGGTTCAAGTTCAGTTCAGTTTCCGAGGCCTTCCGTTTCCGAAGCTACCCGGTGAGTACCATTACTGGGGAGGCATTTCTGACGTGCACATAGGTTGTGCCGGTCAAGACGGGTTTGGGTACACAAATCCGGTCTGCACTGTTTCAGCAGTGTATCTGTACTGTTTAGCAGTATATCTAGTATATCAAGTATATAAATTCAGAATAAATCAGTTAAAGTCGAGTATTATGTTTTTGTGTTTAAGTTTTCCTTAGACCGTCATCATTATTGATTGCTCAGGTAAATGTTAAATGTTAAATGTTTTAAGTACGTTCTGCATATCGTGGTGTGAATGACTGTTCATTATCGTGTTTACTGTATTAAGTTTGTTCAAAATCAAGTATCAGATCAGTTCTCAATATGCCGCTCTTTTCGAAGCTAAGACAGATCACTACAAGAAAAGGGGTACTCGAAGAAGCTGTTCCTATTCCTCCTAGGGACACTCCAGGGTACTTCATGTATCATAAACATGGCTTAGACGCTATATTATTTCTTGATTTATGGGTAGACTACACCAAGGAATTACCAGAAAGTCAGAGGTGGCCCACAGCGGGAACCTGGGATGCAGAGTGCATCATGAAAGTAGAAGAAGAGTTATGGAAAAGGAAAGTCAGACAGTCACAGAAAGACGCCGTTGAGTTATGGCGTAAAGAATCTCATAGACGTACAGAAAAAGCACTCCGACAGGAAGAAAAGAATAAAGACAGTTCAAATAAAGTTCGAGAAAATTTATTAATTGAAGAAGGTATCCGAGTGAAATCAGAACAAGTAGACAGACAAAGAAATGCCCTTATGAATGGCATGTATCCCCTTCTGGCCGAAGGATTACCTAAGGCTACTCCAGAAATACCGAAAGACTTGCCACCCCCATTATTCCCAATAAAGGTACATCCTAAGGGGCATCCTAGAACCGCAGAAGATGTTTTTCTTTCCTCATATTTAGATGACGCAGCTCCCGAGTATGCTAATTCCGCCCCACATAGACCGCCTACCAGGGAGGTTCAACGCCAAGATCCAGTACCCGTATCCCTACAGCAACAGATCGTGTCACAAGTTCCGGCAAGCACATCTGTTTCTGCATCTGTCCCTACAGATACTTCTATAGCTGTGTCCACACCTATAGTTGCTGTGTCGCGTTCAACGAATCCTTTCACACCCGACACCCCAGATGGGGCTACGGGAGGTGCTACCAATATTTTTTCTACGCCACCCAGAATAAATAAACTTACCTTTCAAGAGTCAGCACATTCACGTACCCCCAAACTCATAAATGCCCGTACGCTTAAGGAACTTCTTGTAGATTGTAGATATGACCCTGTGCCCGGCAAAGAGGACGAAATGACCCTGGCATCATTGCGTATCAGACGAGCCGCAGTGTATTTAGGGAAGTTACCAGGAATGACTGCGCATCTAGATAAAATATATCATTTTGTCCAAACAGGGCGAGATTCAGAATGTATTAACAGAGCTATGGAATACCAGAAAGTGGAGATACAGGGGGAACTGTTACGTTTCCTCATAAATTGTGTGATCAGAAATCAAGACCGACCGGGGGTAGACCCGGAAGCAATGCAAATTCTTACCAGATGGAGCCAGAATATATCAGAAGGTAGACATGATAAGCAAAATTGTATAATAGCCATGTGCCGAAAGATCCGTAAAGAAATAGAACGCCTACACGAAGAAAGATTAGCGGTAGACCAGTTCGAACAAAGCGAGGAGGAAGGGTCAGGACTGCCCGCAGGACAGTCAGACACCATAGCCTATGTAGGTAGAGGAAGATCTTGTAATAGTAATAGATGTCTTATTGACCCGATACGTCCGATATGTCCAGATAATAACAGGAATTTCCAAATACCTATAATTAATATAAGATCTAACGAGCATTCGTTCCAAGCCGCCGACAAATTACTCCGAGAACGAAGGGGTTATCATTTTCTCGATTCTATGGATGAACAAGATTTAGCTAGGGCAGATGTCCATTGGGTGGACAGTCCCGGAAAATATGGTGATGATACAGTAGCACACACATTTTTGAATCTCACCCCAGATGAACAGCGGTTAGCTGGGATTTATATGATTCAACAACTCCTTATACTATATCAGAGTCAGCATTCGGACCCTGGTCCCTTACCTGACATATTGACTGAATTGCTCATGAATAGATGGAGAGGTTCAGGTACTAAATTAATTAAAGAAATTCTAGAATCAAGAAAGCAGTATATTCTTTTTGTATGTTCAGAACGTGTCTCATTGCCCATCAAGGAAAGAACCACGTATTACATGGATAGACAGAATCCCTTACGAGAAGTGCACCCAATAAAAGGCGAGGACAATGAGTTTAAACGCGTATTTGTATATACGCCCATATCGAAAATAGAATTGTTAGAAATGAAGAAAGTGGTACCCAGTCATGACAAAGATCCAGCGGGTTTTCACCGAGAAATTAAAGACATGTTACTCATGGGAGAGTATACCTATCCCGACATTATGACAATATTAAAGGTATTGATGCCTGCTGGCATTTATGAGAAACTCAGGGAAAAAGAGTGGGAGGTAGGAGACCAAAAGATAGAATGGTCAGTATTAGAAGCGGAAGAGAAGGCCCGAACTGCAGGAGCAGGACTTGGGGATAAAACTAAAGCGCTACCAGGATTATTAGTACAGGTGCTGCCACGTTTATTAACTACGAAAAAGGAAGATTGGGGTACAATTTCAGCCTGTAAGCAGAAGCAAGATGAAGACACTAGTGATTACTATGCCCGATTTGAAAAATGTTTTGGTATAAATAGTGGCATAAAAGCAAGTAGCGAATCATACCCGCATCTGTTTGTAACAAAATTAGTAGAAAATGCCCTGCCCCAAGTAAAGAATAGAGTGTTAAAATTCGAGAGTACCTGGCAAGGTAACACTCCATCACAAATGTTACAAATGTTACAGTACCATCACAATAGAATTAGAGAGGAACAAGAACATGAACACAGACGCATGAAAGACACGAAAATGAAAATGCTAGTTTCCCAGACAGTTCCAGCTGAAGGACATAAAAAGGGTATGACACATTCCAGTGATTCAACAGGACCTGTAAAAGGGACATGCAACTATTGTAAAAAGCCAGGTCATTATGTACACGATTGTCCAGTTTTGAAACATAATATCGCCATAGGTAATACAAAAGAAAGACCACGGCCACCTAGACAGGATCAGAATGAACAAGGAGCCCCGCAGCATGCACAGTCCATGCCAGCTCCACCACAGTCTATACAGTTTGTGCCAGCTGCACCAGCGCTGCCCGTTGCTGCCACACAAACCACGACACGACAACTGTACCAGACCGCACAGTACGACTATCCTGATTACCAACGATACGCATGAACAAGCCTAGAGAGGGAAGTTGACTTACCCCTTATCGAGATCCCTGTAGATCAAGAAGGACCTTATGTACATAGTGAATTATTAGGCCAAGACAGAAATTTTTTTACTCGATACAGGGGCAAGTCGAACTACCATAAAACGTAGTGAAGTTCCAGGGGCACCCCTCTCAGGCTCACAGAATATTTCCCTTGGTTTTTCAGGAAAACCTATTGTTAATGAAGTATCACAGCCTCTTCCACTTACGATAGGACCTTTGACCCGAACTACAGATTTATTGCTTACTAAATCATGTCCAGAAAACTTGTTAGGAATAAAAACACTGAAAGCTCTAGGAGCTATAATATGTTGTTCTCCGGAAGGAGTAAGATTGTTTTTACGTGATTTTAAAGGTCACAATGTGTCTAGAGACATGTATCCCCGACTGCAGACTTTACCTGTACATCTATGGGCACAAGGCCCTACTGATGTTGGTTGCATGAATATTACACCATATCGAGTTACACTAAAGGCAGGAGTGGTACTACCACGAATGCGACAATACAAGTTACCACCAGATGCTGTAGTGGCTTTACTACAAATCATTGACGAGCTCATTGCCCAAGGAGTGGTTGTGGAAACAGACTCCAATGTATGTAATTCACCGATAATTCCGATTCTTAAACGAACAGATCCAAAGGCCCCGCCAGTATATCGATTGGTTATTGATCTGCGCGAATTAAACAAATGCATTGTGCCGCAATTTCCTGTGGTCCCAGATATCTCGGCATTACTGACAGCTATTGATTCCGAAGCGACATTCTTTACTGTAATCGATCTCAAGAATGCCTTTTTCAGCGTCCCAATAGATCCGGAAAGCCAATATTTGTTCGGATTTAGTTTAAATGGGCGTAGCTTTAAATTCTCACGCGCACCTCAAGGATTTACAGAAAGCCCCAGCATCTATAGCCAAGCACTGAAACGAGAACTCGACAGTATCCACATGCCAGTTAACACTGCTCTGCTTCAATATGTCGATGATCTACTGATCACCGCGAGAAGCGAACCCGAATGTGAGAAAGCATCACTGACAGTTTTACAATTTTTAGCCGAAAAGGGGCACAAGGTGTCCCCTTCTAAGCTGCAATTCTGTGTCCAGCGAGTTGTTTATCTTGGACACTCGCTGTCCAAGGAGGGAAGGCAGCTTACACCCGACCGCATTCAGTTAATAGATAACATGCCAATACCCAAGACACAAAAGGAGGTGCGGGCTTTCATAGGCCTCACTTCATATTGCAGGCAGTGGATCCCTCAGTATGCATTTCTAGCAAAACCACTCATTCAGTTGACAACACAGGAGGCAGCCACATCGACTGTTCTCCCTTGGACTCAGGAACATACACAAGCTTTTGAAAGCCTAAAGAAAGCTTTATGTCAAGCACCCGTTTTAGCAACGCCATGTTACAGAAAACAGTTTACACTCTTTGTTACAGAACGCGAAGGTACTGCCTTGTCAGTACTCACACAGGAACAAGCAGGAGCACACAAACCATGTGCTTATTTTTCTAGTACATTAGATCCCGTAGCTCAGGCTTTGCCTGCATGCCTAAAATCAGTAGCAGCGACAGCTTTAGCAATAAGACAGAGCGACGCCATAGTGTTAGGACATCCATTGACAGTTCAAGTACCACATGCAGTAGAGGTTCTTGTAAATAGAACGCAAACACAACACTTGACTATCGCGCGACTCACTGGGTACGAACTAACATTGTTTCAGCCACATATAGAAATCAGACGTTGTAACACATTGAATCCTGCCACACTTTTACCTGTAATCGGAACAGACCCACTAGCCCATGACTGTATTGAAGTTATTACAATAACGACGAAACCTAGACAAGACTTAACCGATGTTCCATTGTCAGACCCATACCTGACATTGTATGTAGATGGTTCATGTATGAGAACAAATACAGGAGAGTTAGTGGCTGCTTACGCAGTCACAACAGACACTGAAATAATTGAAACTGATCGCATAAATATCTTGTCAGCTCAAGCCGCAGAGCTTATCGCTCTGACTCAAGCCTG
The DNA here is from genome assembly GCF_964204655.1 of Triturus cristatus. NCBI lineage: Eukaryota > Metazoa > Chordata > Amphibia > Caudata > Salamandridae > Triturus > Triturus cristatus. Next base: position 105,797,370 of record NC_140587.1, read on the forward strand.
TATTCAAGCCACAAATAAAAAAGTCAACATATACACTGATTCACGTTATGCATTCGGAGTTGTACATGACTTCGGCGTGCTGTGGCGAGAGAGAGGTTATTTAACTTCCCACGGTGCCCACATTCAGCACGGACCCCTCATTCATGCCTTATTAGATGCAATACATCTACCCATTGCAATATCAATTATGAAATGTAAGGCTCATACGAAGGTTACTGATATCATTTCTCAAGGCAATGATCTAGCCGACAGAACAGCTAAACAGACTGCTCAAACTCAAACCTCCGACATGACAAAGACAATAGTCCCGATGCCGACACATTGTATGACAGTTAAAGATCCTACTCTTGACGTAATTGACATACAGACACATGCTACACCAGACGAAACAAAGAAATGGACTGAATTAGGAGGGATCCAAACGGACCAAGGATGGATGATGAAGGAAAAGTCTGTGTGGTTCCTTCCTGATTCAATGGTCCAAGTTATAATTAACACTATACATAGTCCAGCACATCTAGGAGAAAAAGCTATGCTAGACAGCATTCAACACATTTGGTTCAATAAACATTTGCGAGCAGCAGCCAAACAAAACGTTCGTACCTGTATGATCTGTTGCCAGTTCAACCCAGGAAAAAGCGTTCCCGTAGAACAAGGTGGATTTCATCCTCCTAATCACCCTTTTGAAGTACTCCAGATGGATTATATCCAGATGGAACGATGTCGAGGATTCAAATATGTTCTCGTAGTTGTCTGCGCTCTTTCCCGTTGGACGGAGGCATACCCGGTTTCAGATTACACTGCCCCGACTACTGCCAAACAGTTGGTTCGAGAATTCTTCCCACGATACGGTTTACCACGTGTTGTTCACTCAGATAACGGCCAGCCGTTCTCATCCGAATTAATGAAACATGTTTCACTTCTGTTAGGATATCAGTGGAAATTCCACTGTGTCCGACACCCCGAGGCAGCAGGTCTCGTAGAGAGACATAATCAGATACTGAAAATCAGATTGTCCAAAATATGCAGAGAGAAAGGTGTCGACTGGGTAGTAGCGTTACCAGTTGCACTCTTTTACATGAGAATGGTAGCACACTCCCGAACAGGGCTATCCCCGTATGAGGTGATCTTCGGCAGACCACCAAATATGTGGGGGACGCCCATACCACGCAAAATAACTGATATTGACTGTAATATGCTGACAGATTACTTGGCTTCCTTGATGTCTGCACTACAATCTTGTCGTTCACAGGTAGCTGCAGCCTTTCCCGACAACACTGAGGTGAAACCCCATGACGTAGTTCCGGGAGACCTCGTTCTTGTGAGGAATTTTGATCGAAAGACTCAGCTGGAGCCCAGGTGGAAGTCACCCAAGTTGGTCCTGCTGACCACAAGGACAGCCGTGAAGATTGAAGGCAGAAAAGGATGGATTCATTCAAGTCATATCAAGAAATTTCATGGACTTCCTGCAGATGTAAATAGCCCACCTCGTGTGTCTTCACCAATTGACTCAAAACTACCTTTGGCTGAGGCCGACAGTCAGGAACTCTATAAACTAAAACTCAGGCCTAGACCGTCGGACGATTTGATTGTTTAAGTCCTCTCCAAGGTGAAGCGGTTGAATCTGTCTCCGACATGTATCCCTTAGACCTGAATCATGGAAAATCACGAAAAATGTTGAAACGACAGGCGTATTGTAAATCACTGCGTAGTCATTGCATAGTGACATTATTAATCTTGTTTTTCTTAAGTCTTTTAATAATTACTGCAAGTATATTGTTGCACATATATTACCCTATTGCCAGAAATGTTTACAATGTTACTGCTGAACATTCTTTTAGTGACCTACCCCCGCATGAATTGTCCTATAGACTTGCGCTGCGCAATAACACTTTCATTAGTATGTTACATCATTCCCATCAGACTAGTAATGCAACTAATTGTTGGGTGTGTGGCCGGCTCCCTCCCTATCAGAATTATGAAGGAGTCCTGCCTTTCTTTCCACATGCGTTTACACATAATGGCTCCTGTGGAGCGTGGTTTAGTTTAATCAATTCCATAGACTCAGACACAGCAGTTTATCAAGACCATTGGGTATGGGGAAATCTGAACCTAGTTTTATTCAAAGTCTGTTACCCTGACAAGGAGGGTCGCCCCAAAGGAACAGGAACTGATCTAGAAAATGAAGTATATGGATTAGGTAATTTTACACCTAATCTCATGATTCTAAATGTCAAATCCGAAGTTGAACTAGTTTTACCCACCATGTCAGTATTCCCAGCGAAGGGTGAATTGTGTGTAAGAAAAGTTGGTTCCATACATATGGGCCATAGTAAATGCACTACTATAGTAGAATTCAGTGATCAAGGCAAATCTTCATTTAGAGCTTCTCGCCACTCCTACTTTATATGTGGTCAGACTGCATATATGCGTCTACCTCTAGATTGGGATGGTACCTGCTACATTGCATTCCTTTTGCCACCTGTTTTCCTAGCTCCTCCTGATTATTATAGAAATATTCATTTAGTACACAACAGAGAGCGGAGAGATCTCCCAATTGTCGATTATACTGAGACGGCATGGGACAAGTATGTAGATTTTAATAAAGGCATCTTTCCCTATATAGGTACTGTTACTAATAGTAAGCTGATACGTAGATTAACTAGAACCCTTGAAGCAGTAGTGAATGAAACTATTTCCGCTTTAGGCAATTTAATAGAAGAGCAGTCTGCTATGCGGATTGTTGTGCTTCAAAATCGTCTTGTCCTTGACGTCATCCTGGCTGATAGGGGCGGAGCTTGTAGGGTCATCGGATCCAGCTGCTGCGTATTCATACCAGAAAATTCGCCATCTGTATATAAAGCCATAACTCGCCTTCATAAGATTGTGAGCCAGATACACCAGAACCCAGGCACTTGGACTTGGTCCGGGTGGTTTTGGAGTGTGATATCAGCCTGGGGATGGAGAGTTCTATCCTTCCTAGGTATTGGCCTTCTCATACTATTCAGTTGCTGTCTATGTCTACAATGTGGACCAGCGATCTGTGGTCTGTGTGCCACATCGTGTATTCCACCACCAAGATTTCATTCGTCACGGAAGAAGAAAGAAGAACAAATGATGTTATATGAACAGATCAATGGATTGATGAAGATTGATATCTCTTAACGGGCAAGTAGGGGACAAGGAGGGAATGTGGAAATATGGATTTTTCTGATCAGTTATGTCCCCTATCTTGGACCCCAACGGTTTCATGTATGAATCACAAGTACATGTATGTTCCCTCCAGTTCCAGTTATGAAGACGCAAACACATGTGCGTCCACCGTCAACATGTCCTCTGTCAGATCCGCCATGAATAGGCCGGATATTCCATTCCTAAGTATGAAAGGCCACAGGCTTTATATGGTTCACTTATGCCATTTTACAGTCCAGGCAAGCAGGCCCTGATTCTGTCATCAAACTCTTCTTGCCTTCTGCCTCTGAAAACTCCAGTCTGAGCCTGCATCTGTGACCATGAACTTTGTCTCATTCTCTGCGCGGCTTACGAAGCCTGACATCAGCCTATTCTCTGCCAAGAACTGTATTTCACCTTCGAGTTATCTGCTTCACTCCTCAGCCGATGCATTCCTGTCTAGTAGTTTAAGTAAACATCCTTCCAGCTACATCCTTCCAGCTACCGAGCAATGGCTCGGCTTCTCTGTCTTTATGCAAGTAATTCATAGCCCTGTTACCATGGAATATTCCTACCCCCTCGCATTTAGTGTAGACACTTAGACGCTTGTACACGCACGCACAGTCAGTATAGAATAGATTCTGTCCGAGAGTCCTCCTTTTGTGGATAACATAGTTCTTTAAACATAGGATGTTAGATATGATTTGGGATTAGGTTGACTTGACCCCCCAGACTTCTTGTCTCCACATGTAGAGCTAAATGTCAAGTCCCCTTCACACCCTAGTTGCACGTCAATCACACGTCATGCTGCTGCGCGCGCATCTATGCCAAGTATTATCTTATAGATCCACCTATATATGACATCATAACCAATTATGTTCTTTTTTACTCCTTATTACGCCCATTTTCGGTTACGCATATGAATCGTCATTTTCCTTATCAATTGTTACGCCTACCGCATTCGCTTCATTGTAATGTATGTTCTATAAAAGTCATTTCTTGTCAATAATGTATGTACTTCACTTCCTGAACCCCCGTGGTGATGGAACTTGGAGCAACCGATTATAATCGACCATTGGAATAAAGCCCATTCCGAACCTCTAATATCACGGATTCTGCCTCTTATTTACTGAGCTATTTTATTATGTTTCTGTATCAAATTAAGTCCCGGTAATTAAACTATTTACCACAGTACAGTGATGTATGTACCTTGTTCTCCCTTATTACTAGTTTGACATCTAGGTACTCCACTTGTGTCTTACTGATGGTACCACTAAGAATGATGTTAAAGTCATTCTTGTTCAATTTTTCAATGAAATCATGTGCCTCTTCTAATGATCCTTTCCATACGATAAACAGGTCGTCGATATATCGTAACCACATCGACACCCGCTTCCAATCTTGTTGAAGGGATGGATGGGATCGAATGCCTTCCTCCCAGCTCCCCATGAAGAGATTGGCAAAGCTGGGAGCAAAGCATGATCCCATCGCAGTCCCGTTGACCTGTTTGTAGAGGACACCATTGAATAGAAAAATATTATTCGTTAAGCAGTATTCCAACATAGTAAGTAGCATGTGAGTATGTTCACTGAATCTGATAGCTCTGTTCATAAGATAATATTTGCAGGCTTCTAAACCATGTTTATGGTTGATAATGGTGTACAGACTGTGTACATCCAAAGTAATGAAAATGCTATCCTCATCCCATACTAAGCTTTCGATTTTTTTAAGAAAGTCTTTAGTATCTTTGATGTAACTATCCAATGACATCACATAGCCCCTGAGGAAATGGTCTATATATTTAGAAACATGTTCTGCAACACTGCCCTTGGAAGAAACTATGGGCCTCCCAGGTGGAACAATGGGGTCTTTATGTATCTTGGGCAGTAGATACATAACAGGGAGAACAGGGCAATCACATTTAAGATAACCATATTCTTCCCATGTCAGTATCCAATTGTCTTTCCAATCTGTCAGAAGTTCCCAAATTGTGGTAATGCTTGCATTATACTGTTGGAAATCAACAACTTGGTAAAAAGTAGTATCAGTAAGTTGTCTATCTGCCTTCTTTATATATTGTTCACGATCTAAGATGACAATATTGCCCCCTTTGTCCGAAGGTCGAATGATAATACTATCATCGTCCATCAATGACTTGAGAGCTTTCCTTTGTTCAATGGTCAGAATAGAGCTTCCTCCACGTTTATATTCATTTTTATTTTTGTTTTGTCTTACTGCATTGAGGGCCTTTCCAACACATTCATGAAAGGTGTCTATGTTATCGTGTGGTAATGTTGGCATAAAACTCGATTTCGGTTTAAACTCCGTATCTGCAGAGGCATCTGTTGTAACATCCAATTCAATCAATAATTGTGTAGCACCACTCTCTTCTCCTACCACACCACCAACTGAACTCAACTCAGTAATGGTATTGAGTACATCAATGTCTCCTAAAACAAAATCATAATCTTGATTGCTTGTACCACTCTCTTTAGCTTGTCTACCATAAGCACCCTTAATTTTATGCCACTTTTTCAATTTTAACTTGCGAACGTATTTAAACAGATCAATTCTGTCGTTGGCATAATTAGAGGGGTAGGAAGGACAGAAAGGGAGGCCCAGGCACAGAGTTCTTTTTTCAATTGGTTTCATGAACCTTTTTGACAAATTCACAATAGTTTTGTTTACCATTGTTTCGTCCATTAGTATGTTCTTTTGGCATATGGTCTGCCCCTTCCCTTTGAACCACGTCCCCTGCCTCTTCTCCCATCGTTGTCTACTTCGTATTCGGCGATTTCGTCGTGTCCTCTTCCTCTTCCCCGTCCACGTCCCCTTTAACCCCTTGTTTTCGGGGTTGGTGTCTCCCTTGTGGTCTGGCGGCCTCTCCGCAATGTCCTGTATTCGTCTAAAAAAGTCAGTTGTTTTTTACTTTGTGCTGCGGGTGTCTCACTTCTTACGGGCACGTCAGACTCACTTTCACTTGTGATGACATTTTCGTTCTCCAAAATATCATTTGTAACAATGGTTTTAGAGAGATCACCTTCACCATGTTTGTATAGGTGGTCATATTTATGGCTAAACGTAAGAATGCGCCCAGTGTCATAATCCACATAATCACGATTCAGTTTTCTCTCTTTCCGTGCTTTTATGTCGTCTTCATGTTTGACCAACCTTTCTTTTATGTTGGCTAGGGCTTTCTCTAGAGTATCTTTCTCCATATCAGTCTTAAGTTCTTCAATCAACACTCTGATTTCTTCCAGGATGACCTCCCGGTCAGACCAGGCGTACTTAATGAGTATTTCTAGCATCCTTCTTGAACTGTGGGCGGAATTCAGTGACCACTCTTCTAAAATCTTCGGGTTAGGTTTCTCATATGTGGGAGTTGTAAAAATTCGCAGCCCCCTAGGGACCATATCTTGATCTACATAGTGTTGTAACGATGTTGCTTCCCACCACTTGCTAATTTCATTTCTCTTCAATTTTTCATATTTGCGTAATTTGTCTTCATTAGGTTGTTGTTGGCTTTCCTTGGTTATTCCTCTGAGACCTGTCGTCGTTTTGCGAGCAAACATAGTCTTTGCTGCAAGTTTGCGTTCATCGTCCTCATTCATGGCTGTGCAACAGCAGGATAATGCTTATTTAAACTTATTTTCTTACTGAAGGGTCCCACGTTCCCCCTACTAATAGTAGGTTCTCTCTGCCACAAATATTCACTTGACTGGGAATGTGCTCGTCAATGGCCGTTGCTCATTTGATGATGCCAAGTTTATATAGGGTAAACTTCAGCACTTCGTGTACTTCAAAGCCTCGTGACTAAATGCGCTTGGCAGTCAATGCGGTATGTCTAGCAACCCCGTTACCCCAGAAGTGCGAGGGAAAAACAACGCCCAACCGCCGTCAGGCGTCCCACCCTCACCCCCTTCGAGGACGGAAGTAACAGACTCCCGCTTACCTGCTCGTCCGCGCAGTTGCCGGGCAAACACCTCACGTAATCCCAGTGATCAAGTGCGTTCTCGTAGGCCGGTCACAAAAAGTTCAAATCCTCAATTAATGCCTTCTCATAGATCGCTCCTTCCGGATTTGCATAGACCCATGGAGAGTGGCACGCACGCAAGCGGAGAACCGGCCAATAAATCCACAATCACTTTTTCACTACGCGTGCTCTCAGAAATCAGGGACCCAAAGTTGGAAAGTTTAAACTGCTGTTTAATCACACACAACGCGTTTCGCCAAAGGGCTTGATCACGTGCATATGCCGTCACTATGGCAACGCCACGTATATAGTGGGAAAAACATGAGCATAGAAAGAGGACCACAATAAACAAAATTCTTCGTTTTGTGAATAAGAAAATAAATTGTACGCGGAAAAAACAGCTGTTAAATACAATCGGTATTATGCTACGAATATGCAAATAAATGTTTGTAATAATTGTATTTCTTATATTGCTCATACAAGTCGTGTAATAAACACAAATAACGGACATGCTGTCACTGATCTCTGAGCCTAAATACATGTTTGAAGTTATAAATAACATAGCTCTACAGTAATGTACATGTTTCATTGCCTTACCGCACATTATACAAGCAGATCCACAAATTGATACCCAGTGGTTCTTTCTACTGCAATTGACATAAACTCCTCAAAATTGCACTATTTAACCTAAGAAGGGCGCATACACACTATATAATAGTTCGCACCTATCCGATATATATCTTTAAAAACATTGTTAACTTAATCAGCTGTGGCAAGCATAATAGTAGGTTTGCATGAGAAAACCACGATACATGTGTTTAGTGCACATTTCGAAGTTGACAAATAAAGTTGTGGCTACAAAATAAAAAACACATATGCTGGAAAAAATACTAGCAGCACTTTAAATTCCAATATTGTTCAACAAATGCAATAATTAGCAATTCATCATCCCACAGTTGGGGAACCTCAATAATTGATGACAAGTATGCCACAATCCAGTTAACTACATGTGTTTCTGAAGTGTATCAATAAAGTTACATCAACTACAACCATCAAGGTATCACAGCTACTGGCAAGTGCCAAATTTCAAACATGAGGAATTGAAGTTACCACAATAGCGTTAACATGTAAACGGCATAATATCTCTTATTTATGTACAATAGAAAGAAAGATAGAAAAAAGGTAGAAAAAAAGGTGAACACAGAATGAAATATAGAATAATTGGGGAATTAAAGTGCAAAAGTGCATAGAAGGAAAAGAGCACAGATTGACTGCCCGTGCAGGTAGATTCAGATGAATGGGCCATGTACTTCCTTCCTAAAAAATAGAACAAAACAAATAATGCAGATTAAAATCTCTTAAAAAGTGTTGTAATTACACAAATTACCCACCAACAGGTGGACGATGATAGTATTATCATTCGACCTTCGGACAAAGGGGGCAATATTGTCATCTTAGATCGTGAACAATATATAAAGGAGGCAGATAGACAACTTACTGATACTACTTTTTACCAAGTTGTTGATTTCCAACAGTATAATGCAAGCATTACCACAATTTGGGAACTTCTGACAGATTGGAAAGACAAGGGGATACTGACATGGGAAGAATATGGTTATCTTAAATGTGATTGCCCTGTTCTCCCTGTTATGTATCTACTGCCCAAGATACATAAAGACCCCATTGTTCCACCTGGGAGGCCCATAGTTTCCTCCAAGGGCAGTGTTGCAGAACATGTTTCTAAATATATAGACCATTTCCTCAGGGGCTATGTGATGTCATTGGATAGTTACATCAAAGATACTAAAGACTTTCTTAAAAAAATCGAAAGCTTAGTATGGGATGAGGATAGCATTTTCATTACTTTGGATGTACACAGTCTGTACACCATTATCAACCATAAATATGGTTTAGAAGCCTGCAAATATTATCTTATGAACAGAGCTATCAGATTCCGTGAACATACTCACATGCTACTTACTATGTTGGAATACTGCTTAACGAATAATATTTTTCTATTCAATGGTGTCCTCTACAAACAGGTCAACGGGACTGCGATGGGATCATGCTTTGCTCCCAGCTTTGCCAATCTCTTGATGGGGAGCTGGGAGGAAGGCATTCAATCCCATCCATCCCTTCAACAAGATTGGAAGCGGGTGTCGATGTGGTTACGATATATCGACGACCTGTTTATCGTATGGAAAGGATCATTAGAAGAGGCACATGATTTCATTGAAAAATTGAACAAGAATGACTTTAACATCATTCTTAGTGGTACCATCAGTAAGACACAAGTGGAGTACCTAGATGTCAAACTAGTAATAAGGCAGAACAAGGTACATACATCACTGTACCGTAAAAGTACAGCAGGAAACAGTGTTCTGCATGCCCTCAGCAGCCATCCAGATACCCTTAAATGGAGTATCCCATATGGTGAGCTGCTGAGGGCAAAAAGGAACTGCAATACGGAAGAGGCATATAAACTGGAAAGCAATTGTATCACTGACAGGTTCAGGGAGAGGGGGTATCCCAGCTGGGTCCTCAAAAAAGCACTGGCTAGAGCTGCAGGAGTGGATAGGGCGAATACCATCTCTGACCCATTACCAGATTTTACTAAGGAAGATAACACTACCAGAGTGATAATGACATACGGATCTGATTCAAAAACCATTAAGAGAATCATCACAAAGAATTGGGATATTTTGAAAAACGACAGTGTAATAGGTGGAAGTATTCCTGATAGACCTAGTATTACATATCGTAGAAATAGGAACATTAGAGATTTGCTTGTGCATAGTGATGTAACCATATATCCCCCGAACAACATCCAGGGTCTCGAAGGTTTTTACCCATGCAGCCACTGCAAGGCTTGTAAAAACAGCACATCCCAAAAGAAAGTATCGTACAATGGCCTCAGCAAAAACATCACCCAATTTTTGACTTGCAGCTCTGTATTTGTAATATATGTTATAGAGTGCACTTGTAAATTATGGTATATTGGAAGTACCACCTGTATGGCCAAGAAACGGATTTTAGAACATTGTAGGGCCATTACTAATTTCGATCAGAAATACCCTGTGGCACGGCACTTCAGGGACAAGCATTTTTCTAACATCAATGAGTTGCGTTACATCCTCTTAGAACAAATTGAGAGAAACCCTAGAGGTGGCAATAGAACTCTCAAATTAAGACAACGTGAATCTAAATATATCATAGATTTCCAGACTAAGACCCCTGGAGGATTAAACCAAGAGGAAGAATTATCTGTACATCTTAGAGAATGAATAACTTTGCTATTAGCGTATCATATAGTTTTCCTCAATGTTCATGACTGTGCTTGAGATGTTGTAGAAAGAATACCACCTGTTGGTGTGTAATTTGTGTAATTACAACACTTTTTAAGAGTTTTTAATCTGCATTATTTGTTTTGTTCTATTTTTTAGGAAGGAAGTACATGGGCCCATTCATCTGAATCTACCTGCACGGGCAGTCAATCTGTGCTCTTTTCCTTCTATGCACTTTTGCACTTTAATTCCCCAATTATTCTATATTTCATTCTGTATTCACCTTTTTTTCTACCTTTTTTCTATCTTTCTTTCTATTGTACATAAATAAGAGATATTATGCCGTTTACATGTTAACGCTATGGTGGTAACTTCAATTCCTCATGTTTGAAATTTGGCACTTGCCAGTAGCTGTGATACCTTGATGGTTGTAGTTGATGTAACTTTATTGATACACTTCAGAAACACATGTAGTTAACTGGATTGTGGCATACTTGTCATCAATTATTGAGGTTCCCCAACTGTGGGATGATGAATTGCTAATTATTGCATTTGTTGAACAATATTGGAATTTAGAGTGCTGCTAGTATTTTTTCCAGCATATGTGTTTTTTATTTTGTAGCCACAACTTTATTTGTCAACTTCGAAATGTGCACTAAACACATGTATCGTGGTTTTCTCATGCAAACCTACTATTATGCTTGCCACAGCTGATTAAGTTAACGATGTTTTTAAAGATATATATCGGATAGGTGCGAACTATTATATAGTGTGTATGCGCCCTTCTTAGGTTAACCTCTTCAGTGCCCATGACGAGATAGTCTCGTCATGGAGCACGGTTGCGCTGTGCCCATGACGAGACTATCTCGTCATGAACCCCACCCACTAGTGCAACGCCCGGCACAGGAGGGGGAAAGGGCGTGGCACCGAAGGGGTTAAATAGTGCAATTTTGAGGAGTTTATGTCAGTTGCAGTAGAAAGAACCACTGGGTATCAATTTGTGGATCTGCTTGTATAATGTGCGGTAAGGCAATGAAACATGTACATTACTGTAGAGCTATGTTATTTATAACTTCAAACATGTATTTAGGCTCAGAGATCGGTGACAGCATGTCCGTTATTTGTGTTCATTACACGACTTGTATGAGCAATATAAGAAATACGATTATTACAAACATTTATTTGCATATTCGTAGCATAATACCGATTGTATTTAACAGCTGTTTTTTCCACGTACAATTTATTTTCTTATTCACAAAACGAAGAATTGTGTTCATTGTGGTCCTCTTTCTATGATCATGTTTTTCCCACTATATACGTGGCGTTGCCATAGTGACGGCATATGCACGTGATCAAGCCCTTTGGCGAAACGCGTTGTGTGTGATTAAACAGCAGTTTAAACTTTCCAACTTTGGGTCCCTGATTTCTGAGAGCACGCGTAGTGAAAAAGTGATTGTGGATTTATTGGCCGGTTTCTCCGCCGGCGTGCGTGCCACTCTCCATGGGTCTATGCAAATCCGGAAGGAGCGATCTATGAGAAGGGATATATATATATATATATATATATATATATATATATATATATATATATATTCACTGAAAAAACCATAGGTTTCACTCACGTTATAGTTAGGAATTAGCATTTAAAAAACCTTGCAAATTCACTTAAAAAACCATAGGTTTCACACATGTTATAGTTAGGTGGATATTTCACTCGTAAAAAACCAATGAAATTCCCCCGTTATAGTTAGTTCAGATAACTATAAGTCGCGCGCCCGCAATCCACTGCTCATGACGTCACATATTACATCACTCATGACATGGTCAGTGGCATCACTCATGACATCACTGATGACATCATCCTTGTGATAGAGTGGCGGTCGCGTGAGTTATAGTTATCTGAACTAACTATAACGGGGGAATTTCATTGTTTTTTTTACGAGTGAAATATCCACCTAACTATAACATGTGTGAAACCTATGGTTTTTTAAGTGAATTTGCAAGGTTTTTTAAATGCTAATTCCTAACTATAACGTGTGTGAAACCTATGGTTTTTTCAGTGAATTTGTACGGTTTTTTAAATGCTAATTTATTTATGTATTATTATTTTTTATATATATTTATTTTACCATAAACTCCGTATTACATTTTTTTTTATTTTTTTTATTTTCACCGTGCGCGCACGGTGCGTGCACCCCGCGATTTAAAAAAAAATAAAAAGAAAATTTTTGCCTTCGGGGTCCTTCAGGGACCCCCTGACAAAGGCTAGGGCGTCAGGAACTCTCTACCCTGCCCCCTTTTCATGTTCCCCACCTTCCTTTTTTACTCTCGCACTGAAAACAAACAAAATGGCGGCCGACACTTCTGGATTTCGACCGATTCGAACGTTGACTAACATGTAACCACCAATCAGAATTACGCTTGCGCACGTTAGGGTGCTCGCACGGTGCTCGCACGGTGCGCGCACCCTGCGCGCGTATAGATATTGATATGCTTTTGAATGCTATTTTCCCAGGAAATACTGAACAGATTTACACCAGACCTGCAAAAGGCACTTCCTTGACCTTATGGCTACCTCTCTGCCAAATTTCAAGTAATTCTGTTCAGCCGTTCGGGCTGTAGCTGCGTCTAAAGGTCCTATGGAAAAATGCATGGGGAAAACGCGTTTTGGGACCCCCCTTTTTTCTCGGCCCCCGCTTGACGAATCACCCCGAGACTTTCAGGGTAGGAGCTGAACGGAGCACCCAAATAGTTTTGAAAATTTCGTGAGGATTCGTCAACCGGCGCCAAAGTTATTCAAAATAGAATTTTGAGATTTCCTATGGAAACACGGTCCTAACTATAACTATCTACTGGCGACCGCCAGTAGATAATATGTTTCACCCAAAAATGCCCCTGCATTCAAGATGCACTCCTCCAGTTGGTAGGTATCACCTTTATTTTTCCAAAGGAACAGGGTTACAGCTGTTTATTTTGTGCATTTGTTGTGCCTTACACGTTTCAGTACATTCCCACACTTTCATCAGAGGCAAAGTTCAGAGTGCACCAGCTTCAGGCTCCCACAGCTTTCCTTCGTGCTTCTCTCATTGTTATGGGCCTCAGGTGTGCCGTTTTTTTATATCTGTTTCAAGGCACGCTGGGAACTGTAGTCATACTTCTGGCAAATTAAAAAACCTATATAGGCATATATAGTACAAGAAAGGGAGATCATTTTTCTGGTTTCTTTGGTAGCGGTCGTCGAAACAGCAAAATATGAGGCTCTGGCTCGTGGATCATATAGTAAACCCAACCCTGACTCTGCTGAACGCCAAGGTTCTGCCATTCCGTCTCCGTCATCAAGTGCATTTTGGTGACTAGCTTTGCAATGTCCTTAGGCAACATCACATGTCGGTACTTGTACTCGTCGTACTTGTCACTGTATACATCACATAAGGTTCCCCGACATTTAACAATACCAGTCACACTTATCCTTTCACCTCAACAGAGGCAGGTTCCACCAATGCTCATAGATTCCGGGGCTACAGGAAACTTCTTAGCCCTAGCCTGGGCCAGCCCTTTACATATCCCATGGATTAGAAGAAATGAACCAGAGCATGATAGAGCTGTAGATGGCTGTGAGCTGTCTTCCGGTATGATTGTATATCAAGCGATTACATTATTTTTAGTATGTGAGAATGGGCACACTGAGGTCTTGACCGTTGATCTCATAAACACACCTACCTTTGGCGCTATTTTAGAGATCCCTTGGCTTCAACTGCACAACCCTGTCATAGACTGGTCTTTTCAACTTGTCACCTTGGGATCCCATCACTGTCAAATGTATTGCTATAATAACACACCGGGAGCTCCATCTCCCTTGACTTGTGCAGCCTTAAAACCAGACCATTTGAATCAGCTTCCAGTAGAATACCAAGACTTTCAAGACGTCTTTGACTAACAAGGAGCTGCGCAACTACCTCCCTATAGGGAATTTAATTGTCATATAGCTTTAATTCTGGGCGCTACACTACCCTGAAGTCCCTTTTATGCTCACTCAGAGCCAGAGATGGAAAATTTAAAAAAAGAAATAGATGAAATGCTAGCCGTAGGGTTCATACGACATTCCACCTCTCCTGCGACATCGGTGCTCTTCATTGTTATGAAGAGGGATGACAATTTGTGGGCATACATAGACTACAGACCATTGAACAAAGTGACTGTAAAACACAGATATCCATTGCCATTACTCCCAGACTTGTTAAATCAGGTTAATAAATCCACTGTATACACCAAACTGGACTTGTGTGGTGCATACCACCTCTTTTGTCTAAAAGAGGGTGACAAATGGAAGACCCCCTTTCATTCAGAGTTTTTCAATGCACAGTTATGCCGTTGTATAATGCCCCAGCGGGCTTCCAGTACTTCATGAATGAAGTTCTGCAAGATTTGCAGGACAATTGCATTGTCGTATACATCAATGACATCCTGATCTATTCACAAAACATGACTGAACACAGAGACCATGTTAGGACAGGCTAACCATAACTCTGAGAACATACCCTTTTTGCCAAGTTGGATAAATGCACATTCCATATCCAGTCTGTGGAGTTCCTAGGATTTGTCTTGTCCCCAAAGGTTGTGACCATGGATAGAATTAACGTCCAGGCGATCTTAGATTGGCTAGCACCAACAAAGGAGGTACAGAACTTCCTGGGTTTTTCAAACTTTGACCGATGATCTATCACCCATCTTTCTGATATTATAAGCCTCATCCCTAGACTCTTTCGAAAGAAGGTATCTTTTGAGTGGTCCCAGGTGGCCAATGATGCCTATAGCTTACTTAAGGAGAAATTTACAATGACCTCAGTACTCCGACATCGAGACCCCGCGCAGCCTTACTTTGTAGAGGCAGATACCTCCCAGTTGGCTGTGGGAGGTATTTTATCACAAAGCGAAAACACAACAGGACACATGCACCCAGTTTCCTTTTTCAAAAAAGACTTGTTGCTGGCAGAGCAGAATTACACAGTTGCCGAAGGAGAGTTTTTGGCAATTAAACCATGCTTTCAAAAAAGGGTGACACAACCTACTAGGGGTCCAGCATATTGTCACAATATACACTGATGATAAGAATCTCCAATCCTTAGGTTTTTGAAAGTGTCGACCCCTAAACAAGTATGGTGGTTATTATGTTTCAGTCAATGTCATTTTGTTATCACCTATCAGCCAGGCACACAACAGATTAAGGCCAATCTACTTTCTAGATGGGGTTACACAAGTCAGGACGCTCAGGGACAGACACCACAGAACATTATAAACTCAGAACATATTGTGGGGTTCTACGAACAGGAATCCTTCTTGGAGAAAGTTAGGCGGAGTATAAGTCCTGAAGAAATAAACTCTTGGAGGACTGAAAAAGATAATCATGTGCTCAATGAGCTTCCTTACCATGGTACCACCTTATATGTCCCTTGAAAGAAATAAGACAGGAAGCCTTAACCTAGTGTCATGAAACTCCATTAGCAGGTCATCCAGGAATCAGAAGGACCTTAACAAACTGTCAGCGATGGTTTTGATAGCCAACATTGTCCAAGGATGTGCATGACTACTTTCAGACTGGGGGTGAGTGTCTTAAAAGTTTCAGCGCTTCGTCCATCATTTCCTTGTGTTTGCTGCATTTGGACCTGCCCAATATGTTCTCAAAACAAGGCATCCACCCCATCAGGCTAATTACAAACCATGCCATCCTTGGCATACGTTAAGCATGGCCCTTATCACTGGCCTCCACAACTCCAATGCCTTTACAACCATTTATTTTCCTAAGGCCCTCACCATGCAGTTTATTGAACAAATTATGCTGTTGCATTGACTCCCTTCGGTCATAATTTCTGATAGGGGCCCACAATTCATTTCACAATTTTGGCGCAGTCATTATACTTCATTGGACATTGATGCTCAACTCTCATCTGCTTAACACACATACAAACTGATGGGCAGACGGAGCGGGTAAAACAGGTTTTGGAACAGTCCCTGCAATTAAATTACTTACAATAAGTCACAACATTCAGCCACTGGGGTTTCCCCCTTCTCTTGTTTGACGGGTATGCATCCTCGTTTGTTGCCTGAAAATCTTGTAATGTGCTCAGAAATGTACCTGCCATACAAGACTTTGTAAAACATCTGTCTGATTCACAACAGCAGGTGTTATCACACTAGCATCAGGCTACATGGGGAATGGAAAAATATGCTAACAGACATCGACAATAACTGCCAGACTACAAGGTTGGAGATAAAGTTTGGCTGTCCACTAAACACCTGCCATTACAGGGGGCACATAAGCTACAATCCGGATTTGTGGGTCCCTTTTCTATTGAACGGATTATTAATCCAGTAGCTGTGAAATCACAGTTGCCAGAAGATCATTCATCCAATGTTTCATGTGTCCCTATTAATGCCCTATTGTGTCTAGACCTGTCCTACTCTCCCCTCACAAATAACACTAGATGCTCATTTGTAATTTGAGGTACAGAGAATCCTTGATTTTAAGCATGAGAATGGACACTTATTTTGGGAACTAGCTAGCAATGTTCATGCCCCTCGCCTAGTTCATTCATTCCATGTCTTTTTACCAGACAAACCTCACCCTGTAGGTCATTCCTTGTGGGAAGGAACTATCATGAGCCCCTCATGCACTCTCTGTGTAGTGAGTCCAGCACAAGGAGTTCATGTTGCATCACCCCTATGGTGTTTAATGGCACACTATGATACCATGACTGATGTTCCCCCAGAACCTGTGGTTCCATTGTCCTTGAGTGTCTGCAAGCTCCCCCCAGAATCCTGTGAGTCCATAGAGTTTCTTGCACACACTGTTACAAGGGTGTTGATGTGATTTTCAACTGAGTCTCTGCAAGCAACCCCTCAGAATCTGGTGAGCCCATGGAGTGCCTTATACCCGCTGTTACTAGGTCCTTGGTGTTCTTTTCCATTATGCATGTTGGAGCAAAAACAATATATTTGTGTCCTGGTTAATTGGTTCCAACCATCAAGTTGCACGTGCCCTTCCTGTAAGGTCAAAGAGAGTGACCTAACATTTGTCTCCTTTAAGGGTTGTTTGAGAATCTTTATGGCGGCCATGTGCCCCACATGCCACACGTGAGCTAGCTACATCCGTTGAGCCTTCAAGAGTGTATATAAACCACACCCGATCCCAAGTCGTTGCTTGGCCTTGCTCCCTGCGTAACAAGCTTCACCATTCCCATTCACCTGAAGAACCCTGCCGGAACTGAGAAGCGCTCTAGCCTCCTTCAAGTCCAAAGTGAACCGGTGACTCCCATGGCTCAAGCTCCCTTGATGCCTCCCTCATCTCTTCCCCCTGCACAGCTACTCCTGATCCCCTGCAACTCCCTGAGTCAAATCCCCGAGATCTTCTTTGAACTTCAGACAAATGGAAGAACAAGGCTAAGTACATGATATCAGGTTAGTGCATACTAATCTTACTATAGTAGTAAGCTTGACCGAGCATCAGCATCTTCATAGACTATAGACATTTCCTCCATGCCCTCTCTGTGCTTTCTTCCAGTGCTTCTTTTGTGTTTATGCTTCAGATCCTTCTTGCAACCGTGGCGCTTTGTAGGAAGCTGGCTCTGTATATAGTATACCAAAGTAAGGTATGGTGTGCACAGAGTCCAATGGAACCCGAAAGGTAGGAAGAGGTAAAAGTAGATAGCACCTTACTCTCTATTTGTGGTCGAGCAGTAAGGCTGTATTAGAGGACAGTGTTAAGCATTTTTTGTACACACTCAATCAGCAAATGATTTCACACACTCAAAGACTGAACTTCAGACCAATTGGTTTTGTATAAAAAATATTCTGTTAGTTATTTTATTTCCTAGAACCAAGCAAGCCTGGCACAAGTAAGGGATAAATAATTTGCAGTAAATATACAGTTTTTACAAGTGAATGCAAGTTCAATGCAGTTGTTTGAAATACAGGTAAGTCAAGGTATTGCAATTACTGTACAAATTTATTTTTATTTACTTTTTAGATTACTTTTTCTACTCAGTGTGATATGCCTAGATATCACACTCAGACATTTCCTAGAGAAAAGGTAAGTAAAATCAGTTTTGCACCTTTGTTATTTTTCAGGTTTCCATACAAAGCAACTCCACACTTTCAGAGAAAAACAGTCAATAGGTTCCTATGGAGAGAAATTAAGTTAACGGTTACCAGGTAAGTAATCGGTCTTTGGGGTTGAGCTTCTGGGGTTAGAACAAGGGTTCCTCTAGGGTCAAGGATGCACTCTTGTTACACCCTCATCGGCACTAGGGCAGCCAGGTACCGAGTGCTGAGGCCCAATGTTCTCCAATGGGGGAACTCCGGTTGGTGGCTGCTGCCGAGCAGGCCCCTTGGTTGTGGGAGCAAAGCTCCTATACTTAAGCTCAGGGCAAATGGGGGTGTAGGCCAGCCAAAAAGTTGCACCCTCAGCGGCACTGGGGCGGCCGGGTGCAGAGCGCGGTTTTGGTATCGGAAGCCCAGTTGTTTGCAATGGGGAACCTCCGGTTTGCAAAGGCACTGCAGGCTCGGGCATGAATGTCTCCTGGGTGCGACCACCACTTTGAGAGGTAAGGTGGAAAGCTGGGGGTTGGTTAGGTACCATTGGTTGGTCCACCCAAGGATGTGGGGCCTCAGGTGCAGGGGTGCCTTTTAGGGTTGGATCTTCTTACCAGTTCCTGGTCACGGTTGGGGGGACCTTCCGGTTTGAGGTTGCAGGTGTCAACTGAAGGCTCGAGGCAGGTCAGTGGTCGCCGGATCTCGGGTCATGATCACCGGGGAGACCTCCTCGTGGTGTTTGCCCACTCGAGTTCGGGCCGTGTGTTACATTGAAGAAAGTACTCTGGCAGGTAATGTAATCCAGGAGCCATAGGTGTAGTTAAGTAGATTTATTCATAGAAAGTAGGATGGTAAAGAAGGCCCCACCGGGAGCATCATCCAGCTGCTCAGCCCATCTCACTCAAACTGACCACACTTCAAACCATGCATCCACGAACATTCTGATGACATCAGACACACAGGCTGAGCAGCAGGGAGAAGGAGAAGACCAGAATACAACACATCTCCCTCCTTTAAACAACGAAAACAAAAGATACAAGAGAAAATAACACAGTAAGTCCTGACGATGACAAGGTCAGGATTACAAATAAGCAATGACGAGAATGTATGAATAAATTTACATAAAATTTTGAAATAACATTACAGCACATTATAGGAACTCAAACCACGGTGAATATTTTAAAATGGTATGATTAATTGTATCACACCACATAACAAAACACCCTCACACTAAATTTAAAAAAAAGATAGGATGACACCTCTCACACAAAACATGAAGAGCGGTACAATTTCACCTAACACAACCCAATGCAAAAACAATACATGACAATACAATCCAACACTTTAATGTAAAACCTCACTCGACCACACATCCGACAATACCCAATGTAAAACTACATATGACCATACGAATCAACCATTCAACTGACTCACTAAACATCACCGAACCACCATCCCTCATCCAAACCAAAAATACCCTAAATATCACAAATCATGCCAGTTGGCCAGACCAGCACAAAAAGTGATAAACAGGAAACCCAAGAGAAATGGCGCCCCTCAGAATAACAAGGACAGAAATATATCATTTCATGAACTAAACACACACAACATTGGGAATAGGACTCCTCAAAACACTCAATGACAATTTTAAACATATGCCAAAGCATAACACGACTTTAAAAAGGTACTAGACCCCCAGCGCACAGGGTTCGCGACTCCCTGAAACGCACGCCTAGGCAACACACACTTTAAGGGGTACATGACTCCCCAGCATTCACAGGATACCTAACTCCTAGAAATGCACACCTAAACAACACATAACACACTTTAAAAGGTATTTAACCCTAAAAACCAATTCCTAGGCAACACACACTTTAAGGGGTACATGACTCCCCAGCGCTCACAGGACAACTGACTCCTAGAACGTACGCCTAGACAACACATTACACACTTTAAAAGGGTATTTAACCCTCGAAACCAATGCCTAGGCAACACACACTTTAAGGGGTACATGACTCCCCAGCGCTCACCGGATACATGACTTCCTGAAACGCACGCCTAGACAACACATAATACACTTTAAAAAGGGTATTTGACCCTCAAAACCAATGCCTAGGCCACACCACTTTAAGGGGTACATGACTCCCCAGCGCTCACCGGATACATGACTTCCTGAAACGCACGCCTAGACTAAACATATGACACACTTTAAAGGTTATTTAACTCTTGAAACCAACGCCTAGGCCAAACTACTTTAAGGGGTACATGACTCCCCAGCGCTCACGGGATACTTGACTCCCTGAAACGCATGCCTAGACTTACTTTAAAAGATTACTGACACCCACCTAAAACAAAATAAGAAGATTGTGACCCGTCAAATGCAGATGCCCACGCTAACTAATTATACAAAACGCTAACATTATAGTACTAGGATATTAAACTATGCCAGTGTTATTACAAATCTGCACTCACGCCTAACTTAGAAAATAATAACAAGCAAAACGCAGAGATTGCCAATACCAATAAATATTTGGTAATTGAACAACCACTGCAAAAACATGAAATGATCAAATTAACATTAAATAGCTCTTGCAATACTTTACCACTGTACTTTATACATTAACAGTGCAGATTTGACTCTAAGTTTTGCACCGTAACTATAACATAACAAACTAAAATAAAAGAAAGTAGTCACCATTGTCGTAATTGAGAAAGTTGCTTGAATAAAATGTCACCAGAAGACAAGTTGAAACCAAACTCATTAGGATCATCAAAATCCACAAGATGGCAGTGTTGTCAAAATGTGATAATGAAACTGTTTCACTCAAGGCAATGCATCCTTAGAAGATGAGTTAATATTGTAGCGATCTTCTTTAGTGAAACCAACTTAACAAAAAAACACCTTGTCTTGTTTCTTTTTACACGCCACAAATTGCATCAATTTCCTTTGCAGCAAAACATTTAGGACGAAGTACAAAAGATCGGTGCAGTTCTAGATATCAGGCTTCATTCGATGGAGTTTTTCCTTTCTTTTTTTAAATATAGATGAATTACCTGACACGCGTATGCGACGCTCCTTGTAAACCTAATGGTTCATTGACAGTACTCAAAGTGCAGCAGTTAGGCACACAACTCCGTGCTTCACTGATGGACAGCACAAGATGGCAGCACGCTGAATTGACGCCCGCCGGGTGGCTCAAGGCGCGTCTGTGAGTGAAGGCGTCAATCGGCAATGCGCAAGAAGTGAAGTCGCACAATAACTCACAATCCACCACTTCTTTATTAGCAAAAAAGGCCACTTTATTAAGACAGGTGCCAAAATATAATTTTTCTCTAAACACTATTTTTCCATTATCTGATAATCAAATCCCCAAATTTTCTCTGACATCTATAAAAACCTAACCCCAAGGTAGACCCCAAGCAAAAACAACTCAATGACTCCTGTTGATAGATCCCCCTCATTCTCATTTCCCATCCCCATGACTGCGTCCCCCACTTCCCCCGTTGGAGGATGGGCAATCCCGCTCCAGTCTGCCCACCCCCCCAGCAAAAACCCGCCTACCAGAAAAACTAGCTAACCGAAAAAACCTGTCTTATCGTGGCAAAAAGAAAAAACCCCAGGCCTGGCCGTAGCCAAACCTGGAAGAAAAACCCCGTAGAGGGAAAGGGAAAACACAAAAAAGGGGAAGGGTGGGTGGGGCAAATTCAAAAACCCTTCCTCCCCACTCCCTTGATCACAATGAATTTCCCGCCCCACAGCGCCTCTACTTATCACCTCTCCTCTTGCATCTTGCCTCGCGCCTCCCGCCTCCCTAATTAACTCTACCCCGCACCTGGGTGGCCGCTCCCTTGTGCGAAACCACCCAGGGGGAGACTGGCTCGCGCTCCGCTCCCCCTGGGTCCCCTCTCGCACAATAACTCACAATCCACCACTTCTTTATTAGCAAAAAAGGCCACTTTATTAAGACAGGTGCCAAAATATAATTTTTCTCTAAACACTATTTTTCCATTATCTGATAATCAAATCCCCAAATTTTCTCTGACATCTATAAAAACCTAACCCCAAGGTAGACCCCAAGCAAAAACAACTCAATGACTCCTGTTGATAGATCCCCCTCATTCTCATTTCCCGTCCCCATGACTGCGTCCCCCACTTCCCCCGTTGGAGGATGGGCAATCCCGCTCCAGTCTGCCCACCCCCCCAGCAAAAACCCGCCAACCAGGAAAACCCAGAGAGTTTTCCTGCCCCACCCAAGATAAAAGGGGTACCATCTTGCAGATGCGCACCAAAAGCTCTCGTTCCAAATTCGAGCAATCATGACCCTCCACTCCAGCAAATAAAAAACTTGCCCCATGGTAGACAAAAGTACCCCATCATCCCCGCAAAGATGCCCTTCAGAGCCCCGTATATGGGAATAAGAAAGAAACTGGAATCCCACCTACACAAAATATTCTCATGGCTCTAATAAGCTTCCGTCGCGCTTTCTCTATAGCTACATGTCTCCATGCTCCTTTCCAGTGCATCCTCGGTATGAACTCAGTCCCAAACTACCTTGGTGCCTGACCAATTAGACTCGATGTGTGCTAGAACTTGCTCCATTAGCTTAGGAGTGTCGGCCCAAGACAGGGCCGCGAGATCATTCTCACCCAAATGAATAATCAGCCAGTCTGGCGGGCCCTTGTTGGAACAACTCAGGACCAAATAAACAAAAATTAACCCCAACGCATACCCCCGTTACCCTAACAACCACTTCATGCTTAACACCTTGTAGTCCGAGCGATCTCCCACAAATCTGTTGCTCAGCATAAACGTCGGCCCACTTTACGAAGGAGTGTCCTATTATCCATGATGACTGTTTCGCATTCACCAGCCCCGAAGACGTACCTAGGTAGAAAAACAAATGTTAACCAAAAGGAAACACAGTAGAAATAAAAATGTATTTTCGAACATAGTTCGCGCACCACTTGAAATTCCAGCTCCCCATCCGACGTATGTTAGTCTATGACCATCCCAATCTCGCCGCCTCTGTTGCAGCCCTATACAAAAAACGAATGTGTTCCAAACATTAAAGGGTTCTCTCCCACAAGAACCAGCACTGTCCTCATTACTGCCAACAATTGTGCAACTGAAATCTGACTCCCTGCTGCATGGCAAAAAGTGTCCTCAAGAGAAAAGGAACTAGAACGCCCTAAAAAACCCTCCCATACCCTCACTGTACCGCAGAGGCCCACTCCACACCTGTTTAGGAAAACCCAATTACCCCAAACCAACTGAACCGTTTTTATAGACCCTCAACCAAATCCCCGCCTGTGTTCTTCCCGTGAAACCTCCTCGCTGGCAATCCCCACCCTATGACACAAACCGAGCAGCTCGGATGCCCAAAATGCTCCAAAATTAACAATACCAAACATAGCCTAAAACGGCCGCATTCATCCTCATTAGAACAGCAAAGTGGCAGCCGCCCAAGCATCTTTTGCAACAAATCAAATGACACCGGTCGGCGTAACTGCTCGTTCCCAGCCCAAAGTCTACGTAAACCTTTGAGAACTCTCTGCACACTCACCCCCCCCCTTACCGTGTCCTTCCCCCACCTCATTGTCCGTAAAAACGAAATCCCAGCCAATTTACCGAAAAAATGGTATTGTGGGAAAAACCTTGAACCAACAGGTGTAAAGCCAAACCCAAAAAACTACCTGATCATAAGCCATCCTACCCCTCCCGAGAGCACCCGCGTATCCATAATAGAAGAACGCGCTCCAAGCTTGCTGATAGCTCTGTCTTGGAGTGTCCGCTACAAAGTGCTCTACCAATTCTACCATTCTTAGGCCCCCCACCCCCAGACACACAGTGGGACCGGAGTCTATGGGAAGTGCGGCCCCAGGAGCCAGCCGGCGAAATTTCTCCCGCAGCCACCGAGACAGAAAGTCCGCCATAAAATTGTTGACACCTGAAATATGACGTGCCTTAAAAACAATGATAAGCTGTAAACATTTCGACAAGCCATCACTCAGCAAACGTAACAACTCTCAAACCCTTGGCCTTCTGACGATTGATCAACTCTACCACCGCTAGATTGTCGACATTAAACATCACTGAACGATCCCGAAACATCTCACCCCAGACATACAATGCCACTAGTAAAGAAAGAAATCGAAAATCGTGAAACTGCTCCCTTGCCTTAATCAAACCTCTGGCCAACTCACGGCGCACCAAACGCCCTGCCCAAAATACGCCAAAACCTGTTGCTCCCACCGCCACTGAGTAAAACCTGAACCTGCCAGACCATATGTTTGACCGCAAAACAAAGGCACTCCTTTGAAGCCCTTCGAGAGAATCAGCCACAATCGCAAATCCGCCCTATAGGCTGCAGACATCCCTACGCTCTGGTGCGGAAGAAAAAACCCCCAGACATAACCAACCCCAACCTCCTGCATAAAGATCTCCCAGCCCGCACCACCCTACATGCAAACATGAGGTATCCCAATAACGTCTGCACTCCGCTGACCTCCGAGTCGGGCTCCCCGATCACTTGATGACAAAATGAAGAAATCTCCGGCAACTGTGCCTCCGGCAGCCGGGCTACCATGTTCACTGTATCTATTGCAATACCCAAGAAAACCATGTAGAGCTGAGGCCCTCCGGTGCGTCCCAAGCCAACGGCACCGATCTCCTGTGCCATACTCTGAAAAGCAGACAAAGCCGCATGACATTGCCCCGAGTTCTGAGCACCAAGGAACCAAAAATTAACCAAATAATGGCATACGAGGGGGTGACCCGAGATGTGAATAAAAACGCCACTGTAAAAAAGGGGCTAAATGTTTCAAATATTGCACCCGAAAGAGGATAAACCCCTTTGGCAGCATCGTAGCTAAGTAAACGCCCCCTAAAGGCATGTCTAACAGTTTAAAATCGCATGGATGGATGGGGAGGAAACGAAAGCAGACAGTATATCACTTTTAGCCAATTGCACGTGACGCCCTGCAGAGCGTACCAAACCCAGTGCATATCCACTGAAGCGTAAGACACGCAAGAATCCGCTGGCGAATATGAAATCGGTCATAGAGGCACCCTCAGGCCACGACAGATGTGGCATCAGGCGAAAAAATCCCCAGCTTTCTGTTGTGGGCCCACCCCCAATGGAGAGACCATCAAAATGCGTATGTGACATTGACCGAAAGGGCCAGCCACCCTACCCGCTGCAACCTTGTACTGCAACGTATGTTGGACCACCTGCAGGAAGCCCTTAGCAGATGTCAGATCATCCAAACACGTACCCTGACTTGGGCCCTGGTTCCTAACCGGGAAACCCCCTCTGTGAAACCCTCTTTGACCAGAATAACCTGATGCAGCACTTTAAAAACAGCCCCAAATTCATATGTCAAACTGTGACCTGAACCAATCAATTTGATCCTAAAATCATACCAAACCCCATATACGGCAATTGTTGTGTATATTCTCGTCTCCCTCCACTGAATCCCACACGTCCTTACCCGTCTCAGCGACCGTGCCTTGCCAACAATATCGAGTCCCCCCCCAAACTTACAGCATCTAGCAAATTCCCAGGGCGCACAACCCCAGCATGAGCATTAACCCCCACCAACTCTTCCCCCACAAAAAGGGAACCTTAGTGCTGTGTGCATTTCACTCCCCTGTTGCCAAACCAACCACCATCCTGCCGTACCTGTTGGCAACTGGGCCGCTCTGTTCTGTACGTTCCGCTGTACCTCCTACAGTTGAGTGACAGTGACCTGTTCCCGCTGCTTGCTTGGTCCGCTCAAGACGCCTGCAAAAAACTAAGCATATTTTGTTGCCCCAGCACTCCCCTCTTACCCTTCATTGACGTCACATACTGTGCCTCAAAAAATCCCCCACCAGCTCCCTCACGCAATGCCCCTTCAATCCAAAACATCACTGTCAGTGACCAAATACCCACGCCATCACGGCAACCCCACACAAATGCCCCACTCCGCATTGTATAAATGGACGTTCCTCCCGTAGGTGGGTGCCAGTATCATGCTCCCGCTGTTTGCGTGGTCCGCTCAAGACGTCTGCAAAAGAAGCATAATGGGTAGCCCCGACAAACCCCTCAGACCCCTCCATGATGTCACATATCGTTTCCGTCATCCCCACCAACTCCCTCACTCCATTCCCCGACGTCCAATGCATCACTGTCAGTATCAAATATCATTTCAGCGCCATGATCACCACACAAAGCCCCACTTCCACCCTGCATGCCCCGCACTCCCCTGTTGCCAGAAACCAAATAACAGTGAACACTTGACTGGACAGATGGGGGGCCGTGTGCCAGAAAGGGAAAACCGCTCCAGATCTCCCTCCCTCGACATGCCCCCAAGACAGAGCCGCTGCGTGCTCTATCCGCAGTGAAAGCTTGCCAGCCGTCAACCGTGTGGTCAAAACTGGCAGTGTGGAAACCGAGCCGCTCTGACTAGTTTCCTCTGGAACTTCTTATGCGCCCCCTAGGACCCGTTACTCACCACCCCGCGCCGTGCCAGGGGCGCCACCCACGCTCACCCAGACCCACTGGCCCTCGGTGTGCCCGCGCTCAACGTCCTGGCAGTACCCCGCAAGCGTCCTCGCTGTCGCCCCAATCCCGCCTGCTGGCTGCCAAAATACCGAGCTACCTGCTTGCCACAAACCTCTGTCTGACCTAATATTCCTGCAACCTGTAACTGTGAGGACTAGGCTGCCACTGGCGCCTCCCCTGAAGCTCCCATGGACCCGACTTGCCGAGAAAATTCCGCCTCCTGGGGAGTTGGACCTAAAACAAGGCGCCCTGAGACCAGCTAACGCCCGTATGTGGCATCAAAACGGGCGGTCCAGCCTAATTGTGCTCCAAAACAACAGGGGGGGGGTGGGCCAACGCAGGACACCGTCGGGGCAGGGCGAATAACCCACTGCCACCCATTTAAATTCAACAACTGCGGACCCCTCGGCCCCGCCATACCGTTATGCACTGGGGCAAGCGACTGTGTCTGCACACTACATTCGCCCTGGAATTGGGGCCCCTCCGTACCACTAACACATTTTGTCAACCTCACACTTCACAACACTAGCGGCTGCACGGCTCCCAACGCCTCCCCCCCGCCCACCAGCTGCGCTTAACGGCCGCCCTCTCCTGCCTCCCCCTGCCGTGCGCCGCCCGCTGACAACGCTACGGGCGGCCCCAAATACCTGTAACTCTCGAGCAGGCTCACCGAGAAACACGGCCGATGCTTCCAGACGCGCAGTCCCCGCCTCCATGGCCCCCTCCTGTCCTGCCGCAGTGCCCACGCCGCCGTCTCCAAGCTGGGGCTACACACACGCCGCCACCGCCATCGCGACGCCACCTGCAGCCTTCCCGGGCGACACTCCAGTCCCAAACCAGCCTGCTCTGGGACGCCCGGCTTCGTAAAACCTCCCCCCCCCGGCCTCGCAGCGCACCCGGACAGCGTCACGCACTTCCACCTGCGACACCCTCTACCGCCCCCAAAATACGGTGTCAGACGTGAGTCAAATAGCAAATTCAAAAACCCTTCCTCCCCACTCCCTTGATCACAATGAATTTCCCGCCCCACAGCGCCTCTACTTATCACCTCTCCTCTTGCCTCTTGCCTCGCGCCTCCCGCCTCCCTAATTAACTCTACCCCGCACCTGGGTGGCCGCTCCCTTGTGCGAAACCACCCAGGGGGAGACTGGCTCGCGCTCCGCTCCCCCTGGGTCCCCTCTTGCTGCGACGTCAGAACAGTACCTGCTCGTGCACTCGGTGGTTGTACAACAGGTAAGAGCACGCGGACCAAGCAAAGCGCGCGCTTCCGTTTTAAACATTTCACCATTTTCAAAGATAGCAACTGCCCCTACAGTTTTGTGGTAAAATACTCACTTAAGCACCTCGATGGTATCGTAATATATTGACATATGGTGTTAATACTTGAAAGGCATCTCTCAGACTTGACATGACTGCGGCGAATTAAATGTAAGAAAAAAAACCGGAAACAATGTTCATGTCGATGAAACACACCCACAAGCAGCCAGTTCATGCAGCAAAAATCAGATAAATCCATGTGTGCTTCCCACATGTATGTAGTTCATTTGTAGAAAGGAATTCAGGCATAACGATGTTAATGAGCAAAATCCGGTTGATGAAAAGAAAGTAAAACTTTACTTATCAAAGAATAATTCAGGCTCTTTGACAACAAGGCAGGTAGAATAGGCATCCACTGTTTACCTGTGCTAGTACAATACTCAGGACAACATCTTGTGCAGCGTGTTTAGGCATTTAGAATCACTACAGCAGTAGGCAGCAAAAAGTCCGAATGTTGGTGGGTTTTAGATTTCAGGCCGCTTTCTGTCACACACTTATGGGATATTCTTTTTGAAGTTGAAAATGTCAATAATCCAACAAGTTACAAATTACTTGAGCCTCAAAACTTCCAACGCCAAAAACATACCTTGGTAGGCTGTCTGTTATAAAAGACACCGGTGGGGCATCCAAGGCGTGGATTAGCTTTGTCTTCAGGCTCAGCTTGCTTCACTTAGGCGCAGTTTCATCAGTTCCTTAGGTTTTCGCGTGGTTCTTTACTTCCAATCGTCGCCACTGTTACATTGATGAAAGTACTCTTGTAGGTGATGTAATCCAGGAGCCATAGGTGTGGTTAAGTAGATTTATTCATAGTAAGTAGGATGGTAAAGAAGGCCCCACCGGGAGCAGCATCCAGCTGCTCAGCCCATCTCACTCAAACTGACCACACTTCAAACCATGCATCCACGAACATTCCGATGACATCACACACACAGGCTGAGCAGCAGGGAGAAGAAGAAGACCAGAATACAACACCGTGGACGGCAGGTGCAGAGCGGTGCGGATTCGTGGTTTCCGGCCGGAGCCAGAGGTTGGAGATGAACAAATACGATGTTCACGGGAGACACAGTCTTTGTGGTTGAAGGCAGGCAGGTGCTCCGGGGTTTTCGAGGTGTTACTGGCTGCAGGACACACCGGTAGTTTGCAGGAACAGGTTTGAGGTGGAGACAGGCCGGTAGGGCTGGGGCCAAGTCAGTTGGCGTCTTCCTCTTGTTAGCTTCGGCACAGCTTTTCAGTCCTTCTTCTTCTTTTCTTGTAGTTTCTTCTTGTCTGAGTTCATGGCTCAGGGCTGCCCCCTAAATACTGTATTTAGCGGGCATTTTAGGGGTCTTAAGGTCAGTAGCCAAAGGGCTAATGGCCTTAGGGTGACTACACCCTTGTTGTGCTTACCCCATGTGGGGGGTGAGCACAATCCCTAATCCTGATTGGTGAGTGCCTGCAATCTGCAAGATGGCGGGCAATGAAGAGTGGGCTTCACCTCGCCTCCCCCATCTGACTCGGTGGAGTTGGTCGAGGTAGAAACACCTTCTGGGCTGGCTAATATTTCCCGCCTGTCTTCCTGCCTGAAAAGGAGGGGAGACGGGAAGGCGGCCTGCTCCTAATGGCAGGAGAGGCTGGGGGTTGCATTACAAAACCTGCAAGGCCTTTGAAGCTCCCCTGCTATAGATGGCTCTTCATGGTCTGGGGGCTTTGTTTCTGGGCTCAGGGAGCAATGGCTCCCACCCCAGGGGTCCATATACATGTCTCGTGGTGGCAGGCTGGTGTGTACCAGTCAGGGAACCCACCAGAGGCTGGTCGTTTTTCAGGAGACATCTCTAAGTTGCCCTCTGACTGCATTTTTCATTAAATCCCACACTGGCATCAGTTTGGGTTTATTGTGCTGAGAGGTTTGATACCAAACTTCTCAGTTTTCAGTGTAGCCATTATGGTGCTGTGGAGGTCGTAATGACAACCTCCCAGCACCATGTACTCTTAATGGCAGCTCTGCACTTACAATGTCTAAGAATGGACTCAGACACTCTAGGGTACAGGGCTCATGCACCTGTACCCTCACCACTGGTATAGTGCACCCAGCTAGAGGGGTGGCTGATCTATGCCAGGGTAGTAGGTTGTAGGCATGGCATGCAGGGATGTGTGCCATGTCGGCTCTTCACTTTGTTCTGCACCAAAACACGCAGCCTGCAAAGGCAGTGTGTTTGGGTTAGGGTACAGGGTCTCTAAGGGGGGCACAATAAGTGCTGCAGCCCTTAGAGGCCTTCTCTGGTCACAGTACCCTGGGTACTCTGGGTACCATTTACCAGGGGTTGACCTGTGGCCAGGGTGCCAATTGGGTTTGGTACAGTTTTGGGGAAGGAACACAGGCTCTGGGAACCTGATTGGCAGGGACCCAGGGCACATCAAGTCACAGTGCATTAGTAGTTCTAGCAAAACGTGGGGGGCGATTACTGCAACTAATCCCAGCTTGAACTGTGATTGCACAAGGACTACAGACTTTAACTCCATGCTTCTCTGATGAACGATGAACAGCAGTGACAAGAGAAAGCACTTCAGAACATGCGATATATGCATGAACCTTGTATTGTATTGAGTTTGATCCTTGGGAGTGCCAGTAACTTCAATCTATGATATGGGTTAATCTGCTCTTATGCCAGGCTGCTGTGAAACCTGTAAGTGTATGTCACTGAAGTCAGTGTATTTATTTATTTATCCATTTCTGAAGCGCATGGCTACGCCGACCGGCGTGTCCCCATGCTGAGCGGACTCGCTAGTAAGAGACGGCCATAGAATCGGTGCTGATTGGCCTATAGACCACAGTCCTGTCGCTATCATTTACTTAAAATGCAGAGGAGAATAGTTATGTTTTCAGCTTTTTTCTAAATTTTGTTTCACTTGGTTCCAGTCTTAGGGTTTCCGGGAGCCCGTTCCAAGATTTTGCCCAAAATATCCAAAGGACCGTGCCCCCATTCTATCGCTCTGTATTCTTGGAACCTTCACTAGCGCCCTTCCTTCCGATCGCAAATTGTATGGTCATTGTATTTAGAGGCCTGTTAGTGTACTGATGGTAACTGTCTCCTCTTATTTCCAGTGTATTGTGTCATCGCAAAACGAGAGGTTCTGGTCCAGTGCACATCTACCTTACAAACACTGAAGGTCTCAGTGAAACAAATCTTGTGACGCAGTGTCACACAGTGGCTAAGCAGATCCAATACCACAAGTCTCTCTTTTCTTATTTGAACACATCCCCGTTCCCCCCAGGGACCGTGCGTGATCGAAAGAGCGTGGTCCCTTGATCTTGTGTGGCTCTGAGAGGGATTGAAGGTCGCTCCCGAGGTTGGCACCAGGTGAGTGCATGACACCCCTCCCTGAAGCTAAGAAAGTTGCAGGAGATTCCTGCGCACACCTCCAAGTCTTATGGGAGATTGTCATCCCGGCTAACCCTCCAAGATGTATTTCTACCGCCAGATCCCACTCTATCACATCCTTTACTCACATCCCACTTGTAGGGCCTCTCGTCAACGACCAGCCAGTGGTCACTCGTCGTTCAGCCAATACTAATGCCAGTTGTAGAAATGCATATATTTCAATTTCTTCTCCCTGGGTCTTTGCACTATACTCAACAATGAGGATGTCAGTCAAATCTCAGTAGTTTTGGCCACTCTATCTACAACTATTGTCCAAAACCGTGCTACCACTGGGCGTGACCAGGCCATGTGTAAGAACGTGGCCCCCGGAATGCGAGATCCAGGGCAATCTGCCAATTCAGCCGGGTATATTTTGGTTATTGTGATCAGCGTAACATAGATGTGGTGTTGAAAATGTAAAAGAATCAGTAAGACACCCTTTTTACTAAAGTGCAGGCCATTACTCATTCTCTATCAGTGATTTGCCCCCTTTGCTCCATCTCCTAGGCTGCTCTTGCCCTCATTGGCTGCAGCTTTTTGTCAACTGAGTTATCAAGTGTCTGCTCCCCATCGCCATGCAGTGTGCCGGAGTGTCTGGGAAGCGTGTCCATATCTCTCTCACGGTCCTGGCCACCTTAGCGTATTGAAGAAAGTGTCCCACACCCAGTCCGAACAAGTCTCTTCAAATGTAATAAATGTCTCCCGGGATGCGGATTGCCAGCTCGCACATGTCCGCCATCTCTCCAGGCAGCCATCGACATTGTCTTTTCTCTGTTCCGGAATGGCGTCAAGTCCCAAATATCCATCTCTCTGTTGAAGGGAGGCCTCTGCCAACTGAAGTCGATCTCATAGTTCTACACGAGATCTTGTATCACGAAGAAATAACGTTTGTCATCCACCACGTGCTTTTTAAAGCAGAACCTGCTTTATTTTTCAATCATGCAGTCTGTGTTTATAGTACTTCATATTACACATCCGTCTTCTGTAAATGCTGCCAATCGTAAGTGAGAGGATTGCGCAGTTAGGTGGCACTAAGTTTAATGATATCTGCAGTAAGAAAAGCTGAACTGAATGTGTTGGAATCCGAACTGGTCATTAACACCAGTGTCAGTAGTAGGACATATCTCACTGAGCTATCTTTGCTGTTTACAGACACTCTCCGCGTGCACCCTTAACCAGACATCGGGAATCCCTCTCTGTGCTCATGTCACATGTACCAATAAACAATATCAGAGCGCTTAGAAAGACCAGTACTGAATAAAACATGTTTTATTACTAAACCTAACACTAGTTGTATCTCAAAAAGCCCTCAACTGCACTATTGATAATATAGCCTACTCCTCTTTCCACATGAAGATATTTACAAGACAAGAGGCTAGCAGCTTCCCTGCAACCAGTGACCACAGCTATCTTGTTTTGTATTGTATTACCATCTATAGAGCTCCGTCCTACCTTTGCAGGGTTGAAAGTGCTTTCCAGATGGTCTGGTAACCAGCTCGTCCACTCTGGGGGCCGGGTTGGTAGAGTGGTGTTCCTTTGAGTGGTGTTTGTGGGAAGAATCCTGGTGTGGGGCATGAGGCTTGAGGTAAACCTCAACTGTTTACATGAGAACTGAACTGGGAGGTCCATGATCTAAGAATGTCTTGGAGAAGTTCTCACAGAGTACAGTTTATTCTACATATGAGGTATCTACCTAAAGTTACACAGCTAGAAGTCCAAATAAACCAACGTTGTCTTTGATGGTTTCTCCATAGACTGCAACAGCTGATCAAATTGTTCGGAACTTGAGCTGGAGCCTTAAGAGGCACTCGCCTCTATTCCTGTAAATTTCGGTGTTTAGGTTTACCCAGGAAACCAGTGAACAGACCACAGGTGACAGCTCTGCTTGCAGGAGGCCAGGCGTGGCCTCTAGACCCAGTCATATGGCACCTCTATGGTGCAGACTGTACTGGGGTCCGCGTGCTCTGTGGGTCCAGTTTAAACTGCTCGGAGCAACCAGGATGGAAGCCCGGGGTAACGACGGACAGAGCGTTGCCTCACGCCCTGAGTTGTGACCAGGAGTGGTAGGCTTTATCCCCGATTTGATACGGGAATTTGTTCACTACTGCGGTAGTGTTTCATATGTCAACAAGACGACATTAAGGTAGACAGTTGGTTGTATCGTTCCATTGTTACTTTTATTTCCTGGATGTTGTGTATTTTGACATCTTTTTGATTTGTCACATTGAATAGCTGCAGTAGTTATTTGCACTGGTCCTGAAGAAAGCCAAGATCGCAGTTTTAGATCGTTGATGGCTGAAACACGTAGGCCACTTGACGCGTGTCCGAAAATTTGTTAAGGACTGCGCCTTCACTGACATTTTTAACATTGGCACTTGGACTTACTTACTAAACAGTTTTTTCCCTCCTCGTAGTCAATTTTATTTTTATTTACACTGCAACATTTATTTTTTCACCACACCAAAGGTTGGCTTCATCGATCTTTAGGAGATCTAGTCCTCATAGCATAGCTAAAACATCCATAAGCTCCTCCATTTGATGAAGGCTGGGAATTGTAGCTCCTCAATCGCACTAGGTTGCGGTTGAGAGGAGATCCCATATGATGAAGCATGCCACTTCGGTGGGTGATGGGATTAGGTCACGGTTACTCATAGTACGGCCCTTCCTTGGCGGCCCGCGGACCTTTCAGACATCCGACCTTTGTGTAAAAAAAAATAATTAAATAGTGTTAGCAAACACTGCCGGGTGCAGCAGCCCAGACTCTGCTCTGTGGGGGCCGGGGGATTCCAGTGATTGTCAAAGTAGAGATGCAGGGGCCTGAGAGGAGAAATACAACAAAGCTTTATTAACATGTAAATTGTCTTTTAAAGACCTGTGAAGTACTCGGTGCGGCTGTGTGTGCGCGCGCTGGTAAGCTGTCTCAGCCTGGGCTGAGGGCTGACACACACAGGGGGTGAGATAACAGAGGGTGACGGAGGGAGGGAGAGGGAGACAGAGGCAGAGGGAAGGAGACAGAGGGAGAGGGAGGGAGGGAGAGAGAGATACAGAGAGAGACTGAGGGAGGGAGACGGAGAGTGACAGAGGGTGACAGAGGGAGGGAGAGGGAGAGAGACAGAGGGAGGGAGACGGAGAGTGACAGAGGGTGACAGAGGGAGGGAGAGGGAGAGAGACAGAGGGAGAGAGACAGAGGGAGACGGAGGGAGACGGAGGGAGACAGAGGGAGGGAGACGGAGGGAGGGAGACGGAGGTAGGGAGGGAGACAGAGAGAGACAGAGGGAGGGAGGGAGACACAGGGAGGGAGGGAGGGAGACAGATGGAGAGGGAGGGAGGGAGAGGGAGGGAGACAGAGGGAGGGAGACAGAGGGAGAGAGGGAGGGAGACAGGGAGGGAGACAGAGGGAGGGAGACAGAGGGAGGGAGACAGAGGGAGGGAGAGGGAGGGAGGGAGAGGGAGGGAGACAGAGGGAGGGAGATGGAGGGAGAGAGAGAGGGAGAGAGAGAGGGAGAGAGAGACAGGGAGAGAGAGACAGGGGGAGAGAGGGAGGGAGGGGGAGGGAGGGGGAGGGAGAGAGAGATGTGTGTATGCCGGGTCTGGTGGCTCAGTGGACGAAGGCATCTGCTGCAGGGACCTGTGTTCAACCTCATGGTCACAATTTTTTTTTGCATTAGCCCTGCCCCTCCCCTCCGACCCCGCCCCCACCGGTGCGGCCCTCGGCCACAAACCACAGTGTAAATTTGGCCCCCGAGAGAAAGTTTGTGAGTACCCATGGATTAGGTCCTCTTTATGAGGACTCTTTCATCTAGACAGTAGTCTTAGTGTTCTTTCACGCAATTTTCCTTATCCTTTTTTCTTTTTTGGACCTGTGGACCCTTATGTTTAGATAGATTGAGTAGGGGGACTTGTCCACGTGGCCCTGTAGCTTTCCCTCAGACCCCATCATTTACCTGTTTTCATTGTCCAGTTTAAAGCCACAAGTTAGAATGGCTTCTATTTGGTTTCCTGACCCAACCTGCTTACAAATGCTTTCAGCTCAAGTTAAGCCTGTTAGATCACAATGTTCAATTGTATTAAGGATGTAAGAAAATTCCAAAGCTTATCTGAGATATAGGAAGTGGTGGAGTGCTGGCAGGACAGGAGCAAAGGTGTAGAGTGGCCTCCCAACTGACCTCTATGGCTTTCCGTCATCAGGCAGAGGTGAGGGGCTAGAAGGATGTATTGGAATATTACAGCTGAGAGCTTGAATACTTTTTTAAGGGTTTAGAGGGATCCGACTACAATACAAATATAACAACATTGATAACAGCAGTGCGGCAAGCATACTCTTAAGAGTAAAATGAAATGTGCAGCCTCTGAC
The DNA here is from genome assembly GCF_964204655.1 of Triturus cristatus. NCBI lineage: Eukaryota > Metazoa > Chordata > Amphibia > Caudata > Salamandridae > Triturus > Triturus cristatus. The sequence goes on from NC_140587.1 coordinate 105,833,501, forward strand.
TAAACTGATGGTTAATCTTGGCAAAGAACCGATAGCTGTCAACGATATCAAATAAGAAATTATGTGCTTGCTCGAAATTCTCAACACTGTGTAATCAAGAAAGCCTGGCAACGAACACTACAAATGATGGCGGACAAACAAATCCGCAATTGTACCCGGCTCTGTACAGGGAAGAGAGCTAAAAGTTCAAGGCACAAGAACAGATGATCATAATGTGTTTTGTTCCCCAGAGGGAACAGACATGATGGTGTCCAGGATACAAATCCCACCTTCAGGAACCCAGTCGGTCTTCCCAATCCACTCTGTGGTTTGTCTCATGGGACGAAGCAGCCAATGAGAACCTCAATATCAACTCAGCCGGCTTCCTCTGGTCCCTCATCCACACACATTTCACATCCTGAGGATGCGCATTAAACTTCTCCTGGCAACGGATCTAAAGCCATATTTCCACACAGGTTGCAGTCAGGATTTTCTGAGCTCTGCTTAGCAAACCAGCACCTGTCATTTATTTCTGATTAAAAGACAGCTCTGTTCTATTCATCTAGAAACCCAGATGTCAAGGATCAATCAATCAGTCAGTGGGTCTTGTAGAGCATGGCTTGTCACCCTAGTGGGGCTCCAGGCGCTGGTGGGTGATTCGAGCCTCAGTCGAGGGCAGTCAAAGAGCCACGTCTTGAGCTGCTTCCTGGAGTCATTCAGAGTGGGGGAGTCATGAAGGTGGAGGGGGAAGTTGTTCCAGGACTTGGTGGCGAGGCAGCGGCTGCGACAGATGCTGGGGATATGGGTCAAGCCGAGGATGGAGGAACAGAGCTCTCTGGCTGGTTGGTAGAAGGTCAGGCGTTTGTTGATGTAGGTGGGTCCGGACTCATGGGGGGCTTTGTAGGCATGCGTGAGGAGCTTGAAGAGGCATCTTTACTGGATGGGTAGCCAGTGGAGATCTGTGGTGAGAGGTGATACTGGATCTTATGAGGAGGTTAAGGATGAGCCTTGCTGCCGAGTTCTAGATTTTCTGGAGGCGGCTTAGGAGTTGTTTGTGGTTCTGACATAAACTGCGTTGCCGTAGTCGAATCGGCTGGTGATGACGGCCTGGGTGACTGCCTTCCTGGATGAGAATGGGATCCATCGAAGATCTTGCGGAGCATACAGGGGTGAGGAAGCAGGTGGAGGACATGGCGTTGATCCATTTTTTCATGGACAGATGGGAATCCAGGATGATTCTGAGGTTGAGTGCGTGATCAGTGGGGGTGGGTGACGGGCCGAGTGCAGCGGGCCACCACGTGTCATCCCACGGGGAGGGTTTCTTCCTAAAGATGATGACCTCTGTCATGTCAGAGTTGAGTTTGAAGCAGTTGGTCTTCATCCAGGTGGCGGTGTTAATCATGGTGTTTTGAAAGATGGATCTTGTGGTGTTAGCATCTTCTGTGAGGAATAGGACACGCTGGGTGTAGTCTGGGAAAGGGGTGATGTTGAGTCAGTGGGTGCGGGTGCTGTCTGCCAGTGGCGTCATCGTAGGTGGAGCTGAGGGAGGATCCCTGGAGGAGGCCTCATATTATGTCTTTGGGTGCGGAGGTGAAGGGTGGTAGCTAGATCCACTGGGTTCAGCCAGAGAGGAAAGAGTAGATCCAGTTGAGTGTTCTGCCCTGGATGCCGATGTGTTGGAGTCTGGTGATTAGGGTGCGGTGGGTAATGATGTTGAGGGCAGCTGATAAATCGAAGAGGATGCAGGCAGCCGTTCCAGCAAGGTAGAGCAGGTGTCTGATGTCATCTGTTGCTGCAATTAGGGCGGTCTCTGTACTGTGGTTGTCAGAAGCCAGATTGGGAGGATTCAAGCAAGTTGTTTCCTTCCAGGTAGTCTGTGAGCCTGCGGTTGATGGCCTTTTCGAAGAATTTGGCAGGAAATGGGAGAACTGAGATCGAGTGGTAGTTTTTGAGTTCATTGGTGTTTTCTGAGGGTTTCTTCATTGGGGGCTTGACATGGGCCTGCTTGCAAGCGTTAGGTACGGTGGCTGTTGTGCTGGAGGTGTTGAGAAGTTCTGCGAAGGGGCGTGCGATTGCATCTCTTCCTAGTTTGTATATGTGACGGGGGCAGAGGTCCTTGGGAGATCCGAAGTGTATGGAGTTAATGATGGAGATGGCATCTTCGGTGGAGAGCTGTTTCCAGTCAGTGGTCCGGTGGGGGAGGAAGGCATTGGTTTGGGTGCGGAGGTGGTTGAGGTTGTTTTTGATGTCGGAGATTTCATGGTGAAAGTAGTCAGCTAGGGTGTCGCAGAGACTTTGGGAGGATCGTGTTCTTGGTGGCGGTGAGGCAGGAGAATTCTCTGACGATGCTTTATAAGTTCCTTTGTGATGTTTGTGCTAACCTCGATACAGGTGTTGAGGGCTTCTTTCTTGGTTTCTCCGAGGATGTGGTGGTAGTTGTTGAGGGCGGATCTCTAGGACTCGAAGTTGGTGGGGGTCTTATCAGATCGCCATTGTCTCTCTAGTTTCTTGCAGTGTCACTTGAGGATCAGTAGCTCTGGAGTGGACCATATTTTTGGCAGTATTCTTCAGAGGGCAATTGTGTTGGCGGCTCAGGAGATCCTGTGGGTGAAGTTTTTGATGTCGGGTTCGAGGGTGTTTGAGGGAGCAGGTCTTGCTTCTTGTAGGGCAGTAATCCAGAGGAGATCTGTGACCTTGCTCCATTTGCGGTGTGGGTGGGTCAGTGGTTTAGTTGGGGCATCTTGTGGGCTGCAGATGGTGAAGTGGACCATGCTGTGGTCCGTTCAGGTCGAATAGGTGGTGTGGGAGAATTTGGCTATGTCATATGTTGAAAAAATGAGTCTAAGCTCTGTCTGGCTCTGTGTGTGGTGACAGTGACAGGATGAGAGAGGCCGATGATGCTCATATTTTTGAGAAGTGTGGTAGAGTTGGTGTTGTCTGGGTCTTCTAGGTGGAAGTTCAGGTTGCCCAGGAAGATGTAGTAGTTGGAGTCGATGGCCAGGGATGCGATGACATCTGGATGGACCTGGCGAAGCTGGAGCGGGGTCCGGGCGGTATGTAGGTGAGAGTTCCTCTGATGGTGGTGTTGGCGTGTAGTTTGATCTGGAAGTTTAGGTGTTCCATGAAAGGTGTTATGAAGTTGTCTGAAGTTTTGCAGTCGAGGGAGTGATGCCTCTGCTATTTCTGTTGTGGTGGTCGTGATGGATTGTATTATATCCGGGGTGTGTTGCGGTGGCAATGTTTGGTGCTGACACGAAAGAGAACTAGATTTCAGTTATGAACATGAAGTGGGGGCGAGGGTGGTTATGGCGTCCCAGATTTCTTTGGCGTGCTTGCAGAGTGATCTGATGCTGAGTAGCGCCCAGTGAAGCTGTGACTTGTGGCTGGATGACTGCGGAGTAGTGGTCATTGGGGTACTCATGCCACAGGAGAAGTGGCAGTGGTGGCAGGAGAAGGCTCCTTCAGTGGAGCATGGTAAGGTGATGTTGCAGTTGTAGTCTCGGGTTTTGGGTTCGAGGTTACGGATCCCTTCGGAGGAGTATTGGGGGCGGGCAGAAGATCCAGGGGTCTGGCACTGGGTGCAGTCCAAGCATGGAAGGGTGAAGACGGGCTTGCCTTTGGCACACCAGCAGCGTGACCACGCTGGAGGCCTTCATTAAGCAGCCCTAGGAGTTAGGCCGGTCAGTCGGGGTGGCGGGAGGGCAGGGTGATAAGCGGGGATCCGGAATGGACTGGTTGGCCGGAGGGGGGAGGGAAGAAAAGAAGGGCGGTGGAAGGCAAAAACTGGGCAGAGAGCCCAGAGGCAGCAGTGAATAATAAACCAAAAACAATACCAGGAACTGAACGAAACCACCTATAAATAAAAACAAAATTAACCTAACAGAAACAAGGAACTAACGTTGGTCAGCGCAAGACTGGACTCGAAACTCCACGCTGCGCAGCTGAAGGACCGGGAGCGGTTCCTCTATGCTGCTGCGGCAGACGTGGAGAGGCGACCAGTTACCAGGGGAGGTCGTGGGCTTGGAATCCAGGAGGCACAACCAGTGTTTCCTCCTTCTAAGGATGAACATGTGAGCCCCAATCAATTGGGTGATTTGCATAATTAGGTAATTCAGTAGCAATACAGTTATTGGTATTCATACTCCCACAATAAATATCTTGTAGTGATGATCCATAAACAGTTAAAAAAAAACATTTTGTGCGCTCCTTCTAAAAAGGGTCCTTCTGAAGTCCATCAGATGAGTGCTGGATAACCCTTTTCTGGTTTATATGGATAGTTTGGTGAATGGCAGCTCGTGCTATGAATGGAGAGATTATTATATTTAGAATCATTGATGACATGAGTATTTTATCATGTGTCGATGTAAGACAGAAGTAGCGTGGATGCGAAAGGAACGACATTACCTGCTATTCAACTTTTTTTAAGGCCAGCATACAAAATATGAAATAAATCAAAGTAAAATCCCTGCGCCAGGATAATAAATACATGAGAATCTCTTATTACCCACGGGAGTGGAGTGCAGTCTATTTTTATTTGATCTCAGGCCACGCACTATGATGTCAAAAGGCCTTGAAAACATTCCTCAACTCTCACTTCTCTGTAAAAGCGTCCCAGACCCAACCACTCTGTCGTCACTGCTGACAGTTCACCTGTCAGCACCCATTGGGCGGGGAGGGTTTGAGGGGCGCTATCTTGTTTAAACAAATGCCCAAGCGGAGAGGGGTGTCTGAGAAAAGGAGACTCAGGATTCCAGATGCACAAAGCAGGCACCAGGAGGAGAGAGCCGTCAGCACTGCCACCCATTAACAAGTGACACACTACACATACACAAACACACTTGTTTTGCGTGAATGTGTATCGCGGAAGACAGGCTGTAAGAACAGCCAGAATGTCTCTCGACAGGGACTGCACTAAAATGCTGCTTCAAGGCAGAGTGCCATTAACGATGTTGGCGCATTAACACTTTCAGCATGAACACATCGCGTTTCCAGCCTCACTGCAGGTACACAATGAACAGCTCGTTGGAGAGGATATGGCATAAAGGCAAAGACTGCCGACTTTGGGAACTGCTGGACCGGGTTCGACTCTCATCGTTGGCCCAATTACATCTTGTGATCCTGGGCAACTCTCTTAATCTCCCCGCAATTCACTTAATCTCCTCGTGCCAAAAATAGGAGAATGTGTGCTTGTGTAATGTAACTGGTGTATATGTGAAAGACTCCAATAACCTCAATATAAGTCAAAAGAAAAATTGAATGATTCAGTAAAAAGGCTGACCCAAAATATGCGGGCTGACCGACAGTCCCGCAGTGGACCCTCATAAGAGGGCGGCCCCTTTAGTGCCACAAGATGGCACACTGGGCAGCCTAGTGTTTGGCCTGAGACCCCTGTTAGGGTCCCCTGCGCGTCACTTCCGGCCGGGGGGGGGGGTCAGAGAGAGGTATATAGTCCTCCCTCGCCCCCCTGGCGGCCTCTTTGTCCCCTCGCCCTGACGCCGACTAGACATGTCCCGTGGGAGCTGCCGAGATCTGTGGCACGATGAGTGCACACCATATGCTTCCCCCCCGCCTCACCATAAGGGTTGCCAGCAGGGCAGGGTGGCACGGGTAGGCTCGCGAGCTGCCTCTTGGGGGGGGGGGGGGGGGGTTTAGGCAGCTCCCTCGGGTCTCCTATGGGCTGTGCCAGGCACCGAGTGGTCCGAAGGGGCTGGGGTTGGGCCTGTGGGGCTCCAGCTGTTTCTAGAGCACCCTGCGCTTTGTCCGTCCCGGGGGCCTTTGCCTCGCTGTGTCTGCCGTTAGCAGCAGGGTCGGGTGGGGGGGAGACCTCAGCTGTGGCGGGGAGGAAGAGCGGGACACCGAGGCACCGGTCACCACCGGGTCAGGTCCAGTCGTCCTACGGCGGTGGCTGGGGCAGCGGATCCCGCGTGGCGCCCCAGCTGGTGCCCCAGTATGTCGGGAGCATAGGCAAGGCCTGCCTTTCCCTCGTGCAGGGCCCCTGGCTCTCTGGGAGGAGACGTGGTCCAGGGCTCGAGCTAGTGTGCCAATCGGACCTTGCGATCTAGGTTCGATTTCAGGCCAAATATCTGCCACGTGGGTAAGGGTAGTGTCCAGGGCAGGGCGGTCCACCTGGAAGGGGGATGTTGGGCCAGCTTAGAGCGTGCACCCCCGCGTCCGTTCACCAGTTCAGGATAGTGGCATTAGAGACGCTTCCCCCCCTCGCTTCAGGGGTGGGGAGGGGGGTAGGACAGCTGGCACAGCTGAGGGGGTCCTTGGCCCACGTGGGTATTCGGGTCTGAGGCCTGAGTGGGCTGTTTGAGGGGGGCTGGGAGGGGCAGCAAGTTGCTCCTCCAGTGTGTGCTGACCCACCTTGTGCCTTGCCCTCCTCCCAGTTGTACAGTCAGTATTGGGCCCACGTGGGCTCGAGGCTGCGGGGGGGGAGGGGAGAACAGTGAGGGCAGCAACGCTCCACCTCCTCCTGGGTCCGTTCGGGGAAGCCGGCGGACTGGGCTTTGATGACTGAGGTTCAGTGTGGGGGCAGTAGGCATTGCGAGGTCCCCCACCCTGCTTTCTCCTCGGCTGGGCAGTTTCCAGCCCCCGTCGGGGGGGGCATCGAACTCCAGGAGGATCCCCAACTAACGCCGGCCTGCGGGAGTAGATATGGGGGTGGTTGGTAGCGTACGCCGCCTTGCCCACTCCCTACTGCTCTTGGGGCGCAAGGTCGCGTGGGGGAGTCCTGCTCCTGGTTTACACAGCGCCATGGGGTAGTGAGCAGAATACTCCTGGCATCAGCGCCGAGGGTCGGTGTTAGACCTGGCACCTTGGCGTAAGTCTCCCTTCCACTTTTTGTCTCTGTGCCTCATGTGTTTTGCTGGTGTTAGCTGCTTAGAGCACTGTGCCACTGCCAAACAGTGCCACAGTGCAGTGCAGCTCCCTATTTAAAATGTATATGTTGGTTGGGTTCCATGATTGGCTTATTTGGTTAATTGTCAGACCCCAGTAAAGTGCACCAGGAGTGCCCGGGGCTTGTAAATACAAATGCTGCTGGTGGGCTTGCAGCACTGGTTGTGCCACCCACAGAAGCGGCCTGGTAAAATGTGTCTAAGGTCTGCCATTGCAGAACCTGCGTGCAGTCTGGTACTGTTATGCTGACTGGGCAAGTGCACCCTCTTCCCAGTCCCTAAACCTTCCCTTAACTTCATATTAGTCACCCCTATGGTAGGCCCAAGGTCAGGGTGCATTGTAAGTATAAGGTAGGACAAGCCCTGATGTGTGTGGCATGTCCTAATAGTGAATTACTGCCATTTTCGTTTTTCACTATTGCAAGGCTACCTGTTCTCCATAGGCCAGAATTGTTACATCCTAAGATCCTAACAGACCCAGGGAACATGGTAGAAAATCGAGTTTAGTATGCCTGAACTCAGAATCATAAAATACATCTTTTGCAAATGCCACTTTTAGAAAGTTGGTATTTGCTTGCCTAACCATTTCAGCCCGCCTCTGCTATGATGTGTATATGCCTGTCTGGTTTGTGTGAGTGACAGGGCTGGGGAAACCCAGAGGGGCAGGGCTAGGTAGCCTGGTGGTGAATAGAGAGATTGACATCCAGATGGGTGGGAGGAGTGCACCTGGACTCTGAATAGGGCTCTGCTCTGCCACCACAATGCTGGCTCCACCTCCTGTGGAGCGGCTGATGTCTCTGCCCTGCACCCTGAATAGAAAGTCAGAGTCATATCAACAAAGTGCTCAAGAACTGGTTTGGACTGGGCAAAGGCCCCTCTACCCCAGAGGAACAAAGGAATTAGGGGTATAAGTATTGGGACCCTGCTCCCAAGAAATTAGATCCTGCTTGACAAGAAGAACCTCTGCCTGAGGAGAAGGAACCGGGAAAGCTGTAAGGAGGAGTACTGTCCCTGACCTGGGGGATTGGCCTGCAGTGGTTGCCTTGCTGATGAAAGGAGAGGAGAAAGACTACAAAGACTTTATTTCAACTTGTGCTTAAAAGATCTCCAAGGGCTTGTGCTGAACTTGCCCCCTGAACGAAGTCCCGGGACCAGTGGACTTCACCCCCCAGCTCCCCAGAGTTCTTTGGAAGTGCCTGCTGCTGTTGTTGGGCCTTCTGAGGGACTGCGTGTCACAAGGAGCTGGAAGCGCGACTCAAGAAGGAGAAGCGTGCCGCCGTCGGAGCTGTTGTCGTCGCATCTCGCAAAGGGTGTCACCGCTGCAGCATCGCATCGAGCGGAAGCATCTCGCATCATTCCGGAAGTGTCTCGCAACGCCGAAGAAGCGTGTCGCCGTCGCAGCCATCGTAGTTGTCTCATTGCACCGCATCAAGAAAAGCGCCTCGCATCCACGGAGAAGCGTGCCGCCGTCGGAGCTGCTGTTGTCGCATCGCTTAAAGCGGTGTCGCCGCTGCAACATCGCATCGAGCAGAAGCGTCTCGCAAATGTCGGAGAAGAGTGCTGCTGCTAAGGCCGCTGTCGTTGCATCGCGTAAGGGTGCCTCCTATGGCAGCCTCGGTGTGGCTGAGAGAATGCAGAGGCCAGGTCCGCAGAGTCATTGGTAGTGCCGGCACCCACAGACCTCTGTCATCTCCTGCCCATGGTATTGACCCCTAATGTCATTTCTGCCGGTTCGTATCCTAGCGAGAACCCAGGGCGGACAGGATGCTCGCATGGCCAGGCCTCACACAGCACAGACAGCGGTGTGACAACGCAAGACAACGGTCTATAAAACAGGGTAACCGCAGCTTCTGCACGCTTTGTGTCAGGCGGTAGAAACTGATTTAAACCCAAAGGGGTTTATTTACAGATGGGCAGTAATGGAAAGCTTCCGATTCCAGGGGAGACTCTGCTAGTGGTCAAAGGATCGAGGTTTCAGACGCCTATTCTAAACGTGTGCTGCTAGGTACCCTCCCTACCCATCAGGTTTTCCATCGTTCGGTGGGACTTGATTAAAGTGTTTGGATACGACCTCACAGGGCCCATGTGTCACTCTGCTGGGGGAACATGTTCAATTAACAACATGTGTTAGTCCCGCCATAATTCCAGCATCTCTGCTCATTCAGAATAGGCGCAGTACTTATCAGCTTGGGCCGGAGGAACAACTCTCGAGTTCATTCTCCTTCACAAAGATTGAGCCCAGCATTGCACCTGGAGTCATTCAGGCCACCGGGTGGCGCTGCTTCACCGTTTTCACCATTACTAGCATGGAAAGAACACTGCGGCACAGGTTTCCAGAGAATATGGCCAAGGCATGCTAAAGGCCAGGTGAGTGGAGAGCCCTCACGGAGGTACATCAGTCAGAAGCAACTGTGTGCCATTTCAGGTACAGATGGTGGCTGGGGGTTAAGGCCTAGTGGCTAGTTACCAGAAACAAAGACATTACGCTACTGCACCGTGCCTCAGCTAGGTAACGCACCTCAATGCTCCCCCCCAACCTCTCACAAGGACATATTGTGGGACACCCAAGTCTCCCATATCACACAAATTGCGTGGTGCCTCTTTGTCCCCCCGAACAGAGAAACCGCACAGAGCATTTGCAGCAGATAGGGAATGCAAATGCAACCGTGTTGCGGGGACTAATGATAAACGGGGTTTGGGTGCACAATGCTCCTGCCCTGCACCACTTTTATGTTTCACGATTTTGGAATGAGTTGAGGCGTGCTTCGTCCCTTGGAGAGGCCACATGCGTTTCTCTTCACAGTCGACGGTGAATCTGACTTGGTTCGGAGCATGATGTTTTAAAATTGAGAGTAAGGTTCCTTTGCAAATCTGCTGGGGATTGCTCTATCACTCATTTGAAGCATCTTGGAGTCGCTGGTAAATATAAACCTAAAACCGGGGACACGGTGCTGTGGAGCGTTTCTCCGGCACAGAGGGGAAGGTGCTGCACGCTGGGCCTCAATTGGTCTCCTTTTGTTGGCGGCTGAACGTGTCACTGTCGTTTGCAGGTGCCAGGCGGGAGGTTCCGGCCCAAATATGCAGTGGCCGGGACTGCGGTTGGCGCCGTTTCCCCCCAACTAGAGTGCAGCCGGATTATGCTAGCAATAAAGTGTCATTCATAGTCTTTCAAATGTCACTCATAGTTGCACTGAGATATAAATGTCACACATAGCAATCTGAAACTTGGGCAGCTATGTGTGGGACGTCTAGCTCTTGGTAGACTATGCGACAAAGCTATAATTGGGGCTTATTTATCTTATGCAACTAACAAGCATTGACTAAGCCAACAGATGGGCCTGTTGTAGGTGCAGTGCTCCTTTGGTAGTAAAGGTAGGGATGCAATGATATAGCGGCTAAATACCGGGCAAGGCACAGCCTTCCCCAGCACGTGTGGGGGGCTCTGATGCTTTAAGAACACAGCAGCTTGAAGGTTTGAGGTCAGGAGTGCATTTACTGATAGTCAACAGAATATGCTGGAGTACTACCAGCTGCCCTGGGCCTAATTATTGGGGGCACCTGCCTGGAGCGGCTTTAATTTATACAGTGCAGTTCTTACATGCCCACTGTGAGGAAGTCTACTGACAGTGTATATAATTGGCACTAAGGCTTTAGACCTCTATTTCGTCCCACGAGTTCTCTCAGCATTTCATCCTCCTGGGGAGGATATGAGTACCACACGTGCATAGTGAAGTAAACACTAAGTTGACACCCATAAGTCATAGGAAGGTAAAGGCATAAACAACACCCCTGTAAGGGATTTACAGTGTGAGGTACATGGATGACTAGGTCATGCTTTTATCTACAGATCAGTTATTTGTTACAACGACAGCGTAACAGTGACAGCGACAACGCCAACAGTCCTGGCTGGCCATAGCTCCGGGGTGACAGGATGAGTAACCACAGGTAACAAGAGAGGGAGCTCCCAACAACAGTCCGAGATCTCGCACAGCACAACAGCAATTTACGGGCAATATTCATTGGTATGTACGGGCAGGAGGTTGTGTTTGATCTCACAGTCACAGGTTCAGAGCTCGGAAGGCACATGCAGTCATTATCCTACTGTGGTCAATAAATGAGTGCCAGTAAGTTGGGTTTCGATACACACCTGTAAGCTGGTTTTGGATGAAAGTTTACAGCAAATGCTTGGTGGGTATGGGTCGATATTGTGTGTAAAAACAAGGGTACCCCTGACACAAATTCCTAAATCAGGGAAAATAACTTAATGTAAATATCACAGTTAAGAAAGTTGAAAATAATCATGGACCTAAATACTACATGTCATAGACATACGCATGCAACCTCTATTCAGTAGTATCAAAAGCATTCTTTATTAATTTTATGGTTACAGATATTTTATACTGAATGTAAACAATAAAAAAAAAAAAATATATATATATATATAAATATATTATCTACTGGCGGTCGCCAGTAGATAGTTATAGTTAGGACCCTGTTTCCATAGGAAATCCGCAACATTCTATTTGGAATAACTTTGGCGCCGGTCGACGAATCCTCGCGAAATTTTCAAAGTAGGTGGGGCGCTACGCTCCGCTCCTACCCTGAAAGTCTCGGGGGGATTCGTCAAGCGGGGGCTGAGAAAAAAGGGGGGTCCCAAAACGCGTTTTTCCCATGCATTTTTCCATAGGACCTTTAGACACAGCTACAGCCCGAACGGCTGAACAGAGTTACTTGAAATTTGGCAGAGAGGTAGTCCTCAGGTCAAGGAAGTGCCTTTTGTAAGTTTGGTGTAAATCTGTTCAGTAGATCCTGAGAAAATAGCATTTAAATCAATATATATATCTGTGGCAGCTTACCGTGCGCTTACGGTAAGCTTACCGTACGCGTACGGTGCCGTGCGCGAGCGCGATTCTGATTGGCTGTTAGATCTAAGTAAACATTCGAATCGGTCGAAACCAGGAAGCGGCGGCCGCCATTTTCTCTCTCGCACTCTAAGTGAGGCAGCAAAAACAAAGGCAAAAAACATCTAAAGGGGTAATGTAATCAGTTCCTAACCACCTAGCATTGATGATGGTGTCCCCAAAGAACCCCCAAGGCCAAAAATTCAATGTTATTTTTTTTCGAAAAATCGCCGATTACGCTTACCGTACGCGTACGGTAAAAATTAATTAAAAAAAATAAACTATCCACACTATCCCCACCCCGTGTGCATGGCATAACTATTACAAATGAAAATATAAAAGATTACCTTTCACAACAAAGCGCATAATATGTCCTCCATGTGCGCACGGTGCGCGAAGTGCATCGTGCGTACATGGCCCATCCCGCGTAACGTGGGCACGCGGTGCGCGCAGCGCACCGCGTGACCACCGTGCGTGCACGGCACTAACTGCGTAAAGTGGGCGCGCGGTGCGCGAAGCGCACCGTGCGCGCACGGAACGAACTGCGTTAACTGGGCGCGCACGCCACGAATGGCGTAAAGTAACTTAGCATTTAAAAAACCGTACAAATTCACTGAAAAAACCATAGGTTTCACACACGTTATAGTTAGGAATTAGCATTTAAAAAATCTTGCAAATTCACTGAAAAAACCATAGGTTTCACACATGTTATAGTTAGCTGGACATTTTACTGATAAAAAACCAATGAAATTCCCCCGTTATAGTTAGTGCAGGCAACTATAACTCATTCGACCGCAATCCTCTGCTGAGGCTAATACTGTATTTAGACACTTATTTGCCCATGTCTTCTTCCATTAAATTTTAGCTATACATATATTACAAATATTTTTTTTTCATAAAGACACATATGTCATCAGCAGAGGATTGCGGTCGCGTGAGTTATAGTTGCCTGCACTAACTATAACGGGGGAATTTCATTGTTTTTTTATCAGTAAAATGTCCAGCTAACTATAACATGTGTGAAACCTATGGTTTTTTCAGTGAATATATATATACATATATTTTTTTTTTCACTGAAAAAATCATAGGTTTCAGGGGCGTTATAGTTAGCTGGACATTTCACTCGTACAAAACCATTGAAATTCCTCCGTTATAGTTAGTTTAGCTAACTATAACTTGCGGTCCCGCAATGCACTGCTGATGACGTCACATATTATATCACTCATGACATGGCCAGTGACATCACTCATGACATCACTCATGACATCTCAAATGACATGATATCATCCTTGTGATAGAGTGGCAGACCTCCTCTCACCCTAATATAACCGTTGATACACACATTCAAAAATAGAAACTAAAAATTTCAAAAAAATGGACATACCAATACCATTTACAACAACCTATTCAGTAATTCCAAGAACTACATACACATCCAGTGATGTCACTGACCATGTCATGAGTGATGTAATATGTGACGTCATCAGCAGTGCATTGCGGGCGCGCGAGTTATAGTTAGCCGAATGAACTATAACGGGGGAATTTCAATGGTTTTGTACGACTGAAATGTCCAGCTAAATATAACACCCCTGAAACCTATGGTTTTATCAGTGAATTTCTAAGGTTTTTTAAATGCTAATGTCTAACTATAACGTGTCTGAAACCTATGGTTTTTTCAGTGAATATATATATATATATATATATATATATAGATATATATATATATAGATTCACTTAAAAAACCATAGGTTTCACACATGTTATAGTTAGCTGGGCATTTCACTCGTGAAAAACCAATGAAATTCAAACGTTATAGTTAGGTCAGATAACTATAACTCGCGCGCCCGCAATCCAGTGCTCATGACGTCACATATTACATCACTCATGACATGGTCAGTGGCATTACTCATGACATCACCGATGACATCATCTTTGTGATAGAGTGGCGGTCGCGCGAGTTATAGTTATCTGACCTCACTATAACGTTTGAATTTCATTGGTTTTTCACGAGTGAAATGCCCAGCTAACTATAACATGTGTGAAACCTATGGTTTTTTAAGTGAATATATATATATATATATATATATATATATATATATTCACAGCAATAACCATAGGTTTAAGGCACGTTATAGTTAGGAATTAGCATTTAAAAAACCTCAGAAATTCACTGAAAAAACCATAGTGATGTCACTGACCATGTCATGAGTGATGTAATATGTGACGTCATCAGCAGTGCATTGCGGGCGCGCGAGTTATAGTTAGCTGAACTAACTATAACGGGGGAATTTCAATGGTTTTGTACAAGTGAAAAGTCCAGCTAACTATAACACCCCTGAAACCTATGGTTTTTTCAGTGAATTTCTGAGGTTTTTTAAATGCTAATTCCTAACTATAACGAGCCTGAAACCTATGGTTTTTTTCTTTGAATTTCAAAGGGTTTTTAAATGCTAATTTCAAACTATGCTTACAGAGATAGGACATGTGAAGAAAGAAGAAAAAATGGACAGAAAGAAACAAAAGATGTGCAGAAAGAAGCAACAGAAGTCCTCAAAGACGAAGAAAAGTGCAGGAAGAAGGATAACGTGCAGAAAGAACAAAAAGAAGAGCAGAAAGAAGCCTTGTTGCAAAATCATCCTGTACCCTCAACTTTTTCAGACGGATATTGGTGGTAACTGAGTCTGACTAACCAGTCCTAGAGCCAGTGCTATGTTAAAAGACACTTAGAATACAGTGAAAACACCTACATACACTAGGGAACATTATGCGTTGGGTCCCCCTGTGATTAGCATGACCTCCTCTGTAAGCCCCTAGTATATAATAGGGCAGGGGGATTAAAACTACCTCTTAAAACAGGCCACAGGGCGTTTTTGCACACGTTAACTCAGGCCCCGTCCCCTCCCTTCACCACTGTGTAAACACGCCCTGTGTCCGTTTTTAGTTGGGAGATTAAGTTCATTTGAATCCTGAGGGTCCCTAGGGTCCAACTAGCCCACTAGGTACCTCCAGTAAGTGCCACAGAGCTGCGTTGCAGAGAGGTGTAAAAAGTGGCACGGCGTGGACCACCTCTCTGCAATGCAGCTCAGTGGCGCTTACTGGAAGCACTTGGTGGGCTAGTTAGCCCCCAGGTGCCCTCAGTATTGAAGGGAAATTATATCCCCAATTTAAAACGTGCCATAGTGCGTGTTTGCACCCGTCACCTCAGGCCCCTCCCTTCACCACTGTGTAAACGCGTCCTGTGGCTGTTCTGAGTTGAGAGATTAAGTCCCCTTGAATCCTAAGGGTCCCTAGGGTCAAACTAGACCACTAGGTACCTCCAGTAAGCGCCACAGAGCTGCGTTGCAGAGAGGTGTAAAAAGGGGCTTGGCCTCAGAACACCTGTCTGCAGCGCAGCTCCCTGGCGCATACTGGAGATGCCCGTTGGGCTAGTTGGCCCTCAGGGACCCTCAGTATTGAAGAGGAATTAATTCCCCAACTTACAACTCGCCAGGGGGCGCGTTTGCAGAGTGCTGCAAGGAGGGGGCGTGGCCTCCGGCACGATGCCAGTATTTATTTATTTTGATTTTTTAAGAAGGGGGGCTGTGTGGTTCCCCTTCTTATTCTAATTTATTGGCCCTGATGACCCCATCCCCCAGGGCCTGTCTCCTAATTATATTTTTTTGACCCCAATCCCCAGGGCCGGCCACTGTTTTTTATTATTTTAAAAATATATATATTTATAGACACACCTAGGACATGCTGGACAAACCGTACGTACCTATCACCATGACGATTTGCGTGATATTCATTAAAAGTCGACTATGCATACAATGAATTCAAGTGGAATGTATTTACACTACTAGTGAAGCTCTGACATGTCTGATGCCCTACCGTGCCCAATCCCGGTAGACACCCTTGTTGTTTATTTATACAAACATGGGTAGCTATTGACGGGCACATTTAATACACATCCACACCAAGCCATTCAAAGGGGATTCGACAAAAATTCGACCAAAACTATGCAAGAAACCCCCCTCACGGTTAATAAAACACACATCCACTGCCAGATGTGTAATACTTTTTATTTTACTCTCTGGAAAGGGGACGAACATCACTTGAGAGTCACAGCGCGCTCCTGGCAGAGCCAAATGCTGTGTTACACCCACCATTGCCTGCTGGGTGCCACACACCTTTGTGTTGTATTCCACTAGCTAGTGCATATGCTATGACACTCTCTAGCTACCCATGTGCACTGTAACACCACCCCGTGAATATGTCATGCCACACTTGTCTTCGCACGGGTTTTATTGCCCCATCTAACGTGCCTTCCTCGATGCCTATGTTATAACGCACAGAGCTATGCCATACATATTACAATCTGGGATCCATATCTTTGTCACAGTGCATATGCAACGTTACACTCCCCAGCACATATTTTATATTACAACTTTAGAGACTGGTTAGGTTACACAACACTGCCCTGTGCATATTACACTCCAAGGCGCATATCGCATAGCACGCGCTAGAGCCTGTGCTATCTCGCGCTCTCCAATGAATTTGTCATTGCGCACAATGTATTGCATATTATATTTCACGCCCGGTTCATCTTATATCACACTTTTTGGTGCATAGTTTATACCATACACTATTTCTAGTTTTCATTTTCAATCGTGCTCTCAGGAATATGTTCTATATAACACTGTGTTCACCTACCCTTTTCACGGGCATTACATTTTGTGATAGGGGGTGGAGGGTCAGGGGGTGTTTCTGCCAAGTGAGCCCGGAGTAACAGTAACAAACGTCCTCTTCTTCCTGAATAAAAGTGAGATTATGCTGCATACTTGTTCATATTTTAAGTAGTTTGCACAGACACACGTTTTAAAAACAATAAAGTTCCTAATACCCGCCTTCTCTGAACAGTTAGCTTGCTGCCCCATCCCCCTCCTCCCTATCCTCTGTTGTGTGAATCCATGGACTAGCCTCCTCCCTCCTGCCATGCATGGTCTGATGTGCTGCCACTGCGCTCCATTTAGTATGATGTACCAGTCCACTCCTCCTGCCCTCCATTGCCCAATTCTATGCCCCATCATTGACCTCCTGCTTAAACTCTGTGCTTAGCTTGCTGCCCCTATTCTCCTTCCCCCTGCCCTCCGATGTCTTTGTGCATGCCCCTGTTCCATCCTTTTTGCCCACCATGTTCCATGGACCTGCCACTCCTATCTACTCTGACTGTTCTGTTGAGCTGCCACTCCCCTCCCACCTGCCTAGCATTGTCAGATGACTGTAACCTGTCCCTGCCACCTCCACCCTGCCTGTCCACATGCCATGCCCCTATCCTCTTCCTCCTGTCCTACATGGTCCATTGTACTGCCACACCCTTCTGCCCTCCCTGGTCTGTTGTGCTGCAACTGTTCCTGCTGCCTGCCCCGTGCGGTCTGTTGTGAGGCCCCTTCCCCTGAACTTTCTTGTCTGTGCACAGGTCCTGACCCTCCCTTCTATCCTCCATCGTCCTTTGTGCATGCCCCTGCACCCTCCTTCTTGCCCATCATAGCCATTGTGCTGCCACTAACCCTCCCACTTGCCATGCATGGTCTTCTGTGCTGCCATGGCCCCTCCCACCTTCCCTGTGTGGTCAGTTAGCTGCCCCTGACCCCCTCCCACCTTCCCTCCATGGTCTGTGTGTATGCCATCACAGTCTCACTGTTGCTCTTCATGGTGTGTCTTGCTTCTAGTGCCCATCCTGCCTGACCTCCATGGCTATCTTGCTGCTCCTGCCCTGCCCCCTTGCCCCCAGCCCTCTGTTTACATGTGCAGACCCCTACTCCCTCCCTCCTGGCTTGTCTGTTCCATTGTAATGCCCCTGATCCGTCCCTCCTGCCCTTTATGGTCTGTTATGCTGCAGCTTTCTCTCTTGGCTGTCCATTATGGTCAGCTAGTTACCATTGCCTCTGGCCCCTCTGTTCTCTGTTGTCCATGTGTATGGTCCTGTCCCCTCCCTCTTGCTTTCTATGGATTGTTTTACTGCACTCCTGTCCCGCATGCCCTGTGTGGTGTATTGTGCTGCTGTAAACCCTGATGCCTGCCCTGCAGGGTCAGTTTGGTGCACCTCTCCATGTCCCTCCTGTCCTCTGTTATCCAAGTCCATGTCCCTACCCCATTTCCTTCCATGATCCAATGTACCATACTTGCCAACATTTTGAACTTGGTAAGAGGGAGATTTTGAAACAAAACTGGGGTATTGATTTTCCCCTTTGAGTTACATTGAAAAAGAGGAGATTGTAGACAGGAAACAGATCAAATAAAGCCCATTTGAGCTTAAAAACATTGGACGTTTCCTGGCTGAATCGGGTCTGTTGGCATGTATGGTTGTACTACTATTGCATCTTCCTTCTGCCCACAATGGTCTATTACATTGCCACAGCCTCTCTTGCAAGTCCTGTATTGTTGGTTTGTTGCCCCTGCCCCCCTTTCCACTGCCCTCCATAGTCTGTTGTGCTGCCACGGCCCTTCCTGCCTGCTCAGTGTGGTTAAATTGTTGCCTTTGCACCCTCCTACCTGCCTACAATTTTCAGAGTCCGTGCCCCTGGCCTCTGCCTCTCAACAGTATCCTAATGAACAACTAGATTGCTAACATTCTATATTTATTACAAAAGTGTGGAACGCCTGACGTCATCTTGATGTAATCAAAACTGTAATACCTAGAGCATTTCCTTTAGAAATTACATATATGAGAGGGTCTTATTGGCATCAAAATTATGGTTAGTGCTCTAAAAGACTAAAATAAGGACATATTTTCTGAGTTTTCAAATAGCGACAAAGCACTTTTAAATTATTTGTTATCTTTATGTTTTTTTATCCAGTTGACCACTTGATTAAATGTTGCACTTAGGGGAGAGGATGTGGTGTTACTTCCAGAACTGCAGACTTTGCAACTGGGGAACCAGGTTGGAGTTTCTGCTTCAGCTCGACATTCTGTGATTCTGGTCAAATCACTTAGGGCCATATGTAGGTAGCTAAATACCGGTCGGTAATGGCCGAAATTCGGTAAATATCCCGTTACCGACCGGTATTTAGTCAAGTGAGATGTAGGAGGCCAAAAACCAGTGTTCGGTAAATATGAATCGGTAAATACCGATTCATATTTACCGAATTCTAAAATACCGATTCATATTTACCGACTACATATTTTCCGATCCAGTGCATATAAGCAATCCCAAAATGCAACAGCGTGGACAACATGGCCGCTCTGTATGTCATTGCAAGGCGCCTACGTCTACAGGCAGCAGGTCTGAGGATTTGGAGACGGGAGGAACGCATTTACAGACAGCGCATCACACTCTTCCAACAGACTGACGCAGAGATACATGAAAGGTACAGGCTACACCCACAAACCATCATGGACCTGATAAGGGACCTGCACCCACTCCTGGACCAGCCACCAAGAAGGGCGCATGCCATACCACCACATGTGCAGGTTCTCTGCAGCCTACATCTACTGGCATCTGGCAGTTACCAGGGGGTGATAGCTGCGGTGGGCGGTGTATCCCAGAGTTGCCTGTCCCGTTTCTTCAGGAAGTTCCTGGATGCCATGATGCAGAGAATGCACCACTACATCAGCTTCCCAAACACACAGGCGGAACTGCAGAAAACCAAAACAGACTTTTATCACATGGCACAGTTCCCCCATGTCATTGGCTGTATTGATGGCACACACATCCCAATCTGCCCACCAGCTGCCACTGAGCACATCTACAGGAACAGATAGTCCACCCACTCCATCAATGTGCAGGTCATCTGTGATGCAGGGAACATCATCACTGATATTGTTGCGAAGTTTCCTGGGAGCACCCACGACTCCTACATCTTCCAGAACAGTGGGATCTACACACGTCTGCTTGCCGGAGAATTTGGAGAAGGATACCTGCTAGGTAAGTAACAGTGACGCTCCATAATACTCAGTGCAAATCATAGTGTATTGAGGCATGTGACTGATGGTTCCCTTTTACTCACCTAGGCGACAGTGCATATGCCGTGCGGTCATTCGTCCTCACTCCCTACCTACACCCATCAACCCAGAGTGAGAGACGATATAATCTGGCACACAAATCTACACGCAATGTGGTGGAGCGCACGTTCGGACTATTGAAAAGCAGGTTCCGCTGCCTCCATAAAAGCGGAGGTGCACGCCAGTACACACCCATCCTCTGCTGCAAGATAATTGCCACTTGTGCAATGCTGCACAACCTTGCCACGAAGAGAGGTACAGAGGTCGAAATGACATATATTGAGGACAATGATGATGAGTCTGCACAGCCAGAGGCCAACGCAGCAGGAGTGGCAACAGCAACAGATGGGAGAGTGAGACGGGCAGATATCACATGCAACTATTTCTGAATGAGTAAGGGGACACAGCCACATGCCATGACGTAGTTTAATCAGGCAGCACTACGCCACAACACAAAGGGAAACCTTTACCATCAACATTGAGAAATAAACATATGTCAGTCAAGGGTTACTTCACCCAATAGTGTATTTGTTTTTCCTGACACATCAGTGTTTGCGCCCACGCGCACCAGTGCGGGATGGCATTGAGTGAGCGTCCTCACTGGCTGTGGGACCAGTGGCACCACCTTGCCGCCTGCTGCTCCGACGTGTGTCTGGGACAGGGGGGGTTATGCTGCTCCTGCTGGTCGTATCATCGGTGTCACCAGCATCCACAGCGCCAGTTGTTGCAGACTGGCTGGTGAGCAGCACTTCTCGTGCACTCGTGACCCTCACCATCCCCCTTGACACATCTGTGCTGCAGTGCGCAAGGCCCTCCTGTATCGCCACAGAGCGCCTGCAGAGCAGCAAAGTGGCAGTTGCCAGCCGGTTCACTGCCCTTGAGTTCTGATCCTTTCTCTGTTGTCCCCTGCGCCGTGCTGCCCTGTCCTCATCATACTTTGAGCACAGCAGCATGATGGACTGGGACATGTCCCGCATGCCCGCTGCCATCTCAGCCATTTCCCCTGCCATGGCGCTGATGCCCTTGTCAATGTTGACAAATGTCTCATTGAGGCCATGCATTTGTCGCTGTACGGATACCATTGCCCTTGCCTGGATGCGTTGGATTTTCACCATGGTGGCCTCAAGCCCTGTGGAGACTCCATGGCCCAGCCCTAGGGGAGGTGGACTCTGCGGCCGAGCCCTGCGGCGCCGTCTTGCACCTGTGTGTGCTCCTTCAGAGTCGGAAGGCACACTGGCATGGGTTACATCCAGGGGTACAGTGGACGTTTCCGCCCCCCTCGAGTCTTCAGAGGATGAGTCTGTCACATACAACCTGGCAGCAGCACGCCTCCTCGACCTGTACACTGCAGGTGGTGAAGATGGTGGTGACACCTGCAGGAGTGGGGATGCTGGCTGGAGTGGCGATGCTGGCTGGGGTGGTGTGACTGCCTGTGGTGCCGTTCCCTGGCCAGAACTGGTGGTGGCCTTCTCCGCGCTGTCTGGTGTGGTGTGCCCTCTCTCCCTTGTCATGGGCAGTTCTGTGCGCAGTAGTGCCTGTGGACAGAAATGCAACATCAGCTAAGTGTACCTGAAGCATAGATTTGCTGCCATGACAATACATTTTTTGAACAGTATCTCAATGTCCTCTGCCTGCTTCTCACTACTGTGTGTTAAATGCCTTGTTAATCTGTGCTAATCGTATCATGTTTGGGCTTTCAGGGATTACATCTCCCATGATGCATTGCTAGCATGCACTAACACCTGTACTGGAGTGGGATTCTCATTGCACATTTGGGGAGTTGGTTTAGGGGTAGGTGGGGACACATTGCTGTGCAAGCGTCTTACCTTGTTTCGAGGTGCCTCTGCCGGAGCTGTTAGCGTCCCCAATCCCCACGATGCTTTCTGGCTCAATGGTGGTCTCCACTAGCTCCTCCAGTTCTGTCAGGGCTGGTGCCCTGTTGCGTCCACCTCCTGACCGGCTGGCCTCTTTTTTCAATTCTGTCACCTTCCTCTTCGTGATGAGGATGTCGTGCCACCGCTTCTTGAGGACATCAATGTCCCGGGGGGTCACTCCCATGGCTTTCACCTGTGCCTGGATTCCAAGCCAGATCTTGCGTTTCTCTGACTCAGCCACTTGCTGTGACTGTTTGCCAAAAAGCTTCTGGTGCTGCTTCACTACCTCCTCCACCAGTACCTGCAGCTCCTTCTGGCTGAATTTCAGCTTTCTCTTCCTCTCCCCTCCATCCCTCTCTGTGTCCTGGCTGGCCATTGTTGCAGATTCCAGGGCTGAATCAGGCAGTTGCTCTGTTCCTCTCCTCTGCAATCCCAGCCTCTCCAGAGTCTGCTGATTGTGTGCACCTGCCTGGGTGTGGCCACTTCCTGGTTGAGTGGGGTTTAGGTAGCACAGGATTGGCTGATTCATCAAGTCATGTGTATTTGAATTACCAATTCGGTATTTACCGATTCGGTAAATACCGATTCGGTAAATACCACTTCGGTATTTACCGAATCGGTAAATTCCAATTCATGATTACCGAATATTACCGAATCGGTAATGTTTACCGAATGTTTACCTACATATAACTTACCGATTCTTAAATACCGATTCGGTAAAATTCGGTATTTATGAATCGGTAAAAATAATTTACCTACATATGGCCCTTAGTCTCCCCATGTCTACAACCAAAATGAATTTGTTTTTGTGTGATGTAACCAATGCTCATGTAAAGCACTCCAATACCTGACAAGTCTGCACTATATAACACTGCAAAAACACAAAATAATAAGTGTTTTACACACTTCTGTCATTGGGCTATATTTCGGCTACATCTGGGTGATTTTGGGCTACATTTTGGCTCTTTTGTCTTCGGTGGCCATCTTGGGAAATGTATTTGTTATGAAGTTTCCTAATTTCCTCATGTACTGCAGTCTCCTCAGTAGGAAATGCTTTCAGTTTTTTACTTTGATTCCATCATGAAGGTATTCAGATATGTCACACATTTGCCATAAATTCTGAATGTTAGCCCTCTAGTTGCTCATTAGATCACTCTAGTAAAACTACTGTTCACCATGGAAGTCTGCTCCTGGTATTAAAAGTGCATGTTTCAGTCTGCATGTCAGACTTTTTTAATGAAATAGAAGAGGATTTGAGAAGTCACTCAAAATGTGCCCTCATTTTCTTTCTTCAGCATTAATCATAATTTCTATGGCAAAATGAACCCACTCATTGTCTTCCTTTTTAAATTAAATGTTTTAAGTGTTACCAGTTTATTCCAATCAAGATGGCTTCAGGTGTGCCATACTTTTGTCATAGTGAAGACAGTAAGCGCTCTAGTTGTTTTTAAGAACATTCTGGGACATTCTGTCATTGGGCTATACTTGGGCTACATCTGGGTGATATTTGGGCTACATTTGGGCTCTTTTGTCTCTGGTGGCCATCTTGGGAGACTTATTTGTTATGAAGTTTCCTAATTTCCTCATTTACTGCAGTCTCCTCAGTAGGAAATACTTTCAGTTTTTTACTTTGATTCCATCAAGGAGGCATTCAGATGTGTCACACATTTGCCATAAATTCAGAATGTTAGCACTCTTTTTGCTCATTAGATCACAGTAGTAAAGCTACTGCTCACCAGGGAAAACTGCTGCTGGTATTGAAAGTGCATGTTTCAGTCTGCATGTCAGAATTTTTTAATGAAATAGAAGAGGATTTGAGAAGTCACTCAAAATGTGCCCTAATTTTTCTTTCTGCAGCACTAATCATACTTTTTATGGAAAAATGAACCCCCTCATTTTGTTCCTTTTTAAATTAAATGTTTTAAGAGTTACCACTTTAATCCAAGCAAGATGGCTTCAGGTGTGCCATATGTTTATTATAAGTAGGACTGTTAGCGCTCTAGTTGTTCTTTGGAACACTCTGGGAAGCTGCAGTAGAACACAAAGGAATCAACTGACAGTCTCTGCCCTTGTTGGATGTACATGTTTTACTGAGAATGTCAGACTTCATTCTCACATGACTGAGAAAGATAATGTGAATTTACAGAAAATATCCTCTCAGTAAGCTTATAGATCACCTTCCAAACCTCTGTGGGAAAAGCATGAGAAATAGTTTTCTCTCAAACATGATTCATGATATCACAGCAGAAGGCTTTTTCACATGGTAAAATCACCTTAGAACACACCACAATTCCTAAAATGAGTATGGTACCATCAACAAATGATTTATAATGTAACTAAAGTCTTAAAACCTTCTATTAACTGCAATGCTTTTTAATGAGGTGCTATCATGTATATTGGTCCCAAGATGGCTGCCAACACTTCTTGGATGGAGTGCTGACAGCCAATCAGATCTCAGGATGAGATGTGTGGTTAGGCTCCGCCCACATATATATATGATTTTACTTTTGATTTTCTCAGGAACTACTGAACAGATTGACACCAGACCTGCAAAAGGCACTTCCCTGA
The DNA here is from genome assembly GCF_964204655.1 of Triturus cristatus. NCBI lineage: Eukaryota > Metazoa > Chordata > Amphibia > Caudata > Salamandridae > Triturus > Triturus cristatus. Next base: position 105,857,706 of record NC_140587.1, read on the forward strand.
CCTGAGGACTACCTTTCTGCCAAATTTCAAGTAATTCTGTTCAGCCGTTCGGGCTGTACCTTGGACTAAAGGTCCCTATGGAAAATTGCATGGGGAAAACGTGTTTTGGGACCCCCCTTTTTTCTCAGCCCCCGCTTGACGATTCCCCCCGAGACGTTCAGGGTAGGAGCGGAGCGGAGCGCCCCACCTATTTTGAAAATTTTGCGAGGATTCGTCAACCGGCGCCAAAGTTATTCCAAATAGAATGTTACGGATTTCCTATGGAAACACGGTCCTAACTATAACTATCTACTGGCGACCGCCAGTAGATAATATATATATATATATTATCTACTGGCGGTCGCCAGTAGATAGTTATAGTTAGGACCCTGTTTCCATAGGAAATCCGCAACATTCTATTTTGAATAACTTTGGCGCCGGTCGACGAATCCTCGCGAATTTTTCAAAATAGGTGGGGCGCTCCGCTCCGCTCCTACCCTGAAAGTCTCGGGGGGATTCGTCAAGCGGGGGCTGAGATAAAAGGGGGGTCCTAAAACGCGTTTTTCCCATGCATTTTTCCATAGGACCTTTAGACAGAGCTTCAGCCCGAACGGCTGAACAGAATTTAATAAAATTTGGCAGAGAGGTAGTCCTCGGGTCAAGGAAGTGCCTTTTGTAGGTTTGGTGTAAATCTGTTCAGTAGATTCTGAGAAAATAGCCTTTAAATCAATATATATATATCTGAGCCAGCTTACGGTGCGCTTACCGTACGCGTACGGTGACGTGCGCGAGCGCGATTCTGATTGGCCGTTATATCTTAGTAAACATTCGAATCGGTCAAAACCAGGAAGCGGCGGCCGCCATTTTCTCTCTCGCACTCTGACAGGGGGTTGAAAAACAAAGTGCAAAACCATGTAAAGGGGCTGTTTAGACAGCTCCCAAGCACCTAGCCATGTCGAGGGAGTCCCCAACGATCCCCCAAGTGAAAAAAGGTAATTTTAATTTTTTCGAAAATTTCACCGATTACGCTTACGGTAATAAATAATTAAAAAAAAAAAAAATAATCCACATTCTTACCACCCCGTGTGCAAATGGTGCCCGAAGGGCACCATTTGCGCATGGCTTTTTACAGATGAACAAAACCTATATTTTACCTGTCACAACGATGCTCATCATATGTCCTCCATGTGCGCACGGTGCCCAAAGCGCATCGTGCGTTCATGGCCCATCTAGCGTAACGTGGGCTCACTGTGCGCGCACGGTGCGCAAAGCGCACCGTGCGCACACGGAACGAACTGCGTTAAGTGGGCGCGCACGCCACAAATGGCGTAAAGTAACTTAGCATTTAAAAAACCGTACAAATTCACTGAAAAAACCATAGGTTTCACACACGTTATAGTTAGGAATTAGCATTTAAAAAACCTTGCAAATTCACTGAAAAAACCATAGGTTTCACACATGTTATAGTTAGCTGGACATTTTACTGATAAAAAACCAATGAAATTCCCCCGTTATAGTTACTGTAGGCAACTATAACTCACGCGACCGTAATCCTCTGCTGATGACATATGTGTCTTTATGAAAAAAAAATATTTGTAATATATGCATAGCTAAAATTTAATGGAAGAAGACATGGGCAAATAAGTGTCTAAATACAGTATTAGCATCAGCAGAGGATTACGGTCGCGTGAGTTATAGTTGCCTACAGTAACTATAACGGGGGAATTTCATTGGTTTTTTATCAGTAAAATGTCCAGCTAACTATGACATGTGTGAAACCTATGGTTTTTTCAGTGAATATACATATATATATATCACTGAAAAAACCATAGGTTTCACACATGTTATAGTTAGCGGAAATTTTACTGATAAAAAACCAATGAAATTCCCCCGTTATAGTTAGTGCAGGAAACTATAACTCACGCGACCGCAATCCTCTGCTGATGCTAATACTGTATTTAGACACTTATTTGCCCATGTCTTCTTCCATAAATTTTTAGCTATACATATATTACAAATATTTTTTTTTCATAAAGACACATATGTCATCAGCAGAAGATTGCGGTCGCGTGAGTTATAGTTTCCTGCACTAACTATAACGGGGGAATTTCATGGTTTTTTGATCAGTAAAATTTCCGCTAACTATAACATGTGTGAAACCTATGGTTTTTTCAGTGAATTTGCAAGGTTTTTTAAATGCTAATTCCTAACTATAACGTGTGTGAAACCTATGGTTTTTTCAGTGAATTTGTACGGTTTTTTAAATGCTAAGTTACTTTACGCCATTCGTGGCGTGCGCGCCCACTTAACGCAGTTCGTACCGCGTGCCCACGTTACACTAGATGGGCCATGTATGCACGATGCGCTTCGCGCACCGTGTGCACATGGAGGACATATTATGCACTTCCTTGTGATAGGTAATCTGTTGAAATTTTTTGGGGAAATGCTGTGCTCTTATATGCCATGCACAAATGGTGGCATTCGGCCGCCATTTGCACACGGGGTAGAGAGAGTGGTTTTTTTTTATTTTTTATAATTTTTTACCGTACGCGTACGGTAAGCGTACGGTAAGCGTAATCGGCGAAATTTTCGAAAAATAAAAAATTACCGTTTTTTGCCTTGGGGGATCTTTGAAGACTCAACTAACATGGTTATGTGCATGGGCGCTGTCTAAACAGCCCCTTTATATGTTTTTGGCATTTGTTTATCAGCTCCCCCCTCAGAGTGCGAGAGAGAAAATGGCGGCCGCCGCTTCCTGGTTTCGACCGATTGGAATGTTTACTAAGATCTAAGGGCCAATCAGAATCGCGCTCGCGCACGCCACCGTACGCGTACGGTAAGCGTACCGTAAGCGCACCGTAAGCTGGCTCAGATATATATATTGATTTAAAGGCTATTTTCTCAGAATCTACTGAACAGATTTACACCAAACCTACAAAAGGCACTTCCTTGACCTGAGTACTACCTCTCTGCCAAATTTCAAGTAATTCTGTTCAGCCGTTCGGGCTGTAGCTGTGTCTAAAGGTCCTATGGAAAAATGCATGGGAAAAACGCGTTTTGGGACCCCCCTTTTATCTCAGCCCCCGCTTGACGAATCCCCCCGAGACTTTCAGGGTAGGAGCGGAGCGGAGCGCCCCACCTATTTTGAAAAATTCGCGAGGATTCATCAACCGGCGCCAAAGTTATTCAAAATAGAATGTTGCGGATTTCCTATGGAAACGTGGTCCTAACTATAACTACCTACTGGCGACCGCCAGTAGGTAATATATATATATCATATCACACCGTCAATCCTCAGCTTCACGCCATAGATGGAGACGGACCACAAGTAGGTGCCAAAGTGTATAGTTTATTAGCCTGTTCGGTCCTGACGCGTTTCGGTTTGAAAAGAACCTTGATCACATGACAGGGGTACAAAGCGTTATTACGTTTTTAAAGTGACAGTGCAATGAAGGTATGTATAAACATAGTAAAAAGACTGTACAAAGACTACGGCAGCTTACGACATTTCTGATTAAAAGATAATTCAAATCACTGGTCATATTGATGTGTCGACATGTTGCGGAATGTATATGGATAAATACCAAAACATTAATGAATTACATATTATAAATAATGAAAATTCTTTGATATCAACAACATTTAGTTATGTGACGCTGCCTGCTCTGTCATAAATATTCAGCTTCTCATGATGTTTTGCTCCTTCACTGTAGTGAAATCTATATATAAGATAAGAGAAAAGTGCAGTAGCGAATAAAGTGCAAGTGCTATATAGTGTATAGTCAGGTACATTTTTCTTAGATTTCCTAAAATTCACCTCAAGATACATAAATTCGTTGAGTCTTAGTCAGAGTGTTGAAGTTTTGGTACCAATGTTGTGTATTTGTATAAATACATTAGCAAATGCTGTAAACGTCTAGAGTCACAGTGTTGTTATCTTGGAGAGATCACAGTGTTATTGTATTAGAGAAGAACATGGTATTGTTCATCAATAAAGGTATTAAATAACATGGTATAATAGTTAATAACTTAAAATCTAATAAATTAGTTACATTAAATATCCTAAAATTCCAATGTTATAAAATTTAATATCATAAAACAGTTCTAATAAATATCATTATAAATAATGTATGCAGTGCTGTACTTCTCGTATCAACTATTGTAAAAATAGCGATATTGTTGCTAACTTGGACACTACGATATGTGTGTACAATTCTATAGTGACCGCATCTACTGAGAAATATATAAACTATATCATTGTATTATGTAGGAACTTGCTGAAAAGGCCGCTAGATTAACAGTGCCTTTATAGATGTTACATACTATATCTTTGGTTATTAATTAGATTTAAATTATTTGAATTTTTTAAAGACAAGTATAGGTTGTTTGGTATCAAGCTCGAGGATATATTGAGTTTCCAATCGTCTCAGGGCACTTTCTCTGTTGCCGCCTCGTCTACTGGGTGGTATAGCATCGATAAAAAAGTATTTAAGTTCTTTGTTATTAGATGAGTGATAATCTTTGAAGTGGCGTGCAACTGGGTAAGTATTGTCTTGGTTGTTAATTGCCCTGAGATGTTGCAAAATGCACTTGTGGGCAGGAAGTTTGGTACTGCCCACATATGACAGGTTGCATGGGCATGTAAGTACATAAATTGCATGATCAGTTTTACAAGTCAGCAATTTGTGTATGATGCGTTTTTTATCGCTAAATGGGGTTTTGTATTCTGTCATATTAATGCCTTGTTGGCATGCCTTGCAAGTTTTGCAACGAAAAAATCCTTTATGTTTAGAGAGCCAACTAGAGGTTTCGATTGTTTCTGGATTTGTTGTAACTAATTGGTCTCTCATGGACGGACCTCTGCTATATGTTACCAACACTCTGGATGGTAGTTCAGGTCCAATAATTGGATCATTTACTACCAATGGCCAATTCTTCTGTAGAATTGCTTTGATTTGGTTGTGTTGACTACTATATTGTAGGACAACTCTCAATGTATTTTGTTTTGTTGTTGTATTCTCAGTGTCTAATACAGTGTGATTCTCCGGTATGTTTATTCTCTTTTCCTTGAGTAATTCAGCTCTCGATTGAAGCATAGATTTGTTGATTGCAGCTTCAATGATTTTATGGGAATAGCCTCTCACCAAAAACCTTAATCTACATTCTTCCTGAGCATGTTTCAAATCAGTATCATTACTGTGGAGTCTTCTCATCCGCAGCATCTCACCATATGGAATACTGTTGATGAGGTGCTGCGGATGTGCACTTCCTGCATGGAGAGTTGAATTCCCTGAAGTGGGTTTCCTAAAGAGTTTTGTCTCTATTTTTTCATTGTTAATGTATATCTGAGTGTCAAGGAAGGTTACAGACTTCTCGCTAATAGTGGCGGTGAAGTGTAGATTACGGTCGTTATTGTTGATGTCTGTTACAAATTGTAAAGCCGACTCTTTAGTTCCTCTCCATATGACAAACAAATCATCAATATATCGTAGCCACGATATCACCCCCTTGTTGTTTTGCAGTAGCTTATTGAGGACCAGCTCCTCCCACTTGCCCATATGGAGGCATGCGTAGCTTGGGGAGAAGCTGGCCCCCATAGCCACACCTCTGATTTGACGGTAAAGAACATTATTGAACATAAATATGTTATTGTTAAGACAAAAACGTATCATATCAAGTATCATTTTTTGGTGTTTCTCACAATGATCCTGCTCTTTGTTCAGGTAATGTTCAATCGCTGTGATGCCATCATCATGTCTTATGCTGGTGTATAGTGAAGACACATCCAAAGCCATCATAATATAGGTCTGATCCCATTCAATGTCTTGTAGTTTGTTAAGGAAGTCACTGGTATCACGTATATAAGATGGTAGTGATTTTACATGAGGCTGGAGAAAATGATCAACATATTGTGATGTATGTTCAAGAAGACTGTTGCGTGCCGATATGATAGGTCTCCCAGGAGGCTTCAGAGGATCCTTATGTGTCTTAGGAATAAAGTAAATCGATGGTATTACTGGATGTTCATTTTTTAGAAAATATATATATATATATATATATATAAAATCCTCTATATACAACTTTGCACTGTGATCTGGCAATAAAGATTCTAAAATCAATTCTTATATTGACCCACTATCAAATACATTTTGCACAGTGTCAATAATAATTATCTTTGAGATGAAGTTGTTTACAATGGTTCAATTTGTATCAAGACATATACATAGTTAGGGAATAATCATTTCAATATATACAGAGGGCATCCTTTTCTGACATGGTTCTTGGAAATCTGTGTCCAAATTCCAATATTGTTATGGGTCCTTATTGGCCCGGCAAAATGCCAGTTATAGGTTCCAAGTCAAGGGAAGCCCCACGGTGCAGGCTCGAAGCATTAGGACAAGGGGTGGCTTTATTAAGTAGTTCAGCGTGCATTTGGCTCATTTGTTAATATGAGCAGGACACTTTTGGTTTACTTTACGAAACGGGGATCTTATGGGCAAGTTTTGTCTTTCCTTGCCGTCGTTTACCAGCCCAAGGGGGGAGAGGAGTACAATTTCCACTTCCCCCGGTATGTTTGCCAGGTGGCCCGTTAGGGGAAGGGTTTCCGTATTCCGTTTAGATGACGGTAGGTTGTTGGAGGTGTCCCCAGGCCCGGGGGTTTCATACCACACCCCTATCACAAACTGAGGGAAGGCAACCATTCCTTTCGAATCCCTCGCTTAATTTGTACTCTTTCAAAATAGTGGGCCAAGTTCACCCGAAATGACAGGCAATAATGCCATATGGAGGCCTTCGTGGTCTTAGGCAAGTAACCAGAGGCACCGAAGCCAGTAGTACTAGCTTACAGGTTTAGGTATTTGATGGATACATCTGGACAATGGCCACCAGCTCATCTGTGCAACATTCTCCCTCAAGTGTGCAGGCATTATTTGAAGCCCCCATCCAACGAAGGCATATATTTAATTATATGACACTTCTTGATCTGATAAAGTAGCACAGATAGGGAGCAGAGTAGTCGGACAAGCGTTTGTGGCTTGACACACAAATCATAGCAGGGCACACATGGGAGGATGCACAATAGACATACAGTCACACAAACCAGAGGGACACCATTCAGTTGTTAGACACAATTCAACAACAGAATTGCCTGCGCAAATGTCTGGTCGATGCAGCAGAGTAGGTGCACTCTGTATACAAGGGCATGCTACCAGTTGCTCATGTGAGACAAAACACCCGCCCTATAGCCGGGGAGCCAGGCATTTGCAGAAGTTGCCATTTAACTAGTGGGTTGTGGTGCAATAAGCAGGGGGGAACATGGGGTCATAGCATAATTTCGCTACAATGATTGAGGAATGATTGTTTTGGCATTGCCACTGCTCAAGAAAGGGCAGGTATTCGTACATGTTGTTCCCCCCTCCTATACGTCAGGTACACGAGGACACCAGTGCTTAATGTCGCCTATCCCATGGCAGGATAGTCACCATGTGGTGGACAGGCCATTGGCATGCCTTGCCAGGACAGTGATAGCCACTCACACTATCTGGAGCCGCTAGGGAGGATATATGTTGGAAACACAGACTGGGGTGCGCTGGGCCCAAAAACCCCTCACCAAAGTTGCGAGGGGCATCATGCTGTCAGGTGTCTTTGAGGGATGGGCAAGGGCATTAAAGGGCATTAGTTCATTACAAGGCATTTGCAGGGATGCAGAAGGGTCCCAGCGGATCCACCAAAGGGACTGCAGCGAAGCAAGTGACACAGAACCTGGTAGTCTGACACCACTACAGGTGTAAGTATCAAGGGTCACAGGTGGAATGCAGGGACTGGGCATCTGTGACCGGTTGAAGGTTCAGCAAGCAGGGTGGGCTGAGTAAGTTGTCAGTCCACGACAGGGTGCAGTGTCTAATAACGGGTACCATTCACATATTCCCTCAAACCTGTTTTGACACCATTACTATGTTCACCAGGGAGCAATCCAAAAGAACTGTAAAATTGTCTGGTCAGTGGGGCGAAGTAATGCACCCTAGAAGAAGACCACGAAGACCACAATGTGCAAATTAGCAACCAGTTGGGGACAGGTGAACATCACCCCCAGCTCCCGTAGCAGGGAGCTCGGTTGGGGAGGCGATGGAGCCTGCGCAGAAGGGTCATCTGCACTATGCATTAATTCACTGAGCAGAGGGGATTTTGCTTCCTTAGACATGGGTTGCTGCACGCCAAATTCACAGGGTGCTTTGAGGACAATGGGGAACATCTGTCCAGTTAAGCATGGACCTGTTCTTGCTGGATAGGGGGAGAGGCACCATAAATAGCTAAAGATAAGGCCGCTACTTTAGGCAAAAGGACACTGCTTCAAACATTAAGGCCACAATTTGCAAATTAAGCAACCAGTTAGGGACATGTGAACTGTGGTGGTCAGAGATCACTCCCCGGCTCCTGTGGCAGGGAGCCTGATCTGGGGAGGCTATGGAGGCTGCGCGCAGGAGAGTCAAATTCTTAAATTCACTGAATAAATGGGGTTTGGATTCATAAGACATGGTTTGCTTCATGCTAAATCCACAGGGTGTTTCGAGGACAATGGGGTACATCTCTCCAGAATAGGCATGGACTTGTTCCTCCTGGACCTAGGGGAGGCCCTGGAAATAGCGGGATGTAAGTAGGAGCGCCGGCCTTGGTGGGGGGCCCTGGCTGCGACGGTCGCCACACCCAGGGCTGTGGCGGAGTTACATGGCAATCCAGAGGCAGAAAGGTACACACGGGTACCCTCTTCAGGAGCACAAAGGGTGCTGAGGCCGAATATCCCCAGGAAGTCTGTGCGGTGGACCCTGGGGTGCGACGGCGCCCCATCTGTCCTACGGGCGGTTGGAAACCTGTACAACCGGCGGTCGTTTGACCGCTCCGCCCCTTGTAGGGGGGGCGTGAGTTATATGGTGGAACAATGTTTCACCAGAAGTGGGAGGGGCTATCCCCTCACCACAACCGCTAAGCACCGATTGGCTAAGACCACGATGCAAGTTGGCCCATCAGGTGGTAGGCCGCGAGGGGCGGCTTGCCTTTGGATTGCCTGTAAGATAACCCACCATGTTGGCATATTTGGTATGCTAATAAACCTGCAGCAATTTTCTCCACCAAAAAGTTGTCTTTTCTGCTTATTTATGCTACCTGTATGTTGCTGCGGCAGGGCTGGTGAGTGTGGCCGATATTGGCACTATGCGGGCTGACTGACAGTCCCCGCAGGGGACCCTCATAATTGGGCGGCCCCTTTAGTACCACAAGATGGCACACTGGGCAGCCTAGTGTTTGGCCTGAGTCCCCTACACGTCACTTCCGGCCGGGGGGGGGGGGTCAGGGAGAGATATATAGTCCTCCCCCGCCCCCCTGGCGGCCTCTTTGTCCCCTCGCCCTGACACCGACTCCCTCCCTACCGCTTACCTGGCGTGTCAGGGTGAGGGAAGGAAGGATGTTCTAATCTTTTTATTTGTGTTGCAGGCGGAATTACATGGCGATCCAGAGGCGGAAAGGTACTCAGTGGTACCATCTTCAGGAGCACAAAGGGTGCTGAGGCCGAATATCCCCAGGAAGTCTGTGTGGTGGACCCTGGGGTGCAACGGCGCCCCATCTGTCCTACGGGCGGTTGAAAACCTGTACAACCGGCGGTCGCTTGAACGCTCCGCTCCTCGTAGGGTGGGGGCATGAGTTATATGGTGGAACAATGTTTCACCGGAAGTGGGAGGGGCTATTCCCTCACCACAACCGCTAAGCACCGATTGGCTAAGACCACGAGGCAAGTTGGCCCATCAGGTGGTAGGCCGCAAGGGGCGGCTTGCCTTTGGATTTCCTGTAAGATAACCCACCATGTTGGCATATTTGGTATGCTAATAAACCTGCAGCAATTTTCTCCACCAAAAAGTTGTCTTGTCTGCTTATTTATGCTACCTGTATGTTGCTGCGGGAGGGCTGGTGAGTGTGGCCGATATTAGCACTATGGATGACTTTGTTATCAAAGTAATGAGGGAAGAGGGCGTACCAGTTGCCTAACCAAAGCATGCTGTGCATATGGACAGTGCTTTCACTTGCAGATTGGGGCCTCGTAGCACTGTAAATGCACATCACTATTTTTAAGTTTTCTGGATACTGTTACTGATTACCAGAGACCCAATAAGGCTGGAACTTTTGGGGGGCTGACGCAACACGCAATGGAGGCGGAGCAAATACTTCACGCAGTTGGGGGCGGAGTTATACTCAGAGCTAATACAACAATATAGTCACAAACTGTGCATTTTAAATATATTGGACTAATCCAATGCCATTAAAACGAACATGTTTTTGTGGATTTTACATTATGTGCTACTTTCAGAGATCTTTAAAGGAGGGTTCAAAAGAAAGAAAGATAGTAACAAGCAGCTTGAGCAGATTTCAGTTTAAAGCACATTACACCAGTTTTCGTAAAGTTATTTAAAAATATTGGCCTTTTTTTTGCCAATTTTCAATTTTTTCTTGGCAGAATAATACACTCTTGAATTTTTTTTTTCCAGAGTTTTCAATAGCGCACACTTGACCCAAAGGTATCGGGTATCAGAGCGCTTTACATAGCACCAGTTGCATTACATGATGACACATTCATTTTTGTTAGGCATGGGGAGATTAAGTGATGTGCCCAGAATCACAGGATGTTGAGCGTCGTTGCCGAGACTTGAACCCGGTTCCCAGATTTGAGGTCGAACGCCCTGGTCCATAGGTCACATCTCCCCAGTATTTATAATTCTATGTCCAGGCGGCGCTCTTGCCTGATTGTTGACAAAAGGTATGATTACATTCTGCTCATCATGCTGCTGCAAGGTATATGTGTTTGAGGCTGCACTTATGCACATGTCGCAAACAACTGAGCTTAGTGGGTGAACACACCTAATTTGGGGTGTATGACTGGTTAAGTGACAGGTTTGATTCAACATTAATCGTTCATTCCTCCTGAGATAGGATGAATGCCACTCACTTGGCAATATTAGAACATGTTCATTGCTTTGCCATGAATCTGGGCTATCTTAAACAACATAACCGATGTGAGCACCCAGGGTGAGCAATTCTCTTATGTAGTGCATGATTGAGCTGCATCCATGCAGGAAGACACCAATATGGTGCTTTGTCCTGTGAGGTTGTCACTCCGAAATAAACAGTAACACCACCTCATAGTAGCATACATCATAACAACCAGCTTTCAATTATTTTCTAAGACCCACAGCTCACACAGTGTTAACACCACTAAAAGGCATTTTTTTATTACTAATTTCTTCAGACCACTTTCTGGAAGAGCGTCAACATTCTCTGGTATGGTGGCCCTAAACATCTATACTAATTACAGGAAAAAGTATGACTTACACTCACTTATTTTTGAACCGGAACATGTACTCAAAGAAGTGTCTTTTCCTTGTGTTATGCTTTTGTATTGGTAACCTGTTCTACTCGGACTTATGCTGCATTTGACAGCCTTGGTTCAGTTTCACAGCAGAGTCAGACTTCACAATCATTTTGCTGCCAATCTACACCATGTTTAAAAGGCAAGACCCAGTGCTGCAGTACTTAAACAAAGGAAGTGCTGTTGTTAGGCTGTACTGCCTCTCCTTAGATGCAAATTATCCATCTGTTTGCAATATGAGAAACTGATCATTGAGGTTCTTGCTTTAGGCATCAGAGTTTATGCATCAAGTTACACATACATTTTACAGACTGCATTCACATAGCCAAGCTATCTCTTAGTCCACACAGAGACCAGGCTCCAGACACCAAAGACAACCCTCATGGGACAATGCTTCTTCACCAAAAGACACTGCTTGATGCATTCTAACATTGCCACCAACCCTGCATTTAGCACCTGTATGCAAACAATGACCAATTAAAACCTATACATGCCACGTATCACCACAAATGACCACAGCACGCAAACAATGCTCACATCCACCACAGATGACGTATGCATGATCCTGACAAGAGGAGACATAGCTACCCTCATCCTCCTTGACCTCCCTGCAGCATTTGACACGTTTTCTCATCCCATCCTTATCCGATGGCTGTGAGATATTGGCAGACAAGGACCCTCTCTATAGTAAGCATGTTCCTTCCTGACAAGCAGAACACAAGCTTCCAGCCTGGCCTCATACTCATCGTAAACCAACAAAATTATCTGTGGAGTGCCACAAGGCTCTGCCCTCAGCCCCAACCTCTTCAAAGCTTACATGATCCCTCTAACCAGGGTTGTCCACGTTCACATCAACATCCTCTTTCACATGGATGGCATGCAACTCATACTCTCTCTTGGACAAGACCCCCAACACACGGAACACAGTTCACAGCCTGCATGACTGAAATCAACAACTGGAGGAAGTCCAACTATCTTAAGCTAAACATTGAGAAGACAGAAGTAATGATTTTATGCAAAAACACCTCACTATGACACTCCACTTGGTGGCCGGGCGACCTTGGAGCTACACCCACTCCCAGCACCCACACAAGAAACTACGGGGTGATCATTGACAACAAGCTGGACATGTCCACGCAAGTCTATACCATCATGGCATCCTGCTTCCACACTTTCAAGATGCTGAAGATAATCTTCTAATGGCCCTGGAGCAACACCCGAAAGACTGTAACACACACCAGAATCACCATCAAGCTAGACTATATGAACACCCTCTATGCAGGAATCAGCAAGCAACTCACCAGAAGATTTCAAATCATTCGGAACGTGGCATCCAGAGCAACCCTCAACCTCTCATGCAGACCCACATCACACCACACCTCATGGAGCTCCACTGGCTCCTGTTACACACACATGCTCAGTTCAAACTCGTCATTCACACTTTCCTGGCAAAGCACAACATCAACCCTGCCTAGCTAAACAGTTGTATCTTCTTTCACAAACCCTCCAGACACTTCCGCTCAGCTGGACTCTAGCTCACACACATCCCACGCATACACAGAAACATACACGAAGGCCTGGCCTTCTCCTAGGTCCTCCTCTTCCTCCCCTTGAGTTCCGCAAGAAACTAAAGACCTGGCTCTTCGAATAGCCCCGCCCACCTTAAGCGAGGCTAGACGCTCACCTGCTTAGTGTCCCTCCCGAGTGATAGTGCACTCTACAAATCCACATAACACAACAAGGGAGAAACTGGGAACACAGATATATGCAAACCTTCAATACACATAAGCTCCAGGGGGAAAGCGGCTATAGAGAAATGTCACCATGTCAACAATTCTCAAATTGTCCATTTCTCCACAGTTTTAAAGACAATAAATCAGGGCTGGTTACGTCTGTTGCTTTTCAATCAAATTCACACAGTTTGCTCAATTTAGGCATTTACAGTTTGGTAAAATGTTCCTGTGAGTCCAGTATTCCTCCGCCAACCTTTACTAGCCCATGGTCAAGAGACGTCATCAGTAAGAGATAAACTTCAAGACTGCACTTCTGCTCAACTCTCTTCTGACATTATCCACCTGTGCTGCTTCCAGGGGGTGTCAATGGTACCATAAAACCAGAGGAAAAAACAAATGCCAATCATTGCCACAATTAGGAGATGTAAAGAAATCAACCACCTCCAGTGACTAGTTCTTGTGACAGGTGTAGGTGATACGTGACTCCTTTTTCTCAACCTAAATTTTTTAAGTTTTAATATGACAATTATATCAACTGACACACTAAATTCCCCCAACCACCTTTCTATCTGGTAATAAGTTTGCACTAAGTTGTAATGTAAAGTATGAACTAATATAGGTCTAGACTAACATCCCTTTCTGCAAGAGCCTACTCCGTACGCACTCATGGTGTGGGCCATTTTCATCATGCAGGAAGTAACAGTTTGTTCCACTCCAATACCCAATATTCAGTGCAATAATAGCCAATGCCCTTTGTTCAAACAAATACATGAAGTGCTCTGTGATGGTGTGGATAATGCCCAAGTGCTTCATCGTAGATGGGTATCACCCAAAGGATTTCAAATCTTATGACATTACCTATTTGTCAATGCCAAAGTGTGTAATTTTCTCTAGGACAAGCTTCCGCCTTAGATTTTGGATTTAGTGCATAATATTTACATCTTTATTTGTGTTCAAAATAGAAAATTAACCAAAATCAGGATGCAAGGGGTTACATTTGTGCTGTACAGTAAAGTCGCATTCAAGATGTCTCCTGACAATAAGAGAGTAGTTTACAGGTGTAAAGCATTTGGAATATGAAATCTGCAGCAGCTCTCATGAGTCTTCAAACTTACAAAAGAAGATTTACCCATTGGGGTTTGGCATGGCAAGCTTCATGCACATCCAACAACTGGGGACAAAACAAATGGAGATGGCTCCAAAAAAAGTAAAAATAGTGATGTTTCCCATTTTAATTCTCACAGGAAGCTGTTGACAGAGATACAAAATAGCTAAATGGAATTAAACCCAACTTGGTATGAAAGTAGATCTTTGCTCAAGAAATACCTTCCCTTAGCATGGTGTAAATCCATCCAGTAGTTTTTGAGAAGTTAGCACTGGAAAAGTGGTATTGTAGGCCTCAAATTGAGCCAGCCTGTCACGATAGACTTATATCTGAAAGATTCAAATTGGTTTTTTTTTAAATCAAATCCAATAGAACAAGACGCTGTTTTTCCATTGCACATTGGGGCCTGCAATCCCAAAACTGAGTTCGCTGGCCCAAAGCTCCCTGACCGCAATTTGAACAAAAATATTGTAGCTGTCAATAAGGGGATTCGGTCCTGGCCTCCTACAAACAAATGAAGGCGAATAAGGGGCAGAGGAAGCATTCTCTGATCCGTTGGCTAAAGAAGAAGGCTCAAAATTGAACCCCGTGTTATTTATTAAAAATTACAATTTTGCCGCCAGGTTTGCAGACCATGAAGATGGGTTTGCGTTCATCCTCAAATCAGCCTCTATAGTCTATGAACCATCAGCAAGAGCTCCAAGACCCTTGTTGAACATTTAGTGTGCGAGTTATGGTTTGCATTGGTGTTGCAAAAGTTATGGATTGTGGTCCTAACCGAAACCTATGAATTTCAGGGGGTTCTGGTATCTATTTATCTATCCATCCATCCATCCATCCATCCATCCATCCATCCATCCATCCATCCATCCATCCATCCATCCATCCATCCATCCATCCATCCATCCATCCATCCATCCTAGCTTTATGTACCTTTAAAGATTTAAAGTAACACATGCACAAAGAAAGATTTGAAGATGTAAACCCTAAATATGCGTTGTGCAGCATTCGGGTGACATTTACAGCGCCTGGAAAGGACTGCTTCCCTGGTGTGGCTAATTTACCAGACAATAATTTTCTGAGTTCCTCACCTCAGAATGAGACATACTTATATAGCGCACTACTCACCCGCAAGGGTCTCAAGGCGCTTGTATGAATACCGCTGTGGAACCCATCCTGGCTTTCCCTGTGAGGCGTCCACTCCTGGGAACCCCCAAGGTGGAGGCCAGGCATCCTTAGCGTTGTGGGGGCCGTTGTGGAGATTAAGCAAGCTATTGCCCAGAGTTGCAGAGTGGGACTCCATGATTGGAATAGGCACCGAGGCGAGAATTATCAGGTCCGTGGAAGTTTTGAGCCCAAGACCCACGAGGCGGGGAATTGAACCCTGGTCCCGGGCTAGACCTCTGCATCAGGGTCTGCCGCTCTAATCATTGAGCCACACTTCTCCACTACCATGGGAAATCAACATTTACTGCACCACGTACTGCATGTTTAGCATTTATTTATGACCCTTTCCCCTACTACATTTCCCCAGGATTTTTCTTGGTGAAATCTGTCAAGGGGAAATGGTGGAGCATAGAGAAGGATACATAATTCAGAATGTGATCAGTGCCCAGACTTCCATATGAGATATGATCGAAATGAAAAACACAACTTGGAACCAGGGCCCGAGTATGAAGTCTGTAAAGTTACAGAAAGTAGGGATAGGTTATGTAACCGAAATGTGTCTATCTCAGAGTAGTGATTCTTATGCCTCAATAGTGCTGTGGGGTCAAGTATATTGTATTGCATTTTAATTGTGTTTCTATAAGGCTTAATTCTCCTTATGATGCGCTGTAGCTCACTCCTCTGTGAGAGCCTTGGATTGTGTGTGTTTGTCACCAGAGTCATCATGACATTTTTATTGTTACAGAAAATTGTTGGAAGCCAGGAAGGAGGCAGCAAGCGCTTTTAAAACCATAATATACTTGCAAAAATGATGCCTCCACCTAAAGTCAGCACCTGGTGCAGTCACACCCGTTGCAACCTCCTAGAGCTGGCCCTTCTCAAGGGTCCTGTAATCTCAGTGACAGGGTCACTGTTGTTCTAGGGTGTGCTGCTTCATAGGCCTGCCCGCAAGACTAGAGGTGAACTTCAGTATGAATAGTGGTGGACAAGCCTTGAAGGTTAACCTACACTTGTCATGCTAGGGTCCACCTGCTGGTGCTACGACACCGGGGCTTCTAATGTCTTGCGAAGCCTTCTAAGATCTAGCATGAGATAGTGCTCTCTCAGGAGAGTGGTCTGGTGGACTGGTTATTAAGGCTGAACCTGGTTCCCCAGTTCCAAATTCAGCAGCTCTGGCCATTGTACCACATCCTCTCCGCCACTGAACACTATACTGCTTCACAGAGGAAAAACTCAGACTGCCTTCAACTACAACCCAATTGTTGCCAGCTATAAACACCTGGATGCGGCTCAATTTAAATTACGCACTGGGCAAGAGCAATATGTGGCCTACAAGAAAAAAGTGACAGTATCCTGGAAAAAGCAAACAATCATAGGGAATGCAGAGTTTTGCAAACCATGTGAAATGCAAGCAGGAACAACATAGTTACCTTAACGCTTTTACACTCACTGTTCAGAAATCAGTGAGTGCTTTTGCCTGAAAAGTTAAGGACATGACAACAGGGCCCTGAATGGACCCATTTCAATGGCCATTGCTTATATCCTTACAAAGCGTAAGCAGTATGGTAAAAAAAAGACAACATCCCTAGATGCAGAGCAGCAGTACAAATTTTGTTTTTCAATCCTCACATTGCAGTACCTCCAGGATTGGTGCACTAGTTCCAAGACAAACAAATGGAGGAGTATAGTCAGAAGACCAATCAAGAGGTCTCCAATAAGCTGGGAAAACAGGGCGCGAAGATATCTCTCTCTTTAGTAGAAGATCCCTCACTCACCAACCTAGTTGGTGACATGCTTCATCATCGGGGTCCCACCCGGATAGCCGAGTGCCATTCGTGTGTGCTTCGACACCTGAATTACAGTGGAGCGGGTAGTTTTTTTGTGTGCAAGTGAGTGGACTGTGTGTTAAAAATGGGCCAGATATACTCTCTAGGAAGTTTTATTCTGGAGCAACTGGTCAATCTTAAAAACGTTGGTGGGATACCTTGCTTGGTTCAATTGACCAATGGTATCAAAAAGTGAAATGTGATAATAAAAAGAGGTCTACATGTTTCAACCTATATGGTAGTGTTATCAGGTTTTCGTCAGGACCAAAAGACGTGACCCGAGTGGTATACACACGCTAAGGTGTACCCTTCTCTTGATCACTAACACCTAACCGTCTACTCACAGTCAGGAGTCCTGTCATCCAAATCGAAGACAGGTGAAATCTGTAAGAAACAAACACAACATTACAAGCAGACGCTATGGTACTTATGTCATACAGTGTATTTGTTGTTGAAATTGCACCTTGTGCTCCCAGCAGAGTGCAACCATTGACAAATATAATCAGTGGATGCCATGATCAAGATTCATCGATAGTTCAGTGACCCATTCATAGCCATAATATTATAATGAGTGTAAACATCCCATTTGGTGCAAATGCATGAAGTTAAATCCGCAGGGAATGACTTGTGCCTGTGGAAAACTCATGCCGACCCACTCTCATCAATAATTCTCTGTGGGTATTCTCGCTCTCAAACAAAATCGTGAGGGCGTGTTTTATTTAGCATGCATGCTAAATTAACTTAGCGTGGTCTTGTGGTACGAAAGAACGAGGAAGGAGAAAAAAGAGCATACTAAGCGGCGCGTAATAGCGTGCCTCATGGGAGTCCAGATCGTGGTGCTGGCTCTGAAACACAAACTGATTGAAAAATAACGTGCTAGTAGCGGTGAAATCGCTAAAACGGGTTGCGCATAAATGGTGAGTCAAAAACAAGTGGAATGCTGTACTTACATCGTGGAGCTAGGCACCAGCAGTACGCCTACCCTGATCGACCCGTAAGTGCTCCCCGAGGGTTGCTGCGATCGGGCATTTCAGCGGCTTAAAAAGCATTTCCTGGTGACGGTGAAGAGGGGCGTGGTCAGAGGTGTCATGTGACCGAAATACGTGGGAATACGCGGTTGCCTTGGTGACAAGTAAACAATAGTGCTTTATTAGGTGAACAAAGCAAGGACCCAAATCGGGGAGTACGGCTAACCATAAATCAAAGGGGTTAGTGACGTTCGTGGTTATGCCCACATGCAAAAACGGATAGAAAATGAACGGACCGCAAAGACACGGTGAATCTACCGAGAAAAACGGCGCCAAGATTAGTAAAAGCCTATTCATATTACGTGCCTGTTCTCGAGGGTATATAAGTCAAAACGGCTGGACTATGGAAGTGCACCGTGTTCAGGCATACAGTGTTCCACAACACGCCAAATGGAAACAGTTAACACTCACACATGTTATTAAATAAACATAGAGAATCAACCTGGATGTTGTCGCATAATGCGAACATGTAATTACAATTAAGTTGGAACTAGTGAAAAGGTAAATACACAGTGAATCTTCCGAGAAAAAAAGGGGAGCTAAGAATTCTAGCATAACGTGCCTGATCTCTTGAGTGTACAAATCAAACCAGCTGGTGGGGAGGACCATGGTCAGGCATTCAGTGTTCACAATACGTCAATAGGCACAGTTGACTCTCTCGCATACAGTTTGTCTAACATAGAAAATCAACCTAGATGTTCACGCATACTAATTTACACAAATTGAAACATCCTAGTACGTTTAACGAGAAAAACAGGCATTACCTCAATGAAGTGTAGAGGTCCGGGTCATCCGGATGACTAGGGGGTGCTTTACGGACAAAAATAATGGAAATGACTCAAAAACCTTATCCGGACAGAATCCCCTGCTAGGTCGCTAAACACTGAAGCTTTTTTGCAAGGACTGAATGCCACGGGATGTTATCGTTCAGGC
Source organism: Triturus cristatus (assembly GCF_964204655.1). NCBI lineage: Eukaryota > Metazoa > Chordata > Amphibia > Caudata > Salamandridae > Triturus > Triturus cristatus. Next base: position 105,876,887 of record NC_140587.1, read on the forward strand.
CATCTTTATGAGTGGATAATCTATACATCCATCTTTGTTCTTTTTCGAACAAACGTTCTTGAATTTTTGTGCTTGTTTTAATCTGTTCAATAACAGTCCATTTCATGTCGTTGGTTGTGTGGTTGTGTCGAATGAAATGTTCAGTCAATTTGGTTGTTATTCTTTTGCACCTTATCGTGCTGCGGTGTTCGCAAATCCTTTGTTTCACCTTCCTGCAGGTCATCCCTATGTATCTCAAGTTACACGGGCATTGTATCAAATAAACCACATTGGTACTGTTGCAGTTTGTATGGGACCGTTGGTTCCACGTTTTTCCTGATTCCAAGGATAGTACTTTGGTGTTTGCAGTTAAGTGGCAAACACTGCAGTTGCCACATTTATAATGACCTACTATGTTAGGTAGGCCCCAGGCATTAGTTATGGTTTGCACTGCCGTCTGCGGGCAGTCTTTTGGGCGTGTGTTGACCAAAGCGTCTTTCAAACTCCTTGCTTTCTTGAAGGAGAATAGGGGTTTCTCCCAATGTAGGTTCCCTGTGTTGATTATAGACCAGTGTTTGTTGATAGATCTTGTCATTAGGTTGGACGCTGTGTTATAGGTGGTTACACACGTTAATGGTATCTCATCATTCTTCTGTATCCTGTCTTCTAGAACGGTTTCTCTGGGCTGATTACGAGCTCTCTTTTGGCATTTGTTGAGTATTTTTTCCGGATAACCTCTGTTGGAAAGTTTTTTGGTCAGAACCTTTGCTTGGTCACGATAGTCTGTGATTTTACTACAATTACGACGTAGTCTAAGGTATTGGCCGTAGGGGAGATTCTCCTTCAGAGGACGAGGATGAAAACTCTCAAACCTAAGAAGATTGTTTCTCGCATTAGGTTTGTGGTGTGTTCTGGTCTCCAAATGTCCATTCTCCTTAGTAATCACCAGATCCAAGAATACTATGGTATTGGGGTCCATCATATAAGTGAATCTTAAGTTTTGGTCACAGGTGTTGATCCATGAGCAAAATTCGATTAGAGTCTCGGGGGGTCCTTGCCAAATGACTAGGACATCATCGATATACCTTTTCCAGAATGCAATGTTGGAGGTGTAAGGATTCAGAGTGCTTAATATGAATTGTTTCTCAAAATCGAAAACATAGAGCCCAGCCACACTAGGAGCGAAGGTGCTCCCCATTGAAGTACCTCCTATTTGGAGAAAGAGTGTCCCTTCATATTCGAAGTAGTTTTTCTTCAAAGCCAATCTCGCAAAATCCAAGATAAAACCTTTCGGAGTGCTGTATGTCCAGAGAGTCTCATCTAGTGCTGTTTTTAGAACTCCCAGGGTGTTATCTTGAGGGATACTTGTGTACAGGCTTTCAATGTCAAAGGATACAAGGATGGTGTTTTCATCTACTGTGACGTCTTCAAGTAATTTCAGCAGACTCTTCGTATCCTGTAAATAGGTGGAGGTACTCTGTACCAGAGTCTTCAGAAAAAAGTCACAGAACCGTGATAATGGTTCAAGTAGAGAGTCTATGCCCGACACAATCGGTCTGCCTGGTGGAGGGATCTTATTTTTATGCATTTTCGGCAAAGTGTAAAAGTACGGTGTCTTGCCTTTACTGTTGCTCAGAAAGGCCGCTTCTTGTTTGGAAATGTAGCCCATTGTTTCTGCATTTTCTACTAGTGATTTAATTTCTTGTTTCAGATCATTAGTAGGATCAAATTGTAAGGGACGATAGTTCTTCTCATCAGAGAGAAATCTCTGACACTCAGCATGATAGGAGGTTTTGTCCTGAACTACTATTCCCCAATCTTTGTCTGCTTGTTTTATCACAATGGTGTCACATGATCTAAGGTTTTCCAAAGCCAAGTTTTCTTCTCTGCTCATATTTTGGAAGGGTTGTTTTGGGTCTAAGTTTTCAATATCATTGAAAACCGCCTGTTCAAACGTGGCAATCTCCACTGGGATCATATGTGGCGGAGGGGTGAAGGTAGATTTCACACGTAGCCCAGTTTCGTTTACATCCTCCAAGGAAGGTTCGTCTTGTTTCTCAAAAAAGGCCTTAAGTCGCAATTTTCTGAAGAAGCCTGCCAATTCACAATGAAGTTGGAACTTATCGAGGCGTGTAGTTGGAACGAAACCTAGACCCTTGTTAAGGACCTGCTCTTCCATGGTTGACAGAGGTCTAGTTGCAAGATTAGTAACTAAACCCTGCTGTTGCTCGTTCCTGCTTGGGGTTCTTTCGTTGTTCTGCTCCGTGTGTAGCTGCCTACTGGATCTTCTTCCTCCCAGTTTACTTGATTGGTACCTTTCCTTCTTCCCCTTCCCCTCCTGCCCCTGCCTAAAAAAGGCGGTCTGAAGGCGTTGGGGGGAAAGGTTGGTTGTGGAAACGGAGGTTGCCATCCGTACATTTGGTATGGTTGTTGTGGATTGTATGGACCTAAAAAACCAGGTGGTGGGTGTGTGCCATACATCGGCCAGTTATTCTGTGTTCTGTTTTTACCTCTCTGTGTTTGTCTACCACTTCCAGTACTCGAATTGCTACTGCCAGATGAATCAATACTGGAAGCGTCTGAATCTTGATCCGATCTTAGTGGTGGTGTGTAATCTGGGTCAGAGTAGGGATAGGTTTTAACACACGAAAACCTTTTAAGGTCCTTCTGAAATTTTTGCACCTTCTGCTGGGTAAGATTATCCTTATATTCGTTGATCTCTTTATTGAGTTCATCTAATCTTTTCTTATACCCTGTAATAGTGCTTTTTATGTGACTTTCGGTCAGTTGGATTTCCACTAGCATAGTTTCCGAGAGGCGCAGGGCGGTCTTGATGATTAACACAATCCAATCCCGTGTGCAGTGCCACGCTATTTGTGCCCAGTCTTTTCTGAACACAGGATCTTCAAGAAAGATTCTCGGAGCATTGGTAACCAGAAGGCCTTTGGGTGCCATGTTGTTCCTCAAATATTCTGTAAGAATGGTCCCGTGGAGTATTGTTCTGATTCGATTCCTTTTCATTTCCGTCAGTTTTTCCCAATCCGTGGTTTGCGAGATTGTCTGTGCAATGCTGGCATCAGCAAACAAGGAGGGATCACCCAAAATGGCATCCACTTCCTCATTTGAGTATGATAATCCTTGATTATCCCCCATAGTTCAATAGTAACCACAAAAAACGCCACTAGTTCCAAGCCCAGGGAAAACAAAGCCAAGACAACAAAAATAGCGCTTCACTGGCAAACTCTGTAAAAGTGGCACTAATGTGTTTGGGTGTGACTAAAATCAATCTGGCCAGTTTGCTACCACTCTGTCTTGCTTTATTTAGTTGTTTCTTTTTCATATTTTTAAACTTTTATTCCTAATGCTGCACTTTGGAATTAAATTTCAGAAAAATACGTCATTGATTTCCCAGCAAAAGTGATTTTCTTGTTTGGGTCCATTTCACAGGGAAGCAAATAAAAGAAAGGAGAGGAAAGAGAGTATTGAACCCCGTCTTGCAGCCACTGTTTTCAGTAAGAGAAGAACTGCCGGGCTAGCAGGCGAGATGCCTCAGCATGTACACAGTGCTGCTGTGCCTGAAAGTCGTCTTCGCAGGCCTCCCGACAGCGCAAAAGATGGGCCCACAACTCGGTGATCAGTGATCAGAGGCAGGCAACCTCGCTCTGCACTGCCTCCGCCCTCTGCCCTGTGCCCTGCTCAAGATGTCACTCACTCACAACTCGCACAGCACAGGCAGCATAGTATCGCCATTGGCACCCCTCAGTCCCCCCTCCCACAAAATACATTACACAATAATAACGCACACACAGTCTGTTTGATTGTGTATAAATGTTGCAGGTTTATTACATACACCGTTATGTAATAGGTGGGTTATCTTACGGGCGATCCAAGGACAGGCAAACAACTGGGCTGCCTGCCCGCCTGATGAGCCGGGCAGCACTGGGGCGAAACCCGCCTTTGCTGCCGTCCAAGTAATTCTCTTACAGGATCACGTGACCGTTGGTAACTTCTACTCACGCCCCTTCCCGGGGCGGAGCGTTGCATAGCAAACCCCCGGTTGTTCAGGGCTACAACCGCCCGAAGAACTAGCGGGGCGCCGACACGGCTTCCAGGACCCTCCCATGAGGCTCCTCGGATTTGGCTCTTTCACCTCTTATGGTGCCGCGCAGAGGTACCTTTGGTACCAGCCTGCTTCCAGATCGCCCTGTAACTCCGCCTGCAATGAAAAAAGGAAACATTACAATATTCTCATCCCCACCTGCCATCACCACGCCGGGTAAGCAGTAGGGAGGTATGCGGCGTGCGAGGCGAACAAGGGGTCGCCAGCATGGTGGGGGAGGGCTATATAGCCTCCCCCCTTGCACAAAGGAGCCCCGGAAGTGTCGCCCCTTGCATCACTTCCGGGCAGGAAGAGGAGGGGGACACCGGCCGGAGTCCCTGCCCCCAGGAAGGGGAGGCGGGGAGGGGTGACCGGTGCCCAGGCGACACTAGGGCGCTGACCGCTCTAGTGGTCCCCTGTGGGTCGTGAGTGGTCAAGCGGTCAGCAGCCAGCGGCATAATCGCTTGACCACTCACGATCATTAATCAATTGATGCGGGAGAGACTCACCTGCTGTGTTGGTGGCAGACGGGGGGGCTACGTTGGCAGGCGGCCCAGAAACCGGTGGTCAAGACAGTGCCTCTGCTCCTCGTCACTCGTGCTGCTGCTGCAGGCCAGTCACGTGCACTTTTAGGGCCCAATGCGCATGCGCAAATGACGCCTGCACTCGACACGGTGGAGGAGGAGACAGTGCGCACTGCGCACAGGCACCTCCTCCTCCTGAAAGGTTAGGTTGCTCTGCACACACGGGCCCTGTTGGTGTCACCCCATGTGAGGATGTCACCCGGTGCGGTCCGCACCCCCCGCACCACCATAGTGACGCCGCTGTTCCGTTCCTACCCATCTATCTCTATCTAACCCGATGTGGACACACATCAACACCCCCTCCCTAACCCAGCAGATGAACCGGGGAGATCCGTGTTTACAGGCAAGTTGCTGATCTGATGTAGCCAGCTGGAATCTGGCTGGTGAAAAGCGTCTGTTGCCACATTTTATTCACCAGCGGTAGCATGGGAGGGCAGCAAATATGCTTCTGCCCCGGGCACTACTGGACCAAGGGCCTGCTCATAACACAACAGCGTGTTTGTTTATATCACAGCACAACTGTCTCGAGCTTTATGGAACCGTTTGCTGTCAAACAGCCCCTTCATTGGCGTGAAAACGCGATGTACTTTGACATTTTCTATAGGGACCCAGGCCTTTACCTTTGCTAGCTTCCACCGAGATCATGTTGTTCACCATCCTAGGTGTAGGGGGATTGTGGGGACACATCACTCTAGTTTTAGGGGGTTTCTCACGAATTTGGACTAATTTGACTTTCCATGTGGTAAATCAGTAGTCGTATTTTCCTATATGCCAATATTTTACAACCGCAAAATAAAAAAAAAGAAAATCAGGGCAGTGGCGTAGCTAGAGGGGGGCGGGGGGGGGGGGCGGACCGCCCCAGGCGGCACTATTTTTGGGGCGGCGGCGGTCACTGGTGGTGGCCCGTCGCGGTGGCCTTTATAATTTATTTGGGGAGTGGGGACACTCACTGTCTGACACCTTACAGTAGTGTCAGTCAGTGTCCCGAGGCCTCCGCAACGGGCCACCAGTCAATCAGACTACGGCCCAGGCCAGACGTCACCAGATCAAGAACAGACACCCTCCCGATTCAGGCGGGAGACTACCGATGTTATGGCTAGTCTCCCGCCTCCCGCAAGCAAGATTCCTCGGGGTTTCAGCTGACAGGGCTTGTATCGTGTAACGTGCTAATTCTTCCAGCAATAGTCAGAGTGGCAATGCAGGGGATCTAGAAGGGGTGAAAAAACAACAAAGCCTCATTAACCAGCGAATGGTCTTTTAAAGACCTGTGAAGTACTGGGGGTGGCTGTGTGTGTTCACGGGAAGCTGTCTCAGCGAGTCAGCCCGGGCTGACACACAGGGGGGTGGGGGCTGTGGTGTATGCAAGGCCAGCAACCTGTCAGGCCAGTGAGTGCACAGCACTTGTATCACCCTCTCTCTGCCTGCCATTACGCTCCATGCTTCTGAAAGGTAAGAAAAAAACGTGCATTTGCGTTTCAAATGCCCAGTCCTGCAGCAGTTCACTTCCAAAGCCCATACATGACAGTAACCTGATTCAAGGCCCCATTCTCCCGATTTATTTTTTTAAAACTCCCACTTTGCTCTTCTGATATGTTGGCATATATCAGAGACAGTAAGTGACACCTGGGGGGCCTGCCCTCAGTGGGCCTGCCACCCCACCCACTCCCTATTATGCCACTGACACCTTTTGGCGGCCGCCTGGGACACTATACGTCGAGGATCACAGCTGGGCATTTAGTATCAAATTGGCGCCCTCTGCTAGAGTGGGACCCGAACGCTGGCGCCAGTCTATCAGGTCACGTGAACAGACTCCGACAATGTTGCACTCATCGTACTCAGCGTGAGGCAGGCACCGTTACGTGTTTTTTTTTAATTTCCTGCTAATGGACCTGCCCCCCAGGAGCTGTCCGTGCCACCGGCGGGAGTTTTATTGTCCTCCCTCCCTGACCTCGACACCTTCAGGGCAGCCACGGCAGCAGGGTGGTCTAGCATAGAGTTGCCACACACGGCTTGGATTTCCTCGAAGTGCAGGGGCCTCCCTTTCCCAAAGTTTTCAGTTGGTTCGCGTTGTAAGGTAGGAAACATTTTTTTCTTTTAATAATAGAGCTGCGTTTGTTTCAGCTGTTGTGGTGCAGGGTCCCGCATGTTCAGCTCGTGAGTCTTCCCTCTGGGTACAGTCCTGGTTACAGTTAGTGATGGGGCTGCCTCCAAGTAAGTGAGACTGTGCCAGCCTTGCATGATGTCAGCGCGCGCTTACCTACCCGCAGCCGGCTACTCACGCCTCCGGGAAGGAGCTGGAAATCCACTGTTTACTTTAGTGTGCTCGTCTTCCCTGCCACTGTGTGATTTCGGCTCCTCACCGGGTGACCGTGTGTAGGAAATCGAAATCGTGTCATACGCGGTGGCACCGTGTGAGTTGGCAGGTATGAGTTTGCATTGACTCAGGTAGCAACAGAATCTTCTATGGACCTATTACGGCTAGAATTTTGGGGAGGGGCACGGAAGTGCAGATGTAATGGTGAGAGAGCGGTGAGGGGGCATTGGCTGTGCTATTATGTGCGGGAGGGGGTAGCTCACGAAGAGTGTGAGAGGACCGAAGCAATGAGAATGGGAGTTTGTAGTGTACTGTAATTGCATAGAAAGTGTCACTGTATCACTCCTAGAAGCCTTCCTATATGTTGGACACTATTGTGATATATGTTTCTAGAGTGACAAAGAAAAAAGATGCCCTTATCAGATTTGAGGACCGCTGATGTCCCTTCTGCAGAAGTAAACACCTTCTACTGCTTACGTGATATTCTTAAGAAGAGCCTGTGTGTTCTCTTTAATGTCAGAAAAGATTTATTGGGATTTTATTTGTACAGGAAGATACAGTTAATAAAGTACAGATGGGGCCTGTGTGTTCTGAATGTGAATGCACTACTTACCCTCTGTACTCACTCTGTGTGTCCAATCATAGAGATGCAGGGATCGGGGATTTTCCGCAGATTAGGGGCAGGTAGACAGGGAGGGGGCGCGGCGTGAAGCAGGAGAGACTGAGAAAGGAAACCAGAGGCACAGTGTACCAGGAGAAACGAAAGAGAAAGGGGAAAGGAAACCAAGGAGAGGGAGAGGCAGTAAACAGCGTTGGAGGAGGGGGAGGAACGAATGAGAAAAAGATAAACGAAACAGTAGTAAATTCTGGGAGTTCAGAAACGGTAGGTCTGTCCCATCCTTCCCTGCACGCATGGACAGGAGATTAGAGATCAGAGTAGCAAAGGGAAGAGACGAACTAAGAACATTAAGAAAAGGAGGTGAAAGGAAACTATTTTAGGGGTGTGCAAAATTTACCTAATTTGCTTTTGTGTAATTCGCAAAATATCAGGAACATTCCAGAAAATTATGTATCATTTCGTGAAATGCAATCCCATCATTTAGTGCTATATTTGAGCGCAAAATGCATCCTAGCCTCAATTTTTGATGCAACAACGTATTTTGCATTTTAAAAAAGTGCAAAAAAAACTGATTACTGCAAACTATAGCTGCTCATGTTGTGGTTGTTCGCATTGTTCCTGTACCCCTGTGCTATAATTTTATGACGATTACACGACATGGTCCAAGTTTGGAAATTTTACATAGCAAGGTTAAGGCGAAATTTCCAAAATGATATAGATTTTGCCAGCATAATTTAAATTTCGCCCAGGTCCAAAGGTATTACAGTACAGTGAAAGCGGTACAGAAGAGAATGAAGGAGATATAAAGAGCCAGGAAAAGCTGGAATGGGGGTGGTGTAGCACAAGAAAGAGCTTACAGTTCGAAAAATGATGACAAGGATAGAAGGGGAAAGGAAAACATTAGAAGAGGGGAGAGCTGCCAGGAAGTGTTTAGAGTCCAGGTTGGCACCGTGGAAACCCTATGCTGTTAGACATCTCATGGTGTCCTGTGTCTAGTTTGAGTCACACATCAGGGCATTTTCTTCCTTGTATTGCAAAGCATGTCATACCTCCTTCCCCACAGATTCTTTAACATTGTTTGCAGTTTCCCACTATTAGCAAAGAGTGGAGTTTTTCGCAATGTAATTCGCAGCACAGTCGTTCTTTTGCTGCAGCTTCCCCGGGCATGATGGCAGATTTAAATGACCTGATAGAGGAAATACCAAGGCACAGAAATTAATTCGGTTGGAGTTTTGAATAATCAAATCGGTAACAATTTGTACAAAGCAACATGTTAAACTTTCCACAGTATGCACAAAAAGAAGGAGAAAAATAGTAAGCTAGAGGGTTGGATGAGAGTCCACCCTCAAATCCACCGGCACGTGGTGTCAGCTGAAGCTGCTGGGCAGGAGTAGGTCAGTGATAAGGGCTGGCAAGTACAAGGAGTGAGCTGAGGGAAGTTATAAACAGAGGCCATGTGCCCCAAGGTACAGTCAGCACAATCTCCATTGAAGGGGTCACTTAACTAGCAAAGACATACAGTTTTACAGATAAAACTAATATAGCGCAAAAACGATGTGTGGAAATCGGGTCTCAATCAATCAAACAAACAGGATTTGCATAGCGCTAATTAATACCTGCAAGGGTATCTAGGTGCTGGAGGGTGGGGACGGTGCTGCTGATGAGGGACTTTAATCGAATAACCATGGTTTTAGGCCCTTCCTGAAATCCTGCAGGGTGGCAGTCTGTGTGTTCTCCTTTGTGCTGCCGGTCACCAGTGTATTCAACTGTGTAGCCTTGGATCGTGTCATGTATGTGCATGTAACTTGCATGATCAAGGTAACTATTAGCGGCGATACTACGTGTCTCTCAGTCCCCAGCACCCTCCTCCAATCTGAGGGATAGCCCCGGGCGACACAAGCTCTAGCTACGCCCCTGAATCAGGGGAAGCTTTTCCCCTGTTGCCATATGTTGAACAAGGGGCAACTTTAGAGAGGAAGCTGGTAAAATAAAAGCATTTGTGGCTTAAATACACGGGAGTGTCACGCGTGAATTGGCCTGGTTGGCAGGTATGTAGTTTATAGTAATCTCTCCTCCTGTGCCAGAATACCCTCGTTTGAACGTTGGCACGGAGAGAGACTAGTGATTTATAATTTCAATTGTTTCATAGTGATCATTCTTGCATTTTAGCTTAGAATTAAAAGACTAAAACAATTTTCGGGAAGAAAATAAAATGATTCTAGGTTGATTTTGAGAATAGCTTTTAAGAGTTATATAAAGAGCTTAGAGACGCATGTTTAAGAAATCAAAAGGGTAAATGATCTAAGTGTTGTATCTGGAGCAGAAAGGTCAGAGGCACTAAGTGCACAAGAGTTCATTTAAGATTTAAGATGATAAATTATGGAAGTTATCATTTGGTGAGCAGTGAAAACTTGGTAAAACAAGATAGTAAATGTAAAGTTTATCCTTCACCGAGTGGAGCCTGTTTCTGGAGAAGGAAGACCAAACGCTAATTGAACAACTGTGCTTTCATTTCCTTCGTGAATTAACTCTCCTTCTCACACCCAGCCCGTCTTGTAGCCCAATGTGTCCCCTTTAATCCCTCTCCTGTTTTCTCTCCACAGCAGCTCCCCTCTATTGGACACAGTAGGGCACTGGCCTGGGCAGTACCACCTGCAGCATAAGTGGGGCCTCCACCTTAGAGGTCAGCGCATGCTCGAATGTGGTGTCACAGACTCAGATGTGTTACTTTAGAAAGAATTTCAATTTTGGAAATCAACGTGACTTTGATAGTTTTGAAACGCTTAACTGGCGTCTGTTTTGTTTAATTTATGCTGCAAAGACACGGGCTACCAGTACCTGTGCAAGGGGCTGCTGCAGAGGTAGGACGCTCCCGCATGACACCCTGCACCGTGCTTTTATACTTACCTTTTATTACATCTCTGTAACTATAGGTTTTCCAGCCAAATTCCGAGCCGTCCCGAGGGTCAGAAACTTAATGAACAGCGCACCATTTAAAATACAAATTGTTTGACCATCACACTTTAATTATACTTCCAATCCAAATACACAGCGTGGGGATTGTGTGTGGGCCTCATTGAGGCACTGAGGTTGTATACTAGCTGCACCCTGCAGCTCTCTCGAATGTTAGTCCAGGCCGCCCCAGTAGTAGCACGTCAGCTCTGTGCCAAATTATAACATAGTGTGCACGGGCTACTTTCACCCACCATTTGGGCACACCGCTCATTACTTTTTAGGTCGAGCCTGGGCAGCGCATGCGCTGCTTTGCGGCATGCTGTATTAGAGTATGGAATTGAAGCCCGCCCACTTGCCGCCCATATTTGTTATTAGCTTGTGTCATTGTCCTTCGTAAATGCTGGCTTCTGATTCGTTAATAGGCTTGTTAGTCCCTCCTTGTCTTCATTTGTAACCTCCCATAAGGACTGGCCCTTTTACTTCGGGTGTTACACGGTACGTCTTTTTCAGTCTGTAAGCACTATTTTCTTTATTGAGTTTCTCCTACTGCAGGCACAACATAAAACATGCTTTCCTGCAACATTCAGCGTGCCATGCGTGCTTTCACTTTCAGAGCAGCTCGGGACAATGGCGGCCACTTTTTAAATAGGTCTCGCATTTACAAGAGTTGGAGCTATTGGTATGGTAAATGACAATACCTTTTAATTATGTGTTAATTAGCAAAACAGATAAATCAAAGCCATTGTCATTTACAATGGCAATAGCTTAAACTCTTGGAAATGCGAGACCTATTGCATTGCAAATGCTTGTTATTGTTCTGTCTAGACTGTGGAGGGCTGGCCTCAGTGCCCTGGGTCAACTGTGTAGTAAATGCTACTTAAAGGATAGGTGTCAGGGCATGTGCCTTCGACTTTACATATCAGAATATAAAACATTACCGCAGGGAGTGACTCGGGTCGGCGTTGAGTCCTACATTGTTTAATATGTACATCCATCCCCTGGCAATATTAATAAGGTCATTTGGACTCAACTGTATGAATTATGCAGATGATACTCAATCAATATTCTCTATGGACATATTGGGGGCTGCCTCCACCGACTCTTTCCATCCTTGCTTGTGCACAATCACTACCTGGTTGTGCTCTAATATACTAAAGTGTAACTCTGACAAACACAAGGTGCTCTTGCTTTGCCATAGCTCTCCTTTGCCACCTTTTACTTCTTACTCATTAGTCTTTCATCGAGGGGTGGTCAGATTGCTATTCTGAGCCATCGCGACTAGTGCAACTCTCTTTTTTGACTGAGTCTTCTGGCCTGTTGAAGAAACTTCAGCGCGTTCACAACACGTCAACCAAACTTGCTCTTCCTTGGCAGCTTCTTCTTCTGCATCTTTGGACCCCATCCAGTGGCTCCCACTGGTGAGGAAGATTGCTTTTAAGTCCCTCTGTCACGCCCACAGAGCTTATCATCATACGGGTCCACAGACATAAGTTCTGACACTGTTCCCGGCTGCACCCTAGGTGCACCGATGCCTCTTTGGCCCACTAATGCCTCTTTGGCCCACTGATGCCTCTTTGGCCCACTGATGCCTCTTTGGCCCACTGATGCCTCTTTGGCCCACTGATGCCTCTTTGACCCACTGATGCCTCTGTGACCCACTGATGCCTCTTTGGCCCACTGATGCCTCTTTGACCCACTGATGCCTCTTTGGCCCACTGATGCCTCTTTGGCCCACTGATGCCTCTTTGACCCACTGATGCCTCTTTGGCCCACTGATGCCTCTTTGGCCCACTGATGCCTCTTTGACCCACTGATGCCTCTTTGGCCCACTGATGCCTCTTTGGCCCACTGATGCCTCTTTGGCCCACTGATGCCTCTTTGGCCCACTGATGCCTCTTTGGCCCACTGATGCCTCTTTGACCCACTGATGCCTCTTTGACCCACTGATGCCTCTGTGACCCACTGATGCCTCTTTGGCCCACTGATGCCTCTTTGGCCCACTGATGCCCCTTTGGCCCACCTTTGCCTCTTTTCTGCCGGTACCAGATTTAACCGGACTCTGGCAGCGGAGTCTCCTCTGTCGCGATGGCCAAACTGTCAAACACCCTTCTGTTGCCTTTACACAGGGCGCAGGACTTGCTGCACTTCAGAAAGTCCTAGCCACATGCTCTACCACCACTTTCTGTCTGTCTCATTGAGCCCTCCCTTCAGCAGTTGATAAAATAATAGCATCACAGCACAAAATGTGTATTTACTAAGCATTTTCACAGATGTTTGCATTCATATAAATGCACTTGTAAAACTATCATTAAATACTTGTTAGCACAATTTGTTCAACTAACTATCTTTTGGCATAGTGAGCAGGGACACTGTGTCCCTCTTTTCCCACCTGCTGTCAATCACTTGCTCCAATGGTTTTCTCCCATTCTGTCATCAATCAAATTATAGGATGCCCAGAACATCCAGGGCAGGCAACTCCTCAAAGTGTATTACAAGCAATCCATGCAGGCATTCAATCACACACCAACGCTGAAGGATGGGGGCAGGAGGGTGAGTATTCACATCTGTTGTTCTCATGTGTTAAGAGATTATTGTGTCTGCTCTATACTGCTATCCATGCTCGAGACAGAAAGTAAAAACCAGCAAAGAGCCAGGACTTCTTCTATGGTCTCAGCCCTAATTGAGTCACCTCTGCAGTCCCACTATCTTTCCTCCCAGGCAGGTAATGGGCTGTTGACCCGCACGCCCCTTGTTGTAGGATGGAATACCATGAAAGAGTGGGCTGTCATCCATTTATCGAAATGTTATGTTGTCCCATCGGATGCACATCTGAGATGAGCGGTCTAGGTCGGGAAAGAGACAGCTCCAGCTGTCTGCCAGAGCCCACGTCATCAACACGCACAAACACACAGAGAGGGGGCTTTGGGCAGCCCTCGTCAGCCATTCCAAGTCTGACTGCCTTTCATATATTGTGTTAGCCCACGGAAGTATTGTGCAGTTAGTTACACACTTTAAAATGGTTGTGGCAGGAACAACTCACCGGAATGTCAAGGTAAAGCCAAGCTAGATAGCACTTCAATGTTCCAGTCTCAAAATATTTATGGCAGAGAGTGGCTCTGAGTACAGCAGCTGCACGGCTCAAGCATGGGCTCTTTCTACTCACAATATTTGTAAAGATATGTAACAATTGAAGGAAAGGACTAGAGCCATTGTTCGATCTGACAGCCGGGCATCCTGGGGATGGAAGTGATCCCTTGCGTGACCGCAGAAAGGGTGGGTGCTTTAACTACAGAGAAGCCCAAACAGACGGACACCTGCACGAGGCTCCGCAGGCAGGCAGACGCCTCTTGAAATACAGGTCCTAAAACGCACTTTTAAAACATTAACCATATGATGAGCTCAGTGCTTAACTTGTATAACGGTGGGTGCCGGTGCAATGAAGTGTCGACGAGCCCCATACCGAGGCTGCGCAACCCTAACCCCATCTGACGCCCCTTTAATGAGCTGCCACTGACACTCCCTGCTCATTTGTCTCACTCCTGCGTGCTCCTGCGTTCTCGCTTTCCCTCTGCTCTTCCGTCGTTCCGTTTTGTCTGGTTTTACCTCGCTTGCTCTCTTACATGTCTGATGTGGAAAAAAATAAGTGCAGGACCCCCAAAAATGAGTGTTGGTGGCCCTCACCGGCAACCACCGACTCAAATTAAGCACTGGGCAAGCTGAACCTGCGTTTGAAGGCACTACTCATAAATATGGAAGCAAAAGGAGGGGTGGAAGGTGGCCTGACTTTGTTATTCTTGAGCCACCATGCAGTGTCCCATCCAGAGGGGTTACGCTGACAAGTCTGTACCGAAATAGCAGCACATCTTGGAGAAGCTTCCCTCTGTCCACACTATGAAAGACTCATACAGGGCAGAAACCCAACAACCAGCGGGTAAATGCAGAACTGAGGGGGGACTCACCTTGTAACTACCTTGTATTGCCACACCATTCCGACGCCGCAGGAACGCCGCTAGGCCACCAGGGACGGGACGCACACGCTGTTGGTCCCCCTCGCCGCCTCCAGTGATCGTTGGCCGCAGTGGGGGGGGACTACAGCTCCCGGCAGTCAACGCGCCAGCAAGGACTTCCTTCCGGCTTGCTCCGCGCCCGGAGGCGCCATAAAAACAGAGGCTCCCTCGGTGGAGTGGGGGACTCACCTTGTAACTACCTTGTATTGCCACACCATTCCGACGCCGCAGGAACGCCGCTAGGCCACCAGGGACGGGACGCACACGCTGTTGGTCCCCCTCGCCGCCTCCAGTGATCGTTGGCCGCAGTGGGGGGGGACTACAGCTCCCGGCAGTCAACGCGCCAGCAAGGACTTCCTTCCGGCTTGCTCCGCGCCCGGAGGCGCCATAAAAACAGAGGCTCCCTCGGTGGAGTGGGGGACTCACCTTGTAACTACCTTGTATTGCCACACCATTCCGACGCCGCAGGAACGCCGCTAGGCCACCAGGGACGGGACGCACACGCTGTTGGTCCCCCTCGCCGCCTCCAGTGATCGTTGGCCGCAGTGGGGGGGGACTACAGCTCCCGGCAGTCAACGCGCCAGCAAGGACTTCCTTCCGGCTTGCTCCGCGCCCGGAGGCGCCATAAAAACAGAGGCTCCCTCCGCGTCGCGGGACGCGCGCGGGCGCCGCCGGGCTGAGCCCGGGCAGAGGGCGGGCCGTCAGGGGCCGAAGGAGGCCGGGCTGGGCCACCCCTCTAAGGCAAGTGTTCTCGTCATAATTGGACACCCCTTGCACTATATCACCATTTGCTCTGAATTAATTCATTACCACGGAATTGACTTACCCATGCAAAGCTTGCTTAGCGTATCATCCTGAGAGTTGGCTGGCTACAAGTTTGTCAGAGAGACTTCCGACCCTATCAGTGGACATATACTAAATGGTGCCCAATTAGATGCAGCTTTGCTTGGTACTTTCACCAATCTTTAATGGCAGAGGTTCCTTGATATGTTTGGTACATGATTGTAGTTAAATCTAGATAGTGTAATAAGAGGATAGACGTTGGATTCTTGTTTCTGTGTTTGATCCAACTTAGAATTTACTACTTACTGTGTTGTAATTGTGGTGACAGTTTAAGTAATATATCTTGAGGCGCGGGGCATTTAGGTTGGCCTTAGACAGCTAAGCATCAGGGCTCTGAATTTATTTGTGATCCATATTGTCATTTTATGGCAAAGAAATATTCAACTATGGATAATTACCTTGTGAAAGTAGTAAGCCAAATTAACAAGGATAGAAGGAAGTCATTGGGCCGCGAAAATACTACTTCTACCAATTTAGGCACTTTGAGTAACAGTGGTAATACTAGTAATACTATTATAAATACTGCGACGCCTAATGTCCCAGCGACTGAGTGTTTGTTAACAGAGTTTACGGCGCTCCCTGAGTCTCCTGTAGTCCTAGAGCGTCCTGTACCAATGCCTGAAGACTCTAACACCACACCCCTGAATCTGTTGGAAGAAACTAGAATGGTCTCTCTTTCCGAATGCTCCCCAAAAAAAAGGGTTGTAAGGGAGTGTAGGAAAACGAAACAAAACAGAGGTGGGGCACAGCATAAATTGAACTGTCAAGTCACCACATAAAACCCCCTTACCCAAAAGGGGACTATGACAGATAACTGTGACATTGATACATTTTCACCCGACACTATGTCCTGTATTATTAAGGCCTTTGAGGACAAATTAGAGGCAGTGGTAAAACCACTAGTTGAAAAAATAGATAGATTATCCGCAGAAGTGCTCAGACTAGGTGGCTCCCTATCCTCATTGATTAACACTCAGACCAAACCGCAGGGTGGTTCAAATGAGCAAGAGGAAAGAAATGTACAAGTCCCGCCCAAGGAGATCATCCCTCCATCTAATTCTACCCTAAGTAACCATTTGCCAGACAAAATAATCGCCCCGGACTCTGATCCATCCCCTTCAGGCTGGTCAATGGTCCAAGCAAAGAAAACCCGCTCTATTAATTTACCCCCTCAATGCGAACCATATGTTGTAGTACTTACAAATGTGCCACCCTTAGATACTATGCAGTCTAAGGTGCAAAATGAAACGCACGACTGTCTTAAACGGAAAACAGTTTCCTGGCTACACCACAACTGTGGGTTCCCTGTTAATTATTCGGAACAGATTCTTTCAACCAGACGGGTCCCCTGGATTGGGAGTGCCAAGAAAGCTTGTAAAGGAGATTGCATAATAATCAATTTTAAATATCCTCAACATGTGGCGACCGTACTACTTAGAGCAGCATCATTGGTACCGACAGAGAATAGTGTGGGTGCACATCCGCTAGGCTATTTCTACCAGCACCTAGCTAGGGGTAAGCAGATTACCACTCCGAGCATTTCTCAAAATGTTTTCCAAGGTTTACCATTCCAGATTAACATGAATAATAGGTACTTGGCACTAAGCTCCTTGGACTCGAATGATTGACTAATTCCACCCCCTGTGTCAGATAGGGAAACTAAGCTAACAACTCAAGG
Source organism: Triturus cristatus (assembly GCF_964204655.1). NCBI lineage: Eukaryota > Metazoa > Chordata > Amphibia > Caudata > Salamandridae > Triturus > Triturus cristatus. The sequence goes on from NC_140587.1 coordinate 105,893,965, forward strand.
TGGAAATATGACTTTGTCCAATGCGGAAGCTAGTGATGAAATTGCCCAAATAGGGGTGGGGGTCCCCATGATATCTACTGATAGCTTGTGCGAGAAGAGACAATCTGGTATCAGGCACATTCAGGAGGGGGGTCCAACCATCGTAAACTCATCACATACTATTGCGGACGGTGTAGACGAATTCTCTTCTGTAAGATTAATATCATGGAACATAGCAGGGGTATCAAGGAATATGCAGGACGAGGGTTGGTGCTCCTACATTGAAAACTTTGATATTGTTCTTCTCCAGGAGACATGGGCCACAGATACACCACATAGACTGGGTTATAAAACTTTTAGTCGGGGCGCAGTGCCATCCGTGAGAGGAAGAGCATCTGGCGGTCTGGTGATTTGGATAAGGGTTACTGTGGAGGCAGAAATCACATTACTACCGATTGATTCCCTAGATATAATGGGATTAAGAATGGTGACTAAGGGGAAAGAAATAATATATTTAATAAATGTTTATAATAGACCGCATCCCCATAGCAAAGATTCACAGGTGATAATCCACCTTGACTCCTTTTTAAATACTTTAAGTCCAAGTAAGCAGGTAATTGTTGGTGGAGATTTCAACTGCCAATATGAGCCGATATTGGGCTTGGATACCTTATTTGAGGAACAGGATACAGCTAATAATGTCCTTTCTGTAGAGTCCAATAATATGGTAAAAAATTCAAGAGCAGCTATGCAGATTTTACAAATTACCGTAAATCATGAATTGAGGGCGTGTAATGGCCGTTTTAAGTCAGATAGACCAGCGGCTCCAACTTTTGGTAGGGGGAACTACAGGTCTCATATAGATTTCTTAATGGCTTCCATGAATCTATGGTACTTAATAAAAGATTTTAAAATAGACCATAGAACGGAGAGCGACCACTTCCCCCTCCATTTATGGTTACATCCAGAACCTTTCGTACAAAAAATAAATATGACAGATATATCAAATGTCCCAGTAGGAGATCACCAGGTCTCCAATAATAGACGTGCTATTAAGTGGCCCCACATTCTGGATAAAGACGAAACGATGTTAAATATATATAATTCATTTGCTGACGTTTTGGAGGGAAGTCATATGCTTGTTCTAGGTACCCAGGATGTCCTTAACTTACACTATAAACTTGTAGATGCACTGACTCCCCATCTAAGTAAAAGCTACAAAAAGGATCTGAGTCAGAAAGATAACAATCCAGCGACGACAAATCTTTGGTATAATAAAGATTGTCGCAAGGCTAAAAATGATCTGATCCAGGCTGTAAAAGTAAAGGACGCACAGGGAATTAAAGACAGTAGACTAGCATATAAAAAGACATTGTCCCAAGCTAAAAAAACCTGGGATGATGTTCTTTGGGATGACCTTTTGACTGCAGCTCACCAGAAAGAACAGGCCACATTTTGGAACTTAATTTCCAAAGGAAATAAAAAAGGCAGATCATCTAGGGATATATATCTTGATGAAGAAACCTGGTGCAAGCACTTCTCTAAATTATACTGCAACACAAATGAGGAGATGGCCATGGATGATATCGAGATAAATAG